>NW_023336563.1:0-1294035 GCF_012971845.1 Lasiodiplodia theobromae | reverse complement strand
CTAACCCTAACCCTAACCCTAACCCTAACCCTAACCCTAACCCTAACCCTAATTACTAGTAACAGCAGCGATCTCTAGTAACGCTCTAGTAGGCGTAGAACCTCCGCGTAAGAGGCGAGAACGTCTACCTAGTAGTAAGAATTCTAAGACGTATAAGAAGAAGCTTACCACCGTAGTAGATATTATACAAGAGGCGGATAACTAAGTAGATAACTAGTTAGATAACGTATCCTCGTAGGTTACCTTGCCGCCTCCGCCTCCGGGGCTTAAGTTTATATACTATACTAGTAAATAAGGGTTAGATAAGCGGTAGAGGCGTATAAGGCTTAACACTATACCAAGCATCGTAAGTAGGTAGTAGGAATATAAGCGGCGAACGAAGAGGGGTACTAAACGGCCTTTTATAAAGCGTCTACGCGAGTCGTACGTTTTAGGTAGTTCTTAGTAGTTATAGATAATAAATATATAGAAAAGCACGAGAAACAACCTCGTTTGTATAAGTCATTAGAGTAGTAATATGGGAGGTAACAGATCGTATCTTCACGATAAGATACCGGTGAATTCCCCGCATTTACCATACAAAATCGAGGTGAGCGAGAGGAGGATAGAGGAAAAAAGAGATAAATGCCGCCGCTATCCGCGGTAACTAGCAATTTAAAAATACGCGGCTAAAGAAGCAAGCTATGCTGGTAAAAATAGAGATCGATTATTCGAAATCCGACTCCTACTAACAACATGGTGCAGGTAAACAGAAAGGGGCTGTTTGTATAGCTAGCAGGGTTTTGGTCGGGCGTCGGCAGCGCCATGCTTGAGCTCGATTGCGTAGCTACTTTCGTGCTAGAGTGCGCATAGTAACTCAAGAGACTCTAAATACCTCCAGTCAGCGTTCCAAACGTTTTCGTAAGAAGGAGCCACGGCCTCGTTGACGGGCGACAATAATATGGCCGGTGTTGAGCCTGAAACACACCATTCTTATGTGACCTCATATTTCACGAGATATGCTAAGAAAATACAAGAGAGAGAAGGATTGTAAGCTATGGCGAACGGCAAGAGACACCCTTACCATTGAGCTGCGGCGGGATTAACCCTTCAGCGGGCGTAAGGTGAGCCATAGCTGACACACATCATATCTGATAAGTCGAAAGCCTCTTGGCGGGGCGATATTCCGACTCCGTCCGTCCGCAAGGTCTTGCGCGAACAACTCCAGTCTAGAGAGACTATGGTCATCCGGTCCCTCGGTCAAACTTCCCTTTCGTACAGTATCAGGGCCATCTGGCCTGGAAGAGAGATGTGAAAGGTTGACTGGACCGTCAGAGACGATGAAAATCAAGGCTTCCGGGACTGGCTCCTTTCGAGAGACGCCTACGGGCCAGGTGATAGGTAGTCCCACATACTCCCCCCACATGTTAAGCCCGAGTGTCTCTTCACCACCTTTTCGGAGCGGAATTCCATCCGAGTAATCGGCTGAAAGAAGTTCGATGTGGCCAGCAATATTGACGTTGAAAAGGGTAACATAAATCATTTGCTGGCTTCTGTTATGCATGTTGATACACCATTGCTGGTTTTCGATCACCTCGACTATCTCTTGCTCGGTAGCAGGAGGACTTGGTTCCGGCACCGTAAAGCCACCGCGCTGGAATGTGATATGAAGAGCAGTTTCGAGGCCTTCGTTTCCGGTTCCACTTTTCAAGGCAAGAAGATGCTTCGCCCGGGCGAGTTTATCTGCTGCTGCGATGGCATCACCAATGATATCTGTCTTGTCAGGATCCTCTACTGACTTTCAGAAGATTTGGATGCCTCTGCTGTCAAGGACGCGGACTTGTCTTCCGTCGATGTCGATCTGCGCAATACTACACTCGGTGGTTCCCTCAGCAGGCAGCCTGAGGAACTTTGAGTTTTGGCTGATGTTGCCGAGTTTGTCGGATCCTGAAGGACAGGAAACCGGCCAGCGGTGGCGCGCTTCGGTGTGGAGGTAAGCAAGCTGACCTCCATGCGCGATGCCTCGACGAGGGTCAAGAGAGACGAGACTCTTGAATGCAGTAGTCTTTCTGACGGTTGCGGTGGTGATTTCTCCTCTTAATCCTGGGATATGGTAGACGTTATCCTCCTTGACACCTGCCACTCTTCCAGCCTGGATGATGGCCTCGCCATCCTCCTCCTTGACCAAGAACGTGTTCTCACTGAAAAGCTCCGTCGAGAACATTCCACGTAAGCTTGGACCTTCAACTTGAGGATGCTGGCCACAAAATTCGGAGGTAACAAGCTCACGGACCCTTTGCATGGCTGTGTTCCATGAAGCAGTAGCCTGCTCGTCAACTCGTGCGCTGTCCTCCGAGATCGCAGCCGCCAGTGATTTGGTGAATGCGCCAATGATCTCGCCTCTCTCGTCCATGTATTCCCAAGCCGTCTCCGAGGTAGCCGCGGCGACTATGCGTACGGCGTAAGGGTTCGCCCTGGCGGTATCCTCCCGACGTTCGATCACTTTGTTTTCGAGCATCTGGTGCAGGTGATCTGTCAGCTTCGCATGCGCGACTTTTGACAGGAATCTCGGCTTCGCATATTTGTGGCTCTGCGGGTCTCTGGCCATGCGCCCGGAATGGCAACAGTCAAGAATGAGGGTGACGTTCTTCGTCTTGTCCGTAGTTTTCCGAAGGAGATCTGTAAGTTCTTCCGTGAGGATCCCATTGAACTCTCCAGTCTCGGTGTCGTCGTAGTCTGAAGGTACGATGAACTGATGGCGCTGAAGCGGAATTGATCCATCAGTGCGTCGAGGCTGGTCGTGGCTTACGTTCACCTCGACAAGACCCCCATGTCCAGAGTAGTAGACAACAACCGCATCGTCTTCACTAGAAATGTCTTGTATGAGCTGGTCCCATGAAGCTAGGATGCTCTCTCGCCCGGCCTTATCGCCGAGGCGCTCGACGATGGTGAATCCACGGGGCTTAAGCACTTGCGCCATCAATCTGACGTCGTTCGCTGTTCCTTTCAGGTCTCCATAGGGGCTCCCTACGAGAAGCGCTCGCTTCGCGCACATTCTAGCGACTACGGTATCTGGTAACAGATTGCGAAACTGCTACTCATTATCAGCGGTTTTGCATGTATGATACGGACTGGCAAAAACCTTTTGGACAAATTAACAAGTATTCTAACCTTGATGCTCTTGTTCCAGCTCCGTCTAAGGGTATCACTACTGGGTACTCGTTGAAGCCCACTTGAAACAAGTAAGATTTGGCGGTGAATAAAGGCCCAGTTCTTTGCCACTAAGTAAACTATTTGACTATGCTACCATAACATATGTGCTTATGCTCAAGGCGTAGGCTAAGACGGCTTTACCTAAAAGCGGATGCAGGCCATCGAAGATCAGCCTAACGTTATGGTAGAGACTACCCGACATTATGCATCCAAGCCCAACGCCAAGGTAGGTGGCTGATCTGGTGCAGTGCGAAGGAATACAAAGATTGTATGTACCATGGGTCCTGGCCTCCAATCGGCCACGTCCCACAATTCCCGCAGACATGAATGGAATAATGTCCCTGCAGCCAAGAGTCAGCAGAAACTATTTTCAGACGCATCAGGCCTTTCGAATGCCTGAAGCTACAGGCGCTGATGTGAGCCTGTGTTCTAGAACTCTTGCTCGGCTCCCTGCGTTGGCCCTCGGCTATAGAGTGCTAAGTCCTCGATGCAGGATGCAAGGCTCAGGGTGGAATGCGTCTCAGTTTCACTCGTCATGAAAAGTCAACCGAGACGTGACGAGACGACAGAAGTCATGCCGAGACGGGACGAGCAAAACGGAACATTACCAAACGGTGACGAGATATGATGCGATGCTTAATAAGCAGATCATAGGTGGGGTGAGGAGTAGGATGTCCCTAATCGGCCCACGTATCTTTTAATGCCTTAGCACTAGATAAATTACTATATATGGTTTTGTGTATCGTCTCCGAGCGGTGACGAGTGACTTGTAACGAGACGAGACAACATATAACGAGACGGGACGTGACTATTACTAATCGGCTGACAACTCGGTGCGGAGTCGTCAACCGAGACGCCTTCCACCCTGGTGAGGCTGAATACGAGAAAAAAGCGACGTGGCCCAATGCTGCTGCTGATTACAGTGCTCTAGCACCCTAACTCTAGGCACGCGCCAGCTGCAGTCCAGATGCTCGTCCACCTTGGCCTTCTTATCTATTTCCCATAACATTAACTATGACGAATGCCACAGCAGTTCTAGACCAATTCCTTCCTCTTCACATAATCCAGGTAGGGCATTAAGTCAGCAGCGTGCAGTTCTCCCAGCAGGGGGCTTTCCAACCAGACGAAGAATCCCTCGAGCCCGACGACTTAACTACGCAGCCACTGCAGGAATTCTCCTTCGTGGATTACCGCGTGAAGGCTTCGGGATTCCATTCGTTTCTATCTACCCTATCTTTCGAAGCACTCAACACGGAGAAATCCACCGCGATCAACATCAGCTCCGCGTCATGCGTATGGTGACAGATTTGCTCCAGCTTGCTTATTTGCAAGCTCTGCAACCAGCGTGCAGCACGCAGGTGGCTCAATGAAATCGCTTCCTAGGGATTAAGACGGAGAGAACCGTTCAGGTGCTTACGTCGCTCGCAGCCGGGGCTCCAGTGGCTCTTATTCCCGACGGTACCCTGGACGCTGGAGCCAACGCAGCCAGATCAGCTACGCAGTTGATCTCCATTGGCCTTTTGTGCCAGGAAATCAGATTATCGTCATCCCGTGTCGCAAGATTTGTTTTCCAAGACAGTGGAACTAGAGGATAGGCGAGATTTGGTTCCAGGAAGCAAACGAGTGAAAGATGTACATAGTCGGGCGAGGCGAGGGTGACGTCGCCGGTAAGGTCGTCTCTACCAACTTCTTTAATGACGTTAAGGACCACGAATTAATGAGTTTCTCCTATAAGACTAGGGGTTTGTTTTAGTAAGATGTTACACCGCGTACTGTAGCAACGCCGTAGTTAGCTTAATTGTCTGAGCAGGGTATAAAACGCCACCGGTTAGCCACCCACTCAGCCCTCATGCCACTCATCTAGTTCCGAAAAACCGTTCGCTTTCATCACCCATTGCAACATTTTTTATCGTTTAAGAGGCTTAGTAAGTGTAATAGACTTCTTACTACGAGAGTTCTAAAGCACCCAATCAGCGTAGACTCCTGTGTGACAATAAGTGTGGATAAGACTCCCTTCTCAACGAAAGGCCATCAAATTGCTGACACGTACACGGTGAGTCGGTCCAGATCGCCGTGGAATCCACAGCTCATGCCAACGATCAACACCCCGATAGTCGCATGACTGCCTGTCGATCGTTTTTGCACTAGTGAGGGAGGGTTGCGGCTGCATTTCGATTATCATAATTGCATGATCCATCGCCAATGAGTGACCTGGGTTGTAGATCGTACGACTATTAAGTTCAGCTGATTATGGATGATGCATGTAAGATGAAAGCAACTAGGATCTTAAATAGGGGTACAACTAAGATTGCTGAGAAAGATGGAGCGGCCTCGAACGTAACTCAAGCCCGAGCTGAATTCCTGAACAATGCTTCCATGCATGCGGCAAGCTCCGCCCACGAAGGCCCTCGACCGCAACGAGCACTTCCAGCCTGCCCACACGGTGTCATGCGCATGATGAGGCACTACGGGGTACGCGAGCTACCATGGGTGCTTTAATTTCTCTCACGTCGTTCGCCTATTTAT
Organism: Lasiodiplodia theobromae; assembly: GCF_012971845.1. Taxonomy (NCBI): domain Eukaryota; kingdom Fungi; phylum Ascomycota; class Dothideomycetes; order Botryosphaeriales; family Botryosphaeriaceae; genus Lasiodiplodia; species Lasiodiplodia theobromae. Next base: position 1,288,317 of record NW_023336563.1, on the reverse strand, counting down.
ACCCAGGTCTTCAGGCCTGATGAAGCTTTCACATCACCTCTAAAGATTCATCAACGAACACTCAGTCTCCAGTAAGCCAATTTAGCCCCCCACCAGTGGTAGTAGCTGACTGGAGAATCTCTAGATCCTCATCATGTCGAATTCAGAGAAGTTACTTGAAGATGCTTGGCTTGAGTCCACATCTTTACCCGATGACGATCCGCGACAAGCTCCGCTGCAGCACAAAATTGCAAAGATCCATTTCGAACGCTTTCGAGACGAGAACGACCAAAACGACATTCAAGCTGCGGTTGCAGCAGGGCAGAGAGCTGTTCAACTCGCGCCCCGGAATTGTTCTGTTCTGCCAGAGATCTGCGCCAGTCTTGCGCACATGCTGCATTACCGATTCAAGGCAACAAACAGCTTCGATGACCTGCAGGACGTAATCGAAGGAGCAACGCAGGCCCTATCTGTGGTCTCCGAAGACGATACTGAGGCTGACTCGATACGGTACATTATTTGCACTAGCCTTTACGAGCGTTTCAGCCGCACGCACAACGATGAAGATCTCCGAGACGCAAAGGCAATAGCAACACAGATCACTACCACCATCGAAGGAAGAAATTCGCAATCTCTTCTGTCTGCCTTCGAACAGCAGGAGGCAATGTCAAGATCGACAGAAATGCACCATGGTGTCTTGGACTTATTCCAGGGATATCCTCCCGGTGCCAATTCGGCAGGACCATCCAGCTTTACGACGCAACGAACGAAGAGCACCTCTGCTGAAGAGCGGCAGGCCGTTTTGAGTAGGATTCCCATCAGTGTGTTCGAACTCTTGTCGGAAAACTTTCCTGAACCCAAGAGAGTCGACATTTTACTCTCAATTGCCGCTATACGCGAGGCAAAATATCAAAGTACCGGGGAAACCAGATATCTGGAAGCGCACATAGCAACTCTCGAAAAAGTGTTGGCTATAAGCTCTCTCAGTGAATCACACCGCTTTGAGACTCTTTGGAAGCTTGGAAGCTGTCTTCAAAAACTATACCAAAGCAATAGCAGGACCGAAGATTTGCGGAGAGCCATCGAGAACTTCCGGAGTTGTGCAAAACTCGGATCTTGGACGAAAAGTCCCCTCCACAACCTTGTGGTCTCCCTATGCAGCCTGGTTGATGCTACGAAGGAGCGACATTACCTGGACGAAGCCATGAAATTCGCCGAACAGAACTTGAAGCTGGCAGAGGGCGACGAGGAAAAGATGGCGGAAGCATTGTACTCTTTCGCAATGGTATTGTGTACTGAGTATGACGGCTCGGGACGCCTAGCGGATCTAGATGACGCTATCGCAAAACTGGAAGAAGCGGAGCTACTCTGTCACCCAGAAGTTGATTTTAGGACCGCGATTCTGGAAAACTTATCGGATGCCTTGCATACGAAGTACGACATCACCGGGGATATGGAATGTTTGGAACGATCAATTGCAAGACTCCGAGAGATTGTAAAACGCATACCCGACGATTACCCAGACCCATTGTCACCTTACGCTCGTCTCGGAGGATGTCTGTCAAGCAAGTACAGGAGAACCGGCCATGAGGAGAGTCTTATAGAGGCTGTCGCCCTATGCAAACGGGTCGTGGAAGAGACCCCGCCACAGCACCAGAAGTACGATACATACTTGGGTGTACTGTCCACCGCGCTTGCCGAGATGTACCAACTGAAAGGCGATTCGTGCTACCTGAACGACGCGATTGCGTACCTCAATACCGCGGTTGAGACCATGGAAAACTCATCTATAAGAGACGTCACAAGGAGTAACCTCGGCGACAAACTCTTGGATCGGTATGTGGCAACTGGAAACATTGACGACTTGAATTCGGGAATCGAAAATATGAGAGCCTGCGAAAGTTCTCTTTCTCCACAAAACCCAGGCCGCGCATCAGCACTACAGATCTTGGGTAGACAACTTGGACTGCGCGCCGTAACGCACAGAGATTTCGATCAAACACTCCGCGACTTGTCAGAAGCCAAAACCTACCTTCGAGAATCTGTGGAGTCCCCCTCTGGAAAACCGCTCAATAGGGTCTATAGTGCACGCCTCTTTATGGAGGTGCCCTACATCGAGCAGGATCGCGAGAACGCGAATGACGTCGCGACGATAGCTTTGGACCTGCTACCCTATGTCTGCGGACGCCATCTCCAACGTGAAGACCAAGAATATGCAGTTAGTCAAATACAAGGCCTCGCCGCCGATGCGTGCTCCATTTCGATCCTACTTAACCGTCCTGAGGACGCTTTACAACGAGCCGAGTATGGCCGCGGTCTTGTCCTTGGAAACCTCATCGATAGAAGAGATGATGTCGTCGAGGTTCGACGACAGTGCCCCTCGCTCGCAGACGAGTACGAGAGTCTCCGCAACAGAGCGTTCCAAATCATCGACTTCAGCGGCTCAAAGGACTGGGAACAGCAAGCACACGATAGGAGACAAGCCTTCGAACAGCTCGCCACCTGCGAGGAGTCTATCCGCAAGCTTCATGGGCTTGAGGACTTCCTTAGGCCTGCCTCGACTGAGCGATTGCAGCAGTGCGCCAGGGATGGGCCCATTGTCATCGTCAATGTCACACATATCTGCTCGGGTGCCGTCATTGTGACAGAATCGCGCCTAGAGATTGTTCATCTTCGGGATATGGAATCTGATATGCAACAGTTTGTGAAAGAACTGCTTGAGAAATATCGAGCGACTGCGGTCAGCAGAGTCGGCGCCCAAAGAGACATGAAACCAATACCACGCGCCTCACCAAGCATACAAATGCTAGGATGGCTTTGGCGCTGCTGCGTCCATCCAGTATTGAGCAGGCTGAGCGATATGGAACTGATATCGGCTTCAGGAGAGTCTCGTGTCTGGTGGATCGGATCAGGGGTGGCCAGCTCACTCCCCTTCCACGCCGCTGGAGAATTTAGCCCGGACTTTCTCAATGTGAGAAACCCGGGCCTACCCTCTTCTTGTTTGGACTGGATCGTACCATCTTATACACCGACGATCAAGGCATTGGAACACTCACGAGCGCATGCCAATGCCTTGAAGCTTCCCGACAAACTTTCAGTCCTTGCCGTTTCGATGCTCCAGACTCCGGGGCAGATTGACCTACCAGGGGTTGGAAAGGAAATCGAAGCAGTGAAGGCCATTAATGGTCAGAACTGCCAGATGTCCAACCTCACGCTGCTCGAACAACCAACTGCACAACAGGTGTTGGATGGCATCCTACGGTCTCACATCGTCCATTTCGCTTGCCATGGCAGTTCAGATGCTGTGAATCCATCAGGGAGTCATATCATTCTTCAGAAGCTAGACAACTCAGGCCGTGCGGTTGAAGATAAGCTCACAGTTGCGTCGCTGCTCGACTCCATAGCCAAGGAACGCGGTTGGATCGTTTATCTCTCGGCATGCTCTACAGCACAAATTAGAGCAACGGAATTCGCTGATGAAGGGATTCATCTCGCGAGTGCTTTCCAGGTGGCTGGGTTCGCCAACGCCATCGGCTCTCTGTGGTCCGCCGATGATCAAACGTGTGTCGATGTTGCCCGATACTTCTACAAAGCGCTGTTTGAGGGAATAAGCCAGTCACAAACTGTAAAGCCAGCCATCGCTCTGCGGTCTGCTATCATAAATGTTCGGTTCAAGGGAAGAGAACTACAACCTCCTGATCTTTGGGCGCCTTTCATCCACTACGGTGTATAACGATTTCTCTACATTATTTTCCTTGATTTCGTAGGAATGCGTAGGGTCCTAGTTCATATCTGAATATTAGAAGAATAGGAGACTACTATTATGTGTTTACTCTCGTGCTGATCTCCCGTAAGCGCACTTTTTTCATTATAATTTCGCGTACGCGCCGTTCTACCGCTTTTTTAAATTTTTATACTTTTAGAATTAACCTCTATGTTTCTAGAATAGTCTGTAGATAGAGTGATGGAGTTGCCTTCTAGAACGGTGGTAATACTTAATATAACGGTAGGCTCCTTCTACTAAGCTTCGAAGTCGCTTAGTAGGTGGTTAAACTGTAAGAGTTTATCTTAAAGAGATAAGAGAGAGAAGATAATAATTAAACTAGAAAGTATTACGTAATTGTGCGATGTATAGTAAGCCGGTTATCTCTAATTAAAGGGTCTTAATTAGAACTTTAAGTTAACTATAGAGGGTTAAGTGTCTAGCTAAGAAGTATATCTATATACTATAGAAAAGCTAGTTATAATCTAGAGTTTAGAGGTTTATTTAACTAAGTCTTTAAACTTTTAAACTCGAGGTTTAATAGTTTAGCTTATTAAGCTTTTAAACTTCTAAACTTTAGTAGATTATACGTAACTTAGACGCTTAGAGTACTTTTTAATATCTAACTTCTATTCTTACTAAACGGTCGCGACGTTATACTATATCTTATTCGTTTTCTCCGCTTATCTACTTTTTAACTTTCTATCTTTACGTATTACTTCGAAACGATTATACGTCTAGACCTCTAGTTCTTAGTCTAGTCTTATAGTCTCTTATCTTATAGAGGATTTTCTAGTTCGTACTTTCTTCTAAAGTTATCGCGCTCTTATAGATATTCTTTTCGTACGGGCTTTAGCTACTATCTACTAGTATTTTCGTACGTACTATTATTTCGTATTCTTTAGATTTCCGTACGGGATCTAAGACCGTACGACTCTTTCGCCTACGAGGCTTATTAGCTCTTATAGCGAACTTTTTCGTACGGGATTTCTATTTTTAGAGTTATAAAACTCGTATTTCTTAGGGTTCGTAATATTATCTCTTTAGTAATCACCTCCGCCCTATCTCTACTTAACTAGTAATATCTACTCGGTAAATAACTATCTACTTAGTCGCTATATTAGTACTTTTTATATATCGTAACTCTATACTCGGCTAAATAAATAAAATACTCGCCCGCTATCGTAGTCTAATATCGAATCTACTCTTACTAATAATACTACTATTATTAATATCGTATTTAAAAAGATTTCTTCTTCTCTTCTTCTTTTCTTCTATAGCGGTCCACTACTATATTTTATTCTATTCTTAAGCTTAACTCTAATCTACTACTCTATTAAAATACTTACTCTAGCCGGCGGTTCTTATCGTATACCGCCGCCGTACGCGGTCTACTAGATATATAGAATATCGTATTTTTATCGCGTAAAAGAGCTCTATTATATACTTAAGTTCCGCGTTAAGCGGGCTATTTTAATCTAAATTAGTTATACTCGTAACTCTAAGCTATTTAGCGACGTTCTTACTCTAACCGTCTACGCGAGAGAGTAAAGAACGTTAAGCTTAACCCGTCTTTTACTAACTCCCTTATCGTACCGCCTTAACGCCGTTAAAAAGCGATATAAATTTATTAAAAGCTACGTAGAGTCGCGCTAAGCCTAAATATCGAGTTTATATCGCGATTAGAGCTAAAAATCTAATTACTTTCTATATATCTAAATAATTACTTTCTATTCTTCGATCGCGTACGGGCCTACTAATAAATTTATTACTTTCTATATAGAAAGTAATTACGAATCCGATCTTCTATAGATTAGAAGTCTATATATTAAATTAATTAGAGTCTATTCTTCTAACGTACGGACCTATAAATACGATTTTATTAGAGTCTATAAGACTCTAATTATTTCGCGGGTCTTCTATAGATTAGACGTAGTTTTTAATAAACCGACGATAGAAGTTAGTAAAATCTAAGAAGAATTATACTTCTTAAAGGTTTTAGAGTATAGACTAGCTAAGAATAGATTCTACTTTCTTAAAGTCTATTATAACCTCGCTAGATCGAATAATAAATTCTAAAAACTCTACTTCTTAGACGTAAAACGCGTATTTTTCGGGCTTAACTTATAGCTTTTTTTTCTATAGCTTTTTAAGTACTTTTTCTACGTATTTCTAGTATTCTTTTAGAGTTTTAGAGTAGATAAGAATGTTATTAAGATAGGCCGTATAAAAAACGTCTAGATATTCTTAGAGAGTATCGTTAATTATAGCTTAGAAGATAATAAAAGCGTTAGTAAGTTCGAAGAATATAACTAAATATTTAAATAGTCTAAATTAGCTTCGCTATATCGTTTTTTACTCTTCTTTCTTTTTAATTTAAATTAGATAGTAGTCGTCTTTAAGGTCTAGCTTAGTAAAGTATTTTATCTTTTAAAGTCGGTCGCGTAGTTTATCGATACGAGATAGAAGATATTAGTTCTTAATAGTAATATCGTTTAGAGCTTAATAGTCTATATATAGTCGTAATTTTTTATCTAGTTTCGGTATAAATAGAATAGAGGTAGCCGTCGAGAACTAAAATAGTCGTATATAATCTTTTTTTAGATAGATTTCGATATATTTTTTAAGTATCTAAAGTTCTTTTTTAGATATAAAGTATAAGAATCTAAACTTAGATATAGTTTCTAGTATTAGAAGTATTTTATAATTCTATAGTTAGTATTTAGATAGAGCGTTCTCGCTTATTTTTTTCTTAAAGAGGTCAAACTTATAGTATCGTAGAGATATATAGTCTAGATAATTCTCGATATTAGTAGCGCTAATTTATCGTAGATCGTATTTTATACGTTCTTAGAGGTTTTAAAGTTTCTAGAGATTAATAATTTGTTTTCTAGAAAGATAAGCGATTTTATAAACTTATCGAACCTCTAGAGATTATTAGGTCTCGATCTTAATTTTCTAGAGGATAATACGTATCTAGAAGATTTTCGTAAAGGTATCGTTTTTAACTTCTTTTCTAAGGGCTTTCTTAAAGATCTTACTAATTATTATAAACTCTAAAGAATACGGGCCTTATAACTCTAAGAGTAGAAGGCCCGTACGAAAAAAGATATTATAGAGGCCGAGAAGCCTTATAAGCGAAGAAGTTGTACGGCTATAAATTTCGTACGAAAATCTAAAGAACGCGAGATAACGGCGCGTACGAAAATACTAGTAGATAGTAGCTACGATTCGTACGAAAGAATCGCTTTTAAAGGCGCGGTAGTACGAAAAGAAAGTACGAATTAGAGAATTCTCTATAAGACGAAGAACTATAAGGTCTAATTAGAAACCGTAGGTCTAGGCGTATAATTATTTTAAAGTAGTATATAAAGATAAGAAGTCGAAAAGTAAATAGAAAGAGAATCGAGTAAGATATAATACGATATTACGAACGTACGGCGAAAATAGAAGTTAAATATTAGAATCGTACTCTAAGCGCCCCGGTTACGTATAGAATCTATCGGAAATTAGTACTAATTTAGAGTCTATCTAAATTATAAGAAATTTAACGATAGAATTAGATTATTATAGATCTAAACTTCTATAGATTATAACTAGCTTTTCTATAGTATATAGATATACTTTTTAGCTAGATACTTAATTCTTCGTAGTTAACTTAAAGTTCTAATTAAGACTCTTTAATTAGAGATAACCGGCTTATTATATATTATATAATTACGTAATACTCTCTTATCTAATTATTATCTTTTTTCTCTTATCTCTTTAAGATAAATTTTTACGGTTTAACTATCTACTAAGTAACTTTAAAGCTTAATAAAAGAAGTCTACTATTATACGCGCTACCTTCTAGAAAATTAAGATTAAAATCTAATAATCTCTAAAGATCTAATAAGTCTATAAAATCGTCTACCTTTTAAAAAAACGAACTATTAATCTATAAAAACCTCGAGACCCTTAAAGGCGTATAAAATATAATCTACGATAAATTAGCGCTACTAATATAGAAAACCCTCTAGAATAAGTATCTCTATAATATTATAGCTTCGACCTCTTTAAGAAAAAAATAAACGAAAACGCTCTACCCGAATACTAATTATAAAATTATAAAATATCTCTAATACTAGAAATAACGTTTAAATTCGAGTCTCTATACTCTATATTTGAAAAAGAACTCTAGATACTTAAAGAATATATTAAAATCTATCTAAAAAAAGACTATATACGACTATCTTAGTCCTTAACGGCCTTCTTTATTCTATTTATATTAAAGCTAGACGAAAAATTACAATTATATATAGATTACCGGTCTCTAAACGATATTACTATTAAAGATCGATACTCTCTACTTCGTATCGATAAACTACGTAATCGGCTATAAAAAGTAAAATACTTTACTAAACTAAATCTTAGAGACGACTATTATCTAATTTAAATTAAAGAAGAAGAAGAGTAGAAAACGGCGTAGTAGAGTAGATTTGAACTATTTAAATACCTCGTTATATTCTTCGGACTTACTAACGCTTTAGCTATCTTTTAAGCTATAATTAACGATACTCTTTAAGAATATCTAGACGTCTTCTATACGGTCTATCTTAACGATATTCTTATCTACTCTAAAACTCTAGAAGAATACTAGAAATACGTAGAAAAAATACTTAGAAAACTATAAAAGAGAAAGCTATAAGTTAAGTCTAAAAAGTCCGTATTTTACGTCTAAGAAGTAGAATTTTTAGAATTTATTATTCGACTTAGAAAAGTTATTATAGACTCTAAGAAGATAGAATCTATTCTTAGCTAGTCCGTATCTAGAAACCTTTAAAAAGTCTAATTCTTTTTAGAATTCGCTAACTTCTATCGCCGGTTTATTAAAAACTACGCTAAGCTAGCTAAACCGCTAATTTAACTTACTTAAAAGAATACTCGCTTTAATTAATAAAGAATATAGTAGAAAGCCTTCGAACTACTTAAAAGAGCTTTTATAAAAGTACTCGTTCTTATTCTTTTTAATTTAAATAAGTCTATCTATCTAGAAATAAACGTATTAGACTACGCTATTAGAGTCTATCTTAGCTAGCCGGACGACTAAGAATAACTCTATTCTATAGCCTTCTACTCTAGAAAAATATCTTCGATAGAACTTAACTACGATATCTACGATAAGAAACTTTTTATTATCGTTATCGTCTTTAAAGAATAAAGATACTATCTTAAGGGGGCGAATTTTAAAATAACGGTATATTTAGACTACTAAAACCTAGACGTCTTTATAACTATAAAAATTCTTAATTAAAGACAGATTAGATAGGCGAAATAACTCGTCTTCTTTAACTTTAAAATTATCTATCGAAAGAAAATCGAAAATAGAAAAGTCGACGCTCTTAGCCGGCGATACGACTATATTTTTAATCGACCGAAACTATTCTCGGCGCTTCTAAAATAAAATAAGAAAGAAAATATTAAACTTAATCGACTCTAATTAGAACTTACGATAATTCGTCTTTTAGTCTCGATTACCCGAAGCTAAATAAGAAACTTTTAATCTTAGAAAGAATCTTCTAGACCTTAAAGACTCTTAGAAACTACGGACCTCTAAAAATTAATTTCTAGAAGTATAATACTTCTAGAACTTAGTTTCTTAGAAGCGCTAAGCGTCTAGAAGTTAGTCTCTTTTAAAAATATAAACTTAGAAAAATAATTTTAAAAAGAATCTTCGAAGATAAATACTCTAGAAGTACGACTAACTTAAGAAGAAAACTCTAGAAACTAAGCTCTAAGAAATTATAGCTTCTAGAAAGCCCCCTCTAAAAACCTAGATATATAAAAAAATAAGAACTCTTAAGAAAACGACTTCTTACTTTTAATATAAAAAGAGTATATTCGAATAGCTTACGAAAACAATACTATAATATAATAACTATTAAAATAAATTTACGACTATCTAAAAGAAGATCTCGATCTTATACTAAGCTTAGAAGAGACTATTCTCTTTAAAGAACTAGTCTACGTCTCTTAATAACTTTAACGATAACTTATTAAGAAAATCTACGCTATTCTAATATACGACTATAGAGATATTAACTCTATAATAGAAAGAATCGAAAGAGAATTTTATATATCGCATCTTAGAAAGCGAGTACGATAGTATCTTATAGACTACGAAGATTACGCCCGAAATAAAGTAGTACGATACGTTCTCTACGAAAAGCTATAGCTAATTATATCTTCTAACTAATTCTAGAAATCTATCTCTTTAAACTTTATTACTAAGCTACTAAAATTTAAAGAGCTACTTATAGAAGTACGCTACGATATAATTCTAGTTATTATCGATAGACTATCTAAATAGAGGTATTTTATCTCTTATAAGAAAGTCTTAGAAGTCTTTAAACTAGTCTATATCTTTCTAAGATATATTTTTATAAACTATAAAATACTAAAAATAATTATCTCTAACCGCGATACCTACTTTCGCGCTTAATTTTAGTAAACCTTAATAAATAAATTAGAAACGACGTATAAGCTGTTTACTATCTTTTATTTCTAGATAGATAACTAGATAAAACGACTTAATTAAACCTTAAAGAAATATCTACGAAGCTACGTAAACTACTAGTAAAATAACTAGATAGAACTTCTATCTCTAGTATAATTCGCTTATAATAGTATACTAGTAGAAACTATCTAAGAAACGCCGTTCTACGTTAACTTTAAATTTAAATTTTAAGTCTACGAAGAATCGATTTTATAGAAAAATATCGTATAAAAAAAAATCCTCTAGATAGAATAGTTAAAAGAACTATACTAAAGTCTAGCCCGAGATATAGAATTTATTAACTATCGTATAGCTATATACTATAACCGTAGACGCTAAAAGCCGCCGCCTTTAGAGAAGAAAGATAAAGTCTAGCTTCTTACTAGAAACCTTAAAACTAAACGACTAAGTTCTAAATTAGATTATAAAAAAATCGATCTCTTCGAAATTAAATAAAAACTTTTTTCTATTATCTATAAACTTAAATTATCTAAAAATATACGTCGAAGCCCCGTCTTCTATATAGTACTTCTTAAATTAGTACTATAAAACGTCTAAATACTAGAATATCTTAAGAAAGAAATCTAGTCTAAAGACGTATAAGAATAGAATGTTAAAAAAATTCTAAATAGTAAATAGAATTCTAATAGTTAGCTTAAGTATCTCGTTAAATAGAAGAATTACGACGACTTAGAAAATATCTAAAAGCTTTTACTAAACCTTAACTATCTAGAACTTCTCGAGAACTTTTATTAATAAAATTTAAACCGACTAGATTTAGAGTATTTTTCTATAACGTAAAACTTAAAGAAGAAGTTAGAGATATCTAAAACCGATTAATAGAAGTCTATTAAGAAATTACGCTATTAGCGACTACTACGTTACTACTAGACCCGCTAAATAAGTATAATATAGTTCTTTCGTCTAAAGTCTCGAAAACGTTACGAGAAGAACGACTCTTTCGAATAGTAGTCTTCTATTCTATCTACTTCTTTTACTCTAACTATTATATCTTATAAGAGAATAGATCTATATTACGCTACTTTACAAATCGAAGTAATAAACATAATCGACGCTTTTTCTACTAACGAATCTATAACCGCTTCGCTACGCGACTAGCGTATTAGGCTACTACTAACGCCGTCTAAGCCGCCGCGTTAGCGATAGCTATAGTAGTATTAGCGGTTCTCTTATTCTAATTAATCTTTATAGCTATCTCTTTAAGCTAACGCTCTAACTTTTTATAAGTTTGATCTAAGCGCCGAACTAGTAATAAACCGTTAGCTATTACTAAAGAAAAAGAAAAGTCTCTACTTATACTTAGTATTAATCAAAGAAGCTATCGCCTCGTACGATATAAGATTTTCTCTAGTATATCTAGAATAAGCTAAATAGAAGAAAGTAGCGTAATAAACTAAATCTAAACGAACGTAGCGGATATAGAAGAAAGCCGCGGAGACTCTATAATAACGAACTACGATACGCTAGACTAAAGTAATACGACGCTAGATACGAGCGAAAACTATAATAAAGAATTAGTACTTCTAATATAAAATCTAGAAAGAAGTATCTACTTATAAGAAAGCTTTCGAGCCGAAAGCTATCTAGAAGGAAAATAGTATTACGAAATTAGAATACGGGTTAAGCGGCGTAGTAGAACTTATAGACGGATCGAATTATTTTATATTAAAATTTCGGACGTATCTAATTTATTTAGATAGCTAATAGTCTAACTCTATAAAGTAGATCTTTCTTAGCTACTAGCTATTCTACTATTTATACTAATACTATAGTCTAGCTAACTAGTAGCTAATTATAGTATATAGAATATACTTACTTATAGTAGATAGAATCTTCGTAGTTAATTCTAATTATTATTTTATATTCTCTTATTATCTTCTCTATCTAACTATAGCTACTATTCTCTATATCTAGTATTTAGTAATATTCTAAATAGTAGTAATAAATTCTTAACGCTAAAAATCTCTTTAACGTTTTTATCTCTTCTTTCTTCTTGAGTTCTAGCGTAATACTAACGCTATTAAGGTCTATAGATTCGCTAGAACTCGTTATATTTTAGAGTTAGCTAGAGTTAACTACGAGGCGGTTCGACTAGATTACTTCTCTATAACGGTCGTATAGCCGAGTATCGAGTTAGATAGCGATACGGACTATCTTCTAATATATATTAGATAGCTTAGTTCTAGTAAATTTATTCTTAATATAGTTCTTTAGTCTCTCGTAATATAATATTTTAAGAACGTTATCGGGCTATTAGAGTTATAAGATATAGAGTCGAAACTAAGTAGTATAGATTGTAGTAAAGTCTATCTATTTAAGGGTCTAGATTTAGTAGACGGTATTTTAATATTAGTTCTTATCTTTAAAAGTTTCTTAAAGTACTTTAGCGAAGTTATCGAAGTTATAGAATAGTTCTATAGTTTTTTCGTACTAGTTTAGCTTATTAAAGTCTTTCTAGTAGGGTTCGAACTAACGGGCGGTATTACTACGAAGATATAACTTAATAAAGAAGATTTTTTAAAAGTTATCTTAGAAGACCGTTTCGAATAGATAAAAATAGATTTATAGTTAATATAGAAATTCGTTTAATTTTTCTCTAGTCCCGTTAAAGATATCTAGTTTCTTAATCTTAAATTTTAGATTAGAGGTCTAGATTAGAGCCGGCTTGATAGATAGCGTAGGTTTCGAAATTCTTATAGTACGATTAATTATAAAGGCTTATCTTCTAATAAAATATTCTAGAAGAACGTATATTATTACGCTAGAACTCGAAAAGAGAGATAAGATAATAACGTTAGAAAGGTCTATAGCGTTAAGGGTTTACTACCGCTATCTAGAATATTACTAGACACTACGTATAGAGAATAGTAGTCGTAGTTAGATAGAAAAGATAATAAGAGGGATATAAGATAATAATTAGAATTAACTACGAAGGTTCTATCTACTATAAATAAGTATACTATATATATAAGAAAATATTTACCTTATAACCGTAATTTCTAACCGTTATATAGTAGTCGATTATAACGGACGGTTATATTATAAGAGTATAGTCTTAGCGTTATAACCGTTAGTAGTAATACTAAGTAATAAGCGTAGTTATTAATTCTCGGCGCGGGGATTCGCTTAGCGCCGCGTTCTTAACTTTTATTCTTCTATAAATATTTCGTAATACTATTTTCTCTCTAGATAGCTTTTTAGCCCGAAAGCTTTTTATAAGATATACTACTTCTATTTTTATTCTTTTTTCTTTAATTTTAAAATGTTTTCTACTCGTATTTTTTATTATTATCGTTAAGCTTAGCGTATTAAGGCGTAAGGCTAGCGTACTAACGTATTTTATTATCGCTATTAGTAGCGAGAGAGATCTCTTTATATTATCGCTAAGTTCTATTCTACTTACTTTTATTATATTACTATAGGCCGTACGTCGTACGATACTATAGTAAGTTCTCTAGATTCGGAGTATAAGACGATTTTTATTATTATTAGCGGTTCTAACTAGTTTCTAGTTCGTCGCTTAGATCGTACTCGTATCGACTTACTTTAGCGGTTAGAATAGATAAAAAGTTAAGTAGTTACGAAAGAGAAGAGTACTAATACTACGGCTAAGGCGGCGAATTAGATAGCGAAGGCTACTTCTTAAGCTACTCTAGCTATAAAGACTATAACTCGTCGGTTTCGTAATACTTAGCGGAGAAAGCGGTAGATTTAGCGTCTTTTACGATATATAGAATAGCGGAACGCTACTTTATTTACTTAAAAAATATTTGCTTTAAAGGCGAAGAAACGTATTAAGAGAAAAGCTACTACTTAAGAAAGTCGTTCTTCTCGAAATATTTCTATAAATTTAGATAGTAAGGCTACGTCTTATTCGCTTAGCGGGTCTAGTAGTAACGTAGCGAACGTTAATAGCGTAGTTTTTTAATAGACTTCTATAGATTAGTTTTAAGTGTCTTTAACTTCTTCTTTAGATTTTATATTATAAAAGAATACTCTAGATCTAGTTAGTCTAGATTTTATTAGTAAAAGTCCTCGAGAAGTTTTAAATAGTTAAGGTTCGATAAGAGCTTCTAGATATTTTTTAAGTCGTCGTAATTCTTCTACTTAACGAGATACTTAAGCTAACCGTCGGGATTCTATTTACTATCTAGAATTTTTTCGACGTTTTATTTTTATACGTTTTTAAGTTAAATTTCTTTCTTAAAATATTCTAGTATTTAGACGTTTTATAGTACTAGTTTAAGAAGCGCTACGTAGAAGACTAGACTTCGGCGTATATTTTTAGATAATTTAAGTTTATAGATAACCGAAGAAAGTTTTTATTTAATTTCGAAGGAGCCGATTTTTTTATAATTTAATTTAGGGCTTAGTCGTTTAGTTTTAAGATTTTTAGTAAGAAGTTAGACTTTATCTTTCTTTTCTAGAGGCGGCGGCTTCTAGCGTCTACGGTTATAGTATATAGCTATACGGTAATTAATAAATTTTATATCTTAGACTAGACTTTAGTATAGTTCTTTTAGCTATTTTATCTAGAGTATTTTTTTTTATACGATATTTTCTTATAGAATCGATTCTTCGTAGACTCGAGACTTAAATCTAAAGTTAATATAGAACGGCGTTTCTTAAATAGTTTCTACTAGTATACTATTATAAGCGAATTATACTAGAAGTAAAAGTTCTATCTAGTTATTTTACTAGTAGTTTACGTAGCTTCGTAAATATTTCTCTAAGATTTAGTTAAGTCGTTTTATTTAGTTATCTATTTAGAGATAAAAGACGATAGATAGCTTATACTTCGTTTCTAACTTATTTATTAAGGTTTACTAAAATTAAGCGTAAAAGCGGGTATCGCGGTCGAAGATAATTATTTTTAGTATTTTATAGTTTACGAAAATATATTTTAGAAAGATATAGACTAGCTCGAAGACTTTTAAGACTTTCTTATAGAAGATAAAATATCTCTATTTAGATAGTCTATTGGTAATAACTAGAATTATATTATAGCGTACTTCTATAAGTAGCTCTTTAGATTTTAGTAGTTTAGTAATAAAGTCTAAAGAGATAGATTTCTAGAGCCGGTCGAAAGATATAATTAGCTATAGCTTTTCGTAGAGAGTATATCGTACTACTTTATTTTAGACGTAATCTTCGTAGTCTACGAGATACTATTATACTCGCTTTCTAAAATATAGTATATAGAATACTTTTTTAATTCTTTCTATTATAGAATTAATATCTCTATAGCCGTGTACTAGAGTAGCGTAGATTTTCTTAATAAGTTATTGTCGAAGTTATTAAGAGACGTAGACTAGTTCTTTAAAGAGAATAGTCTCTTTTAGACTTAGTATAAGATTAGAGTCTTCTTTTAAATAGTCGTAAATTTATTCTAATAGTTATTACGCTATAGTATTATTTTCGTAGACTACTTAAATATACTCTTTTTATATTAAAAGTAAGAGATTATTTTTTTAAGAGTTCTTATTTTCTTATATATCTAGGTTTTCGAAGAGGGCTTTTTAGAAGCTATAGTTTTCTAGAACTTAGTTTCTAGAATTTTCTTTTCGAATTAGTTATATTTTTAAGATATTTATTTTCGAAGGTTTTTTCTAGTAGAGTTATCTTTTTAGATTTATATTTCTAAAAGAGGTCGACTTTTAGGCGCTTAGCGCCTCTAAGAAACTAGATTCTAGAAGTATTATACTTCTAGAAATTAGTTTCTAGGGGTTCGTAGTTTTTAAAAGTCTTTAAAGCCTAAGAGATTCTTTCTAAGATTAGAGGTTTCTCGCTTAGCTTTAAGTAACTAGAACTAAAAGACGGATTATTATAAGTTCTAATTAGAGTTAGTTAAGTTTAATATTTTCTTTCTTATTTTATTTTAGAAGCGTCGAAGATAGTTCTAGTTAGTTAAGAGTATAGTTATATTAGCGGCTAAGAGCGTTAGCTTTTTCGTTCTTAATTTCTTTTTAGTAGACGATTTTAAAGTTAAAGAAGACGAGTTATTTCGTCTATTTAACCTATCTTTAATTAAGAATCTTTATAGTTATAAAGGCGTCTAGGTTTTAGTAGTTTAAGTATACCATTATTTCGAAATTCGCTTCTTTAAAATAGTATCTTTATTCTTTAAAAGCGATAATAATAGTAAGAAGCTTCTTATCGTAGATATTATAGTTAAGTTCTATTAAAGATATTTTTCTAGAGTAGAAGGCTACGAGATATAGTCGTTTTTAATCGTCTAGCTAGCTAAGATAGACTTTAATAGCGTAGTCTAATATATCTATTTCTAGATAGATGGGCTTATTTAAGTTAAAGAGGGCGAGGACTAGTACTTTTATAAACGCTCTTTTAAGTAGTTTAAAGACTTTCTATTATATTTTTTACTAATTAAAGCGAATATCTTTTTAAATAAGACGGGTTAGAGGTTTAGCTAGCTTAGTATAGTCTTTAATAAATCGGTAGTAGAAGTTAGTAAAATCTAAAAAGAATTATACTTCTTAAAGGTTCTTAAATATAGACTAACTAAGAATAGATTTTACTTTCTTAGAGTTTATTACGACTTTATCGAATCGAATAATAAATTCTAGAAACTCTACTTTCTAGGCGTAGAACGCGTATTTTTCGGGCTTAACTTATAGCTTTCTCTTCTATAGCTTTCTAAGTACTTTCTTTACGTATTTCTAGTATTTTTTTAGAGTTTTAAAGTAGATAAAAATATTATTAAAATAGGCCGTATAGAAGACGTCTAGATATTCTTAAAGAGTATCGTTAATTATAGCTTAGAAGGTAGTAAAAGCGTTAGTAAGTCTAAAGAATATAACTAAGTACTTAAATAGTCCGAATCGGCTTCGCTACGTCGTTTTTTATTCTTTCTTCTTCTTAATTTAAATTAAATAATAGCCGTCTCTAAGGTTTAGCTTAGTAAAATATTTAGCTTTTTATAGTTAGTCGCGTAGTTTATTAATATAGAGTAGAAAGTATCGGTTCTTAATAGTTATTTCGTTTAGAGCTTAGTAGTCTATATATAGTCGTAATTTTTCGTCTAGTTTTAGTACGAATAGAATAGAGAAGGTCGCTAAGAACTAAAATAGTCGTATATAGCCTTTTCTTAGATAGGTTTTAATATATTTCTTAAGTATTTAAAGTTCTTTTTTAGATATAGAGTATAAGAGTTCGAACTTAGACGTAGTTTCTAGTATTAGAGATATCTCGTAATTCTATAGTTAATATTTAAATAGAGCGTCTTCGCTTATTTTTTCTCTAAAGAGATTAAACTCGCGATATTATAGAGGTACTTAGTCTAAAGAGTTCTTAATATTAGTAGCGCTAATTTATCGAAGGTTATATTTTATACGCTCTCGAAAGTCTTAGAGTTTCTAGAGACTAATAGTTCGTTTTCTAGAAAGATAAGCGATTTTATAAACTTATTAAATCTTTAAAGATTATTAGATCTTAATCTTAATTCTCTAAGAAATAGCGCGTATCTAGAAGATTCTAATAGGGATATTATTCTTAACTTCTTTTCTAAGGGCTTTCTTAAAGATCTTACTAATCTATATTAGCTCGCTTTAGATTACTTAAAGTTATACTAACGCCGCTATAATACTAAATAGCTATCGTGTCTCGTTCTTTTCTCTAGATTTAAACTTTACTTCTTTAAATTTTTAGTCGATATATAGTTTTTATTTTCGGAGCTAGAGACGTTCTAGAATAATATTATATTCGGAGGTTTTTATAATATCTAAGTATATTTTTTCTCGATATTTTTCTCTAGCTAGTACGAGTTCTTAGATTTCTATAAGTATTAACTCTTTTCTATATATACTAGATAAACCGTCTATAATAATAAGTTTATAAAGATGTTTCTTTTCTCGAAACTTAATATTATATTTTTCTACGAAGCGGGGGTTAATATAATTATCTTCGTTAGCTAAGTCGATTAGAACGCGGGCTCGGCGTCTATTAGCGAGTATATTAATAATAAGATACTTAATATACTCGACTAGAAGTTCTTCGTCGTTCGTAATATACGTATAAGAGAGTTTTTCTTTAGTATTACCGATCGTTATTATAGTTATCTAAAGGGGCGCTAGGGGCTACGCCTCTACCCGCCTCTAGATCGAAGACTTATTTAGTTTTTTATCTTCAGCTAGTATTTATAAATCTCTTTTAGTTCGCGGTAGCTTTCGTATTCGTCGTTAATATAATCGGTCTAATACTACTTATCGTAGAAGTTCTTTACTTTCGTTACTTATATAGCTAAGGTTTAGCGTGTTATTTTATTACCGTCTTTATATTAGCGGGCGTAGTATTTCTTTTTATCGTAGCGAAGATATAGATCTTTCTTACGGCGTTAGTCTTTTTCTTCTTAGAGTAAAGACCCGTTACGTCTAACGCTATTAAGGTCTATAGATTCGCTAGAGCTTATTATATTCTAGAATTAGCTAGAGTTAGCTATAGAGCGGCTCGACTATATCGCTTTTTTACGACGGTTGTATAGCCGAGTATTAAATTAAATAGCGATACGGACTACCTTCTAGTATAAATTAGATAGCTTAGTTTTAGCGAATTCGTTCTTAATATAGTTCTTTAGTCCCTCGTAATATAATATTTTAAGAACGTTATTAGGCTATTAGAGTTAGAAGGTATAGAGTTAGAACTAGATAGTATAGATTATAGTAGAGTCTATCTATTTAAGGGTCTAGATTTAATAGACGGCGTCTTAATATTAGTTCTTATCTTCGAAGGTTTCTCGAAGTACTTTAGCGAAGTTATCGAAGTTATAAAATAGTTCTATAGTTTTCTCGTACTAGTCCGGCTTACTAAAGTCTTTCTAGTAGGGTTTAAATTAATAAATAGTATTACTATAGAGATACGACTCGGTAAAGAAGATTTTTTAAAAGTTATCTTAAAAGACCGTTCTAAATAGATAAAAGTAGATTTATAGTTAACGTAGAAATTCGTCTAATTTTCTTCTAGTCCCGTCGAAGATATCTAGTTTCTTAATCTTAAATTTTAGATTAGAGGTCTAGATTAGAACCGGCTTAGTAGATAGCGTAGGTTTTGAAATTCTTATAGTACGGTTAACCGTAAAGACTTATTCTCTAATAAAGTATTCTAGAAGAACGTATACGTAGTCTTTCGATATATTTAGAGATAGTCGTAGTCTACTAATATCGCGGGAAAGAGACGCGATCTCTAATATATAGGCTTTCGAGATAAGTATACGTATTTTTATATCGGGATTTCTAGAGATATTAAATCGAATATTACGTACTTAATTCTCCGCGTTTAGAAGAAAAGTATAGATTTCGGTCTAGATTATTATAGTTAGTACTAGAGATAATCTTATCTTTAATATCTATAGAATAGTGATTAAAGTATTACGCTAGAACTCGAGAAAAGAGATAAGATAATAACGTCGGAGAGGTCTATAGCGTTAAGAGTTTACTATCGCTATCTAAAATATTACTAGATACTACGTATAGAGAATAGTAGCCGTAGTTAGATAAAGAAGGTAATAAGAGAGATATAAGATAATAATTAAAATTAATTACGGAGGTTCTATCTACTATAAATAAGTATACTATATATATAAGAAAATATTTATCTTATAATTATAATTTCTAACCGTTATATAGTAGTTAGTTATAACGGGCGGTTATATTATAAGAGTATAGTCTTAGCGTTATAATCGTTAGTAGTAATACTAAGTAATAAGCGTAATTATCGATTCTCGGCGCGGGAATTCGCTTAACGCCGCGTTTCTAACTTCTATTCTTCTATAGATATTTTATAATAGTTAATTCGACGAATAAGAACGACTATACTCGATAGCGTACTACTCTAGAAAAATAACGCCTCTAAAGCTTAACTACGACGTCTACGATAAGAAACTCTTAGCTATCGTTATAGTATTTAAAAAATAGAGATAATATTTAGAAGGCGCGAAGTATTAGATACTAGTATACTACGACTATAAGAATCTTACGTACTTTACTACTATAAAGAAACTAACTAGAAAATAAGTTAGATAGGCTAAAAAACTAGTATTATATAATATAAAGATTATCTATAGAAAGAGATCTAAAAACGCTCGCGTAGACGCGCTAAGTAGAAGAGTCGACTATATTAAAGAAAAGCTAGAACTATAGTTTACGATACTTAATCGGTAGAAAGACGAAACTCTTATACCCGCTAGAGCGTATATATCTATTTTTAGAATTACTTAATTATAGCTTAAGAAAAACCCGAAAACCGATTTATCGCTTATTCTAGTTAGGCGACTAGCGCCGGCGATACGCCTAAAAGATAACGCCTAGTTACATAAGTTTTAAAAAGTCTACGCGAAAGACCTACTAGTCTAAGAACTTAAAAAAGAAGAAACCGATAGTCGAATTTTTTAAGACGCGGATAGTATAATTCTATATAAAAATCTATTCTACGTACTAATAAAACTTTAAGAGAAACTTATAAAGAATATCTACGAAGTACTAGTATACGGGTATTAAGAAATTAATAAGATAATCGAAAGAATTACTAGATACTACTACTTTTTTTATCTATAGAAGATAGTAAGAAAAGTAGTTTTAAAATACGATCTTTATATTAGAAGTAAAGCCGTAAGACACGCGCTCTATAAAATACTCTAGCTAATTAAAGCCCCGAATAGAGTCTAGTAGGTAGTCTCGTTAGACTTTATTACGGACTTATTTAAATCGATCGAACCGCTTACTAAAGTAGTATACGACTTAATTCTAGTTATCGTCGAAAGACTAACTAAGTACGCGTACTACGTTTCGTTTTTTAAAGCGGTAAACGTAAAAGAAGTAGTCTATATATTTCTTAAGATAATTCTCGGTAGCTACGAGATACTAAAAATAATTATATTAAATAGAGATTATCTCTTTATAGCCCGATTTTAAAAATCTCTAATATATTAACTTAAGATAGACTATAGACTCTTTACTATCGTATATCTATAAACGGACGGACTAATTAAGCGCGTTAACTAGACGCTAGAATAATATCTACGCTACTATCTTAACTACGTATAGAATAATTAGATAGAACTATTATCTTTAGTCTAGTATACGTATAATAGCTTTAAAGCGTTAGCTACGTAGATATCTTCGTACTACGCTAACTATAAGTACGAATTAATAATATATAGAGAAGTAATCTTAAGTAAGTTACTAGTCTAGAGAGAAATCTTAAAAGCCGAATAACTAAAGAAACTTTATAAATAGATTAGCCTTAATATTAAATTCTAAAAATATATAATATTTCGTTACTATAATAGATAGTACTAGAAGATATTAGAGCTAAAAGAGAGAAATAAAGTTTATCTTCTTAGAAAAAATATTAAAACTTAATAACCGAATAATAAATTAGATTTTAAGAAAATCGAACTATTTAAGATTAAAGAAAAACTAGACGAAGTTATATACCGTTTTAAACTACTTAGTACTATAAAGATTAATCTAGTATTCTACGTAGAATTATTAAAACTAGCTTCTTAAAACGCTATTTTAGTAAGATAAACCGAAGAAATAACTCTAGAAAATCTAAACGCCGATAAAAATAAAGATTAAACCGTAGAAAAAATTCTTAATAGAGACTATTATAACGATTAATTTAGATATCTTATTAAATAGAAAGAAAACTAGAATAATATCTAGAAACCGCTAGAAAACTACGAAGAATATAAAGATTTTATTATAGAATTCTATCGCTAAAATCTAGATCGTTTTAAGCTAGAGATACGTCGATTATAAAGACGTCTAAGGACTTAAAATTAAGATTTAGAGTTTAGCGCGTCTAATTTATCGGCTCGAACGTCTTTAGCGGCGTAGTACTAGAATTAGCTTTAAAAGATCTAATAGTCTAGATAGAATTCGTAACGATATTAGCTAAGAACCCGCTACGTAAACGCTTTAGTAACCGCTTCTCTTTAGCGGCATTAGAGTTAAATAGACTTTTCGTCTCTAAATCTTTTAAGATATCTAGAACATCGATAGTAGAGAATTTTTTACGTAATATCTTCGTAGCTCGACGCTTTAGTAACTCTTATTACTTACGAGTCCGAGATAAGCTACTAATAATCTATTAAAGCTGCTTCTTAAAGAAGATACGCTTTAAACGAGTCTTCTTTAGAGTATAATAAAGACGTTTAACTATAAAGCTAGTTAGTAAAAAGAGTAAAGAAAGAACGAAGATATCTATAATCGAAATTCTCTAAACCGCTAGTATTATAGCCGGAACGATTTCGTTAATAATACTTATCGTAGCGAGAAAACCTTAAAGTAATCTTATAAACTATCTTAGAATTCTTCTCTTTACGCTATATATTCGCGAGTAAATACTATAAATAAAAAACCGGTATTACTACGTCTAAAGAATTAATCTTAGTATCTAGAGACTTATATTTAGAAAACTAGTCCGTACGGGCGTAACTCTTAATATCGCTAAAAGAAGTACGCTTAGAAGGTATAATGAGAAAACTTATAAAAAAAAGAGATAAATAAAAAAAGAAAAACCGATATAATATATATCGTAAAAGCTTAGAAAAATCTTCGGGTTAAAGATTTCTAAAAGAGGGAGTAGTATTATAAACTCTAGAGAATACGGGCTTTATAACTCTAAGAATAAAAGGCCCGTATAGAAAAAGATATTATAGAGACTAAAGAGTCTTACGGGCGAAAGAGCCGTACTATCTTAGATTTCGTATAGAAATCTAAAAGATATAAAATAACGGCGCGTACGAAAATACTAGTAGATAGTAGCTACGGTTCGTACGAAAAGACCGCTTTTAAGAGCGCGGTAACTTAGAAAAAAAGTACGAACTAAAGAATCTTCTACGGGACGAAGAGCTATAGAGTCTAATTAAAGACCGTAGGTCTAGACGTATAATCGTTCTAAAGTAGTATATAAAAATAGAAAGTTGAAAGATAAATAGACGAAGAGAACGAGCGAGATATAGTATAATATTATATTCGTTCGAAGAAGTTAGAAGCTAGATATCGAAAATATATTCTAAGCGCTAAGGTTACGTACGACTTACTTAGATTACTATAATTTAAGAAGATTAATCTAATATCTACGATCTAGTTATTTTAATCTAACTATATTAATCTAGATTATAACTAGCTTTTCTATAGTATATAGATATACTTCTTAGCTAGATACTTAATTCTTTATAGTTAACTTAAAGTTTTAATTAAGACTCTTTAGTTAGAGGTAATCGGCTTACTATATATCGTATAATTACGTAATACTCTCTTATCTAATTATTATCTTTTCCCTCTTATCTCTTTAAGGTAAATCCTTACGGTTTAACTATCTACTAAGCGACTTCGAAGCTTAGTAAAAGAAGTCTACCGTTATACTAGTATTTAGTAATATCTTAGATAGTAGTAGTAAATTCTTAATACTGCGTATCTTTTTAACGCTTCTATCTTAAAACCCTCTTTTTAAGTTTTAGCGTAATATCTAGCGCTTATAGTTTTAATAGACGGGTAATACTATTATATTACTTAAGTCGTATTTATAAGAGTAGATATCTTTTATAATTTAGTAGCGCTTAGTAGACTTAATTAAAAATAATAAGTAATAGCTAAGCTAATATAAACCTTATTATTATAGAAAATAATTAATAAATAGAAACTATATAATAAAAAGTCTACATCTTCGAAATACCTCTCGGCCTTCTTGATACTGCACCCGTCAACAACGCGTTTCTCAATGTCTCCACTCCCTCGTTGTCATACTTGAGATCTGGCTTTAAGATACCTTCCTGCATTGTGGTTGCGACGTGCACTCCAGTATCAACGTCGTAAATCTTCCCGTGGACCAAGACTCGACCATCCGCCCATCGATCCGTGAATACCTCTTGGCAAAACCGTCTCTCCTTCTCCTTCCTCCGTGTGCCAGCAACGACGGCGTCAGGAAAAGTCACGGCGTCGCCGACCTCATGCAGCACGACGGTGTGGCTCAGACTCGTGATGGCAGCCGCCGGAGTCAACACGCGGGCGTGCACCCCCAGATGGCGAGAAGCGAAGAAGAGCGACTCGCGGTCGCTCGCGAAGATGTGCACGCAGATGGACAGGTTGATCGACCGCGCTGTCGAGTTGGCCCCGCCCAGCGAGACGTTGCCACTCACCGTGTACGGGTTGGCCGACCGCCGCGCTGCCGGCCGGGGGTCCCAGTGCTCGGCTGCCGGCGCGCCAAGAGTCTCGCGGTGCGTGTACGGTAGTTGCGCCCACCATATACCGGACATGCTGGGGCTGCGGCACGGCTGCATGCTGTTCTCGAGGATGACAGACGCCAGATCGTTGTACTTCTTGACAGGGAGGTCGCGCGGGTGAGTGGCGCTCAGGATGTCGGCGAAGCTGGTGAGTGGGGGCGGGTGCGATGTGTTTTGGTAGGAAAGCAGTTTGGAGGCCAAACTCTCGGGAACCTTGAAGGATATGAGGGCGGTGAAGACGATGCTGTCAGGGAATGGCGAGCTTGGTTGCGTGACGGTGACTGAGCGGGCTGCAAAGTACTTTCCGTCCCGAATGCGAAGAATTTTGTAGCTGTTTTATCGTCAGTATTTCCCTACCTTTCCTCCTCTATAACACAGCCTACAATAAATTTAAATTTGAAGGACAAGGCTTACATGAATGGGAATGCACTGAAGCCGGGGCCGATGAAGTACCCCGATGTATTCTGTAAAAGTTAGCCATCGACACGGCGAAGAAGACGGAGATATTGAATGATGAAGAAAATTCGGCCTTCTGCCAAGATTATAGCCATTCTCGAAATATATGATACGGAATGCCTGATGATGTTGAAGAAAGATGAATGGATTGATGAATACATACATGAATTAGAAATCCTTCCCCGACCGTCTGCGCAGCAGCCCATGCGGACTGGGCGTAAACGTGGCCTCCGAACGTTGTGTGGTGCATTGTTCCGTTGATAGGTTTGGTAACGTTAGGACATGGCTTCGCGATTGACCTGAATGTGTTCTCATCGAGCCTCTTCACTGCCATCAATTCTGCAAAGTCTTTCCCATCCGGATCCAACGGGATTAGAGGTTCTGGCATTGTGGGAGAAATACTGCCCTGGGCTTTAATATTATTAAATGTGAAATAGACAATCCAAGACGT
Organism: Lasiodiplodia theobromae; assembly: GCF_012971845.1. Taxonomy (NCBI): domain Eukaryota; kingdom Fungi; phylum Ascomycota; class Dothideomycetes; order Botryosphaeriales; family Botryosphaeriaceae; genus Lasiodiplodia; species Lasiodiplodia theobromae. The sequence continues at coordinate 1,262,870 of NW_023336563.1, read as the reverse complement.
ACAAACGATTTAGTCTTAGAAATCTGAGTGAGAAGGCCTGCGGGAAGATGAGGAAGACATGATGTTTTATATTGCCTGTGAGTTCGCGCGAGGTGTCTATACAAATAACCCCGGATACTTAGACACGGAATGCTCGGAGTTGAATGTAAGTTTTCCGCCAACTTAATCCTCTATAGGGTGGGGCCTAAACTCTAAACCCAGACCTCAATTCACCTCATTGGCTAAACCTTGTCGGCCACTCCGAGCCAGTAGCTGGTCTGTCTGGCTTGCTCAAGGCAGTTCTGGCTTTAGAGCGCGATTTCACCCCGGGTAATTCCAAGTTCGAGACTCCGAACCCGAAGAGTAAGTGTTACCCGCAGCGACGCTGCTACCACCAGCCACGCCAAGCCACGCTACCAGCCACGTCACGTATAGACGCGTGACTCCGCGTCGCCGCTGACGCACAGGCTAAAAAAACTGCCAAGAGGAACTGTCCGGATCTCAGGTGCCATCTCTACAAACATGACTCCAGCATCCCCATCTATGCGAACTTCTCAACGGGCACCGCTTGCTTGTCAAGGTCAGTTACATCGCCCAGGAGATGACTTGCCTTATCCGTTGTTCTGCTGACTACCTGCAGAGTGTACTCGAAGAAAGGTGAAATGCGACAAAAGATCGCCATGCTCGCGCTGCCAGCGATTGGGACACGCCTGCACACGAGAAATTGTGAGAGTGACTGGCGCATTGTCCAAAAATCGAAATGAAATCAATTTTCTGAAGAGACTGGAGCGTCAGCTTGCGCAATCCAGCAATGAAGCAGTGCTTCATGAGGTGCGAAACCGCGTTGAACTGCTGGAGAGTGGAGAACCACAGACCGTTCCAACCAACTACAGCAATCAGCCAATGCATGGAACAACTAACGGCAGCGGGAATAAAGCTGAAAGTACCGAGGTGGCCAAGTCTGAGGAAGATAAAGAGACGACGACTTCTGTCAAGATTCTCGAACAGCTGGCGTGGGGACGCCACTACGGAACTTGTTACCCGCACCGCGCCTGTACCTGCCACACCCGGCGGAGTGAGTCGGAGCTCATCTCTATAAACACAGACTTGACCGGTGTTGTTGGCCAGGATCCAGCGGCAGTGTTCAGCGACTGGTCTGTTCTTCCATCGGTGCAGGATGCGGAGAAGATGATTCGCTTCCACATGGAGCACCTCGCCTGGCATCATAATTGCCTTCATGCGCCTACCTTTCTGCTGCAGTGCGAGGCCTTTTGGAAGTTCGGCACAATTGATCATCCCTTGTGGATGGCGCTGTACCTCTCTGTTCTTAGTGTGCGTTACTCCGCCGCCGAAGAATTGCGCACTGTCTGATCCGCACAAACACAGGTAACGATCTGGTGCACCCAAAATAGCAGGAAATACAGGGCCATGCTCGCGTTGGGTTAGGACGCTCACGGCAAAAACACTGCCTCTGTTTAGCTGACGCCTGCCCAGAGTCGGATCATTGCTCGGCAAGAATTCTTCATCACGCCATGGTGAAAGTACTCAACGCTGGGAACTTTCTGGAACACTTCTCTCGTATGGCATGAGACAGCAGAAACACGAGCGGGCGCTGATGTTGTTCCCAGTGTACTCGATACAGGCGATCGTAATATCAACAGAGGTCGCACACAACCTCGGCATGAGCAACCTGAACGCCACACTGTCCAGTGCAGCAATCCGCATCGCGCAAAGCATTGGACTGCATAAGATCGTTGGCAAACCAGCTTCCGCTGCTGGAAGTGCGGAGAGGCGGCACGAGACGATCGAAATCGAGCTGGGAAAACGTGTCTGGTGGCAGATGACCATCCAAGATCATTTCGCTATACCCTTCACAGATTCGTATTGTACCGATGAAGCCACTGCAACTCTCCCTGCTGCACGGAACTGACGCTGTTGCAGCCATCAATCCGGCACATTTCACCACGGAAATCCCGTCCAACTGCGACGATGTCGATCTCACTAGGAAAGAAGACAATGTCCCGACAGTCTCTTCTTATGTCCGGACTCTCGCTTCCAGTCAGTTCAGACCATTCTCGTCCTGATTTTGTGACAGCCGTAGGACTGAAAAGTAGAAACCAGTGGCCCGTCTGATGCCTTCCCTGCTGGATAAGCTTGGCCCCATCCAATGGCGCGAGCCTACGTTGGAGCAATACCGCACCATTATTGACTTCGATCACTCCATGCGGCAGCTCGTCAGCAGCATACCGACGTTTCTCCTGCGTGACGAAGGCCAGGGTACGCCCTCGCCACCGTGGCTGAGTATCGCGAGACGGAGTCTGGCAATCACCGCCGCCGACAAGGTATGCCTGTCTCCAAGCAGCCTTTACCGTGCATTGATCGCACTCGGATTAATTCAGCAGTACAGATTATCATGATTCACCGCCCATTTTTGTTCCAGTCCTTCCAGTCCCGGTCGTTTACCCACACTCGATCGACCTGCGTCGCGGCAGCCATCACCATACTGCGCGAACACGAAAAGATCGTGCTAGAAGACGACGTCTCGATCTGGACACACTCGGCATTCTGCGTCACTGCAATCATTGTACTTTGTCTAGAAATGCTGTACTGCCGACATGCCGCACACGAGGCGGATGCCTCTAGCCACCGACCTGAACCAGATGCTGCTACCAAGGAAAGACTGTACAAAGAGCTTGTGCGGTCGGCAAAGGACAGGCTTGCGGGACGTCAAGACGATGTCCTTGCTGAGCGCGGTGTCCGACTGGCAGACCTTATCTTGTCTGAAGCGGAAACGAGGCAGGCAATGGACGTGATGGCCGGACCGGGAGATAAGGAAAGCCAAATCTGTGTTGTCAACTTTGGCAGGATCATGGCTAGGTACGTTCAGCAAGAAAACATGGCGCGTGGAAGCAGCGTGGGAGCGAGAGAGCCCGATCAGTTCTCGTTCGACGGCCTTCACCCTGGATGTGGTCCTGGGGAAGAGGGGATGGATGGACTCTTCCCTGATACACTTGACACATCTGTGCAGAGCTTCGATGCCTGGTTCAACGAAATCTTTGGTTATGAACGTGGAATTTGATAGCAACCGCCCTGTCTCAACTCAAGATCAAGCCCTGTACGGAATGGGTTTCTGGGTGGTACTCATAGTACACTGCCACATGAGCCTCTTCTTCTCCTCCTCCTCCTTGTACTTGGCCAGCTGTCCCGTGATCGAATGCATGACGCCCTTGTTGTGGAAGATGACAATGTCCCCCTCCCGCCAACGGTGTGCGTAGATGTTTTCCACCGCGTAAACCTTCCTCTGCATTGCGTAGACGATCTTCCGCACCGTTGGCACATCATCAACGACCGTCACCTCCCCTGTTGCGGGATTCTTCGTCGTCAACTTGTATACGCAGCAGCCGTGCACTTGGAAGTGTGGTCGACCGTTCCCTGGATTCTTCCATACCATCTACGGTGAATCTTTCATTAGTCGACTGACCCATTTTGCGTTGTGTCACACTACGTACCGGATACTCAGCAACATGCTCCTGTGTCCATTCCGACAGCTGGTCTATCGGTGTTTCGTTTCCGAAGGTTGGGATTGTCAACCCGTCTGCCGAAGACTTGCAATTGCGGATGTACTCGTACGCCTGTGGTGCGTATGTCACTGTTGTGTTCATCGCGAATTCCTTTTCCTCTGGCGTCAACAAGTCGAACACCCGAGCACCAGAGAAAACTGTTGGCAATCAGTATACTTGCAGACTATCTCAACTCCATGCAGCAGAAGACTTACAGGCCGTTGAGCCAGCGGCAATCGTCTTCTCCTCCCCGTTATCGAATTTGATCTTCTGGTCAGGCACCTTTGGAATGCGCACGCCGTGCAAAATTGTAACCTCTCCCGGAAGGCGCTCGTACAACGGCGTGTCCATGTGCCACCGATATGGACGCGTGTAGCCCTGATCGAGCTCCTCCGAGCTCAGCGGTGACTCGTGGAACAAAGTGTGGTCCTGAATTTCGGTTAAATGATTTGGTTTTGGCATCACACGTCGGTGTACTCACCAGATGGACAACCTCAAGCTCAGGAATGCCCTCATAGTTGGTGAACTTCCCCGAGCCAATGACAGAAACCTATGCAGATTCAGGTCCATTAGTAAAACATACGCCTACAAGTTGTCGAAATTCTGGGCTTTAGGGGACATATTCTACTGACCTGTGGTGCAGCTGGCAGCCGGCCAGCTCTATAGCTGGACAAGATGTTCCGTGGATCACTAACAGCCTTCTTACCCGCAGAATGCTCGTTGGTAGCATGCTCGTCGAAGACTGCAGCGAGCTTGGGCAGAATCTGTGGGTTGATGCCTTGCTGGTTGCGGATGACAACGACCGAGTTGTCGAAGAGCGCCTGCCGGAGCGTCTGCTTGTCTTCCTTAGAAAGCTTGTCGAGGTCGAGGATCGGAGTTTCGTATGGAAGGTTGATTTCGGCACCGATCATGGACTCGCGGCGCTCGTCCTCCGGCAGGAGGGAGGCGGTGAGAGATGAGTTTATCCTTGCAGGCATGGTGGATGCGTATGGTTGCGAAGGGAGATGTGCTGGGAGTATTTATATTTGCGTCTATTTATGATGCGTGATCTGGAAAGTCGTGGCGTAAGGACCAAGGCGACAAATGTGGCGGATGGACATGCCCGAGAGCGCAGCATCATTTGGCGCGGAAGAGTTTAGAACTCACCCGCTCCATCCAATCAGGCGAGAGATGATGCGGATCGCGGAGAGCCCCGCCATTTCCTGCACGTACGCTTTCTCCGTGGGAGGAGCCCCTGGAACGGATGAGTTGTTAACTCACCCGCTCGAGCCAATCAGGGAGCTGGTGATGTGAAGCGGGGCTTATCGCCGGAGCGGCCGAGTCGGCGACTCACCCGCTCCTGCCCCGGATCTCCGCCATCATTGACAAATGGGACGGACTGGCTTTGAAATATAAAAGACTCTCAACGAGTCCGTCAATTTCATACGTAAAGGTTTCCATTTTCAGACGAGTCCCCTACATACCTTCAAGCATGGGCAGCCTTCCAGAATTTTCGGTGAAGCCGCTTCCAAAATCGTCCATCTCGGACGTTGACTTTGGAGCTGAAGTAACGGGAGTCAGCGTTGAGAACCTCACAGGTAAGACTTCTTATGTGCAAGTTTCGTGTGTGTACATAACCAACCGAAATACTAATTTCTGTTGTTCTTCGGCATAGATGATGCATTTGCTTTCCTTCGCACCGCTCTTTACACGCACAACGTCGTCCTCATCAAAGGGCAGAAGAACCTTTCCCCGAAAGCTCAATACGAGCTGACTCGCCGCTTCGACCCTGCCGCCGACACATACAGCCATGGGAAATCAATCGACAAGCGCAGCATCCTCCACGCCGATCTCAAAACCATCCCGCACCAGCCCCAAGTCCAGGTCATCGGCAGCGGGTTTGTCAAATCGTACGAAGGCCTGGAAGATATCACCCTCGTTCATCCCCACCACCGGAAGTTCCACCGTGACCCCATTCCCGAGGAGGAAGATCACGATTACACCCACTTCTACCGCTGGCACATTGATTCGGCGATGTATGAGCTCGATCCCCCAAGGGTCACTTCATTAGCCGCAGTCCAAGTACCGCAAGGGCGCCGCCAGATCTGCAGGTACGACGATGGATCTGGGGAGGAGCTCGATGTTCCACTTGGGACCACCGCATTCATTAGCGGATACAGGATGTACGATCTGCTCTCGGAAGAGGATAAGGAGTTCGTCCGCACGAGCGAGGTCGAGTACGGTGCGCATCCGTACATTTGGATGAGTGAAGCCCGGTCCCGCTCCAACGGCCTGGGGTTATTTTCTGAGGGACGTGAAATTCCGGACGATCGACTTCCTCCAGTGGATCCCTCGAAAATTCGGCGGTATCCAATGGTGTGGAAGAATCCGCTTACAGGGAAGCTCGCATTGATGGTGTACCCAACGCCTGCGCGGAGGATCTGGCGCAAGGATAGTTCCGTGATTGAAGATTTAGAGACGGTGAGGAGCATTGTGTACAGGTTGCAGAGGCCGGGTATAAGTCCGAGATTGGTCTATCCACATGACTGGGAGGAGGGCGACCTGATCCTCTTTAATAATCATGGCGTGATGCACTCAATCGTCGGTTCTTTCACGGAGGGTGAGGTTAGGATTTTTAAGCAGTGCAACATGGCTGCAAGCAGTGCTCCTATTGGGGCCGATTCATAGAAGCGTTTCATAGTTTATGGCATCAGAGATTGTCAGAGTTGGCAAATCGATTCTTTTCAGCGCGTCGGCTGCAACCACCCCAGATTTGCTAGCAATTATGAATGCACAGCCGTGTCAAACAACAGACTTTATAAAGCTGCTGCGGCTACTACTACGGCTGCTCTCCGCTGGAATTAGCGCAGAAGTCAACGTGACTTTGGTGCACGGAGCTTGCGTGTAAAACTGTTCAGCGCATACTGCTTGCTATTAGCATCTGGCTGTCGTCTAAGAGGTTAGCTTGCTTCACGCGGTAGATGATGATCTCCAGGTTACTGTTGAGCACCCGCAGGCCGAAGTTGATGGTATTGAAGCCGCTTGCCGTAAACGTTGGCCAGTTGGAAAGTTAGTAGCCAGATGCGCTGTTAGCACAAACCACATTCAGCTTGCGTGACGTCAAAGCAACGACATGAATGGAAACCGACGGTCACCTGTCTTTCTTTTTGGTATCAGTGCCAGGCACCTCATTGCTGCGCTCTGTGTATTCATACCAGCGTCCCTGTCGCCAATTCCCTCCACGAGCCTCCACTACAATCCACTTCAACTGAGGACAAAATGACCAGCCTTTGTCAGGCTTGCAACAATCCTGCGCAAGAGACATGCAGCCGCTGTCACTGCAGCCGCTACTGCTCGAAGGAGTGCCAGAAGGCGGACTGGCCGACACACAAGCTTCTTTGCCGCCAGTACTCGAACTTCGACCTTGCTTCCCGTCCAAGTGAGGGGCATTTCCTGGCAATTGTCTTTTCGCCAGACAAGGATGGGCCTCACCTGTTTTGGTTGCAATCCACGGAGGACGACACTTCCTACAAAGCCTTTTTACCTTATCTCTTCCCAGATGGTAACACTCGACTTATCGAGGGTCCACACCTCCTCTACAGTCAAGCATTGGACCGCGACCTCTCGGACGGTGTTTTTGTCTACTGGCGTGAAGAGTTCTTCTTCGATGGCTCAATTCCCAACCGTGCCGTGAAAGCGGCGACCAAGGAGCGTGGGTCCGCTCAATTCGACTGGAGAGGCCCAGTGATAGTATGCGGCACAGTAGGGCGGAAGGGATTCCGGTTGCGCGATACTAACCTTCTTGACTTCCGCCACGCCGTTGACTTCCTCCGCACGAAGAACCATGTCCTGAACAGCCCGCAGGCCAGCCTCGGCGGACGGATGCAAGTAATCCGAATCAACTGCAAAGGCGCCCAGGAGACTCACAACTTCCCGCTCTTCGAACCCATCACAGTTCCGGCCATGTTCAAATGGATGGAAGTCGACGGAGACCTCATCATCCCAACACACGCTGGCCAGCCCCTTCGTATGTGTAGAGACCCTCATGATCCCTCTTGGCAGGGCGCCACGCCTGCAAGAAATGATGCTGCTGGGATGTTGCGTCTCGGCTGCAGCGATAGTGAGAGATGGCCTCGCGAGCAGCTTGGCAGCGTGGTGCTGATGCGCACCGACCATCTGCCACTGGATCCACAGTACGTTGAAGCAATGGTGCGCTTCTGCCAGGAGGTGGCGCCGCGGTTCGCTACATCACTGCCCAGGCAAGTTGTGTTAGCGACCATTTCGAAGCCTGCATTTGACGAATTCTATGCGGGATTCTTGCAGCAGAAGAGGCAAGAGGCACAGGGAGCAAGTGGGGGTCTATAGGTGCTGTCCTGGGGAGAAGATGGCCCGAAAAGGCGGAGAAAAATATCGGGATGGCGTGGTCGGGCTTTCAGATGGGATGGTTAAGAATTGGGAGTGAAGAGGAAAGAATGCACGGGCAAGTTGATAGGAATTCGAGATGGTCATCTTTCGGTTGTGGGCTTCTTTGCTCAGCGGCTAGTTTTAATATGGGATGAGACTTCAAATGAAGAGTTGGTTTGGGTAAAAGCTTGGAAGTATCTTTGATGATGAGGGCGCTGGTTGAAGGGCATCATGTATGTACCGACAAAGGAAAAGAGAAATCAAAGTTGGCTCACGATACGCAGGCAACATGGCAATCTAAATCCACTTATAAATCGGTTCGCATTCTTTCCGAGGAGAGGACGTACTGCAGCTTGACGGAAGATGCGTGGAAGTATCAAGGACATCGATTTAGACAATGTTTTTCGGGATCCAAAAACAGGCTAAGGATATTTCGGCCCCAGCAGATGGATCCATGCCTTGTGGAGGAGGAAATTACTTGCGGTATTAAACCATCTTGGATTATACGGCCTCTTAGAGGATTATTAAGTGAAGCGCATAACTGTTTCTAGTTACACTTGCGGTTTTCTTATCGGTATGACTCTCTAGAGTTTACCTTTTCCGTTGACGACATGTTTATCGAGCCCTACCCTGGTGTCTTATCGTGGTAATATCCCCGTAAGTATACGCCGCTCAAGCACCGTAGGTCCGCCCAGCGGACATAATGGCTCGGAAATTTAGTTGGAGGCGATGTATAGCTAAGCTTCCAGCCTGAGCTAAGGGGTTTCAATGTATGTGAGAAGACATGGTGAGTAATTACTCTTTTACGCTGTAGACCGAATCTATAAATAGATTTCTTCTAACATTTCCATCTCAACTTCTTGCAGTCTTTAATATTTCCTTTCCATCCCGAAAGGTCCAACCTTCCGATCGCTTTGCTAGTTTGTAGCTACCTTTGCAACGATCTTCTCACACAGCTTAACAAGCGAGAAAGCATTCGTAATTTCCAGCATTGTTAGTTCCGCCCCAACGTCAGCTCGTAACCAATTCCTAAACTCAACGGCAGAAAGGGAGTCCAGACCATAGGCAGCCAATGGCTTTCCGGGCTCCAGCGGCTGATCCAATCCCAAGATCTTCATGAAGCGCTTGTTGACAACCTCGATCACACTCTTCAGCACGAGTGACGGGTCAGCGCCTGATCGATGCAACAGGAAGAACTCCTGGAGGTCTTGGTCCGCGCCGGACTTCGCGTTGGCGCCCCCGGACGCCGCATCCCCTCCATCGCCCACGAACATGGCGGCAAAGCGCGCGTCTCTGCTATTGTCGGAGTCTGCAGGCTGGGGAACGGCGATGCCGGTAACCAGCTGCGACACGCTATGGGCGTTGAACGGAGCGGAGCTTTGCTGCATGATTGAGTAGCCCAGGATACGACGCAAGATGACCTCGTTGATGTACGTCCAGTGGCGGCGGTCAAAGTGCTGCTCCATGCCGCCCTGCTCAAAGATGTATCCCACGTCCTCAATAACTCCAAGATTGACAGCGTTTGCAGCGAGGCCGTGGGCATTTCGATAAGCGGAGAAGGCATCAAGGAAAGCGTTGCCGGCGGCGTAGTTGGCTTGACCCTTCTTTCCCACGAGCCCTGAGATACTGGAAAGGAGAGTGAAGAAGTCGAGCGGAATTGCTGATTGCAGGGAAGCCTTATGAAGGTTCAAGGTTCCCTGGACCTTACTGGCAATGACGGCGTGGTACTCATTGAGGGTCATGGTTTCGTAAGGTTTGTCCTACAAGAATCAGCGAAATTCCATTTAGTGGCAGTGGATGAGGTTTACCTTGAGAACCATGGCACCCTGGATGACTCCAGCAATGGGCGGGCTTGCTTGTTGAAACACACGGATAACCTCTTCCTCCTTGCAAATGTCTGCAGTGGCTTCCTTTACTTCGCAGCCAAGGGAGCGACACTGGTGGATGATACCCTGTGAAGCCTCATCCGTACATCCTCTTCGAGAGAGCGCGACAATATGTTTTGCGCCACGCCGTGCAAGATGTATCGCAAGGCTACCACACAGTCCCCTGAGGCCACCGACAATTAGGTAGGATACGGTGGGTTTCAATACAAGCTCACGGCGCGCGGGTCTCACTGAAAGCTCTAGGTTTGCATCCTCTCCGTCAGTCACAACGATTTTGCCCATGTGCCGGCCGCTGCGGATCAGGGCAAAGGCGAAAGCAATGTTGTCGAACTTGAAAGTTGTGACGGGCCTGATGGGCTTCAGATGTCCTTCTTCAACAAGGTGGAAGATTCGGGAAAGCAGACTAAGTGAAAGATCAGCATGAAAGAAGCCGCAGCACTTGGCTGTACCTACTCGCTTATCATGGGCAGCGTCATGGCCTTAAAGGAATAGTCTAGGGCCCTGTACGAGCAGTTACGGTCGAACGGTTCCATGGCAAGGTAATTGCGATCGACAATGTCTCTCTTTCCAATCTCAATCATGGTTCCTCCATCGGCACAGAGCCGCCACGAGGCATCAAGAAGCTCTCCAGTAAGAGAGTTGAGGATTACATCAACCCCACGACCGTTTGTGGCATTGCGTATCTTGGTTGCGAACTCGGGCGTGCGAGACGAAAATATGTGACCCAAGGGCACGCCGAACTGCTCGGTAAGGAACCGTCTTTTCTCATCCGTTCCGACTGTGGCATAAATCTGATCGTTTGTTAGCTGAGTAGCATGGTATACTCAGAATGGATCAAACTTGCCTCAGCGCCAACAAAGTTTGCTATCTGAATTGCAGAGATGCCAACACCGCCGGTGGCTGAGTGAATCAACACAGACTGGAGGCGCGGTTAGCCACATAACTGTCGGATTCGCCGGAAACTTCATACCTGTCCTTTTCGGAGACCACCAAGATCCAGCAAAGCGTACATAGAGGTCGAGTACGCCAGCGTGATGGTAGCCGCTTCCTAAACATCACGTCAGTACTAATTACCCACTTAAACGTATAAACGTCGTCAGAAATGCCTACCTGGAAGGACAGCCAAGAGGGCAAACGATGAACCTGTTCCTGCCAAATTTCGTTCCTGTTTGCGAAACAGCCATTTGCGCATACGGCAACGCGGTCGCCAGGCTGGAAACGGGTTACCCCCTTACCAACGCGTCGCACAATTCCAGCACCTTCACAACCCAGTATGTGCTCATTCTCCGGAACAATGCCCATCGAAACAGCCACATCCTATCCACGAGTCGATATTTGCACCTACTGAATCCTGGAAGAGCCACTCACCTTGAAATTCAAACCCACAGCAAAGATCTCCACCTCCACTTTCCCATCGGCAACTAGGGCTTCCTCCCTAGCCACTTCGGCAAATGTCAGGGCGTCCAGGGTCCCTACACGCTCCGCCCTCAGCCTCGCCGTGACCTTCAAGTCCCGCAACCGCCTCATGACCGGCGCTGGCCCGCTTCCAACTTCTTCGTGATCCTTGAATGCGTTGACACCGGCGTCGGGCAGGATGCGGTTGGCATAAACGACACCGTCACGTTCGCAGTACTCGTGCTCGATGTGCAGCTTCTGGTCAGCCTGTGCGCCCATCGCTGCCAGCACCCGTACGATGGTTGATGCAACGTCTGCAGCGGAAGTGTTGGCGGCGACGTCAAGCGTTGTAAGGCGTGCACCAGGATCTTCTGTGCGAATAGTGCGGAACAGACCGTGCACGAGGGCGTTCGTTGGGTGCGTCACGAGGTGCTGTGAGCCGTAGGTCACCCACAAGACGCGGCAGCCGATGCTGATGAGGTGCTTGAGGGCCTCCCATTGATTTTCGGTGGCAGTGGCGAGGACGGGCTGCACGAGCTCGTCTAGTATGAGCACGGTGGATTTGGAAGCGACCGAGGAGAATGGTGGCGTATGATATTGGGCCGGGAAGCCAGACGCGGCCAGAGAACGCTCCACGTTCTCGATGGTGTCGTTGCTGCTGCCAAGCTGCACGATATTGAGTGGCTCGGAGACAGCTCTTCCCGTGGAAGATGGAAAAGTGGATAGAAACGCGGAATCGGCGCCCTTTGTTGAAATAGGTACCACATTGGCAAGGCCGCCAGCGCGGATAGCTTCAGCAGCTTCCGCATGTTGGATCGCCGCAGTCTGTTGGCTATCCAGAGCGCCACGGCGAATCACCAGCAGCTGCCCCCCGCGTGCGAGCATTTTGGAAGCTCCATTAATTGCCGAAGAGAGAGTCCCAGGATTCACCACAGTCAAGACGACAAAATCGAACTTTGCCTCTGGAGCAGCAAAATCGGGTTTGGTGATATCGGAAAGACCAAAAGAGCAGTTTCTCTCCTTTTGGTACTGTGCCTGAGCATCGAGGAGACACTTCGCGTTGTTCGTAGAGAAGAAAAACTCGGTGTATGCTGCCCTGACAGATTGATCGCCGCCGTCAAACCAAAGCTTTGGTGCCTTGTTGCTGTCTGTCGAAGCCATGTCCACTTCTGCAACCCTCAGGTTCGCCCTTTTGTGGGCAATGAGATCAATAATCTGGTGGACCGTTGGTGTTTCTCCGTCACTCAGAACATTTACCAGTTGACTTTCGTGGAGGAAAGTCACGTCTGGCTTCCAAACTGAACGACAGTATGTTTGTCCCGCGATGGGTTCAACACCGTCGTCCAGCTTATGGTACTTCAATCCCTTGACTTTCAGCAGCAGCGCCGAGGTGTTGGGATCGAAAACCGAGCAGCTTGATGCATAGCTTTTTGCCTCCTCAGGGCGACCTCTGCCGGTGTATTCGGACGTCGTGACGGAAATGGCAGTCTCAGGTTTCGATGTGCTTGCAGCTACGATGAGCTCGTCAACGATTGCTAGAACAAGCACTGCATTGAGAGAAACCCTATCACCAGCCCATAGAGATGGAGTAAGGGTTTGAAAGCAGCCATCCATGGAAGCTGGATGCATCGCGTACTGCGACTGCGGCGAGTGCGCCACCGGAGGTTCGGTAAGGGAAACGGTGGAGCGACTCTGGCGTTGGCCCACTCTGGCTTCCACGGCGATCTGCTTCTGGAAGGCTGGGCCAAATCCATAGCCAATCTCATTGACAGTCTTGTACCAGAGACGGCCAGAGGTGGAGTGCTGAAGGGGCTTGAGGTCAGACTCGGTGCCGCGTTCGTCAACCGCACCCTGGACCATTATCAAACCAGTGGAACGATCCGTCTCCACCTCGTCCCTCAGGGTCGACACGGTAAAGCGGTACCAGCTGTTCTTCGTGCCGGGGTGTGGCGTCAGGGAGAGCTTAACTTCTACGCCAACCCCTTCTTCTAACACCAACGCCTTGTCGAACTTGGTGTCCCTCAACCTATACGACAGGTCGCTGACACAGGCGACTCCCTCAACTGGGTCGACACTCTGCTTTAGCTGGTACATTGCCTCGATTGCCATGGCAACAAAGCCACTTGCTGGTAGCAACGTGTCAGATCCCATCTTGTGGTCCTTCAGCCAAGGCAAGTCATTGAGACGCAGTATGTTCTCCCACGTCGGAGAGTTAGTCCAAGAAGTTCCCAGGACCTTGCTTCCGAGGAGGTCGTGATGAGGGAACCTTCTGAACCGCCAGTCTTTGCTCGCCTGGCTCTCCTGCCAGTACTTTGTCGAGTGATTCCAGGCGTAATTCGGCAGATCCACAATGACCTGAGGTTGGGCGTTATCCGTGTAGACACTACGGTTGACACGCCCGACAGCAATATCAGCACCCGCAATGAAGAGTTGACCGGCCGACGAGAAGAGCGCATTCGTAGAGTCATCGCCGCGGGCGAGAGCGGCCTGGTACTTGGCGTCCGAGCCTTGGCCGACCAAAGCCTTCTTGATCTGAGAGATGGGACCCTGGAGAGCGCCGCTTGGCCCAAGCTCAATGAGAAAGCTGGCAGCATCAGGTCCTTCAGAGATCATCTCCTTGCAGGCCTGAGCGAAGCGGACAGGAGAGGCCATGTTGGCCATCCAGTAGTCTGCATCAGCCGCCTGGGCCATACGCTCTCCAGTAACCAAGGAGAAGATGGTGACTTTGGCATCCCCACCCAGAGGCCGTCCACAGCTTCGTTGAACCAAGGTGCGATAGTGGTTGCCCGCCTCGTTCATGTATGTCGAATGATACGCCATGTTGACTTTGAGCAACCTCGCGAAAATCTGGAGCTCGTAGTCAGCGCGAAATACAGCATCATAGGCTGGGTAGACTTACGCTTTCCTCCTTCAGACGGGCTTGAACTCTTTCAAGATCGGAAACTTGGCCCGAAAGTGTCACACTGTCTGGACTGTTGAAGCATGCAATTTGCACACTGTTCTCAACGTCGAGATCCGCGAGATAAGGTCTGATATTTTCTGCTCCAAGGCCTACAGCCATCATTCCCACAGCAGAAGCGTTGGAATCAAAGCAATTTGTCGCGGCCTTGCCTCTGAAGTAAGCAACCTTGATGGCATCTTCCTTGGTGAGAAAACCAGCCGCACATGCTGCAGCAATTTCTCCCGACGAATGGCCAACAACGCTGTGGGCGCGGATTCCCCAAGACTTGAATATTTCGAGGAGAACAAGTTGCAACGCCGTCACAAGCGGCTGTGAGAACTCTGGCAGGCACATGTGATCATCGATCCGTGGCTCGATGAGCTCATCTATATTTGTTAGCGCGAAGGCATAGCGAGTTGCAGGTATGATGTATACCCATAATGGTCCATTTTGGTGGGTCAGGAAGTGTTTGGAGAGCTGCATCAAGACGCTTGATAGTCTACCTCCCTGAAGGAAGCATTTCGACCAGTCCATGGCCCATCTGTGGCCATTGCGCGCCCTGGCCAGTGAAGACGAAGCCAATAGTTGGTTTAGTTGACTGCTTCTTTCCGAACATAACAGAGCCTTCGTCGTACTCGGAACTCTCTGCCACGGCAAATGCACGGTAGAAGTGATGAGTCCTCCTCTCAGCAAGCGTATAGGCTGAATCAAGAAGATCAGCACGGACGCCCGGGTTAATAGATGGCTGCTGAGTGCGGCAACATTGGCCTTAAGTGAGGCCTCATCGTTTCCGGAGAACACGAGCAACTGACGCGGCGATTCGTTGCCGTCATCAGTAAATAGGTCGTCGTAGTCGGTCACGATTGAGCGCGTGTGCGGAGGGTCTGCTCTCTTCAGAGCTGAGTGTGCATCGTCAACCACAACGTGCGCATTCGATCCTCCATACCCGAAGGAATTGACGCTGGCACGCTTTATCTGGGCTTTTGGCCATGGAATATTTGCTTTCGAGGCCCGTACCTTCAACGCCTTCATATCGACTATGGTATCGATTAGTTCTACGGTCTGCAATGTGCGAGGTAACACTTACTCTTCGGGTTCGGAGTCTCGAACGTGGGGTTGCCCGGGATGAAATCGTGCTCTAAAGCCAGAACTGCCTTGAGCAAGCCAGACAGACCAGCTGCTGGCACCGAGTGGCCGACGTTGCCTTTGATCTGCGAAAGGTGGTAATCCAGTGCATAAACAATAAGGGCATGATGGGAGGTACCGAGCCAGTGATCAGGGGCATATCGTCAGGCCGAAGTGCGGCAAAGACATCCGCTACACCAGAGACTTCGATCGGGTCACCAGCCTGTGTGCCTACGGGCTGTCAGCATCTCAACATAAGATTGATGGTAGACAGCGCTGATGGATTTACCTGTTCCATGGCATTCCAGATAAAGTGTCTGGTTCAAATCCGAAATTCCAGCATTGACGTATGCTGACCGAATGGCTCGAGACTGTGCGGCCGCACTGGGACTTGCAATTCCAGGAGTATTACCGTCACTGTTTGTAGCAGAGCCACGGATAACAGCACGGATAGGGTCCTGATCCCGTATGGCATCTGAAAGGCGTTTGAGGATAACAGCGTTGACAGCCTCCGCCTTGATGTATCCGTCTGCTTTTACATCAAAGGTGTGGCACTTGCCAGACGGAGAGTGTGCCGCCTTCATTGTTCCAGCTGGACAAAGTCAGAACCAAGGCAATGTAACAGTTTCCATTGTGTAAACTCACTGGCCATGACGTGCTCTGGGCTCAAAAAGAGGTGGCTGGCCTCGACGATGGCGCCGTTGACCTCCCCAGTGGAGAGATACCGACATGCAACATCCAAACCGACCAAGCTTCCAGAACATGCGGTATCAATTGTCATGCTGCTTGAGATGTTAGTACGAAGAAGACCATAGCAAAAAAGTGCTAAATCATTTGCCTTGGCCCTCTGATGTTCAGAAAGTGGCCGACTCTGTTACTTAATACCGCTCGCCCCACGCCAACAGGAAATCCAGGATGCTTGTCGATAGGGTCTCTAGCCTGCATATCACCGTAGTCTGAGATGTCAGCGCATGTGCGCAATTGTAACCTTGTATCTGCTTACCAACAGCGTATGACCCAACAAGACAGGCATAAGGAGCGCCATCCAGGTCTTGCAATGTTATGCTAGCATTCTCAAGACCTTCATAGACTACCTCCAACATTTGACGCTGCTGGGGGTTCATGGCAATCGCATCGACCTTGGATATCCCAAAGAATGGTGCATCAAAGTCGGCTAGGTCGGCGTCGATAAACATTCCACCGGGTGGTCGCATGGTTCCGGCCTTCGTGGACCCATCGTAGCGCCCTCGAAAAGAGAATCTTGTTGATGGGGGGTCGTTTTCAGCAACACCTCCACGCTCGAGAAATTCCCGAAGTTCGTGAGGTGTGTTGCTGTGGCCTGGAAGCCGGCATGCCAACCTAACGATGGCAACTGGCTCTTGGGTATATTTTGGAAGTGACGAGGTAGAGGATTGGGCAGGTGATCGCGGCTTGGTGGTACCAAGCTGAAAATGGTTGGCAGCAAGGTTACCCATCTCGTAGCGCGGCCATCCGGGGTCGATGGGCAGAGGAATAAGCTCCGGATGCTCGGTGTAGATCTTCTTCGTGAGATAGTGCAGGGCAGCCTTGCCGGGGGCATACGTGGCGTTGGGGAAGGGGCGTAGCTCCATGCCGCCGATGCTGCCCGCCGATGAGCCAATGGTGATGAACTTGGGCGGGCTGACTCCATCCTTGGCGGCTGCCTCAAGCAGCGGCAACACGGCTTGGAATATCACGGCAGGGCCGATGACGTTGACATCAAAGTGCTCCTTCATCTCGGCTGGGCGGACGTCCTTGACCTGCGGAAAGTTCTTTAGGATGCCCGCGTTGGCAATGACGACGTCCAGCTTCGTGACGCCGTAGTCTGCCTGCAACAACTTCACGGCCTCGAACGGGTCTGTTTCAGAGGCCGAGTCGATTTTGACAACGATTGCTTTGCTGCCCTCCGCTGTGGGGAGGTCGAGCAGGGACTTCGACAGAGGGTTCAGTGGGTCACGGACTGCTCCAATAACCACGTGATTATGCTTGGAGAGATACGTCTTGAATAGGCCATGGCCGGTGCCTGGCAGCTCAGTCAGCTCAATAACTCAAAAGGCAGTGGTGTGGATCGCACGTGGTTATCGGTTCGCGGCGTAGGGACTTCCTCGCTTGGCGCGGCGTCCTCAACTTCTGCTCGTCCCTCCTACAGGTGCTCCGTAACAATAGGTGTGAAGCAATAATTGAAATTGACTACGGAGGTCCTACTGTAAGCGAGTGTAATCTATATACTGTGATTGGCCGTTGGTTGGCTAGACTGTGGTGTTGGTGTAGACACTGGGGTAGCCAGTGGCCAAGGGTGATCTGCTTCTGGGGGTCGGGCTCATTGGCCACCAGGCCACCCAAGTAGGTTAAGCGTGTTCGGGGTTCTGCGTGTGATAATCCGGTCCCGCTCGTAAGTTCTGCTGCGCCGCTTGACCCGCTTCTTGGGTCCGTAACACGGGACAAGTTTGTCGACTATAGTTCCACGTTCTCTTAAATTGACGAAACGATCTCCAAATCAACAGGGATGGCCTCTTCGAAATCATCTTGGTTGTAGGGAAGAGGAGTCACCCAATAAATGCTCCACGACTGCCCGGCACCTGATTCCTCCGGCACAGCAACCCAGTGCCCATCTTCGATGTCTTCATGCCTCAGGCGCAGCGCCAGATTCTGCGTTGCAGTGTTTTCGGTAGCAGCCCACGGCTGATGATACACCATACATCCCAATCCAAAAGGCTCAAGTTCTGTTGAAGCCTCGAGTCTGTATGGACCTCTACCGCTTGGGCCAGTCACGAGGAGCGACTTCTGGCTTGGACCCTCAGGCAGCACTCGCAATTGTGACAGATCTTCAGCAGGCTGAAGCAGCACTGGGGGTTGGTTGGTGGAATTTTGGAGGACCAATGCATTATCGGCGTTGATGATTAATTGAGCATTGCGAAATTGATCGTGATGACTGCGGACCACTTTGTGCATTAGCCAAACTAAAATTGGTTGTTTAATAACGGATACGTGATTGCGCACCTGTTTATACGTAGATGATATTTGTAGCGCGAGTCCATACTTGGGGTATTGGAGCTGAGATTCCCGATAATACTATCGAAAGATGTAAAAAGCCAGAAGAGAAGCATGTAGACTTTGTAGATGGATTAGAAGCTGGAAGTAAGGGCGATGTCTGGACAGATATACTGCTAAATGTGGGCCCAACGCTAGTTATTTATGGTTAGTACGTGGCAAATAAAGTGGCTGTGTGCTAAGCTTTGCACCGAAGGTAGTAGTTAGGTAATATAGAACGTTCTCGCCGATATATCTCTAAGAAAGTATAATAGTCGCTATTATGCTGATAACTTTGGTTTACGCTTATGTTAATACTCTAATGCGTTGCGAACAAGGCTTATTAGCACTCTATATTATATATTATATTACGGCACAGCCTCTACAGGGTTAAGGAGTATTAAAATAAGGAAAGAAGTGGGGTGCACTCACACAACGCGAAAAGGACCCACATAAGTCATTTAACTTACGTAACGCTAAAGGATTGATCTGTATGATCTTACGAGCCTTAGGCATCACCCAACAGATCGAAGGCATTGACCCCACCATGATCTATATGATCTATACGCCCTAAGATATATGCTTTAATCCACTTAGGATTCGCTGCATTGAGGGCTATGCTATACCGCAAGCGCGTTAGACTTAACTTTTAATCCGTACCGCTAATATGCTTTCCCGCCCTCGCCTATACTGATCCCATCGAAATACAAGGCCTCGAAAGAGCAGCCGGGCTTAGAGTAAATGGCAGTGCCCACCTCCACGAGCATGGCACGCGTCCGAGCACTATTGGCCACGTACTAGCCAGCAATCCGCTGGCTCTGCTCGCATGGTTGGTCCTTTAAATATCACATCTCCGAGTAATAGATTGTAACATACCACAGGATGGGCGAGAAATTTGTGGAGTGGCCCGATATTCCTTTCAGTACCGATTTTATTCTGACAAGTGTCTCGCTATGGTGGCTGAGCGAAACATTTCCTACGAGTATCTATGCGTACAGAGAGGTAAGAAGCTTCACATCTTTATCTAGAGCATAGCTGACGTATAGAAAAAGACCAATTCATCCACGTGGAGTCTGGCGAGCCTTATAGTTGACAAAGCTCTCGGATTCTCGTAGTTTCCAAAAGACATCACGCTAGTGCCGAGGTCGGTGATTGCGCAGAAAGGAAGGCTTATCTATTTCAAGCGCCATGTCAGGGTACGTTGCTAAGTGATTCAGCCTGAAAACAGCGTGAGCTTACGTACTTAAAGGGCGAGCACTTCCCTGCTCTTGAACACCCGCACGAACTGGCGTCGGAATTGCTGGATTTTATGACGCGTACAAACAACTTGGATATGAATAGTAATAGTAGGAAGTAGGACTTCGGTAACGAAAATTTTCGAGGGTATCGTACGGCGCTGATGCTGCTTCTATTTATCTCATCCGGTGGGAATAGCATTGTAAGATAGTTGCTCATATCAATGGAAATGTTTGAGGTTCTCCAGTACATCTACAAGCGGTTTGGCAAAGTCTACTAAAAGTGCACATGCTCGCATGACGGATATGAAAGACTCCAGCATCAACGGAAGAGTGCATGCGCATACGGGAATACCGTTCATCAAAGCCTTTCCACCACTCGAAATCCACCCGTTGATGGCGTGCAAATCTAGGTCGACTCCATTGCCGCCAATTTCGCAGGCTACCTGTGGCCCCAAGAAGCCACCTCGTAGACTGTGGGAAGACTCAGCAGAGGAATCCATGCACGCATCACAGGAGAGGGTGGATCGAGTGTAGGCCCACACAACCAACGCAGCACGGAACATGCAACCGACGCCCATGAGGTCCACGACGGGTCGGAACACGGGGGCAGCAGCGCGATCGACCTCTTCTTGCACGTAGATTTCAAGTACCTGTGCGGCACACCTCAGCGCCACCCTGGCATTGCTGGTTTCGGCCCATGCTGACAGGCGAGATTCCAGACAGCGTGAAGTTACGGACGCGGCTGGGGACGCTGACCTCCGGCGTTGCAGGTCAAGGCTTGCGACCAAGCGGCGGATGAGAACAATGTCGGCATGGATCCGCAAAAATGAGAATAAATACATCATCGTTCCGCTAAAGCGAGCACTGCGACGATGGGCCAATGACGAGTAATCAGCGTTAACCTGCTGGGAGCGGTTACGATGCGTGTGCCAGCTCTCCAGCTGCGCTTTCCAGGCCTTGCTGCGCTCAATGGCGATTTCTTCACTCGTTCTGCAGATGGAGCCGTCGGATGAGTGCGGGAGGATGGATTGCTCGTGTTGCTGCAGCGAGGCCTCCCACAGACCTCCTTGCAAAGCGCACAGGGCAAGCTCGTAGTCCTCCTCCAGCAGCACCGGCACAGCGACGTGCGTCAGACCGGCGAAGGCTGAGGTGCAGAGGGATGAAAAGGTCTTGTGCAAGCGGCCGTTCGGCTCGAGCTGGCATGCCCGGCGCCAGGCAGTCGGGTGAGCAGAATTCCACAGAGCGTCCGAGGATGGCAGCGGCACGCACACTTCCTGGAAGCGAATAATGGGCCCGCGGTCGTAGCAGAGAGAGATGTAGCAGTCTAGTCGGAAGGCGGTAAAGGCGAGCCGCTTCTTGGATTCAATCGCTGTCCACCGGTGATATTCGTCCATTTCGATACCCGTTGTGCTCAGGGCCATGATTTGATGATCGTGCTGAAAGAGGCCGGCTTCGCGGATCCAGTCTACGAGCGTGCCAAAGCTGGAGCAGAGCCGCACGCGCAGCATCACCTGGTCGATACAGATTCCGTAGATGATGTTCAACAGCAGCGCTTGCGCCGCGGCAAAGTCGGCCGCCCGGTTGCCATCCACACGTCCCAGGCCTTCCTCTCGGCGCTGGTTAAGGTACGTGCTCAGGTTCTCGAGCAACCACTCATGCAAGCTCTTGGCGGCCGAACGTTGATTCAGCTGACTACCGCTGCCAGCAGCGTTCTCATTGATGTTGGGTTCAAACAAAGTTCCGAGCAGAGCCGCCGAGCACAGCAGCTCGAGTGGTTGCTGCTCAAGGGCGCTGAAAAAGCGGCCTCGGTGAAGAAGCGGCCAGCTGTATGCGAACTCGTTGAAGTAAAGGTCGAGTAGCGCAGGAGTGCAAAAAAAGGAAGTGAGCGTCCATATGTTCGTAGGAACCTGAAGAATGCTTGGCTGGCGGAGGTCGAAGAGACTGCCTTGATTAAGGTGGGGATGGCTCGATGAATATCCAGATGACGGTGTCGGCTCAGTAATTGATTTACTCTGCCGATTGGAAGTGCCCTCAGTAAAACCAGACTCGCCCACCATGTCCCTGCCATCCTGCTGGACATTTAAGGGAACATAAGCGCCGGAATCGAAAGTAGGGATAGCATCCAGCAGGGCTTCATCTGCGCCCAAGGATGAGGATGAGATCAACGAATGTCCCATGAAGGCGTTCTGCACTTGTAGCAGGGGTGTCTGTTGCATATTATCTGCCGAAGGCCGAGGAATTGAGATGGCGTGGGGTGGGATCTCTTGGCTGCAAATACCCTGTGCAATGTAGCAGCTGTCGTCAGCAAAGGAAGCCTGATTTGATGAGGTCGGGCCCTGGGGTATGGTTCGCTTTCCCGATCGGTGGTCGACATCGTTCGATATTGCTGTTCGGCTGGTGAAACTGGGCCGTAGGGACGGCGGCGCCATTGCCTCTCGACGAGCCCGGACGGGGGCGTCCAACAGAGGAAGATCTCCGATGGACGGCGATGACGATACGCGAGAGCGCCGGCACTGGGAGCCGTTCACAAGGCACCGGAAGCACGGAACCTCGCCTGAACAGCGCTCTTTGCGCAAGTGGCACCGATCGCACGCCATTAAGACGCGGGATGGCACGTAATTGCCGGCGGCATCGTGTCGGCCACTATCCTGATGCAGTATTTTGTGGCGTTTCAAAACGTCCCTGTTGCAATTGCACCGCATCAGTACTGTAAGATGTCACAGCAGACAAAAAAGAAAGAACAGCTATGAACTCGAATGCGGGAGGGCCCTGCTCCCAAGTAAATAAAATGAGCTCAAGGCAGCATGGCAAAAGTTGTAAATGGAGGCGAGTACTAAAGGGAACGAAGTCCCGAAACAACCAAAGAGTTGCATACCCCCTCGAGAATGCACGGTTGCAGATCTCACAGATATGGCGCCTGTGTCTATGGTGCGCTTGCACGTGACGGTTGAGGTGTTCGCGGTGGCGGAAAGTCCTCCCACAGGGGCAGGCGTGACCGCCAGGCATACTGGCTCGCCACAGCAAGAAAAGGAGAACAAGCAGGTAGCGCAATAAAAGGGACGGGTCTGATTAACAGGAGCCTGGAGTTGCTGAGGTTTTTGTTTAAGCACACCTGGAAGAGATAAAGAGAAGAAAGGAAAGATAAACGACCAATTACATTATCAGCGAGTCCGAGTACAAAAGCTAAAGACTCATTTATAATGATGTCTCACAGCACTGCCACAGTGATCCCATGATTCGCATCTTGCGGCCAGGGACCGGCTCGCGAGTCAATGGGCACTGTCATGTCTGACTTGCTCCACATAAAGCTCCACCCGATTCCGCCGCTTGCCGGCACATCAGGCAGAATCCTCGGCTCCCGGGATTGACGATCTACCTTGAGTTTTCCAGCTATAGATACTCTTCTATTATCGTGGATAGCTCGTAGTTGGCTCCACTTTAAGCAGGGTTCGTGCGCACCCCGCGCTTTCTCGTGGAGCGAGCGACGCGCAAGCCGCTGTTCGGAAACTACAGAAATCCCTGGTCGGGAGACGAGAGGGTGGCCAATGAAGTGCAAAGCCTGGACAACACTCACCTGTACTTCTGGCGGGACATTTGATGTCACAAGACGATAGTCCTCCCATTCCATGCCAAATCGACGGAACTGGGGCTCCCTGAGGTCCTACGCGACGTTGAAGACGAGATAGCACAGTGCAATGACATGTACGCGGCGAGGCCATACCGCCACGCATACGCCGTGTCTTTTGGGATGTATGACCTCAGCAGCATCATCCATGTTAGCCTTGAAACGAGCGTTTCAGAGGTGCGTCAGGCGGGCGATGACACGTCCGTTAGCCAGCCATACTTTGCGCCACGAAGCCCGACCGCTCCGGAGGGAAACGGCTGACTGATCGCCTGTGCCAGAGGCTGGCCTATGACGCTGTAGTACCTTGTTATTCTTGATGCAATGGAAGAGTGATTGATTTGGAAGAAGAGGAAGTCGTGAAGATTCAACTCTAGATGATACTGGACAAAATGAAAAAACAGATAAGAAAAGCTTTCAATGTCCATTGCGTAACGGCAAAGCCTCTGAATCTAAGATTGCAGCAAAACTTGTCAACCCCGACTCCTTTACTTTGTACCCCTCTCTGGAAGAAGGTAGGTGTTACTCTCCATAGCATCCTCGTTGTCTGGTCGGAGGCGATCGCCTTTCACAACGAGAAAACTCGGATGCTTGAAATTAAATATGGCCATAGCTGGAAGTATAAGCGCCGCATCGAAGAGGTAGAGATAGACCTCGCTCGACCGGAGCTCGCCCTCATCTCCCTGAACGTACTCAATAAGACGAAAAGCAGTGCGTATGACGATAAGTCCTCCCGCGAAGTAAAGAATGCCGAGATACGTTCGCCAGTCGACATACCACCTAAGTTGATAATTCATATGTTAGTCCACAGCAGTACTGCTCTGTTAGGTATCGAATCTACTCACGAGGCGTCGGTAAGATTGTTCTTGATCCGAAAGTTGTAGTGGATAGCAAGGACAAGAAATAAACAAAGGAAGCCAAGCTGAATGATCAGGCCGATGGCTGTGATTTGTTCGCCTCGTTCCATAGCAGCTTTTGAGCCGTTGGCTCTTGAGATCATGACACCACCTATATCAATCACAAGTTAGTTGTAGGTATGCCAATTTCCAAGCATCCATACCTATAGCTTGGGTGGCACCCGAGAGGATGTCACCGAGGAGCAATATCTTCGTGCGCCAGGAAGCGCGAACCAGAGCCAATCGCTCTCCACCAGTCTCGTGGATAATGTGGCCTAGAATGGGGTACATGGATGCGGCAAGTGGGGCTGGCGCCATCAGAGGGAGTATTGTGTTCAGGAGATACGGGACAGTGCTGCAATCTGGATATTGTGCAGCCACAATAGAACGCGAAAGATACCCAACAATCTCACCTAGGACTCGTATTAGTCGAGCTATGTTTCTTTGTCAGAACACTTACAAAGCCCCCCAAAAGCGAAGGGAATAAAGTAAAAGGTCCGATATCTAATGATCTGGGTAATGTGAATTGCCGTAGTCACTGTGAAAAAGACTGTTACTGCGACAGCGGCTATTACGCTGGGCTCATACTGAGTGAAGTAGTGCGGGGTTGGTGTGGACATGTTAAAGAATGAAGAAATCTCGATCAAAGAACAGATTCAAGTCAATGAAAGAAAGAGATGCCGAGTTATCTGGTAAAACCTGAACGAATAAAAGATGTTTTTTTCTTTTAAACACACCGGCTCGTATACAGTTTGCAGATCTTGAAACCTTAATGCACCGCCTCAATAACTGAAAGACAGCCACGTAACACATGCAAAGCTTGTTGTCCCCCTTAGCACTGTTTCCGGTGGTTTCCGTTGATACCCGGAAGTGTATGTATCTGGTTACAGCTTTGTACATGGCTGTGCAGAAATAGCGCGCTACAGATGGGTGCGAGCCGCAGATCACAGAGGGTTGAAATGGATGATTGGATATAAACAGAGGATGTTGCATCCGTAATTAGAACACGCTGGACGTTTTGAGAAGCGTCGAAGGAGACTGATGTCACGGGCCACCGAAGGATGTTCGCTTTCCGATGCTTCCCCGGTAGATCTGACCGTTCGGTATTGACTAAGTAGCTGTGGCTTAGATATGTCATTGTCACCCTAAATAGACTTCGTCTTAACATCGTTGTCCCTCAGAACCGTTTCATAAACAGTCGCATCATCTCTTATCGGGCTTCGTCCACAAGCTTGCAGGTATACCAGAGGAAGCCCTGTGTGTGGATCTCTGGCACTTAAAGAGGAGAAGTCCGGAGATGTCGCGTCCTGTTTGTACGCAGCAGCGACAAGTCTGGCGTAGCCCTGTTGATGACTAGCGCCTTGTCGGTCTGTTCTTGTGGGAACCAGGACTACTTGTACTTGTCCGACGCGATGCCTTCCTCGACCACCACTCGCTGCAGCCGCATCTGGCCGTTGTCGTGCGCCTCCCACAGCCTCTTTCGCGACCTTGGACGAATCGATCAAACAGTACGCCAACGAAGGAGGAGATGAAACAGTACGACCAGGGTTGGTAGAAGACGGCAGTGGATGCTTCAGGGGTGTCGCCAAGTAAGTTTTCCGTTTCAGAAAGCTCCAAGGTTTCAATAGTACATGCAATGGCTGAGCACATTGGGCCGGGGCATGGTAGTCTCGTTTTAGCTTCCGTTGTCAGCCATCCGGCTAAGCACTCACTTAGCTCTTTATGCGACTCATTCAGCGCTTGAATGGATTTCTATTCTTCCGCTTCTATCTTCTTACCACTAACAAATCCATCCCAGATCCCCTCTTCCGGCCACTCTACCATTCCATCCACCAAATCGGCATCAACATCTACACTTCCCTGTCGTGCTTTAACTATACTTCCTTCCGGGCTACCATGATCCTCGCTCAACCACCGCCTTAACCGCCATTTCGCACACGCCATCCTCTCCTGCTCCTCTTCCATCTCCCGCATCTTCCTCCTCTCTTTCTCCTCCCTCTTCGTCCGCATGTATTCCTCCCACCGCCCCTCCTTCCGGAACCACTCGACCAGCCCTTCCTGGGTCGCCACCCACGCGCCCACGCGCTCTTGGGCGAGAAGGTACGCTTGGACGGGGTCGTTGCTCGAATATGCCTGGCAACGGCGGTTGATTGTAGCGAGGGGGACGGGTTTGATTGGTTTGGCTTTGGTGGAGTATGGGTTGAGGGCGGAGCGGCGGCTGCGGCTGCTGGGGCGAATGGCAGTACGGAGGGTGGAGGTGCGGGAAAGGAGCATGCTGGGGACGCGGGAGAGGAGGGTGGGGGCGCGATCGGTGGCGGGTGGGTGGCCTTCGTCGATCTTGTTATTGCTGTTGCTGGCAGTTGCAGTGGCGGGGGGTTTGGTGTCGGTGACGGTGTTGCGGCGGGAGACCAGGCTCATGAAGAGGGTGGTGGAGCTGCGGGAGCGCGCGTGGTGCGCAGAGTTGTGGCGAAGGTGATGGCCGGAGGCGGCGATGGAGCCGTGATGGGACTTCTTGATTGTAGAGGCCTTGCGCTTGATCAAGCGGTGTTGGTGTTGCCTGTGCGTTGCGGATAACGTAGATGAGCCGCCGTCACTGGTGGGCGGGTACGCAGGCAGAGGGAGATCGGGTAGGTCTTTATTCTTGGCGGCAGTACGCGCCATTGGGGAGGAATCGGCGGTGATGGTGTCCAGAGCGCGGAGGTTAGAGCTGGTGAGGAGTCCTGCAGGAGCATCTGCTGCTGCGTTGGTGGTGGCCTCAGGTGCTGGTGTGCTGATGGGCTGCTCCTCTGGAATTACTGGGATCTTGTCGTCTTCAAGCTCGATGGCCAGGCATTTTTCGTCGACCCCGGTGCCATCAGTTGGCTCTATCTGCCTGACCCAATCGTCCTCGTGTGGTTGGTATAGTGTTAGGGAGATGGTTGATGTCCTGGCCGCTGCATGGATTGCTATGCTTTTTGGTCTGGATCTTCCGCCATTTTCGTGGTCGATGGCGGTTGCTGCTGGCGTGATCGTAAGCTGGCTTGGTTCCGGGGTGACCCTAGAGTCCTTCAAGAGGGATAAAAACTCGGCATCTTCCCGTTGTGCATTTTGCTCAGAATCAGATTCTTTTGATGGGGGTGTGATTTCGTGTAGGTCTTTTTGAGGGTTCTCAACAGTAACACTGCTCACGCCACGGTGGTTTACATCATTCCGGATAGAAAGTCTCCGGGAAAGCGAGCGCATGGAAAAGGTCCTCCTCTCGGAATTTGGTCCCTGGTGCGCTGAATCCACCCGGCGGTCATTGTTCCAGCTCTTCCAGCTCGTGTGGCTGATGCTGCTCCGTAAACTGAATGTGCGTAGTTTCGGCGTGGTTTCACCCGTCCAGTCCGGCGCGGTGAAGGTCGGAAGCGTGTCCGGTGTTGGGAGCGTTAATGTTAAGAATTCTCGGTCTGCTTCTGATGCCGTCTCGCCGGCGCCACTCCTGCTACTGTTTCCGTACAAAGGATGCAGATACTGGTCCGTCGCTTTCGATGAATGGAATCCGTAGTCTCGACCACTTGCTTTTGACAACCCTGAAACATCATCGTTCAAGATTGGTGATGGGAATGGAGCGCCATTGTCCTGTTTCCAAATGGCCGGTATCGGGGGTGGAATTCCATGTATCGCTTGGCCGGCGCTGGCCTGAGGGGTATCATCGGAACGGGCGGGTGTTTGTTGATCAATTTGCGTATGCGCGCCTGGGGCTCTTCTGCGCGACAGTCTTCTTGTGAAGCTCGTGGTGCCTTTGATCGCGAACATCACGAGGAATGGATGACATGAGGACAATGTGGTCGTAGGGAAAGAGGAGCGCGCTCCGGGCCGGAACGGCCAGCCGGATTGGCCCACCCGTTGCTATTATAACAAGGGAATCTGCAGTGCGTGATCGCCAGATGACGAAGCCGTATCACGAGTCGTGTCGCGTGGTGCCCCTCCCGCACTTAGAACAGAAGCGGGAGCTTCCGTCGCATTCCACCTTACCCGCGTCGCACATGTACGGGGGAGCATCTAATCGACATTCGCAATACGGCCGGGATCGTTTCCCCCTGGGCAATCTTGGAACAGGGTGATGGTTGTGATCTGCTTATAGCTGACCGCAACTTTGTAATGACTCGCGCGGAAATGACGCTGCCTTCATGTCATTTCACGTCCGAGTCGACACTTGAAAAGTTTCGGGTCTCGGGTACGGTGGAGAGACAGCTTGGAGATGTGGAGATTCTTGCATCTTCTTGGCTAGTCAAAAGACGAAACCCGAAAGACAAGGTTAAGCGGAGAATTTAAGGATCGTCGTGATCCGTTTCTGCGTTGCGTCCGCGTGTTTCTCCGTCAATTGTGTCGGAGACCTCCGCAGTTGTGGAGCGACGGGGTTCCTGAAGCCTAAATGTAGTAAAGGAGACGAAGAACGACTTTGAAATCACGACGGAATAAATCCACGTGTAGCGCATTCTGCCACCATCGACGTGCGTCTGGGCTCTGCGAGATGATAAAGCACTGCGCATCTCCCAATTACCTCTCCCATGCAATCCTCCGAAAATCCGTTCTCTTGCCCAGCAATCACGTCATGCTCCGCGAATTACCCGATGTCCTAAGATCTATAGGTTCCACTGGATTGGATCGGTCTATCAAGACTACGATGTCGTCTATAGGGACATGAAAGGGATCTGTATATTGCCGCGCCTTCCATCATCACTGCTTTACCTTACTTCTCAGCCCACTCCCGCTTAGTCATCGTACGCGGTTGTACTTTCCCACCACCAGTGTTGTCGTGGCCGGGTAGTTGGGAGGTTTACTTGAGAAAATGGATCGCCGCTTTAACCACACGTAAATCCGACCTCCGTCGCTTCTTTGTTCTATCGACCGGCCGTTAAATCCTTGTTGCTCGGCGACAATTTCACCTAATTTCTCTATATAAATTCCGACCATATTGAGGAATCATCTGCACCCATTTCGTCACTCTTCAACCAACCCCCTGAGTTCTAAGACACCTCATCGGCCGATCAACCGTTCGGACATCCCCAGCAAATCTCAACCCTCACCAAAATGTCGGAACATACCACCACCGCTCTCGCCCCCACCAACCCCTGCTCTGACCACCGGCAATTCGTCCTCCACCGCCTCCAACGCACCACTGTCTCCCAAAAACAGAATCTCCCTACCTCCCAACGCCAATCCGAGATATGATCCTACCCGATTCATGCTAACAACACAGTTGCTCATTTCTGCCCCGGCTTCAATTTTCACACCTTCCACTGGCTCTGCGTGATGATGTGGATAAAAACGTGGAACTTCTCCTTGCAGACCTGCCAGCGCACCTGCCTCACGTCAATGCTGCACATCATCTCTGAGCATGGTGAGATTGTCACCGCGAAGCGGAAATTCTGGTGTAGCGCCACGTCATCGATGATTTCTGGAGCGAGTTGCTTGAGACGCACGGTTTGCGAGTAGCCGGTTGGGGTATTTAATGGTACCAAGTGAGGAGGGCGCTCCCAGTGATCTATGCGGGGATGACCGGGGGTAATGCAAAGGTAGCCAGGGCGTTGGGGGTGTTGGTGGGTCTGGAGATGGTGGAGCTTGTGTGTAGTCGTGCGGATACGACGAGAAGTGTGGGATACGATGTTGATGATGGTGCGTCGTTTGAAGAAGGCATTGGGCCTTCTAAAGCAGTATCTGACCCTGCCGGCGCCTTTAGAATGAGGTTAATGGAGAGGAGATAGATGTTCCGTGTGAAGAGGAATTCCCGTTCTTAGTCTCCATCCCACCGAAGAAGATGATGCTGAGGCTAAAGGCAAGAAAGCTCAAGACGCAGAATACAGGAAGATGGGAGGCGATAAGTTTTCACAGAGTAGGTCTAGAAGTACCGAAGTTAAAGGCGCCAAGGCTATAGACTGTGGTGCTATAGACGACGATGTTGAGGGAGCTGAGCTCCAAATTTCTGGTGGTGAGTCCGCAGATGGTAATTCTCAAGACAACGAGCTTAACACTACACATATGGCGAATAGAAAGACAGTGAGGCTCAAGACCTTAAACTCGAGGATGTAGATATTGAGCTTGAAGATGACAGCTTCTACAACAGGAAGTTTAAAGAAGCTTAACCTCCGGGTGTATCTCCTAAGTCTCGTAATTAAGCTTAATCTCAAGCGGGGTCGTCATCCGAGTCGTTGCTGCTAACAATTTCTTCTGGTGAGAGTAGAGAGTAACAAACGTAGACTAGCAGTAAAGACCTGTTCAAAAACAATCCGAGGGATGCAGAAATTCCATTCGTAACTGTACAAATCAATTTCCATAGTAGACCGTGGAATAAGTTCTTCTTTCTGTGTAGTATCACTAATCTTTGCATTAATTTACATAATACCGAGCTTGATTTCAGGTGAAAACGCCAATGTTTTGGAATCAGTCATGTTATTTTGGGATTCTATCAAATCGTGTTTATAGACCAAACCGAACAGTCATGTACTCATCATCGCTATTACTTGCTCCCGAACGCCAGATATGTTGATTCTACCACTCACAAATCACTCCACTCGCTCTCATTGTCTTTCCTCGCCTTCTCGACATGATCACGGAACTTCTTACTCATCAGCATCACCCTGCGGAAATGCTCAATCTGGACCACAATCTCGTCGACCTCCTCCTTGAAGTCCGGATCCTTGGATGCCTCGTACTCGGCAATGGCAATAGCCGACTGGAATGCGTTACGAATCTCGCGTCCATTCCACTCGACCTCAGCCATCTCGTCGCTCTCCAGGACAAACTTCCTCGCCTCCTCACTCACAGCGATCTGGCCCTTCGCCTCGCGCTCCAGCTTGTCCAAGAACGAGGCCCAAATGCCGCGCCTCTTGGCGACATCGAGCTTCTCGAAGCCGATGGCGACGTGCACACGCGACATGAAGGCATCATCGATGTGCTCGACGCGGTTGGTGGTCAGGAACAGCAGGCCGCCAAAGTACTCCATCTTGCGCAGGAAGGCGGTGACGATGCCGTTGCGGGCGAGATCGGTGCTGCGGCGCTCGAGGAAGATGTCGGCTTCGTCGATCAGCAGCACCGCCTTCCAGCGATGGGCGAGATCAAACCACTTCGTAATCTCGGTCTCGATGCTCTCCTCGTTCGTACCGAGGTCGCCAATCGTCAGGCTCACCATGGGCCGCCGCGTGTGCAGCGCAGTGAGTTCGACGGTGTAGGTTTTGCCGACACCGGGAGGACCGTAGAGAAGGACGGCCACGCCGGCGCCCTTGTGCTGCACGAAATCGGCCGTCCACTTGACCTTCGACTTCAGCTGGCGGTGGGACAGTGCCTTGATGATCTCGCTGTTCTCGTCGCCGATGTTGGCGTCAGGGACAGCGTACTTGGGCTCCTCGACCGGATGCATGTGGTCGATGTGCACCGGCGACCAGAACTTCTCGGCCAAAGCGAAGCCGGGCATGACGGGGCACATGAGGAAGAGGTGGTCGTCGGTCAGCAGCTCGCGAGAGTGGTTCTCGGTGTTAATGTAGATGGGCTGCGGGAATCCGGGACGTTGCTTGGGATCGACGCGGCCATCCTCGAGGCTGTAGTCCCAGGTCAGGGACCACTTGTGGTCAGGGACCGTCTCACCCGAGGGGATGGTGGCTTCGGCCATCATCGGGCCCTTGTACACGCGCTTCTTCTCGTCCATGCACTCGCCCTCATAGGTGACGTATGCGTGGCCGTGCCAGAGGATGTCCCGCATCTTGCGTCCGCGGGCCTCGAACTTCTCGCGCCGCGCGTTGGCGTCGGTCTTGTCGGAGAACTCACGCGGATAGATGGGGAGGCTGGTGACGTGCTTTTCGCCCTCGAAGAAGGGGATGTCGACGCTGACCTCGGCGTAGCCGACGCAGCGCGTGTACCACGAGTTGTCCATACACCAGCCGGTGATCTTCCACTTTGGCGGTGCGCCCTCGCTGTCAGCGGGGAGAGACTCGGCTTCCTTGATCATGACGCCCAGCCAGATGTCTTCGTACTTCGCATAGGCAAGCGATCCCGGCCGCATCAGGTACCAGAGGTCGTCGAATGTCACCGTGGCCTCATCCTTCTTGAGACGGCGGCGTGCTGGCAGCACCGTCTTCTCTACGTGCGGGTCGAGGAAGTCAAGGAGGATCTGGAGGTGCTCGTACGTGACATCGGTATCAGTCTTCTCTGACTCATCTGCGCCGGCAGGCGTCCGCTCGAGGGCAAGGTTATTGCTGTAGTTTCGGAGCTCGGTGATGTGATGCACGAGGGCGCAGTATGGCTCGTGGACGGTGATGGTGTCACCAGTCAGGTTCTGCCTGAAAAGGTCGTGAGTCGCTGTTCAAATATTCCGAACTCCAGAGAAAGCCATTACCTCGGGTAGTACTCCACAACCTCCCTGATAGCAGTCAGGAGCAGCGGTGAATGGATGACCATCCTCGTCTCGTTAACATCGAGGATCCGCTTGCCCTCCAGCGTCTTCTTCGGCTTCTCCTTCTCCTTCTCCTTAGCACTGGACTCATCCTCGTCGTCCGAGTCTTCGAGATTCATAGGGCCTTCTGCGTTGAACATCTTCATGTAGTCTGCGTATTTGGGCCGCTTGGAGGCGACTTTTATCGAGGTGATGATCTCGAACACAGGCATCGTCTCGTCGATGTCGGTCGGGCCTGCTGTCACTTGCAAGTCGAATGGCGTATCATCCTGCTTGCAATCGAAGTTGGGGCCGTACGAGTCCTCGCACTCAACCTTGTATCTGATCTTGGGGGAAATCTTCTTGGGGGCTTCGGCCGCCGCGGCGACCGGGGCGTTTGCAGTGCTGGAATCCGCCATTGTGCTTGTGTTTTGGTCGTGAAAGAAAGATGTCAAGGAATCAGTGGTTGAGATTGTGAGAGTGCACAGAGAGGAGGGTTGGATGCTGAGGAAGTAAGGCGAGAAGCTGGAGGTTATAAGCGTGGGAGTAGCTGGGATGACATCTGGGCTTCAGCCTCCGGCTAGGCGGCAGAGAGTGCTTCAGCCACCACTATGCTTATCGGTCCAGCGTATTTGGCAGCCAGCGGGCCGTGCAGCGGCAGGCAGAAGCGCAGCGGTGAGATTTAAGCTCGGCCCGGTTCCGAAACGGTGACTCCACATGGAAGTCGGTGTCCCGGCCCATGGTTCAACGCATTACAGCCTCCACTTGTCTTATGACATACCGTACCAAGGCAGCAAGAAATGGACGAGGTTTTGATGGGTTCTGTTCGATGGTCGATGAATTGAGGCCTTTGAAGATGAATCCAGGGGTAATTGCTGTGATGACGGCTTGCATACGGTGTATCAGAGATGCATTCAGGATTCGCAGGAACAGGCCTATCACGACATGGTGCGCTGGCTGGCGCGGAGCTAGCTGCAGGATGCACTGCCCCCACCCGGTGCTGATGTGTGGCTGAGCTGATGGCTGCCTGCCACACGGACCATTTCCTCCCCGCTCCTCCACACGCACCTACCAGTAGTGTACTAATAAACATGTTTAGTTGATGGATTGGCACAACCAACTCCATCAGACTTTATCATCGGCGAAGTGCATAGCTGGGATTTCATTGCCGCCGAATACAAGTGAGTGTGATCTCTTTGTCGCTGTACGACCTACTACTGCTACCACTACTACTGCTACTACGGCTATATTTGCTGCCTTCGCATGATCGCCAAGTGCGTCATTTTTCCGTCTACCATCATCCACCGCTTTCTGCTACAGGTTGAATTTAGGGAGCGGCCGATGAGTCATGACGGCGCAGTTGCCGACATCCGAGTGCATAGGGCAGGCTCGGCGGGCGGGCGGGCGGGTGAGATTTCTGGCACGACCAGGCGCGCATCCTGGCGAAAACGGCATCCGTTATCTGGACGGCATCTAGTCCTGCAATCACGGCTGCAGCTGCGTCCCCCTGCATCCGCCCTTCCCCCGCTCTCTGACCTACTACATGCAGTTCCCTCCTGCAGCCGATGGCTAGCGTGGATTTGTTTTTGACAAAGTCTCTTGATGATAGTAGGGTTAAGTAAGCTGAAAAGAAACTAGCTAAGAAAAATGCGGGAAGCATGTCAACCACCGAGGTACGTCATATATACCGGGAGGAGAGTGACCCAAAGCCAAGAAACATTGAACAACGAGGTAACATCGTGGAAGCAAGGAGGCACTTGCAAAAAGAATCCCTGGCGAAGTCACAACACCATCGCGGAACGCAGATCGAAAGCGGTGATGGCAACGATGAACCCACGCTTCCCACCTCTTCTCCATAGCAAGTGCCAAATGCCATGATGGCGCGAACATCAGTATGGCAACAGATGAAACTCGCCACAGTAGCTTTTCCGTCGACGAGTCAAAGCTTGCATTCCAAGCCAGAGCATGAAGGCCCCCGTAGAATATGCCGGAAAGGTAGAGACAGAAGAAAAAGAGGCGCATTTCCGAGGGGCTGTAGGACCAGGATAAGTCGTAGAACAGATGTTTCTCCTCCCAATCGTGGAAGCTGTCTGGCGGTCGATTCGTGGCTGTTCGAGAGAAGCCGACAAGCTGGCAATGGTTTTGGATCAAATCAGCCGCCAGGTTGATGGCTTTGGTAAAGCGTTGTTCTTCATCCGTCGAGTGGAAGCTGAAGCCTTGCTCTTCATCCCTCAAGGGGTACCTGTCAAGGTAAAGTCCCTTGATTTCCACCTCCCCGCTGTCGATTGGTGACTCTGACGATAACGGTTCCTTTTCTTGCAGCATTTGCTCTGGGTCGGTTCGCTGCATTTTCCATGCTTCCCTCTCCCTCTTTGAAAATGGACTCAGCAGTATCTTTTTGTTGTAAAGTTCTGATTTGAGCCATAGAAATGCGGCCAGCCGTGCCGAATCGCCATCATCGCCGCTGGAAACCCGAACGTGTGTGGGCAACTCGATGTCCAATGGTTTGTGCCACCAGAACATGTAAATAAGCAACACACATAACGAATGTCCAAAGGTATTCAACTACGCAAGACCTTAGTCATTTGGTGGCCTGGGAAACTGGGTAAAAAACAGACCTCCAGTAGTGAAATCGGCAGAGACACGGCAACCCGACTGACGCACTGCACGACGAACCACAAAGCCTGCAGGCAGGCAATAAGCTTTGCAGCCCCATCTGCATTGCTTTTGTCATCAATCTCTTCCTCAAGCATCGTCGGCAGCAGTTGAGGAAACATCTGTGCCATCTCCTTGTATTCTCGGCACCGCAAAGGCATTTCGGCAGGCAATGGCGACATCTCATCGGTAGACACATCGAGAACATAGCCGCCCATAGTGGCATAGAAGGCTTGCTTTAAGGTGCAACCTCTGCCTTGGGATTGAAGGAGCCGTTGCTATGCATGTCAGCTGTTTATTACAAGATTCAAGGGCAGATGCAGGATTACAAGGCTCCGCGCATCTTCGAGCTCCGTGTAAGCGTAGAAGACGACAATCTCTGGCATTATCAACGCGCAGATAAGCCAGAGGATCCTTTTGTGGTGTTTGCGAAGCATCTTGAACGGCCGGGTACTCTCAGTAGGACGGCTGCTGGATATGTTTGGGTGAACGGACGACCAAACGCAGAGAGTGATTGTGATAAGGCAGGATGAGAGAAGAGAAAATGTGCCACGTGTTGTTGGCTCCGTGGTCCAGGAGACAACCTGGGTTTCGTTTCCAAAAATCCACGACATTTGATGAATGGTCCCGCAGTGGGAAGAAGAGGGGCTAGTGAGAAGAGGCAAGAAGAAGGTTTCAGGACCACTGTAAAGAGAAAATATGAAGGGGGAGCATTACAATCAGCTGGATTAATAGTTAAACGTGGTTTGACGGGTCGGCCAAAAATAAAACGCGCTTCATCTGTATTTCAGAAGGGTTGTACCACACATTTGGCAGCAGGCTACAGAAATGCAACCCAATTCCCCCGCATGTTTGACATTCGCGTGGCAATGGGGCTGAAAGTGGTAGCAATGTTTCTTAAAACATGCAGGCCAACATCACGTCAGCGTCCTGATCAAGCAGTCTGACGGAAAAGGGCCACGCAACGTGCTGAAGGCGGGCCATTCTATGTTGCATTCAATTGCTAAGAAAAGTACTTGCAGCCATATCCACGTGTTTTAAGATGTTTCGGATTCTTCTTGTACGAACCCCATTTAAATCTGTTCCGACAGGTATGTGCAACAGGTTACTGTCATAATATATCTGAGCGAATATGCAGTCAGGTACCATCTTTCACTCCTGGTAATGTCTGGCCGCAAAGATCTGACTTTTCTATGCATTCAATG
The DNA here is from genome assembly GCF_012971845.1 of Lasiodiplodia theobromae. Classification (NCBI taxonomy): domain Eukaryota; kingdom Fungi; phylum Ascomycota; class Dothideomycetes; order Botryosphaeriales; family Botryosphaeriaceae; genus Lasiodiplodia; species Lasiodiplodia theobromae. The sequence goes on along the minus strand of NW_023336563.1, from coordinate 1,226,548 downwards.
TCATCTATCCCCCTCCCGAATGCATACTGTTTGTGATGCTATGCCGTCTTCAAAATTCAGTTGAGCTCAGCTCGGCCCCCGCAAATCACGGAGCTGGTGCGTGCTACAAAAACGTGCAGGGTTGACAGCTCGCAGCTGCGCCTCGGCCACGCCGGATGACTCGTACAACTTAACCACGCGGAACTGCAGAAAGGGTTGGAGAGCTTATCAAGGATAAGACAGATATGGCGGACAAAATCGTGTCTTGGATTACGGACCACGTCATTTTGCTGATTCTCGGCCCCCAGCTCAACTTCTGCGATTGTTGAAACTCTCTTGGTGGAAGTTGTCGCACAACGTCTTGTATGTATGGCAGTCACAGTGGCTCCCAATCATTCTTCAAGGAAATTCCGAGAATGACTAGCAAAGACACATTTCGCAACCGAAAGGAGCCAATGTGATGGCATGGCGCAGTTCTGGTCAGGATCGCAGCCAAGATGGCGCAGCTGATACACGTGGTGTCTAAATTTTGTGTAGCCGGTCTTAAGCAGCCCTCGAAGATTCTCGTATTCCGCAATGTCGTATTTTGTGCCCTTGAGGTTCAGGAACGGAGAGGCCTACGCTGGAAATCATATCTTTCGTCTACTTTGTCTATGCTAAATCTTAACTTCTACAATAGAGGGCAGGGCTACAATGCGGGAATACAACCCATCTAGTCCCTCTATTCCCTACACCCGGTACTTCCTCAACTCCGGATCCCTCAGCAGCTTCTCCATCGTATCAGCAGCCAAGTACACCTGCACATCAACCCCATCATCAGCCCAATGCCTCGTCTCCTGCCGCCGCACGCCCCCGTCCCGCGGCGGCGCCTCCATAAGCTGCACGAGCCCATCCAACCTCGGCATGGCCGCATGCACGAGGCGCGGCCTTCCACCACCACCACCAACCCCAAACTCCACCTCATACAACCGCGTATGAATCCACGACGTGACGAGCAGGTGCCTGCGTCCCAGAAACGCCTGCCACAAGCGCTGCGGACTCTGCTCTCGCATCTTCTCCGCGACGTGCCCGGCGACGGCTTCAGGCGTGAAAGCCGCAACCGTCTTGCGGAGCAGCCGGCTAGCGGCGGACGAAGAAACGACGTCCCGCGCAGGCGCCGTCGCGGCGGCGATGACGAGCGGCGAGCCGACGAAGCGGTCCGGCAGCGGCGGGGCGAGGCGCGCGCGCACGCCGAGCGTGTAGTCGAGCGTCACGGGCTCGTCGGTGTCGGCTTGGCCGCGGGCGCGGGTGACGCAGGACCAGATGTGGCCGAGCAGGGCGTCGAGGCGGCTGATGGTGCGGGAGGAGGAGGAGTCGTCGGGAGTGGCTGCTGCTGCTGCTGTTGTTGCTTGCCACAGGCGCAGCAGCTCCGGGCCGGGGAAGTGCAGCACGCGGTGGGCGACGGGCGCGGCCAGGTCCCAGTCGGCCCAGGGCATGGGCGTGCCGGGCGGGTCGAGCGGCGGCGGGCCGTCCCGGAGAAGCTCGGCGGGCGGGGAGACGGGCGGGAAGGGGCTGCCGGCGTTGGATATCCACCAGTCGAAGCGATTGCATGGGAGCGCGGCTGCGTTCGATGGCTGCGGCGCGGCGCGGGCGTCCAGCAGGCTGGGGTCGAAGAGCGGGCCGGGGGCGGGCGGCGGAAGGCTGCTGCGGGCTGCGGCGGCCCAGTCGCGGACGAAATGCGCGAGCGCGTGGGCGTCGGCGAGCGGGTGTGCGAGGCGGAGACCGATGGCCAGGCCGCCGCAGGTGAAGGAAGTGACTTGCACCAGCACGGCCGGGCGTGGGGGAGCGTTGCCGTCGTCGCCGCGGGCGGCAGGCGCAGCCAAAGGCGTGGATGGCACCAGCTGGGCGGCTGGAAAGCTCGACGGATCCCAGTCAAGTTCGCCGTCGACGCGGGGTGGAGCGACGCTGGCAAGGGCGACATCGCAGCGGGCCTCGACGAACACCACGCCAGGGTCGTCGGGATGGCCCCAGGTTAGGGCTAAACGACCATGGCGGGTGGCTGCGTCGAAGGGAAGGCAGTGCAGACTGCCGCACCACTGCGGATACGCATCTAGCACGCGCCGCAGTGCCTCAAGTAGGAAAGTTGGCGTTGGTGCGGGCGCATCGTAGGCCAGCACTGTCTCGGTGGGTGTGAAATTGGCGACCGTGGCGTCAAGAATCGAAAGCGGTACGGTGCGCTCCTCAAAACAGCCCGACGCCGGAAAGACGCGTGCCTCGGCGACAAAGAAGACGGACATGGCTGAATGTAAACGCTGCCGAGCTTCGTGCTCCTTGTCAAGCCGGGACCGGGATTTAATATTCAACTCATGTTGATAAGCAATTCATTATGAGACAGAATGATGAAGGTTTCACGCGCCTTGGCGCCAAGACTTGACTGTATACAAGATTGTGCTAAGTTTGTATTCCTTTCTTATCATCCCTATAGCGCATTGGCGAGGTGATATATTGTGTAGAAGAACGAGAAACCAAAAGAGATTCTATCAAGCATTGCAAATAAAAGCTAAATTGACGATACAGTCAACATTTGCAGTCTAAATAGACAACTCAGTCCAAACCAAAATTTAGTCAATAATCCAGTATTGACTTTCCGATAGCACCCTACCCCCAATCGCTTGATATTCGCCTTCAAAGAGAGTGTTCAAGCCACGATGGACCACCTTGCGTTTTTCGGCGTGCTCATTCATCTGTTCCTCAAACATTTCAACTGTAGCGTTGAATGCTATATACCGGGGCATCGCTACGTCTACAGTATATCCACGCCTCGCACACACAATCCCTTCATCTTCCCCATGCACGTAGACGAGTACTCCAGTTATACGGTTGCTGTCGTTGAAATCTGTAGCTGGATCAAACAAGATTGCCATAGAGGTGTAGTTGGAGACCGTAACTTCTGGCGTTGACTCGGTGTCGTTGACCTCTCGGGTGGCGAGGCAGATATAGTTTCCTCCGCCATCTCGAACAAGGAAAGTCCTGTACAGCGGTGCATCCAAGACGTTCGGAAGCAAAATAGCTGTGGCCTCAATTAGGAGGCCCTTCTCATCAAGAAGGACCCCCGTCCGATTATTTTCTCCGAAGTCTTGGAGCTCGCTTCCGCCGCCTTGTAGTAGAGTCGCTGGCGCCCATCGAAAGCCTGGCTCTTCTAACCGTTGCCCCCGCCAGAACATGATGTCCTGGGGTATCACGGGACAGTTCTTCCAAAACGCACACATTCGTAGCTCTCCCGGCGCATCAAGGATGTGGGAAACATCGCAACCCGCCATGGAGCCAATGCATAAAGCTTCATCTTTGATATAGCTTGTTGTGCGGTCCACGAGGCTGTGGGCAATATTGAACACGCTGTAAGCGTGGGTTTCCCGCTCATTCGACGACATGTTGTCTCCGCGGATAGCCATCCAAAGCTTTGTTGTATCCAATTGGTCGACCTCATATGGCCTATGCCTGTTCCCGTGGGCTAATACCAAAGGCTTGTTAATGCAGTGGAGGCCATTGGAAAATTGGAAGTAGAGCTCTTTCGCCAAGAGACCTTCCTGCCACGTCCATAGACGGCTCATCCATCCTGAACAGAACATCCTAACTGTCAACTCCAACGGTGAAAGGTCGTCAAACGAGAAAGCCCGGAGCTGGCTATCCAAAACGAGGACTGACTTCGCCTGTGCGTATGTCTCTCTCATTTTCACAATTGCTTTCTTCCTCATCAAACTTTGTTGCTCCTTCATCTCCTTCTCCTCCTCAGTCGGCTCCACTGGGCAGCATAGAGTATCGAGCCAGATGGCTGTTGTGCCGTCACACCCTGGAAGCTCTTTTACGGCCCGGAAAATGGTGGACAACTGGCACCCAGCCACCGCATTTGCCTTCGGATTGCCCAAACCGTCAGACCAGACATGCGAGATGGCCACGTAGTTTGTTTCTTTGGTAGACTCTTCAAGCTGTAAAGGCCTGCCGGAAGCCTGGATATTAGACGGTTTGACGACCGGTATTGAGCCCTTGTCCAGAATGCCACATAACTGAGACATATCCACGTGGACCAGGTCACAGTTGCATTCCGTTTCTGCGTGTTGGTGTTTGTACGTTTCCTTGCAAATCATATTTGCCTGACATGCGTTCTTCGTGCACTTTCCATGATCCTTCATGATGTCGGGAGGGCTCAGGGTGCTGGCGACGTACTTTGTAGAAAGGCTGAGTCTTGACCGTGACATCCTGGCAGCCGCATTGGGGCACCACCCAGATGACACCATTTCCGAGGTCAAAAGCGGTACAAGTTTGTCACTGTCTTCGAACTCTGCCATCCCAGGCTGTTCTCGTGTGAAGGGATCCTTGGATATAGACTCAATACGAAAACCGCTTGGATCGTACAATCGCTGGTTGTAACTGCAGACGAAGTCCAGTGTGAGACCAATCGAGAGCAAGAACATCGGGTCCAGTGACGCAGCAACAACAAGAGTGTTGTAAACGCTGGAAGCAGTTTGCAGGCAGTCAACGATATGGTCAAATCTGTCTATTTTCTTCGGTTGGGCCGCATGGTGCTCGGCGACCTTGAGTAGATTCTTGGTGTGAATGACAGTGGTGCCTCCTGAATCCTGGTCCACGAAGTCTTCAAATCGAGCAAGGTCATCGAAGGTAAGACGGAGCAGGCCGAAGAAAAGCCAAGATTGGATGAAGTCAAGCGCCGTCCCTTCTGTAATCCCGTTGTCGGACTCCGTTTCATCAAAATCAACCCAGAATTCTGGATCAAAAATGTCGTCCATGTCCCAGCCCTCGTGTTGCGGGTAAGACAGGAAATCATCCCAGTTGTACTCCTCGCGGCAAAAGCATGGTATTATTGGAGGATTCCATGGTCTTCCAAATGGAGGAGGAAGGTGGTCCATTCAGTCGGCAAACTTGTCAGATTTCGTTAACGGAGTCTGTCTTCCCTTGAGGGCGAGCAGGGTGTGAAAGAACAGTGTGCGATACGAAGAAAAATTTGTGCGAACAAGGACTGAGAAGAGGAAAATAGTTTGGCTGTGAAGTTGAGCCGGTAGATATGAAATGGCAGTGAGCTGAGCTTATATGTTATTCAACGAGTCACATGCGAGAGGGCAACAAGCAGGCAAAAACTACACTATCACGCCACTTTCGCCTTGAAATTCTCCACAGCTCGGTCTTGCCAGCTTCCTAAGCTGTTGCCTGAATTGATAAGACATTCTGACCACTGAAACAGTGAACGGGAGTAATGCAGAAGCCTTACTCGCTTCGCATGTCCTTAATCAGAATGCAAGGCTGACTTGGCATTCGTGATCGAAACCATGAGCCAATAACATTTAGCCGCCCTGCTACATGTGATACATTTGCTGCGAGACGACAGTTTGTCTTACCTGCGGTTGCCAAGAGCTGAATACAAGGGTGCCATGGATAACTCTGATAGGACAAAATGCAATGTGCTCGAGGCAATGTATGGATTTCTTTGCAGTCATGCTGCACTTGTTGGCAATGGTTTTCAGCTCTTTTGATGCGTCTGTTAGATGGTCGCAGCCCGTACTACTAAATTGCCGATGAGACGGGATTTTCAACATCCAACATCACGGCAATTTTCAAGGACGTATTGACCGAGTCGAGAAGCTCTCCTCAACACGAATTCAACGTGTATTACCACGATGCTCACCACTGCAATATACTTGCATACGAGAAACAAATCGTATTCTAAAAAGTCTTCGAGCTCGGTAACGATAGTGTAAAAGAAGTAATCGGTGAGTAGCAGTTCTCGCGGAATGGACCGCTAAAGTCGCCAATGCGACATGAAGCTAATGAGTGATAGCAATAGTAAGAGAGTCGTGAAGGAAAACTATCAAGAGAGAGAAGAAAGATCTTTCCGGATAGCCTACTCTGACAGAATATGCCATGTAAGACCTCCGATAACATGCTTGTATACGTTCTTGGTGCCAAACCCTACCAATGTAGGGCAGTGCACAAAGGGATAAACGTTAAGCAACTCCCCAACAAACTTGGCCCTGGGGGTAGCAATCGGTTCCGCTCCGATTGAAGACTTAACAGCATAGGCTCCAGGAAGTTTGTAGTCTAACATGCATTAGACTGCTTTCACAATGAAGCTGCCAATCCTGTCGTTCCATCCGATATCCAGAAGGTTACCCTGCCACGCTATTAGCATGAAGCCTTCCAAATAGCACGAGAACTTACGTAGCCAGGGTAGTTAATAGTTGGGCCAAGGACGCTGCAGTCATAGTCCTCATATATCACTGCGGCGTTGCCTTGGTCCGGGCCGAACGAGGAGATGGTGTGGTACCTTTGCAACCGTCAGCTCACATACACAAATTAGAAATACGCAACGGACCATGGCGGATCAAGCCGGATGCACACGTCGAAAGGCTGAATGGCATAGCCGGTGGTCCCTCCCCAGTTGATGTCTGTGGTGATAAAAATCTGTTTCCGATCAGAGATGCTTGGAAGGGGAAGAAGGCGCGGATACGAACACCTCCAGGACTGCGTTTGTCCAGGCCTCGGTGCGTGTCAACAACGGTGTCGTTGAAGGAGAGAGTGGTGAAGCTCGTAGTAGGAGAAGCAGCGCAGCAGAGGAAAAAGGAGACGAATGTAAGAAGGAACATTGTGCTAGCTGTTCTGATGGGGATACAATGCCAAATGTCAAGTGGGTTTGGTGCTCGTTGGGCTCCGAAAGCTGAGGTGTTCCTCCCTGCTTTATACGGCCGTCTCGTGGCTAGTGGAAGGGGAAGTAAAGAGCGAATAAATGCTAGAATCAGCCAGACAAGTCATTAAGTTGATCAGTAAGCTTAGTTTGGCGGGGGGTGTGTCCTAATTAGGCTGGTGTCACAGCGTCCGTATTACGCATCCGTATCGCCAGACACCCCGGCTCTCATCATTGGAAAACTTGAAGGGCGGAGCTGCACTTGACAACCAATTTACCTTCGTATTTTCATCGGACTTACTGCAAGCCTTCAATGATGAGTAACACGAAGGCTGGAACGTGGCTGCTTTGCTCGGCTAAAAGCTTGCACGCCCCACCTCATCATCACGCACATAAAGTGGGACCGACATACCTGGGAGGCAAGCTGCCATTTTTCTTCGCGTCACAAGGCCGATGTATTGCTGGGTATTTGTGCGATGGCAGCCGAAAATCAATGAACTGAAAGTTATTGAAGGATCTCAATCCTTGGCCATCGTGCTGCAGAAAATTCGTTTGAGGTGTTGTTCGCGTCCTGCAAGTTTTTATTTTCTCGGAAAAGATAAATCTCCCACGTATCAAGTTACAAGCAGATTTACGAACACCTGTGCTTGAAGACTTGATAAAGATACTGCCAAATTTTCAAGATTCAGCTGGCATGTCAGTGCGAAAGTAGCATCAATGTAAGAGAGCACGGAAGGAGGATTAAGGTGGAGGATCTTAGGTTCCGGATGGGCTACTGCGGTAGTGAAGTCAGAGAGACAAGAAATGACCCTCGTTGGAGGTGATACTACTGTCCAACGAGAGTGGGGCGGTGAGGGGGGAGGAAACGTGTGGGTGTTGGGGGAAAGCGGGGGCTATTGGTAGTGTCGTACTCCTGTTACCTCTGATGCTACCACAGCGGGGCTCTGGAGTAATTGTCATGGATTCAGGGAGGTGGATTCGGATGGTGGGGATTAGGGAGAGGCGCTTGAGCGTGACATGGTATCCTGTGTTTTCGTGGGGTTTAAAAATAACACACGCAATGCAACGTGCAAGCGTCACCTGGGGTATGTCAGCAGGAGGGATTTGGCACAAAGGACAGCAGGTAGTGACGAATCTCAACGCTATTCCTCTGGCTTTGCCATGGTGTAAATGTATCAAGATTGCGTGAAAAGCGTTATAATTAATTGGTATAGTACAATGGACAGCAACTGCATCTACTACGCCGACGGAAGGGCCAGCCAAGTAGCCGTCGTGTAATGAATCTGGCTCTCGTCCCAAGCCCAGGTCTGGTACCTGAAGCCCTCGGTGGTAACCTGGTCGACCTCCGTCCCAATGCGGACATTCGCGCCGGTATTGAATGCATTCAGATCCAAATGGTTGAACGCGGTGATAACCCTCGGCGGCTTCGAGAACTTGCCGGCGGGGAACTTGGCCCTGCCTTCGTCCCTCTTGCGGTTGAGGTCCACACCAATGTCGACCCTGTAGCTGCCGGAGATGATGCCAGTGTCCTCGCTGAAGGCGATCCACGAGAGGGAGGCCCAGTACAGGACGGACTGGTTCCAGCAGTCGGCGTGGATCTTGAAGCCGTTGGCGGTCACGTCGGTGGCGTAGGCGTTGATGCGCAGGCCGCGGCCCTTTTCCTCGTCCAGGCCGGTGAGCCACACGACGACCGTCGGCGCCTTCTTGAAGGCTTTGCTGAACTTGATGTCGCGGGCCGACGCCGAGCGGGCTTCGAACTTGCCGACTTGGAACCTGCTGGGGTCGTTGGTCGGGACGCCGAGCCAGGCCAGCTTCGCCCTGTGGTTGTCAAGTGTTAGCACTCAAGAGAAGTAAAAAGTTGGGGAAGGGGGAGAGGTGTGCGTACTGGTAGAGCGTCGTGTCGGCCCAGGAGTCGATATTGATGGAGAAGTCCTTGCCGGTGACGGACTCGACGTAGGACATGGCACGCGGGTTCGCCGCGCCCGCCATATCGAGATACGAGAGACCGAGCATGAAGGTCGGCACGGGGCCCTCGGGGAATTCTGACGTGTACGAGACAACGGACGTGGTGTGTGGGACCGGCTTGTCCCAAGGACGGGCGTCAGTGACGGCCCACACGCCGGCCGGCAGGATGGGGAACTCGTGGGCGTCGTCCTCAAGCTGACCAGCCGACGTCAAGCCCGTAGCAGCGCTGGCGCCGCCGCTCAGGTTGCCCCAGACCGGGCCCAGGCGGTACAGGCCGGCGGTGGGGTGGGCCTTGCTGACGTTCTTGGTGCGGCCCCAGAAGCCCTTGAGGTGGCCCTTCTCCAGCGCGGGGTCGAAGTGGGTGAGGACGAGGTCCTCGAACTGGGCGCCGCCGCGCAGGGCCTTGCCGGCGACAGCGGGCCGCCAGTCGTCGGCCTGGCCGAGCAGGTCGGGTCCGCGGTTGGTGTAGAGGCGGAGAGCCGTGACACGCACGCGAGCCTTTTCCGAGGCCATGCGGCCAACTTCGATGGAGCAGGCTATGACCTTCTCGTTCTGGTCCGGATGGATGTCTAGGGAGATGGTCTTGTCGCCGGCGGCATCGCTGCCGAGGTGGGTGACGAGGCCGTTGGAGTACTGCATGTGCAGGGCCGACACGACGCCGCTGGTGATCTCGACGCGCACGCGGATCAGCGAAAACTCGGGCTTCAGGAAGTCGACGCAGCAGAACAGGTCGCCGAAGTCGGAGCCCGACAGCACACCCAGCCGCAGGTTCTCGCTCAGCGAGGGCCGCTCCGCAGTGAGGTCCTTGATCTTCTGCTGCTCGTCGGCGGCCAGGCCGGCCACGTTGTCGCCGTCGTAGAGGGACGGGTAGACCTTTTCGGCGTCGTCGGCTTTGATGACCTCGGTGGTGAGCGGGTTGACGGGCTCCTTCTTGATGGCCTCGACCTTGGGCAGGCGGTCGGCGAAGGCCAGCGAGCTCTGGAATTGCTCGCCGCGCGTTTCGTCGGTGGCAAGGCCGGGCTTCTTGGTGATCTCGTCGACCTCCTTGACAATCTTCATCATCTGGTACATGCAGGCGCGCTTGGCGAGGTCAACGCCCTTGTACGAGGGTGTGAATTTGCGCTCGTCGTCGATGCGGGAAAGCGTTGTGCTGTCGGCGGCCGTCTCGTTCATGGGCATGTATCGCTTGCTGCCGGACTGGACATCGAACATCTCGGTCGACAGCTTGCGGTACATGTTCTTGTAGTCCATGTAAGTGTCGAGCAGCGAGTTCGTGTACATAGTGGCGTTTTCGTAGTAGAGGGGAATCAGCTTCTCGGGCTTGAGGGCCAGGAAGCTCCGCAGCGTCTCATACTTGGTCAGAATGGCGTAGGTCCTCTGCGGAGTGGTTGCCACGAGCTCAGGGAATCTGGCGGCCGCAGCCCGGAGGGTATCAATGGTCCAGGGCTCATCCATGGGCTTGATGTTGCCGCCACCCGACCAGCTGACCTGGATCGTCGTCTCTGTGTTGTTGTTGATGTTCTGCTTCGCCACTTTGACGTTTGCTTCGGCCTCGATGTCTGCCGCACCAACCGACAGGGCAACTTTAGCTCCAGCCTCAATGTCAGTTTTACGCTCCTTGTTCAAGACCTTCATGCTGACGAGGGCATTGAATTCTCCGCCCTCGAGAAATCCTGAGATGAAGGAATCGCCGTATATGTCTGAGAAGTTCTTCTCGTTGACAGATGGAAGGTTCTGGTACTTGAGGGCATCTTTGATGTTGATGGTCTGGTTGATGACCTTGACGCTGATGTAGAAATTCAGGTCGCTCTCCTTGAACTTGTCCGAGTTGATGAACGAGCCACGGCCCGATCCACCAATGGCACCATACTTAATAGAGAGCGAGCCGGAGATGTTCATGTCATCTGTGATCTCGCTGTTGAACGTTAGCGGGGAAATGCAAAAGGCAGAGATGAAATTACCTCAGCTTATCGACAAAGCGCGAGCTGTACGTGACAATCTACATTTTGTGTAAGCAACATGATGCTAGCGGTGAAAGGGATGCTTACCTGGCTGGGACCACGTTTGACTGTAGTCTTGGGCTGCTCTTCAGCGGAACTGATGTCCACATCGCCAAGCAAGCTGGACCGCAGGTTGTCCATGGTGAAGCCATCGTTGGTCAAGACGTTGACCAGGCGCTCTTGATCTACAGTAACGGCATCGTCGACACATATCTGTTGTGTGTACGAGTTGAAGCTGCGGATGGGAAGCGGTCAGAGATGATGGGGCGGAGCGGGGCGGGGCGGAGTGGAGCGGAATCAGGTGGGGGAGTGGAGTGGGGCGGGACACAACGGGCAGACGAACCCTTGGCCTATCTTTGGTCAGATCGGATCAACAATGAAGCGGGAAGTGGGATTTACCTATGCGCATGGCATTGTTGTACGGTGCCAGGAGAAGACTCATTTTGGATGTGTGGAGGAGGAGGTGCGGCGGTGATGCTGCTGATGGCTACACAGAGCGGAGCAGCTTTATATCCCCAGACCTCAACGCCTCGACGGGAGTTCCCCTGTGGCATTCTGGCAGCCGCGACGCGACGCTCAGCTAGCCACGAGGCGGCGCCACGGCTTTCAGCTGCTCAGCCAGACCACGGCGCCTCCCGCATGCGCACATATCAGCTCGGCGTGTCCACTCTCGCTTTTGCCCATCCTCACCCGCCATGGCCTCCCTCACGTACGACGCTCCAGACCTACTATCGTCCGATCCGCTCCTGCCCAACGTCGGCCGGCAGGGCCAAGCACGCCAGGTGCTAGCGCTGCCGTGGACGGGAAAGCGGCTGCGGCTGGGGACGTGTTTCCATTCGAATCTCGCCCACACCGAAGCGCCTTTCTCGGACTCGCCGCCGCTCTTCGCTTCCACGTGCGCCGGCACGTACCGCCCGTCCGGGGCCGACGCGTCCTTCCGGTCCAGCGATTCATCTTCGGCCGGATCCTCCTCCGAGCACCTCAGCACCGCGCTGGGCGTATCGGCCGGATGCCCCTTCCTCCGCGCCAGCGTCACCGGCCAGTACGACCGCGACGTGCTCAGCAACTTCGACGACTGCAAAACCTCGGTAGCCGCCTCCTACCGCTGCGGCACCATCTCCCTCAGCACACCACCACGCCTCACCACCGACGCCCTGCTGGTGCTCAAGTACGGCGGCGGGCTGGAGGCGCTCAAGCAGCGCTACGGCGACTACTACGTGGCGGCCTACGTGCTGGGGGCCGACGCGGGCGCGCTGGTCAGCCGGTCGTCGAGCGCGTCGACGGTGGCGGAGCGGCTGCAAGTCACGGTCAAGCTCAAGGTGCTCTTCTGGACCGCCAGCCACACCGAGTCCAAGAGCTGGAGCAACTCCACTAGCGCAGCCCGCGTCTCCGTGTCCGCCTTCTCGACCCTGGGCCCGCTGCGCCTCAGCGCCTCGGCAGCTGGGGGCTCCGAATTGCAGCGCCTGGCTGCCGACGCTAAGGCCGTGCTGGCTAGCATCGACAACGTGCCGGCCCGCGTCGAGGCTACCGTGGCTGAGCTGGGGGTGCGGCCTGGGGAGAAGGCGGTGGTGGGGGAGGACATGTGCGATGGGCTTTGTGATTCGGGGCTGGTTGTGGAGCTGGTGCTGATGCCCATTGAGACGCTGCGCGAGGTGCAGGCCTGGGCCACTAGCACCGACATCATCTGAGACGAGAGTCAGCAAATTTTGCAATTGCCCCTGCGCCTCGTCGCTAGTTTTGGCAAGCATTCGTACATGTCATTTCCAAATCTGGCCACATGTCTTCTTTTTGTGTTTGCTTTTCCGCACTACTCCTTTTACCCCGCAGACCCTGCGGCTCGTGCGTGGAGCGAGGTGTGGCTGGAACGGCCTGGGCTTCCGCCGAAGCTAGCGGACGCGCCAGCACTAAAGTAGATAGATACGATGTCTACTACTCTACGACGGAGAACAGCAGTGAAAACATTCAATAAAACACGAATTCACCATATACAAGACACTAATTTCAACTCACTCTCCTTCACTCAATTCCAAACCTCCTTCACACTATGCAGATGCCTGAAACTAGTACTACACGTGACCAAGACCTCTACCACTCAAGCTAATTTGCTGTCTGACTTTCTAGACTCCGAGCTCTTGGACATGGTCTTGGAGGACCTGGAGGTTTACAAAGTTCCGCCATGCTCACGAAGGATATCATCCGTAGCTTTCTCACTAAGCATAAATATCGGGAGAACAGGGAATGCGCCAGGAACACGAGGAAAAGAGCTTCCATCGACCACCCGCAAGCCCTGTACACCTCTAACTCGAAGTTGAGAGTCAAGCACGGCCATAGGATCGTTATCCGCGCCGATTTTGCAGGAGCTGGTTGCATGATGGGCAAAACCATGGCCCATGATGCGATCGATTGCTTCAGCGTCGCTCTCGCAGCCGCCATTGCATGGGAATTCTTGCGTGAATGGGCCGATGGGACTTGGAACTGAGTCAAGGACTCTCTGAGCAAACTTAGCTCCTTCAAGTAGACCCTGCAAGTCGACAGAATCTGGTCCAGCCTCGGAATAAAAGTTAAAGAAGATTTCCGGCGTATCTCGCGGATTGGCCGAACGTAAAGATACAGTTCCGTTGCTGCCGCGCGGGTGCATCTTTGCCATGAGGAAACAAAAAGTATTGCGCAATTCAGGGCCAGGGATCCCTGGAGCTCGAGGGTAGAAGCCGCGGAATGCCCCTGGAAACTGCCAGATAAGCAAGTCGTTTTCGCCACTGGCCGAGGCATTGGTGCGATATTGCGTTATTCCAATACGGCCTTGCGTGTATGGACCTTCACCCCTACGCCAAAGCTCAAGACAGGGGTCGTCCTCTGTGGTACCCATCGTGCAAGCAGGTCCGTTGTTCTCGAAGTCGGTTGAGGCGTGCGCAATAACGCTGGTTTCGTAGTTGTCTTGCAGATTGTTGCCAACTCCCGGCAGATCCACAATGACGGGAATATCGAAATGTGATAGTTCGTCAGCTGGGCCTATGCCACTCAGCTTCAAAATTTGAGGTGAGTTGAATGCACCGCCAGAGACGATTGCTTCTTTCTTTATCCTCACGATACCCGATTCACCAGTCGAGTTTGCGTTGTACCGCGGATCGGCACTGTACATCGCAGACCCCCAAAGAAACTCTACACCAGTAGCCCTAGGCGTATTTCCTGCAGTGGCGTTGTCGAACAAGACGCGAGTGGCGAGAGCGTTGAACATGACGTCCAGGGGGAATTTTTTTGAGCCATCTGGATTGGTAGCCGTGGAGACCGTGTAAACACGCGTGCGCGCGTCACTACGCCTGCCCTGTGCGTCGATGTGTTGAGCGAAACCGTATAGTCCCTGCGTCGTGTCCCGTTGCGGATCCGCACTGTTGACGTCCCCACGAAGCAGCTCTTCAACGGGTTCGTTATGACCTAACTCGGCGGCGAGGCTTTCGAGAACCTCTGAGAACTGGGGCTGCTGCTCCACAACTGCAGGGTTTGGCTGAGACTGTCCAAGGTATCCGCTGAAGCCATGTCCTTCGGTGCCGTTGGGCAAGTAATGATTGCGCTCAAGGCGCTGAAACAACCGATGCATGTTCGAAGGTCTAAAGAAAACCATTAGACTTTATTAAGCTTAAGCATGACAAAAAGAACTCACCCCCAAGTATCATCCCCAGTGATATTTGAGATATATTCCCAGTCACTCGCAGGAGGTTGGATGGAAATCATGGCGTTGCGGGTCGCAGATCCTTTACATAATTAGCATTATCGACGACGAGAACGTTTTAGGTACCTACCTCCAAGCGTTCCGGCACGCGGATAGTATGCTCCAAGTCTTTCCGATCCCGGTGGAGGGCTCTGGCCCACATGGTACGACCCGTTCGAGGTCCGCCAAGTAAAATACTCGTAATTGTTGTGCAGGTCATCGTTGGCATGGTATCGCACAAAGAAATCCCAGCGCTGGTCAGGGACATGGATTGCCTGAGGATAAAGCTCGGGAACCTGCTGGACTAGAGTATCACCATGGTCCTCACCCGCTTCCAAGAGCAGGACAGAATGGCCTGCTATGGCAAGATTTGCCGCCAACGGCCCGCCACCTGGTCCGGAGCCAATGACAACAAAGTCGTACGTCTTGTTGGCGACGTCGGCCGGCGTGACGCCGGAAATGGATTGAGAGTGAACATGCCGGCTAAGTAACAGTGCAGCACCATACAGAAGCATGGGACGATTGAGGGAGACCAGTCGAGACAACATGACGAAGTCTAGGTCGTGAGTTTTCACTTGCGGTAGAGGAGGCTGGTAGAAGTCGGACGAAGAACAGCTTTTGCTAGACGATCAAGAAGAGAGAACTTTGAGCTTGTTGCTTTTTCACCCGCTGCGGTACCCACGTCCTTATATGCGTAAAACAATTCAAGCGATCTTAATGGTAAGCCGCTAATGTCTTGGAGGTCCACAACATGACGCGTCGAAATAAAATGAATATGATGGGCTAAGTCTAGTTGTGTCTAATGGTCTAAGTGTCGGTAGGCTTGGCTTTACTCTGTCCTACCTGTTGCTAACCGAAACACGAGAGAAGGTCATCTACGGAGACGTAGTCAGAGGTTATAGCGAATACGAAGCCTTGGCATTTGCTCTCTTGGCCTTTAGCGTCTCTCTTAGTATAATGCTAGCCAAATACTTAGTACGCTACTTTCAAGCAAACTAAGTACGTTATAGTATTATAGAATAAATATCCTTATACCATTGTATAACAAATTATACGAGGCGTCTGACAGCATTTGATGGTACTCTGCTGTGATAGTTGTCCGCCCGTGCATACAGGTTTCATGCCAAGCCGTGCCAAACTTCGTGGTGGAGAGCCTGAATACTAACTTTGTACAACTAAGCTACAAAGCCTCCCCTTACGCTGCGGCGGTTCTCGAATGGTATTGGGTCAGTGGCAGTGTTTGTCGGCCTGAGACTACCATCAAGCTGACTGTTTGTACAGGGAGCCGGCGCAAGCCTCTTGGCTGTTTCAGGCGTCCAACTGCAGAAAGTCGATAGAAGCCGAATGTGGAATGGAAAACACACGTTGCCTCGGCTGCCAGAAGTACATGACACGCACTGTGGTTGCAGGTGAGAGTACTGTTAGTGCCTCCACTGCGAAAACGGTAAAAAGCAAAGCCAGGCCAGCCAATAGCCGCTGGTTCCCGCACAGCCCCACTGGTAACGGACAAATAGGTGACTCGTTCCCCTAGCTCACAGCCACAATCCGCTGCAAGTCTGGGCGTATTTGATTGGCGCATGACTGCATGGTTGGGAGTAACTATGTCAGATGACAGCCGGCTGAGTCCTGGGCAGCTGGGCCATTTGCTTTGAAAAGGGAGGCAGTGTTACGGATCTACCTGTATATAGAGTTGTTGGGGCACGGTAAGCCACCAGGCTGATCATTGCTGAACCTTTTGTCGACTGAAAGTCGACGGGAGGTGGGCCGAATGGTCTTACACACCGACTTAGACCTAAAACGGTGTTACGATATACCTGGGGTGCAAAGGCGTTAGGAAGCGGTGTGGGCCGCCGGGGAGCGCCGCAGCGCAGCCGCCCGCGGAGAAAGTACCTCGCCAAGGCGAGGTTACGTCGGCAGGTGATGGAGCACCAGGAGGACAGCTTAGGGTAGTCAATCGTCCGTCCATTTGGGCGCGCGCGAGTCAATCACGCGTACCAATCCGACGCGATTGAAATGAGCATGACGTGATCAGACTTCACGCTTTTGGCAATGAAGAGACGTGTGAGTCTGAATATGTGTGCAAGTGCCTGACAGTCCCTTTTTTTTTTAAAAAAAAAAAACGCGTTCGTCGTGCCCTGCCTTAGTAGTAAACGTCTCATTGGCTTCTGCTCCTGATTCAAGAATGGTAGTTGCCAATGGAAGGTTTTAGAGATTAGCAGCCCGCTTAATCGCGGGAAACTTCCGACCCGAATGCTTACAAACCAGTGTGTTGACATCGGCGGATACAGAGTGTAGAAACTTCTTCACGACAACGTCCTGCTCAAATTCGACTGCGGCTTTGAATGTGCCCTCTGCCAGAGCTGTAGTCACATGACCTGGCTATGTATTGGGGAATTCCGCAAGAAGAGCTCAAGCGCTCTCATAACGGCCGACGAATCGCAGTAATGTTGGAGCGGGGTTTATTTTTAAGCTGGTGAAATCATTCAAAGTAAAGAATTCTAAGAGTCAAATGAGGCTCTAAGATTCGTCTTCGTGTTAAAAGAATTACCACGTATACAGCCAGGTAGCCGATCGGATGCAAATGGCACAGAAGATAGTATCCTATTGGCTGTTTTCCACCTCATAAATCTTGCAATGGTCAAGCCTCCCGTGATTTCCCCAGCCTTGTGAGAGGTCCTCGATTGCGAGTCCAACTTTAGTTGGTCCGTACTTGGTCCGTACTTGGTCCGCTGGCCAACTAGCCGACTGGCGAACGGTCTTGGCTCTAGATACAACCAGAATGAGCAGGATGACTAAGTAAGGCGAGGGCTTCTTGCTGGGATTCGCCTGCAGGCGCTAATAGAAAGGGTGTACTTTACTGGTTAGGAACCCTTGAACCTCGGTAAACAGAGCGATTAATGCCGTTTCTAATCATATCATGTGGGTCGTCGGGTCGGAACTCGTAGAAGCCGAATGGGATATTTAAGCACGCTCGACGCCGCTACTGAGAGCTGAAACTTATGCCACAATTTAGCACGTTATGGAGTCCTTTGATCAGGTTGTCCAGACGTTCCTCGAGAACAAAGAACAGCCCTTGCCAAGGATCACACTTGGTGTAGTCAACAAATCAGGTACGTAGGGAGGCCTTAACTTGACTCCTAAGATTCGGCTCTTGGGCTCTATGGCTGACCGTTGTTGCGTTTAAGGTACACTCAAGTATATTAAGTCCTTCGGAGAAGAGCTTGAGGGGCCCGAAGGCGAGACCTCTGATGGTGATGGAATTTACTGGATCGCGTCCTGCACGAAGTTTATCACAACCATCGCAGCTCTTCAATGTGTGGACAGAGGACTTCTAACCTTGGACGGGGACATTTCCAAAGTACTCCCTGAATGGAAAGACCCAAAGATCTTGGTTGGTCATGATGAGAACAAGCAGCCGATATTCAGGCCAGCTAAGAACACCATCACTCTCAGGTGATGCCCTCCTACAGGTCGGAAGTGCTTTTAGCGGACTAACAGAACGCCGGCTTACAGACAGCTGCTGACTCACTCAGCGGGGATGGCATATGGTTTCACAAGTGCTTTAGTGAGAGAGTACAGGCAAAACCGCGGTGAACTAGACCTCCTCCATCAGACAATCGTCAGTGTTCCCCCTCATCACCGCCTGAATCTTATTTACCAATGACTCTATGCAGGCCGAGAGCTATCCTTTGTTTCTTGTCTCTGAACCTGGCACCGAATGGCGCTACTCGCCATCCATCGACTGGGCGGGGAAAATGGTGTGTTGCATCCCTTCAAATTTGTTCCCACGTCGACTCGAAATTCACATCACCAGATTGAGCGTGCCACGCACAAAACCCTCGACGACTACATTACTACGCACATCTTTCAACCCCTCAACATTACTGACGCCACCTTTCACCTCCCAACACACCCCGCCCTCCAGTCTCGGCGATTGAAAGTCTGGCAGCGCACCCATTCCGGCCCGCTCGAACAAATGCAACATCCCCTAATACCCTCTCCTATCGCCGATGCACACGGGGGTGCGGGCCTCTACGCGTCTGCTCCGGCACTCTTAGCTGTTTACGCTGCAGCACTCCGTCGGGATACAAAGATCCTGCAGCCAGATACGTGGGCGAGTATGTTTAAGGATCAGCTGCAGACGACGGATGGAAAGGGATTAAGTGGGATCGAGCACGCACCAAAAGAGTTGCGAAACAACGTGTTAGGAAGCATACCGAACGGAGTAGGCGTGGGGTTCGGGTTTGGCGGTGTAGTGTGCAGGGAGGGGCTGGAGAAGGCAAGAGCAGAGGGAAGTATGAGTTGGAGTGGGTTCCCGAATTGCTACTGGGTGAGTGGTTTTCCAATATTTTCTTCGTTCAACTTTTGACAATGCTTGAAGATGATGAGTGTGCTAACGGGGTGGGTCTCCTGTACAGTGGATCGATCCGAAGCAAGAAGTGGCGGGCGTGTACTTGAGCCAGTTATTACCGAGCGGCGATGACAAGTCGATCGAGCTTTTGCGGGAGTTCGAGCTGGCAGTTTATAAAGCTACCGCCGAAGGCCAACAGTGATCGATGAACTTAGTATCGAGCCTTAGCCTAGTTTCATTTCACTCTCGATTCTGCTTTTCTTTTTGTGTGTGTGTGTGTGTGTGTGTGTGTGATTTAGGAAAAATGTCTCCGGTTTATTCCCTATGGGTTGCTACCCTTCTTGAAGTGACGGGCGCGCCGACTTAGACCAGACTTAGCAGTTTTGGGAATTTGGGGCAAGTTTATTGACCGCTGTTACAAACTCACGCTGTGTGCATGTTTTCTTGGCTCGTGACACCTGCTTTCTACAGCTGTTCAGCTGAGTACAGGGGACATGCCGTACTATTGTAATCCCAGAAATTAAATTTTATAGCTACTCTCCGCAGTGCAACCCAGGGTTCTACCTAAGATTGGTATCAGCTGAAGCTGAACTCCCCTTGCAATATTAAAATCTTCCAGCGCATGCTGTGCGAGATAGTATGTTGGCAAACATCTTCTGTGTGGGCCAGGTGGGCCAACACGTACGGGCCGCCCGACCGAGGAGACTTTTCCAGACATGGAGCATCTTGCATGCATTGGAGTATCCGCAATTGAAGGGTGATCGGCAATGTACCTTTTTCCTATAATGTCCATAAGGGATCTCAACTTACTCTTTCGGGCTAAGATCTCTTTCGAAGACCCCGATTGAATACAGCCGTGTGAGTAATGAGAGACACTAGAGTAGCCATCATCAAGTGAAGTGGTAATCCTCGAATTTCTGGCAGTGAAAATACTCAGAATGCATGACGCTAATCCCAGTTCGCCCTCCCTCTATCAATTCCGAACCTTCGTCGCCTCAGCCCCTGCACCTCCCCACTCCCGTCTCTCTCCACCACAGCCTCACTATCCCTATCGCGATCACCCGTCTCTGCCTCCCGTTCCTCAGCACTCCACCATCCAAGGCTAAACACTACATCTTTCCCGAAGACTTCCTTTTTCACAGCCTCGTCATCATTCCACCACTCCGCACCGCTCGGCACATCACGCAGCATGTCCGCTCCTGCGAGCAAGCTCGCCCCTACAGCAATGCTGCACGCATTCTCCGGCATCACCTTCTTCGTATCCAGCAACCAGAATGAGATCAACAAACACACCACAATCGCGCCCAGCAGCCCCTCCAAAATCCTTGTTGACACTGCGCTCTGCTTCAGTCTCATCCTCGCTCGCGGATCTATGATCTGGCCTTCCAGTATCGTGGGCATGCTGATGTTGCCGCTGACCACAGAGCTGGCATTCGTGGGCACGTCGCTCCGCGCGACCAAATTCAGCGTTTGCGCGTAAGTCAGGCCAAAGAGATGCTGCAACGCGGCAGCAATCTTTGGATGTGCGCCGTTGGCGACATCAAAGTCGGCTGCCTCCAGCATCGCGACGCCCGGCGCGGCGAGAAGGGCGGAGAAGGCGGCGTCGTAGTTGCCGCCGTCAGTGGCGCTCGTGTTACTGCTGTATGCGCCGACTGGCATGTACTCGTTGACATTGATGGCGGCGGTGGTGAAGTCCGCGATCGGACGCGCCGTTGTGTCGTTTGGCGTCGCGCCGATGACTTCATAGGACGGAAGGGAGAATGTCGTGTCTGTCTGGACTTGTTCGACGACGGGCACACACACCATGGTCTGCATGGAGCCATTGTTGAGGGAAGACCCGAACGCAGCTATAACGTTGATGCAATCAGTTCCCTCGAATCCGCCAATGGAGGGGCCGAATCGGGCGAAGGGATGGGATTGGTTCTCGGTGAAGTTGCCGGTAACCCAGTAATAGATGGTTTGGTTGCGGCATTTTTCAGGTAGATGGAGCTGTACGGCCTCACTGGTCTGGATGGCGATTTCCGTGCAGGGATCGCCTCTTTCAGTGTCGAAATTGTAGACGGAGCCTTCTGTGTAGGATATGCGCACGTGCTCGGGGGCGAAGTAGGTGCAATTGAGACTGGGCCGTACGGCAGGGACAGTTGCGCGGATGGTCAGGCCGGTAGTATCTGGATATAGAGTGTCCAGGTCTTTGTCTGTGCTTTCTATCGTGTCGATGATCATTCTGTGGAAGGCAAGTTCACCGTGGGTCCATGCCGGATAGGAGAGGTTGTTTGTAAGGATAAGGCCCAGAACGAAGGAGCTTTGTAAACCGAGGGCTGTTTGATATGCGGTTATACCTAAATTCATGCTGGCGTTCAGAATGTTTTCGATCTTGAACGTAGAGTCGAATGTGCGTGTAGTAAGCTCTGGAGAGAATAGTCCGCTAGAGACGATAGTGAGAAAAGGCGTAAGAAGCATCGAGAATCCCGTTGCTACTAATGCATACTGCCTGAGTCGGATTGCACTGTAGACTACATGAACCGTAACCTTTGACGAAGGGTCATTGAAGAGATTCTCCATGGTGCAGTTGAGCTTGCGGCGTAACTCATAATACGGGAATAATATCCTAGACGAATCGCCAATCATTCTCACGAGGAGCTGGGCAGTGAACATGGAAACCGCGGGTACATACACCCAGGTATACCGGACATAACCGTCAGTCTCGACGTCCGCAAGGCCTTCGTGCTGCTTCGAGATTTGGTAGGTTGTTTCCAATGCTGTGATGAGAAGTAACAAAAATACCGTAGTTGCACCTTTCGTCCAGAGACGGACAGAGATCGGTTGCCACCAGCATAAGTCTTGAGTATCATCGGCCTTCTCTGAGATGTCATTACCGATTGGGATGCTGGAGCGGGCAAGAATGACTCGGAATTCCGAGCTATGGCTGTTGGACGAATGAAGAACGCTCAACCCCTGGTAATTGGAGAGATAGGAGTGTAGCCGGGATATCTTCCAGAGGCTCTTATTCCGCAATGTCTCGCAGGTTGACGGACTTTCTTTCATCATAACTGCCAGGCCACCTAAGGATCCGGGGTCGCGGCTCATTGTGTCTCGAGGGCACACAAAGCAAAGTACCGCCGCATTAGCAATGAGAAGAACCAGGGTGGCCATCATCAGGTAAAGTGATAATCCTCGAATCCTCAGGCGCTGTTCGTCGGCGAACACAGTTCCAGTGATCACGTTGCTTGACGGCGTCATGAGATAGTTCCTTGCCAACTGTGCGGAAACCATGCTGAAGAATCGAGTAGTCTCGTTTAGCATGACGTTCGGTTCGAGGAGATCTGTAATTCTCGGTGGTCTTGAAAAAGCCACAAGAGCTTGCAAAAAGAGGCCGACGCCGATGTTTCCCCTAGATTCGAAGTCTCCAACAGAAGAGGCGGGCCCAAGTACAGCGACCTTACCGTTGGCGATCGACTGTAGAAAAGCTTCCATGAAATCCCATTGCGATAGGGGCAAGCTGGATGTGTCCGTGGCTCCCAATGAACTAATTTTGTCTTTGGTGGCTAAAGTACCCGTGTCATTGACTGTCACTTTCCAGGGTTCAATGACGTAGCCTGGCTGACACATGAGAAATGACGTATTGCCAATGGTGAGGTTTTGGAGTTTTGTCTCGCTTTCCGGCTCATCATAGTCCAGTCCTATAGTGAAATTTGCCAGGACAGCCACAAAGCGCTGGGATGATGAAGAGTCGTCACATTTGACAGACATGCTATTGCCGAGAACCCCGATCATCTGTGTCGGCCTAGCCTGCGACGACCTATCCTGGAACTCCCCAGAGAAAGCGCTCATGGTGAGATTATTGACGCGACATGATGGCGTCTTAAAGGTCACGACAGGATCCTCTATTATGCAGTCTTTAGAACACGAAGAACTCCAGTAAAAGTCGGTGACCATCTCACAGCCAATTTCAGCGTGAAAGACGTCAGTAGTTGTCTGAATACTTATGTTCTTAGATGCTAGAAAGTAATTTAGTAAACAACAAAAGCACCTATAGGCAGTGTTTTATCCTTACCTGGACTAACATCCTGAACATGGAGAGTGGAAAACGCCAGTTCATCAGATGTTCCTAGAGGATATGACAGATTGCCTTGAACCACGCTGCTTAGTTCATGCTCTAACTTCTCTATTGCATAGGCTCGAGACTCACCACTGTTCAACGCAATTGCGGATAATACCGGCGAGCCCCCGAAGGATACATTCGTTGAGCTTAGTCCGAAGGTTTCGGTAGTTTGAATGCCAACCCCGTAGCGGTGGATTCGCTCAACCTTGAGCATGAGAAGGCCAGTAGAGATAACGGTCAATAGCTGGATAAGCAATGAACCAACTATAGCAAAGGTAACTGGGTAATGACCGTTTTTGATGGAAATGTACAGAGGTATTGGCTGAGCTGGTTCAATGCAATTCAGGAGAAGAGTGCTTGCTGCGGATGTGGGACCATTGTGCAGGATTGCCCAGGGCATCAATTGTTTCATCCGGTGTTCCACTTGTCCCCATAATCCAGCAAGAGTCGCAAGAACTGTTCAGTCAGCTAAATAAAAAGTTTTCCATATTGGTGCAAAGCCGTACCTGCGGTTGGGCCATATGTCCAAACATATCGAAGGTTTGAATCCACCGTAGCCAAGCCTTGGTTCCTGTCGTCAAGTATTGCCAGGACGATGAGTGCAAGCAGAAGCAATACATAAGCCGTAATAAAACTCAGTATCGTTGCTGCCTGGAGATAGAAGGGCGTCCATGGTCTCCGAGATTCAATAGATGCGATGGAAACATCCTGGTGAATACCGTCTGATTCGGATAGCGGCGTCCTGATGCTATGGCTGGGGGATATGGCGTGGTGTTCCTCTCTGCAACTTCCATGTTCACTGTTCCTGGGGTGATCAATCGGTCTCGAGTGCACGGTCTTCAGATTATCACTGGTGTCCGAGTGCTGGATGATTCCCGCAGCGGGGACAACACCCATGACATGCGATATTCGGTCGTAGGAACGACTGCGATCTTGACTGAGATTGCTAGGTCCTTCATCGTAGACGGGCATGTTTTCTTCAATGTTGGGCCGGGTGTGGAGAGCATCTGCCGGAGTGACGTCGAGGAAGGGCTCAGGCTCGACGTCACAATCGATCTGAGTGTTTGAGGTTGACGAAGACTCTCTGAGGAGCGCAACAGAATTTGCGGAACGAATATGAGAACTTTGTTTCGTTGTCATGTTGAAATGGAGTCTCTGCTAATCAGCCGTGACCAGACGTATCGAATGAGAGAGTCGGCTGCCGGGCGGCCGACAGGGACATATTTATCCACGAAGGAAATTATGCTGACAGTCTTTCACCTTAGTAGGTCTTCTATGGACGGAAGGCTGGCCCCATGTCCAGAGCAAACTGTCTGAGGCTCGTGTTCAACCTAGCTACTTTGAAGCCAAGCATAATTGTTTCACGATTATCGCGCCCTCCAGACGTGCAACCGCTTGATTGACCTTGTGCTCAAATCTGAAGTCGTACAATTAGGCTCCAGGCCAGGAGATATACCTGCAGTAAGTTCCCTGTTTTTTGTATCCAATCGTGTGTTTAAAAAATGCAATGTCAGTTGAGTATGGTGGTATTCAATTTTAAGTAGGGGTGACACCACATCGTGGGTGGGTGGCTACCTACCTGGCCAGAAACAAAAAGGCTGAAACATGAACTATCACGCCATTTCGATGTCTTTTCGAATGGTATAAGGTATTCGCAACCGGATGCGCTTGCCTCGCTTGCAAGAGGCGATGTCAGTCTCCATTAGACGCCACATTGATGCCTTTTGGGGCAACACAGGTTTGAGCCATATGCAGTCTAGTTGGAGCTGTTTGTACTACAAGGCCAACAGCCGTCTACGAAAACATGCGTACTCCACCGTCCTACGCAGGGCTATACCTCGTTCCTCCATGGGTATTTGCCTCTCATTCATGCTAAAGTTATCGGGAAGTGCATTCTGTCGTCGCTGATGGCGGAGGACGACTGGTGTAACATTAGTCATCCGTCGGACATATTGGGCGCTGCCGGAATGACACTGGAAGGCGACGCGAAGAGTGGATGTGACGGTTACCGCGCGCTCCGAGGAAAACGCGGCATTGGCTAGATACTGCCCCTTCGAGCCTCAACCCTGATATTTCCGGGGCTACATAGCACCGAAATAGTATTTTCAAATTTGTCCTGCAAATCGTACCCCTGTTACATGGCGCTACAGGACTGCCAGGAGAGCTATGCGTGCATGCCTATGTAACGCTGCTAATTATAATCACCTCCCACGCTCCTCTATTTTTGCTACGATTAGAAACTATAGACGCGTAATGCGGTAGCTCTCCGCATTCGCTAGGTTAATTCGTTGTATGGCTGTTGATAATTCTACGTTATGCCCACATCATTCAGTCAAGAATCCAAAGTTCACTTGCGCCATTGGCAGGGCTGTAAACGATGGCTTGCCTCTGGTGATAAGTGACGTCACGGGGGGACTTAAGAGCCATAGGACTAGTGAAGGATGAACTAAGAAATTCTCTAGAATGCAGTAATACCAGGGGGATAAAAAGTGCTGTGATGGAATGAGCCCGCCTTCTCATTGATCAAGGTTGAGGGTGAGCCCAAGAAGCTGTCCACTAGACTCGTTGTCTGCTGCCCCTTCTCTAGTCGAACCACGGCCTGTGACATTTGTTCTCGCTGTTGTGTCACTCGTAGCCTCGTTGCCTGCTTCCCTTTCTCCAGTGGGAGTCTGGGCTGTGACACCCACGTTGACCTCATTGTAATACGAGAACGATACTGTGTAAGCCCCTTGATTATATACCTTGTTGCCTACTTGTCGAATTCAGGAATCTTCTGTTCGGCCCGTGCCACCTACCATCGTTATCGTCGGAGCCATTACAATCACCCTGCGATACACGCTCGAATCGCTGTAGGCTGGGTTCAAAGGAATGAGAACTACGACACATATGCGCGCCTGCAATGGACGTGTAATGAGACGCTCCAGCTGCAGTGCATGGCCAATGAGAGACCCTTTCTCGACGCCAGCCCGTGGCGTCGCTGCGTCGCCGCCGTTCCAGTTCTGCACGAGTAAACTGGCGGCTCGGCATGCTCGAAGCGTTGGATGTAGAGCACTTAGTACTGAAGGCGTCACCACTAACGCTTTGGAATCCAGTCCCCAGGCCTTGTCCTAAGAAGTCCAGGACGAGCTACTAAGACGAGACGGAAGGACAGTTGTTCAAGAAGAGTCATAGTATTTAACAATCAGCCTGCCGGATATGATTTACTATGATGCCAAGGGCACGCCGATGTCTTGTTCTAATTTCCCATTTTGCTCCTTTGTTATAATCCCAACATTGTGTCCAGATTAAGTTTGGCTTAGCTCGTCTGGCTGTAACATATCACTACCACTCGCCGCATCCACCGATCTACATCTTTTCACTTTTGTTAATATATTGTAGCGATACGTAATGGAAGTTAATAGTATTATATGTACCAAAAAAACAACGCAAGGACAGGGAGGCTGGCTTACCGAAGGATGCCTATACGATTTCTGTGGATGGCTGTGCTGATAATGGTGCCGCTGACATACTCGGACAAAGCATTTATTAAGGGAGAATGTCTCCGTTTTAATCTCCGATGGGTTGACGAGCGCTAGATGATATCGAGATTTACTTGCTCCGCTTCTACAAACCACGATAGATCAACCTTCTCGCGTACCTGGGAAGACTTGATGAATCCGATTCGTTTGTAACAGTGAGTAGCTTTTGCAATGCGTTTGAGCGCCAAAGCTACCCAGCCTGTGAGTGCCGACTCCCCTGCGTAAACACTCAGCAGAAGACAGTAAATTTCGTCATCTTCACTTTCTGATTCAAACAATGAATCCCGCCTGGGCGTTGGTGCTCCTTGGAGTTGAGGGCGGTCCCGAAAGAACACTGGTGGTGACTGCTCATATTCTTCATTCTTTCCCACTACGATTTCCCGCACACCAGAGCACGTGGTAGATGCGGGTATTCTGCGAAGAAAGGCAGTTCGGAGAAGTCCTTCCACCTTTAGGCGAGCTTGCTGTATTGAACCGAATGGGTCGCTATCCACGCAGTTCACTTCAACGTCGCGGATTTTCAGAGCCGCTACTGGCGTCCTTCGGCACATGGAATATGTTTGCCTGTATGAATCGAGCCACATGGCGTAGTGGAAAGTGACTCTGTGGTCGGATGATGTCCAGGACCATGAAGGGCTCAACTCGATTGTTGGCTCAGATCCAAGTTCGGTCTTGCTAGAGTCCTGGCAGATGTACCAGGAAAGGCCTGCACAAAGGTCGTGTTTCAACAATCCGGCAACGTACTGTCCTTCATCACCTGCCCATATCTCTTTCGCCAAGCCGGATATGGCTAGTAGCTTATCGGAACGTCTTGAAAGAGTACGGGCCGTATATGCAGAAACCAGGGCGTACCATAGATCGAGCTTTCTGGTTGTTGACAGCTTTTCCACTTTCGACACATCTGACTTCGCTATGAGCTCCTCTTGAAGTCGCCAGGGCTGTGGTCTAGTAACATCCTCGAATCTGCAATGCATCTTGCATTCCCAATACATTCTATGCTGGCCAAAGTAGAGAACCCTCGGGGCCAAGAGCCTCTCATGTAGGGTCCACGCACGCCTCTCTACGGGAGAGCTGCACTCATCGCCATTAAGGGTTTTCTGATCCGAGTACCTCCCGAGCTTGAGCCTGAATGTAGTACTCTGCTGCCGTCTTGTGGTCGGTTCCTGATATGTGCAGGTAACACACATTGATTTGCAGGGTTTTCGTGGGTGTAAGAAGCCCGCTGCGCTGTTGCCTGCAGTAGGTCCGCAGATGACGGCGGTAGCGCTGCGATAGATCTCGCACATCCCCTCGCACTCGTGCGCCCAATCTGACGGGTCGTCTTGAACTATGCATAAAGAATCGATCCAGATATATCGAAAGCCCAGTTCGCGCGTAGCTTGCACTGCATCTTTGAATGTTGAGGGCAGGCTATTGAACTGTATCTTTTGCAAATGTTGGACAAGGTTCTCCTGGGTCGTTCTCAAAGGCGTGGTCGTTCCCCAACAGTGGCTTAGTGCAAGATAAGACATTGTGTGGCCCGCAGATTCCACAATACGTATGTCTGTTGTCCCTACCTCATCAGCCTTTGTGTCGATGAGCCTGGTTGGAAAGGTTGCGGATCTTGGTCCCGTTGAACAATCCCTATGTGAAGTGGAACATTCTTCAATCCAACGTTTTCCGATCTGGAAGTCGGGGTTATGGTCGATGTCCTTCCAGAAAATTGAAGTTTCCTGAAACGGCGGGGGGCCTGATAAAGGTTCAGTAACCGTCTAGGCTAACTTGATATATTAGAAGTACCACTGGAGAGCTGCAAGGTGAAGAAGAGGGTCTCCGTTGTTTGTATTCGCACCTCAACAAGACCGCAATTCTGAACGAGAACCATTCGGCAAGGCCTCCTCTTTCTTTTTATTGCAAGAAGGCGATAGTGAGCTTCTGTCATCGAGCAGTTATAGCGACTTGCAAACTTTTCCTGTTCAATTTCGATCAACGCTTTGCATAAGTCGCATTGAGCCGCAGTGAAATTCGTGTCCTGATATGATTTTACGTGGCCGTAGTCAGATGTTTCGCACTCATCACAGAGCATTGTGAGGTAGAGTGCGAACATTAAGAAGGAAACGCAGGTCGTGCATAGTCGGTCAGAAGTGTGTGCTGTTCCGTTGTTGGAAATGGGAAGATATTCGAGTGGGGGTTGGCGCTGAGGTTAAAAGTTTGACATCGTGGCCGAATGAGAGCACAATCGAAGGAAGGTTCTGAGGATAGTAGCTGCTAGGCTTATAATTGAGCACAGGAGTGGCAGTGTGCTACAATAGTAGATCACTGCCCTTGTTTTCCCGTCCATTTTCTTGCGATCATCGATGCGAAACGTTCCACCCTTCCAATACTGGCATTTGCTGTGGGTTTTTGGGGTCCGTAAATGCGTTCAAGAAAAAGCAACAGGCGTCCAATTTCAGCTTTGTTGATTTTCCTCAGCTAGCTGTTGCCGTGTCTCAGCCACACACGAGCAACTCAAGAGTTCAGGACCAGTTTTAAAGCCTTTTCTTTCTTACGTTATGAACCACGACCGTGAGGAACCCATGCAATTTTTTTTCGTGCTATGGAAATCCAAACCTCGACCTCGCAAGAGCCGTTTGCAAAAATCACAATTCATCTTCCGTTTCTAAAGACAAGGTTACGTTTACCATTCTGAATGTCCTGTTCCCCAATTTTATGATGTCGGCAGCAGGCTTCGGAGACTTGCCTCTTTCTGTAGAAATGTAGTATTATACCCACCATCCTGCCTGCATATTTTGGATACATTATCGTCTCAGTCCTTGTAGGTATAACTGATTGATCTTTCCTTTTTTCAACCCAAGATTCCGGACGGTATTTGTGGATCGCATTCTACAATCTTGCAGAGTGTCATCGATGAATTGAGGGGCACTAGTAGGCGGAACAAAGACCTTGGAGCTGGTCTTGTGTTACCGTTCTTGAAGTGAAAAGCAAGCTAACCCAGACCGGACTTGGCATTCTTGGGTCTTTGGGGCGAACATTCTGGCCGCCGTTACAACACCCAGACTTGTGCAACACTACAGAATATTGAGACCCCACCAACGGATAGTTTACTATCATGCATCTTGCATGGCTTTCTGGTTTGTGGCACCTGCTTTCTCCAGCTGTATAGCCGAGCACAGAGGACGTGTCGTATTAGTGCGGCCTCCGAAGCTGAATTACACAGCCACTCTCCGCAGTGTAACCAGGTGTTTGACCTAAGATAGCTACAAGTTGAATCCTTAACACCCCGCAACTTGATCTGCTGTGCGAGATACTATATCGGCAAACAACTTGTATGTATGCTCCACCATGCTTTAATTTGTAGAGCTCAGTGAAAAACGCTATAGAGCACAAACCATTCGCCCAGTGTAGAATATAATGGTCGGTTGTAGAAGAAGCATACCACTAAAGGTTTCAGCCTTGTAGAAACCAAAGTTGTATTTGATATCCCGAAGACTATCTTCGAATTTATTAGAGTGACGTGGTACTCTTGTTTGTGGAGCTGGCCCTAGCGTAGAGGAATCATGTGGTGTTCTACAAGTGCCATTTGCGGCTCTTTGATGCTCAAGTCTACGCTGCTCAATATCCGATTTAAGGTCCACAGTCGTCGTTGGTAAGACTACGGTGGATATCGGAAGCAGGACTGAGTGCGCCGCCTCTAAAGGAATCCCTGATGCTACCATTTCTACGGCTAGGCGGCCCAAGGCAGGAAGAATTACATGCACCTCTATTACACTTGATTGAAATTCAGCCTCCGGAGAAGCGGAAGACCGATAATGGTGGGGGGCAAAGAGCTAACTATCACGGGTCTGATGCGGAGGACTCCGGCCCTCCTGCATGTCAGCTCGAGCGGGGTCCATTTTCTGCAGCCGTCCATTTGGAGTCGCAGAAGCAGCCAGGCAACCAAACGAAATTTAGACAGCAGCTGTGCGAGACCTTATAAGGCGGTGACGTGTGTCGATCCTCCGAACCAAGCCTACCGCATTGAAGCAAATTGATCAATCCCAATATCAGCGAGCATTGCGAGCTGCTTTTTTGACAAAGCTGAGACCAAGGCCGATCTTCTGCTAAGCATCTGACACAGATGTTGTAACCCCGCTTTTCCATCCTCGATCATACGTTACAGCCCCGCTTCAGCACCCATACGTGCGCTCCATGATCCCGAGTTACCCTATGGTGTTTAAATCAAGAGCTGGCGTGACATCCCCCAGATAAATTTTTTTACTACTGTCGAAACTACAAACGGGACTTGAAGATTATCA
Source organism: Lasiodiplodia theobromae (assembly GCF_012971845.1). NCBI lineage: Eukaryota > Fungi > Ascomycota > Dothideomycetes > Botryosphaeriales > Botryosphaeriaceae > Lasiodiplodia > Lasiodiplodia theobromae. The sequence goes on along the minus strand of NW_023336563.1, from coordinate 1,195,980 downwards.
ACGAAGTCATTATACTCAAAATTGGTCAATATTGTTCTCACTCCCCGGCAATCCGCCCCAAGCCACTCCGCTTCGACCTCTCCCACTGCATTCGACCAACATCATGTCACGGCTTCATGTATTCGATGACAATGTCAACTCACAATTCCCATTTCCTCTGATGCTACTCAGCCTTTCCTTCCTCACCTTTGGAGCATCAGCATCCCGCTTTGGGGGTTGAATTTGGTCATGATCCTTCCAAAACACGCGTAGCTCGCCCTACCACAACTTTCTAAGGCATTGTTCCGTGATTTAAACGTCTTCGCACTCCTGCAGATTGAAACGGCTTCCTTAGCCCACTGACGACCCTGGCAATCTGATTAACCAGCGCGACGCATCAATGAAAAGGGATGGTCGTGTTAACAAGGGACCATGCGGCTTTGCCGCTGTCATCGTCTCCCGCAAGATGTTATCCGAGTGTTCCAGCAAGCAAGCCCGCCCATCAGTGGTGTCATTCATGGTTCTTAAGGTAAACCTCATTCACTGCCACTCAATGGAATTTCGCTAATTTTTGTAGGAAAACCCTTACAAAACCATAACCCTCGATGAGTACCACCTACCTTTATAGTTGGTAGGCGGGAGTGGGCGGTAGCAGGCGGTAGTAGGCGGTAGTTAGCGGTAATAGGCGGTAATAGGCGGTAGTCAGCGGTATTTAGGAGCAGGCTAAACTATATAAAGCCTAGTGTATATAGGTAAGATAAGACGCTGTACGATACGTAATTGTAGTATACATCTAGAATGTATAAGTGTAACGGCGAGCATCTACCTCTAACAATCTGAACACCGAAGAGAAAGAAAGCCTATCGAGGGGGTTTCTCTATGTGGGATATAAGAAGTAAGATCGAGGTGATCATGTAATGCGACTGAGAGTACTATATGTGTAAAGGCCGTGTTATTGACAATGATGCTGAATTGTTGCTAAAGTTCTATCTACTGTAAGCGAGTGTGGTTTGTATATATGAAGTGACTTTCTAATCGGATAGGTTCAGGGAATCCGTAGATATCACAGGAAGGTTGAGAATTCATGGTTGTCGTAGGGAGGTCGGGAATTCATGGTTGTCACAGGGAGGTCGGGAACCCATGGTTATCACAGGGAGTCCACGGTTATATTTGGAGACCCTCGATTATCTCAGGGAGATACCGCTCCTTCCGTCTCCTCTACTCCACCTTGTGGGTGCTGTAGCACCGACCGCTCCTGACGGGGTTATCCTCAATTTCCTCACCCTGTGGAGGTTAGTCCGTAACAAAAAGTAGTAAGGTCTTGAGTTAAACCCGGAATATGTTTTAGCCGAGTAGTAATATTGTTCGGCCTACCTCTAACTATAAATGCTGTCTATGTCTCTCAAAAACTCATCTTAAGCAGGCCTATCAATTCCACCAAATCCTGTGTATCTTGGCATTCAACATGATAATCCTTATTCTTCTTAGCTACTATGCTTCTTTAGCTTTCGCTCTACGTCCGTATGCCGAGAACTTTGTACTTCCAATCGAACCAGTCAATGGATCCGCCACCTTTAGCTCGACCGCATCACACAATGGTATAGACAGCGTACAGATTCAGCAACCAAACTCAACCTCATACGAATGGTGGTATTTCGATGTAACGGCTGCTGACGCAAGCGCCGCCGTCGTCTTTCAACCTGTTGCTGGATATATGGCAAACGACTATCTCAATCTCAGATTAAACTTCGCCTACGAAAATGGCACCTCCAGCGAATTTATTCTCCCGCGCGAAAAGCTTTTCGTTTCAACAGTTGGCGCTGCTTCTTCCGGCGTGGCATCGGATGGCTCCTATTCGTGGCATGGAGCGCCAGATCTTTCAGAGTACATCATCACAATGGACATTCCCGAGCTTGGCATCTCCGGCGATATACGCATGCAATCGGTAACTATTATTACAACTGTGGGCTAATCTAGCTTGGTTCTAACAATGGATGAATAGATTGCACCTGCACACGGCCCATGCGGCCCCGCTGTTGATGGTGAAACTCTCAAATTGAACTGGGACCTGTACTGGGTGAACGCCATCCCTGATTCCCAGGCCTCCGTCAACCTCAAGATCAACGGAACAACTCTAGCATTCCAGGGCTCCGGATACCATGACAAGGTAAGAATACTCACTTTACATTATCAACTCTTACTCAACCGACGCAGAATTGGGCGCCTTTCAACTTTATCGCTTATCTCAATCAATGGTACTGGGGTCACGGCCGAGCTGGGAGCTTATCAGTCGTGTGGTTCTACCACCTCGACACGGCGAACGAGGTCGTCGCATCCGCGTATATCGCACAGGATAACAAGATTATCCACTCAGCTTGCTCGGGTGTGACCGTCCGCCCCTTCGGTGAAGGTGTCGAGTATCCACTTCCGGACAACTACAACGCTACGATCGCAGGCTATGAGATTAACATTGACGCTGGCTCGCTTGGAAATTACACTTTCACAGCTACTGCTAATAGATCCATAGTCGATCCTGCAGGATATGACAGATGGATTGGCATTCTTGAGGGTGGCCTTGTTGGTGGGGAAAGTTATTCAGGTCCTGCGTTGTGGGAACAGATGGGACCATCCGTCGTAGTGTAATATAATGGCACAGCTACGGTATAAGACCGGATAGTAGACGGCAGTAACATGTATCGTTGCACTGGTGAGGTTCATGGTCATAAATGTTGAACTGGCATGACGACCCAGAGGGAGTGTGTTTGTATTAACATCTGTCTGTACTGGCTAGCGGCCTCCCGAGGGGCATTCAGATGGGTGGAGTAGCCACCTCTTTGTGTGAAGCAGCAAAGACCTGATTTGCTATCAAGTATAAATATAAGTACAAAGAGGAAGAAAGAGAGGTTGCGGGATGAGCGGATGGGTAGATACATCCAGCTTCTCCGTGATCTGCACACGTGAATTAAATTACCGAGGCCTGTTACATGCTTTTCTTGTATTTGCTACTCTTCAAGAACCGCTAGGAGATTACCCGGTGGTCCCTTCTCTTAATTATAACGTATAAACGCTTGACAAACGCTTGAAACCCCTGTCAAGCGGCCTCAGAATCCCGCTTGCCAATCCGATTGATTGCCACTTGTCAATCCGCTTGCGCTTGTTGCGAGCCCTGGTTCAAACTTGCAGGGAGTACGAGGACGTTCAACTCATATAACAATGCCTTAAAGAGTTGTGGGAGGGCGAGCTACGCGTGTGTGGCAAGGAGCATGACCACATTCAACTCCCGAAGTAGAATGCTTATGCTCCAAAATCAAGTCATTGGGGTGTAATGTTCACAGGACCTGTTTGCCGACGTACTATTTCACAATGCAAGCGCTGGAGAATGAGAGTGTAGCCGGTTGGGCTGGAGATGAAACATTTTCAATATTATAGATAATGTCAACGATACAAATGGCCCTCGGCTTTACCGTTCGCTGCAAATGAAATGGGCAATGCAAGGTGACACTGGAGAAGACTCAATTTATTCAATCGTAGTCTTAATTTGTTCTAAATTGTCGCTACTTCTAAGCCAACTGGTCGCGCTCCCTTTTATGCAATAACTACGGATGCAAAAGAAAAAAGAAGGAGAAATACTGCTCTAGGTTCAGCATGAGGCGATATGATTTCTCTCAAGAAGTCCCAACATCAACGAGCGGAGAGTCCGGATCGGGGAACGAAGCCCAAAGCAATAAACAAAGTAGAAGACATGCAAAAATAATAGGCTGAAGCACTTGCACTCCCATGGCCTGCGCTATAGCTCCAACGGCAAATGGTACCGAAGATGCCCCAGACGCTCCAATAGCGGAGCAAATGCCAACCGCAGGCACTTGCAACGACTTTGGAAGGACTGTAGTAAGGCTTACAATAATAGCAGGAAATAACGGACCGAGGAAGAAGCCTGTTCCATTAATGAGCTTGATGAAGAACGGTTGCGGAGTTGGCAGGACTTACCCAGAAATGCGGCGCTAATAGCGGACGCGACGAAGCTCGGTATCAGCCAGAACAGTAGCTGCATGGCCATTGCGCAGGCCAAATAGAAAGACACAACAAACTTCATGCTGCCAAAAAATCCCTTTCTGTTAAGCAATTTCGCCGTCACAAAACCCAGCACAAACCTGCCCAGGGTGAGCCCGCCCCAGAACCCGCTGACGGCAAGTCCTGAAGCAAAGGCTGTACCTTGTCGGATCTCCATTAAGAACGTGACCATCCATCCTCCAAGCGCAACTTCTGAGCCGGTATAGGTGATCAGAAAAGCGCTGCTGAGCAGCACGACCTTTTCCTTGAGACAAGCGACAGTCTGGCTGCGTCTGATGGAAGCGAAGAGTCCACGCATGCTTCGGTGCTGAGTATGTTCCTCCTCAGGCTGGATCCCATTCTTCTCCCGATACGCGGTTCCGTCATGCGTCGCGAAGACGGAGGAAGAGAACGCCATATCGGTAGCAGCGACAGCTACGAAGGGGTAGTAAATCTCGAACCATTGCCAGTTCCGCTTACTGAGGAGCACGCTCGCTACTATGGGCATTATAGTAGCACCAGCACCGTAGAAGCCGTGCAGGAGACCCAGTAGTTCGTTCGGGTTTTGTAATCCGCCGACCCACGAGTTCCATGCTCCTTGCTTTGTTCCGCTGCCCAGTCCCACAAGCGTATAGACGAGGACGAGGGTTGGAAATGGTGGGTGCGTGCTTGCAATGGCGTAGGCTATCACATGGCAAGAGCCTCCAATCAAGGCAATGCCGCGCTGTCCGAGGCGAACGTGGAGAGAATGATTTGCAAGGGAGGCGATAATGTAGCCAGTGACTGGCGAAAGGAAAAGCAGAGAAACAGTCGTGTGGTTGAGGCCATAGAAGGACTCCAGCTATACCCCGTGTCAGCGAAGAGTAACCTTTAATCGAAGCGACAGTCAAACCGTACCCGTGGAATGAGAACCTGAGGAGTGATATTATTAGCAAGAAGATGACGTGTAGTGGACGAAGGATTCTCACCCCGTACAGGCTGTCATTTAACCCCGAAATGATAAAAGACCAGAAGGTGGCGGCTACACGGAGTGCGTTCAATGTAGATGAGTTCCAACGCCCTTGGTCCACCTGTTTGTCACGTCTGATCAATGGGGTCTGTTCATCATCCTCGAAAGCCATGTTCTATTGCGTAAACTGAAGAACGTTGTCGTGGCTTTTTCGATGGGGAGGCACTGAATGAATGAAGTGAATTTTTCAGCAAGGCGCGCAAATAATATAGCCACCGGATCTCTGGACTGCTGATAATGCAGGCAGCACTGGCGGAACTTCGGCTGTAAGAAAGTGGCGCTATGCAATGCGATAAGTATTGTTGCGGGGTCGCGGTTACTCCACTTCTCTGATCAGCAGACGATCTCAATCCTGCAACTGATACAAAGAGCGTTCCACTGAAGCGAATTTCCTCTGCCCAAAAGCGCATCAAGTATGTGTAAAATAGAGAGCACAAATATGACCCTTAAAGGCCAACTAATAGACTCTGTATCAAGACTCATGCTAATTGCAACCATCAGGCAACTATTCCGAGCTGGGAAGGACGCATGCTGCGGCGTTGCAGTATACATATTTAGCGCTGACTTGTGGGTCAGACGAAAATCTGCGAGTTCTGGTGATGCGGCGCATCAACGCAGATCTGCTGAGGAAGCAATCAAACGACCCAATGCTTGATAAGACCCTGGGGCGTTCCGGCCCGTGTTTCCGTTGCACATGGACCCCAACATCCAATCACCAGACCTGATTGGCAGGCCCCCGCCACCACTAAACCAATGCTGCAATTTCCATTGCGCTCGCCGACATCGCTAAGCTACATGGTTGGGTGGACTTTCATACGCCGGCGCCTAACCCTTTGGGTCATCCGACCGCAACAGCAAGTCTCTTTATCACCATGAATATACAGACCAATAAGAACAAATCAACCAGGTCTCTTGTACTGGATTTAATCCATAACAGTCATCGGCAAATGCCCTACTCCTTTTTCTTATGTATCCTACATCAATAGATTCCCTTCTGCCTTCTTTGAAAGCTCTGATAATTTATTGTTAATCATCTTTAATCGCTCTGCGCCCCACTGGACTATCGTCGCCATCACTACTCCGCTTGCTGCGAAGCTAAACCAAGTTCCTGCGAAAGTGGCGTACTCGAACCAGCTCATGAAAAAGTTGACGAGCGGGTTCCGCCATAAACGATATATCATGGTGTGGCTGAGGTAAATTTCCCACGAGATGGTGCTGAGATATTGAGGGATCCGGCTGTTGGGCAGTGACTGAAGTCGGATGTCATTGCTCATGCTGAAAACCAAAAGGATGGCGGCGAGCCCTCGCCAGTTTTGCTGCGCGTATGTTCCCCAGGGGGACGGCTCGAGAGCAGAGAGGAACGAATAGCCCGGGGTATCAAAGTAGTTGTCGGGTAGACCAATAAGAAACCAAGCGAAAAAGAATAGTGCAGCATTGACGCGTCGGCCAAAGCGCCACCCTCCCCGCTGGGAGTGTAGAAGGTTCATCTCGCAAATCAAATGGCCTGCCAAAAATGTGTACGTGTTGTAATGGCCACGATACACAAAAGGAGCAATCAGTGCGGCGAGAACCGCCGGGCGGAAATGAGCCTTGACACCAGCCAGCGCCAGGACCGTTACGTAGATGGTGAGCGAGCCGATGTATTCCAGGGGAATAACCCAAAACTGTACGTTGAGGCCCGGATTGTCGGTAAGGTAGACGAGGTTGGTGATGTCCAGCAGGTATGTTGCCAGGTATTTGAGATGCTCTATAGGGGCATGCCACGGTACTAGGGCGGTTTCGGTCCAGCGCCAGTTGTACAGGCCGCAGAAAAGAAGAAGCTGCGACAGTGCACTCATGAAGAATACAGGGAGGTAGAGACGCAGGCCGCGGCGGAAAGCAGAATGGGAGAGACTCTTTGCCATTGCTGCATAGTCTTGGGCATCGCGAAGCCGGAGGCCAGAATAACAGGCACAGTATCCGGAGACGACGAAGAAGATTGGTGGCATCGCATGGCCGCACCAGATAATGCGGATGAATGGAAGTTGGTGGAGGTAGCGGTTCTCTGGACTGCTGCCAAAGCCTAGCCACGGTGCGCTAAATTCGCCGTAGAGGTAGTGATTGAGGGCGACAATGACGCTGGCCATGCCACGCAAGCCATTGAGCCAAGCTGTAGACGCGGGGCGCCCAGCTGGTGTAGGTTTTGATGGATCATGTAGAGGAAGTGATTTTTCCATGTTTGAGAACAATCGTGTACAAGCACTGCTGATGGTTTGAGATCAATTATGTTCACGGCAAAGAAAGTGAATATTTATCTTTAAGAGCACGACAATGCAAAGATTCATGTCCGTGCGCCTATTCGGTAGCCGAGGCAAGGAGTCTCGGAGTTTTAGGTTTTAAGAATTCTGCTTTAACTGTATGAAGTTGGCGTGGCCGTTCCGGCGGCAAATCGCCGCACGGGTGGCCGGGGTTTTCAAGATAAAGCTTTCACCGCGGACAGATACCCGCTCGGGCGCCAACGGTAAAATTATTAAACTTCAGTCCCGGTTACCGATACCACATCTCCTGAGGATAGCCCAAACACTCGGCCACTGATACGAACCGGAGCCCTTCGCGGCTAAAGGCCTCCAAAACGGCAGGCGCCACTGTGGTGACGGTGGTGTTGATAAATGCGTGCATGAGTACGATGTCTGCCGCCATGTCGACAATTTTGCGCTCCTTGAACTGGCCGATGTATTCGTGCACCTTGGCGATGCTGCGATGCACCGTTTCCGGAGTGGCATATTTCCAGTCCTCGGTATCAAAGCCCCAGCCGATCACTTTGTACCCCGCAAGAGTCAGGGTCCGCGCGCACGTCGCGTTGCATTCACCGTACGGGGCTCTCATGAATCGCGGAGCTGTCACGCCTAACACCTCTGCTAACCATCGGTCCAGCAGTGTCTGGATGCGAAGATCATCAGCATCGGTCCGACTGGAACAACGACTCAGATGTCGCCGTGTCCAAGGTATCTGCGACAAGGTGGGGACTCAACTCACCATCTCGTTCAGAATAGCAGGTGCATCGGCGGTCTGAAGATTGACATGGTCATACCTGGGTGTGAACATTAAGTTTGTTAGCGCATCTAGACCGGCTGACCAACGGACATTCGCAGGGATTAGACTCACGTATGCGAGGCAATCTGGTGACCTGCGTTATGGATCTTCTGCAAGCGGGGACCTAAAATCCGTTCCTGCAGGACTGGCTCGCTTGGGTCGTATGGCCCGTTGATGAAAAAAGTTGCCGTGGCGTTCCACCTGTCCAGGAGCTCAAGAAGCTCATCAATCTTCTCGCCGGGGAAGTCGTCGAACGTCAAGGCGGCTAGGTTGGGCATTCGGCATCGACCTGGAGTACGAATGATGTCTCAGTTTCGGCGGCAAATGGGTAGGTCCGGGCCCGGAGTGTGTATTCGGAGTTTCGGAGTTCGCCGCACTAGCTAAAAAGGATGACGAAGCACTGACCTGCGATCAAGTGTCGGGGATTCTGATAGTGGGGGAAGAGTTCTGGGCTTTTCGAGCGGCTAATTGAGAGATGGCTGGAGTTCTCAGTTTTCAGCTCCTTGTTTCTGGGGTTCAATGGGGACCCTCAGCTCACATCAGGGATGTCAAGACAGCCAGCCCGCAAAACGCTCGCCACAAACTAATAGCATCCGGAACAGCCTTCGAGAACATGATTCTGAAGATATTATAGTCGTTGATGAAGAAGGAGGTTGGGGTTGAACAGCAAGAGTGATGGGCGGGGAATGTAACATGGTATGGCATGATCCCATTTTATGTCATACCAGCCTCCTTCCTCTTACCCGATCGGGAATAGAAAAGTCAATTGTTCGGCGCTTATCCCGAGTGAGATCGGTCCGGCCTTGCTCCACAACTCCATGCCGAGCCTCTACGAAACACTACTCCGTAGTTTCATACAATGGCGTGTGGCGACCTCCCCATATAGGCACTCTGCACCGGTCAGCTGATATTTGGCACCTTTGGCTGGACTACTACTGAGTCAGAGGTGCATGGAAAGGCGCCTCAGATACTCGGGTAGGCACAGAGAATTTTCTGGCTCAGGTATTGTCGGAGGACGATGAGTCTGCCGCCTTACTTATTGCACTCGCTCCGCGCACCGCAATCCCCCATCGCTTTCTCTTCGAGAGTCTCCGCCACATCAATCAGTCATGGCACTCAACTTTTCTCAACTCCGCACCGCCTCAACGCAGACCGTGCGGGTATTGTCGTTGATTGTTACTATTTTACTTGTCTTTATCGTCATTGCCCGCTACACATTTGGCTTTCCACTACTTATCGAAGGCGTCTTCCAGATCATATGCTCCGAGCTGAATTATTATAAGCAGGAGCGACGGTATAAGCGGGTTCAGCATCAGGAAGATTTAGGAGAGAAAGGTGTTGCTCGCGCCGACTGCGTGGCCACCGTAATTGGATACCGAGAAGATCCATGTCTTTTCCGTAAGTGCTTGGAAAGCTACCGCAATGATGGCACCCGGACGATTAGAGCGCTCGTTGTTGGCATTGATGGCAATGAGCCGGAAGATATGCAGATGGTAGAGTTGGCCGAGAGTGTACGTCCAGCAAATAACCTTCTCGTCCCGCGCGGTACGGCCCGCTGCTACTTACACTGTCGCAAATTTGACTGACGCACGAACCAGGTCTGCGGCGCAACCAATGTATCTGTCATCGAACTTGACGAGCCCTTCGGTGCCATTGCGGCACGGATGATCGACGACTGGAAGGTGCAGAGGTCACACGGCGACAAAAGTCAGGCACTAGACGAAGACGAGTTCCTCGAGCATGTCTTCGGCGTCCTGGTCCGGCGAGCTGCAGCCGTGCTCCATGATTTCAAGCTTCTCGACAACCTGGGTACCGGTGATTTGGCCAAAGCCATCTGCATCACTCAGCCACATGTGTCGAAGAAGGACATCATGTTCACCGCATTCCTCTTTACTCTTGCCATCGCACGTGCACAGGACATCCCCTATGTCTGGTCCTCAGATTCCGACTCTTACCTCGACCCCACCGCTGCCCCAGTCCACCGGGTTCTGACCACCATGGCTGCGGATCCTACCATCGCTGGCTCGTGCGGTGCCTTGCAGATCCACAACGCGGCACAGTCCACCATCACCCGCCTGGTCAGCGCGACATATTGGACAGACCTCGCTCTCACATCTGGGCAAAACTCAGCATTCGATGTCACCGACTGTCAGCCGGGGCCGTGCGCTGCTTTCACTACCACTGCTCTCTCCGATATTCTCCTGCCCTGGTATACCCAGACCTTTCTCGGAGTGCGCCCGATCGTTAATGAGGACCGCCATCTAAGCACGCTGCTTCTCTCACGCGGCTACCGAGTCACCTTCCACCCTGCAGCCACAGTCATGACGGATGCACCTTCCACTTTCGCTACGTGGATCGTCCAGCAGGTGCGCTGGAGCCGCGCCATTGTGCTGGAGACGATCGCGCATCCGCGGGTGCTGACCTCGCGGAACCCCATGTTCGCACTCTACGCCTTGCGCCGCATAGCAGGTCCGTACCTTCAGGCTTGGATCGTCATCCGCTACCTCAGATCTGGCGCCGGGACTACGGTGACAAGCCCTGCTGATATCACCGCACGGATGCTGCTCTGCTCCATTTACACGGCCACGAGACGAGGAGCAGGATGGCGGCGGTGGCCTTGGTTGTGCGCAAGTCAGGTGTTCTTGCAGTTTCCCCAACCCCCGATTGTATTTTGGGCATCTGCAACCTTTTTAGATGGAACTTGGGGTAATGAGGCACAGAAGGACAACGCTGTGAAGGAGGAATCAGCTCTCAAGACGCTATTGCAAGCGCTGATAAACACCTGGGCGCCCTTCATCTGTGTGTCTGTCTGGGTAGGAATGGTAGCTGCTGTAGTGTGCAAGTTTTCAGCGAGCATCGCTCTTGTTGGCAGCGAAAGCGTCTGTGCTGCTACTGGGGGGATAGTATTTAGCATCGGAATGCTCTACGTAATTTCGAAATAGATACTTAAATCAAATTGGTTTTTCTACTCGTTTCATTTTTCTTTAATCGAACCGGTCACGGGCAGCCTCCGATCCATAGCAGTAACGACGCCAGCAGCTACAGGTAAGTCAAAGTCCTTCAATAATTTGATCGCTTTGGATAACCGAAAAAAAAAACAAGGAATCGGAACGAAGCAGAAATAGGTTTTGGATCGAATCACTTGCTAATTCCGCCTGTTTCAAACTTGAGCGTTGTAGACAACCCACCGTGCCAAATCTCTCGTTGCAATAGCATCTTCAAGGCTATCGTGTCCTTGTTTCCCCGCCGTCTGAATCTCACGCCCGAGTTTATCCAATGCCATACCCTTCAGAGACTTTGGCGAAGGGCGTTTTGGCACCCGTTTTGGATCTGAAGCACAGGCGGAGGTGGTGGTTGGTTCGTTTTCATTTGAGTCGCTGGATGCTTGCTTAACATCTTCTGCATCTTTGATGTCAAGCTTCGGAGGCTGTAGCGCGTCGAGGTAGTACGTGTCAACGACCGTCGTATGTGCCCAGCGCAGAGCAAGGAGATCGTTATATGCCGAATGCCCAACGACGATGGTGTTGGGACCGACGAACTTCCACACCGCTTTCCTGGCATTCTCGCGGCCAAAAATGCACGTGCGTGCCTTGCGCGCCTTGTACAATTCGGACCATGTCACGCCTGAGAAACGGCTTCTCAAATCTCGCATGGGAACACTAGGGAATACGAGACTGTCAAGGAGGACGTCGGAAGTGAAATAGTCCACCAGCGTGACGCGGATCAGCTCTGAATCTCCGGATGCAGCGGTGCCCATTTCGCAGTCTATGGCGACAGCCAGCCGAATACTTTTGCACGAAGCCGGTGTTGGCGTAGGCGCTATCTTCCAGAAGCGCTCGAGCTCGCCTTTTGGGTATTGGCGGGGGATGTGATGCTCGCTGCCGGAACAGGGGTCCGCCGATGGTTTCTGCCCGCAACATGACCAAATCTAGAACAGGCAATTGTCGTAAGCTCGCGCCACTCCTTATAACGCCAGAGACCTTCGAACTTACCTTATCTTTGACCACACCATTGTGAAACCTGCATCTTATAACAGGCTCTCTAACTTTGGGTGTGGGCTGACTGTCCTGATCAGGTCTCTGGTTTTCTATCTCCTCCAGTGGATCTTCGCTCGGCAGAGCCAATATCTGCTCTGGTACTTTAGGCTGATCTGGAGTTTTGTTTCTTGATGCTCTCTTTCGGAACTGTGACATTGCTTGAAGCGCGTTAGTGCCAGTGATTTTCGTTTGTTCAATGGCATTTGACAGAGTACTTTTACCACAGCCTTGGCAGCGCTTCTTCATCTCCAAGTCGTCTCCAGACAGAGATTGCAGAATATAGCCATGGCTTTGCAGACTTTCTTCGGGGAGGACGAGCTTTTTTAGCTGAGTGAGATGGTCGAGAATTTTTGCAGCGTCATCTGAGTGTGAGGTTTCATCCTGCCTGTCGCACTGTAAGTCTTGCGAGTAAAGATAGATAGACGTCCGGTTTATCATACTGAAGATCATTGGATTTCGGATCGTTGTGCAACATTGGTGCTTCAGTCTATTGTTGAGAAGGAAGCTTCAAAGTGGTTCTTCTGGTAGTGTTGGGAATCTTTTTTATTTAGCTCGAGAAATTGATGCAGAACTGAAGGTACTGGTCAACAATGTTGATGATATTCGTGTTGATTTTGCAATGGGGCTGATGAATATATAAGAGGTGAAGTGCCTCCCCCGATGCAATGCAAACCCCCACATTGACGTGGCACAGCAGACATGCGGCGCAGGCTGCAGCCTACATAACAGTGACGTGGCAATGCAGACATGCGGCACAGCCTGCACAGCCTACACAGCCATAAAATGGCAATTATTGTTGGTCGTTCAGCTGGTAGGCAACAACGGAGATCAACAATGCGCCTGCAATAGCACTGCAAAGCCACGCTCACCAATCAGTTCCGCATTTAAAAGCGGAGTACCTTGTCTCAACCATTCAGCCAAGATATGCAACATAGCCCTTTTTGGTGTAAGGGACGCCAGTGGAATGAACGAAGAAACAAGCCTTTACAGTTTGATGCTTACGGATTTCAACTATACTTTGCATCGACTCGTTCTACGTAGTTTGAAATATTCTTTTTTGTCAAGCTTTGGACAAGGCAGCGCATATCACTTGAGACTTTGAGGATCCAAAAAGAATGACAATCAAAGTTACTTTGCACACTATAGAAAAATAAACATGATCTCTTAAAGTGGCCCTCTTGGATGGTCGTGGTTGTCGGCGACACGGCCAACTTCGGATGTGGCACGTGCCTATAACGGCTAACTTCGGAAGAATTGGTAAGCAAAGTATACGTCTCCAACATCCCCCGCAGCTCAAACTGGTACTGAATTTCTATCATGTGAGTTGTAGTAATAGCGTACATCTTGCATCCCTGACCAAACAGCTCCGGGGAAGCCGGAGGGAGCTCCACAGACGGCCGGAATTAACCTTACCTGCAACGTTTCGAGGACGTACAAATTAAACCTGGCCTCTACTGACAAATATGTACGGACTTTAGAGTGAAATGGCCAGATAAAATCCGAAATGTCTGTAAATTCAGTACAATATAATGTCTTGGTAGAAAGACATGTTACTATCCAGCACATCAATCAAATCAATTGCAAAACAAACACCGAAAACAACGATCACAATCATGCCCTCAAACCAACTCCCCCGCCCTCCATACGACGACGAGATATCCAGTCTCCTCCCCCCGATGCCCACCGACCTCTTCCCCACCTCCAAATCCGGAATCCCCAAGATCCGCCAATTCTTCGTGGACATGACGGAGCCCGCCACGGGCGCCATCCTCTCCGACCCAGACCTCGTCCACACCTCCCGCACCATCCCCGGACCCGACGGCAACGACCTCACCCTCGCCATCTTCTCCCTCGCCCACCACAAAACCTCCACTCCCAAACCCTGCATCCTCCACATCCACGGCGGCGGCATGACAGCCGGCGACCGCTTCGCCGGCGTCGACATGGCCGTGCCGTGGATAAAGACGCTCGACGCCGTCCTCGTCTCCGTCGAGTACCGCCGTCCGCCCGAGCACCCTTTCCCCGCGCCGGTCGAGGACTGCTACGCGGCGCTGAAATGGATCGGCGAGCACGCGGCCGAGCTGGGCATCGACGCGCGCCGCATCCTGATCGAAGGCCAGTCCGCGGGCGGCGGGCTGGCGGCGGCGACGGCGCTGATGGCGCGCGACAGGGGCGGGCCGGCGCTGTGCGGGCAGGTGGTGGGCGTGGCGATGCTGGATGACCGCAACGACAGCGTGTCGGCGCGGCAGTATGCGGTGGGGGATGGGAGCGGGAATTGGACGGGTGAGGCGAATGCGTTTACGTGGGAGTGTCTGCTTGGGGAGGGGAAGGCGGGCGGGGCGGATGTTAGTTATTATGCGGCGCCGGCAAGGGCGGTGGATTTGTCGGGGCTGCCGCCGGCGTATGTGGATGTGAGCTCGACGGAGCCGTTTCGCGATGAGGGCGTGGCGTATGCGTCGGGGTTGTGGCGCGATGGCGTGCAGGCGGAGTTGCATGTTTGGCCGGGTGGGCCGCATGGGTTTGATGTGATTGTGCCGGAGGCGGCGATTGCGAAGATGTCGGTCCAGACGAGGACGGCTTGGGTTTGCAGGATGTTGCGGGAGAAGGTTTGAGAGTGTCACGGACATGACAAGGTCGGATTGAAATAATGCACTGATTGGGTAGCACGCAGACTGAGAGGGCGACCAACCGGAAGGCTGCTATGTACATACCCTACTAGACTATCTATGAATCTACTACAGCGCAAAGTGCAAAAACTTTTACCTAACGAGTGGTTGTAAAACAATTGTTCATCTTTTTTTGTGTCGTCTCCAATGAAACAAAGCGTTATAGACATGTCTCATCAACTTCATTCCTTCCTGGCACTTTCGTCAGTCGTCTCGGGCGAACTTGGCGTCAAGCCGGCAACAACACGGCCAGACTTCCCGAAGCCAAACACATCCTTCACCAGCATCCCCGTCGTCCTCGCAATCGTCTTCCGCCCCTGCCACAGCGGGAAAACGCCGACGCAAGCCGTGCTGCAGGCCAGCCAGATAAAGCCCACAACAACCCAGCCGGTAAAGAAGGGCTTGCTGAAGACATACGCGGAGCCGTACAGCGGCATGGGCCAGAGGACCAGGAACGCCAGGGCCATGACGCCGGTCGTCCACTTGGCGATGGCCGACGCGCGCAGCAGCAGCCTCTGCTCCTCGTCCAGGCCGGCATCAGCAATCACGACAGCAGCAGTAGCAGCAACAGCAGCCACCTTCTCGGGATCGACATCTTGCGGGCCATCGTCGTCATCAGCCTTGCGGATGCCCTGCCTCATCGACGCCCAGTCGTAGTCGTCGGCGCCGAGCAGGAACGTCAGGGCGGGCACGTAGACGGCGGGCGACAGCAGGGCGGCGACGTTGCCTGCGAGCATGGGGTCGTTTGCGCCGGTGCTCTCGACGGTGAGGGCGCCGTACTGCACCTTCGCCGTGACGAGCCAGGCGACGAGGCTGGTGGCCAGGCCGAGCAGCGGGGCGAGGGTGGCGGCGGCGCGGTTTTGCTTGCGCCACAGCAGCGTGAGCGAGGCGGGCAGCACGGCCGACGACACGACGACGCCCATGAGCAGGTAGAGGTAGCCCATGGAGATGCCGGCGTAGTGCAGGCCGGTCGAGAAGGCGGCCATGGCGAGCCCGAAGCCGACGACGGAGCCGTGCGCCGTCCAGATGAGGTTGCGGCCCGTCGCGAGCGGGTTGATGTACGTCTGGTAGATGTCGTAGGTCGCGATGCCCGAGACGGCGATCAGCTCGGCTGAGGTGGCGGACGTGACGGCCATGAAGATGAGGATGAGGGTGGCGATGGCGCCGCCCTTGCCGAGGAGCGCGACGGCGGCGTAGGGGAGCACGAGCCCGGCCGTGACGTCTTCCGAGGCCATGCGGGACGGGAAGGTGGGGAACGAGGGCGAGGACTCGGTGGCCAGGGCGGCGAGGCCCATGGTCGTGGCGCAGAGCCACGGGATGGCGAACCAGGAGAGGCCGCCCATGATGTAGCCCGGCAGAGCCGACACCGGGTGCGCGGCGATGGCTTTGTTGTAGTAGCCGTTGTCGCAGAAGACGGTGCCGAAGTTGCCGACGATGTTGATGACGAAGAAAATGATGCCTTCTTTGGAACGCATGGTGAGGTAGCTGCCATGGGCGTTTCCGTCGACCGGGTGGGCTGCAGAGGCTTCGACAAGGAGGTCATAGACGCGGCTTGGGGAGCCGAGAATATCGCTGGTGGCATACGCGGAAAAGGCGAAGAGGAAGATGATGACCAGAATGACGACCGTGTGCACGTAGTCGGTGAGGAAGGTGGCCTTGATGCCGCCGAACAAAGTATACAGGATGACTCCCAGGGGTAGTAAAAAGCAGCCGGCAACGGGATGCATTCCAGTCAAGCTAGTCACCACAGCGGAACCGCCAGTGAGCAGCATGGCAGTGACGAGGATGTTGGTCATGAGACCAAAGACAATGCTGGGGTGAAGGAATTAGTAGGGACACAGCAACAGCAAAGAATCAGATGCGTACTATACAGCGTGTGCTGTTGGTCCATAGCGAGCTCGGATGACTTCGAGAAAGGTATGGGCATTCGGAGCACGACGTTTGAGCTCAATGGCAAGGGTGGAGAAGAGAAGAATCTGGACGGTAGCACCTGATGCATACTGGAAAGCGTCAACAATGGATCTCGTTGGATGCGGAAGAGGTGAAGTACCCAGAAGGGGCCGGAAACGCCGTAGCGGTATGCAACTCCCGAGGACTGTAGGAGTGTGGCAGCCCAGGTCCAAGAGGATACGACGGCGGACGATACAAGGCCAGACTTGACTGTGCGTCCGGCAGTGCTGAACATCTCACTGGTCTGCTGCTCGCCTTGGTATCGTTTGAGAATCCAGGTGGTGAGAATCATGCCCAGCGAAAAGAGAAAGCCGAGACCAACGACGATGCCATAGCCATAGGCCTGGCTCAGTGGCGCCGTGTGGGCGTCAGAGGGAGCAGCGTCCATGGTTGCGGCGATTGATTATTGCAAAGCTACGAGAGAGGTACTTCGACATTTTTTTAGTGTAGGTACCTTGCATTCATACACAATGGCGGATTGCACGTGAGTCATGGTCGGCGGCGTGGGGATCGGCGATAAGGCGAGCAAATTGATAGCGGCTGAATTTTAGGTATCTCGACGGCCACTTGCCGAGCGATAAGATACAGACGGTAAACTTCACGTAACCCAAAAAGCGGGACGCGCGCCGAATTGCACCTATAGGCCCAACCAAGGGAGAAGCCCTCGGAGATGCAATGAGGGGCAGCCCGACGGCGCATTGGAGAGATAAAGACGAACACCTCGCTATCTCAACCGTCAAGTTGCACGTAACGGAAAAAGCGGGACTCAGCTCGAGCGATTTCCACGGGGAAAAAGTCTGGGGAAATGGAACATGGGGCAGCCAGAGCGGCCGTGCCCCTGTTCGGCGTGCCGGTTGCCGTCAAGGTCAACATTGACGTCGCGGGCATGGTGACGACGGCGGCGTGCGCCAGCTTCGCGTACACGGCCAGCGTCGATGTCGGCGTGGTGCGGCAGCTGAAGCAGGCGGGGCGGGTGGTGATGGGCAAGTGCAATCTGGACCAGTTCGCAACGGGCTTGGTGGGCGTGCGGTTGCTGTGCGGCGTGGTGCCGAACACGTTCGACAAAAGCTTCGTGTGCGGTGGCTCCAGCAGTGGATCGGCGTCGGTGGTGGCGCGCGGGCTGGTGCGCTGGGCACCGACACTGCGGGCTCGGGCCGGGTGCCTGCAGGCTTCAACGGGCTCAAGCCAACCCGCGGCGCTCTGAGCACTGCCGGCGTCGTGCCCGCCTGCCGCGCCCTCGACTGCGTCTCTATCTTCGCCCTCAATCTGGACGACGCCTGCCTGGCCTACGACGTGGTGGCCCAGTACGAACCGGACAACCCCTTCTCGCGCCGCCTCCCGCCGCCGCCGCCTGCGCCCGCCGCCACGCTGCGCATCGCTGTCGACAGCAACCCGCAATGGCACGGCGACGCGGCTCAGGAAGCCGCCTACCACGCCGCCCTGGCCAGCGCCGGCGAGCATGGCTGTGTTGGAAATCAAGCAATAGACGGCGCGTACATAACTTCAGATATGGCATGCGTATGATGTCAAGGATTACATTTGTGTCAAAGCTGGCCATTTCAATTGGTACAGTGGTATTTCCCCAACTCATCATCCTATCAGATTAAAATACATGTCAACAGCAGAAAGGTAACGGGAGCAGGCAAACTAACCATTAGACTGCCACGAGTGCGAGGGGTCCCGAAATTTCCGCAATCTCTCATTGATCCTGGTTCACCAGCACTCTGTCAGCTTTCCCGCAACACCAATCAGTAATGCAGCCCACGAAATCTCTGCTGCAACAGTAAACAGTGCCAGCCCCTCCTAAACTCATCCGTCCCCGGAAAATCCGCCACCACCCGCGCCGCAAGCTCCGTGCCTCCTTCTTCCCCGACGCCAAACGCCTCCAACAGCTCCGCAATCCGATCCTCGAACCACCCCAACATCATCCCCCCTCTTGCCGCCATGCGGACTTGATCTTTCCCGCTCTGCGCCATGATCCATATCTTGTCCGCCAGATACCACCCCACCGCCAACGCCCACATCAGGCCCTCTCCAGCCTCCCCACCGCACCGAGCTAACGCCGCACGCACGCTAACCCCACCACCACTCCGACTGCCACTACCAATCTCCTCTCCCCCCTCATCCCCACCCTCCAAATCCAACGCTCTCCTCAACCTCTCCAAAAACAACACATTCATCTGCGCCCCAGGCGGAATATGGCTCAGCGTGGCCCAGAGATAGACATGCGCCGCATGCAGCAGCACGACGCGGAGCCAGCGGTCCTCCGCATTCTCCCCTTCCGCCTCATTCGCCCTTACTCCCCCTTCCTCCCTGATTTCCCTCCACTCGTCATCGTCCTCCTCTTCGTCCTGCACCTGGACAATGCCGCTCTCGTCCTCGGATAGTGCGAGCTGAACAAGCAGCGAATGCCCCGCATCATCAAGGACGGACGTCACGGCATCGCGCGAGGGGCCCGGCGGCATGAGGTCCGGTGCCCAAGCTGCGGACTTGGCGGTGCTGACGAGATGCAAGGCGTGGAGGATGCGGACGAGGGGGAAGACGGTCGGACTACTACCGGGGTAGTGCCAGTGCTGCGGTAAACGTGCAAGAGTCCGGGAATGCGTGAGGGAGACGAGGGAGCGGAAGGCGGCGGGGAAGGGCGACGAGGTATCATCATCGTCGTTGTCGTCAACTACAGGGGAAGAAGGAGCGGGCGGGATGGGCGCGATGGTCGGCAGCAGGTGGTGCGCGGCGCAGACGTAGAACTCGCACCAGATGATGATGCGGCGCGCGATGCCTTGGAAGGTGTCGATGCCGCCGCGCAGCCGGACGAGTTCGCGCATGCCGGCGAGGTGGGAGATGGCGGCTTTCTTTTCGCCGAAGATGGTCTGCGGTGGATGCGGGTTAGTGTGTGGTAGTGGTGGTTGGTGTGCAGGGGGTTTGTACCGCTGCGCCTTGCATGCCCGCTACTGCGGCGATGTAGCCGTCGGAGATATTCCACGGCTCTGTTGCTGTCTTGGACAAGCCCTCTCTGATTGATCTTAGTGCCCTTTCCCGCAGTGTGAAGTGGCATTTCCGCCACTTGGCTTGGGGGTTGGCTGTGTCGAGGAAGCGTGACATTTCTGCCAGGAGAACGAGGAACGGTGTCTCCTCCGAAGACATGATGTCCCAGACCGTATTGCTTCGTCTTCCAACTGCATTCCGTTCTTTGTCCTTTTTCTTTAAGAAGAGGTCTTTTTACTTGAGTTAACAAATCTGTATCGCACATGCCAGTGGGCGTTTGACATGGACTTACCATCAGTCATTGCCAAGACACCGGGGTAGACGTCGAAGTCTGATTGCGCAATTTTCTCAGTGAGGTTCGGATACGGATTGTCAACCACTTACAGTATTCAACCAGTTCATGCATCCCCGGGAAGCTCTTGACTGGTAGAGAGTCGAAGGGATCTTCGCACATGACACTCGCATCTTGCAGAGGACTCTCCGATGCAGCGAGGTAAACGATCCTCCGTTGATCTTCTTCGGGATTCTTGTTGCTGGATTTGCGGCCCTGTGTTCCTTGGCGTCGTCTTGCCTCATGCGTGGTAAACATAATGTGGGCGCGTATTTGCCGTTTTTCCTCTCGACTTTGCGCAGATCCAACATTTACGAACAGCAGTGTGGGTGGTGGCTGTGACGATCCTCCACCCGCCAATGTGAATGCCGGTCGCGCAGTTCGCATCAGCGGCATTTTGTCGGCTTGGTAAATCGCCATGGAACTGGGGGGCGGATCCTTTTTCGCGTGGGACGCAGCCATGGCAAGGGGGAAGCAGCAATTCTAAAAACGCTGCCTATTCCTTTTCTTGAAGTATTAAGTCCGGATCGGTTGTGGCGTAGGTAGAGATCGGGGCCGGAATGCAAAGCAACCTAATAAAAGCAAGCTGCTTACGTGCAGGCCCTTTTAGCGAACGGCGACGCGTCGAGTCGCCCCACCTCCCGGGATCGGAACCAAATGTGCCTGAAATGGAAGGTGGGTTCTATTGAACAACGGAAAAATGGCGGGCCATACTGCTGCCTACACTAATCATTCGTCCACGCTTCATCCCATTGGCCGTTGAGCAGCAGACCTGACTACCCTTGGCTTTTCTTCCAAGCGGAGTACTCCTCCGGATACGAGCACGGGCCCAGTGTTTTGGCCCCCAATAAATCCCAAAATAAAAGCGTCCATGACTTTCACCTTGCATCCGAGCTTCCGCCGCTATCCAGCTGCATCCGCCTGCGTATTTCATTGTGCTGCCAGACACGTTGGACAAACAGCTCCAAATTCATGCTCGGTCACTTGATTCTCGACGCTGTTGACCGCTCAAAAGAAAACCGGTTAATGCCGTTCAGTGTAGCCAAGGCACGGCACGGTGCCATCGCCTCGTTGCGACCGATAAGATGAGCCATAGTTAAAAAACCGTTGCCAAGGTCTCGTGGTTCGAGACCCCTCAGTAAAAGTGGAGACTGTGCGGAGGTCGGCAATGCGTTCGTTGATCTACTCTTCGGTGACCGTACTCGAGCCTCGGTTTTTACAGAGGTTCCTGGGTGAATTTGAAGGCTGCGGCCGAGTATGGCTTCGAGGGCGATCCAATGCATAACATGCCACTCTGAACATTTCAAAAGCGGTTCTGATGGTGGCATGGTCGACGTTGAGGTTCGACTAGGGAGATCTGGTGAGGGCGGAAACCGCGCACGGGCGCAGTGTCGGTGACCATGCTTTGGGTTACACAAGGCGGCACAGAGTCAACGGATAGCATGTGAGTCTTTTAAACGCTTGTTTGAAAATCACACGTCATATTCTTGATGGCACAGCCGCGGAGGCTGGTGGTATTCTGGTATAGTTCAACTACTGCTACTACTATCGCCACCGCCCTTGTCACTGATATTCCGTTCTCTTTCTCATCTCCTCGAACCACTGCTTAACGTACGGCCTCGCCATGTGCGGTCCATATGGATCTTCCTCCCACTGAGGTCTGGGTGCCTTCATCCCTGTCTCTTCTTCACATCTCTCTATAAGCTCCTTCATGGTACCACCGCGATTGTAGCTGTCCTTCCCCCACTCTGTCGGCCTTGCTCTCTTTGTCTCTTCACGTAGTTTCTCTGTAGCCTCCTCATCAACGGTGAAATCCCCCGGGCGCACAACAACACCATAATTCTTCCTCGCGCCATCCAGCGTGACGAGCTTTCGATGCACCTCCAACGCGACAATCTCCGGCGGCCTGGTCAACGGATCATTCAGCCCCCCACCACCCCACGTCACCCACTCGAGCACATCTCCGGGCTTCACACGAAGGTGGTCCATCTTGCTCGGCAGCGGCTCATACTTCGGGCACTCCGTGCCGTACGAATTGTCCCTAAAAATCCCCTTCCGCGACCGCGTCCCCGGCTCGCCGCCATTGACGCCCCACGGCTTGGTCAGCCACCTGTCATCATGAATCGACACCTCTCCCTTACAGAGGAATCGATACAGCGTGCGCTGCGCATTGCCGCCGCGAAAGAACCCCGCGCCGCCGCTATCCGCCACGCTCTCGTTCGCCTCGATGAGCAGCGGGAAGTACAGCTCGATGGTCTCGGTCGGGATGCTCTTGATGGCCGGGAACAGGCAGTGGCAGTCGGGCCCGTCGCCGACGGGGCGCGCCGGCACGCCGCCGAAGCCGATCTGGTACAGCAGGAACCAGTCGCCCGAAGGCTTGAAGCCGCTGTAGAAGAGGTGGGGTGAGTCGGAGAAGCCGGCGGCGGAGCGGTAGGCGGCGTTGCGCTGGCCGAAGAGGGCTTGGATGACGTCCATGATGCGGCCCAGGAGGTGCGTGCGGCAGGACAGTGCGGCGGGGCGGATGGGTCGTAGGATCGTGCCTTCCGGGATGCGCAGCTCGACGAGGTCGTGGAAGCCGTCGTTGACGACGCAGTGTGGGTCGTAGATGGCGAGGAGGAAGTAGCCGATGAACATCTTGAACATGGGCGTTGAGAGGTAGAAGTTGATGGATGTTTCGGCCTGCGGGCTCGTGCCGTCCCAGTCGAAGATCAGGCGGTTGTTCTGCTTTTGCATGGAGCAGGAAATCATCCAGGGGCCGATGCCTTGGCCGTTGTCGTCGATGAAGTCGGTGAAGCTGCTGTACTCGTCGTCCATTTTGGTTTCGATGATTTGGCTGATGGCCGAACGGCAGCGGTCGAGCAGACTATCACACGCGGCTTCGTATACTTCGGCACCGTAACGATCGCAGAGCTGTACAATGTTTAGCGAGGAACCGTTTCAGGTAGGTTCAGCCTTACCTCACAGACACGAGTAGCAGCGGTCCTGCAAGCAGCAACCAGCGCAGTCACATCGCTTTGGAACCATTCCGGAATGCGGCTGTTTCGTAGGAACACCTTCATCAGATCACCGTTGAACACGCCCTTGGAGTACAGCTTAACAGAAGGAATCTGCAACCCATCCTCGAATATCGTGGTGGCGTTGATGCTCATTGACCCAGGGACTTTCCCTTGCACATCTCTAGTCCTTGTAAGCGGCCATTCATTGCAGTTCCCGGAATGGATACTCACGTCAAATGGCCAAAATTTGCAGCCCAGCCTACAGTCTTTCCGTGGTACCAAATGGGCAAGAGCACTATGACGTCGTTCAAATGTGATACGGCACCTTCCGTACCATACACGTCGTTTGTCACGAAGACGTCACCTTCTTCAATGGTACCCTTCCAGTTCTGCAGAAATTGAGTGATGAAGCTTCCGAACTGGCCTACAAGCATCTGGCCACGGGTGTTGGTGATCACATTGAATTCGTCCTGCTGATCCCGAATGGCAGGGCTCATCGCGCACCGCAGCATGAGCGTATCCATCTCGCGGCGAATGCTACCCAAAGCACTGGAGATGAGCGTTGGTATAAGCGGGTTGGCGGCAACAACCTCTTGAGCCGATGTTCTGTTCTCAACAATCCCATTGGTCAAGGCTTGAGCAGATTGATCTGGGTTGATGACAATGTTGCCCATGTTGTCGATCTCACCGCTGTAGCCGGGCAGGATAAGCGTGTTTGAGTCCATCTCGGTGATGATGCATGGTCCAGATACCTTGTAACCTTTCTTGGTGATCAATGAGCGGTTCCAGAAGATAGCCTCAACCGTCTCTCCATTGCAGACGATAGGGCTACGGGAGATGATAGCTGAGTCTGGAGGGGTGTCACTGGGAGCGTCTTCAATGGACTGGATGGGAATATCCGGTGATGCATCTGTGGCCTTGACACGAAGACGCATGATTTCCAAATCAATCGTCTGTGCCAGAGTGAAGCTGAATTGCTGTTCGTGTACTGCGTCAAATTTTTCACGAAGGAGGGAGAGCAGCTTGGATTGCTCGGACATCAGCTCAGACTCCGTCATGTTGACTGTGAGGATCAAAGCCTGGCCTTTGTACCGCATATCGGCTTGGTAAGAAATCTCAAACGAAGACCGATCTGTGCCAAGAGCTTTCATCATGGTCGTTACGCAGCCGGATTTGAGATTGTCAAATGCTGCCCTGAGGTCCTCTGCTGATGCGTCGGAAAAGAGCTTGATGTACGTGCAGGATTGCTCATGGCTCATCTTTGTTGCTGCATCACCACGAGCACAGAGGATTCCAGGAGCCGGAGGAATGATGATGGGGAATGCCCCTAGCAGCTTTCCAACCGCATTTGCGTGGAGAGGTCCAGCGCCTCCAAACGCAACGAGTGCAAATTCTCGAGGATCGTAACCTTGCTCGACCGACACGAGACGCAAAGCTCCATACATTGTTTCATTGGCTAGGTCGATGATACCCTCAGCAGTTTGCGTCACTGTCATACCCATCTGGTTGGCGATGGACTCTACGGCGGTTGTTGCCGCTCGGACGTCGAGGTTAAACGTCCCACCCAGGATTTTGGAGGGTAGATATCCAAGAACAAGATTGGCATCAGTAACGGTTGCCTGGGTGCCTCCTTTTCCATATGCAACAGGGCCGGGGATAGCACCTGCAGACTCGGGCCCAACACGCAAGGCGTGTGTCAAGGAGTTGAATTGGGCGATCGAGCCTCCACCAGCACCTACGGTTCGAACGTCAACAGAAGGGGCCTTGACTGTGTGGGAGCCGACAACAGTCTCACGGCGGAGGACAGTGTTCGTGCCGGGAATAAGAGCGCAGTCAGTTGAGGTGCCACCCATATCCAGGGTGATGAGATTTTTGAACGGAGTGTTTTTGGCAATCTCATGGCCGACGCCAGTGACTCCACCAGCTGGTCCGCTCATCAGGATGTTGACCGGTTGTTCGCCGGCGAGTTCAACAGATGTCAGGTCTCCATCAGACTTGAGGATTCTGATGATATCGGTATCAGGTGCAAGGAGCTCCTTCAAGTTGTTCAGATATTTCTTTACAACGGGTTTGACGACAGCATTGGCAGCTGTGGTGACAGTTCTCTCGTACTGGTTAATGTCAGTAATCAATCCATGGCAATGCGTTTGCTCACTTGCCTCTTGAATTTCCGGAAGAACTTCAGTTGAAGTGACAACTTCAACGTTCGAGGGGAACTCTTCCGCGATGATTTTCCTGATACTCTCCTCATGTACATTGTTTGCAAACGAGTTGAGCAGACTAACGCAAATGGCCTCTGGCTTTTGACGCTTGAGATCTTGAAGGCTTTCACGGAACGTCTCCTCATCCAGCTGGCGCACAATCTCACCCTGAATCGAGACTCGCTCGGGAGCCTCAACAGTCCTCTCCAGAGGCACGAGGGGTGTGGGAGGCTGCCAGTTGATCCAGGCTCCTAGGCCACCGGGAATTTGGGAGCGTCTTGTGCTGAGGATACTTCTATGCCCAGCTGTGACAACAAGGCCGGTTTTGGCACCCTTTCCCTCAAGAATGGCATTGGTTGCAATTGTTGTACCATGATGGATGTAGTCAAACTTGCCGTCCCAAGAGTACGTCTCTTTCAGCAACTTTCTCACCTGATTGACCCCCTCCTTTACGGCGATACTCTGGTCGGAGACATTTGTGGGCACCTTCGCGGAAACAGTCCTGCCCTCAGGAGTGATGACGCAGATATCGGTGAAGGTTCCCTATTTGTAGTATTGAGCGGAGTATCGGAAGAGCAAGTGATGTGAGACTCACTCCAATGTCTACACCAAGACGGTAGCCTCTCTCTGTAGATGCCATCTTGGGTTACTGCTGATTCGGAAAACCGAAGGCTGGGCTGATCAGCCCAGTAGACCGGGGGCCCCAATGCTGATATAGTCAATGGCCTCTTGTGCTCCAGAGGCTGCGCTTCATTGACATCATGCAGATAAGACAATCATAGGGCTTTAAAACACTCCTTGAAATGGACGTTGCACCTGAGAGTGGGAGGGCAGCCATAAAACCGAGACGGGGTTGATCGACCGATAAGGTACAGTCAGAACCCTAATCACACATATGGTAACGACCTTCCCGCATGTTGCTGCGAATCGCGCGACTTAATTCTTGACCACCCAATAAAGTCTGTCGAGGTCCTTCACTGTGACGGAGCAAACAAGGTTTACAAGGACAGATGCCAGTCAAAAGTCTCACTACCGGGGGCGAGGCAACTACATAAGAATCATACTGCTTTACGTCGGGATATTTCCCCACTTCTCTCGTCAATCTCCGATAAGAAGATTCGCCACATCGCCCCACGTCGATTACGGTCTAACCACAAACGGATCTCACGCCGTTAATGTAAGCACTAGGACTAATTATGCCTAGGTAACAACATGTTGTCTACGAGGTCGCTGCCCGAGCTGCGACGGTGCGTTGCATACTGTGGGAGTAACACTTATTAATATCGATACTAATAGTAATATATTACTCTGCCTACCTATACTACATTTATTGCTGGGATACGTTCAGCGCATGGCCATTATTGGCTCTGGCCGTTTATCGATCCCCATGCGCCAAACCTTTTTGTGTTCGATTTAATAACCTGCCGCCCATGAAATGGCCATCCCATTCGCTACTACTGGTAAACTGTATCTCACACCTGCGTTTTCCCACAGCCTTTTAACACAATAAAAGAGTAGCTTAAACAAATAAATTCGGGAGATTGGGCAGCCAGAAAGCAAGCTATATATTTAGGGCACACCAACGGTGAGGGTTCCTGCAGCAAGTAGGCATAGTATATTCAAAGTGCTGGACAAGGAATATATATGCTGAAGTATTGTTGCTTATGGTTGACGGCATGCTATAAAAATTTACTCACGCACGAATGCATCATGCAAAGGTGCAGCGACCTCATACGTGATACGCTTTATCTTCGAATATCTATAAAATGGATGAGGTGCAAAGTCAGTGAATGTGGTCGCGAGCCATAAAGGACCTTGCGAAGTGAACTTTGGGCCAATTGCAAGAATTTTGGCCCTTGGCAGGCACCGCTAGAATTTCCAGAGATGTAAACGGTAGAGATCCAGACGGACCATGCCTCCCCTCGATTTAAGTAGACCTGTGCTACAGACATCAACAACAACGAAAATAGCATATACGTGCATTTCGCCCCCGTAGAGCAGCTTTTCAACCATCTGTCACAATGACTACCGTCATCAATCACTACTGACATGCTTGTTCCCACAACACTCCCGCCCTCTACTCCGCCTCCGTCTTCTCTCTCAAAACCACAACTTCAATCACGTAAGCCCGGTGTAGCTTACCAGCCTACGTTCACTGACTGGAACCCGCGGATTCCGCGCAAGCAAATAGTGCGGAACAGTATCCACACGTCTCGGCGCCCATCCCGGAAGTCCGTCAGGCAGAAAAGCCGAACTACCGAATCTCTTCGCAAGTGTCAATAAAATTTTCAACAGCGGAATTTAGGCACAAAAAATCATTCATGATTGTGCAGAGCTCTTTTAATTGGATATGGGTAGTTTTATCTACAAATACCCTCCATCTACATCGTTCCCAATGGAAAGTATGAGCAGCAGCGCTCCCGCAAGTGAATGTCCATTTATTTGTTCCATTTCGGATCCCAACGTATCTCGTTACTCATTCATTGTGCCGCAACAAGTGAAAAACAGCAACCATGAGTTTTCTGTAATGTCTCAGCAACTTGATCGTTATTTTACATACGCTACACTTCAAAGAATCACTTACCTAAAGACACGTCTGGCAAGCACAGCCCTTGTCGATAGCACAAACGCCGCTGCAGCACTCAGCCGGCTGCTGGCATTGCACTAATCATTTCCGTCAGCATAGCAACGAAACAGAGGATGATCAACTTACCACCACGGGCGGAGCACCTGGGCTGCAACAGGCCCGAGTTCTCAGGTTCTGCGCTCGGCGCAGCGAGGGCGGCGGCAAAGAAGAGAGCGATCATGGAGAAGGTGAAACGCATGTTGGCGGTGTTCAAAAGACTCAATTGACTGTGAATGAGCTGGTGGGTTTGGTGAGGAGAGAGACAAATTCGAGAGAGAAAGAGGCATTTTATATGTGTTTTCTCGGAACCGTGGTCCGTCGAGGTACATAGCCGAACTGGGCATTCGTGTCAGACCAACATTCAATCTGCATGATGGTTCGTGTCTGCGTGCTGGTTCGTGCCTGAAGGATTGGATGCCGATCAGTAACTTTAGTCGATCCTGGAGAACTCAAAAAGGCAGGCGTGGGGTCCCACATATGCGGGGATACGAAACGGGGGCCAGAAACACAGCGACACACATACTGCTTCCATCACTTCCGTTGCTCGCCTAATGGACCGTGCGCTGATGCCAGCAAACAGAAGGATCACCTTGGCTCGGCCGGTGAGGGGAAGGCAAGAAAGCCCAACTTACGACGGTTCTGGCTCCAAGGTTCAAGAGCTTGCACGGGCCAGTGGACATGCAGAATTGTGGACTGTTTACGGACACAGCTTGCCAGGGCCTTCAGCCGGAAAGAGAAAACAGATTAGCCGCAAAGTCAGTGTCTCAGAAGATGCCAGGGCGCAAAGGGAATTTTTCAAAATTTGATATCTTTTCTCCGCTTATGAGGCGACCATGGTGAGAGTCGTTATATTGCTGGACGCTTTGTATTCGGCACAATTTAGCAGCACTTTAAATTCTACTTACCAGATCGATTTAAAATCGATCTGCAGCAGCGTCTCACCACCTAGTAAAATGTCAACAATACGAAAGGGCTTATGGCACACTACATCTTCACACTGCATCTTTACACTAATTAGTTAGTGTCATAGACGGTAATACGGGTAAAGAAACTTAATTAATTGAGCTATACCTATCTAAAGTTGACCTGTGCTCGATCGCTGTTCATGTGGTTTGTTTTTGGAACTGAATGAAAAATCTGATCCTAAATCATCTCCCATCTTATCCAGAGAAATACTGCACAGCCGTGCTCGGATGATTTATCTGGAAATTGAGAGAGGGATTTGTTCTATTTAATTGCGATCAGAACTAATTATGAAGTTTGCAAAATCGTGGAAAAGAACAACCTCAAAAATCGGTTGTACTTATTTCTTGACTTTTCCTGAAGAACGTTCTGCCAATAGTTGATATCTCTGCGCGCGATGTCTGTAAAATAAGGGTGTAAGTTCTTGGATTTCGGCGTCAAGATGTAGGTGAAAAACTTACGGTGGAAGTATAAGACAGCTCTTAATGTCCAATGGAGGTGCCAATGATGTGACTCGTTTCAGCTGTGGGATCTGGGGCACGGCCAGCAATATGAGGTTTTGGAAGCGACGTGATATGCTGGTGGTATCCTGATTGAACCCAAGTATTCGGAATAGTGTACGTAGTCGGGGGAAGTTGAATACATGATGAATATGGCGTGTTGGTGGTGGTACATGAGCAGTCAGGTTCCAGCTCTGCAAGAATGGGACCCCCCAATCCGCCGTTGGCCGTGCAAGTTGAAATGTTGAAAGGGAGGGGAATGGAGGGGTCATGAATAATTGACTGAACAACTTGCGACGGGACAGGAGCAAGGGTCGCCGGAAGACTTGATGCAGGGTAAAAGATGGGGCTCTGCGCTTCTATCATTGTGGGATCAATTGTGCAGAATGAGCCGTCACCACGGCTCCACGTGCCTGCTTCGAAAGTACTGTATGCAAGATACTTGGTCGGCCAGGTCCTGCCAATTGTCAGATCATTTACCACATATCTACAGGGAATATGGAGAGGTTTACAGAGGTGTACCGTTCGCTTGCCACGTGATTGATGTCGTACTGGCTTGGATAGAGGGGAGGCAGTAGCGGCTGGAGGTATGGGTGGTAGAACCATCTGGTCCCACAGTAGTGTATTGAACGAATTCGGGCGTAGTCGTGATGAAAAACACGTCAAGGCAGTAAACCGTGCCAGGGTATGAGAGCAGAGTTGGTTTGACAGCTTGAAGGACACATCCCGTGCATTTTGGTCCAATGGTGACAACACCACGCGAGGTCGTCGATGGAAGCGGGCTTGGTTGAGATTCTGAGGAGGCGAGACGGGAGGTCCCCTGCGGGATAGCGTGAACGGATAAGACCGTGAGAAAGAGGGCCACCAAAATGAATGAATGCATCCTGAGCTGTATGGAGTTGTCACGGAGGAACCAAGCTTGGTGAGCGTCTAGCAAGAGATGCAGATGTAAACCTTTATATCCTACATTCCCTGTGGGCATCTTATGTTCCAATTTTGCTGTGAAAGTCTCGCGGTCCATTTGGGAGACGGACAAACGTCAAAGCCAGAGAAGAACAGATCTCACGCATTCCTTACCGTACTTGTGTTTCTGGACAACGGTTGCCAACAGCTGAAAGCCACAGGTGTACAGTTGTGTGAAATGTGGCGCCTGCCGTTCTATCTGGCTTATGCACCAGTGACAAGAAAGGAAATACGTGGTTGGATCACAATATTTGCTTCAAGTGATAGTTTTTGGGGGCCAAAAAATTAACACTAAAGTGAGCTGATCCAATTACATTATCTTCGAAATTTGCGCGACGGCTGCTGGCAAGTTTCGCAGTGCGACACTCATTCCTCGTTGTTTGTCTCAAACCCTCCATTCGCTCGTATGATCAGCACAACACGTGAAACATGCGGAAAACCCCTTTGGCAGGGTCTTGTCACACCTGCAACCGATGATACTCTTTGGGGCGGTACAAAAGAGAATATACGTGGATCATAGTTAAGCGCTGATGACAAGAATTGGACAGGTGAAATGAATGATTCGTGGACAGCCTAATCGCGATACGGCAGGTGGTTTATCGTTCGTTCAACATGTTCTGGCGGTGAGGCGGGTGAGTTGCATTGCTGCCTGCGAGTCACCTTGTGCGGTATTGGTGGTCTTGCTGCGGCGCCTCATTACCCCGCTTTACAGTCTCTCTGGCGGTACCTGAATTAAGCAGCATACTAATTAGTGAAACGGAGGCTGGTGAAACTAAGAAGGCTGCAACAGCATACCATTTGGGCTCCTGCGTCTTTCGGGCTAAGCTGTCCTGGTTTTTTTATGATCCAGGTATTACAGTCAAGCACATGTGAGCTTCGGCCGAAGTAACCCTCAACAAGCTTCAATTGTTCACCGCAATAACTTCTGGAACATGCGATTCAAACGTTCTAGATTCTAATTATGTGGTGACTGTGCACTACACACATTACTAGCCTGCTGCCTGTAAGGGGTCGAACGTACAGAGTCTGGTTTAAACTGTGGCACGGTGACGTCTCGTCGCACGGACTTTGCGATACATTATTCACCGCAGAAACTGGAGACATCCTACGCATTGGTGTTGTACCACATACCTGATTATTTTGGCGCGCTCGGCTGGACTTGCCTACGAAACCCACCCAAGTAGTGTTACAATCATTTTGAGCTGAGTTTCTGCCAGGCGCTTTGATGTGAGACACCATTTTTCTCCATCAGCCTTAAAAAACGTACGTGTTCGGGTTTGTCTTTTTTCCCCTTTCCCTAACATCCTTGCTCAATCCCCATAAAATCAATCGGTTTCCTACATTCATCGTTTCCATTCATCTCCACATCCAAAACGTTTACATTTCACTGGGGCCCATCTTTGTAAGGCCTGACTATGCAGTGGATCGAGCTTCTTTAGCCTCCCACTCAATACTCCCTCGATAACGCAAATGACTGCCAATCCGACCCCGACGCCGTATCTCGCCCCCCCAACTCAGGAATGGGACGGGATGGATGGAAATTGGTCAACGTTTCGCATATCCATCGGCAGCATGCCTAGTCAAAACTTCCGTGTGCTCGTCTCCACACGTGCAGGCTTGCTATGGGTGCCTAGCCCGAAAGCATGTGAGGGCTATAACGATAGCTGTCCATCCTCACGTGGCGTGGAACCCTTCCAAGGCAAAAAGAGCGATGGATTCCTGACAAACTCATCATCAGATTGGGATGACCTAAGCATTTATAATCTTGGTCTTGAGGACAGACTCTATCCCAAACACGGAAACGGTGACTACGGCTTTGACAGAGTTCGCCTGGGGTTTGGTGACAACACAGACGCTCTTGAAGTGAACAAGACGCTGGCAGTAACCTACGGGGATGACGATTACTGGTTGGGCCTACTGGGAATTGGCGAAGTGAACACCACCCTACAAGAGGGAAAGCAGCCCATTCCGAGCTTCATCCGGGACTTGAACGACACCACAAGAATTCCCAGTATATCTTATGGATATACAGCCGGTGCTTATTACCGTAGGTTCTAGAATCTAATTTGGGAAGACAAATTTTGACTTGCCGCTCAGGAAACACGAAAGTGCCCGGAAGCCTGGTGATTGGGGGCTACGACCAATCCCGCTCCCAACCCTCAAAACACAACTTCTCCATCTCTCAAGACACTCAGCAATCTCTTTCCGTTGCTATCCAAGCTATTGGTACGAATTCTAGTCTCTCGGATCCGGGGCCTCGGCGTCTGCTCACCAACGGCCATTCTTCGATCATCGATTCCACAGTCTCACAACTCTGGCTCCCTGAAGATGTCTGCAACAACTTTGCAACGGCTTTCGGCCTTACCTACGATGCAAAAAAAAATTACTACCTGATCAATGAAACAATCCATGACATTCTCGTCGAACAGAAGCCAACAATCACAATGAGGGTAGGGAAACCGGGAGACACCGATACCAAGAACGGTATCCAGATTGACCTGCCCTACGCGGCATTCGACCACTACATCGGGTTTCCAGCCTACCAAGACACGAGGCGTTACTTCCCCATCCGTCAAGCAAAGAACTCTACACAGTACACGATCGGTCGCGTCTTCTTGCAGGAGGCCTACCTAACCGTCGACTACGAATCGTCCACATTCACACTTGCACAAGCCCGCTTCGAGGACCCCATGCCGGACAGGGATATTCGCACTATCCACTCCAAAAACTATGTCCCTCCCTCTAGGCCATCCTCATCACTCAGCGTGGCAGCCAAAGCCGGCATTGCCATCGGTGTCATCGTCAGCTTTATCCTCGCCATCGGCATCGTCTACTTGTACTGCTGGCGGCCGCGGCGGGAGAAGAAGACGCACAAGAAGCGACCCAGCATTGCCAGCCAAGCGCCGACGTACCAGTCGTCGGCAGAGCCACCGCCACACTACTACCGCGAGGCCAAGCCGTATGACCCCTGGGCCACCATGCCGCAGGAGCAGCACGCCGAACATGGTCGACAACACCACCAGCACTCGGTCTCAGAAATGCCTGCTGGAGCGGACGGCCAAGAGAGGAGGCCGGAGCTGGACGGCAGCGGCGTCGGCGGTGGGTCGTATGAGCTTGCAGCCCCAATGAAGGAGAGGGAGGAGGATATCGAGGTGCATGAGATGGGTGTCGATCATAAGTCTGAGGTTACTGTTAGCCAGGATCATGGTCGTGTGATGGGCGAGGAGGGGGAAAGCAATGCTTCCGAACAGAGGCCGGCTGGGCGGAGGATGTCTTCGTTCACGCTGCCCTCACCACCTTGAACTCTGCTTATTCACTTGCGTTTTCGTTCCACCGTCTCTTGTATTGTTGTTCTTGCGACTGTTCAGATTGTCTCGCCAAGGTCTGGATTCAGACCGATGATTCAGTGTACTTTAAGAACAGAATTGATCAATGATAATTGTATTCATCACACTACTTCGATGTTGAGCACCAGTTGGTTCATACGCAAAGTGATCAAAACGAGCTCCAAGAAATTAATAACCTCTGATGGACTATGTTCACGTTCACCGAGCTCGTAGAACCCGACAGACTACAGACGATGGGACCTACGGTAGGAAGTTCTAGCAACTAACTACATATTAGATGCGGGATATGTATCATGGGATAGGGTTTAATCACCTCAGCCCACCCCCACTTCTGTTTCGCAGGCTCACCATCTTCTACCGCTTCCCTACCGCCACACTGTTCGACAGTGCCGCACTATATTTTATATTTTGCCGACAATGCTCTCCAACCCCCAGAAAGGCTTGTTTCCTGACCCAAGTATGTGCAAAACAATTTCAACTACATCGCGCTGCGAAGACCGGCGACACCGACCGGTCTCAGGAGCTCCTCGGGTCAGGCTGTCACAACATGCGGCGAGAACAATCCTATCGCCGAACGCCACCGCACATTGCCATATGTACAACCAGGTTGGTGTCGCCTGCTTCTTTCTCTCAGAAGGGGCTGACGTGGAGAAACGTGCGCCGGATGATCTCGGGTATCACATCGACAGCCGCTGCAGCTTGCTGGACACAGGGGCAACACAAAATTTGCCACCCTGCTTTGGGATACAGGGGGCTGGCAGTGTAACCGGTCAGCCCGACATTTCATTATGCCGCTGAGGGTTGCAGCCAGGGATGGGTTCGCCAGCATTGTTTGTGAAATGCTGCCTTCATGGGCTGAGCCGAAGGGCTGGTGCAGCTAGACACGTGGTAATGCACTTCGATTAGCTGCGTCACACTGGAACAAAGAGTCGTCAACGTGCGTTTTGCCGATGGAAGCCTTGAGCAATATTCGCTGGGCAGAGCTCTCAAAGCGGCTCGCCTTGAGTAAGTGGAGCGGTACGGGGTTTTACGGGGCGATTTACACTGGTGGGTCCATCAAGAGTTTTCTTCATACTTATTGATGTGCGCATATATCTGCAGTTCTATCATCCAGAAATGGGCAAGGGGGCCTTTCGTAACGCAACATTTTCAAAGAGAGCCTTTGATGCGCAGCCACTTTTGGTCGTTGAAAACGGCCCGAAGCTTGACGCCGATGCATCTCATTACCCAGTCCGGCGTTTATCAGCCATTCATCTCCCTTTGGAGCATGGAGTCCATAAGTTGGCTAGCATTCCAAATGGGAAATGCCGCTGGCTGAGTGCCGGGATGTCGTCAAACTCTTGAGTGCGGACGCAACTGAAGCAGGTTTAATTAGCTGAAATCCGCTCATGTATCTCATCGGCACCTACTACCTGTCTCTTACAGCGTCTTATTTACACAAAGCGTCGAGGATCGTGGCGCCCTCTTAGACAGCCGGACTCCATTGGATCGAGGTGCCGGATTTCTGTCATTTCGCTACTAAAGGAAAACGGGGTTACAGTCTGATCGGCTTTACATATAGTGTTGCATAAACTCCTCAATTATTGGATGCCCATCAAATTAAGGCCCACGGAACTACAGCCTGGCGCTTGGCTTCTGTTGCTGAATTGCCTCAACCACCTCCTTAGCACCTTCCTCTCCGGAACATAGCGCTCCCTCCATGTAGCCTTTCCACTCTTTCGAGAACTCAGTTCCCACGAAGTGCACATTACCCACAGGCTTACCGTAAACAGAGTCGAACTTGGTGTAGTGTCCAATCGCAGTGACCGGCGCCAAAGCACCCTTGCTGTACGGCTCATGCTTCCAGATTTGCT
The DNA here is from genome assembly GCF_012971845.1 of Lasiodiplodia theobromae. NCBI lineage: Eukaryota > Fungi > Ascomycota > Dothideomycetes > Botryosphaeriales > Botryosphaeriaceae > Lasiodiplodia > Lasiodiplodia theobromae. Next base: position 1,160,452 of record NW_023336563.1, on the reverse strand, counting down.
CGAAGAACTCAATGGGGCGGTAAACCTCCGAGTCCGGACCAACATCGAACAGCGCAGCAAGCTGCTCGAGCACCACCCTCCTCCGTTCATGCGGATACAGCTTACCCCACTTCTCTCCCTCATTGCCGTTGACAAAGCAAGTCAGGGCGTAGAACCGCTTCTCATCAACGCTGGTGTCGCGAGCAACGACGACGGGGCCCTTGTAGCTCAAGACGAAGCCGTTGTAGCCGAGATCACGCCACCATGGCTTGTCGAAGCAGACGATGGCCTTGTTGTAGTGACCCAGCAGCGTCGCGTTGGCGACTTCCTGGACGGGGGCTGGCAAGGGTGGCGAGATGTTAAGGTCTTGATACATGGTGCTAGGGAGAGAAATGATGCATTTCCTGGCAACGAAAGTCTTGCCCGTTGTGGTGGTGACGGTGACGCGAGACTTCTGATCTTCGATGGATGCCACTGGGGAGGACAGGTGGATGTTGCTGCTTCCGACCAAGCCAGCCAGGCCGATGGGAATTTGCTGTGCGCCTGTTGTTCTACGTCAATTTTTGGCCGTGGCTTTCAATCCGGTTAATGAGGCCTGAGTAACTCACCCGTCGTGATACGCATGTAGTTGCCGCCGGTGTGGTCATCTGCACGGACGGCTAGAAGCCCTTTGTTCCGACGGCAGTAGTCGATGAACCATGCCGCTGACTCCTGGGAGGATTCGAGGCCGTGCATGACGCGAGCCCACAGGTTGATCATCTGCACCGTCTTGGGGCCAGCACCAAGGTTACGGACATATTGGTCAAGAGTTACATTATCGTCTTCAGGACGGGGACCTTCCTGTCTCAAAGAAGCAGCTTGGATGTGGTCGCGGATGAATTCCAGGTTCTTCTTCTCCTCGGGAGTGAACTGTTTGGCGTGTCAGTAGGTAGTAAAGATGAGCAAAACTGATTATTTGAGATATGGGATTCCCACCTCTGGAGTGATTCCAAAAGGGTACACAATCCTTTCTCCTTGGTCCGTCTGCATTACGGCCTTGCCATCCAGTCTCTGCTTGACTACCTGCAGGCCGAACTGCTCAACGTAAGACCAAACCCGCTTCTGCAGCGTGTCATTGACCCAAGCAGCCCCCAAATCGGCGCAGCCACGTTTTGAGGCTAATGGAACACTCCAGACTTTTCCTCCAACACGGTCCCTAGCCTCAACAACAACGACAGATAGTCCCGTCTTCTGGGCAGAATACGCTGCTTGAAGACCACTCAGCCCGGCTCCGATAACTACGACGTCGAACATTGTTGCAGCAAGGCGTGAAAAGTAACACCAAAGCACGGAAGGTTGGTAGTAGGAAGATACTTTGGGAAATAAAAGATTGCGGAGAGTAGAGCCTGCAAGCTTTGGAATGTCTGTTTTAAGAGACCACTTTTGAGCCTTCCAATCGCATTCGGTTGCCAGAAGAGGAAATTTCTGGCGCATGCGATCTACATCGCCCTATTCTGAGAATCGGGATCCTCGTGTGTTTCTGGTGCGGATTGGAGGATAAGTAGAGAGCTGCATCGGATGCTCTCCGATGCTGTCATGCGGGGTTAGCCATCACCCCGCGTCTGTCCCGATCCCTGCAAAATACACGAACCCCGATCCCGCCTTGTCTTTTCCGGTGCGAGGAGAGAAAGATTGATGGAGTTTCCGCTCTTCCGTTGCTAATAAACGTATCCATCGTTCCATTATGCCATTTCTGTTTTCTTCGTCACTCTGGAAATCATCGTTTCACGCACACACTTTCCATCAAAATTCCGCTATCTTTGTGAACAACCCAACCAAGCAAAAAAAAAAAAAGTACTCAGCCAATCCTTTGCCGCACAACGTTCAAAATTTGTAAGAGGTAGCAATTTCGTATTTGTAATGAAACGGCCTGGCCACTAATCCAGACGAATGACGAGCTTTCCCACTTGCCTACCCTGCCAAATAAATTCTATAGCCTCGTCAGCCTTATCAAATGGATAGACTGAGTCTATGATATCGTCGAACGTCATTTGTGTAGCAGAGATAGCGGCGACAAGATCGTCCATATCCTGCTTTGACCCAGCATTGATTCCTCTGTTTTTCAAGTTAGCTCCGCCGTCAACAGTGCAGTAGGTTCTCACCTCAAATTTACTCTCCTATCGATCAGTAGTGGGAGAAGCTCTGACAATTCGTTCACATCCTGCTTGCTGAGATAGCCGACCTGGCTAATCACCCCGCCCCGCCGTGTACACTTCAAGCTCTTGACGAGCGACTGCGTTCCCCCAACCTCAATCACAAGATCGACGCCAGCGCCATCAGTAAGTTTGAGGACCTCCTCGTGCCATGCCGGGTTCTTGCCGTAATTGACAGTCAAAAGCGGTGGGTTTGGGAACTTCTCTCGCATGCTCTTGAGCTTCTCGTCACTCGACGAAGTCAAAATGACCTTCAGCCCCGCTGCCCTCGCAAGCTTGAGCGCGAACATGCTGACACCGCCAGTACCTTGCAAACTATCAGCAGATGCCGCCTCCCAGCAACCGCAGACGTACATACCTTGAATCAAGACGGACTTCCCGAAGCCAACGTCCTTCAGCGCAGCCCAGGCTGTCACGCCGGCGCAAGGTATGATGCTCGCCTGGATCCAGTCCAAATGGGCCGGCAGCTTGCAGACCTTTTTCTCGTCAAACACCAGATAGTCCGCCAGCACGCCGTCCTCGTCGGCGGCCAGCCACGACCGGGCCGTCTCTCGCCCGGTGAGGTTCTCCGTGTCAGTGATGGGCGCTACCCGGTCTCCAAGCGACAAGGTCGTTACTCCGTCGCCGACGGCTATCACTTCGCCGGCTGCGTCGTTGCACGGGACGCCATGGGGAGTCACGGGCCAGGGGTTGCCGCCGTTGGCGATGTTGGCATCTCTGTAGTTGAGGGAGACGGCGTGGACTTTGATCAGGACGGAGGTTGCGGGGAGCGGGAGTGGAAGGGGTTCGGTGACGAGTTTGACCTTTGGTGTGCCGGGGGTGTGGTCGTCGGTCCGGCGGTAGGCGCGGCGGGTTGTGACGGGAACGTTGGCCATGGCTGCTTCCTTGAAAGGGCTGTTCTATCTGGCATTGTGAATGCATCAAGACATGGTGAGCTTTTCTTCATACTTGAACATTACAAATCACACCGCATGACAAATCGATGGCGTATTTGGAGGGCGGGGTTAAGAATGAGGTGAGCATGAGGGGCCTCGGGAGCGCGGTCCGACCCGCTGCAGACTCGGCTCTGGCATCCGAAAGCCACTCGGCTTCGGAATCTCCGAACGCCATGCTCTGCATTTTACCAAGCTGCGGAAAACGTTGCTCGAAAAGGGTTTCAGAATCCCACTCCAGTGATAGATAATCAATCAATTTGCCTGACTACGAAAAGCAGGTGATCTAAAAGTAGCTAGCCACAGGCTCCCCCAGCACATCCATGCGAGGCGCGATCCCGAGCCCCGGAGCACTCGGCGCCACTACATGGCCGTCACGGACGGGAAAGTCTCCATCCGCCGTCTTGAGCGTAACCATGTCCCGGCACTCCAAAACGCACCGCAGGTAGCGCTTCGGCACAGTCTGACCCAAATGCACAATTGCCGCAAATGCAATGTCCGACCCAACCGTGTCCTGTACACTGATGGTATAGCCCGCAGCAATGCAAATGTCCCGCTGGCGACGGCTCCTCGTGAGACCGCCCGCTTTGGAAATCTTGAGCCCAATACCATCCGCTCCATCCTCAGCAACAAGCTGCACGATGGACGCGTCGTCCGTCGCGAGCTCGTCGAAGATGATGGGTACGTCGGTCCTGCGCCTGAGCGAGACATTCTCCCGCCACGTCGCGCAGGGACTCTCCAAGACAAAATCCAATCCACGCGGCAGCAGCTTAAGCATGCGAAGTGCAAATTCAACAGTCAGTCCGCCGTTCGCGTCAACAAGAAAGAACTCGCCCGGCCGCTTGTCCGCGAGCGCCGCCGCAATGCGCGCCGCGTCGGCCGCAGGCTCATCACCCGCAATCTTAATCGAGTGGCCTTTCGCTCCCTTCGCCCTGTACTCCGCCACACGGCCGCGCATCGCCTCCGGCTCATCCACGCCTATCGACGTGATGATCGGCATCGCGTCCCCCGTGCGACCGCCAAGCAGCTCGCAGACAGGCATGCCGACCGCCTTGCCAAAGACGTCCCAGCACGCAATGTCAAGCGCGGTCTTCGCGTGCTCGTGGCCGGCGAGCGCGGCGTCCATGGCGTCGTTGACGCGGTCGACGCGGCGCGGGTCGAGGCCGAGGAGCTTGGGCGCGATCTCGGCGATGCCGGCGCGGACGCCGAGGGCGTGGGAGGCGATGTAGGTGGAGCCGAAGGGGGTGCTTTCGCCCCAGCCTTCGAGGCCGTTGTGCGTGGTGATGCGGACGAGGGTGGCGTCGAAGGTTGTGTAGTGGCGGTTGTTGGAGAGGCGGTAGAGGCCGCCCGAGTAGGGGAGGTCGAGGTGGAAGACGTCGATGCGGGCGATGGTTAGGTCGTCGGAGGACATGTTGGCTATGATTTTGAAAGGAGTTACGAAGGATATGATCTGAACTGGTGCTTTCTGAGGAATGGCTTTGTTGAAATGCCCTGTGGTGGGTAGATTGATTGATATATTGGTCAACATGTGAACCTTGCAGGGTTCGGCGGAGATTCCGAGACCACCATTCATGGATTGCCAAAGAGAACAATATATTTCTAAGCATGCATGGAAGATCCCTCTGCAGTATCGCTATGATCCAGCCAATCTCCAATTCCCCAATTTACTTGGTCATTGTTCGCAACTTCGAATATGACTTCAGTCCAAACGATGCTGCAAAGTCCCGACCTCTCCAACCTTGAGCTACATGTCAACGACGGGCCCCTCGCTCCATCAGACGTTACCCTTCTTCGGCAGTCGCGGGCAGATGAGCCTCTTGAGGAACTACGACACAGCTACCACAATGAGGGCTATCTCTTCAGCAAAGGTCTCCTCCCCCGAGCCGACGTCCTCAAAGCGCGGGAGCAATATTTCTCGATGATAGAGCTATCCGGCGTTCTCAAGCCCGGCAGCAACCCAGTCGACGGCATATTTGATCCCGAAAAAGACAAGGCAGATTTCCCCGGCATCGGAGCCAACGCAGCCGGCGCTAGCGGCCCGTTTGGACGGCGGTAGCAACTCGGCCAGCTTCGTTGACCTGACGCTTAGCGCGCGCACCACGCATCCTGGTACGCCAGCGGCCTCTGCCAGCATCCGACCCTCCCCGCCTTCGTCAAGCAGCTCACGGGATGGGGCGAAGATACGTTGCCGCTCCAGCGAACGTTGTTGAGGAGCAACATCCCCGGCAACTGGGCGTGCATTATGATCAGATCTTTCTGAGGCACGGTGAGCCGACCGCTGTCACAGCGTGGGTGCCGATCGAAGATGTGAGTCTGGAGGGGGGTGGGCTCATCTACCTCAAATTCGGCATGTTGGAATCGCATTCCGGAGTTCAGCGATGGCAACCAACAGCTCGTTTTTACAGGTGACAAGCTCGGCCAGCAGTTCGAGGACGACTTTGCAAAGGAAGCGGCTGTTTCTGGTCTGAGTGAAGAGGAATGCAAGAATGCGTTCAATCGCGACATGATGACTACCGGTTTTCTTGCTAATGGACCCGCCGGGTTTGCGCGACAGCACAAAAGTCGTTGGCTCTTGGAGGCTTACGAGGCAGGTGACCTTGTGTTCCACAAGCCGCACATTATTCACGCGTCTACGATCAAACAAGACCCGGAGAACCGCATCAAGCTCGGCACGGACTTGCGTTTTGTGAATGCGTCACGGCCTGACGACTCAGTCAGTGCCTGGAAGTTATTTTTGTCTAAGACCAGAGCTGATGCGAGTACAGAGATGGTGCAAGCCATACACATTCGAAGATGGGATATGATCTTTGGCAAAATCAAGTTGTGTGGTTACCACAATGTTTTCAGCCCAGCTTTATCGGGCATTCATAACAGGTCCATGCACTCCAAGATCCACAGTACTCCCCGTCTCCACCACCCTGGCCTATACACTACACGCAGCGTTAGGACTGGCTTCTTCAATTATCAGTACATCGTCGTCGATACTTACAGTGGTGTCTCCACAACAATGCCGGTTAAAGAAACCGACTTTACAAGAATGACCGTTACATTGCTAGTCGAATAGAATGTTAGACGGTTCATTACAGAAACATCGTATGTAGTAATAACTTACACCGCAGGATCTATGACCGTCTTGACAGTCGCTGGCAATAGCGCCAATGCTGAGTAGGAAGAGAACAGAGACAATGCTAAACCGCATATTGCTGTTACGTCTGATCGTAGAGGTTGCAAGACGTGGTGGAGGATGTTGATAAACTATGTCTTGGATGCGGAAAGAGCATATATATACATAGTTCTGTTGAGCGATGTGTTGGGGGTGACTGCGGGTCTGCATGATGGAGGACATAGGACCCCTACGGATTTGAGTATAGATAGCGAAACTACAAGCCACGAGTAACGGAACCATAGAAAACAGCGGGGCTATGAGCAGCGGAACAACGAATAAGGAAGCTCCGGACAGCGGAGCCCCTGACAGCGGAAACCCGAACCGTGGAACTAGTTAGCTTAGTCATAGCAGATGATGGGGACTCGTTCCTCAGCAACCCTCCCTCACGCTCACCATGCCATCCTGCATGCATTTCTCGATCTTCATCTGCAAATATTTTAAATTTGATCGGCGTTCAACACTAACGAAAGCAGAGAGGTAGTATGTACAAAGAGCAGATATCTGACGATGGGATGTGACTTGCCTGGATTTACGATGATCAAGCACCTACTTTTCAGGGTCTTAAAAGCTAAATATACGACAAATGCTAGAGCGTATCAGGTATAATGCGCAGGAGCATCTTACGAAACATCACGATCATTGGCTCGGTGATTATAAATAACAACGGATCCATTGCGTAAACGGTAAAGACTGTGTGGCCTAGCAAAAAAACTGTGAAGTAGTCTAGGGGAGTAGCCAAATGCGTTTACCACCCCTCAGTGCGCTGAAACCTCTCTATACTGGGCAGTTGAAACACTCAAGACCCTGGTTGAGCGTTTCCGGTGAACCACAGTACGCGCCATCTCCGCCACCCTTTCCTACGCACTACGTAGAATGTCAATACTGTCTTGTTTAACGGTCAGATGCAATGTTGATACTTACAGACGTCCCCTCACAGCAAGGCCAATTTCCCAACCTGTACCAGCAGCTTGTGCCGTTGCATTCCTAATCGAGTAGAGTTAGACTTCGTCTTGTGGTTAGAACCGTAAGGAATCGTGACGTACACCACACTCCGCGTCGCCATCCTTACATTCCGCGGCAACGGCTGCGCCGGCGAGAAGGAAGAAAGCGGAGAAAATGCTGAGACGCATATTGTTGACGAGTTTGAGTCTGGATTGTAGAGGTTGCGAAAAGTGTTCGAAGATGTGATGGTGCTCTTTTTGCAACGCACAAGGGGCGTATTTATACACGACTGCTTGCCAGAGGCCTTCTCGCCATCACAGCGATTGAAGACCAGCAAGAAAAGACTGAAGGACTACTACTTCCCGATTGATCAATACTGAAGAGCTACTACTGCCCGATTGATCAATGTTGAATAGCTACTACTGCCCAATTGAGCAATGTTGAAGAGCTACTACTACCCGTTTAATCAAAGAACCCTTGGGCGGAGCTCATGCGTGTTGGTTTGTTCAGTGGATGAAGTATAAAGGGAAGCGATGTGCACAATCCTCTTTAGGCCCCCGCATCCGTTTCAGCATTGAAATCCTTTTGTGGATCCGCAGTATTCTGTTCTTTTCTGGCCTTGATATGTGACACAAGGAGTCGTGAGGCACATGGAAGAAGGAAAAGGTAGTTTGGCAGGGAGCACAAATGATGAGAGGAATACAATCAACTGAGCTTTCCACCATCTGATGATGCATGGAGCGTCCATCAACGGCATAATGGAAACGTATTAGCGACTGCCGTCGGTAGATCTGCCGGCTATGGCTGGCTCTGCCGAGCGGTGTGCGCATGCCTGAGCCACGTCATCATGAGACTGATACCAGCGCCGAGTCAGGGCAAGTGCAGCGTTGTGTGGCTATGTTGCCTGGGCAGTCTTGGTTAACATAGAACGAAGAGTGCTCGGCATTACAGTCGTCGAATCGGAGAAGGAATTGCTGCATTGCTATCAGCTGGTCTGACAAGGAGAGTATAGCGTGTACAAGCAATTTGGAATGTTGATATTCACAGAAGGGCTCTAACCAAGGAGACCGAGCTGAAGGAAGAAACAAGAGGCGGTGACAGCAGCGGCGGATAGAGCGGAAGACCGGGCGGTAGTAACGCGAGGCGGATGCAGGTGTTTTAGCAAAGGAAAGATCGACACATCTCCGAGCACGGCGCGGGGCGGAGACGTGTATGCGATGCACCGGACCAAGGCTCAGACGAGATATTATCAAAGTAATCATGTATCTACGCAGACTAGTGTAGGCTTTAATGCGAAATTGGGGTTTGGATGTTCCTGCACACCGTAACCGAATCATGATGTCGATCAAGTACCATTAACGTTAATCATTAGGGCTGTCTGCAAGGCTTAGCAACCAAATTGGGACTTCCTCACGAACCACATCCGGGATTCTTCCGTTCAGGTACCCCACATGGATTTCTCAGTCGACCAATAACAGAAATCAACGCTTTGGGGGCTGAAGAGGAGGACAGAAACTAGGCAGTACCCTTGTATCAGGATCGAAGGAGTCAACAAATTATTTGCCGTCGATTGCCGAATTCCAACTTGTGTATGCGGACCTCAATCCCTGAGAGTCCCGAAGGGCTGTGCAGAGATGCAGCCGCCCCAACTTGTTACAATAACAAGCAGAATGACGCCTAGGGAATTGATAGAAAATCCCTTCATGGTACATTGCTCACCGCATTCGGGGTGTGGGTTTGTCGTGGCAGAATCGCGCGACATAGTTGGCGAGGTCACACGCTTTGATGTGAGAGAAGTGTTCTGCCTGAATCCATCCTGCTTAAAATTGGAATAGCACGATGGAGATAAGATGAAACTTTGGACCACGAAGGGATAGACACGCATGTTACTGTTTACACCGACGTCACAATGCTTACGCCCTGCAGCAGCCTCCCACCAAGTAGCGTAATACGATCGAGCCACAGCCGCCGCCACACGGCGATCATCCCCACAATATACTCAGGCCCTTTACTCGGGCCCAAGAGAACGCGCACTGCGAAGACGACCACGCTACGAAAAAGCTTGTATCTGGTCAAGCAGCGTCTAGCGGCCTGTCTTACCTAACATACAACAACATCCGCCTGATCTTAGAAGATAGGCAGCTTAGATTGCACAACGTTTCATCGGGAATTCGAACCTGCTTATGGTTGTTTTAGAGTGCGCCTGTTACTGCGCGCTGTATAACCCTACACACACTCCTTCGTGATGTAAATACTGTCACACAACGCTCTTCACACAGTCTCACAAAAGTGTAGCCCTCCTCCATGACGTTCCACTCGACTTCACTGTCTACGTAGGCTGAGATCTTATCTCACCTCTGTCATCTGCGGTCCCGACACAGCCATCCCATCACCAATGAAGTTGCTGACCCGGCATCCACCCTTCCACATACACCCAAAAAATCAATATTTGCTAGCATCAGCATTCTTCAAGAGGATTACTCAGGCTCCAGTGACAACACCTTCACGCCTGGAAGCCAATCCTTCGTGACGTACTCACTGCGGTGGCAAGCTGTCAGAATTGAACCCAAGGCAACAAGCTCTCTTCATCTCTACACATCACTTACTTGCGCGGGGGCTGGATGTGAAGGAGAACTAAGGTATAAGTACCAGTCTCTTCGTTCTCATTTCACCCGGCATCACAGTCCTCAAAACACCATCATCTCACCTCACTATCAAGCCACAACACCTCTTCAATCAACGTCCTTCAATATGCGTTTCAACGTCGTCTCCATCCTTTTCATGCTCGGCGCCGCCATCGGTGTCAATGCAGCCTGCAGGGACGGTGACGACTTCTGCGGTGTATGTTTTCCCCCTTGTGCCGCAGACACACCTTCCCGAGTATTGGAAATACTGACATGAGGGACTATAGGACTGCAACGGTACCTCCTGCAAGGTCGCGGGGATCAACTATGACTGCGCGGCTGGTACTTCGGTAAGAGATGATTATGCAGCAAGACTACAACATGTTAAGAATCCCACCAGCTAACTTGCCTGCAGTGCGTCGGCAATGGCGGTGGCGATGGCGCCTACTGTGGTTCTACGACAGGGTACCTCCAAGGGCCCTACAACTGCCCCGTCAAGACTTAAGAGTTTGGCCAAGTGCCATCAGGAACGAGTGAACGATGGGAATGTGTCTCTTTCAATTATGTATAGCAACGCTCGTTCTTCTCGTTTGTTGATTGTTTCCTCAATTAGATAGTCTGCAGTCTATTTCCAATCATTAAACCGGTTCCATAAAGCCAACCAGCCTTCATTGCAATGGCAAGAGATCTCGTGAAAATTAGACTAGACTTAACTATCGCCATGAATACCCAATTTACACCAATGAGTTTATTTCAAGCTACTAATGGTGTAAGAGTATAATAACAACCGCTTGATATAACTTATTCCATAAACGAGATGGCTACGTTCCACGTAAATCCATGGGGCATTCAACCTTGTCGATCGGTCAAAAGGAATCAGCCCCGGGGGACTACGAAGTGAAGTTTTTTGACCGAGTCCGATCCAGAGCTGGCAATACCACGGTTTCTTTTAAAGAAAGGAGTCTTGTGTACTGACGACCCTACAATTACAGCGCTCTCAGATGAAATTTTGTCCTTTTACTTGGTAAGCTCGAAGTGCTATGCATAAAATACATGTTCCGGAAAATACCATCCCGGTAAAATAAATCGAACCATGTGTATGGCAGAACTTCGCAAAATAACGGATGCGGCTCATTAATGCGCCCCGTCACAATGCAAAAGTTTCTCGGCTGGAAACAGCGCTACAAAATATGCCAGCCACACGTATCGGAAATATTCTGTTGTTTAGAAGCATTGTATGCTCTTTGGAAATACTATGGTGTCGTCTGTTGCTCGGCAATCATATTCTTCGACCCAACCAACGAGTTTGCCATAAACGATGCTGCGCTACACATTCTGTACGACATAACCCAACTGATCCACTATCCAAACAGATTGCGCCGCGAGGCTGAGATGTTTGCCTGCCTCGCGTCGAGTTAGTACAGTTGCGGCTCGCCGCCGGCGGTGCAGCACGAATGACTGTGCCTGGTAATAAGGCTGAGTACGAGCGCCTGAGACGCGTCTGCACTAAACATGTCCTCGTTATTTTTGGCATTCTAACGTATCGTGAAATTTTTGCTTATCGGCTCCAATGGCCAGCCACACGTTAGTGATGTTGCTCCCGTCCCACATACTGAACTTCTTGTCTGTTTGAGATTATGTTACACAATTTGATGAATCAGTCATATTATTTCGGCACTGAATGAGCAACTGCAGGACTGGAAAGATTGCCCACCAGATGACGGCATCCTATATTGTTGAACTAAGTTTATTGTAAAGTTACCATATTTGAAGTGAGGAACATGCAGTCCTATCTTGGCCTGAGACGGCTGGCTGAGCGAGAACGACTTTTACTCGAGGCGTGTGACAACAAACAGCAAGAAATCAACCAACTCCTCACCGTTTCAGCTGAGCTCCTGGATATCTGCATAATCAACCCGTCTCATAAAATGACCATAACCTCTCCTTCAACCATCATCATCCAGCCTTCTACCTCTCCAGGACCCTCTCGAAATTTTTTACGGCTTCAAACTATCAAACTCGGTTTCGAAAATGCACTTCTACCGCGTTCTCTCCGTCACGCTTGCTGTACTCCCTGCAGTCCTCGGAGCATGTTGCAACCCTAGTTGTGACGTCCGTGATCTAACGTGTGGTCCGAGAGATTGCGCTGATGGAACTAAATCGACCCCATGCTGCGGTGTCAACAAGTGCAATATCTTCTGTTGCGCCTGTAAGAAAGGTATATTGTCTCCAATTTCTCAGCCCACGTAGACCAAGCTTTGCTTCTCTCTAGATCTGTTTTCGTAAATATACTAACATGCTTGAATGCCGTTCTAGGCTGCAGAAAGGCTGATGGTTCCTCAATCGATGAGCCTGACCCTCCCGATCTTACCAATGACGCTTTCGCTGCGGCGGATACCGACCACTCCGGGAACCTGACTCTGTCGGAGTATTTGGCTTATATGGATGCCGGCTATGATAACCAGATATACATTGATTGGTTTGGACAGTAAGTGATTCTATTCTAAATTTGAAAGATATGTATCATCACGGTTAGACTTTCTGACAAGGTCACAGACACGACAAAGATCATAATGGAGTCATAACTGAGGACGAAGTGAGGCTCGAGTGAGCCAATCACTAAGCGCCGCAACATAGGTGTGGCATGTGTTGTCCTGGTCGTGGCGCAAATGGGTATTAGATCTGTTTGAATGTGTTCTTCCTCGTACAAGTAGCCTCTCAGTTATTTCCTTGCCATCTCCTTTTTTTTTTCTTCACGAACAGCTCGATAGTACATCTGGGCAATGGTATCATACTAGTCTCAAGAGCAAAGTTTGTACCACTGTGTAATAGACACCAATGACGTCCTGCACGCACAAATGATTTCAGAATCCATGTGTTGCGCCTTTGCAGGATGAACATTTTAATAGTAATTTTAACATGAACCTCAATGTAAGATGATGAATCACACCACGAAGAGCAACCTGTCCCTCAAACAAGCTTATTTCCTGTTTTACAGAAGCGTATAAACCCGAGTGTGTCGAGCAGTTAATCGTCTGCTCGCCCTTGGGGCAGACCTTCAGCGCCTGAGTCATATAGTAGTTGATGAACCCAGACCTCCACACCAACAGTACCAGGCTTGAGGGTTTTCTTCTCGGCTGCCGTTCCACTCCCTGCACCAACACTTTCTACCTTCCTGAGGCCCCGTGGGACGTCTACCTCGAAAACGATGCGAACTGCAATAGGCAGTGCAGTGGTGGCTGTCTCAACAATATCCGCGGATGACTGGGCCAACCATGGTATTGAGGAAGAGGAGGAGGGTTGTGATTGCTGAGGCCTCTATGATTGTTGCTGGTGGAAGCGTTATGAGGATATTCCCCAGCACTATCGCGAGGGGAAATCGCCGGGCAATTGCGGCGTGCGGGGGTTCTGATTGGCTACAAGATCAATGCACCCGGCCATTCGCAATGCGCTGATGACATTGACTTCCGTAAATTCCATTTTCAGGTCCTTCATGAATCAAACTCTAACAGTATGTGGATCGTAATGATTTTGGAGTTTTCCAACGAGATTGGAAATTTTGCTACCATTCTCAAGTTTGGACACGAGGCGTGAAACGGACCATGAGCGGGGGCTTGTGCCAAAGGGCCCACGTCTTCTGGTCAATCCAAGTCTCCATCCCTGCGCACAGCTCAAGATCGAAATTCCAGAGTACTTTGGCGTACAATGCGCGCATCTCGTAGTAGGCGAGACTAGTGTCACCAGAATCAGAGACAATGGCTGGCGTGTGAAGATAGGTGTGTACTCACTTCTTCCCTAGGCAGTTGCGGGGCCCATATGAGAAAGGCTGCAGAACTTCACGCTTATCGTAAGCATGATGTTCTTCGAATCCAGGCTCTCCAGGAATCCAGCGCTCCGGGAGGAAGACGTCAGGATCCTTGAAGTTCTCTGCCGAGCGGTAGGCAGAATAATGGTCAACCGTGAGCCGAGTCTGAATGGGTTGGTGAGTTAAGTCAATACCACTGGCAGGAGCTGTGTAAACGTACGTCTTCGGGTAACCAGTCTCCACAGATCGTGTTCCCCCCTTGGGCAACCTTACGGTTGGTCCCCAACGGCACTGGAGGGTACACTTCCCAGCTGGTCAGCCTGAATCAACATCTCTCAATCACCACCGAACACTTACACCTCAGGCCCTCCTCCAGGCATGCATTCAGATACTTCAACTTGCGCAAGTTCCTGTCACTCTCCAATTCCTCCTCACTCTCGACAGCCCTTATTTCCTCCGCCAACTTCTTGTACTTTGTCGGATTCATCATCAAAAACCAGGTCAATCCGCTCAGCAGAGTGGCCGTCGTCTCGGTGCCGGCAATCATGAAAAGGAAGCTCTGCGATGTCATCTCGCCCCGCGTGAACTGCACCCTCTCCTCGGCCCGCATCATGAGGCCCCAGATGTCGGGCCGCTCCGTCTTGCCTTTGTCCATCCGGCGCGCGACTAGATCCGCGCACTGGGAGATGGTCAGCTCGGCGGCGGCTCTGACGGTGCGTGGCATCAGAAAGACGGCATAGATGATCTGGGCGATGCGGTATTCGTTCAATGCGCTATTTGACCATCAGCTCGCGAATCGGTATTTCTCGGTCCGGTGTCCCAGCACCAGCGCCCCAGAAAAGCCTGTAAGCCCAATCGTCCCACAGAAAAAGGGCCAACGTACCTGATAATCTGGAGGTTCTTAAAACACCCAAACATGGCATCCACCCACGGCGCATACGTCGCCTCCTTCAAATTCCCGAGCGGATCGCCAAACGCCAGATCCGCCATGATATCAAACGTCGCGAAGTTAAACAACTTGACCGCATCCATCTCCTTCGTCTTCCCCTTCTCCCCCGCCACCCCACCACCACCCCCCCTCCGTATCAGCTCCACCAACTCCCCCACATACCCCTGAATCAACCCCTCCTGCTGCACCAACGCCCGGTCCGAAAACGCGTGCGAAAACACCCGCCTCGTCTGCCCGTGCCGCTCGTCATCCGGCTCGGTAACGAGGCTGTGATAGCCATCGATGGCGCCGGACTGCGTGCGCGCGTCCTTTGGGTTCGCGCGGTGTCCGCCCGTGCGGTGCCCGAAGATGTCCTTCCAGGCCTCCGCCTTCGTGTAGCTGAGGCGGTCGGGCGCGAGGCGCACGACGGCGCCGTAGCGCCGGTGCTGCGCGGCGACCCACGACACGCTGGTGCCGGCGAGGAAGTGGTACAGGTAGACGAGGGACGTGCAGGCGGCGAGGCGCGGGCCCGGGTATTTGGCGAGCGGGTGGAGGAGGAGGTTGTAGAGGGCGAGGGTGGTGGAGGTGGTGAGCCACTGCGCGCGGGTTTAGTGGTTGTTGTGTGATTGGGGGGAGCTGGGTGTGGGTGGGTGGGTGGCGTACCAGGATGAAGAGGGCAAGTGATACGTGGGTTACGCGGAGGTTGGAGAGCCGCGCATCGCCGTTGAACAGGAATTCTTGGAGGAGCGGCACCAACTTAGCCTCCATTTTCCGCTTTTTATTGTAGATTGGCGAAGTTAAGTGGAGCAGGAATTATCCTCGTGCTTCTCTTTATACTGCAGATATTGGCCCCCATGGTCGCCCTTTTTCATCAAATGCGCGTATCGGGCTTGTGGTTTTAGTCCGCGGCAGTCATGACCTTCTCATGATGCTGATTCGTTGTGGTTGACTCAACCCTGGTCGTGCCAATGCAAGCTACTCCATGTGTGGTCAATGAAGCTCTGGACAACGGTTAGATATAGATCGCACTTTACCTCAATTGGGTTACGACCGAGCGTAGCGATAGGGCTCAGCGATGCAATGTATATTGCTCTCGTAGAGAACATGGCCATCAATGATGAAACAATTGTTCTGACCAATTGCATGACATTACACAATCAAACTTACGGGAGAGCTGCGTATCTAGCCGAGGTGAGCCGAGATGAGCCGAGAATCATCTTATTTTTTGTAAGCTGAGCCAAAACCTGGAGATCCGTGTGTGGGCGAAGACCCCCGCTAGGTAATGCGGGTTGCCCCACATTCGTTTCAACCGATGCCTGCGTAAGTCATTGACTAAGCATTATGGAACTATGGCGTGCACTGATTTATCCTGGCCGTTTGCCGTGCGTGAACGAAAATAAATGCATCTTGACTGCCGAGCGTGTTGCGAATAAAAGTGGATGGAAACCTACATCACCACTACTGCACCGCGAATTGCGCTGGGTCGAGAGGAAAAGTCACGAACGACCTACGCGATTCGTGAACGTACCATCCCAAAAATAGCCCCAACCTCTCGCTGCCCCGCAATAGGGCTGCTGAGACGGAAGATCGGATATTTTTCTACCCGACGAGTTAATCACGGCTGAACGAGAGCCCGCTGGCCGTGTGCTGGGCTGTGGTCCTTACTAACGATTATTGACTTTTGTTTCAACCCATGGCTCAACTAATGCCATATCCGAATGCGGGATGATGGGACGCGCCGCCGCTTTTTGTAGGTGGCGACTGTGCCGAGTATGGGAAAGTATGTACTTTATTCTCCTACCCACGGTTCGGTCCGAGCCGTGCCAACGGTTCATCTACTTTCTTCGAACGTCTTGAAAGTATTGACTGACTATCGCATTTGGTTCGCCCGCAGAAAAAGACACGCAGATTGGTTACGACCCATAAGATGAGGCTTAAAGCCAACCGGAAAAGATGCTACGAAATTTCTGTTCTGAGATGAAAGACTAATCACTACAACGCGATCCCGAGCGCCAATAGTAGGAGACCTTTCTACATATCTACAACCAGAAGAAATAACTCAAAGAAATTCTCTTTCTTCACACTCCACCCCTTCACTCCAATCACTTATCTACAACGCACCCACCAACCTCCCCAACTCCTCCGCCACCTCCCTCACCAACCCCTCAATCTCCGCCTCTGCCAACCCATCCCCCTCATACCTCACCCCCACATCAATCGCATCAGTCTTCTCATTCCTCCCCACATCCACAAACAAATTATTCTCCCTCCGCAACCACCCGCCATCAATCCCATCCACCGCCGTCCTCCCCACAACCTTTTCCTTCGGCGCAAAATCCGTCGGCACGCCAATCCTCAACGGCTCGAGCTGCAACCCCACCCCCTCCAGACCCTCTTTCTCCCCTCCAGCAGCGGGCGAACGCTGCCACAACAAATTAACGCACACATTCCCCAACGCCCGCCACCCCCCCTCAACACACCGATCCACCACCCCCCTCAAATCCACCTGCTCGAATTCCAACCGTCCCCCCAAATCCTCCTGCACCGCCCTCGCCCCGCTCCTCGCATCGACCCCCAGCGCATCGCGCACGACGAGCGGGAGGAGGTTGAGCGTCGGCCCGCTTAGCGCATCTATCCGCGGAAAGCTGCCCGAGCGGCCGACTTGGTACAGGCCGAACGTCGGATTCGTCGCACTGGTGTGGCGAGCGAGGACGCGGGCGATGGCGAGGAGGAGCGTCGCGTGCAAGGCGACGCCGGATTGGCGGCAGCGCTGGTCGAGGGTGGTGAGGGAGCGGATGGCGGAGGGGATGAGGACGAAGGTTTGGCGGGGGAGGGAGGAGGTGGAGGTGTTGTTGGAAGAAGAAGAGGAGGAGGAGGAGCCGAGGATGGTCGGGGAGGCGAGGTGGAGGTAGTTCTGCCAGTGCTGCTGCACGGCGGCGGCGGCGGCCTGGTCGTTGGCTGTGGTGCTGAGGGCGTGGGTGATGAAGTCGGCGAAGGCGGGGGGTGGGGCGAGGACGTCCTTGCTGGCATAGAGGGCCGCGAGGTCGGCGAGGAGCAGCGGAATCGTCCACGCGTCGTAGGTGGCGTGGTTGAAGGTGAGGAGGACGGCGTCCCTCTTCTCCGCGCTGCGCAGCAGACACAGGCGAACGGGTGGGGTGAACAGGTCCGACGGCCTCGCTGCGATAGCCTTTACTTCCTCAACGACAGCCGGCACGAACTCGCCCTGGCCAGCGTCGAGCTGCCGGAATCCGTAATCCCGCTTGACGGCCTCGGGCTTCAGGGCAACTTGCACGACGTTCTCCCCGGCCACGGCGGCGAAGCACGTGCGGAGAATGGCGTGCCGCTGCCGCAGGCGCCACCACGCGTCCTTCAGCCTCTCCGGATCGACCGGGGATCTGGCGACGAAAGCCCACGTCGGCTCGAACAGCGTGCGGCCGCTGTTGTGCCAGCCAGCCAAGTGATAAAGCTGGCCGCTGAGGCAGGGCAGGACGTACTCGACGGCCGCCGGGTCGACAGCGAGCAGGTCGATGGCCGCGAAGCGGACAGCCCTGCTGACTAGCTCCTTCGGTTTGGCTGGGGAGGAGGAGGGGTCGACTGCAGCAGCAGCAGCAGCCTTCTTCTGCTTCTTGTTCTTCTGTCGAAGCGTCCGGACGATGCCACCGAGCGTGCCGCCTTGCAGGATATCCGTGACGCTGACGACGACACCACGCTCCCTGCAGAACGCGACGACCTGGATCGCCGCGATCGAGTCGAGGCCCAGCGCGTAGACGTTGCTGGCCAGCTCGACCTCCTCGCGCGGGACCTGCGTCACCTCTGCTAATCCATCCCGCACGGCATCGAGGTCCGGCCCGGGAACCATGTCCTCGAAACCGTCCTCCAGCTTCTCGACCCGCTCAGCCGCAGCGACGGGCAGGTCCTTGAGCCCAGGCGGGAAAGCCACGGCCGCGCGGTCGGGCCGCGTGAGGACGTCTTCCAGGGCGGCCTCGAAGATGGCGACGAAGGCCTGTAGCCCGGCGCGGTCGAGGTGGCGGTCGCGGCAGGAGGCGCGGACGACGAGCTGCGAAGGGCCTTGCTCGAACTCGAAGTTGAGGGGGTAGTCGGCGTCGTCGGGGACGAACTCTTTTTCGCCGTCGGCGGGCTTCCAGGGGCGGAAAAGCTCTTCCTCGTCTCCCTCAGACGGCGGTGGCGCGGTCTTCGTGAACACGAACAACGCGTCGAACAGCCTCTCACTCGTTTCCCCCGTGGCTTTCCTCCACGCTTTCGTCACCTCGCCCAACCCCTCGTGCTGGCCGGAGCGGCCCTCAGCCTGCTCGCGCTGAATTTCTCCCGCTACGGCACCGTTCGTTGCCAGCAACCCCTCCAGCCGCAGGCGGAACGGTACGGTGTTGAACAGCGGACCCACAACGGCATCCGCGTCCTCGACACCTTCAACATCACGCCCAGCCAGGACGTGGCCGAAAACAACATCACGAACGCCAGTCAATTGCGTAGCCAGGGCCTTGCCGAACGCCAGTAGTGCGGCCGTCTGCAGCGTGATGCCCAGCGCAGCGCGTGCGGCGAGGATATCTTGTGCGGCAGGGGCGAGGGCGAGGTCGAGCGTGTGGAGTTTGTCGGTGATGGCGCCAGGGCGGTCGCGCAGGGCAGCCTTGCGGTACCCAGCCAGGCGGCGGGACCAGTACGAATTGTCGGTCTGCTGCGCGGTGGCAATAGCACGGGCAGCGGCACTGAAAGACGGTCTGCTGCCAATGGACTGGCTGTGATACGCAGCGGCCAAGTCGGCGAAGATGAGCGGCACTGAGTGGCCGTCGTACAGGGCGTGGTGCAAAGTGACGACGAGGACCTTTTGCTCGCCGCTCGTGATCAGCGTAGCGCGCAGCGGCGGCGTGCGGAAGTCCGCTTCAGCAGGGAAGACGGCGGCGGCGACGATGTCGTCGATGGCACGGGCGATCGACTCTGCAGCCTCGACCTCAGACCAGTTCGGCTGTGCAGCCTCGTGGACGACGCCGATGAATTGACGCGACGACTGTGCTGCGTGGAACGAGGTGCGCAGGATGTCGGTGCTCTGGACGACCTGCGTCCACGCATCCTTCAGGCGGGCGACGTCGATGGTGGACGGCAGTGCCGCGGCGTGGTGGTGCACGTACAGCTTGCCGCTGCCGGAGCTGAGGGTCTGGGTGATCATGGACGTCTGGAGCGGGGTGCATGGGAAGACGTCCAGGACGTCGTCTTTCGGTACGTCTGCTGGGATCGGGAGGGGTACTTGGTGAGCCTCGACTGGTTGCTTCTTTTCGTTGGGTTGAGTGGCCAGCGTCAAGTGATTCTCGAGGGCGCCGATGGACATGTGCTTCATGATGTCTGCAGATGAGACGCGCAGGCCGGCGGCCTTGAGGGCTTTGGAGAAACGGATGGCGGTGACGGAGTCGAGACCCAGGGAAAAGAAGGATGCGTTTTTGGTGACCTCGTGTTCTGCCAGGCCGCACAGCTGGGCGACGGCGGACCGCATCACCTGTGCCTGAGGGGACCAGGTGTCTTCGTCCCATTGATTCTCAGACGCCGCCGAGTCAATGGTCCTCGCCGCGCCATGGATGTGCAGGTCGGCAATCTTAAGCCCGTCCGCGGCGGCTGATGCTTGCACGAGGAGATCGATATTCTCGAGCAGAGTTCTGGTTTTGCCTTCATCTCCAAACACATCCGTCGAGGCAGCGCGGAGAGTGACGACGTCAGACGACGAGTCGGCGACGACTTCAATGGCGAGAGGGTAGTCGGCCGCCATTCCCCCGCTGCCCTCCTGCTCAGTCCATGCGTTTGCATAGGCCAGAGTCTCTTCGGATGAGGCGCGGGAGAAAGAGTAGAGCACATCGAAGAGAGGAGTGGCACAGCCCGCCCAGCGCTGGATGTGGCGGAGTGGCGTGTGTTGGTGCGCCAGCGACGCAGTGCTGTTGTTGTGGACTGCAGCGATGACGTCCTGGACCGTGGCTACGGACTGGCTGTCACAGCGAATGCGGGAGGGAATCGTGGTGACGAGCGGAGCAATCAGAGTGTCGGCAGAGGGCACTGGTATGGCGCGGCCAGCCAACACGCGGCCGATCGTCACGTCGTCGGTGCCGACGGATTGCGCCAAGATCAGTCCGAGCACCGCCTCGAGCAGGGAGGTCAGAGTGGCCATGGCTCGAGATGCTTGTTTGGACAGCGCAGACAGTTTGTTTGACAGAGCCATCTCGACAATCCGCAGCTGTTGGCCCTCACTGCGTGGTTTAGAAGAGACGTAAGACGGCCTGAAGTCTTGGAGATACTGCTTCCAGAAGCTCTCAGCTTCCTTCAGGTCGTGTTGAAGCAGGTAAGTGTAAAGAGCCTCCATATCACCCTGTTGTTGAGGAGACAGTCCTTGATAGTGAGCGTACACGCTGCTCAAGATGAGGTTCATTGAGACAGCATCGTACAAAGAATGGTGAATGGAGATCAGGAGCAGGCCCTCAGTTGTGGCGAGCCTGTAGGGCGGGAGAACCTGGATGTTGTCAATGATGTCCGCGGAGATCTCCTTCTGCTTCTTGGATAAAGGTCCGTGGGAAATATTATCCCACGGAAGAGCGACAGCACGGGGTTTCAGAACAACCTGCACAATTGTGCCGTCCAGTTGTTCGAAGCAGGTGCGCAGTATGTCAACATCAGCCAGTGCATCAAGCCAAGCATCCCGCAGCCTCTCAATGTCGATGGAAGGAGCGAGCTTCAGAACGATATGGTTGACGTAAAGTGACTTGGTATCGTCATTTAGAGAACTGGCAACCAGGCTCTCCTGAAGCGGAAGACAGGGGCGGACGGCCTGGATGGCGGCGTTCGGCAGCTTGGGGTTGGTGTTCTGGGCGCGGAAAGCAGCGTCGAGAGCCAGGAGCTTCTTTCGGGACTCGGAGTGGTCCTGAGCCACGACTGCTTGAGTTTCCTGTACGTTTGAGGGAATTTCCGCAAGTTGAGAGAGGAGCGGCCGGCTGAGAACATCAGCCACGGAACAAGTGAATCCAGCCTTCCGGAGCTTGATGGACAAGTCAATGGCGTTCAAGCTGTCGATGCCCAAGTCAAAGATGTTGGTAGCAGGCGAAATCTCGCCGAGCTCAAACGGCACGACAGTCCTCAGCACATCCCTCACCCTCGTCTCCACCGCATTGAGCTGCCGCTGGGCCGGGGTATCCACAGCCACGCTGCCTGCCTGTGCAGCGCCCTTACCTCCGACCAGCTGAGCCCGCGGAATAGCCTCGTAGATAGCCCTGAGCTTCCTCACATCCGCCTTCCCTGAGATCTGAATCGGAATGAAGGTAAGCGGGACGATATAGCTCGGCACCATATACGGCGGCAACACATTCTTACACCCGGCCACAATCCTCGGCGCCCACTCGCGATACTCCTCGACGACGAACACCGGCGGTGCCGCATCCGCCTTCGCCGGCTTCATGCCCGCACGGCTGATAAACGTCACGAGCTGCGGCCTTCCCGTGCTCGGCGACGGAATAACCAAAGACGTGACATCGACCTTGGCGCCGCCCGCGCACTTCGCCACGGCGGCCGACACCTCCTCCAGCTCCAGCCGCTGCCCACGGACCTTGGCCTGGCTGTCACTCCGGCCGAGGAACTCGATGCAGTCGTCGGCCATCAGCCGCACCATGTCGCCGGTGCGGTACATGCGCTGGCCGTCGTCGAACTCGACGAAGCCCTTGGCGTCGGGCCGCTGGTGGTACCCGTTGGCGACGAGGTCGCCCGTCACGCACAGCTCGCCCGCCTGCCCGCGCTTGACGTACTGCGTCGTCCCGGGGCGAAACACATGCGCGCGGACGTTCCCCACCACCTTCCCGATGTTCCTGACGTTCGTCTGGGGGCTGACGTTGATGGACGAAATCCCAATCGTCGCCTCGGTGGGGCCGTACGCGTTGACGAGCGAGATGGCGTCGCTGGCGGCGAACTCGTCGATGATGCGCTGCGAGATCTTCTCGCCGCCGACGCCCAGGTAGCGCAGCTTCGGCACGTGCTTGGCTTCCAACCCGGCCTGGTCGAGCAGCGACGGCACGAAGCCCGAGTGCGTCACCCCGAGCTGCACCAGCGCCAGGCGCAGGTCGTCGAGCAGCGCGGCGCGCGTCGGCGCGGTGACGACGGCCAGCCCGTGGCGCCAGGCTAGCACCATCTCGCAGATGTGCACGTCGAAGGCGCGGCTGGCGTGCGCGAGGTATTTCCCTGTGCCGCCGAGGAGGGGCGTGGAGGGGACTTCGCGGCAGATGAAGTCGGACTGGGCTTCGGTGAAGGCGGAGAGGTTGCCGCGGGAGACGAGGACGCCCTTGGGCGTGCCGGATGAGCCCGAGGTGTAGAGGAGGTAGGAGTTGTCGTCGGGGTGCGAGGCTGGCGACGTCGTCAGGGGTTGTGGGAGGCTGGACTCGAAGTCCTCGTCGTCGACCAGCACGACGCGGCAGTCGGCCGAGACGGCGGGGAGAGACGACATGGAGGCCTTGTCGGTGAAGAGCATCGCGGAGCCGCTGTCGCGGAGTAGTAGGGCTTGACGCTCCAGCGGTAGGTCCTCGGCGACGGGTAGGTAGCAGTTGCCGCTCTTCCAGATGGCTGCTACTGTGGCATATGCGATGAACGACCGCCCCATGCACAAAGCGACCATCTGATTGAACAACCCATTGTTGCTGATGAAGGCGGCAATGCGGTCGGACATCAGGCTGACGTCCTTGTAGGTCCAGGACTGGGACGTGACGCCGTCCTCGCTGATATCTCTGGCGATCTCCAGAGCAACCCAGTCGGGATGCTCGTTCGCCCAGTGGTCGAGCCAGTGCGTTGGAGGCAGCTCAGGAGCTTTAACGATGGCATCGGTGACCTCAGGTTCCGCCACCGACAGCAGGCTCTTCGGGAAGAACTCTGCGAGGTCTGCCACGGGGTGGTCTGGCCGCTGCACCATGGCGCTGACCAAGGCATCGACCTGCCTGGCGAACAGCTCGAGCTGATCCCTATTCATGACCGAGTCCAGCGCCGAGAACGTGCACTGCAGCTTGCCGCCTTTCTGCTCCACATTCAACGCAATCGGATGCTCCACCGTCAGCGGAATAAACTCATCCAACTGCCTCCAGACTGGACTCTCCCCCTCCTCCTGCCCCACATCCTCCGGATGATACGCAAACATGGCGCAGTACAGCGGCTGAGACGGCTGGCAGTTGACAAGCCGCTTGACGGTTCGCGGGTGCACATGCCGATGCTTAACCGACTCATCCACCACAGCCGCCTGTCTTGCGATCGCCTCGCGCGCGGTGCTGCCCTCCGCCGCGTGGAACGGCACCGGCACGACCGAAATAAGCGGCCCGACGGCGTCGGCCAGCGCCGGGTCGATGACGCGGTCCGAGAACGTCTCGCCGAAGAAGACGGCCGGGCTCTCGAGGTACTCCGCCAGCGTGCATCCAAACGCAGCACGCACAGCTGACACAGCGGAGCCGGCGCCGATCGCTCTCGACAGCTCCAGCAGGGACGCCACGGACTCGGTGAGGTCGATGACGCAGTCGAGGAACTGCGGTTTCGTATCGGCGGCGGTGTTCCGGCGGCCGGAGAGGTCGGGGAAGGTGCGGGCGTCGCCGCCGGCGAAGACGTCGAGTTCCTTTTTCCAGAAGTCCAGCGTGGGTTGCGGGTTTTGAGCGGAGATGAAGGGCGTGAGGCTGAGCGCTTGGCGCCACTGCGGACGGGGAGGGGGGCTGCGGCCCAGGCAGGCGCGTTCCAGGTCGTGGAAGAGGTACTGCATGGCCGGCCCGTCGTGGATGGCGTGGTGGAGAGTGAGCATCAGCGTCGACGTGGTGCCGTCGTCGAAGATGGTGATGGCGCAGAGCGGGCTGCGGAAGCCGGTTTGCTGGCGGTCGGCGGCGATGGCGGAGGCGCGCTGCTTTGCGGCGTCGAGGAAGGTTCCTGGGGCTATCGAGATCTGTTGAGAATCCACGTGCGTGTCGTCGTGGATGACTTGGAGGAAGGAGGGGGCGGAGTCGTCGGGCAGGAGGTCGTCGAATTCAGCTGTTGGGAAGAAGCTGGTGCGGAGGATATCGTTGTTTCGAACGACCTGTGCCCATGCCTCGAGTACTTCGGTAGGCTCGATGCTGGCCTTCAGTTCGAAAGCGTGATTGCTCCAGTACGACTCCGCATTCTGCATCGTCTCGCTCAACAGGCTCTCTTGAAGCGGCAGAGCCGGAGCAACCTGGAACCTGCCCAGCACCCCCTTCTCCTGCAGCTTCGGCGCCCATTTGCTGTGGAACTGCTGGAGTCTGTCTCCCGCAGTCTTCTCCTGGCTCTTCGAGGACGCCTTCTCAACCAGCGTCACCAGCCCCTGAACAGTACTGGACGCCATCATATCGGCCACCGAAACACTGTAGCCATCCGCCTTGAGTCTCGCAGCCAGTCTCAGCGCGCCGATGGAGTCAACACCGAGCGCCGCCAACTTGCTCGCTCTGTTCATGGCCTCGACCTTCGCGCCAGTGAGGTCCTGGATCTTCCTCATCACGAACAACTCCGCCTCGGACCGCCCCGCAGACGGCGAAGGCGCAACCTCGGACGCCACGGCAGACGGGTTCAGCAACTCCTCCCACGCCTGCAAATCGACCGTCTCATACGCCACCCTCAGCGCATCGCGATCCACCTTCGCGCTCCTGGTCCTCGGAATCTCCCTCACGACCAAGAACACACCAGGAATCATGTGCTCCGGCAGCTCCAGCCTTGCCATCTCGAGCGTCTTCCTCGCCACCTCGGCCGCCTGGGGACCCAACACGACCAACTCCTTCCCCCGCGCCAGCCCGGGCGCGGCAAGGTACGCAACCACCACCCGCGCCATACGGTCCGGCCTGCTCAGATACTGCACAGCGACCTGGCTCACCCTCTCCTCGCACCCCCTCAACGCCCACTCAATCTCGCTCAACTCCACCCTTATCCCCCCGAGCTTGACCAAATCATCAGCTCTCCCCACGAAGTCGATCGACCCGTCCGGCAACTCCCGCACCTCGTCGCCGGTGCGGTACACCGCGCAGCCCAGCCCAGCGCTCCACACGAACGCGGCCGCCGTCTTCGCCGGCGTGTCGAGGTAGCCTTTCGCTAGCTGCGGCCCGCTGAGCGCGAGCTCGCCGACGGCGCCGCGCAGCACCACCCGGTCCGGGTCGCGCGGGTGCACGACGTGCGTGCCGAGCGTCGGCAGCGCGACGCCAACGTTCGAAGCCGCCACGGCTCGCTGGGCTGCGGTGAGGCTGGGGCCGGCGAACTGCGCGAGGGTCGAGACGACGGTCGTTTCGGCGGGGCCGTACGTGTTGAACGCGATGATGCTGCTGCTGCTGCTGCTGTCGCCCCCGTCATCGTTGCCGCCGGCGCCCCAGTCATCCGCCACATGCTGCGGCAGCTTCTCGCCGATGAACGTGACGACGCGCAGCGTCGGACAGCTCTTCCGCGGCACGCCCGCGGCGAAGGCAGGCGTCAGGTGCGCGTGGGTAGCGCGCGTGGCGGTGGCGAGCGCGGCGAAGGAGTGCAGCAGGTTGTCGCGCGTGGACGAGACGACGGCGCCGCCGAGGCCCCAGGTGTAGAACAGGTCTTGGACGAAGACGTCGAAGGTGAATTGCGAGAACTGCATGCAGCGGACCTGCTTCCCGTCGGCGTTGGACGGCACGCAGCGTTGGAGCGACGTCATGCTCGCGACGGCGGCGCGGTGGTGGATCGGGACGCCCTTGGGCTGGCCCGTCGTGCCGCTGGTCCAGATGAGGTAGGCTGGGTCGTCTGGGCTCGCCTGCAGCAGCGAGGTTGCTGCTGCGTCTTCGGCGGTCAGCCCGGGGAGGGCGGGGGGATCGGTCCATTGCCCCAGGTTGTTCACTTCGATCTTCCGGACACCACGCGGAATCCCGTCCGCCAACTCGGGCTTTCCAGCGTCGACGACTACCATAGGCGCCTGCGTGCGGAGGATGAGGTCGTGCCGCCTGCGGGCCGGGAAGAACGGGTCGACGGGACACCACGCGCCGCCGGCCTTGAGGATGCCGAGCAGCGCCACGTACAGCGCGGGGCTCTTCTCGAGGCACAGCGGAACGTAGACGCCGCGCAGGTCGCCGAAACGGGCACGGAGCTGGGCAGCGAAGGCGGAGGCGCGCTGGTTGAGCTCGGCGTAGGTCCAGGTGATTTGCTCGGTGGTGGGGTCGAGGGCGGTGACGAAGACGAGCGCTGTGGCGTCGGGATTGGTTCGCGCGTGGGATTCGAGCTGGGAGTGCAGCAGCGAGGTGTCGTCGGCGACCTTGCGCAGCTCTGCTTCGGAGGCTGGATGGGTTGAGAGCAGGGAGACGCGTGGGGCTGACAGGCCGGAGACGAAGGGCTGGTCGGGGTGCGAGAGGATGTGTTGCAGGATGTCGTTCAGCTCTGTCAACATGACGTCGGCGCCCTGTTGGTTGAGGTGGGCGTCGGTGAATGTGGCCTTTAGAGTGATGGCGCCCTGGCTGCTGGGCCACACCTCGATCATGACTGCGAAGTCGTTGGCCATGGGCGGGTAGTTGATCGACTTCCAGATGCTGCTCTCTTCGCCCGCGACGCCGAACTCTTGGAAGGCAAACAGCGTGTCGTATGGCAGCTGGCCGCTGGCCGACGTGATGCTTCCAATCCTGGCCTGCAAGTGACCCAAGGACTCGGCATTCGCCTGTGCCAGCTTCCGCGCAACATCGAGGAACGTGATGCTCTCCATCTCTGTTACCGGGGTTCTGACGGGGATGGTGGCGAAGGTGGGCGCCATGCACACCTCCAAGTCCTTGTCGAATCTTCCTGAGATGACGCTGCCGAAGACGACGTTGTCGGCGGAGCCAGTGTAGCCTGACAAAACCACGAGCCAGGCCGCCTGCAGAACAGCCAGGGCAGAAGTGCCCATCGCCTTCGCAGCATCTCGCAGCTGCGTCAGGGGCACCGTCGATTCTATTTGGTGAGTTTGCGGGAGTCCGGTTCTGGCTTCGGGCCGCAGACCCGTTAGGTTGGGGAAGGGAAGAGGACTCAACCCTTCCAGGTATCGGGACCAGAAGAGACCATGCTGGTCGTGGTCGGCCAGGTGGTGCATATCGACTGCTTTGCGCAGCGATGTGCGGTGCGGTGCCGTTTCTCCACGGTATTCGGCATCGACTTCATCGAGAAGGAGCTGGAACGAGCCACCGTCGAAGATAGCGTGGAAGAGGCTGACGATGATGACCCGCTGTGTTGGCGAGGTCAACAAGGTGAGTTTGTACGGCGGGTCTTCGAGAGAAATGTCGCTTTCAATGCGGCGCAGTGCGTCGTTAATGTGCTGGCTGGAAGTGTCCGGGACATCTCCGACTTCCCAAGTGACCTGCGCCTTGCTGGAATGAGGGGCAAGAATGCACTGC
Organism: Lasiodiplodia theobromae; assembly: GCF_012971845.1. Classification (NCBI taxonomy): domain Eukaryota; kingdom Fungi; phylum Ascomycota; class Dothideomycetes; order Botryosphaeriales; family Botryosphaeriaceae; genus Lasiodiplodia; species Lasiodiplodia theobromae. The sequence continues at coordinate 1,132,508 of NW_023336563.1, read as the reverse complement.
GCGAACGGCGCCATGTCATCATCAACCGGCACAAAGACGGTCCGGAATGCCTCGTGCCTGGTCAGTATGGACTCCCAGGCCAACTTCAGCCTATCCAAATCCGCGTCCTCTTGTATTTCAAAGACGGAGTGGTTGATGTACGTCCTGCACGGCGCATCCTTGGACAAGCTCCGCACGAAGCTGGCCAACATACCAGACTGTGTAGCCGTAGGAGGATACACTGCCTCTACCTCCTCGTCTGCCAAGTCAAGGTAGTTAGCGCAGTCTTGTTTGTGGTCGCGGGCAAAGCTTTCAAGCTGACGCTGACGCTCGTCCAGAAGAACAGCCGTCGACGGCGAGGCATCAGCCTGCTTCTCGGCCAGGAGCGCCGCAACACCTGCCGCCGTCCGGCACTGCAGGATCTCAGCAACGGAGACAGGCACGTCCAGCTTCTCCCGCAACCTCTGCAGCAACGCCATGCTGCGCAAGCTGTCGAGGCCCAGCGAAAACAGATTCGCCTCCGCCTGCACATGTGCCGCATCAGTGCCAACAGCATCAGCGATAAGGCCCTGGACGAGCGTGAACAGCTCCGCTCCAGCACCACCCAGCGAGCCCGCAGGCCGCTGCACCACCACCGGCGCCTGAGCAGCGGCATCCTCAACGACCTCCTGCGCAATAGCCGCGACGCGCTTCCGATCAATCTTCGCCGACGGCAACCGCGGCAGCTCCGCCACGACCTCGACGTATGCAGGGCGCATGAAGTCCGGCAGCCGCTTCCTGGCCTGCTCGCGACACGCCTCGACGACCTTGCCTGCGCGGCAGCGCGGCGCCAGCACGATCAACGCGACGACCTGCGCACTGCCATGCTTCGCCACACCGACCGCGACGTCCTTGACGCCCGGCACCTCCGCCAGCACGCCCTCGATCTCGCCCAGTTCCGCCCTGCGCCCATTCAACTTGACCTGCCCCGCCGAAATGCGTCCGAGGAACTCGACGAACACTTCATTCCCATCCTCGCCCCACACGAGCCGCGCGCGGTCGCCCGTCCGGTACAACCGCCCGTACTCGCGGCTGTCCACGAACGCGGCTGCCGTCTCGGCGGGGCGGTTGAGGTAGCCCTTGCTCAGCTGCGGCCCGCCGATGGCGAGCTCGCCCGCGAAGCCGGCTGGGACAGGGCGTGGCGTGGTGGACGACGGGTCGAGGACGAAGAGCGAGGAGGTGGGGAGCGCGGGGCCGATGACGGAGCCGCGGAAGCCGCGCGGGACGGGGAACAAAGTGCAGTTGATGGAGGCTTCGGTGGGGCCGTAGGCGTTGGCGAGGCCGGTGGGACCGTCGTGCTCATCGTCGTTGGCGGCGGAGGGAGTGGTGGGGACGACAACGGCGAAGTTCTCAATCACCTTCCGCGTCAGCGCCTCGCCCATCGTCCACAGGCTGCGCAGCGTCGGCAGCTTCGCCGGGCGGAGCAGCGCCGCCACGCTGGGCGTCGTCATCATGACGGTCGCGCGGAGCGCGGTGACGGTGCCTTCGAGGTCGGACAGCGTCAGCTGCCGGTCGGCGCTGCACAGCGTCGCGCCTGACGACCAGGTGACGAAGATCTCCATGATGGAGGGGTCGAAAGTCGAGGCGGCGAACTGGAACCAGCGGGATGGTTTGTCAGGGTTGGTCGAGAGGGGCAGCGTTGCCGCGTGCGAGCGGATGGAGCAGGTGCAGGCGTGGTGCTGGATCTGCACGCCCTTCGGCTTGCCCGTCGAGCCGCTGGTGTACATGACGTAGGCGACGTCGGCCGGGTTGATTTGGACCGGAGGTTTGTCGGGGTGACTGTGACTTTGGGTCACTTGCGTGACGTCGATCCAGGCCAGCGGGTGCAGGGCGTTGGGGCGTGTCTCTGGGGCGCCGCTGCCCAGGACGGCGCGGGGAGCGAGGTCGTCTAGGATGTCCCGCAGTCTTTCTTCCGGGGCGTCCAGTGGAAGCGGGCAGAAGCCGTAGCCTGATTTGAGCACGCCCAGGTATGAGACATAGAGCTCTGGGGACGGAGGGAGGTAGAACGGGAGGATGTCTGGCCTGCCCTCCTGCTGCTTCCTGGGCTGGCCCAGCTGTTCCAGTATCTGAGCGGCCAGTGTGTTCGCCGCTGCATCCAGCTCCGCATACGACAGAATTGTATGGTGTCCTCCATGAAGGAAATCCAGTGCTGGCTGGTCGGGAGTCTCGGCTGCGCGCCGCTCGAAGTCCGAATGCAGCAAAACGCTGAATGTCTCATCTCGATCCTGCGGTATCTGGGACGGCGTTGACAAGGGAGGGAAGTTGGTTATCGATAGCAGCTGTTTGCTATCGTCTGATGCTTCGTCCTGCAGTCCGAGCATGAAGCTCTCGAAAGCGTGTACGATGCTCGCAACGGCAGGCTCTGGGATCAACTGCGTGTCGTATGACACCGAGTTTGATTCGCCGTCCGGTGACAGCTCGAGGACAAACTTTGCCTGTTCCAAATCAGATCACTGTCAAAAGAGTAACGTATTTTTAACTCACCCTCTCGTCTCTCCATTGCTTCGCCGGGTTGATATACAACACAAAGTCCGTGTGTGCACTGACTTGGTCGTCTGTAACCGAGTTCAAACCAAACACCTTCACAGAAGTGCTCAAAGGTCCTTCTTCAGCTACAGCGTGCACAACTCCCTTCCATTCGCTTATCACGAGGCCGAATGCAATATCGTCCAGCCCGGTGAACGCCATGACGGCGTTCGCATATTTTCTGACGTCATCAGCCACATCTCGTTTGCCCGATGCTTCAACACCACGCAGTGAGAGTCTTTGGATGGAACCATGATTCTGCTCATCCGCGTGGAAGGGATGCAAAGCTGGAACCTTGGTAGACGGCAGAATGTAGGACTGTTCCAACTGTCCTGCATACGTGCCTCCTACCGCTGCGGGGATCGGGAGGCTGTCGTTAGACTGCATGGTGGCTTGGCTGGTCGCCGCCGTCAGATGATGGATCCAGATTAGATGGCTGGAGATAAGATTATTGAATGGCTACTGCGTCCTTTTTCTAAGCGGAAAAATCACGCCGCGGCTGTTTCGCCTCCCACATGCCGGCGAGTTTTTTTTTTCAAAGTGACTGCATGCTCTCATCCGAGATCGCCCTCAACCACCGCGCTTCCTGATGTCAGGCACGCCCGCTCTTGGCAAAGTGCGCGCATTTCCGCACAGTATGGATCATATGTAACGTCGTTAGTGTCCATTGTCCTCGTATCTCGGCAGTTGGGAAGGTGTTGACGGCAGGACGACATGGGACAGCGAAATTTGCCCGTGCGCTAAGTGTCAAGTTGGATGCCCTTTAGGCCGAGATGATCGAAAGACCGAGAGGGATGCCTTGTTCTTATTTGGGCGGCGCACACGAAAGAGAAAGAGAAAGAGAGATCCGGAGTCCGTCGGGCCCGACCGGAGGGGTACTCATGCCGGAATACGAAAGGATCAGATAAGATTTTCGGCACCTGATCTGATTAGACCAATCAGATAATCCCCCGCCTATTGCACCATACCAGCCCATCATTCCGCCCGCCGTTTGATCGTCAGTAGTAAGCGAGCGTGTGGGACGGTCGGAGCACGCCGCCCCTCTCCGTCCGCTCCGAGACGGCGTCGACTCGCTTAAAAAATAAATGGATATATTCCATCAAGATCCACAGATCACGCCTTCCCACGGGACCGACTTCTTTGTGCCTGAGCTACGCGAAATGCACCGAGAGAGGCGGTCAGAAAACCCATTTCCTACGAATACGTCCGTAACGAGAGCTCTTCCAATGAAGGACTGAGAATGGAACCGGCTTTGAACAAGTACGTCTGGAATTTTTCACCATCTTGACCGGATTTTCTAGAAGCGGCTAAAAGTGGCCTGCCCTGAATATCGCGTTGCCCGCGGTCTGGTTCCGCGGAGATCCCTGTCGAAATCCTACAGCTTGGCCGGCACCCATTGTGGCGCCCTCTTCTCTGCAAACGCCCTGATTCCTTCCTTAAAATTCCGCCCGGCCATGAGCCTGCCGTACCATCCCTCAATGAGCACCGAGCTGCCGTCTTCGACACTAGCCTTCTCCCACCCGAGTTCGATGCCCTCCTTGCTGACGATGACACCATCCGGACTATTCCCGCAGATCTCCTTGGCCAGCTCCACGGCCGCAGCCACAGGCTCGGTCTCGACGACACGGTTAATGAGGCCCCACGCCTCGAGCTGCCCGGCTGTCACAGTGCGGCCCGTCAGCGCCAGTTCCATAGCCCGCTGTCTCCCAATGATCCTGGCCAGCCTTGGCAGGGATCCTGCCACCGCCGCTATACCGCGCTTGACCTCGGGCAGGGCGAAAACTGCGCTCCGGGCTGCGATGACTAGGTCGCAGTTGACGATCATCTCGAAGCCACCGCCCATGCAGATCCCATTGACGGCTGCGATGACCGGTTTTTTCCCTCTTCGCCGCGGTAGCCCGGCGAGCCCAGGAGCGTCCATCGGCGAGACCTGCCCGGATTCGTTCAGCCTGTTCCATTCTGAAAGAAAAAAAGGCCACCACATGTTAGTCGGAAGATTCCGTTGTTGCAGCCGAGAGGTGTGCGTACCGTTTAGGTCGGCTCCCGTGCAGAAGGCTCGTCCTGAGCCGGTTATGATGCCAACGAGCAGTGATGGTTGCTCGTCAAACCACTTCCATAGCTGTTGAATCTGCTTGCTTGTTTGCGTATCGATACAGTTGAGCTGCTTTGGTCTATTCAGCGTGATGAGGAGAATCTGAGGCGTAGGAAAAGAAACAATGCAGTGTTGCACCGGAGGGTGGGGCTGTTCGGTTGCCATGTTCCTAAGAGATTATGGGGTGGTTGGGTGCATTACCACTACCGGTTGCATGATCCTTTTATCCTTGGCTCTCGCAAAGCACGCAATATACAGCCTTCCCAAAGCCCTATACTGCACCTACAAACAGCGCCACCCCGGAGCAAACCGTGACCCTGCAAGGCCTTTGCACTGGCCCTGTCCTGACTTGAGGACCTGAAGGATACGAAATGATTAGCGCATTCCCTCGCCGACGCATTCCCACTCCATTTACGGGATCGTGCCAAACACCAACAGGGAGCGCACCTACTCATACGACTCAGACATCACAGTACCCGTTGTCCCCGCTGTCGGAGGGATGTCTTCGAAGGCGGGTGGCCATATTGTCACTGGCAGCGGAACGTCGGCTCGGCAAGCTCGCACTTCGGCATATGAGAAGAGAGAGCATCTGATATATTTATACGCCCGAACACAGACTATTAGCACCTAATACCCTCGGCTTATAGCAAACTTTTATCCCCATTCACTCTTGTTTGCTAAGTCACCGGCTTGTCTCGGCAACATGGCAGAATCACCAGCCGCCAACTTCGTCATCAAGCTCCCCCATCCCTTCCTCACCGCCTACCAGGTCCAGGTTGTCCCCGGCTCGACACCCCGCGCACTAAGGCTGGTCAAGTCGGCAACCCAAAAACCGGGCAAGCCCCTCCCCGAGCCCCTCCACTCCACCCACCTCACCTTCGACGACCTATGGCACGAGCCTCGCGACCAGCTGCCCGCCGACAGCGACAACAGCCCGTGGGCGCGGGCACGCCGCAGCGCCGTCACCGCCTTCCGCTGGGAGTCCCCCTCCACCACCATCACCACCACCACCTCCTCCTCCTCCCTCGCCGATGACGCCGACGCACTATCACCACGACCACCTCCGGCAGCGGCGGCAGTGGCAGTAGCAGCACCGACCCTCGCCCAACTCTGGAACGCCATCCACGCCCTCTTCGTCATCTACCCGTCTCAAGAACAACTCCGCGCCACGCTCCTCGGCCCCGACAGCTCCGTCCTGCGCGCCGAACTCCTCCGCACCGGCCTCGCGCTGCCACACCCACGCCCCTGGACCGCCGCCGGCAACGAAGACGCGTCTACCCCTCCGTCCTCCGAGCTGATCCTGCGCCGCGCCGCCTTCTGGCAGGGCGCGGGCAGCCCGCTCGGACCGCGGCCGATATGGGCTGTCGGCGACGGGACGGACGGTGCGGCGGTGCGGAAGGGCGCCAGCGCGTATCCGCCGACGCCGCAGGACTACGAGTTCTCGATGAAGTTCCCGCGGGAGCGGGTGTACAGCCGGCATCCGGTGCGGCCCGCGAAGCCGGCGCCGGGGTCGGTGGTGTATAGTCGGTACATTCCGCATCTGGATGAGCACTTCTCGCTCGTTGTGGTGGATTGGCGGGACGCAGGGCATCTGGGGTTGTTTAATAAGTGGCAGAATGATCCGAGGGTGGCGAAGGGGTGGAATGAGACGGGGACGGTGGACGAGCATCGGGAGTACCTGCGGAGGCTGCATGAGGATAAGCATGTGCTGTGTTTGTTTGGGAGGTTCGACGATACGCCGTTTTCGTATTTTGAGGTGTATTGGGCCAAGGTAGGGATGTCCCTTGTAAGATTGGTGTTCGTTGCTGACTCGTGGCTTTGTAGGAGGATCATTACGGCGCGCATTACGACGCTGGCGATTACGATAGAGGACGGCACTCGCTAGTGGGCGATGCGACCTTCCGCGGCTCGCATAGGGTGAATGCGTGGTGGTCCGGCGTCATCCACTATATTTTCCTGGATGAGCCGCGGACGCCGTGCGTTGTGGGTGAGCCCAAAGCTACCAACGGAACCGTCCTCTCATACGAGAACGCACATGGCTTAAGCATTCTGAAATACGTTGACCTCGGTCACAAGAGGTCAGTGCACGTTTACTGCAGCAGGGAAAAGTGGTTCCAGCTCTGCCCACTCTTCTGGGATGGGCAGGACAAGCCTTTGCCAAGTGCCGATCGTGCCGCTTGGAACGCGAAGCTTTGATGGGCCGTTCGAGGCAAGAGGTTCCTTTCAAAAACAGATGGCAGACAGTGCAATCATGACCATTCGCATATTTTGTGTATCACGCCAGAGGCTGGTTCGGATTTGCATACTATCAGTAGCATCACTAAATGTACTACTTCACGAAGACTACAAAGTCAGTTGACTTACTTTACCCAGATTTGGCCAGTATTGGATCTTCGAATGCAACTATCCATGTGACCCCGATTATCGTCAGAATCGAGGATACCTACGGTCGAAAGAGCTCCATGCTAAACACTCTCGCAAAAGACGAAACGCTCGTGAAGTACACAGCCACAAGGAGGACTTGTAAGGGAAAATGCCGCAAAGATAGGAAAGACCAGCCGAGGAAGGCGAGAGCGAGGCGGGGGAATAACTTCAAGAAATGGTCCGATTATTCATAAAGCAAGCCTATTTGATTACATAAAAATAATAGCAGAAGTCCACAGCATCTGGGACCTTAGATTCCTTTTTAGCGAAGCCGGAGTAACTTGCAATCAAGAAGGACGATCGTAGTCAACACCGATGATTTCTCATAGACGGAGGAAAGTAACCATTCAACATTTCCAGTGGTATACCAGATTTGTAGTGATATTTTGAGTGGTAGAGATAAAACCAACTGTCGTAATAGAGTTCTTAGATTGCATCATCTGAGATCGGCAGCAGTGAGTGCTCCGTGAATATAACTCAGTCATTCATACACGCTCGTATCCCATCGGTACAACTGGGATCGCTGAAGGAGTGCGGATACCGATATCGGTGTGGAGACAGATCAAGAAGGTGGAGACTAAATTTTGCTTTTGGCCTTGTGTTAATAAGATACCGGGGATCATGACGATCCACGTTGTGTTAGCATTTGGTTCCATCAAGGACCTGAAAATGAAATTCACGAAGAAAACTATAACAAAATTAGAATTCATGTTTTTCTTCGTACTGCTGTAATAATTGCCAAGTCCCTAGATATCTACAATAGTAAAAAGATAGATGTTGAAGTAAAGAAGCGTTGGAAAAGGTCGGGTTTAGGTCCCCCGTGGTCGGGTTTAGGTCCTCGGCATCGGGTTTAAGGTTTTCGTATGCGAATGGCAGAGTATTTTCTATAGCCAATTAGAACCTCCGCACGCCGCAATTGCCCGGCGACACCCCTCCTGGACAACACTTGGAGATATCCTCATAACGCATCCCCAGCAACCATACACTCCCCGGCAATCACCACCCTCCTCCTCAGTCTCTCGTTCAGGGCCATAGCCAGCTCAATGCAACGCCCAACCCTGGGTCTCTCATCTCGTCCGCCGTTCCAATTCCTGCACCAACACCCTCTACGTTCTCTTAATAAAAACGTGTATACTGCTCCCTCAGGGTATCGTATTGATGCTAGCCCTGAATGATTGATGAAGCCTTTTTTTTTGTTAAAGAATAAAATGCCCAATCGCCCTTACGTAAGCTTTTAATCAATCTCGGAGTGCTGTAACTTTCGTGGGTGTTGTAATTAGTAGGGCCATAACGTTACAAATTTGGACTTGTGTATTTCGGGTTTGATACACAACGTCTCCTGTATAGTACTTCCTAGAAATTCTGTATTTGGTAAGGGCGATTAGAGAATGACTTTCATGTCGATCCAAAGGAACGTAGTCGGTGAAGCTGCACAGCTACAGACTATGCATGCAGCTCCGCGGTCCCAGTCTACAAGCCACTAGCTGTCTTGCATACGAGTGGCGCAATGCCCAATCCCTTCGGCCCAGGCAATGCTGGTCAGCCAGTAGATCTACCGCTAAAGCTTGACCTACCATCTTAACCACAATCACTATCTAATTCACATATATAAAGACTCGCAAATTGCCCTGTTGAGCCTTCCAAAATCATCAATCCGCTCATACATACTCGATTCAACCCTTCAACTGCTCAACACACAATCCAATCTCCATCAGCATGAAGCTTGTCGCTATCATCGCCACTGCGCTCTTCTGCGCCACTCCCCTGGTCGCTTTGCCTCGAGGCCAGCCAGAGGGAACTTCCCTCAACCCTGCGCAGCCAAGGGGAGTTCTCTTTGATCCGAAGGACTCCCCCAACCCTGTTCATCGCAGGTACGCTCCCTGTGTTTGTGATGGCGACGACGGCGAGGACTGCTGCGACTCCAGCTCTGTTCGTCGCTCTGTTCGTAAAAGGCAAGACGAATGCGACCCGGATGTGGACGACGACTGCTGCGATGACGATGACGAGGAGTGTGACTCTGCTTCTCTTCGTCGAAGGCAAGATGAAGAATGCGATCCGGAGGACGACCCCGACTGTGTTTGCGATGACAATGGCGAGAACTGCTGCGATCCGACTGTGGATGACTGCGACGATGGCGACTCCAGCTCTGTTCGTGAAAAGCGAGGCGATGGATGCGATCCTTTTGTCGAAGAGGACTGTCTTTGCGACGACAGTGGCGAGAACTGCTGCAGGTCGGATGACGATTCATGCACCATTTAGCTCTGTTCGCCGCAGGCAAGACTACAACGACGACGACGACGACAACGACGATGATGACCGCAAGTGATAACGGTCTAGACCATGAACTTCCAGGGCAGCAGTTTCGGCAGGTGTTCGATTCAGTTTTATTCGCGGCCACCGATGGCACCTCATTCATTCAACTACCAGTGCAGTCTTCATAACCAATCGCCCAATCAACCAATCAATTCATTTGCGAGGGTTCGGTAATATTCCTACGGCGGCTTCGTCTTGGCTGCACCAGCACGACCGGTAAACTGTGGCTTGGATCTAAAGTCCCGTTGGATCCACGTAAGCTTACCCGCATTGAATGCTTTCTTGATTTTGCTAATCGTTTTGCAGAAGCTACTGTATCGGCGCTATCAACATCCCGGTTTAGTGCTTGGACAGCGGTCGCCAACGGTCTGGACCAGCTACTATCAACCTTGTGAAAACCACTAGAGGGGGTGGCAAATGGAGGCCTTTTCATTCACTCGTTTACTACAAAACTACAAAAAAAAAACTATAGCCATGCTTTTCATCAATTAGCTTATGAGCTGCTCTAGTTATCAACCACTTTTTGACGCAATAGAGCTTACCCACACCAACGTGACGAATGCATATCTGTTTCATTTCCCAATTCAATCCAGGAGTATCAACAAGCTTAATGTGCATTTGCATTAGTTGCGAGGTTCAGACCGTTATTTACTAGGCGGAATGGATCCTCCTAACTTGCTCATTTAAAAATCGTCAAGCAAGCAATTGATGTGTCGACTGAAGCAGGAAGTAGTCGTTCAGCTGTATATTCCGGAACAACCACGGGTCACACACATACAGAACTGTGCAGTTGTCGCTCTTGTAAGCACTAGTTGCTTTGGTTAAGCCCACATAGCGCTCAACTCCTTTCCACGAAAGCCTAAGCAGACAATCGTGGTGATAGATCTCACGCAAATCGGAAATAATCTTACCATGCACCACAATCACAAGCTACTACAAATTCGTGGACGCATTCCTATACATCAACCCTAACAGTCCTATTATCTCAATGGTTAATTCAAGATAAAACCTCATCACTTTAAACATGAAGATTTCTCGATCTCGTTCAGAATCCTTGCCACCAATGGCGGCACGCTCGACTTCACGTGCAGTCCGTAAGATCCAGTAACCAATCGCACGGTCAATAATTTTGTTGGCGGTGAGACATACTCCTTCAACCTGAGCTTAGGGCTCACCATTTAAACCAGCTAACTGTTCCTCAAACAGACGACCAATCTCGAGTAAGTTTACCCACACCAGAATTTCTTCTACTGTCTTACTAGTCCTCCTTGCAGAGACCTACTCTACTACAGCGCCGTATGCAAGTTCCTGGCCATTTGCCCTGCTGGAGGGGCTGACCCAGTCATCACGTTTGCCAGATTCCCTCGCAGGTCTACTTCCCATCACTCTGGTGAAGAGGTCTTACCTGAGGTGGACGCGATTGGTGGATTGCTCTGTCTGCTCAGCCTCCGTTAGACGCATTTTCCGGGCAAATCCTTACCAGGCGGGGTGGCTCACTATTCCTCTGACAAAGTTTAAACTCAGCTCTGCATCAGCAGAGAAGATGGCTGTGATCATGGCGAGGATCAGCAAATCCCTTTGCACATTCCTATGAAAGCCATGTATGTATGTACAACCAATCCGAAGGACATGTGATTCATGGATTTCATTAGTCACCGGTGACCGTTTGACTTTGCAAGTATCCTGGGTGCTACTGTGATGGATTGCATAACGGATTCACCATCGGGGTCATAATAAGCTTGATGTGCGCTTGCATGCAGTGCGGGGTCTAGACTGCTACTTTCGGATCCATGTTCAGCCGCTTATTTTGCTTATCCGAATTAAGGTTTGCGGGTTCCAAAGAGAATTGAAAAGATTCCCCGGTCCGGTCAAGTCCAGCACTAAGCCAATCGTAGTAACTAATCATGTCCGATCTTGCTTATTGATAGATTGGTAAGCACCTTGCGCTTGCCTAGATCCCTCGGTTTCACGTACACAGCCACGCGAACCTGTTGCCTGATTCTACTCACTGCCCTGCGCGGCCGCGCGATAGTAGTCCCAGTTCGAACGCATGCGAGCATCTTGATCAGGAGTAAACTCCTCATAGCAAGCGCTAAGCTAACTGTTAGGAAATATTCGATCGTAGTCGGCAACACGGGACAGCTCACTCATCTGAATAGTCCATGTAGTTGTGAATGGGGTCCAGGCCAGGCAGATCCGGACACGAGTCTCGGCCAACGGGACAGCCCTCACTGTAGCTTGCCTGGGCTGGAGTGTCGTCGATACCGTCACCGCCGTTGCAGCCGCCTTGGAAAGTGTGGTAGAGACCTGGGAAGGATTCCTGCGTCAGCCACTCTCCAGCCACGCTGTTGCGAAGGAACAACGTATGGACTCACCAAACCAGTGGCCGACCTGCGAACCCGTGGTTAGACATCATTGATGCAACGCTTTAACGTAACAGATTCAAGGACCCCTTACCTCATGGGTGGCTGTTTTCCCCTCGTTGTACGGGACTTTGCTGCCTCCAGGCACGGTCTGGGCGTCAATCACGCAGCCGTCGTTGAAGAAGTCTAGCGTCCCCTCTTCAACGATTCCAGGGAAGGTGCAGTAACTAACGTGGTTGAGCAACTTCTTCGAAAGACCGCTTTCTGTTTCACTTACCCTGATGAGTCACCCGGGAGTTTCTGCATAACGGTCAGCTGTGGCCATTGGAAATTTCAAGTCGTATCAGCTTACCCTCTGGAAATACAAGTTGAGAGTGGCGTAATCGCCCTTTCGGAGTTGTGTCTTCATGACAAGCGTATCGGTGTTGTCAGACCAACTGCTGTTGACAGTCCTCGTTGTGCCCGAAAGATTGAACTGAATGTCGTGCGGAGCGTAGTTGGAATTGAGCACCTCGAGTTGGTTTTGGAGCATTTCATCCTTTTACGACGTCAGATGATACCGAATTAAATTTGGCAAGAAATACTCTACCGTCAAGTTGGCATCCTCAACGGCGTCAGAGGCAGCGATGACGTGGAACCAAGCATTGATTGTGATGGGGGCCCGGGCTTGCTGGATGCCGGCGTCTTTCATCGCCTTTTCTTGCACTTTCATCTCCGCTGCATGCTCCAGCAGCTCTTTTGGGGGATCAGGAGTGGCGCATCGTACTTGGGCTGCGGCTGTCTGCACCAGCAGAGCCACGAGGCCGCCCTGAAAAGCAATTTTCGGGAGCATGTTCAAGCGAGCGAAGGCTAAACGAAAGTAGCAACGCAACAAAACGATTGTCTGATGACAAGACATCACGGCTACAGACACTCGCATTATATGGGCGATTGTGGGGTAACAGTGCACAAGGGCGATAACCTGACCAAGCGCTTGGCTGTGGAGTAGTTGTTCTTGCTGCCTGCCTCATTTGCACAAGATCCCTCGTATTGAAAAGCAACACGAGCCTCTCGTCCCAAACAAACAAGAGATCGACCATGTTCATGCAAAGGCCATGCAGATAGCGGATATCCTTCTAAAAAGGGAATGTGCGTTCTAAATAAAAGCTTAATTCCCATGCCCGCCCGTTGCAGTACACCGTGAATGGGAAGGTCTAGAAGAATGTTTAATTTGTAGCGTACTCCATCAATCTTTTATCAACATTCTGAAGCCCAACAAATATGCTCATGCTCTTTTCTCGCTCCTTTCTACTCGAGGACAATTGTTCGAACTGTTAGATTTCCCTTCTTCCACTGACGTAACAGCACCATCCCAAGACCTACACGATATGCGACATCACCTTGCCAGCTGATCATCATGACTCTTATTCCAGGCGGCGGATCTAGTGGAGAGCGTGTGGAGTCATAATATGTCGTGTCTGAAGTAAGGTACTTTGCACTGTAGCGAGAGAAACCTTCTATTCTGCTCTTCATCGCATCAGAGCTTGATTCCTTATTAGGGGAACTAGAGCGAACATCAGTCTCTCATAGCTGTAAAAGCTACAGAATATCCGTACCTCTCCGATTCCTTCCCTTTTGAAAGTGAGTGGTGCATCTCAAAGAGCTCTCTGATCCTGAAGTGGTCAAAGTGTTCGCAAGAAAGCGCTACCAGTTGGGCTTTCCTTCTTCCAGACGATTGAAAAGACTCTGCTATGTCCGGTATTTCTTTCTCCATTGCAATGGGATGAGGGTCAATTCGGCCACATGGAAAACCGTCGCCGGAATATACTAGTACGCACCCACGGTGCGGGTATTCTTCGAAAGCCTGAATCCGAAAACGGGCGACTGATGTTCGAAGCAGTAATCTGCCCACCGGTTTTGTTTCAATGTTCGTTTCAATCCGAGCTCTTCCATGAGCTTCTTCCCAGTAATCGCGGTATGTCGGCCATCCCTTCAGGACATCCAGCTGAATCTCTTGAAAGGGTCGGTCCCAGCATATTGTGAATGATGAGGCGCTTTCAATAACATGTTCTCTCCAGGCCAGTGCTAAGTAGAGACGAGGATCGTAATAAGACTCGGACAAAGATGAATCCCACCCAATTGGGGTTTCGACTGACTCTATAACCCGAACTTTATTTTGTTGTTCCACAAATGACCATTTGGCGAAGGACCCAAATGCGAAAGACGCTGCAGCGTAGCTTATCCTATTGCCGAACTCGGATGCCCAAGACCAGCTGGGAATATAAAAGTCGGTTCCAAGATTCTGGCGGGGCCATCGACCATCAGTGTGTTTACACTCAGGCTCCCAGAGAATTCCTATATCAAATGATGATGTCGGAACTCCGTGTATCAGATCCTTGGAAGGATAAATGCTGCCACCAACCCCGGCGAATGCGTTGTAAACGTCTGATTTGTACGAAAGATTCCGCATTGTGTATTCCTCGACATGGTTCATATAGCTTCGCATGTCCTTATGATGGAACCGCTTAAAAGAGACAAAACGAGGTGGAGGCTCCATGTAGGCTGAGGTCTCATCCGAGGCTCCATATTCGCATTCAAAAAAAGCATCTTCATCAGTGAACACGAGGTGCCTTCTTGATAGAACCATCTCTTGATAGGTCCACCCTCGTGAGTTCCAAGTTGACTTATCTTCTCGCCGTCCAGGTACTACCTCGACACCAAAGGCGAACGCCCGAGGTCGAACTTGCGCTCGTAGTCTAGAAAGGACGCCAGGAAGTCTGTAGTATGCATTGTTGCCTGCGGTGGCGCAAATTGTGAGCAGCGCGCACGAGTATATCGTACTCATTGACCGGATTTGATCGTGCTTGTGCAATTCGTCATCTTGCACAATGCAGAACCGGTCGACCCAGAGGTATGGTACACCAAGAACGCGGCATGTATGCATCGCACCCCTAATGGTAGCAGGGATATGATGGCCACGTAAAGAACCCACTTTGCGCAAGTTGTCGATTGATCGCTTCGTCGTCTGGGTCATCTCAGCTGTATGGTCGCCCCAAACATAACTGAGAGCAACGTAGTTGCATGATATTGGGGCAGATACGATACATCTTTTGTCAACATCGATGAAAAGTAAGCCTTCCAAGACGTTCTCTCCGGGTGGATGAATGGGGTCGCTATGACAGTTGTGATCCGTGCACTCTTTTATCCAAGTTCTCAGTCGCTGCCAATTGACGACCGCGCCCACGGTATTGCAGTTGTTTGGCGGCTCTCTCTGACGTACGAGGAGATGTGCGCCAAGCTTGAGCGGTAGACTCAGATCCTCATCAGCTGTAGATAAATAAGTACTCGTATGGCGATGACTGCTGCACACTTGAACATCTGCGTCGTGCAATAAGTCATTTGGGCCAAGCAAATACGATCCTGAGAAGTTACTGAACATAGATATCGATAGCATGACAAGGTCGCTACCATCAACGTTGACATCCAAGGTTTGGGATTCCTTTTGCACCACCCGAAGGATGAAAGTACAAAAAGTGCAGCCAGAGCGTGGTTGAAGATCTGCAAGGCTGCCCAACTCCAGGCATGGATCTAACATGGGGTGGTGATGGCGCAGGCAATAGAAAAGATGCTGTAGCCGTAGATGGTGACAGAAATGGCATAGTCCATCCATTGTGATTCGTAAAGGGAGTTGTAAGTGGGACTAGAAAGCTTGTAATCAGAAAGAGACTTTTACCGCAAGCAGACTTGGGCTAGATAGACCACCGTACGTATATTTTTGAGTTGCAAGCGTTTCAAGTTCAGAGTCATCAACTAATTGCTGAGAATGCAGGAAGTTTGTGGTCGAGTAGAGGGGATAGCATTGCTCGATCGCCTTGGTTGAATGGGAACTGAGCAGGTTTTCAGCTCCGAAATTGCAGCTGTGCTTCCAGCTCGCGAGGCAGACTTTAGAGCCACGTTACTTTTTCTTACTAGTCCGCACGGGAAGCCCATCCGCGATAAGACTAGAGCCCAGGTTACGTTCCAGATGCAAGTCAGCCGCCACATCAGCTATGCACGCATTTTGATCTCAATTTTTAAACGGTTCCGCAGTCGTGTAGACACCTAAGAGATTATCTACACTTGATGCGAATCTCTAAATAAAGCTTTTGGACGTGATATCCAAACGACGACGAGCTGTTTCATCACTAGGACGGTTCCGCTTGATTAATTTGGTAGATAGCTACATAGCGAGTACAATTTCTTGCGAATACGTTGCATTTTTTTTTCCTTCACAATCATGGTGATCGATGCCCATCAACCACTATATTTGTAAACAAAAATCTTACCCAGTTATACTACGTCCTATTTCGACGAGAATTCGCACGGTGATTGGTTACCTTTAGTGCGGATCAGATTCAGTAGCTTGATTACTACGCACGTCTAGCCGTAGCCTTGCTTTTCTGCCCTGCGCTGCCGCTCATCTGATCACAATCTTACCAGGGCATCGCAGGTCGTTTGCCTTGTCAGCCTTGCCGTCCTGTGGCGTATATCCTAGACCAAGATCTACACAACATACCGTGCGGTCCATACACCTACACAGCCACTGATGGAGTCCTGCATCATCCGGTGCTTTTACGTGTCAGCGTATTTGTATAGTTATAAACACGTCACATGCAGACCGACTACTGACAGTGCACCTAATTGGCAAGACTTTGCCTAAGTAAGTCAAGATGTGTGGACAAAGACGGCCCTCTTACCGTCTTAGCAAAACTCAAAGAGGTATCTTGCTGACGCTACCAGCTTGGCAGGAGCTTAAAAGCGGGGGAGTAGTAGCGCCAATTATTGCGCAGCGAGTAAATGAGAAAGCGCTACAACAAGCCAGCATAGTGCGGGAGGAAATTAACGCAAAGCAGTAGCTAGGTACTGAGTCGATTGTGCTAGTGGCTCCCAAGACTACGGTCGGGCATTCGCTGCTCCGTGAGTGCTTCGGGTACAACGTCGTGGATGAGGACAAATTTGCTTGCATAGGTACCGGGGTTGCAAATGCCATTGACGCCATCTGAGATGTAGCGAGCAATTGGTTTGTGTTAAGCATCATCGTTTTTTAATGCTATTGCCCGTCGTGTGCAATTGTCCTTTTTCAACACAAATTACTGACCCCAGCCGATTCACTCAAATTGGAATTTCATTTACGAAGTCATGCTCTTTTCATATCATAACACGCTTGCAAAATTCATGAATTCGATTGTAAGTTACAATATCATCCAAAGAACTAACACCGTAAACATTCGTTAAATTATAGTGTTTAACAAACAAGGAGCCTTATTCTCAGTAGCTATGAGGGATGTTGGCCAAGGAAACTGATGCACATATTCCAGGCCTCGATCCGAAGCTCAGCAAAGGGTTTGTATTCAGGTCCATGTCTGTATCCTGCCGCCTAAGTTTCACTTTTTCTTAGGATTCCCGGCATGTATTACCTTCTCTTACCAAGCATTCCTCACTTACAAACCCGATGATGTACATGAGAATTCTAGTGATAATACTTGGACTCCCGTGCTCTACGAATGACGGCGTCATTCGACCCGCGTGAATCAAAGTTAACTCCCCGCGAATGTCTACTTGCGAATGAAAATCGCCATGAAACAAAGCTGAAATTACTGCGACCGTGACGAGTGCCAAGGCATTCCGCCGTGCCAAGCTGTCATCCTCGGCAATCCCGAGTTACACCAAAGTCGTAAAACGGAAATCTCACCTCGCGCTGATTGGCAGCCCGTAAGATTCCGCCTGACAGCCACTCGAGGCGCAGTGAAGACATTCCAAATTCGGCCGGTCTTGGCAGAGTTGGCTGCCGTTGATTGGATAGGAGCCGAATCTGACATGGGGCCAAATGCGAAGCTTAAGGCGGACTAGAATACAATATACGCGTATATGCAATTGTATCATCCCACTGTTGGAAGACCTGAATAAAGTTGTGGAGGCGCAGACATCGCAAGACGGATTTAAAGAGAGTTGGATTGTAGGCCCTCAACATCATCACACCTGACTGAATATCTCAGCGTCTCCTTTCCAACTCATTTTCCAATTTCTTCTTTCCTTTGTAAAGTCGATACCACTGTTGTTTTTCAGCGCGTTCTCACACGGAAACCCTTCCCTCCAATCCCCCAGCCATGTCCGACGACCACCCCTTCTACAAATACGACCCCAACCGGGGCGCCGCCCTCGCCTACGCCATCATCTTCGGCGTCACGACCCTCACCCACATCTACCAATGCCTCCGGACAAGAACCTGGTACATGACGGCCTTCATCCTCGGCGGCTTATGTTCGTGCCCCCTCCCCCTCCCCCCCTTCCTCCCGCCCCCAACGCACTAACCCCCCCACCCCCACAGTCGAAACAGTCGGCTACATCGCGCGCTACATCTCGATCCGCGAACCGCGCTCAACAGCCCCGTACATCGTGCAAACCCTCCTCATCCTCATCGCGCCCGCCCTCCTCGCCGCGTCCATGTACATGGTCCTCTCGCGCATCATCCTCGTCACGCAAACCGAGTCGCTCAGCCCGATCCGGCGCACGTGGCTGACGCGCATCTTCGTCGGCGGGGACATCATTTCCTTCCTCGTGCAAGTGCTCGGCGGCGGGATACTCGCCAGCGGCACGACGGGCGACAAGCCGGACGCGGACCGCATCAAGCTGGGGGAGAACGTCGTGATCGTCGGGTTGTTCGTGCAGCTGCTGTTCTTCGGGTTCTTCCTGGTCGTCGGGCTGTGGTGGAAGAGCCGGGTCGGGCGGCGGGGGATGGTGGCGCTGGCGGCGCGCGTGCCGTGGAAGAAGCATTTCATTGTGTTGATGGTGGCGAGCGCGTTGGTGTTTGTGCGGTCGGTGTTCAGGGTGATTGAGTACGTCATGGGGGACGATGGGTACCTGCTGGAGCACGAGGTGTTCGCATACGTGTTTGACGCGGTGCTGATGGATGCGGTTATGGTGCTGTACAATGTGGTGCATCCGAGCGACGTCACCAAGCCGTTGAAGGAGGTGCCGAGGGGCGATGTGGAGGAGGAGTATACGATGTTGCCGGGACGGCCGGGACGGGAGTACGAAGGAGGGATGGCTGGTGGTATGGGACCGTATCATCAGTCTCACTAGAGACGGGGTTTCATGTTGTGGGGATGCGTCGGACGAAGGTAAATCCTTTTGGGTTATACCTGGTGTTAATACTGTGCATTAGATGGGTTCATAGACCGTAGATATCCACATTGTATATACGTTCAAAATCAAACCATATATAATTAGCCACCCGCTCACTGCAACTGCAACCGTCCTTACCACCGCTCAAAATTAACTTACTTAGACCTCCAACTCTGCTCATTCTCTCCTTACACTTCATGATTGTTCTCAGCTTATTCTAGAAAACAGACATTATGAGATACGTATTTGATTACTGAAATCCTGGATTTGAAAGGAACAAGGGTGAGACTGCTCGTGACCGGGAGCATATGGTGCTTAATTAACATTTCATTTTTACCTGCGTGGGTAAATCAGTCTAGAGGGTATAAACACGCACATGTCATTACAGCAATCTCGCCCTCACCAACCTGACCCCCCTCCCCACCTCCCTCCCAAACACGCCCACCACCAGCGCTAACCCCACCAACCAAACCACCCAACTCACCCCCCATCCCCAACCCCCTCCGGGCGCCACAATCGGCCGCGGCGGCCGTAGCGGCTGCTTCTGTTCCGCGAGGTCTGGCAACGCCATGATCTTGACCACCAGGGCGGTCCAGCCGGTGAAGTGCTGCGTGCGCTGGCCGGCGCCGGTGTCGGGATGGTACTGCTCCCACGCGAAGCCGGTGTCGCGCCACGAGTTGAAAACCGTGTCGACGACGTTGCGGCGGAGAGCGCGGTACATGGCCCGGGCGCGGTGCTGGTGCGGGCTGCTGGGGGATTGGGCGAGGTCCTGGGGAGCGTTAGTCAGTGAGTGCGTTGGGTGGACGCGGCAGGCTCGGCTTACGAGCAGGCGCGCGACGACGAGGTAGTTGATGTTGATCCAGACAGGGCCGCGCCAGTAGTTCTCGTCGGTGCCGTAGAAGGGGTCCTGGCGGCTGAGGCTGCGGATGCCGTGGGGGCTCCACAGCCTCGCGTCGTCGGCGATGAGGTCGAGGACGGCGGGGAGGTGTGCGTGGGTGGTGCCGAGCAGGCCGAGGAGGAAGGGGAAGAGCGAGACGTAGCCGTCGTGGCAGACGAGCGAGTGAGCGCCGTCCTTGATGGTGGCGTCGCAGTAGGTATTGCGGGCTGCGGACCAGTGCAGGCTGTCAATGTTCTGCTGGACGCGTTGGCGGTGGGTGCCGAAGACGCGGGCGTCGGCGTCTTCGCCCATGTGCTCGGCGATCGTCTGCAGAGCGCCGGCCATGGAACCGACCCAGCAGAGGGCGTCCAGGTGGAGCTCGCTGGGGTGGGGCGGCTGCGCGCGGGGATAGTCGTCGAGGCCGCTCGTGAGTATGTGTTGAGGGGTTCGGCCTTTCCAGCGGTATGCCTCGTCAGGGGCGGAGTTGGGGCGGGTGTGGGACGTCAGGTCGCCGGCTTGGGTCTTGCGGAACCAGTGGTAGTGGCGCTTGAGCAGCGGGTAAAGTTCGTCGAGGAGCTGCTGGGCCTCAGGCGGATGGGCGAGGTAGAGCGAGGGGGCGCCTGAGTAGGGCGACCTCTCGGTGAGCTTGTCTACGAATGCGGCTACGACTAGAAAGAGGGTGGGGGGATTCGCGTGGTGCGGGTACTGGACTTGGAACTCGGGGGGTACTTTGCTGCGTACCTCCGAGCCCAGGATTTGCTCTCTCGCGATCCACCCATCGTCGTCCATCAGGGAGAGCCAGCTCCGCACGATTTCCATGGCAAGGTCGGCGTCCCAGTCTAGGACGAGAAGGAGGTGGAAGCCCTCGTCCCATAGGAAGCCTCGGGGAAAGAAGGGCCTAGATGGGACGAGACTAAAGAGTTCGTAAGGCCCCATGTTCTGCGGGGTTGCCCTGGCGCGGGCTTCGGCTGCCTTTTGCCAGAAATCCAGATCCAGCTCGTCGTATTCAGGGGCGTGGGAGTTGTCAACCACGGCATCGCCGTAGAAATAGCCGATTCCGCCCAGGAGATTGGACAGCAGGGACTTGGAGCAATTGACGTAGTCTTCGCGATCGAAGGGCGGTTGCGGGGAGAAGGCAGCGTCAAAACGAGACGAGATGGAAGCATCAACAGCGGCGAGGGCGTGTGTGATGCTGGCAGCTGCAAAAGTCAGCAGCATGGCTGGTAGCGGGAGTACAAGACGTACACGGCATAGGGTCCGGATATGCTTCCGGAGAGAAGACGATATCAAACTGGACAGCCGTCAGCTTGGTCCTTTTCCGCGGCAACACGACGCACCTCGAAGGCACCACTGAAAACCTTCTGCACAAACTGCATGTTTCCCTCTTCACGATTGTGTGTTCCCGGCAATGTGTCGGAGGCATTCATGGCATTGACTTTATCGAAGAAAATGGCTGGGGGCCAGAAAGTCAGCGACAGTCGAGCAGGTCGAGCGGGCGCCAACACTCACTCTTTGCCTGCCAGAGCTTGTCTACAGCAACGTGCAAGCCATGGAGAGTGGTCTTCTCGTTCTTGGAAACTGCATCGCGGATGTGCAGCTTGAACGGACCCAGGCCGGGGACATCGGCGCGGCAGTCGACGACAGGCGCATCGGGCGGACGGGCGCACACAACACCAGCAGCGTCGACAGCAAGGTAAAAGATTACCGCGGTACCCAGGTTGTCATTATCGACATGCGAACGAGGCGTACCGCGGACACGCAGGGCCCAGCTAGCGCCGTCCTTGACAAAGTTGGTAGTCAGGTCCAGGCCGTTACCTTGGTCGTGCACCGTCTGCGAGCCGCCGATGCGCGGATCGTAGGCGGTCCAGCCGTAGCCGGCCATGGCGTCACTCTGCTCGCACGTGTGCCGCAGATCTGGCGCTTGTCAGTCGTGATTAGCGTGTGGAACCGCGGGGCCCGCTAAAAACTTGCTTTGCGCGACGATATGGCCGCCGTCATCGACGCGCGCCCACATGAGGCCCATGAGCACCGTCTCACGGATGCGCGGGCGCACGCCGAAGTAGAGGTTCGGCCGGAATGGGCCCCATTGCAGCGACGAGTTGTCGGGATGCGCCGTCGCGCTGGCGGCGAGGGCGAGGCCGAGGTAGGCGTAGAGAAGCAGGCGTAGTGGCATGCTTAGCTGTGGGTAGAGAGTGCGGAGGTGAGGCCCGGCCCGGCCCGTGGACCGATGAACGGACCCACACGTGACGACGTGTCTGTGCCGCATCCATTGGGTCCCGGGATGAGATGGAAAGGTACAAGCGACTGAATATGTATGTTCTTCTACTTTGTTCTCACTAATAATCATCAGCTCATAGCACAGCGTCTGCCGAATTGGCCCCCAGAAGAGTGGGGCAGCATTGCCCCGCAAACCGATCATCAACCTCAAATTTTTCCCTCTCACCTGGGAGACTCACACACTCGTCCCATAAGGCCCGCAGCCTATTATGAATGACGACCTCTGCCACTAAGTCAAGTTGGCTTATGGTTATGCTTCCATGACCGAAAATGGTAGCCAATAACCCTGCGCAAAGTCAAGCATGGCTGGGAATCTTTCATGAGGTTTTCAGCGGTTTCGGTAAAATCTCGTCAAAAGATACTCTAGAAGGTGGTATGATGAAGCGATATCCTGGGACATTATCATGCACTAATATCCGAGTTTAGCTTCACCGCATGAGCATGGTCCACACAATGCATCTTCATCAGCAGCCGACGCCCTCAATCGCGCCGACACAACCTACCGTTTGCAGGGATTACCAGAAAGCGTCAACAAAGTAGGCGTACAAGAAATGCTAAACAGCTGCCTACAACTGGATGATGGCGTTGAAGTTCGTGTCAAATCACTGGCTTCGAGTGGGGGCGGCTCATCACGAAGGACAGCCACATTTGAGCTCTCCGAGGCACCGCATAATCTGTTGCTTACTGATAATGAAATGTCACTGTATGAGTATGGCTCAAGTGACGGTCCTGTCATGGACACACATTTTGTGGGAATGACGCCGTTGCATTCCGACGAGAATGGTGCCTGTTTCAAAGTCGAGTCAGTACATCACCCCATATTTATTTCAAGCTTTTAACTTATCACAAAGCATCGTTGCCATCTCTGGTCTTGGGGGTCATGCTTTTGGCTCATTCAAAAAGAGAGGCGACAGTTATATGTGGCTTCGTGATAGTCTTCCCTCCGATATGCCAGACGCCCGTATTTTCATCTATGGCTACGATTCGAAGCTGGTTGGAAGTCAGTCGAATCAAAGGATACAGGACTTGGCCATCAAGTTCCGCGTTGCCCTACAAGGCATTCGGACATCTCAACCAAGAAGACCACTCTTGCTCATTGGCCATAGCTTGGGTGGCATCATTCTGAAAAAGGTGACGTAAACTTCACCTTTCGAAGTAACCGGGCCACTGACAAATAATAGGCCATTGTTCAAATGCCGAACGGCGACGACGTGGATCGGGAAACCCTGAACTGCATTTGTGGAATCCTTTTCTTTGGAGTCCCGAATCAAGGCATGGCCGTCACGAAATTAGTGCCTATGGTCAACAATCAGCCAAACAGGATGTTGATCGAGTCTCTACGTCAGGAGTCTGAAGTCTTACTTGATCTTTCTAGAAGCTTTCGCCAGTGCTTCCATTTCCCGGATTCCGAAGTATACTCCTTCTATGAAACCAAGCTCTCTCCCACCGCATGTGAAGTGAGCCATGGTGTCTGGAAGATGTGCGGCACGCCCGAGCTCCTTGTGAGCGAGCACTCTGCAACCCATGGTCGACAATGGGAGGATGGTCAGAGCAGCGATCGCTTCGTTTACCCGATTGAACATACTCATTCTGAAATGGTGAAATTCAAGAACTCATCAGACGAGAACTATCGAGTCGTCAGCTCTCGACTGATGGACATGGCGACGAAGGGGGCAAAAGTCATTGAAAGCCGATTTCTTCGTCCTATTGCCGCACAGCTGCTGAATGACCTGTCGGACGTTCAGAGAGGTATATTGCCAAATATCGTATCAATAGCTGAATATGTGCTGAGAAGTCATACAGAGTGCTTACGATCCTTCTCTCTATCCCGACAAGGTGTTCAAGTAGAGAGTCGATTTGACATGATCCAAGAGGCAAAGGGAACTTGCGACTGGATCTTGAAACATCCCGAATATATTCACTAGACCAACAGCGCCAACAGGTTACTTTGGCTTCGAGGAAAACCAGGATCCGGAAAGTCAACTCTCATGAAGTTCCTTTACAGCCGCCTATCGAGAGAGTCAATCGGAGCTCTGGCAGCATTTTGGGTCTATGGCCAAGGTTTGGCCATGCAAAGATCCAAGATCGGCCTGCTCCGATCTCTGTTACAACAACTTCTCAAAACCTGCCCACAATCCTTGAAGCAAATCACCTCGGAATTTGAAGAGAAGCGAGCGATGCAGGGCGAGTCATGGGACTGGCAAGCTGGCGAGCTCAAACGATTCTTGGTCAAAACACTGAAGGAAGCATGCACCGCACAGCACAGAGTGATAATCCTTGTCGACGCTCTCGACGAACTTGGTGAAGTAGTTGGTGTTGAAATCGTGGATCTGTTTGAAGATCTGATCCGAACCGTACCAGGAAATCTCAAGATCATCTTCTCTTGTCGACATTTTCCTATCCTGACTCTGGATGAAGGCAAATACATCAGCCTCGAGCATTGCAACCAACTTGACATCGAAACAGTAGTCAAGGAGAGACTAAAACGCGTCACAGGATCTGATACACTAGTTCACGAGATAGTGGGCAAGTCAGATGGTGTGTTTCTGTGGGCAATCCTGGTCGTTGACGATATCTCGAAAAAGGCCCGGCAGGGACGGTCTCTCGAAAGTCTCAAAATGCACATCCAATCCCTCTCGAAAGAGCTTCATGAGCTCTATGCCGATGCCTTAGATCAGCCATCTAGCGAAACTCTCCGGCTCTTCGAATGGGTCCGCTTCGCTGCGCGTCCATTGAGTCTCGAAGAATTATCCCATGCAATAGCCGTTGATGCCGAACTTCGCCTGCAGTCTATTGATGATTACGAACGCAAGTTTGAGTTTGGAAAAACTAGATCACAACTTGAGCGAATGATCACCACCTTGTCTCGAGGGCTCATGGAGGTCAGACAAAGAAGAATCAGCGTCATAATGGGTCGAGAATTCATCGACAAGAACAATACCGTTCATTTCATCCATCAATCTGTTGCAGACTTTCTCGATCGACAGGATACGGTTAATGGAAACGTTCGGAGGCTTACATTGGACCCCGCTAAGGCGAACATCCAGC
Source organism: Lasiodiplodia theobromae (assembly GCF_012971845.1). Lineage (NCBI taxonomy): Eukaryota > Fungi > Ascomycota > Dothideomycetes > Botryosphaeriales > Botryosphaeriaceae > Lasiodiplodia > Lasiodiplodia theobromae. The sequence continues at coordinate 1,107,427 of NW_023336563.1, read as the reverse complement.
TTTGCCGAACATGTTTTGCTTACATGAGGCTACAAGATGTCCAGGTGTTCCTCAAAAACCCAAAAAGATACGTTGCCGACCCTCCAAACCCATCTCAGAAGGCTGCACGACACAGTCCTTATAAGGATCTCTACTATAAGCTTCCGCTTTTGAAGTATGCAGCAAATACCTGGTCCTTCCACCTGAAAGCGGCACACGATGCGAATGTCCAGCCGGCGGACATCCTCGGCTGTTTCTCTTTTGGGAATCAAGACGAACACTCAGAAAACGACGGGGCCTTCGCCTTGAGCAATGATCATGTATCAATCTTGAAAACATGCTCAGACATCTTATCCAGCCTCCAAGACGAGAACAGATTGCAAGGAACAATAATGCATGTCAGTGCACATTTGGGGTTGACCCGTGTGCTGTATTTCCTCATCAAAGTAGCTGGCATTGATGTGGATATTGCAAGAGACCAAGATGGGCGAACAGCAACACACATCGCAGCAGAGCGGGGCTTTGCAGATGCCCTAGATGTCCTTCTGAAGGCTGGAACTAAAATTGACCTTCGAGACCGACAAGGAAAAACGCCACTTATTCTAGCCATTCAGGGGGGCTTTGAGAATGCAGTAGGCACATTGGTCGACGCAGGTGCCGATTTGCAGTCTGACGAAGATATCAATCAACTACTGGCTGTCTCAACCGCTGGGAACCAGAGGATAGGAGTGGTCAGAAAGCTTTTTTCCCACGGAGCTAACGTAAACTCCAGAGATTCGAGTCAACGAACTCTACTTCATTTTGCGGTAGCTCGTTGCAATGCGGAACTGGCCAAAGCCCTTCTTGATTGTGAAGCGGATATAAATCTCAGAGACTCAAGCCAGCGTACTCCTATTTTTCACGCTGTAGCTGACGGAAATGAGGAATTGGTCAAAATCCTCCTTTTTTACGGACCACAAGTGGATCTTCCGGACAACAAGGGGAGGACGCCGCTACATCAATCTCTTCAATTGCGGCGCATTGATTCAGAAGTTATAACTGATCTACTGCTCGCTGCGAAGGCGAATGTAGACGTTCGAGACCATGAGGGATACACACCACTTTCGATGGCAATTCGCAAGTCTCAGCCAAGAGTCTCAGAAAAGCTACTTGCAGCTGGTGCAGACATTCATATCAAAGACAACGAAGGTAAAACACCAATCTTTCATGCGGCTGAACGAGACGTGGAGACCCTGAGACTTCTCATCAACGCCAAAGCAGATGTGAATCTAAGGGATAGTCAAGGAAGAACTCCAATCTTCTACGCGATTCAACATGCAGCATTGGAAACGATCAGAGGATACGGACCAACACACCCCAGATGCAACAAAGAAACATGTCCATTTTTAATGTTGTTAGTCAGAACCACAGACCTCACCGTGAGAGATAATCAGGGGTCAACAATGTTTTCGCCTGTAGCTGCAGTAATCAAGAGGGGGGCCATAGGAATGCGCAAAAGAGGTACTCAGCGACGGCTTAGATACGACGTCTTTGATACCGTAAATTTTGAAGACCCGCCGTTGGAGCCCCTGATTCCCCTGGAAAAATGGAACAAGATGAAGGAAATGATTCTGAATACGTCCGAGATCCGAGAAGCCACGAATGGCCTGACGGAGAATTTGAAGTTTGAAGGTCTCGCTGCCGAAGTGGACTCCTTGACTGGGATGGCGACGGAACAGCTCCACGTACCAATTTGTGGACTGATCTTCCGCTTCAACATTCATTGAGACGAGATAGATCGAAACAGGAAGAGAAGATGTAGCCTTTCCAGCGAGACGTCCTCTAGAAGAGCGAGGTTGTAAAAGTTGTACTAGGGGGGATTCCTGGAGTTGCTATGGGTGCTCAATTTTCGATTTTGGTTTCGTTAGTTTGGATTAAATGTGTAAAACTTATCAGACAACCTCTGCTACTCCTATGAAGACCTCATGATATCCAATGCAAAATTATGTTCTGCAATGCCTACCCTGCTGCTCTGCTGACCCAACTCCCCAAGGTCAAAAGCGTCTACCAAATGGGCTCCGGCGGCAAGCTTTACGAGCGTCAAGCCCCCTACAACGACCCCCACAACTGGAAATACGACATCTTCAGCGGCCTATCTGTCGCCGGCAACAACTCGTACCCAGCCGCCCACTGGGCACAGGCCCTCAACAGTGTGAATCAGACCCTCTCCATGCTGGGGCAACTGGACGACGACGACGGTCTGACCACACGAGCAACATCACCGTCAGCAACTCATTGCTCTTCACCGATCTCAACATGTCCACCCCCATCGGCGCCGCTTTCGCCATGAACCGCTACGGCGGCAAGACCAACCTCTTGCTCTACACCGTCAGCACCGACGGTAGAATGGAGCAACACCAGTACTACACAGCCAACGACACCCTCTCCGAGACAAAATGTGAGTCCCACCCCCCGTTCCAGATCCGCTCCCGGCTGACATGTCACCGCACCGCAGACACCAGCCTCAGCGGCGCCGCCAGCGTTCCCATGACCACAGTCAGCCAGAACAAGACGTCGCTCTTCAGCGTCGCCGAGCGGCCGGAATGCTCGTGGCCGTTCCCGCTGACGCAGCTGGCGCTGTCGTGACAAGACGATGCCAAGGTGTACGTCATGTTCGAACAGGGAGACGGGCCCGAGGTCGAGGAGTGGGCGGTGCCGGAGCTATCGGGGGAGGCGTGGGATGCGGGGGTGGTAAGGGCGGTCGGAGGTCTTGAGGGCTTGTGTACAAAGCCGTTCTTGAAGGAAATGGCATTAAGCTCTTGCTCCTACCCTTTTATTGTCTTATACTCTCTACAGAACAAAATAGATCCAACCGTAAAACATATTTCAGATGTGATGGCGTTGAAATCAAAGGATAATAAATAGGTTATATCATCTCTACATATTGAGTTGTATTTTTGCTCAAACATGGCTTCTCCGTCTCGGCGCCTATACTGCAATTCTCGTGCTATACATGTTCCGTAAATTCAACCATCTATGTCTCGATTTAAAACCATAATGGGTTTACCCTCTAAAGTGCACGCGACCAGCAGAGTATATAAACACTTAGCGGTGGACCTCTATTATGGGCAAATTCTACGTGCAGTTCATCGTACTTCAACTCCTCACCCTCCGCGCTTCAGACAAGACAGGCCGTCAGGAGCTACTAAGGCAGCGGAGCATAGTTACTGACGTACCACGGGTTCTAGAAAGACTATGTTCTGCACAGGAACGTGTTTGGAAATAGTTGATTGAATAACTATCTCGTTTATGCCGTAACTTGACAAGGAGGCCGTGCGCCACGTTCATTGTTCACTCTTCGAAGGCGACTATAAAAACTGCAGTTGCCTCGTCGGCCTGGCCGATCTGGCTCGTGATCTAGTCAATTCTGTTAGCAAATTCCCATGGCATAAATGATGATTGTAATAGAATTTTTACCCTTAGAGTTCCACCATTAAACGGCTTTGAGACACCATTCCTCGGCGGCTCATAGTAGAGCCAGTTATACTCACCCTGACCGATGCGTTGGTCCTCCGCCAAGACAGCCGAGGTTGAGTAATTGTCCTTCGCGCTCAGGTAGGGATTCGATCCAAGAAATCGAAGATATAAGGTCTCAGAACCCGCTGAGACTTTATAGCCCACCATTCCAGCTGAGCCAGTGAACGGGCTCTGAGCGGAGATAACATGTCCACCAGGTCCCGTACTATAAGCTGCAACCTGTTGGATAGAGTTAGAAAGAAACCCCAAGAAGCGGGAGGATTTCTTACGGATGATGGGGGTTCCGCAAAGTCTCCCCAATCGGCAAAACAACTTTGTGCTGTCAATTGAAAGCCAGTTTGGTTTTCGACCTTGAACCAAATTTGGTTTTTGGCCATGACCTCATCAGCTTCGTAATCGTAGTCTGACATATTGTTCTGATGAGTGCGCTCGTGGAACGGTGTGTTGTTGTTGTTGCTAGGATAACTTCTTCTACTCGAGGAGGGGAGAGCTTTATACACTATCGGACGCACTAGAGAGGCTCAGCAGCCCTGCCGGACGCCACCAGAAAAGGGCCGATTTCCGTATATCGACGCGACGCGATGCTTGGATCGGGTGCTTGGCCTGGAGATCCGCAACGCGCTTGTCTTTGTTTGCCAGTGGCTTGCGATTAGTGTGCACCTTTAGCCTTCAGCTTTCAAAAGCTGTCGTGCGAGTTCAGCTGCCCCACTTGACGATCTCACTTTGGACGTGCTCAGATCCGAGATCTAACCGCCAGCGTGCCTTCAGCGGGACGGGTCACACGCCGATCCGCGTGCAGGGTATTGATCTACACGTAGTAGACCAATTGTAACTTGGTCTGGCATTGTGTATATGATCCACCCAGTTTCATTGGCAGACCACGCTACAGCCTAAATGTTGCGAAGGGTACCCACTGCAGTCGATCTGCCATTTTACACTACATGTAGGAAATGTCATGTTAAGCCTTCCGCTGATCCCGTATGTCACAGTCTGAACAAGTCCTAAAGCTAGAGGGTCGTCGATCGAGTAGAGGCTTAGTCAAAGCCGCAGTAGCATTAGCACCGGCGTCACCACAATCGTCCCCTTTCATACTCAAAAGCCCTCTTATCCACACAAGAAATGCATCAGAACTCTGTACTAATCTGCCCCCAATTGCCGGAGTAGTTTCCGCCGCAGTCATGCGTCGCGCTATGGACTCCAACACCATGCCCAGGAGCCTCGACGATCTTACCCACCGTGACAGCGCATGTATTGCCCTTTCATGATGTTCAAACCTCCCAGAGAATTCCCTCCTACGCTTGAGGCATCCTATATGCCATGGTCAAGTTTGATGGTTATCCTTGAGTGCTTCTCCATAAAGAACCTCTCTCAAAATAAACGAAAATGTGGGATAAGAAAATAGCAGGAGCAAGAGCTCAATTTTACTGCCATTTTAAGACGGACATGAGTTCAACTCTTAAATCGTGTTTACGGGAAAATAGCTGACCTACAGGATCCGCGGCTAACGGTGGTGACGTCTTCAATCAATGGGCGATTGCCTCGTAGAATATGCATTTCCCATATTGGGCAATATTGGAGGCCGCACAATAAAATAATGGCTGAATCTGGTGGACTTTAAGGATCAACGGTGGCAGAGGTTTTACTTGAAATCACTGGCCTTGTGGACGGTAACGATGCGAACGGGCGACATCGCGGAGAACAAACTGGTCAATGAGCTGGTGTGGGGAGGGAAATTGTTTACGTCGTTCATCGAGTCTGAGGCTGAAGTTGTAAAGGGCTGGGCTGATGAGCTGGGCTGGTAGCTAGACCTGTCAAAGAATTTGTGTTAGCCAATCGCGCGGACAGTCCCGCGATCTAATGACGTGGTGCCACTCACGTTTTGTGTTCCATCGGGCTGCCCTGCAACCCTCCCGCCTATCGCACCGGCAAGTATCCGCACTGCTGCCGATCTGTACGCCTGTATCACTTTCGCCATTTGGCTCGATCGGCCACGTCGTACTTTCGAGATCTTCCACCAGCTAGCGCTTCCAAATGAGTGACACATGGCCTCTAAATTAGCTCCATAACGACCGACAATGTGGGAGGCTGACGATCAAGGAAGCGATAAGGCATTCTATTTGTCCCCAGCCCACCGAAATATGTGGTCATGCCATAATAGCCCCTGGGTTCACTTGCATTTACGATATGCGGAAGATCAAGCAACGGTGCATAGATTGGCGACACTTTCGCCTCATCTTGCACTGTGCCACACATGTATGTGTAGGATCATCCATTAGGGAAATGGACAGCAAGGAAAGCCCAGTCGTCCCGAAACAATTTTCCTGCCACATTTTCACATGAGCCACGCAATCCACATAGTGCCACTCCTCGCTCCCCTGGTAGAAGCGACCATGTCATTGGATGCCAACGCCATCGCATCATTTAGCGCCTCGGGAACAGCCACCCCACTCATGCATGATCGATCGCGTTCTACGTACGACGCAAGTGCGGAGGGTCCAACCCATGCTTCTGGGACACGGGAAATACGGCATCATCGAAAGCACAGTCCGTCACGAAGTGACTTGGCTTGCCGCCCTTTGCCCCCTTGACATTCAACTACGTCAAGCCCTGCTGTTGCTCCAATCACATTCCGTTGACAGAGATCCGCACCTAATTTTGGCCGATCTGCCGCGGGGAGTGGGAGCGTGCTACAACTTGCGCAACACGGCTTGGGGATCATCGAGGAATTCAATCCTCATGCCTGCGTGCTTCGACGACGGAATACCGAGGCCGTTGAGCTCAGCAACCAATGAATCCGTAAGGTGGAACCTCTGTACGTAGCTCAGAAGGGGCATGTAGCCTCTCACGTGTTCCAAGAGGCTCTCCTGCACGACGCAGTGCAGCAGCACACGATTGGCCTCTCCGGCATGCCTGCCAAACTCTAGTAATATTCGATGTCCTTAGACAAAAAGGATCGGAGGTTGCGAGAAAGGATTGATCTCTAAATCGCGGTCGGGCGGAAAACACAGCAGCGTTAGTACTTTGATATGTTCGAGCAGCATTCTGGCTTACGTGCGTGGGTGGCACCATGCAAGGCGAACGCGGGTACTCGTATCACCACAGACCGTTTAGCGCGTGATGTAACAATGTCGTTGTGTGATCTGACACCCGCCGACCCCTCGCTCTGTGAATCTAGCATTTATAGGTAAATGCAATCTCCGTTCATAACCCCTTGTACTTGCTGGTCACGAAACAAACCCATTCGCATTGAAACCCTTAGCCTCGATTCGAATGCTCCATTCTGGTGAAAAGCTGCAATCAGTTTCGGACCATGGAGAGCTGCATGCGCATTGAGACACTCATTACCCGCCACGCCACCTGTGCCCAATTGGATCCTAATCACATCAATGGCTTCCGGATCTAATGCTGCTCGAACTGTTCCCGGGTGCGACTATCTGTGGTTACATTTACGATGCAACTAATTCTCTAGGAGGGGGCTTACAACTTTGACCCCGCTTTGATCGCTCCGTCGTACACACAATTGGTGGGGACTGGCTAGCGGCAGCATCAACGGAAGTTCTTAATGAGGTCTATTTCTTGTTCACTGTTGGCCCCAATCGATGTGTCCTCTGTCTGCAAACAATTGCTGTCAGCTATAGTTGCAGTCACTCCTCGAGCATACTACTTCTGCCATAATTCGCCAAATCATGGAGAGCCAAGAGACAACGCGCCTATTGTCCCCTCACGATGACAATACCTCTCGGAGAGCTACCTCCTACGCTCGAAGCGTCCTATGTGTTATTGCCATACTCTTGGGTAGTAGTTTGAATCCAAGAGGAAAATGTATGCTGACATGGAAATATAGGTGCGTTTCTGGCCTCGGCGGACGAATCTATGATGGTATCCATGTACAGCATCGTCGGCTCCGATCTCCGCAGCTTGCAAGAGGCATCCTGGCTGCTGATCAGCTACAACCTGGGCTACTCGATAGCACTTCCAATTGTAGGCGAAGTAAATTAAGATAGTGGTTAAATGAGTGACGCTGACATCCAAAATTAGTGTGGCAAGTTTGCCCAGATCTACGGCCGCAAGCATCCATTGCTCGTTATGTATGCATTGTTCGCCATTGGCAATCTCTGGGTGTACGTTAGATGCGCATAAGAAAAACCTCTGCAAGACAAACAATTAAGAACTGATGGTAAACAGTGGACTTTCTGGATCCCTCTGGGTTGCGGTCGCCGGCCGATTCGTCACCGGCCTTGGAGGCGCAGGCCTGATTGGAATCGTGTCAGTCATCATTACCGGTAAGCAGGCGTACAGCTCTACTTCTTACTGCATCGCTACTGACGACGCGCTGAGACATCGCGCATCCGCGCCAAATTGCCCTCTTTCGCAGCTACGTAACAGTCATTGCGACAATTGGGCGAAGCACTGGACCGCCGCTTGGGGCAATGCTCGCAGACATTGTCGGATGGCGCTGGTAAGAACATCACCATTTTGATCATACTAGTGCAACTGATTTAAATAGGGCTTTCCGTGCACTATGCCCTCTAAGCATATGCTGTGCCATCTTCATTGCATTCACCCTGCCGACAAACTTGACACGGGAAAGGACGCCGGAACAGGAGAGCAAACAGGGGCTCGCAGCCGTACGCGAGATTGACTTCTCTGGCATCCTTACCTTTATGGTTGCTGTTACAGCATTCATTCTCTTCATAGATCTGGGTGGGGATCGGCTTCCGTGGGCCCATCCTTTGACCATCGGTTTGGCGGTAGTCTGCGTAGTTTCCACACTCACCTTCGTCATGATCGAACGATCTTTGGCAAAGAACCCTCTCATTCCTTTATCATTATTGAAATTGAAAGTAGGAGGTGGATTCTACATAATCCAGGTTTTTTTGTTGTTTGGGTTGTTTGCGGCAAGACACTCCCATCCCGCATGATGGCTGAGTTGCTGACAACGTTACAGACAGTCACGAACCTGGTTCCTTTTCAAATCTACAGCCGGGCAGCCAGCAACACCGTAGCAGCGCTGCACATGCTCCCTAATACCTTTGGAATCGCCGTCGGGGGTCTCATTTCCGGCATGATGTTCACCAGGTGCGTCTTGATACTGAAGCGAGAGCAAGCCGATGACTGACCTTCCCCGAAGATATCCTCGCTACAAACTACCCACCCTCATCTTCGCCCCTGTCGGCATTGCTGCATACCTGGGCATTGCACTGCGCTGGACTCAGAGCCCAGACGACAACAGTGGCGTCAGTGAGCTTCAGCGCCACCCCTCTGGGCTCTTATTCCTCTTTGCACTCGGCATATCCTTCGGCTGGACGATGTCGGCCCAGTTTGCCGGCATGGCCCGTTCGACGCCACGGCGCTTCTCGGCTGAGGGAGTCACGGCTTACTATCTCGCACAGCAGGTCGGCTGCGTTATTGGGACCAATACGGCTGCCAAACTCCTGCGGAACGTGTTTAAAGAGAAGCTTCAAAATTCTCTACCTTCTGGGCGCGTGGAGGATCCAGGGTGGAACAGGAATGAGGTAAGTACACGTGATGGTCGCGTGACGTGTGTGGCTACTTCGCCATCGACGCTTAAAGATAATGGGTTTTGCTGATAATCACAGATCATCGAGGAGATCATCAAAGACGCAAGATTCTACCAAGAGCTTCCAAAAAGCATCAGCCTCATTGTTCGCAAGTCGTATCTTTCTGCGTTCCGATACATCCCGCGTGAGTTATTTTCCCTCAATGAAATATCATCGCGTTACTGATGCCGTGACAGTGCTTTCGATTTGTGCTCATGCCGCAGCGATCTTCGTACAGCTTCTACTACCCGAGACCTATGGTTACGAGTAAATTAATCCAGCCAGTTTCTGAGAAGTGGCGTTTCATTGTTCCGCGTATGGGTTAGAAAGGCTTTTTATCTTGCAGCCAATCGTTGGCCTGGAACTGTACACGGTAAAATTTGGGAATGATTTGCATTGCGCTAGGCAGGAAACAGGCTTGATGCAAGTGATGCAAGGTGAGCTGACAGAGCCGATGTTAGCGTTGCCCGATCTGAAGGGTAATTACAGAGGGTGGCTGCAGCCGATAGCTAGCGCGAAGAACAGCAGGGCTCTAGAACACAACGTAACTATGCCTCAGCTCTGCTTTAGAAAAATAATATATGTGAGTAGCTGAAGCTACCGTCTGGACGTGTATGTAGAAATTTAAATTCGATATTCTCGTCCGGAAGATAACTTTAATTGCCCATAATATGAGCAAAAAACAAATCCACGCTAGCCATCAGCTGCGAGAGGGGGCTGTAAGTCCGTGTTGATCCGCATCCTCCACCAACTAGAGTAAAGCGTTATGCGTCTCAAAGGCTTGGCTGTCTCTCTATCGAGATAGCCGGGCAAATCAATGGAACATGTATCACCCAAAAGTCAGCCGCACCAAACGCTGGCGGCATAATCATATATGAGGCGACATGCACGATTGGAGAGGCTGACCACATTATTGCGCCACATGCAAGGTAATTTCCTTGTGAGGCTGTTCTAGGCAGCAGCCTCCTGATATATTACACAGGGCGTTCCCGAGCTCTGCTTCTCAACATTCTCAGACCCACTCCCTCAACGTTTGATGCACTACCACCCATCTGCTGAATGGCTGACCCACTCTCTGTGTCTGCCAGCATAGCTGGGCTCGTTGCCTTGGCTGACATTGTTTTCATTCGCGCTGTGAGGTACATCAAATCCGCTAAAGAAGCAAAGGACGAAGTAAAATCACTTTGCGACAGCCTTCAGAGCCTCTCCGGCGCCCTCCATGGCCTCTCGCTCTTTGCTGCGCGGCTGGACGCAGAAGGCGATGCGGACGACTACCCAGCCGACTACCGGCTTCGACTCGTTCACTCTTGTACCCAGTTGCTGGGTGAAATACGAAAGAAACTCGAAAAACATGACCCGTCTGAGTCTGGTTTGAGGCGCGCACATTCGGCTTTGCGGCAGCTTATGTGGCCATTCGCAACACATGAGGTTAAGGAGATCCTAGCAAAAATTGAGCAGCACAAGTCTACACTAGTTCTAGCCCTCTCGGCAGATACTATTCAAGCGCTTCAAGATATTTTGTCAGCCAACCGATCTGTTCAGCATGACCTTGCGAAAATCAAATCTGCGATTGCCAAGCAGAAACAGATATTCGAAGCGCATTTATCTGCGCTGTATACGGAAAAAGAGCAGCGAGACACCTACGGCTTCTTTGGGGGTGAATCGCCAGAAGATCGACACAGAACCAGTATGAGACTTCGCCACCCCGAGACGGGACTATGGCTCCTCGAAGATGACGACTTCGTTGCATGGATTGACGGACGAAGTCCTAAGCTTTGGCTTACCGGCATTCCTGGGGCGGGAAAAACGGTTATAGCATCTGTCATCATCGAAGAAGCGTGGAAGCATGTCCAGATCGGCAAAATCGCAGTTGCGTATTTCTATTGCGACTACAAAGAGAAAAACAGCCAAGATCCCACCAAGATCCTCGGTTCCATTGCCACGCAGCTCGCTCAGCAAAGCTTAGAAGCGTTTGAGCTACTCCGGAACCTCTACAAAGAATGCCACCCCACATCCCGTATGCCAAGGTCTCCAGAGGCCTCTATGTTGGTCACTGCCGTTCAAAAAATGTGTGGATTCTTCGACGACGTTTATCTCATCGTTGATGGGTTGGACGAGTGCGGAGATCACACACGCGAAGTTACCAGCTTACTCCGCCAGACAGACCAGCTCACTAAGAGCGGCAAAAGGGTGAAAGTTTCCCTGCTCTCAAGGTCGGAAGAGGTGATTAGACAGCAACTGGAGACAGATTTTGTTCATGTCCAGATTGCTGCTCGCAGCGAAGATTTGAGGCTGTACGTTGCGGCTGAAATGGAAAATCGTATCATCGATGGAAGGTTGGACTTAAGCAGTGCGAGTTTGAAAGATGAGATCTTGAAGGCCTTGGTTGAAGGTGCAGATGGCATGTAAGTGCGAATGTATGTTTTAGAGTCGTTTGCTTGCTAACCTAATGCAACAAAAGGTTCCGCTGGGTAGCCTGCCAAATGGACTACCTTTCCGAGCAAACAAACGAATATGACATGCGAAGCGCGCTTAAGTCCTTACCTCCCAGTCTGGATGCAAGCTACCACAGAATCCTGGAGACAATTAATACTCGCTCCGCTCAGATACAGACACTTGTCCAGAGGACGCTGCGATGGCTCATCTATACCCAAGACATACTAGGCGAGACTGAACTCCGTGTGGCTGTTTCAATTTCGGAGGACATGACTCAGGACGATCCAACGCGGCAACCAACGATTAGAGCCATCATGACCCATTGTAGCAGCCTTGTCAGGAGGTCTTCAGACACAGCTCGTCTCGAGCTTGCCCATTTTACCGTCAAAGAATTCCTTACGACAGAGGCAAAGCTAGACATTCCAGATCTGGCTCCTTACATCTTCACGAAAAAAGCTAGCATGCTTGAATTGGCCAAGGTGTGTGTAACATACGCAACCTTCCCGGAGTTTGATCATCCCCTGTTCGGAGACTACGACCAATGGCTAGCTTGGATCGATCAATATCCCTTCAGGAGATTTGCCATTGAGCACCTAGTTGAGTATGCAGAGGAGCAATGGTCAGATCCTTTCATCTTCGGTAAGATGAAACAACTTTTCGGACCTCCAAACAACATGCACTTTCTCCGGTTCGCGCAAGATTACATGCTCCTGGAGCTTGCATACGCGTACCCAAGAACAGATAGGAGATTTCAACAAATATTACGCGCATCGCGAGCAGTGAAAGAGTTGTATTTGGCTGTTTCCTTTGAGAATGCGCCTTTGTGCAACTGGCTCATTGAGGGCGGATGCTCGGTTAATGACGTCAGTTTTCTCGGCTCACCGTTGCACTGGGTACTGTTGCAGGAACAGACTGTTGAGTTCCGAGTGTGGAGAGAGCTTGCCAACAATCCAGACAACCCGATACTGAGGATTAACTCGAGGACTTTGGACGTGCTGAGTACCATAGTCAAGGCGGGCGCAAATGGTAAATGCTGCTTCGTCGATGCAGACATAACCGAGCACTCGCTTCTGGCTCTAGTCCGAAACCCATATCAGGAGAAATCTCGGGTCAATGAAGTTGTTAGACTGCTGCTATTAGCAGGGGCGCAGGCGGACGAAGAATTCCTCGAAATTATGGACGAGGTACGCAAAGCAGGCAGAACACAGCAGGTTCGGGCAATTCTGGATTGTTTTCAAAAAGAGGACATCGAAGATTCGTGCAAGCATAAGTTTCTACACTTGTGCAAGCTTGTAGATTGCTACACTCCGCTTCACTGGTGCTACCATGATGGCGTTCACGATTCCACCGATCAACACACTCCTGGGTCATCTAATGACGTCGCGCTCTTTCATTGCGCAAGCTTCATGGATCAACCAGAAACCATTCGAGACATGCTGAAGGCCAAGCTGGTGAATGTAAACTCAACAACACCCGAGCGTGGCGAGACTGCTCTGCACGTGGCAGTTGAGCAAGGGTCAAGCTCATCAGCTAGGCACCTGCTGGACTACGGTGCTGAAGTCAGTATACGGGATGTATACGGAGAAACAGCGTTGCACAAATGTGCAAATATCCGCAGCGAATCCATGGTATCGCTTCTACTTGACCGAGGCGCAGATCCAGACGATCGGAATGTTGAGGGATGCACCATCTACCACCTCGCAGCAAGACAAGGCAATATTGACGTCCTTCGCATATTACTGAACCACCACGGCTTTGCAAAGTCCAGCCTTGAGGAGCAAAATGCCAGGGGACTAACGCCTATCCTGATAGCTACCAAGAAGTTCAATGAGGATTTCCTTTCTCTTTTACTTTCCGCATACGACGATCTTTCCGGCATAGAAGCAACAATTGGGTGGGACATCCTTGCTCATTCTGTCACCTCATCTTTGGAGTTCTTCAACTCAGTACTTTCGTCGAACATTAACGTTGGCCTACTGGATAAAAACGGCCGCAATGCACTGCACCTCTGTTGCGAACGCAGTGTTCGAAACGCGGCGGAAAAGGCTAGCATACTTATTGAACGAGGGATTGACGTCTGCTCTGTTGATAATGATGGAAAGACACCCGCTCATTTCCTTCTAAGCAAACCAGATTGGCAAGAGGAATCCGTTCTAGTATCACTCCTGGAGCTAACCATCACCCCTGTTTCTGTCGGCCTTGAAGACCTAGAAGGGAACACTCCCCTGCTCCTTTTCCTTGGCCACTCATTTGTTAACAGCAAGACTGTTCTGGCTCTCCGCAAACTTCTCGATCACGTCCCAGATATCATCACTTTGGGCCAGACCGGAAGATCCTCAATTGAGGTGCTTCTTGAACATGAACGGTGCGTTGAGCGATCGGAACCGGAACTCTCACAAGTTGCAGACCTATTCTTGGAGCTGATAAGTCATGCGGATGGCGTCACGTTGCTCTCAAATGAGAGATTAGTATCGCGTATGCTCGCATGGGCCCTCTGGGGGCTACAAGATACTCTAGCCAATCGGCTCTTGGACCATGCGGAAGATGTAGCAACCTCCATTCCAGGCCACAACGGCAACTCGCTCCTGGAGATATGTATTGACGCACAGGCATCAATTTCTCTGCTGAGACGACTGATAGCCAAATCCCCAGAGAAAGCAATTTCTGGGACCTTCCGGGGAAATAAGCGTACGCTTGTTCACATTTGCTGTGAGAACAAGAGTAAAACCAACATCAAGCAAATGAAAGAGCTGATCATCGCTGGAACCAACGTTGATGCCGTTTGTCAGCCGCACGGGATGACCGCTTTGATACTTGCAGTCTTGATGGGGAAAACCAAACACATCCAAGTTCTACTCTCCCATGGTGCGGATGCAACAAAAGCGGATCGCATGGGCTGGAATGCATTGCACCATGCCGCCTTCAGCACAAGTCCGGACTTATTGAAGGCTTTCAGGCCTTTCGATGTTCAGAACGTTGGTCCTGTCGATGTTACAGTGGCAACACATGATTCGATGGAGTACTTCCTGCCTGGTTGTACCTTGGCTCATTTAGTCTCAGGAAATGTTGCAGTCCTCAAAGATGTTCTATCGTGGGCCGGCTCAATCAATCTGAACAGCCGGAATGATAACGGTCAGTCACCTTTGCACCTTGCGTCAATCACCAACAATGTCGAATCAGCCCAATACCTTTTGTCAAGAGGTGCTCAAGTGGACGCACTAGATGATTGTGGCCAAACACCCTTGCATCTTGCTTGTATGTCTGGGTCACCCGCGATGGTCGAAGTCCTGATTTCTAATGGGACCGACATCGATGCTCAGGACGAGGAAGGATGCAGCCCCATTCACTACGCAGCTAAGCATGGCTTCGAAGATATCATCCGAAAGCTGCTGCAGTGTAGATGTAAACATCTTCCCGACAGTCATGGGAGATTACCAGACTTTGTGGCGCTGTGGTATAAGCATACCGGATTGTCCAAACTGATTCATCGTGGAAGAACAACTCATAAAGGTACGTGAATTGATTAAATAACTAGCACAAAGAATACGCTTTGCCATAGGGCGTCGCTCCTATCGACTAAACTTCAGCTGCGGAATCATGGCCATGAAAGCTGACACATTTCACAAACAGGTGCACTCCAAAGCGTCCCGTCAACTCGTGCACGCGTCTCTGGTGCTGACGAGGTTTTTAAAGACGCAATTGCGAGAGGAGACAGAGATATTATTATCCAGCTTCTTGATTCTGGAGCTGTAACTGATCAGGATCCCCTGTTCTGCTGCGGCTGCAGTCCCGCACTGTTCGCTATGCAATACCGGCGTTTTGATACTGTGACGCTCCTTCGGGGAAGGGGGTTTGCACTTTCAGGTTACTCCTGTGGACATTCACGATACCCTTGGGCATCGTGCTCACACCTCGCTCTCCGATTTTGCCTAGACGATAAAGAGCTCCGAAACATTCTCAGCCAGAGCGAGGCCGGTGACTTGCATCTCGGACACGCCGTTCATCCGATTCATTGGGCGGTTGGACTGCATAATAATGACGGCCTCATGTGTTTGCTGACGCATTACGGATGCACGAGCAAGTTCGATACCTGGGAAGACAGCAGACACCCCATCCTGGACATTGCAATCAATACCAACGCGGCCCGTGGGCCGTACAGGATAGGTGTAGATATACCAACGAAGCATCTACATGGATATACCCCCCTCCATCTCGCTGCCTATTTCGACAACGCTGCTGCTGTGGCTACTTTGATGCACTTCAATGCGGATATTGAGGGCAGAAACAGGAACCTGGAGACGCCGCTTCATGTGGCAACGAGGATGGGCTCAATGTCAGCTTTCATAGCTTTGATAAGATACGGCGCGAATGTTTTTGTGAGTGACTTCCGCGGTGGGACTCCAGTTGAGTACTCGATACTACTAGGAAGTCTCGAAGCGCTGGTCGAGCTCGAGAAACACGGTGCCAACATCTATACCTCGTCCACGGCCGAGAAGAGCCTTTTGAGACTAGCTTCAAAGTCTTCTAGCAATGAGGTGCTGGCTTACCTTCTATATCGTGGCTGCGCACAAATCAGAAATCGTTTCGGAGATTTCCCAGTTGCGGAGTCTTGGAGCGGGGGGACTCTCAGACCTTCCCTCCTTTTGAATACCGCAATGGTAGCCAGTATCAATCCGGATCACATTGATCAAATCGGCGCCGCATCAATTATTCTAATGGAGAGAGTCTCCCTGTTGAAGAAATTGTGGAAACGAATGCCGTCCGACTGTGCAGCTCGAGGCACGATCAACAAGAAAGCACAGCTCTCTGAATTATCACCACTCTGCTATGCAGCATTTGTGGATAGTCCCGAAGCGGTAGATCTACTCGTACGCCTCGGAGCCAATGTTGATCTTGAGGGTAGCGATGACGGAACACCTTTGATGGTAGCCTGTAGGACGGGCCATCTGCCCACAGTCGCGGTCCTCGTACGTCGTGGAGCAATGGTGACATACTTCAACGGAGAGAAGACCCGAAGCGCCCTCATTGCTGCAGAACACTTCCCGCAAATTCAGCGATGGCTTTTGGTGGATCGGCACACAGAACAACCGAAAATCACGAACACTTCGGGTGACTCAAATCAGAGCAAGAGGGAATACTGGGCAGGCCTCCAATCCTTTCACGTGCCATTGACACGTCAATTTGGGCGGTTCATTCACGAAAGTACAATCGACCATTTGCTTCGTCTAAGGAGACTGCGGGAAAGCTTTGAGGGAAAAGTCTTGAGCTGGCCAGCTGATGCTGAACACCCTTTCATTGTTCTTTCATAGTAGTTTAACGTACCGTATTAGGTGGTAGGCACTCTCTAAATGCTACTCAGTCACATTATGCTGTCAAAGGGCGGGATGTGTTACCTCGGGCAACTCCAACGGCGTGTGTCTCTCACGCAGCAGTATTTAAACTTGACCCCGACACGCCTGAGTATTAGCTATACTATATATTGCAGACTAAGATGTCTATGCAGAAATAATTAAGTGTTTACACGTGACCGGACTTCGGAACTGATGAAGTCAATCAGCCTAGTATAAAGTCTTGACGTTAACTTCGCTTTTACCAAAAGGCAAACTAACTGATTAAGTCTTCCGCCTTCCGGATTGGGCTTGTTTGAGCAGGAAATACGGGTATAAAAGTGTTTTTCTTAGATAGAATTCTAGCAACAATAATCCAATCTCTTTGCTTCGCCCAATCATCCTAAGCTTCTTCCTAAACGTCCATATCCTGTATCACTACTAAAGCTATAAACCGCTATCAGCTGGTCGAATCCCAGCTCCTTCACATTGTAACAGCCTACGTTGCCTTGAACTTTAGGGTTCGTAGTTATAGTCGCTTTCGGGATTATCTACCTCTTGTTTGGGGCTTTTCAATCTCTTTAAGGTACTCAACAAGTAGCCTTTCAACTTCTCTGTGGCCATGTCGCCTGGCCCAAAACAAACCTGTTTCCCCGTATTTGTCTTTTGCGTGTGGCTCGATTCCCGGCTCCTTAAGCAATCTTTCCACAGCTTTTGCATGGCCATGCTCTGCCGCCTCGTGTATTGGTGAACGGCCATGCTTCGTGGCCTTCAAGTTATAATCCACTTTCCTGGTGTCCAACAACCGTTCAAGGATACCTTGCCTGCCGCGACTCGCTGCATACCACAGCGCTGTACGGCTCTTGTCATCTTTGGAGTCTATGTCAATTCCCTCGGTATCCAGGAGTTGATTGGCGGATTCATCGTCACCCCCCTTTATCCCATAGCGCAATGCGTTCTCGATAGTCCGTGAAAATTTCCGTTGGGATATCAATGGTAGAAGGATA
Organism: Lasiodiplodia theobromae; assembly: GCF_012971845.1. Taxonomy (NCBI): domain Eukaryota; kingdom Fungi; phylum Ascomycota; class Dothideomycetes; order Botryosphaeriales; family Botryosphaeriaceae; genus Lasiodiplodia; species Lasiodiplodia theobromae. The sequence continues at coordinate 1,089,601 of NW_023336563.1, read as the reverse complement.
CACTGCAAGCAATCTTCGCGGCTCCCAAGACCACTCCTCTCAAACGTTTCTTGAATTTGAGAGAGATTCGTGTTGGTTATACGGAACTCTCTGATGTGCTTAGCAACTAGCGTCCGTCCGCCAATACCATTGATGATATTCGCCATTGTCAAAAAGAAGAACGAGTAGATTTCTTGGACAAAAAGCATCGCAGAACTGGAAGAAGTTGGAAGTTCGCAGAAAGCTGGCTTTTCATGCAGGGATACGACGCCGCAATTGGACATCCCAAACAGCCGACGCCAATTGGCTCCGTCTACTGCTAGATCACGGGACGTGTATGGTGAGATCTGGCCTTGGATAGCCCCTACTTCCCTCAGTAGTTTCCCTCTGATTGGCGTTACCCCTATGCCCAAGTACTCCATGAGGTTTAGGCTGTTTCTTTGAGGCAGGAACAGACGTCGAAATGGCTTTTCCGGATTGCAGGGTCCCTCATCATCTTCATGGTCATCTTGCTTGTGGGCATTTTCCAATCCGAGATTCCAAATCCACAAGCTCACAATAGCTTCAAGGCTAGGTCGATCAATCTGCCATCCTTTGGTGTAGCCATTCAAGCCCATCTTTCGTTGCAGAGTCAAGTGGAATTGTGATTGAAATCCATACACGCAAGGGACGGCCCAAGAGATGGTGGATGCCTCGTTCCATCCTTTCTCGAGTTCGAAGTCTGCAGTGAAAAGGATTTCTGTCGTAGATTCGATGGCCTGTGCGAGGCTTTGAGCCATACGCCGGCCAGCAACGTGTTCATCCCGCCATGAGCGAGTCAGGTGCGCAAGACGCGCGCGGTAGAGGACCGCACGGACTAGATCGGGCAATTCGGTCACCCTGTTGACTGTGGAAGGGTTCTGGAGCCATTGGCGGAATTGCGATTCGATTTCTAGGCCCTCCGCAGGTAACCGAAGCCTAGAAGTATGCTGGTCGACTGGGAGAACAGCTTCCTTCAAGCATTCAGGAATTACTCTTCCTATTAGACTGAACTCTCCCAGGCGATTTAACTGTGTCCCTCCCTGGTTGGGAATGTGCCATTTCTTGCATTTTCCATCGACTGCGAGGTACGATGCGAGCCAGCTAAGTTCGTGTCCCTGATATGTGTCTAGACCGCCCGAGCCTTTGAAAAGTAGATTGAGGTCTTCAGGCATTCGTTCGGTGCGAAGTAGAGCTCGAATAAAGCTCATAAGTACGGTCAAGCGGAGTTGGGCAACAGCCACAGAGGAATGACATGCTCTCAAGCCAATGAATTGGATTACGTACCCCATAAGCGTCAGGAAAAGACCTAGAAAGACGTGGGGTATGGGGGCCGACTCTTTTGATCGCCATGAGGTCGTGTATTGGTGAAAGGTTCCCCTATCATGCGTGTATATGAAGGAATCAAATGCTTGATCACCAACATACTAAGGCGCGGGCTGAATCCAGAATACCCTGGCCCGGTGCTCGGTCTCATCGTTTAAGCTTCTTCTGAAAACACGTTCATCAGTGCTCCTCTCGATCATGTCAGCACATAATCCGACTCCGCAGGATAGAAGGATCGTTCCAATTGCGGCCATAGGCGCCGCATAGGCGTCCTCCACTTTTGATTTCCCAAGGCTGAGCACGGGCCTGGAAAGGCCTGTCCAGGCCAACACAGCAGATTGCAAAACACTTCCAAGTACAATGGCGGCGTAGAATCAGCCCTGACTGCGCGATTTGATACCAGCGTTGAGAGAGAGATTGGGGCTCGGGGCGAATTCCTGGGGGGATCGAGTTCCATCCACTGCTCCGTGCCGACCCCGTCTCGTCCTCGTCTGTCTTCTTTTTCTTCACCTCGTACCATTCCTGTTCTTTCTTGAATTTGTGTATGTACCCCTGAAAGAGTAGATTCCGGCCGCTTCTCTGTTCCTTCTCGGGTTGAAAAAATCATCCAAGGCCGATTCGGTATCGAAAACGATCTCCAGAAGCGAGGGCATTGCAGAGCTCTTTCCAGGTTTAAGTCCTGAGAGTGAGCCAACAACAACGAGAGAAACAGAGCTTATCAGAATCACACCTAACCTCACGAAGAAAAAGGATACCACTGTGAGGCCGGCGGGATGCTGTGAAGTACGAGGATGCGTGGGAATGATAAGCTCATGTGAGTGTTCAACAATCCTCTCCTTTGCGCCTTTGGAGAATTCGGTTTGCAACAAAGCCTGGCCATGTGATTTGACCGTGTCTTTTGGAACCACGGCCAGGCTGTGGCTCTCAGGGAGGGAGCACGATCCGTACACTTCAAAAAAAAAAATGAGATTCTTCAGCCTATTCCGTGGGGCTAATTCATCAGGGGCCGCTACCGGTATCATTGGAGTCCAGAGTCTGGCCCGTATGCGCCTTTGTTGTTGTTGTTGTGTAGGATCAGCTTGTGACAATAATAGGGCGTTTTTCTTCAGTCGTATTCCTTTAATCGTTTCCCCAGATCTTGGGCGCCAGACCTCGGTTCTGATGACTTGACAGACGGCATCGGCTCGGACTGCCCTCTGAATTGGTGATTTCTGGAGCCACGGTGCGCGCAATATAGACGCTACTCCCTTGACTACCCCAGAGGCAGGGAGCAATAGTGCCCCAAATGTTGAAACAATCGTCATGAACAAAGGCTCCCCAGGGTATGCAATTACCGTGGAAGCAAGAAGAGTCCGTCTTAGTCGTTTGATGAGTTTAGATGGTCTTGTAGTTTCACTTCCGGATTATAAGGTCGTTCTCCCAATGAAAGCCTTGCCTCGGCTCAGATGAACACATGCAGGGTACCAACACCATCATTGGATGTGGAATTTGGCCTTGCTTACATGACCACCCTATAGGAATCTGGACCTTTCTCCTTATCTTTACTTCAGCTGGAGCTGAATGGCCGCCATCCATGATCTTTCACCGGCAAGCCACAAAAGGACCTCCTTTCTCGTGGCTGTGATCCTGATTGGACCAGATGTATCTTTTTGCTGAGCTCAGCCTCACTTGCACAGCCTAAGGGTTTCACCGAACGATCCATATCCACGGTGCACAATAGCAGCAGCATCTCACAACCGTGCAAGTAGGTTGCAGGGGTAACGCACCAGCCGCATGAGGTTGACGAGCCGCAGCACTTGCCTGGCGAAGAACTAGTTGTTGAGGCAGTCGAGCGAGAGCGCTGCCTGGCATGCGTTGATCGCGCCGCCGCAACTGCCATTATTCCTGCTGGACCCAGAAGCAAACATGTTTGCAAACACGTAAAGGCGACGTTCTCTGGCTAGCAAGCACACAAATAAAGATGAGACTCCATGTTTGTCTATTATCATTCGTCGGCCAGCTCGACTGCAGGCTAGGCACTGCTATACCATGGCTTCGGGACTCCCAGTGTTGCAGAGAAGGAGGACGCACATGACGTCAGCGAATGAGGCGAGTAGGCCGTCGAATCTGGGGAGTGGCTGAGGTCTCTGCGTTTTGCGGAGCGCATGCCACGGTCGTACTGACACTTGGAGTCCTTGGCCGGAGGATGGAGCTGTCTTTGCGCTTTGTTTTTATTCCTTATTTGCCAATGATGGTTGCTTTGGTGTGGCGCTGTTGGTATGCTGGGCGGCACTGGTATCTGTCGCGGTGGTGGTGGTGATGGGTAGGCTAGTAGGTTTATCGCATTGTGCACACCAGTTTCTTACATAACGTAGGGGACTTTAAAGCCCGAATGTACATCTGGAGGAAAAATATGTAGAAGCTACTTTACGCGATCTATTATTAGATATAGCTATGATGAAAGAGAAGCCCTTAATCACATATGAAGTGAAGTAGCTTATATACACTGAGCTGGCTAAGCAGTCATGGTACGACAGACAGATAGCCTATCTTCCATTAGTAGCCAAGCTTGAACCCACCCCAGTTTAGTTTGTGGAACACGCCGTCCGTATCGTACTTGTCCCTGATTTGCTTCATCTTCTCAACATTACCAGGAGCAAATCCGACAAAGACGTCTTGCCAATCGGCAGCGTCGCCCATGTAAAGGAACTCGGAGGACAGATTCTTGGCCTTATTCGCTGCATGGAATTTTTCAATCAGTGAGCGGCTCCAGTATGTCATGCGCAGATCATCCTTGCTCGAAGCCCAGCCAGTGGAGAATTGCCACCCTGCAAATGTTCGTTAGTCTGATGATTAGCGAGGAATTTTGTTGACGGATACATACAGATATAAGATGCATCATCATCGAGGCCCCACGTGTTTCCAATTCCGTTCGTCTTGGCCACAGAAGCAGCAGACTTGGGTGCCATGTTCAACACAAACGTAGGATACAGGCCTTCAACATCGGCAATGTCATCAACGGCGGCTTTCCACTGGGTGTACATGTCCCAGATGGCATCGAAATCCGGCTTGATGGCATGATGACCGGCGGAATTTCTATATGTTGATTTAGAGGCTTGACGAATGGTGTATACCAGCGTAGAGACTCACCTGAACATCTGGAATGGCGAATCGAGGTTGGCATGCCATTGCGGCGGAGTCGTAACGTTGTTGATCCTCTGCACGGCAGGAATGGACGAAAACTCGGCAAACTTGGAGGGAGGGGATTCCGTGCCTTCTTGAACACCGAGGATCGATGGAGAAACTTCCTTTGTCGTAGCGTTATAGGTGATCGTGATGACTGCGCCGGCACCAACCGAAGGATCGTCGTGCAGAGCAAAAGCGCAAACAGCTTTGATGAAATCTGCAACCGTACTCTCGTTGAATGCCTGGATCGTGGTGCTGATCTTGGGGATATCGTATGTCTTCGACACGAATTTTGTTACCACCCCAAAATTGTTAGCACCACCTTTCAGCGCCCAGAAGAGATCCGGATTGCAAGTTGAGTTGGCGACAACCTGAGTGCCATTACCCAGGACCACATCATAGCTCATGACGTTGTCCATGGCATATCCGTATTTGTTGGCGAAGTAGTGCACTCCACCAATCAAGGAGAGACCTGGCACTCCGATCGACTTGAGCCGACCGCCGATCATGTACTTTCCGACTGCTCCAAGAGCGCTGTAGGCGTTCTCCCAGCGATTTCCAGGCCCAAGTTCAACAAGCCCTTCATCTTCCAGGATCTCCAAGTGATCGAGTCCGTTCAAAGCCAGCAAAACTCCATCGTCGATGTTGTTTGAGCCAGCGTACTATCTTTACGTAAGCGAGAGCGGTATTCAAGGGCTCTTGGTCACTTACGTTCATATGTCCTCCACCACGCACCGCAAAGTGGGCTTGGTACTTGTTGAAAATGGTAACCGAACTGGCAACTTGATCCGCGTTGGTCGGCTGAAAAATGCAGAGCGGCTTCAAATTGGCTTTCATGTCCCAGTAGTGCGTGGCCTCAACTGTGTAGTTTGTCGAGTTTCGAGTGAGGAGGAGGTCTGGGTACAGGGTCGCCAACTCTCCGCAAGCGCCCTGGGCGCCAGAGCTTGTTGCGTTGTTTGACGCAGCCAAAGCCGTGGCAAAGATGCCCAAGGCGGTGAAAAGATGAGGAGGTGCCATGGCTGTCTGGAATGTAGGAGCTGATTGTAGATTGCAGATACTGTGGATGGAAATCTTGGACTACTTCTTTTATATCTTTCTTTACTTGCAAGGCACAGCTATCCTTCTCGCAATCCGAACATTGAAACCCGAATGTCTTTTCCGTTAGGTCGTATTCGCGGCCCATCTTCTACTGTGGTTGGATAAGCTCGCACGGACCATCGTGCCCTGCCACTTGATCCCTACTTCTAACAGACACCCATTCGAACCTTGTAGGATTCACAGTTGGGCCAGAGCAGTCATGGTACTAGGCATGAAGCTGAAAATGCCTGGTCTCAAAAACGGGAACCATCACATAGCCTATTAATCCCATTCATTTCCTCGACTTCAGTCGCTCTACCAACTCCTGGGTAGCTAAAGAGTAAGCATACTAAGAGACTACACGCCAATCCAGATCCACTGTATACCCCTAATCTCAAGATTTGCGGGATGTTTCTAGCCTAAAGGGGTGCACGGCATGGTTAATCATCGGCGAAAGTGGCCGTAGCGCGTGGTGTCCTCGAATCCGAATTACGAGACACGAAAGAACCGGTGGGCGAAAGTGGTTACCCTTGCTGCTGCGGCTGACGATGACGATGATGATGATTATGAATCTATAGGACGTCATTTTTACCGGAGGCAGCTGTGTCGAATGCGGCCGGCTCCCCCGCTTCCGATAGACCCGCGTGAGTCCAAGCGAGGCAGCCAAGTCCGACCTGCTCTCTATTTATAGCTTCCATGCGCATCCAGGCTATGACAAGACAAAGACGACGCGAGGATAACAGATCCAAATCGTGATTCGGATGATAAGTCGCGCCTCTATTGGCTAGTCGGACGCGTGTTCGTACTGCCCCAGCCTCAATTGCTGCAACCGGCGCCGCGAATATACGATCTGCAACAGTTAAGCTTAAAAGGAGACACATTCTGATAAAGTATAGGCGACGGATCGCAGCCCAGAGATAAAGTTTGCGATGCATGGGGCGATCAATGTGCCTGAAGGTCGCATATCTCACTTCGCCCATCCCGAAATATGGGCCTCTCGCCTTCAAAGAGCGCAGCCTTGGGTACACATGACGCCACACCACACCGCGCCACGAATTCTCAAATGGTTCATGAAACGAAACGAGCCATCTCTAATTTCAGTAGGGAAACATGCGATGCCTAAATTGATGATGATCTAGGTTTCTCATCGCCGGCGGAGAATCTCGAGCGCAACCTACCACAAACCCCTCTTTCCAAGACTTGTCAACTCAGCCACACTTCAAGTCGTTCCACCGGACGGCGACATTGAAGTTTAACTCCTTTTCTTCAGTCTATATGATGGATCTACCCCGGAAAATCATCTGACTTTCATTGCATTACCGGCCCCGGCGTACCCACCACCGTTCTCTCTCAGCCAGAATCGGTGGCTCCGATCCCGTTGGCAGAGCAGGTCTGGCTAATCTCAAAGTGTCTCCGAGGACTCGCCCCTAGAGTGAAATAACTAATTTGGAAAAGCATTTTACCGTTCGCAGTGTCTACCCTACGATGAAGTGCTATCATTCGTAGCTGTAGCGATGGCACTTGCGTCATGACAGCAAGCCACTATCAGTGGCCAGACAAGTAAGAGTGAAGTTAAGCTGGATTAATACGCCGTCCAACTTCTCATCAGCCAGAAACCCGCCAACACTGAAAGGTTAGCCGGGCTAGCAATATTTTAGGATAGTTTTGGGCTCAGTAGATTGCTCCCATTAAGGGCTTACACGATGAGCCACGTTTGACGAGGAACAGGCTACGCTAGAACACTTCTGAATTTCCCGAATAGGCTAACTACCTGGCGGTGCTAAGAGCCCTGAAACAGATAGTCCCGGCCACAAACCCCATCAGCGCCATAACATAGGGCCGTCGCGGCGAAAAAGTTGGAACCTGTCCGATTTGCTCAAGCAAGTCTCGTACGTCCAGTCTGAGGCGCTGGGGATTTTGAGAAATATTTAGATCAACCACGCCATCGTCAATCTGTTGGGGTTCCTCAACCTGTTCATTGTCGCCGTAAGAGCCAATGTCAGCATTGAGTTGTGTGGCTCTACTTCCGGTGTTGCTACGCCAGCGTTTTAGTATGTCCCTAATCAACACGGTGTGATTCATCAGGGTGATGTTCTCGATGGCCAAAGTCCTCTCTTGATTTCGTGTGAAATGGGTTAGTCCTTTGGCGAATTGCTTGACCTGGTCCTCATTGAGTTCTTTCCCGAATCGGAAACGCATGTCTAGATATTCCATCTGGCGCTCTCTAGGAAAACTAGCACGAGGTGTAATCGGAGGAGATGCTCCTGCTCTGCCTTCTCCAGGTACTCTCGAGGCCGATATCCACACGTGGTCCTCTTTTGGCAACCGGCGGTGGAAGAGGACTGGACGCTGATTTTTGTCGCAAAACTTTGGGGCGTTAACCAGCTCCTTGCGAAGCTCTTGGGAGGTGAATCCATGATTGCTTTTGAGCTATTGCAACGCGTGGATGAGCGCTGAAGTGAAAGAATCCTCCCCAGGAAATGCTGTCACCTCATCATGATCGCAAGCACCGAGAAACTCGAAACAATTGTCGCGTGGAGAACGACCTTGCAGAGATCCGGCTGAGCAGCAATCGAATATGACCAAGATATCCGCTTCAATGTCTGTAATGCATGACTCGGCGATGTGCCAGGCGACCTGGTTGTATTGACGTTCTTGATCTCCTCTTGCTTGCTGGCTTGAGCCGCTTTGAACTGATTAATCTCCACTCAAAATGATTGTGACGGAAGCCTGACTTACTTGGTAAGATGCAAATGGCCCCTAGTATCAGACCCAAACCCATGTCCTGCATAGTAAACTATTCCAAGGTTGGGGCCATCGATTTCGTGAGCGAACTGGGCCAGCGCCAGTTTAAGTTGTGTGTGAGGATTTCGCCTAGTAGTGTCCAACACTTCCTCCCGTACGTCGAAGCCATATTCGTCCTCGAACACCCCCTTTAGTCGAGCGATCTTCGCAATGTCAGCACATAGTAAATGTTTCAAGCCGTAATGGCATACCTCGCTAGTCACATCCATATCGGACTTGTCCCATGAGAACAGAAGCACCTTGGTTTCAGCATGTTCGACTGGCTTTGTCAGTGGATTATAGCATTCATCGAATGTTGCCTGAAGTTTCTCTAGTGACAAGGCTCGCGGGTCCGATATTGGCGCTGTATCGCGGCGATGCAGACTGTTCTGCGATTCGGTAGGACCCTGGCCTGCGTCTGTAGGTTCTGCTGGTGCTGCCATGGAGCGATCGTGATTTGCAGGAAGTTCCTGAGAGGCGAGACAAATTAAATATGCATGCCAACCAGACGGCGAGGTCGTGAGGCTGAAGAGTGATCACATGGCTCCCTTCGTTTTGTGGCTTGACGATAAACAAAGCCGGACCAGGGCGGAGCTGAATTGTCTCAGTACAGTCAAACCAAGCGACGAGAAGGCTGATCTCACAAAAGTCTGTCTTGGTGACAGCGCCAATGAAGACAAGTTTTAGCTTTCTTTTCATGCAAGGGTGGTTGTACAGATAAGCCGCAAAGCGGAGTTCAGACCCGAAGCCCCACCGGCGCAAGTGGGGCTATTTCGAAGTGCCCGACTGCCTTCCGCCACTTACCTTCCATTTGCACATCTCCCGCATATGTGGGTAACTCACGGGTATGAAAATGATTGGTTCAAAGTCACCCGATGCATCACAAAGGCTGCTTCCAATCGAATCTGCCTCGTATCAGACGGTGGAACTAACTGTGTACAGGAAGCCTTGTACGCACCGGTGAATGGTTGCCTTGTGGTATTTCTTTTTATCTCACTGCTTGAGTTGCCTTCTTGCTGCCTGATGGCTTACTACGTCTGAATCGGCAAGTAAACAGCATTAATAGAGATCAGACCGCATGCATCAAGACATTCTTGATTCGGCAAACTATTTCTGGTAGATCCTGAGCCATCCTAAGCATGCCTTCCAATGAGCCTGAGCAACCGCAGAACCCGTCTGTGGATCAAGCGCCCAAATATCCAATGGAAATCGACGGCGAGGCTGTAACTTGTGAACATACAAGGCTCAATGACGTAAGAAAAATGAGACATGCGATCTGAACTGTACTGACACGATAGTAGGAAGCCAATAAGGGCTCGAAGAACAGGTCTTATGTCCCGGAAGCAGTGCAGGGAAAGGTAAGTCGTGTTCCTATCTATAGGTAGTTCCGTCTGTTCACATACGGGGCAATAGTATCCGCAAGGCTTCGATATCAATGAGAGGGCGTGGCTGAAGGACCCGCCTGGACCACCCGGAGGATCAATGGCCGTAACCATCACAGATGCACAGCGTCACCCGGGAACCAGGAAGTGGCAATACCAGCTGAAAGATCTTGGGGGCCAAGAGGTCACAGATAAATCTGGGGAAGTTGGTTGGTTTGAGGAGACAAGGCTGAGGAGGGGTTGAGATGGTCTGTGCAATAGAATTCAGCTTGCATGCATATGTGAGGCTGGAACTTCAGCCTATTCATCTGCGATTTGGAAGCGGCGCCGCTTTCCTTATAAAAGCAGCTTAGAAACCCTCAATTGAACAGAATCATCACTCTTCTGTTCGTGGCAATTGCTACCACGACTCAAAATGCCACCTTTACTCCCATTTTCCAACCCAGACTCGAAAGAAGCGATTGGTGACGCAAATCCGGAATCGCGCCAACTCTCAAACACACCAACTCTGACAGAACAAGTTATTTCGCGTGGTAAGCGATGCACTGAAACATATGATACCATAGATATATCTAACCCAGGCTTAGGGTTCACTTGGGTGAAACCGCTGCAAATACTCAAATCATTCTCAGCACAATTGAGAACAGAAACAGAAAAAAGCAACAAAATCAAAGTGAGGCAGCGTACGTATCATGATGCTCGTCATATCATGTTGCATTTCTACGGCATATTGCTAATACAGAATAACAGTACAGGCCTGTCCCAATGGATACCCACGGTTGGCAGCATTCCTTGACAGTGATGAGAACTTCATGCTGTTTCGCCGCTTTGGATTGATCCAGACTAGACTCCTGCTCGATAAACAGAACGAGCTTCAGAACCTCGAAGAGCAGCTCGAAGAGGAGGACTCACGTACGCCCCAGAGATTTCTCCATAGCGGGGAAGTGGGTAGCCAGGATCCCAGTGATCGAAAGAAGCTCTTACGGAGTATCGAGATCAAATTCAACGAATATGGTACGATGGTTGACCTCATAATGTGGAAGAGAAATGCTAAACATATGCAGCCCACTTGCTGAAATCAGCTCAGGACATGGTAGCTATACGCCGTCCAACTGACACAGAGTATCGGAGTGTTAGTAACTTCTGCCATAACCGCCCTCGTCCTTTAAGTGAAACCGATCAGCAATGGCTCTTCTGCAAAGAAGATCTGGTCACTCTCCGCCCTGGAAGGGAACATGCCTGGTTGGAAAATGCCATCGAGCGAGGGCTGCGGGCTATCAATTGTCCTATGATTCGTGTAGGTGTCCTTTCGCCCCTTATGAAACAGCGAGCTAATCTAAATTAGAAAATGTTCTGTTCAAAGGTATGTTCAATGAGAGAGTCCCGAAGTCGGTCTTACATTCTAATAACGTAAAAGGAGACACAAATGAAGTCCAACGGACCGGAAGTCTATTACACAAAAGGTCGGATAGAAGGCCTCGCAGCTATCATCGTTACAATGATGATTTTGATCCTGTTGGTAGTACCAACATATGTGCTGTATCATCTTACGAATGATGTACCACAAAGATCACAGACAACTGCCCTCTGCATCGGAATTCTCCTCGTATTCACCCTCTCATTCTCGGCTGTCTTGTCCCTCTTCACCCGCGCGAGACGCCATGAGATTCTTGCTGCAGCTGCTGCGTAAGTAAACGTTTTTACGGCTTGAGAGCTGAAAGAACTAACGAGTATCCTATAGATACTGTGCTGTTCTAGTAGTATTTCTTGGAAATGTTCCAAGCCCCTCCTGAATTTTTGATATTAACCTCTGTGAGATATCAGTCGCTTGGTTACTTTAAGTCTCTCAGTAGATATTAATATATACCGTTGTTTGTAAGCTTGTATTCGTAGGTATATGTGAGGCTGACGTGTAAGAAGGCGGAGCAAGGAGTTTACTAACTGGGTGAGACAAAAGGACTTCTTTGCTATCGTGACGAATCTTTAAAGAATTCGTTAGGCCTCTAGCGAGGTGTAAGAGAACAATACTCGTGTGTTAAAGTCACGTGACTCGCTCTGGGAACGCTTGGTGGCAACTTACGTTACAGCACATTTCAGCTGTATCAATACACCGGCCAGCTTCTCACCAGTCAGGACCCGGTTGATATTGGAGAGGTAGCCAAGGTAATAATATCTGACGGCCGCGTCACAGGTCGGAAACGCTACGGGACAGTCGCTACAGCTGATATCTAACAAGACTCCTTGCAGTTTGTGGAAGAGAAGTTCGGGCGGGAAAAATTATCTTACCAAAGCACTTTGCACGCGTCTGGCGAGAAACCGGTTGAAAGGGTCTTGAACAGGCCGTTGAGCTGCGTGAAATAAACTTGGCTCGACTTCGGTGTGTAGCCGTCTCCTATTCCACTACTCAGAGTCTTGAGTATGAACTCATGTTACGTATGGGAGTAGGAGGAAATTTCCCCGACCAATTCAGCCCATGAGCAATACCTCCCATCAAACTGCCTTCATGATCGATTTCTCCACCGACGGCACCCGCACGAATTCTCTCAAATCCGCAACAAACAGATCCGGGCGCTCCAGCGAGGAAAAGTGTCCGCCTCGGGTATGCTCTTTCCAAAACTTGATGTTCGCGACCTGCGCAGCCCAATCTCGAGGACACTAATTGCAAAAACGGCCAATCAGCACACTTTCAGCCGCGTTTGTATCACAGGGGGAAAACAATGACTTACATGCAACTGCTCCTTCGGATACATACTCACCCCCGTCGGCACCGCCACATACGCCTCAAACGTCCTCTCCGCCTCCCTCATCTCGCCAAACGCCTCTCGATAAAACCGCAGTCCCGGCGTCGCGCCCTGTATCCAATGCATCATGACCAACGTAATGATCTCCTCATCCGACAACCCCTCCCTCACCTCCATCCACGCATGCAGCTTCTCCACGAACCACGCCAGCAGCCCGACCGGCGAATCCCCCAACCCAAACCCCAGCGTCTGCGGCCGCGTCCGCTGCTGCTCCAGATACCCGCTTCCGTGCATCTCAAAGTCCTCCCGCACCTCCAGCGCCTCGCGCTCCCACTCGCTGTACGTCAGCCCCGCGAAGCGCCAGCGCAGCCACGCCAGAGGCGCAGACAGCACCGCCGGCCGCGTCGCCGGAAACATGTTCAGGTGCTGCGCGCGGACGACGGTGGGGTACTGCAGCGCCATGGACCGCGTGATGAACGAGCCGAAGTCGCCGCCTTGCGTGATGAACGACGAATAGCCGAGCACGTCGGTCATGAGGAGCTTGTAGGCGCGCGCGACGATGGTGGGGCCGACGCCGGAGGTGGGGGGCGCGGGGGAGAAGCCGAAGCCGGGGATGGAGGGCGCGACGAGGTGGAAGGAAGGGGTGGAGGAGGAGGAGGGGTTCTCGGGGTTGGTGAGTGGTGAGAGGACTTTGGTGGCTTCGATGATGGAGCCCGGCCAGCCGTGGGAGAAGAGGAGGGGGATGGCGGTGGGGGAGGGGGACTTGGTGTGAGTGTAGTGGAGGACGAGGTGGCCGTAGCCCGGGACGGCGAGTTTGACGAGGTAGTGGTTGAAGATTGTGTTTAAATGGTTCTAAATGAAAGTTAGCAACAGTATTCACTTGCTGTGGGCCATCTCTGCATCGAATGCAGCAGAATATTCCTTATAAGGTTGAAAGGGCTCACCGCTTGCTTCTCCCAGTCATATTCATCCTTCCAGAACTGCGCAAGTTCCTTGACCCGTGACACCTTTGCCCCTTGTGACCAGTCGTCCTCACCGAAGTCGCTTTGTTCCTCGGGATATCTGGCGAGCTCTAATTTCTTCTTCGTGACTGCGAGAAGTTCTCGGTCGACCTCGATTTTGTATGGGACGGGCTCGTTGAGCGTTAGCTGATCGATTGGGATGGGAGACTTGAGGCCCATCTTGACGACGCACAGTTTCTAGCTTTTGGAGATGCCTTTGCGGGGTCATTCAGTATAAATAAATTGAGCGCGTGCAATTGACGTAGTATGTGTTGAGACATTTTAGCGGCAACGGCCGGGATATCCAATCTCGGTTAGCGTGCGTGGTCCGGAGCAACTGCAAGCGCAAGCGCTCTTACCTTTTCCAGAAACCCAGGGCAGAACATGAATGTTTCGTCAGCCTCTATCTGTCAGCTACGGTCTAGAAGGGCTGCTGTGTCATGACCCATCGATTCAGGCGATGGGGAAAGTATTCAACAGATGAGGCAACTCCAAACGCCGTTTCACTTCGGACATCACAAGCGCAACCCCGTCCACAAACGGAAAATATCTACACAGTCCCCACGTTGTGAAGCACGATCCATATTTTAGTGAGCACCCGCTGTCCCAAATAGTATGGCGGAAGCGCCGTTCTCCATTTCTCCACGTCTTTCCCCACGTCTTAGCACGGGGATGCTTAGGCTCAGTATTCAAAGGATTGCCGAGGATGGGCGAAGAACATGAAGGTACTTCAGTCAAACAACACTCAGCCGTGGACATAAATACTGGAGCAAATCCGCAGATAATTCTCTCTATCTTTTGTTTCTCATCTCACTCTCACTCTCAAGCTCCAGACACGGAGAACAGCAAAAATGATCCCAAAGAAAGAAGTAATTATTGTCGGAGCAGGCGTATCAGGCATTGGCATGGCCATCCAGCTGAAGAGAATGCTCGGACACGACAACTTCACGCTGTACGAAAAATCCGACAACATCGGCGGCACCTGGTGGCATAACAGGTATCCCGCATGTGCTTGCGATATCCCTAGCCACTTCTACTCTTACAGCTTTGCTTTGAAGCCCGACTGGTCGACTACATATCCGGGCAGAGATGAGCTTCATGAGTGTGAGTAATAATCTGTCAATCCTAATACGCCTTTCTGACCATACCTATGCGTGCAGACTTCTTTTCTGTCGCTGAGAAGTTCGGCATCCTTCCACACTGTCGCTTCAACCAGGCATGCAAGAGCATGGTCTGGGACACGCAACGGTCGCTTTGGGTTTGCACTTTCGAAGACACGCAAACCGGAAAGCTGACGGTGCACGAGGCGCCAGTGGTCGTCAGTGCCGTAGGAACTCTGGATCGCCCATTCATCCCTGAAATCAATGGTGCAGACACTTTCCAAGGCAAAGCTTTCCACAGCGCCCGTTGGGACCATTCTGTCGACTTCAACGGGAAGAACGTCGTGGTCCTCGGAAACGGAGCTTCCGCAACACAGTTCGTCCCCGAGCTGGTCAAAGAAGTGGGCCCAAAGGGCAAGGTGGTCCAGCTGGTCAAGAGTGCACACTGGTGGACGAAGAGAGTATACACCATCCCATTCCCCTCACAACAGTCCACCCCTCACTAACACCCAAAAAACAAGGGCAACCCCAAATACTCCGACCTCTTCAAAGCAGTCATGAAATACGTCCCCCTCGCCGCCCGCCTCTACCGCATCCACCTCGCCTACCAACTCGAATCCCTCTTCCCCTCCTTCCTCATGACCCCCCGCGGCGCCCGCCTCCGCGAACATATCCGCGCCGCAACCTACGCATACATCGACGAAGAAGCACCCGCCCAATACCGCGCCATCCTGCGCCCGGACTACGAACCCGGCTGCAAGCGCCGCGTCAACACCAGCACCTACCTCGCCTGCCTGCACGCGCCCAACATGCACCTCGCCCGCGACCGCACCACCGCCATCGGCCCGCGCCACGTCGAGACCGAGACGGGCGCCACGTACGCCGCCGACGTCATCGTCTTCGCGACCGGCTTCCACACGCAGAAGTGGCTCGGCACGATCGATGAGGTGCGCGGCGTGGACGGCGGTCGGTCGATTCACGACGTCTGGGACGCGGCGGGCGGCGCCGAGGCGTACATGGGGACGGTGGTGGCTGGTTTCCCGAATTTCTTCGTGCTGTACGGACCGAATGCCGCGACGGGGCAGCATTCGGTCATCTTCCATTCGGAGTGCCAGATCAACTACGTTTGTCGGCTGCTGCGGCCGGTGTTGAAGAAGAAGGGGGGAGCGGTGGTGTCGGTGGCGGTCAAGGAGGAGGCGCAGAGAGAGGATTTGAGGTGGGTGCATGGGAGGTTGGAGGGGTTGGTGTTTAATGCTGGCTGTCGGAGTTGGTGGATGGATCCGGTGACGGGGAAGAATACGTTTATTTATCCGGATCCGATGTGGAAGTACTGGCTGCGTACGATTTTTCCTCGGTGGGGCGATTTTGAGCTACAGGAATCCCGGTAAGCGGTTGTAGAGTTCTAAGAGACTGTCTTTAAGTATTGTCATACTCCGATCTAGTTGGAGACTAGTGGAAATGCGAAGAAAAATATGTATATTTCGCTTCTCTACTATTGTTCTTCATGGATACGACGGATTCCGATTATAGCATTCAAGGGTACAAGCACAGAACAGCACAAGTATGCCCTTGAGATCATAAGGCATATCTTCCCGTTTGAGCTCTATGTTCAATCCGATTGGTGATACAATGGTTTTTACACAATAGAAAAATCAAACATAATGTCTTGCCACCTCCTGCCTCGTCCACGGAGCGGCGCCTTCTCTGAAACTACTAGCGGAATGTGCTTCGACGTCGGTGACGGTAATCTCTGTTGTGTGCGTCACCTGAACCGTTGTCTTTCCATCTACGTTGTAGTAACTGCCATCTCTCAACTGCTCTTGCGATTCCGACCTGTCGAGGTTGGATAAGGACGTGCCTTCCTCATTCATCTTGCAGTAAGAGTTCGTGGCTACTCCCGACTTTGACACCTTGGAAATATGATGCGAGCCGGAGCGCGAGCCGTAGACATAACCACTCGAGTTGTACCCGTTGGACGCCGCCTCGGCGGTCTTGGAGCTGAGGCCGAGCGCCTTCTTGAGGTTGCGGGGAAGCGGGGACTCCTTGACGATTTTGGGGAGACAGGGTATGCTCAAGACGAAGAAGCCGCATGTCATTTCGGCGCACGCCCAGAACAGGAGCGGCCCGATTAGGTGCATGCTGTCCGTCGTCTTGGAGAAAGCAACTGTATGGGCAAGGCGGAAACAGGCTGCGACCGAGGCGCTGGCGGACTTTTAGTACATCGACCACTAGCTGAAATGGGGGGGAGACTCACATGACACCGACTCCGAAAATGATGGACACACCCAGTTTCTTTTGCCAGTTTAGGTGAAGGCCCCAAATCATCTTTTGCGGCAGCAATACCATGGCGATGTCGGTAATGACCTGGATGCTGCCCGACGACAGCATAACCTTGGGCAGTTCGTAACATTTGCTTGGAACGTAGAATTCCCAGATGGCATTGTGTGGGATGCATTGCATGTTCAGAAGAATAATGCAAAGAACCCCCCAGAGGCATTGAAAGCCGGAAATGACCATGCAGCCCCACCAAAATGTGTTCTTGTATTTGTCGGAGGGGACGAAGATACGAGCCCAGTCTAGCAGGATGGCAGTCTTAATCAATGGCTGCACGGCTGAGTAGCAGCTTCCGTAGATGAGAATGAGCTAGGGCTGGTCAGTGGTAGTTTTCTACAGAAAGGCAAGAGTGGGTTACCCAAAGCGGATAGACAAGGTCTCCATTGCGGAGATTCCAGGTGTGGACATAGTAGCCAGGCGAAAAGATCAGGGAATAACCGGCGTATGCTGTGCCCCAGTAGGCTCCCTAACGAATAGTGAGCAGGGCCGAGGTGAGTCGTAAGAGGAAGAGGGGCAAGGGCGGTAAGATAGGATGGCATACATATGCACAGAGCATCAAGGCTAATATCGAGACAGTGTTGTCAGTCAAGCTGCTTATCAAGGCAGAAGTGAAGAGGAACTTTACCTTCTTCAACACGAAGCTTCTTTTCCATCCAAGTCCGTGCGTAGAGGCGGATGAGAAGGCACAAAGTCAAAATGACGGTGCAAGCTGTCGTCACGCCCCAGGCGAGGCCATTACGGTTGGGCGGATTGTCGAAGTTGGCAGTGACACCCGGCGGGGGCTCGAGTGCCGGTGCAGCAAGGAGAGCCTCGAGCTCTTCCGATGACATGGCCGTGGGAACGGGATGGGTGGAACGACACTGTCACTGCCAGTGGACCAACTCTGACTGAAATACGCAGTCGTGTCCAAGATTGTCGGGGGCTGTCGGCCGAAGGGCTAAGAGCAGTGCAGCACTAGTGCTATGGGATGATACATAAAGGTGGCCGCCCATCCGCGCGTTGGAAGGCCTGTCAATCCCGAAGGCTTCCGACCTGGTATTCGGATCTTCACTACCGCTGCGGCATGCACCCCGGAATACAAAAAGAAAAGAAAATCCTATCTCCGAGCTTTCGGCTCAAAGATATAGTAACGACATGCACCCCTGAGAATCATATCGGTGTTGGGGCTAGCTACATGTATAGAAGCCCAACTATCGGAAGACATCAAACCTCTCGCTTCTATACCAATATTCCCTGTGTCGATTCTCTGACGAATTGGGAAGCATACCGCACAGGGATGAAAAATGAAGGGTGTTCTAGTGACTCGTGCACTGTTGGATGCTGAGAATCATTGCTGACAATGGCAATGGGGTCGAGAAACACGTGGTGGGGCTACTCCATAGAAGGAATCAGTCTCGCTAGACCAGCGCAATGACTCGGGGAATCCTGCGGGACTCATGCCCCCCACCCCCACAAGCTACGCGTCACGTCACTGACTCCTGACTGGGTGTCGAGTCGCAGGGCGGTATATTTACTCATGGACCGTTGCTCCTGCATATTGGCGAGTAGTTCAGATCGATCCTTTGCATAGCATCAGAATCATGGCTATCGGTGAGCTCTCCAATACGATCCATAGGTTGAGGGAACTGACTCGCGGGAACAACAGGCGCTCAGTCGTACGATGATGAGTTCCCCGCAGCGGCGGATCTCCGCCACATGTTTGCCCAACAGCCTCTGCCGGTCATAGCTCCGGGGACTGTGGATGCGGATCTCATGAGCGGCGATGAGGCGACTAAGCAGGCGCAAGCTGTTGTGGACGCACTGAACGCCGCTGTGGCCGCCGACGATGCTCAGGCATTGGAGGGTCTCTTCTTTTCTGGCAGCAAGGTGTACTGGAAGGATTCACTGGCGCTGACTGCCCACTTGCGCACCTTCACTGATGCCGACGTGATTTCATCGGCGTTGTTGGAGACGGCGAAGCTGAGGGCCGCCTCCCAATTCAAGATCGAGGGTGCAGCCAAGTTCCTTCCGGCCACTCCGGTTCTTGTAAGATGTTCTCCTAAATCTTTGAAGAGACACGGCTGACGGGTTTTACTCAATTGCAGCAATTCATTGACAGCCAACTTTCCTTCAAGACTGGCTCGCCAGGTGCCACATGTAGCGGAAGAATATTGTTGTTGCCTGTCAAGGCCAATGAGAGTACGCAGTGGAAGATCTGGATATTCAGCACCAGGACTGAGAGCCTGGATATCCAAAAAGAGGATGAGTCTTTGCTGAAGAATCCTGGGCGGCAGTTGGACGGCCTGCAGACGATCGAGACGGACGTCTTCATCATTGGAGGTGGCAATGCGTAAGTTGACACAAAGATGGCTTTGCTACTCAGACAGCTGATATCTTACAGGGCCGTGGCTCTCGCTGCACGTCTCAAGGCGCTGGGTGTTGATAGCGTGATGGCGGAGAGATCTGCGCGGCCTGGCGACAACTGGGCGCTCCGCTACGACTGCATGAAGTTCCACATTCCGACATCATTCTGCGAGCTGCCCTACATGAGTAAGTAAGATTCAATTCACCGAGCACGAGCGAGAAACATTGACGTTCCCAGCTTACGACAAGCACCTTCAAACCCCTCATCTCCTAACCAAGGACGAGCTGGCCGAGCAGGTCCGCCGTTACGTTGCAACCTTCCACCTCAACATAATCAACTCAGCCAAGATCGTGTCGACGAAGTACGAACAATCCACCCAGCAATGGACCGTCAAGTTCGAGACGCCGGCCGGCCTCCGCACCGCCGTGTCCAAGCACCTCGTCCAGGCCACCGGCATCGGCTCGCAGAAGCCGTACGTGCCACCCATGGCCGATCAGGACAAATACAAGGGGATCAGTATCCACTCAGCTCAGTTCAAGAATGGCAAAGAGCTAGCCGACAAGGGCGCCAAGGTAAGTCCCATACAAATCCCAGCATCCCGGCACACCCCTGCATCTCGGCAACCCGGAAAGTCCCCAAGCCGAATTGATACCTGACATTATTCTCTCCCACCACAGTCCGCACTAATCATCGGCTCCGCCAACACGGCCTTCGACATCCTCGTCGACATCCACGCCGCCGGCCTGCGCACCACCCTGAACGCGCGCTCGCCCACGTACATCGTGCCCCTCTCCTACGTCTGCGACCCGCTCAGCCTGGGCGCCTACGACGTCCTCGGCGTCGACGCCGCCGACCGCATGTTCCTCACGCTCCCCACCGCCGTCGACGGCCAGCTCGCCAAGGGCCTCTTCGCCGCCTTCGCCTCGCGGGAGTCGGACCGTTACAGCAATCTGGCGGCAGCAGGCTTCCCCGTGCTCGACTCGGCGGATCCGGACTGCGCGCTCGCCAGCAACCTGCTCGAGCGCGCCGGCGGGCACTACGTCGACGTCGGCGGGACGGCGCTCATCGCGGACGGCAAGGCGGCGGTTAAAGCCGGCGTCGCGCCCGTGGCTTTCACGGCCGACGGCGTGCGCTTCGCTGATGGTAGCGAGGTGCAGGCGGATGCAGTGGTGTGGTGCACGGGGTTCCGCGATAAGAACGTGCGGGACGTTGCGGCCGAGGCGCTGGGGGGCGGCGAGGTGGAGCGAGGGATCGCTGCGCGCTTGGACGCCACGTGGGGCGTGGATGCGGAGGGCGAGATCCGCGGCATGTGGAAGCGACATGCGCGCGTCGAGAACTACTGGGTCATGGGCGGCTTTACGCAGCAGCATCGGTGGCACTCGGCGACGCTGGCGGTGCAGATTAAGGCGGCGTTGGAGGGCGTGCTGCCCGAGGCGTATCGGGGGACGCCGGCGCCGAGGGCTAAGTAGGGGGGCGGCGTAGGGTGGGTGGGTGTAGCTAAGAGGCACAGCAGGAGGATGAGGGGCACAGCCCGGCTTGTGGAGCCGCTCCCGCGCTAAAGGGTCAGGGCGTGGTATAAGATGAGTATTGCGGCCGAAGGCTGGCGTAAATAATTTTTTCTATCATACCGTGGGTATTTGAAGCGATCGTCCGGACGAGAATGTATAATTATTGACTCCACATTAACATCCGGAGGATAGCTTCAACTACCCATGCATGTTCTTTTTTATTGCGGAAAAAAATGGAAGAGCTGAGGCATACTAACGGTGTGTCATTCTTCGCGCTAGCCATCGGCTGCAGCACCTCTCTGTAAGGGGCATAGCTAGCTAATTTCATGTTTAATATTTTGCTGCAAGCAGGGTTTAAAGACTCGCATTGTGAATGCATCGTGATTCATGACCCGAACACCCTGGAAAAGTCGAGGCTCGCACGGGCCAGGCAGGCGAGTCGCATGCTCCTCACGGGGCCCGGGCAGTGGGCCTCGCTTCTCAAGCCGATGCCTGGCATCCGTAGTCCTGACACTGACTGCTTCAACGAAACGTTACGTAGTTTATCGCCACTGGCCGCTATATCAAAATGCTTTACTATAATAGCTCAAGTCTAAGCAGTACTTTTATCTGTATTAAGATCAAGCTTCTCTAAAAGGGGTTTAGCGCAAGCCGGATTAATTAGTTTTTGGGCACTACGGGTAAATCTAGCTCATAAAGGAAGAAACGAAGTCGAGCCCGTCTTTAGTTTAAAAGAACTACCGAAGATCTTTCAACTACAACTATATCTCATAGTTTATTTAGATGTTTCACTCCAAAATGATAGTCTCAAACCTTCGCTCCGCCTTAGCCCAGCTGCGCATAAATATCCATCCAATTCCCATGCGGTGGCAGATGCCGCTGCTACGTCGTCCGATGACCATGACGTTTACTACTGGACAGGGTAGGAGAGCCTCCCCAGTGCTGTCAAAAAACGTGATCTCCTCGGCCTCATCGCTTATAATACGCTCGAGCTCCTTGCGGCTATCCTGAACGCCCAACGCATGCTCCACACCACCGAGATCCTTAGCTGATATTGACAGCGCCATGAATTCGAACGTTGACAATGACTCAACCGAGAGCCGAGGTGAGATTCTTGGTTCGTCCGGGTAAATGTATCCACAGGTCAACAAGGATTCATCCAAGACATCGCAGTGATGACACAACCTCTTTATCCTGCTCCTACAATCATCAGGATGGTGCTTCCCCATCCGAAAACGGGCCACTTGCGCACGAGTGATCAACGGGCCTGGTCTGAGGCTCTGACCAGATATGGTTCTGTTGATATCACTCTCCCAACGATCCAACGTGCTGCCATGGTATTTCGCTTGACACATCCTCTGTATCTCAGCCCTAAAGCTTGGATAGGTGGGAAATTGGCCCGATAGTGCATCTTTTCGGCTCGCGAAAGAAGACTGAGTATCCCAGGGAACATCATCTTTCGAAACCCCCTCAAATAATCCGAGCTCGCAGGCGAGAGCCAAGTACAGTTGCAGAAACCAGTAGGGCTCTTCGATTTCTGCTCCTTCAGGATATCGTCCGACTTCTCTCCAAGCTAAGGGAGGGCTGGGCTCATCCAGATAATTGAGTTTCAACCCTGTTCTGCCGTCGTCAAGGTAGTCATATGATGCCCAACTCAACAGCGTCGAGCAAAAGTGATGTTCAAAATCAGAGGGCAATGTCGTAAGACCTCCATTGAAAGAAGACCACGACCAGCTGGGAAGATATACGTCTTTGGATGTACGGAGTGGCGACTTTCCGGGGACATGGCTGCACATCCACATCAAAGCTCGGTCAAAGTCTTTGCATGGAAGTCCGTAGAAGTGGCGCCCTGAAGTATTCTTGTATAGCTCTGACATTATACCTTCAATAGCGGAGTAGACATCGGATTGGTTGGTCAAATTTCGGCGGCAATACATTTGCATATGCCTCATGAATTCTGTGAAGACGTCCTTGGATTTTCCGGGTCTGAAAAGACTGATTGGCCGCAGTGTCGACCATGGGTCGCCGACTTCCCGTTGAATTCCATGGCTGCAATCGAACCATACCTCGGTGGGCGTGAAGAGCAGCTTCCTTCGGGCCAGCACACCTTCCTGATATGTCCATCCACGAGATGCCCAAATAGTCTCTCTATTTATTCCCCAGTAGTGAGGTAGTTGAGGCACGAATCGAAGCCCTGGAAGTACTTCACAAGGGCGAGGGATCTCCCTCGGCTGGGAGACACCGGCAAGGCCAGCATCCATGTGGCCTCCACAGACGGCAATGATGACCAATGACGCGGACGAATAAATCCCTCCCATACTTGAGATCTGTTCTCGCTTGTCCTGGATGTCATCTTGGATAATGCATAAGCGGTCTGCCCATAGATACCGCTCACCAAGCTGACGACAGGCTTGAATGGCATCTTCGATAGTTGCAGGGAGTAGATCCAGACTGCGAGGAGCCTGGAGGGCGGCAATGTTGTCTCGCAGGGCCGTTGTGGATTTTCCTTTTGGTTCAGCGCCCCAGACATAGCTGAGCGCTACGAAGCTGAAGCTTGAACTGGGTGGCATTGAAATGATACATCGTTTATTAACGTCGATGAGCCGGAAGCTTTTCGGCAAAGATGTAGGTGGTCCATCCTGTGGATATTCTGGCTGCCCTTCGCACTGATCCATCCAAGCTTTGACTTTTTCCCACGGAATCATCGCGCTTCGCATGGCTTCCAAGTTTTGATCTGATGTTGGTATTTTGGCATCCTCGATTTTGACTCTCAGCTCTACCGACTCTTCCCGGAACCCGATTATGGCGATATCAAAGTATGTGCAGTCGTTCAACTCGTAAGTATCAATGCCGACCCAGGCATTTTCTCGAATCTCTATTTCCCGTTCCTTTTTGAGCTTTATGATGGTGTCTAGTATGAAACTGCAGAAGCGGCAGTTCGTTCTTTCCTGGATATCATGGACGGTTCCAAGCTCAAGCATGAATCTTCGGTCGTGACTCATACATTGGATCAAGTGTCGAAGTCGCATATGGATGCAAATGGCGCAAAGAAAACAGTCGTCGAGAGATCCGTCCTCTGGAGAACAAGAGGCACATGGCTCGTGGAAAAAAGTCCAACTTTCACTCTCTGAAGGGTCTCTCACAGAGCCATTGGGCAGCTTGAACCCTTTCAAAAGACTGCAATGCTCGCATTCCGCCTCTTGCGCCGCTTCCAGTATGCTTGGATCGTGTCTGGCGGCCTCTTTGTCTGTTTCTTCCGTGAAGTCCATAGATGTCGGATTGACAGGTTCTTTGATGGTCATTGGGTAGGATTCCAAGTAACCAATGATATCATTGAGAAAGACCGTACTCAAATGAGAGAAAGTTGCATGACTGATTGTGTGTCAGCCTGCATCTTATACCAGGGCTGCGCTGCACTGCCCCGCCCGCGCAGCCCCGCTGACGCAGCCCCACGCACTCAGCCCTGCACGCCTAGCCCCGCCAATTCTACCTTGTGGACTCAGCCTTCCCACGTTCAGCTGCTTGGAAGTGCTGCCTAAATACTCTGCGAGTCTTCAAAGCTTTCGCAGCCGGCTCGCGGGAGGTGCAACTTTCGAAGCCTTTTCTAACCCTTTTCACACTGAACATGCCCTAGGGATGGATCCCTTATCGTCCCTCGGGGTGGCGGGCAACGTTATCCAATTTGTTGATTTTAGCATCAGGCTGGTATCAAAATTCAATCAGATCTACCGCTCCGCGGACGGAGCACTCCAGGAAAACAGCGAGCTTAGCGAGGTACGGCCTTGCTCACTCTTTGGCTCAAATTTTGCTAACCGAAAAGCCGACTAGATTGCGACGCGGCTGAAATCCATCGCCGGTCCTCTGAAAGAAAGAGCACGCGGTGCAGATCCTGAACTCCGAAAGATTGCTCAGCGCTGCTGCGATGCTTCTAATGAACTATTGGAAGTCCTGGAAGGCCTGCGAAACCAGGCAAACCAGCATCGCAAGCTAAGCGCCGTACGGATCACACTTAAAAGTGTAATGAAAGAGGGAGTGATCAGAGACTTGGACAGCAAACTTCAGCGACTCCAGCAACAACTGAATACGAGCCTATTAGCACTCCTACAGTAGGTGATTATGGCTCACCATAAATGAATGCAGAAGCTTATCTACTCTGTAGCGGCTCAAATGGTCTGTTGACGATGCAGATAGCAGAAATCATCGATGCGAACCAGAAGTTTCGGCTAGAGACGAGAGTGACGCTTGACGAATTGATACGCAGACTGGAAAAGTTCCAAAAGCTTGGCCACAGGGTCATCTATCTGCCCGAGATCGGACAACAGATTGGCGCACTCACTGAAGAATCGAAGTTGGCTGATAAGCGGCGGCGCATTCTTCAAAGTCTGCGGTACAACATCATGTACGACCGCTTCGAAGATGTCGTTGAGGCATACGAGAGCACCTTCCAGTGGGTGCTCAATGATCCGGACCTTGGATTTTCCGACTGGCTGAAATCCCCATCTGCACGGACTTTTTGGATCACTGGCAAGCCCGGTAGCGGAAAGTCGACGTTGATGAAATATATTCATCAACATCCCAAGACACGAGAATCTCTTCGAGAATGGGCTGGCTCCGACCGGCTGGTGATTGTCAACCACTTCTTCTGGG
This sequence comes from Lasiodiplodia theobromae, assembly GCF_012971845.1. Lineage (NCBI taxonomy): Eukaryota > Fungi > Ascomycota > Dothideomycetes > Botryosphaeriales > Botryosphaeriaceae > Lasiodiplodia > Lasiodiplodia theobromae. The sequence goes on along the minus strand of NW_023336563.1, from coordinate 1,064,195 downwards.
TATCCGGGGATCCGCTCCAACGACGTCAGATTGGGCTACTGCGGTCATTGCTGTTCCAAATCCTTCGCGAGTGTCCGCACCTAGTTGCGCGCGTGTGTGAGTCGCGTTGGAACAAGGACAAGCTGACTTGGGACGAACCCTGGAACTTGCGAGCCTTGTCGTTATGCTTTCAGCGCCTAGCAAATGAGGAGACCTTGGATGCAAAGATATGTCTTTTCATCGATGGACTGGATGAGTATGATGGAGATCACCGAGAGCTGATCCGTCTGCTGAGGAACCTGATCACATCATCAGAATCCCAACCTTTCAAGCTCTGCGTGTCTAGTCGGCCTTGGAACGTGTTTGAAGCTGAATATGGGGGACTCGAAGACAAGCTCAATGTGCACGAACTCACCTCGGAAGACATACTTCTATACGTCTACCGCAACCTACGCGAGGATCAATATCTCAACGAGATGTTCACTGCGGAAGATGACCAATGCTTGGATATCATCTACATGATCACCAAAAAGGCACAAGGCGTATTTCTTTGGGTCTACTACGTTGTCCGTTTGTTACTCCAAACGGCCGTCGATTACCCGACTATGTCTGATCTCATCAAAATGGTGGATGGCTATCCCGATGAGCTGGACCAACTCTTCGAACGGATTTTGGCCGGCATACCTAAGGTTTACCATCGAGATACCGCTCAAATGATCAAGATCTGCTTGGCGAGCACATTCCCTCCTCTTCTAGTCTTTCTTAGCTTTACAGAGAGGGGAATAGAAAACGAGGACTATGCTCTACAACAGAAGATAGCCGAGCTCACCAACGACGATCTCAAAAACATCCAAAGGTTCAAGCAACGGCTCAAGGGAAGATGCATGGACTTTGTAGATGTTCACTGCAATCTTTCAATCCAAAAGTTCAACGTCCCAAACTTATACCTCTATCAGGTCGATTTCTTCCACCGAACGGTCAGAGACTTCCTACACACGAAGAGTGAATGGCTCAATGGATGGGCGGGTGAAACATTCGACGTTCATCTAGCCATATGCAGGGCGAGCCTTGTGTTCTTCAAGACTCTACCACCATCAGCATTTGTGGGGGGCAATGATCTAATTGACAAGGGCCTATACCTATTCTTCTCTTCCGCACACGTCCTAGAAACGGATCGAGGCCTGCCTGTTGCAGCCTTACTTGAGCAGCTTGACGAGGTCCTAAGGCTTCAGAGTGCAAGAAGAAATGTAAATTACCAAAGGTTGAAGGCTCAAATAAGTCGTGATCTAACAAGAGGCTTATAGGGTTTCCATTGGAGCAATGTCATCTATGGCGTGTCGCCTAAGCGAGGTCAGCCAACTCCGCTTTTTGACACCGATCTCTCCTACGTTGCAGTACAGACGGGCCTTTCGTTGTATGTGAGAGAGAAAATCACGCCGAATCTTGCAAGCCAGAGTAAAGCAATCCTACAATATGCGTTGGTGGCGGACCCACCATTGGTTGGGTTTTCTGCTGTCAACCCGGAGGTTATCCGCCATCTACTCGAATGTGGTACAGATCCAAATGACACATTCAGTGGTCAGTCGCTGTGGTGTGAATTCCTATTTCAATGTCTCGAAAAGCAGGTGAGTATTGGTACAGTCAAAGCTCTTTCTAGCCCCCACAGCTAATAATCAGTAGAAGCTCGGTCAGCAATGTCTGGACTCCGCCTATATCGAGACGATCGAAGTACTCTTGCAATATGGCGCCAATACAGACGCCTTTTGTAATACGCGCCCCCCAAACGAGCGGAGAACAATCTACGAGGAACCGGATATTTTGACTAGCGTTGAAGAAATCCTGAGAAGAGTGCACCCAAACGAAAGTCGTCTTCTCAAACTGCTTGCTGAGTCACGTGAAAGGCGAAAAATCTCGCAGCTGAATACGGGAATACGAGAACGGCAAATGGATGGTACGACGTGGCCAGACTCAGCCTGGAAGCCGCAAAACGAAGTTCCGGAAATGCGGAGGGACTACTTAGGACCAATAGGTGAAGTTGTGGAATCGCGAGGTGATAGGCTGGAAGCGCGCAGCGGAGGCGTGGAGCTTCGACGTGATAGATCAGAGACACGATCTAAAGATCTGGAGCCACGACTTGAAAAGCTAAAAACGGGAAAACAGAAAAGGAGGTGGAGACTCTGGGCATTCTTGAAGCGGATCCTCACTTAGATTGCGCGTTCGTACAGCTGCTGAATAAATTTCTTTGGCTGAATAAATCACTCTTGCAGAATCACACACGCTATCAAATTACTAGAAGTTTGCCTGCTTTTACGCGACTGAGCTTCTTTAAATACGCGAGTTATGATGCTCCCAGATTTAGGCTAATTAGTTTACTCCATAACTATGAAGTGCAATCTAAGCACGAATAGCTTACGAAAAGTATCGACCATTTTTCTTAAATGTGTAAACGATAAATCTAGCGTACAGTCGGCTCCATGCAATGGCATATAATGGCCTGTAAATGCAAATCAAATTCGGCACTGTAAGAGTACTACGCTCAATCACAGGAGTACACCATTTATTGTTTCAGGGCTAGACCAGACCGTGGAGTTGAGATGGAAAAGCACTCTAAATGCATTTCTATTAACCAATCAAGCAATCTACACCTGGTCCTAACCCGTATTACGTCACGTTGCAGAGACAGCCTACAATATAACTTGGAACAGCATCCACTTTTGGTTGCCCATTGAGACTTAGATACACGTCTTCTATTGGTGACTGGGCCATGAGACTGGTACATATCCTGGCTTTAAGATCTTCTTGGTAAATGATTTTCTTCACCAGTAGTGTGAAAGCACGTCAGTGGTGACCCACATGCACTGTGGGGGCGGAAACAATTTCTTTAATTGGGCGTGCTCTTACCTCGATATCAAGAATCGCCCTTCCCGCTTTCACAATCGCATCATCTTTCATCAACGGGGCATTTACTCTCTCCTGGATGATTTCTGTCTGATTTGAACAATCCCAACCGCCGCAGCATCATGGGCAATTGGTGAGATGACTTCTCCAACAATCTGGCGACAGACCTTGCCCCGCTTATTTCACTCTTTGGGGAGCAGCCTACCAAACAATACCTCAGCGAGTGTGTGACGCTACTCGACATAATCATCTTCTCAATCGCTCCATTTGGGATTATTACAACAATCGTTTCAACAATCCGCGTGTGCGGGAATTCATCTCTTAGGGCATTAATTGGACGAGCGCAAGAAGGCGCAGGAAATGCCGAGGTCGAGTTATGCTCGTCAACAAGTCGCGAAGTATGCGAGCTATACAACGATGGCGGCATCGCACGGGTCTTCGGTCGGCAGCGAGGCTAGACGATGGCTTGGATTGTATCCGGTATTGCGTTTGGGTACGAGTACAACGGAGTTACGTTGATGCTTTGTAAGTTCACTCATTTGCGGAAAGTACTCGATTGAGTGTTGTTTGCACTTTTTATAATTGTGACGGGAGTAGCAGCGGTTGGAGGTTTTATTGTGACAGTTAACATGGTCGTAGAGTACGGCACATGCTCCCTTCTTTACTAGGGGGTACTTTATCTCAAAGCTCTTTCTTAATGATTTTCATTAGAGGGAGTTATAATGACAGCGAATCTTTGACACGAACTTAGATAAACATGTTCCTGATACTTTACCCCTCTTGTATTGAGGTAATTTGCTGGTCTAGCCTGTTCTCCAGTAAGTAAATCACTAGTAATGGCAGATTTAAGCTGATTTACAAGTGCCACCTCTCTATTTCTAAACTATGCTAACGTCCAAAGCTCTCTTCTGCCGCCTGACGGAATCTACTTCAGTTCGAAGCCACGTTCCATCAACACATCCTTAAGCTCCTCCCTTCCATCAAGATCTCCCGACGCCAACCACATCGCCGTGAACTCACTCCAAGCACTCCTCCCAGTAACTCCCATCTTCTCGTAAAAGTTGCCAAGAGTCTCGTCATACTCAGCCACACGCTCCGCGTGACCCTCATGGTTCCACTTCTCCCTATGCAAGACTTCATCCATCCCAAGGCGCTGCTTAATAGCCGGCAAGCACTCCGGATCCGGCTTGCCCACCGCCAATCCAAACAGCACGACGACCCGTTTCGGCAAATCCAGCAGCGCCGATAGCTCCCTCGCACGGTTCCTCGCCGCGCCAACATAACACGTTCCGAGGCCAAGCGACTCGGCAGCAACCACAACGTTCTGCGCTGCCAGTGCAGCGTCAATGGTCGCCATGACGAACAAGTCCATGTTCTCGAGCCCCTTGCCCGGCTGGCCGCGCTGCTCTGAGATGGCCGTCAGGCGGGCGAGGTCAGCGCAGAAGGCGAGGAAGAGGGGCGCCTGGCGGATGAAGTCCTGGTCGCCGGCGAGAGTCGCCACGGTATCCTTGCGGGCTGGGTCTTCGATGGCGATGACGCTCCAGGCCTGTAACATGGAGGAGGTTGGTGCGCTTTGGCCTGCGGCGATCAGGAGCTCGAGGGTTGCGGGAGGGAGGGCGTCGGGGAGGAATTTGCGGATTGATTTGTGGCGGAGTATGAGGTCCAGGGCTGGAGGGAGGGTAACGCTCGAGTCTGGTGGTTGGCTTTTCGGACCGTAGCGTTCCTGGTAGTGGGTAGTGAATAATGCGGCCATGGTGATTCTGGTCATTGCGTGAAGCAGAACAATGGAGTACGAAAGAAAGTCGGATATCTGATTTGATGTTTTCTGATTCAGAGAGTACTTCTTCATAAGGTCACTATTTATTAGGCCCAACGATGGCGAGTTTGTAGATATGAATTTACGTAAGCAGTGTTGGTGCTATCGGCTAGCCGCAATATTTGTCAGCGACGTCAGTGCTACCGGACACATCAGACTTCCGATCCATTCGGAAGGTAGAGATGATTAAAGCAATTACGCGGCCATTATCGTTTCACTGTGCTTAATTGGCGGTAACGGTAGTGGGGCCCATTTTTAAAAATTCCAAAATGTAAGTCTCACTCAGAATTTAATTTGTGTTGGCAGGGAATCTCGACATTCAAGTAGTACGAATTACATAAATGCAACAAAATGCTTGTCAGAGTAGATAAGTCTACAGAATAGAATCTTTCTGCATGCTTCAATTGCAGTTTTACCCTATTCTACTCTTGGGCGGCTGATTGAGCACCGGCAGAAAATCAGACGTCTTTTCCATCGGACAGATAGATATTCCCCCAATCAGATAGAAATCCTCCCGACAGTGTTGTCCTCGTCCAATATTATCCACTTGCCAGATATTATAGCGTTCTTCGCCATAAAATTTTCCGAATTTAGGAACCGAGATCCTCAAGCAATTTACTGTGGGCACTCCACTATCTTAATTGGTAAGTCAAGAAGTAGCACTAACAGAAAGGAGGCTGACATATTCGTTTGAATAGAGAGGCCGACTCGGCCTGTCGTGACGATGTGGCGGGAGGCAATCGCCGCCATGCATAGGATTTCATAGGCATCAGCTAGTACAATCCTCTTCAGAGACAATAGAATGAGCCGATGGCCTTGGCGTCCTAATTAAATCAAGGGAGATATAAGTACAGAAGCTATTTGGCTGCATGATTTCTTGGTTGAATGGTCAGTCTCATAAGCGACAGTTTTCAACACATGGGAGTCACCCCCGTGGATATTTCTGGTTGGCTCTGGCACTCTCAGCCAACCATGCCTGTATTCGTCTCTATGCTTTATGTCAAATCCGAAAACAGATCCTGCGAGACATGTGTCGTCCACCTTGTTCCCGCCTTCCTGATACTTAGCTTCGCCTCAATTATTTACGAAATTCCCACCCTTGCCCTTTATGAGACACAAACATACTGCTGTTGAGTGAAGTACATCATACTATGCATACAACTCATTTGGTATCATTTTCTTAACCGGAGCAGACGAGAGTCCAGCGCGGCGCCATACAGCTTCGTGCTCGTCCTTCGTCACTACAGAAATAGTATCATTAGCACGTGAATTTTGAATGAGGGGAGATAAGCTTACAATCACCCCATTGGATACCCTCCCTGTGAAATGTTTCCAATTCACTCGTAGCGGCGCACAGCGTACGAACGGACCCAAACATCTGTGGTATGTAGCCTTCACGATTGTAGGTGTATGTCCACCAACAACCAATAGTCATCACGAGTAGAAGAGCACTCGAGCCCCAAACGGATGCCGGAACGGTGACGACCTTGACCATCAGCGCGACGAAATGAGAATGGAAATACGAGTGAGTTCGTAATGCTTCAAATGGACGTGCACTTACTGTGTAGGTCGGATAGTTATAGTATCCATCCGTAACAATAGCCTCCTCCGTATATACAGAGAGGCCAAGTAGCCAGTGCATTAGGATGCTGTAGCCGATAACTGGGAACATGACCCTCTTAGGAAGCTGTAGAAGGTATGACTGGTCGAACGCAGGTCCTTTGACTATCGTACAACGCAGACGACGGCGTCCCTTCTCAAATTGGCCCCATTCGTACTCTACGCTAATAAGGGTAAGGTTGTAAAGGAGGAGGAGATACAATGCAGAATAGATTAGCTGCGCTCCATTGGAAATACAGAACGCCGCTATTTCATGTCGTAAAGTGACTCCTTGCATGCGGAACAGAGCTTGAACGGTAGTAAACTGTTTGCTGTATGTCGTCCAATCTGCGCACACTGCCACAGAATAGTAAGAGATGTAGTATACCGTCAAAATCATTGACACAGCTAGCAATGCCGTAGAACATAGGCTGAGGATCAACATTTGCGTAAGCGCCGTTTGGCCGAGATTTGCGATTAGGGACTTCTTGTGCTTCGTCGACAGCGCAGGCCAGGGTAGATTGGACATGTGATCGACGGAGTTAAACTTGCAACAAGTCTGACAGTGGCCAATATCGTCACCAGTATCAGAAGTGTCGGCCCATGCCTTGCAGTGTTTGTGACATTCGTGTGTCGTCTTTTGTCGGTGAAAGTCGCCATTATTGACCAAACATTCATTGGGAATGCGGATATTCTCAATAACCGATGCCACAAGAACATCACCAAAGGTCAAGCATCGCGACTTGACACGTGACCTTCCCCGAACATTAACAGCAACCATGTAGGCTGCTTTGATAGTCAGGCAAATAGCCAAGATAATCGCGGCGGAAAGGCGAACCACTAGTTTGTGATCTATTCGATCGCATATATGGTCCAGGTGGCAGGCGATGTCAGAGGTAGTGCAATTTCCCATAATATTCCCATCGCGGGAATCTGCGTGATAGTATTCGTCGAGGGCATCCAAGTTACTGGTGGATTGGTTCGAATACTGTCCACAAGCACTTTTGTCATAGAATATCCTTCCTACGGAATGGCAGTCAGACTTCTCTTCCGGAGTTCGAAGCGTTTCCCATGGATTTGGGTACTGTGTTCTGTCGTTCTTTACACTTCTACAGTCGTATTGGTCGGAAGAGTAATCAAGGTCTGAAGCAGGGAACCAATCCACATAATCGGGATCCACAGTCCAATGTCCAAGCCGAAAGATGCTCCAGCAGCCACCCCATGCGCCCCCCGAGTCCAGTAGGGTGCTGTTACTTTCGAGGAGTGGGTGCCATTCGTATTTGTCAACCGCCTCCGTGATGGTCTGCGTAACTCCTATCACCGAGTTTGCCAGCAGGTGGACAGGCTAGCTTAAAGTGTAAGTTTTAGGTCACATGTACATTGAAGAGGAGAAATACCACCGATGTACAGATAAGAAGAGCCCAGGCTGAGAATGCCTTCCAGCGCCCAACACGCTTATGCTTTATCGCGAAGGGCGAGTTGGTCGCTACCTGCGAATCTCCGAATTTGGTAAGCGCGTGACGAATATCCCAAATGTCCAGAGAGGTGACCAGGTGTTGGTATGTATTAGACGAGCTAAGCACTATGGTGGCCGCCACGTTGATGAAGAACTTCAAGACCTGGGTCTGATTTAGTCCATATCATTATTCCATCAAAAGGTTTGGGGCAAAGTCACCTCGCATATCGCGTTCATATCACCTTGCGAACCACTGACGATAGGAATCGACGTCGTTCTGAGGTCACCCTTACTGAGCTTGGGGGCAAGCGAGATACATGAAACAACCATGATGGTTGCAAGCGCAACCATGAATGCAGCCATGCTTCTCAGCGACTGGTCCACAAACATCTGCTTCTCCCATAAGCCTTCCTTTGGTTTCGTATCCTTTCGTTGCTGGGCAAAGCTAGGATTTTCGTCGGTGTTCTCGTCGGCATTCTCAGAAGTGGTACTCTCCATGGGCGAAATGAGGGGTAGTGTGCTTTCGCGCTCGGATGGCGCCCGTTGAGTGGAAGGGTCGCGTGTGATGTCTGTGAGCTCAATCGATGTTCTGCAAAGCATTAAAGTAGGCAGCCATGATGCTAGGCAGATGAACTCACTGCTGTCGGTCTCCAGGATGAGGCAGCTGCCCAGGTGGTGGAATTGGTACTGGAACGCCAGATGCGCGAACACTTTCCATAGCTGTCAGACCGGTGTCAAACTGGGCTTGCGTGGTAATTGTGGTAGCTTGGGCCAAGTTTGCTACGGCTTGATGATGAGATCAAGGCTGCGAGGTGATGGTAGCAGTGTGGGGCTGTTTTGAACCACGATGCATTACCGAGGCTGGCTTGATTGATGAGAATAGAGAAGCACCGGACTTAGTGAGGGCTGACAAACTATATACCCAGTGATCTCTCGAACCTAAGAGCCCTATGTAGTGCAATCTACAAGCATAGATGGCTGAATTGACTCTCAACCAAAGACAACGCCGAAATGCGTTGGGGCACAGGCTTTCAAGGGAAACTTGTGTTGCGTGGGGGCTGGTAATTTTAGGGAGGATGTGGTACGGAGCGGGGTGCGCTGGTTGTTTCAAGGTCCTGAGTCTCCCAGTTCGTACAAGTTCGGTCGTACAAGTATGCATTCTCGCCGTTTGGACTTCTCATCAGAAACATTGCATCAGAGGGACGTATTCCAGCGTGAAGCCCTCGAGCGGTGGTACTTCAGCACTTCAAGCGTATTTCGTCTGTCTTTCTATCGGCTCCTTCTGGTCGGGACAAGGCATTGGTCGTAAGTCCCGGTTGGCGCCGAGTCCCCTTCAGATGTGAGATCTGGGAAAGGTATAAGAGCGAGGGCGTCGAATATAAAGGTGGCAACGGCCCGTCCAGTTGGTGTCTTTACGTCCAAGAGCTTGGAAGAGAAGAAAAACCTGGAAGAAATAGTGGTGGAGTTCATTATCTTGGATGAGCTTCCATGCCAGTGAAAGGTCAGCATTCTAGACTAGCTTTCGGCCGTTCGGACACAACTCTCTATTTACGATTCCATATCGCATCCTGCTACCTTGCGCCGTGCCACAACCTCACAGGAGATAGGATGAGGTTGCCCAATCTAATATCCGTGATCATATAAATGACTCGCTGTGCTTCGCCCCACGATGCAAAAGTGGCTTAGTGAAGCCAAATCGCAAAGGAATATGAAAATCACGTTTATCATCCAATACACTCTCATTCGATGGACGGGACTGTCCGGAATGTAGTATTATTGGCAACTACAGAGGAAATTGATTGCACTGCTCAAACCAAGACAATTTCATCAGCCTTATCTTCTTTCCAGACTACAGCTTCACCAAACAGAACGGGGAGATTGGTGACGATCCGCTAGCTGCGGACTGGTTTTCCCTCCTCAGCAAAATAAACGAAACTTCCCTTTCTCCGGTTCTACATATCGTCTGTTTCTGGAGACTGCGCCCGGCTCGTTCCATGATTGTTCTACTATATGTCAGAGAACTCCAGCTCTCAGAGCGGGGATACACACCACTATATGAGTCCCAGTCACACGGTTCGCATGCTTTTCTGTGCCATGGATTACTCCAGCTATAATACCACCGCGATTCTGAATGCCGTTGTGGTAATTGTTGTCTCCGAAGATGGTTTTGTGTCCCTACCAGCTTGTTAATGCCATACTGATAGAACGAAGTGCTTGACAACCTGGGAAATGCCTTTTCTCTCGGATGACACCGAGCTCAGTTTTCTGATCCACAGTTGCAGCTGGCCTAAGATGCATTTATATCCGTTGCGGTATTCGTCCTCGAACTTGCACATGTCCGAATGATGTGCTGAGATGGATTGCGGATCGACCCCATTCAGGCATGCCGACTCCTTGGGTACGATGTGCATTTTCTTTCCTCCAATCTTCATTGGATACTCTTCGAAGAAACAAGCAACCTCAAGGAAGTTCTTGTTTACCTCCAACCGATCCCTCTTCTTCAGATACTTGTAGAAAGAATCGTTGATGCTGACGAGTTTCGCTGATCTCTCTTCGAGATCTTTGATTTTTTCATCGTTGGTTGAGCTCACGAAAGACAGCAGTCGGAGCGCCGCTGCTGCCCAACTTGCCTTTTCCGAACCTTCAAAGGGGGTGCCGAGGAAGATTACTCCGACAGTTCTGTTCGCAATTTCATCCTTCTTGCTATCCGTTCCGTTCGGTCGAGACAAGGCGTTGGCAGTAACGAGACCCCCAAGGCTGTGCGTGACGAATATAATCGGCCTCTTAGACTGCATGATGCAAGTCAGCCTACTGGAGTTGTACGAAAGGGGATGCTTACAGAGCTTTCATCTTCAAGGGCTATTAGCCTTTGAAACAGTGCAGTAGAATGGTCATCCAGGGTTGTCCCCTGCGGAACGTTCCTGGGTCCGTAAAAAGGGTAAAAGTGGGCGAAACTGGCATCATACCCGAAAGAGATGATACGGGCGTGAGGAAGGTCTTTGGGCAATAGGTCCCTGGGCCAAAATACGCGTTCAGGTTGTTGAATAGACCTCTCGGGAGAGATCCAGGTCCATGTGCCCTCTTTGTCGCCACCAGGCCCGTGAACAAAAACGATGCTGGGATGGTCAGCTGGAATTGTTAACGAATGCACTATTGCGGGGTTGTTACTCGACCGTTGCATCTGCCGGATCAGAGAGCACGTCTGGGACTTCGTGGTCTTTGGAGTTGACAGTGGGATTGCTGAACATATTTTGCGGTGATGAGGTTACTCTGAGAAAGATATGTTTTCGCCGTTGGATAGCTGATTTGCCCTGGGAATGAACAGTCCTTCGCCTTTAATAGAAAATACAACAACAGATGCAATGTTCCTATTGCACCCCACACTATTGCATTTTCACATGCGCTGACTGGCCAGGAACGGTAAGAGGATTCTTAGCTCTTTTATTGCACCAACCATTTTTATCGTTGCAAAAATAGTTCCTGCAGATAGTTAGTTCACCGGAAAAAGTATAGCGCCAGAGCACCTGCCAATTTGAGTTACGATAGACCTGTATACTAGCCAAAATGACTTGTTGAATTCATCCTCATTGCCTGCATCTTAACGATCTATAGAAGAGATGCATCATTTGGTAGCAAGAATGCCTCTCATGATGTCTTCTCTTGCAACTATTGCTAAACCTAATAATTACAACGGCACAGCTTCGTGCAACTTTTTGACGCATTCGTCCTTCTCACTAGTGCTTACATTAGGGATCGCCAAGCTGTTCGCCAAGTTGTTTGCCAAGCTATCAGGCGGAGGATGCCACGGCTGTCGGCTCCGTAAGTTCGGCAGTTGACCATAAAAGATGTTCATGCATTCTCTCCATATTTCTGCCAGCTAACAAAACAGTTTGCTCGGAGCAGAAAGAGGCAACAATATTCAGCTCTCTCTTTGCGATCACGAGTAGATGTTCCGTGCTGGCAATACGATATCAGAGTGAGAGATGATCATGATCAGATGTTCAGTCTTACTATTCAACCGCTCACATTGTTCGCATGCATAAAGGTATCAGCTGAAACAGTGTTGGTGAATCCTTTCCATACAATAAATCCGGTCCAGACCGTCAAATACCTTACGGATCCCCTCTACCCATTCGCACGTAACCTCAAAGATCACATCTATGATGATTTCTCACAGTCAGATAATGATAAATGGAAGCAGTTCCATGGACGAGATAACCTCATCAACACGATTAAAGAGACCCCGCGCAAATCCTATCAGAATCAGGATCACTAAACTCCAACGCCTAGCTGGTATCACATGGACCCAAGGAGACATACAATCACATGAATAGCGCAATCGAAATGGTGTTATCAACCCTGGCATTGCCCTCATCGATATTTAGGTATATATACTAACCTTAACTTCTAAGAATGAGAGCTTCAGAGATTCGGTCTCGGAGTTATCTTGTGTTATATTTTAGTCTTTCCATTCACATATCATATGACGTCAGGCTTCTTTACGCTCAGAAGGTCCCTCATATACGCCAAATACCACCAGACCGAATGCAGGGGCCGGATTACTCCCAAAGGGTTGATTCGTCACAAACTGTGGCGAATCGCGGCCGCTTTTCGAATTTCGGTGTGTTCGCCAACCGCATAATTAACTCTCGCGTCGGGGGTAAGTCTTGACCGCTTCAATAAGAATAAATACCGTTCTAATAATAAATTGATAGGGACTGTAATCAAGAACGGTAAGGGAATTTCCTGCTGTTACCTAAATTCATCATTGTAACGAACGTAGTCTACGGAAACAGACAAGAAACGAATTTCAATGTGCTTACTTGGTTATCTCCCTTGGACTACCTGGCAAAGCAGCAAGAATTCGAAAAGATCACGGCCCCAAACACTGGTCAATGGCTGATCAATTCAAACGAATTCGTGGCCTGGGGTAGTGAAGAGACCCACAAGCTCTGGTGCGTCGGAATGCGTGAGTAGACCATTTTCGCCCATGGAAGGACCCGTCGGTTAACAAGGCAAAGCTGGAGCGGGGAAAACGATTCTAGCGTAAGTAATTGCGTCCATAAGGCAGCCATAATTTCTAATATCAGTGTAAGTTCAATTATTATCAGTCATCTTCAAAAGTTGCCAAGGAATTCGAGGAGGCCGCAACCAGAGGTGGCATATCTTTACCTTGCTTACGAAGACCGTCCTCCATTGGAGCACCTTTTGGGTAGCATCGCTAAGCAACTCCTGGACTCGACAAACCTTCCACCATCGCTCAAGAGAATCTGGAATCGTCAACGCCATATATTCGACAGGAGTTCACCTGCCCAACAACATCCATCGCTGGAGGAGGTTCACGAAATACTTGCAGACGTCACTCGTGATCGACAGGTCTACATAATTGTAGATGCGTTGGATGAATGCGTACCGGAGCTGCGGGTCAACCTCGTCAATCATCTTCAGAAGATCAGGAAGGATATCAATCTGTTGGTAACCTCTCGAATATTTGAAGGCTTTGACAGAATGGCCGAAGGCTTCAGCCAGATTCCAGTCGCTGCTCGGAGTGACGACATTCAAAGGTACATCGATTACGTTATCGAAAAACGTGGCGGCCTTCAAGATACGATCAAAGAAGATCCAAATCTGAGAAAGGATATTGGGGAAAGTGTCACCCAAAAGTCATCGCAAATGTAGGGATTGACAAGGTCAAAACTTTATGTTGGTTTTAGTATTGCACTAAGCTGATATGTATAGGTTTCTTTTGGCCAAACTTTACATGGATGCAATCACCGCCCAGTTGTCGCCGTACAACGTCCGCAAAGAACTAGAAGAGCTTCCTGAGAATCTGCAGGAATTCTACCGAATCACGATGGGGCGTATCGAAGCCCAGGATAAGACCAAGCGGGATTATGCCATTCGGATACTTTCTTGGATCGTGTGGGCATCTCGGCCGCTGTTAGTTGAAGAAATGTTGCATGCCCTGGCTGTGGAAGAAGGAGACATCGACATCCAGGAAAGTAGGATGCTGCGCAGGGAAAATCTTCAAGAATTTTGTTGCGGATTGGTTGTAATTGACGAGGCTAATACAGTAGGCCTTGTCCATTATACAGCGCAGAACTATTTTGCCGTCAACAAAGGTGCAGAATTCCTTGATTTTCGCTGCCGCATCGCTTCTACCTGCGCAAGTTATCTTTGCATACTCTCGATTAAGCGGCCTGACGTTCTACTGATGGATAAACACACGGATTATCCTTTCGCTCGGTACGCCGGAGAGTATCTGGATCGCCATATTCGGGAAATCAGGAATGAGACGATCAGCACAAAAATCGCACAAACAATTCGACAACTCTTGGAGAACCAACACCAGAGCGATTTCTATCACAATTTCCTGCTCCGCCTAGGGACATACTACTGTATCATCCAAGATCCTTTGGAGAAGCGGGTTAAACTGAACTGGTTGAAAAGTCTGCTCCAGAAAATGGGAGCGATCTATGTTCCGGATCATCCGGGACAGGAGCTTCCACTCTCTTTATGGATCACAACAAAACTGCATTTGGCAGTGTTCTTGGGGTGTACCCACCTGGTCTATGAGTACATTCACAGCGGTATGGATGTGGATGCTTTGGATCAGTTCGGGAATTCCGCGATTGTCATCGCCTGTGAGAAAGGTGACGACGAAATCATCACAATCCTTATGGAGCATGGCGTCCATGTTGACCTTACTACTGAGAGCGGACATTCCTTCCTCCTTCATGCAGCTCGGAGGGACTTATGGGGTACGGTGCAAAGGATACTTCGCGATGCTAGTGGTCGAGAGTATAATTCTGCTACTGGCCCATCACACGCACACGACAACCAGGCCGGCAGCTCTCCTCCGAGAAGAGAGCCTTATCAGGGATTGAATCCAAGGACCAAGCCCCCTGTGTCAAAACCGCACCCGCCACGCAAGCTAAGAAGGTACACCGGATTTCTCATTGCGGCATACAACGGAGACACAGCTACCATTACTGAACTTGTCAAGCACGGAAAAGTTGATCTTTCAACTAGAAATACACGGACACCCCTCAAACCAAAATGGGCTAGATTCACAACAACAGCATGTTTCTTGGCCGTTGAGCGTTGCCATGTCGAGACCGTCAGGAAACTGCTAGAGTACCAGATCGATCCCAGCACTCGAGGTTTCGATTTCTGCACTCTCCTCCACCGCGCTATGGAACGCAACGACGTTGGGATAACTAAGCTCTTGTTAGAACGGAATGCGTCGTTACGGGTGAACAATGCTAGTGCAACTCCAGACAGAGCTAAAGGTAAGCAAGAAAACACCCTGCGGTGATGGAAGACAGATTCATGAATTAATTCCTCCCAGTTCTTAATCTCCTAAGACAGAATAGCGCCAATCCTAATCTTCTTCATGCGGCAGCGGCGGGGGGTGATGCACAAACGGTGGAATTTCTCATAAGCCAAGGTGTTGAACCGTCACTGAGAACCAGATTTGGATGGGCACCGCTACATTGGGCGGCGAGCAATGGTCATGTAGAATGTGTCTGTCGTTTACTTGAAGGAGGAGCTGAGTTATCGCCAGTTTCGGACCAAGGCACAACCCCACTTGACCAAGCAAGGATTAATAGCCAGGATGTCATTGCGGACATACTGGAACATGCTGGAGCAGAGACTGCACAAGGCATACATGCGAATCTAAGGGGGTGAAGTCCATCTGATGACACTAGAGATTAGCCTGGGCATTGATGTGGTCGGGGTTATCCGCTTTCTTTAGATTGCAACTAGGGTACCTATTTCTAGTAGAAAAAATTGACAACAACTTCTGTTGCACCTCCACTAGGAAGAGGGTCTTGATCTTGAATATGGCGGTCAGTATGATGAGCTAGTAATTTTGGCAACTATGAAAAGAGGTTTCTTAAGCTGCTTAAATCAAGACGATCTCATCAGCTTCATCTTAATCCCAGACCACACCTTCACCAAACATAATTCCCTCGATATAGCAGTCGCCCAGGATTTGGAATTGCGATACATCATCAAGCCTTCTCAGCACGACCGGAGCTCTGCAGCCGTGCAAGACCACCACATGATCGCCAGGAGTGGCGGTCTCCCGTGGAATACCAGTTTTGCTAGTGCCTGTCCTTGCGAGCTTTCGACTATATAAAGCTTGTATAACATTTCTCAGTTCCATAGGGTCAGATGCATCAGCTTTGGCATCTAAAAGCTCTTCATGAAGCTTCTTACAAGACAGGACGGAGATGGACTGTCGTTCATGATCCGATTCCAATTTTCTGTTCGGAATGCAGCTTCGACGGTGGCCTCTTCACTCAGATGCAAGTCCATTTCTTATTGGAGGTGATCCAGAATCTCCTTGGTACGTTTGATGCATATATGGCTCGGCCCGTTCAAGATATAGGGAAATCTGTGGTGTGGAATACTTTCAACTCGAAACAACACCCTGCCCCTTGGAACTTCGACATATACGGCCGGACTATAGCTCCAAAGATGTCCGTACTCTTCGCTCCTATGAGTGCAAGGTTGATATTGCCGACATTAGCAAAAGCTCCAAAAACGTTTACGTATTCGTGCCGTCGGGGATGGGCGTTGACGTCACGGGAAGCTTGCCGGCCCAGTCGAGGACCCATTAAGGCAGATGAGAAAGTTTATTACTTCCTCGATACCATGGGCACTTATTAAAGAGCCCAGGGACGTGGAGTCATTGACGATGGTCTTTGCTATGAGATTGTGTCGAAGGAATTTGAAAGATGTGCCTTTGATAGCTCGAGAGGAGATAGCTCTGGCATCTGATTTATGGTGGCTCCAATGACGTAAGCTCGGCAGATCGGATAGGCATCCGTAGAACCCCACTTCGGTCGGACCGGCATTCAAAACACCCATGTGCACGACAGTTGTTCCGTCTTTGCCGGAAACGCATCCGAGCTATGCTTGAACGGATAGCTATATACTTAATAGCCTGATGACGTCTCAGGTTCAAGCAGAATAAAATATGCTTTCAATACTCACGGCATCTCCCCAGTTGTCTGGCCTGGTTTACAATATATGTGTAACAGAGCAGACAGTTGCACGCAACTCTTGTTGAGCACTCGCAACGTGTGCTCAAGGGTTTAATGTAATGATACGTAAAGTTTACTCGATTCGCTATTCCATGTCGCAACTGCAGTGGATGTGGCAAGTATTTGTATATGACTACAGCCTGGT
The DNA here is from genome assembly GCF_012971845.1 of Lasiodiplodia theobromae. NCBI lineage: Eukaryota > Fungi > Ascomycota > Dothideomycetes > Botryosphaeriales > Botryosphaeriaceae > Lasiodiplodia > Lasiodiplodia theobromae. The sequence continues at coordinate 1,047,246 of NW_023336563.1, read as the reverse complement.
GAGCTAAATCAAGCTGCTTTAGTAAACTATCAACTGAATTTTGATTGATACATTTTGGTGCGACTTAACCACGCAGAGAAAGGCACGTGTATGTCATATTGTGGTTTGACAGCTTCTCAGAACGGCATGCGCTTGTTCGTCGGCTAGCCAGTAAGAAGCGCGGCAGTACGACTGACACTCCTTGAAAAAGGGGCAAGGAATTCACTTTGCGCAACTCAGCGGTCTGGTAGAGGCAGTCATGTATAAGTTTCACGGCAACCCCGCAATTTGGCCTTCCGAATCCGACGGGATCGTATTGCGCAACCCGAATGCGAGGATGCACAACAAGGCACCAATGGGCAGAAAACGATTACGAGAACACACTGCATCCAATCAAATACGGTAATTCTGGTGTAATCCCCTGAGCCGGCAATTTAACGCCTGGCGAACAAAGATTCAGCCACCGCACCTTAATTGAACCGCGGAGAGCACAGCTGCTCCGATGGGCCCGTAAGGCTGACAACGGGTCCGAGCATCATCGAACGTAGCAACTCAGCCTCATGTGAGACTAAAGATACAATCGTTCCCCTTTAAGATTGTGAAGTCGTGACGCGGCCCCAGGATCGGCGCGCGGACCCAGCGGTGTTACAGTCGCGCGTATGCGTCGACCAATCAACAGCTCAGCATTACGACGACGCACCAGCGCGGACATCTCTCCAGCTAATAATCGGCGGGCCTGTATTTTGAAACGAAGATCGGCGCTTTGTGCAAGCGGGAGAGCAGCGATCCGGCCCCCCTGTGCGACACTCGTCTTCGGGACCCGCAACCGAACGAAAGACGGGGTCGAGGGGAGTGGCCGTCTGTGTTCTATATAAATCGCAGGAGCGCGGCGTCCGTCTCCAGATCCACACTTCCTCTTTTGCGGAGGACCCTTCCTTACACACAGCAAAGATGGCCCTCGAAGTTATTTCCTCCAGCAGCGACGGCACCCTTCCACTGGGAACGTTGTTGTTTGCTGTCTTTGTCGTTATTGCTTCTATCTTCATTTACTATGCGCAGGAAGAGCGGCCGTATCCAGGTTTCAAGCTCATTGGAAAAGAGCCGGGAGAATGGACCAATGCAAAGGCGAAAGAGCGGTTCGTTAAGAACGCCATCTCGATTATGAAGCGGGGTATGGATGAGGTAAGTGGACATGCAAGAACAGAGGAAAGCATACTGTCCTGACACCAGCTGTGTTGTAGTGTCAAGGGAAGGTGTTCCAGGTCATTGGTAAAAATGGGCCTGTCATCATCCTACCACCTTCTTTCACCGATGAAATTCGGAACAACGAGCATCTTTCTTTGACTGGTTTTGGCGCAAGGGTAAGTAAAATGAACCCCCGCGATCTTGTATATGCATGCGTACTGAATGTTTTGGCTAGGACTTTTTCCCCTCCTACCCTGGTCTCCACGTCTTTGGAGAGGGAATCCAAGACCACCACATATTCCAGGACGTCGTTCGTAAGAACCTCACGCAAGCGCTTGGTTCGTTCCACATGCACCGTCATCACCGAGCGGCCGATGAGACTGACAATACCAGGTGGAATGACGGCCGGTCTTTCCGAGGAAGCCACCCAAGTCATCGGACAGCTCATCCCAGCAGCCAAAGGTAGGCTTCGCGGGGTACCCTGGGAGATTGGAACGGGAGCTGACGTTTACAGACTGGACCCCCATGCAATTCTCCCACGTCTCCCCCATGATCGCCGCCCAACTCTCGGCCAAAGTCTTCCTCGGCGAGCCCATCTGCCACAACCGCGAGTGGCTCGCCATCTCGATCCGCTACACCGTCGACGCCTTCAACGCCGCGCGCGTGCTGCGCACCTACGCGCCATGGGCCCGCCCGCTCGTCTACCGCTTCCTGCCCGAGCTGCGCACCGTCCAGAACCACGTCAAGCAGGCGCGCGCCATCATCGAGCCCGAGATCGCCGCCCGCCGCGCCGCACGCCAGGAGGCGCTGTTGCGGGGCGAGAAGACGAAGTCGACGGATGCGATTGGGTGGTTTGAGGATGTGGCTGCGGGGCGCCCGTTTGATTTTGTGTCTGGCCAGTTGTTGTTGAGTGTCGTGTCGATTCATACGACGTCGATGACGCTGATGACGCTACTCTACGACTTGACGGCTAATCCGCAGTACATCGACCTCCTGCGGGAGGAGATTGTTCAGGTGCTGAAGGAGGATGGCGGGTGGAAGAAGACGAGTCTGTACAAGATGAAGCTGCTGGATAGCTGCATGAAGGAGAGCCAGCGTGTCCATGTGCTGGGAGCTAGTAAGTTGCTGTTCTGTCTTGCAAGTCCGCGTTCGGGCTGGTGCTGACCCGTAGCAGATGCCATGCAGCGCCGTGTGGAGAAGACCGTCACACTCTCGGATGGCACCAGGCTGCCTAAGGGGTCTTTCATTTCCGTCCCGACCTACCAGATGTTCGATCCCAAATACTGGGGCCCTGATGCGGAAAAGTTTGACGGACACCGGTTCTTGAATATGCGCAACCAGCCCGGACAGGAGAACCGTTGGCAGTTTGTGACTACCAGTGCGGAACATCTGGGCTTTGGGCACGGTAAGCTTTTGTCGAAGCGCAGCTTTCCTCTTGACTCTCACTGATGATGGAATGTAGGACAACATGCTTGCCCCGGCCGCTTTTTCGCTAGCAACGAGATCAAGATTGCTATTGCTCACTTGCTGCTGAAGTATGATTGGAAGTTTGAGGGCGGGCAGCCGAAGAGTCTTACTGAGTCTGAGTACGTCCCGGATCCGAGCGCAAAGATTTTTTACAAGTCGAGGGAGTGTGAGATTGAGCTGTAGTGTGTGAGAATATGGAAGCTCCGGACGTCATTGTGTGTTTTTAGGGCCTCTGCCATGCATCAAAGCGAAATTGTAAACTTTTGGAGTATGGTTATAAGCAACTAGAAGGAGGCAAAGCTTTCATTCGTACACAATTACTTCATGAACAAATATGCGTGCTATTCAGATCGTATCGCCGAGTTCTACTGAATTACAACAAGGTTTGGCTCTTACGATCCTGATACAATAAGTCCTCAATGCTCGCAGAAATTAAGTTTCTCGAACACCTGGTCGTCAAATTTAGCCTCAGTCGCCGTTCGCTCGATCATCAGTTCCTCTCTCAGATCCTTTGCCTCCTCCATACCCATCGGCCAGTCATCTACGTTCATGGTGATCATCTCCGTCAGCTCCGCTGGAAGCTCTCCGACCCGCCCATTGGCGACCTCCTCAGCCCACCAGTCGTGACGCTGCGGGGGGACATTCGCCGTCGAGATGATTCGCTGGTGCGGGTCGACCAGGAAAAGGGCAAGGATCTTACGATGGCCTGGCTTGGAGCGGTCCTGCAGGCTGAAGGGCTCGACGCGGTGCTGGAAAACATTTGGAAAGGCGACCAGGCGGCCTTGCTTCGTGAGGACATGACCCACGTCTTGAATCGAAGGCTGCTCCTGCCTGAAGCCGTAGATATACTCCAGTCCACCCCAATCAAACTACAAAGCGTCAGCCAGTCAGCCAGCAAAGGAAATGGACTGGGAAAGTTCGCTCCTACCTGCCACTCTTGCTTCTCTGTTATATACTCCGTGTCGACACCCTGACGGAATCCGAGGTAGCTATCGGTCACATTGTCGCAGTCGTAATAATAGATGGCCGTCGCGCAAATCCATTCATTTTGCATACCCTCAACGTGCCATGATCCACCGCGGTAGGTGGGCTTTTCGGGCTTCAGGTGGATATTTGCGAGCTTGACGATGACCTGAAGACCTTCCGAAGCGAATTTCTGGCGGAGGTCGACTTTGAACTCTTTGGAAGTGTGCTTGCTGTTATCTTCATCGTAGGGTTTGGGGCTCGGAAGGATGATCGTGCGGACCGAGTCCATTTTTTCGAGTCGAGTGAGTTTCCTATCCTTTGGTTTCTCCGCTTCATTTCCGTCGTCTTCTTCGTCTCTGTCGTCCTCGATTTCCTCGTACTCCTCGTCGTCTTCATCATCTTCGTTGGACTCCCCCTCTTCGTCCTCTTCGTCCTCTTCGTCCTCTTCGTCATCATCGTCCGGGTCCCAACCTAAAGATAATTCATGCGCGATATCATGGTAGGTATAGTACGGATCGTCAAGAGCCACGCGTTGGTACGACTCGGCCTCATGATGTTCCGCCGTGTACCCCAGAACCTCCTCCCACAGCGGCATCGCAGCATCCATGACGCGCTCAATGAGGGGGTACAGCGCCCTCTGCCTGACCGGATGCAAGTTATTCACATAACTCGCAATCCGCGTCTTCCCCTCCTCCGTGAACGCAACCTCGCACGGCAGCCACTGGAAGTGGTTCGACCACAGCGGCCTGTTCCAATACCGGCACACCTTGTTCTGGGATCCCCACACCTGCTCGATCCACTCGCGCGGCACCGTCTCGCCGCAGCCGGCTTCTGCCAAGCAGTCGTCCAATCCGAGCGTGTGGCCGTCCCCCAGGATCTTCGACCGCCCGTAGACGAGCGGGAACAGCGACGGGTGCACCAGGTCCAGCACCTGCTCGTCCGACCGCGGGTGCCAGTCCTTCTTCGCCTCCGGCACGCCGTCCTCCAGCAGCTCCGCTACCGTCCGCACCAGCTGCTGCCGCAGGGAGTCGGGGATGAGTACGTCGGACTTGGCGACCGCGGTGCCCGTGTCGAGCACGCGGACGAAGCGCTTCGAGGCGTAGATGGCGGCCTTGTCGCGTAGCTCGGCGATGCACTGTGCAAAAACCGTCAGCCCAGGCATCATCGTAAACACCAATGGCACTCACAAAATCAAACATCGCATCGTCAAACCCCTGCCGCGTAGTGTGCGTCACATGCGACCACGAGCGCAGCGGTGGCGGCTCGTACACTGCCTCAGAACGCCACCGCGCGACGATGGCGTCGTCGAAGATCTTGTGCTCCCAGTCCGGCTTGTCGGTCAGCGCGTCCATGACGGCCAGCATGCTGTGCTCGCGCTCCGTAGCTGGGTCCGGGCTCCACCCAAGCACAGCGCTGGGGAAGGTGTCCTGATCTGGCTGCGAGCATATGGGGAGGCCGAAGCCTGGGCGTTGCAGCCGCTTGGTGGTGGTGGTGTTATTTTCCATGGACAAGGGCTATTAGTTAGTGGGTGGAGGGGGTGGTTGATGGTGGTTTAGAGACTGCAGGGGACGATATTGGTGATATTTATATAGTATTGGAGCTAAGGTGTCTCAGTGATGGTGTTTGCGGTTGAAAGCGCTCGTGCGCTAGGCAGCGATCGCTAGTGTGGTGGTATCTCGTATTTTTTCAACACTAGTCAACCACCTATACCTTTAGACTTTGGAATTTTTTCTGGGCGAAGGAAATGAATGGTGCTGATGCCTGATTGAAGGTCCACTCAGGGGCAATTCAGCTTGACCAGGTTCAATCCAAGCCGGACTTTGGCACGAGAGATGAAAAAGGAAGGTGGGGGAGAGAGAACTTAAGTACATCTCAATAGTATTGGCTAATACAAATATCCAATTTCTTGAGTTCTCTGGGTCAGTCTGAAATGTCTATCTTTTCTCGTCTACCAGGAATGAAATTGTTTTGATGCGGTGGGGTTTCCGACGGCTTCAACTGTCTGAAAGGGCGCGCACCTTATTCCTCCCCGACGGTTCTCTCCTGGCCGGCGGAGGTGCTGGGAAGCTCAATGACTGTGAAATCACATGCTACTTCTCCTTTCACGTCTTTTGGAGCGTGGTGGTGGAAGGCAGCATCAATTTCTTCCAGAGTCCTGCCACGAGTCTCCGGCATCACAAACATGCATCCAAGTACCATGACAAGGGAGCACGCACCAAAGAAGAAATAGACACCGAATGGCGATCGGTCAAGGAAGACAGGAGTCATCAGAGCAACGGCAAAATTTGCAAACTGTTGATGTCAGTCTTTTTCAATTTGCAGGAATTGGTCAACTTACCCAATTGGCACTTTGCGCCAAGCTGCACGCAATCGGTCGTGTCTTGATTGGTTGAATCTCGCTCGTGTAAATCCGGATGGCAATGCCCCACGAGACATTGTAGGCGACGGCAAAAACGTAGATTGTCACAATGACAACCCACCGTGCTGCTCCGTGTGTGGTGTGTACGCTGCCGGACGCGTACAGGGATCCGATGAGAAACATGCAGCCGGTCATCAGAAGCCCTCCCCAAATCGTTGACGAACGCCTCCCCCACCGGTCCGAGAAAAGGGTGGCAGGAACCGTGGCGACGAGGATCAGAATAGCTGAGACGCCAGACGCCAGAAAGCTGGCCTGTTCGGAGGTCAAGCCCGCTTGTTCAAACAGGAGCGGCGCGTAATACAAGACACCGTCAATTCCTGCAAGCTGCTGGCCAGCCATGAGAGCACATCCGATTATCGTTCTCTTCCGAACGTCTTTGTGCAGGGCTTGGAAAAGTCTCGAAGGGTGTTGTGGATGCTTTGCAGCAAACCTGCTTTCGGTGATTTCTCCTCTGGTCTGGCCGTCGGGTTGCTAAAGGTCAGCAGTTCCACCTCCTGCATCGGGATTCCCAAGCGTCCAGCAGCTCTTGCAGCCTCTTTGTCTCTACCCAAAATAAGTAGCCGTCTTGGGGATGACGGCACCAGCGTGCACACTGTAGCGAATATGAAGGCCAAGAAGGACTGTATGGCGAGCGGCAGCCTCCATGAAGCAGAGGATCCAAGCGTCGATGTTGCATAGGAGACAAAGTACCCGACAGCCAGCCAGACCAAGGCACGTCGCGAACTGCGGTATCGAAGCAAGAGGTCCGCGGCGTTTCGCGGGTGAAATCTCGCATATGTATACGACGCTGATGCTGAGGAAGAAGCCTTCTCCGACTCCTGCAACAACTCTTCCGCAGATGAATGCTGCAAGGCTCGGGGCTGATGCTTCAATCGCAGCACCGATGCCGAAAACCAACCCGCCGAACATGATGGTGCGGGGTTGGCCGTAGATATCCGCAACATTCCCGCACACCAAAGACGATATCGCAGCCGGTACGAGTATACTGGAGACAAGGATGCCATGGATTGTGGAGCTGAAGGAACCGAAGGTTTCGATGAAGCTGGTCATGTTCGTGACCGGTCCAATGGATCCTGTGTCCATACTGTCCAAGCCGTTAGCTCCACAGCTCCGTGCTTTCGTCTGCGAAACCCATACCCAAAAATTAAGGCCCCGATAGAGACGATGATCGATATCCGAACACATGCTGGTACGGCAAAAAGCCGTGATGGTGAAGAGATCGCCATTTTGCCGGTCGGACAGGGAAAAGGCTTGGCACGAGAGTCTTATTGTGGAAGACTTTGCAGCTCGATCTCAGCATCTCTTTTAAGTGAATTGCCAACTTGGCCACAACAATGGTATCATACGGAGCCTGTCGCCCGTTGCCATCGGTGGCACCGTGCGAGCGGGAGGGGTGACCCTATCCGAAGATAAGATTTTTCCGAGCTTACTAACGGAGCTAATCGAGCTACGAACTGGAACGTACTAGTCACGCTCACTCTTGCTTCTGTTTGTTTCTCTGGCTGTTGAATTGAGAATTCCCAGCCATTGACCTTTGAAAATTCATCAGCAACAACTTGGCCATGCATATTCTCGTACTGGGCCACCACCAAACTGCCTCATCACTCACTCACGAAAACCCCAGGTGACAAACGACGACGGCCCACCACCCTCCCCCTCCTCCCCTTACGTCCACCATCTTGTAACCGCCCTCGAATCCCACGGCCACCAAGTCTCCGTCATCCTCCCCAGCACCCAACGCTCATGGATCGGCAAAACCCACATCATCACCGACATCCACCACACCACCGCCTTCGATCCTCGCCGCAACCCGGACCTCCCCCATCATCCCGCTACCACCTCCTCATCCCCAGAATACCCTGACCCCCGCACCACCACCTGGACCCTCATCAACGGCACCCCCGCCTCCTGCATCCAGCTCGGCCTGAACAGCCACCAGCACTCCGGCACCGACACCACCACCCCCATCGACCTCGTGCTCTCCGGCCCCAACTTCGGCAAAAACACAACCGCCGTCTTCGCCCTCAGCAGCGGCACGATTGGTGCAGCGATGGAAGCGGCGTTGTGCGGGAGGAGATCTATCGCGGTCAGCTTCGCGCATGCCGAGGACGGGACGTATGATGTCGCGGAGGCGTGCGAGCATGCTGTGAAGTTGGCGGAGCATCTGTACAGGACGTGGGATGAGGATGTGCATGTGTATAGCGTGAATGTGCCGCTGGATGGGGGGAGAGGGGGGATGGGGATGGGGAAAAGAGGAAGAGGATGTAGTTTGGACGCGGGTGCAGCAGAATGGGTGGGGGAGGGATAGGGTGTTTCGAGAGAAAGAGGGACAGGCAGGAGAGAAGGGGTTCGAGTGGGCGCCGCCGAGGTTTGGCGATGTGGCGGAGGGGATTGGGGCCAGTGTGGCGCCGGAGGATAGTTGGGCGATTCGGAATGGGTTTACGAGGTGAGTGTGGTTGAAGTGCAAATGGACTTGAGAGAGGCTGACCGGATGTTGTAGTGTTACGCCGTTGAGAGCGAACTTCATGCATGTGACGCGTGTTGGAGAGTTGGACTTCTAAAAGATGGGCGGGCATGGATGAGCTATTGTATGCTATCCAGTGCCTGTGTTAACAGAATATCCTTACAGATGAAAGGCGCGGATCTCGGCCACCGCAAACGTTCGTGGAATGATAGAGTCTGGTTTATTTAGGTTATTTTGAAATCAGAATGAGATAGCTATCAACCTGTAAGTCATAATGCCTTCCCGGATTTAGTCATGTGTGCCCCTTCTCACTTCATTTCTTCTTTCTAAGTCTATGCTTCTTGCTGTAACATCCCGCGCTGCTACTGTAGCATCAATGAAATAAAGTCCCACGGGAATGAGTAGAGGATATGACTTTCAGCGCTTTTTCAACCACTACCATTCATATAGTAGCGGAGACAGATATCAAATCCGCCATTAGATGGTGAGCAATCGAGACATCTTATTCAGTTAGTTCTGGGCCGTCAGAATTGAGCTTCATGAACTTACGAAATACCGGCCTTGGGCGATATGTCCCCCGCGAAGATTATACTTCAGCCGTTCGTGTCTTCGGACTGTTCAAGATCTTGTTTTCGGTGAAAGATATTTCTAGAAACACCGGCCTGGAGATCCTTGAGTGCTTATGTCGAGTATAGGCAACGTTTCCCTTTGTTGTGGCAATCCTTCCACAGGTCAAAGTTGTCATCGTCGCATCTACAACAATCTGTGACACGTTAGGAAAGAGCCATTTAGATAGAAAAGCTGGACTCACGCACATACGATCCTGAAATAATCGGCTTCCGACAATAGTTGCAGACGAGACCAATCGTTCCCAAGCATCGTTTGCATCAAAGCGTTCACGATGCTTTACGGTTCTGTTCCGGGTGTTCGAGATACTCTGCAATGCACCAGGTCGTTTGTTGGACTGCAAGGTTGGCGGCGGCAGTTACCAGGTCCTGTGCCGTGTTCGCACCAAGGTTGTGTGCCGTAGACCCAGTGCCGGGATCTGCGATATGAGTACCATCGGAAACGACAATCTGATTGGTTTCCGAAATAACTCCTCCATAGAAGTCCTGCGCGGCTTCCTGGGGTTGTGACATCATGTCCTGGAGACCGTCCGCGGGCGTTGGAGTTACTGTCCCATAAACGCCATCGATGCCGAAGTCGAGACCGACACCCACTGCATTGCCGACCAGGAAGGCCGTGCCAGGTATACAAACGTCCTTCCAGTCAGTTTTGTGAAGCTTCTCCTGACGTCTCTGCAGCTCCTCTTGGATCATCTTGAGTTTGCGGTTGGCAACACGCCATTTCCGCCCTCCGATTGCCGAAAAGGCGAGGCTTGCACCGAAGGTGAATACGGCCCAACCCACGCCAGACCCAACCGTCAACCCGCAGCTGACTTGTCTCCTTGTTTTTGCAATCTCCTGCTTCTTTAGGGCTTCTGTTGATGCTTTTCGCAATTTCTTCCGGTATTCCTCTTCGTCGAGGCCGAAAAATCCTCCGTACCCGAATGTCATTGAGAAAGATTGGGGTGCGATTGATGAACCAGGGTTAAAAGAGGATAATGCGGATGTACTGTGTAAACGGGCAGATGTAGAAAGTGGAGTGAGTGGTGGATTACCACGAACAATTTATCTATCATGTCCCCTCTCCATGCTACTAGCCGCTTCAGCCCTGCGGCACCAGGATCTACGTGATCTATGCCAAGCTTCCTGAACCATGGTTCAAAGACTTTCGCATTTAGTTCAGTCTTGGCGTAGCTGTGTATTTCCCGTTGTGTCTTGCGAGGTAACAACGGGTAGCAAATGTCAACAGCCTCCCCCACACTTATATAGGTATCTGAAGCATGTACTTCGGGGGTGTCGCATACAGCGTCTCTATTGGAAGTCTCGGCCTGTTGAGAATTGTGAAATAGTAAAATGTTTCTGCAGCCCATCGTAACGCGGTGCCATGCTACAGCCGTGAGTTGGATGACGCTAAAATAGCCTGGTGGGCTGTGATGAACACAAGCTTTTTTCGGGAAAAAATAGACATGATGCTAGTGCAAATATAGCTTCATGTCTGATGATATAATTAGACTGACTAGGCTGCAGGCATTCCATCAGAACATTTGGATTGCGCTCCGCAGATAAGGCCGTGACGGGTGACGGCAAGCTTTGGATGCTCTGGATCCTCATGGGCAGAGAGGCTGTGCCGGCGAGGAGGGCGGGGGCCCGGATGCCGCAATCTGTGGTAAGGATTTGAGCGTAAGCGTCGCCGCATCTGCAGCTAGTGACATTTTTGGGTAGGAAGATCAGGTGCTACGCGCCCCAAAACACTGAATATCATGCCAAGTCGTACTCAGTTCCAGTAAAGTCATCAGTGAAGATGCATGTTGCATGTCAACGCAGGGCACTGTGGTGAGAAGAGAATGCGTATAGCGGGAGGATGAGATTGTGCATTCTAATGGATAAAAGAATATTTTGATGCTTTGCATGACTCAATCCTCTGTTACCAAATTCAATACAGCCTTGTCCGTGATGTAGCGGACATTTCTCCATTTTCCTGGTGGTCGTTTGTTAGATTGGGTGTCTATTTAGTCATCGCATAGTCTACCCGGCCTCAAAAACCGGCAACAATCCAACGGCTGTGACAACACCGCTCAGCGTAAGACTAGATATACTATCTATCATGAATACAAAAATCCTAGTTTTCGTCTTGAAAACATATAAATGCCAAATACGACCTGATCTTGAGGAAAGGGAGCGTATCCGGACCATCAGAGTCTCTTGTTTCGACTTTGTAAGTAGGTACCCAGCCATTATTCAAATTATTCTTCCTGGTAGTTGCCTGCGTTACTGGTAGCTACTAGTCCTGCTGGAAGTTATCTGTTACCGGCGTCGGCGCCGAAGTGGGTTCCAAACACGAGGAAGCCGTGCAGACGTTCTGGAAGCCATCACTGTCGCATAGGAGGCTGGTATTGATTGATTGTGTCGGCGGCGCGTTTGCCGCGGCTTACAGGGGGGGTATTGCAGCCGACGGCTAGCGTGGATTTATTTTTGGCTCTTGACATGGGCAGTTGAAGCTATCATCTGGATGTAAACGTGAAATTAATAATTATACATCCACGTCCGGACGGTAGCTTCAACTATTCATCGCTCTTTCTTTTTCTTTTTTTTTAAAAAAAAAGAATTGAGGCATAGCTACACTATGTTTAAGGGCCCTGCTGTTCTTCGCGCTAGTCATCGGTTGCAGTACCCCTCTATACTCGCTCTGCGCGTGACCAATGACTGTTGGTGGGGCGCTTGTGTCATGGCTGCGGCGCAGAATTCAGACAGAACTTTTGACTCTACAGGTGAACCTAGCGGGTACCCCTTAGTCTTTACTTACAATTTCCCGATTTTTCCAGAGAATTTACATTGCTAAAAAGGCCGCAAACATATTTGCTAAACTTCTTTTACTCCAGACCTCTCATGAAAGGAGAGCGAGCTACGTATTTAGCATTCGCTGCGCCGCATGCCAAGCGAGTTTCCACAGTTGGGGGCCGTTCATCTTCGGATTATTCCTCTGATGATCAGTCAAGAAACACCCGGAACACCCCGTTCTGACCCACAGACACTCGTCAGTAGTGTGGTAAATCGTCCATTCTGAGCCAACCGCGCACGCGACTGCGAAAATCCGAAATTAGGTAAGCTAATCGTCGAGGGTACGATTGGCATCAAATCACGCATCCAATCGCGCGCGGCTAAATGGACGGATCATTGACCAAACCGGTCTGAAACACGCTTATCAAGCGCTTGTTAAGCGTTCAATCAAGCCATAAGCGGGCCTGCTTGATCAATGAGAATTTACACCTTCCGATGCCTGCAAGCACCCTTCAAGGGTCGCTTAAGCTTTCCAAGCGCGCTTGTTGAGAGCCCTGTCAGCCACCTTCAAACCGGGATAGCCAATTATAGAAAGTTTCATGTTTCAGCAGACGACAGATAAAACTTCTCCAGATCTCTACAACGGACGAGCCTATTATACATAGGTGTCAAATTCAACGTATAAAGATTGTCTCTGTCCTTACACTTTCTTCCGCACGGTCTGACAAGCCAGACCTGCGGAACAATCAACTTCTATTCAATCCTTTCACAATCGTCGTTGTCGGTCGCACTCGGCACTACTGCTATTACTGTCGACATGGCAAGCACGTACAACCTCGCCGAACTTGGCGACCTGCCTGTGCCGCCTCGCGAGAATCTTTTCGCTGCCGCCAGATACATGACACGCCTTGCCGAGGCCAATGGGATTGCCATTGCTTTAATAGGAGGGTTGGCAATGAACATCCGCGGTTCCATGCGCGACACTGTGGATATTGATCTCGTGCTTGGGGCTCGAATGATTGATATCAACGCAATCTTCAGACAGCAGCCACGGTAGGCAGATAACCTTGTTACTGAATCGAATTGAACATGATAATAATTTTATAGGCTTGTCATTCCAAACACAGTCACCCTTGACAATATAACTAAGGTGTTTGTACACACTGGTCCAAAATACGGAGATCTTGACTGCACCACGAATTTCGATGTTGAGGCCGATGTCATGGCGGAAGGTACGTTATTTAATTGACTCCCACTTTTCTTGTTGTTCCCACAAAAAAGGGGGAAAAGAACACAGTGTAACTGTAAGAGTTGGTCAAGTTAGACGCCTAAAGACCACATTTATTACTGGGTTGGACCTCATTCAGGTTACCGTAATATCTACGTTTTACTCTTGGAACCCACTCATAGACACTATAGAGAATGAAAAGCTAACAGGCGGTACAAGGTCATTGGGGGACACCAGATTCGATAGCCAACCATCAGCAACACTACGATGTCGAAAACCTCACTGGCCACTCAGAGTCCTTTTCCCTTCTTGATTTATTCTCTGCGATGAAGGCGAAGTTGTATGCCTACCAGGAACGACAGGCCATGAAAGATTTCCACGACATCAAGTTTTTGTTGGATCACTATGGCGACGAAGTCAGTCGCTTTTCCGATAAGCTGGACGAATCCAACTGTTCATTTTTGCTTGAGAAAATGGAAAGCATGGAGCTGGTCACTCAGGAGGAATTCAATCGATACATAGAGATGTTTGGCATGAAGCCACTCTAAGGCGAGTAGCGGGATCTCGTATCTCTTTATCCGCGGTCACCAATTACTCTATGTGCGACAGAGAGAAATTGTCTGTTTTTTTTTTTGGTTCGATCAATGACTGTCCTATCATTCGCCTTTCTGGTCTGTGCAAGATACGTGCCTTCGGCACACGAGTCTCTTCTTATTCCTCGCTAGAGGCCTAGGAAACTGTGAGAGTCTTGATGCCAAGGCTACCGGTAGCCGGCCTGCCCGTCGCTGCCAGCAGTGACAATGGGCGGAGCCAACCTGCTAGAGCGACTGCCAGTTATTAGCTGACTAGCTCGCGACTACCTGCGTTTGTATCTTTCTTCTGGCCTACTGGAGGCCGGCTAGCCCAGCGGCGAGGCAAAGTCCTAACGAAGCCCCTCCGGGAATTAGCGAGATTTACGCGTTCTGATCCTGGGATCTTCGTCCCCTTCACGCCGCCATCTCGTCACCATGCCTTCTCTATACTTGATTCCTTGCCTGCTTTTCTTTGCTTCCGCAGATGCACTCTCTATCCATCTCTCTCGCCGTGTTGATATTTTCTTGAAGCGCTCCTCTGCAGTTGGCTCTCGTCCCAGCAAACATGATTCCCTCCATAGCAGCCAATCTTCATCGATTGTGCCATCGAGATTCAGGTTTTGTTCTCCCCATTCGGGAGTGACATTCATACCGTCAATCAAGTCTTCCAAGTCCATAAAGTTGCCCGTATCCAAAAGGCTTTGGGCGAAGACGTCAAGTTGCGGGTACGGAATGCCGTTGTCGCTATGCTCGATGTTTTGAGATTCGCAGACGATGTGGCAGGCTTTCGAGGACAACAATGTAAAGAATAACCGAACTCCCTTGAACTTGAAGCGCGGGTACAAATGCGCAATGTCGCGATTCCTCTTCATAGCGGAAGGCATGAACGGTTCAAAACGGTCTTTCTCGGCCCGAATCAAGTCTGCGGCCTTGTCGAGTTGTTCGGTAGGGACACATATCATCCAGTCCTACAAGTCATTAGATCATTGACATAGAAACTGGATAGTCCACGTACGATCATTGTTCGGCCGGTTCCATAATAGATGAGAGGTGGTTCCGCAACCATGCAACATGGCACACCCGCGTCTTCGAGTATTTTGACAACCTCGGCAATCTGCCGCACCCCATTGTTTTCACCACAAGGCTTATCTCTAGGATACCCGATCACTGATACATGGCTGTTAGGTGACTTGACTGCGCCGGGTGTCGCAGGTAGACGTTCGGCTGTGGTGACGACAACGACGGGACGGGCTTCGCCCATTGGCGGATCCATGGGTGCATTCCCGTCTTGACTTGTCGGTTGATCTGTTGTGCTCATGGCGTGTGGTAGGCTCACTGTTATTGTGGTTGTCGGTGGCTTGTCGTGAGGCGGGGAATGGTTAAGTATTTTAGGCTAGATTTTAAGCGAGATCAAGTGCAGCTTCTAATTCAAGTGCAAACGAAAGTTCCAGCCAAAACGTGCCAATTTCAACCTTTTATACGTGAATATTGAGATGATAGACGACGGTTTAGCGCCGTTAGTTACAGCTAACCTATCCCTGGTAGTGGAGATGCACGGATTCGCCTAATCACAACCTTAGTTGTCGTTTGCGGCGGCGGCGGCGGCGCCAGTAAGCGCGCGCCAAAGTTGGCGAGGCAGCGCACGAAGACATGAGCGGCTTTTCACGTAAATGCCAGATCTCGACTCCTAACAACATGACTTTGCGAAACCCCGGTATTCTTCTGTTGCAACATATACTGTAGCTACTTCGTATTTACCTCAGTCAGAAGAGCAGGGTGTAAAGCCGCTGTATCGGCAGGCTAAGGCGCAAAGCTAAGGAGGTGAACGGGTGATGTATTGAGCTATCCAAAATGAAGCACTAAATAGTACAACCCTTGGGCGTTCGTTCCTGCCAACCCCACCCCTTAGCTAGCCACCCTCTTAGTCTTCATGTCATTCTTTACCTGCGCCTACAATATTACCCTTCGTCAACATCGTGCAACATCTTCTATCGCGGCAGTCCCTACGCCGCTGTACTCGAGGGCAAGCCCCCCGCCATCATCGACAGAGGCCGGCAACGACGCGAGCGCTAACGGCGGCCGCCATGACTTCAAGCTTCATGTACGAAGTCAAGGGAGTAGACTAGCCTGAGCGTCTCGGCGACGAGCTGAAGTGACTGCGCCATCCGGGGCAGTACAACGGGAGTGGGACCACCGTAGCGGGTTGAGCGGTGGGCAGCCTTGCGCCGTGCTAACACCGCCACGTGGCGTAGAATCTGCACAGCCTGGTTGCGAATGGCGTCGAGGGTTCGACGTGTCGTTTTAACCTCCCCAGCGCACGGGACGATAGATTGTAAGTGGATCATCACAAGCCTACTGGTTCGAATGATTATTGCTAAGCTGGATTTATGAAGCATTCTTTTCTCCATAGTTACTGATGAGCGTCCCCACAATGATAGCGCTGTGCAGCGCGATCGCGAAATCACAACGTGCACAAATTGTAAGCGAGGTCTCGCATCGAACAAGGTTACTTGGCGTCATTCTATTTGTGGCAAATATTCAATACCACAGACGAGGCACTAGGATTGAAGCACACAAAGGCGGAGCAGTTAGGTTTAGATTGAAGGCTGCCTTCCAAGGCAGATTTTCGATATCATAATCGCTCATGCGGGCGTATGCGATAGGCTTACATTCTTGCTCCTTACCATGCGGTGTAACACCACTTTTTCGACTTCGGGCCGTATGATTGCACAGCCCCATTACGATTAGGCAGTCCTTTACCGATAAGGTTCTCTTTAGCGACAACCACCAAGCTGTCAGCCTCAGATGACCGCTCCCCAGACTTAGTTGCCCCTCTTCCAATAAAATTTCCACTTTTCGCTGCCACGTAGGTAAGACTTACTGGGTGCGCAGCAGCCTTGTTCGAAAAATATTTGCAGCGGATTGTGTACCACCGGTGCGAGGCTGGATAACAGCCTTGACAACTGACCCAAGCCGAGCCTCACACAGATCGTGGAGGTCTGTCGTGGCAGAGTTAGGCAAGCTGTTTAAGAACACCGAGGGCGAGCTTTTACAACCCCAAACAACAGCCAAACTCCAACAAGAACCGGCCACGTGAACATGAGTTCTTTACGTGACGCAAAGGAACTCATAGATAGGATCAAGTCTGAACACACCATCGAAGGCCATGAGAAACTCGCCTCGATTATCAACAACACTCTTCATTTGTCCGTACCTACCCCCTCGCAAGCTCTCTGTATTTTCACTTATCGGTGTTTTAGGCTATCTACAGAGTTGTATGACACGGCGACGCATTTCATTCTCGAACTCCTACAAAATGCTGACGACAACACGTACGAGGACGCGATTCCGACATTCGAATTGCGGTATCGCCCAGGAAGTCTCCGCGTCGACTGCAACGAAACTGGTTTCACTGAACGCAATGTAGAATCAATCTGTACAGTTCGATGCAGTACGAAGAACAACCGTGACTCCGCCAGTGGTTGTACTGGAGAAAAAGGTATTGGTTTCAAGAGTGTCTTCCGAGTTGCGGACGTGGTCTGGATATCTTCCAATGAGTACAAATTCAAATTCGACAAACGTGTGAAGTTCGGGATGATTGCTCCCTCATGGGCTGAGATTCCTGGTGGCCCTCGGTCAGGACACACGTCCTTCTATCTCGAACTTTCTCGCGACTTCAGACAAGACGTTCTTATCAACGATCTCCGCACATTTGACCCCGAGCTGCTGCTGTTCCTTCGGCGGGTCAGAAGAATTGTTCTGAAAATGGAAACTGCTGAAGGCAAAGAGGAATGGACGCAAGATGTCCAAAGGACCGACAAATTTGAGAACGGTTATATGGTTACAGAGTTGACTGTCGGACACAAGTCAACTCATTACGTGGTTCAGAAACACCAGGTTGAAAATCTCCCTGAGGAGCGTAGACGCCAAGGTTGCAAGCATTCGCAACTTGCTCTTGCATTTCCCGTCACGCAGTCTTTCACCGCCAACATTTCCAACTCACAGAATGTATACGCAACCTTGCCGGTCAGCAATTATGGGCTAAAGGTAATATGTTTGAAACCTACGGAATACATCAAAAGTTAACCATTTGTACTAGTTCCTCCTACATGGCGACTTCCTTCTTAGTGCTAACCGACTGCAACTCGATACTTCGTTAGCCTGGAACCAAGCCCTCCGTGATTCTGTTGCGGAATCATTCATACAAACTGTCCAGTGCTTCAACAAAGGCGATCTAAAATACCTCTGGCCACATTACATTCCTGATCCCAAAACATCGCCGTTTTTCCAACCCGCGAGGTCTATAATCATTAGTTATCTGAAGAAGAACAAAGTGCTGCAACCGTACAAGGGCAGCCTCTCTCAGCCCTCTACGCTCAGATACGCCGATCCATCCAAGTTTGCGGACTCAAACCTCACGCCCTTTACCCTTGGCCCACATACTGAAAGTCGATATTTGTCTCTACAGTACAAAATGGAGGCGATTGGCTCCTTGTTCTCGATCGGCCTGGCAACATTGTCTAGTCTTGAATTCTTGCAAGACCTTGAGACCATGATATTACAGGACCCGCAACGCTTTCAAGGTCGGTCGCCTCGGTGGCATTCACAACTTGCAAAAGCCTTGCTTCCCCTATTAGAAGATGCTGCCAACAGAGAAATCCTCCAGAGACTGGATATTGTTCCTCTACATGACGGTAGATGGGTTTCAGCGGACAGCGGATTAGGGATCCTACCTAGGAAGCTGAGTGAGCCTGGCTTCCTGGATGGAATCGCTATCCCAGAAACTGTTGATGAAACCGCAGCAGAAGACAGATCTCGACGAGCGTTGTTTACAAGTCTCGACATAAGGACCATCGACGCACAAGAGCTATGTCGCCACATCACCCGACTACATTCTGCTGAATCTTTCAAACCGGAAGCTTGGAGTCGGGCGCAACTCATTTCGCATGTAAAATTCCTCTACGAGGCGGAGTGGAGGTCACAGGATGAAGTTACCATCTGGTTTGCAACATCAAACCGTGGACGCTGTCCCGGGTCGAAGTTGTACATGCCTGGGCGCTTTGAACCGGATTCACCAGAACAGCGGTTATTTGACCACCTCTCAAGAGACTTCCCAACCATAGATGATGCATATCTTACTGCATCGGACAGAAAACGTTCATGGATTGATTACTTGACCAAATTCCTCCAGATTTCGACAATTCCACGTCTTGTTCAACCCATTTCGAAGAACCCAGAAGATGGCGTTTGTCTTTCCAAAGAGATGGTTACCTTGTTCAAAAGGTGTCACACCGCCGATGTTCTCCAGGTTTTGAATCGGCACTGGCGTTTTTATGCTCGCTGGCTCGATCCAAATGATAAAGAAGGCCGGAAAGACGGTTCTAATTTATCAAGAGATTCGCTGCTCCGACGTATAGGAGAAGTTGTTGTGAAAACTCCTGTTGGACAAGTCCACCTCAGGGAAACCGTACTTCCGAATCTGGACTCACACATCAAAGATGACATTCTCCCAATTCTGGAAATGGATACCAAAGGCAACAAAACGCTGCAGCAAAGGCTAAACCTCTTCGGCATTACGGTTGAGAATAACATTCACTATTACACACTTTGTCTGAGACGAATGCGAGAAGAACCGAGTCCAAATCGAGAGAAGATCTCTTATGTGTACGAGATGATCCAGAACAGGTGCGATGGCAATGAATGGCTTGTACGGTACGTGCTCAGTGGTTTTGGCGGTTGTTATTCTTGCTAATTATAGTCAGGGACATGTTCAAAACTGAAAACGTAATATACGTCAAAGGAACACGCCAGAAAGGTGGAAACTTAATCGGCTGGACCAACCTTGACAAGTGTGTGCAGAGGAAAGTCGATCTCGGCGCTGAGTATCCCAGGAGCAAAAATCTTTTTGAAACCCTCCTTGCCACTGCATCCAATCCCATTGACTCAATGGTCAAAAAAGCGTTTTCGATAAACTCTTCAAGTAAGATTCCCGACATCCTGACTTTATTCAAGAACATCAGCAATGTACTACCTACCCTGAACTCGATCAACGCTGGTAGTGTTGTGGCGAGGCTTTTGAAGAAAAAGATCATGCCAGTCGTAAGGAATGGAAAACCGAAATCCTCCCACGACTTACTGGCACCAGAGGATGAGAGTTGGTTCATTGCCGATCGGTCCAATCTCAACACTGCTTTTAGTGGGAAAGTCCCCCTGTTAGCATTTTCCGCGGAGGAGATCGCCGAAATTGACTGCTTAATTGATGGGCTAGGCATGAGCAGTCGAAGGTTATCTGCTCGTGTTCAAACCAAGTCAATACCGCGTGGACCGCTCAAGCTGTGCAGCCAATATGAGAGATTTTTGTCTGATCGAATCGACTTCATCAGAGCGTAAGTTTCTATATCCGATTACAAAAAGCTTTCTTCATTCTATAAACAGTAACGCTTACGATTTGAAGGCTGGTCCCTAATGATCACCCAGACGGACATACAATATCGTCCGAAATAGGATACATAAGCGTCAGCACGGCAGCGGCAATCGTCCAGGCGTATACGCTTCAGCATCAAAACACCCAGGTACATGGTAATATAGATACAGGGAAAGTTGCTTTTTTTTTCAGCGGTGATAGAATGCAACTTTTCCTTTCCGGGCCAGACCGCTTTTCCCTTCAAACTGCATTCGACGTCGGAGATGCGATTGCAAAATACTGCGGCATCGAGCACAAACACCACTTACGCCTTCTCTACACAACGCTAAGTGAATCAAGTCTTAGGACTATTCAAGCAATGTTCGCAAATGAGGGCTTTACTGTGAGCGTTGAGGTTGATTCTGACGGTGCGTAGCCCCTGCATATAGACTGACGATGGGGAAAGTTTTGTATAAACTGACGGCACGACTCAGATGACACAAGTCCAAGATACCTAGCGCAATCAGAAGATCTATTGGAAATCCAGTCTCCATTCGATTCATCCGATGACGACTATTCAGGGGATGACCTCAATGGGGTTACCATCACCTTCAAGAACAGGAACAGAAGAGATCGCAATGAACATGGGAAAAGCATATCCGACTCAGACAGGAGATTACCCATACTTCAGTCTTTAGAAGACTGCTTCAAAGTGCCAGGAGTGCTGTATGAGCGGGCGACATTGGATCCCAACAGCAGCCTTCAATATATTGGCGAATTCTTGGTGAGGAGATAGATATTTAATTAGATGAGAGTTTATCGGTGCTAACTTATCTGTAATAGGCTTCTCAGTTCTTCAAAGCCTCTCTGGGTAATGTCTATGACCCCACCGAGCATTGGACAAGCGAACTCCGCACAAGAGCAGGACTATCTTGCCCCACCGACTCTGAAAGCCAATCCCCCTTCACAATGACAGGCCCATTCGTGACGAAAAGAATCGTCGAATTGCTTCTCGAACAAGGCCCCTGCGACATCAATACCTGGCCAGTTGTGCCCACTACATTCCACTTTGAGATCGCTGCCTCTGCTGGAGACATAAATTCCGAATTCTTCTGGAGTTGGTCGCAGCTTGAGCGGGTAAGTGTTATATCTTAAGTCTTTATTGCCTTTAAAAGAACAATGAACTACGTATCTGACCCCAAACACAGCTTCGGCGATTCAGATCTTCAGGGAATGTTTGCGGAAATCTTACAGACGCAATAATCCTCATTAGGATTAGTAACGTGTACCAGTGTCCTGGGTTCCAAATATTTACTAATCCATGGGACATCTTCGCTTCGGATCATTGGGAATTACACGGAGATTATTTGCTCAAAACAGCGATCACAGGATACTCCAGTAGCCTTGAAAACTCAAAGGTCGACAGTACAGCCAGTACAGAGACAGCGACTGAGACCACATTCGAAGAAGGAGACCACCAAAGTGCGAGCACAATACTCTCCATTCAGCAGTGGCCAAATAGTGAGTACGTTTACGGGAGCCTTGATTACGGCGATATAAGGCTGCTCACGCTTTTTCCGGGAGATGGTAATACTCCGCTTTGTGGCATGCTTTCTATCCTGCCCTTTACATTTGCTGGATCATATAGGACAGTCTCCTATGTGTGGGGAAGTGAAGATCAACCCACTCATACCCTAATGACACCGGGTGGGGTTTTAACCATCAGGCACTCTCTCAACGCTGCCCTCATGCAGTTGCGACAGAAGTCCGACCCAATTGTCCTTTGGATTGATGCTATCTGCATCAATCAGGATAGCCTACAGGAGAAACCTCGTCAGATTCGACTTCTCCCGAAAATTTTTCAAGGGGCTTCCTGTACCATCGCGTTTCTTGGATCTGATGAGCAGAGCGACAAGGCTATCCGAACGCTGCTGCAGATTAAAGCAAAGGCAACAATTCGCGGCTCAAACATGAAAAGCTGGCCGAAAGGCCTACCTCATCCCCCCGAACACTGGGGGCAAAGAGGCATGCCTGGCCCGAAATCTCGGATATGGGACGATGTCCGGAATTTTTTTCGTCGTCCTTGGTTTCGACGAGCATGGATTGTCCAAGAAGCCATCGCCGCTCCGAGCATAAAACTAGTATGCGGCAAATGCGTCTTTGACTGGAACAACCTTTTCGGTGCCATGGAATTGGTCCACCCGCAACTCCATCTTTCCGAGATCGACACAGAATCGTGGCGCCCATTTTTGATGCTTGCACAGCATCGAGAAGGTGAGGCTCGCCATAAGCGCTACCCTCTCGCCCGGCTGTTGGAAAGCTATAGACATGTTGCGTGCACGTGGCAAAGAGACCGCTTTTTCGCCTTGTTGGGGATAGCATCCGATGGTAACCAACCAGAGTTCGAACCTGACTATACCAGTCCCTTCGAGCAAATTGTCCTGAGGTTCGCGAGCGCATTTGTTGCGCAAGGAAGAGGAATCCAGTTACTCAACTTAGCAGGGCCGAGCTCGGAACCTGAGCGCTTTCCCTCCTGGATTCCCGACTGGACTACCGAATCTCTAGGGAACCTCGCAAACTCATCTGGGCGGGGTATCACTTTTTATGCTTCAGGGAGCTCAAAACAAGACATAAGCACTGTTCCGGGGACCGACATGCTTGCTACCAAAGGGTACCTCGTCGACAAAATCGAGCAAATCAGCAAAACGGCAAATGATCCCGCGACAAGAGCAAAATATTTCAAGGAGGTCGATTCGATGTTGGAAGACTGCACGTCTTACTCTTCCCTCCGCCGCGAAACGTTGAGATGGGAAGTTCCGATTGCGGAAGCACAACACCCCGAAGTTGCATCTTCTATGGACATCGAATTACACGAATCATACAAAGCTTTACGAAAGCTTTTGAGAAAGGCTGAGTATAAGGGATCGACCCGAAAAGAAGCATTGAAACATATGACGAAAGCCGCTGACGCTGGTATCCCCATTACGGACGATATCAATACCCTTTCCGCAAAGAGCATGAATTATGTCAATTTGCTGGATAACACAGTCAAGGGATGGAAGTTTGTGAAGACGGAGAATGGTCGCTGCGGTATAGTATCCAGGAAGGCAGAAGTAGGGGATGACGTGTGTATCATCGACGGGGGGGACGTCCCATTTCTTATCAGGAAGAGCCAGAGAAATTCTAGCTCATATCGGCTGATTGGACAATGCTATATCGTGGACATAATGGATGGACAGGCGTTAGAGGAAGAAGGTGCAATTTCTCGGATGTTATACTTGCATTAGGAGGAGAAAGTTTAGAGGTTTTCGTTAGGTCTCGTTGAATATCGAATTTTAGAATTTCTATCGGCCATAAAGTATTCTAAAGATGAAGCTGAATTGTGCGAATGTTCATTGCGCAACTAAATACTACATGCGGCAGCGTTTACACTAAAAAAGCAATATTCACTTTATATTGTAACCAGGAAAAAGGGAAACATCTTTACCCGCTACTGTCTACCTTCAGAAATTCAACATACAAGTCCGGGCGATAGCTTCAGGTACCTGTAACATGAGCGAAGAATAGGTGGACGATTTCCTTCGGCTGCGATATCACTCTGTAATTGGTCCCTTAAAATTTGCAAGGCTGCATCAAGGCTGGAAGTTGCCACGCAGAGCACCTAAATGGAGGATCTCGTCATGTACCGGTGGAACGATATCCAAAACAATACAAATACAAATCTAAAGGAATAAAGGAATCATTGGATGAGCCCAGTATCGCCACCATGTGTTCCATACGGAATCCTCAGCGGGATTTAGCATCAACAAAGCCGATATCGGGGACCAGATCCGGCAATTTGATGGCGCGGATGTTTTGTTCCTATGCAGAACCTCTCAGAACGGCGTGATACTAATTAAAGAATGCTATTTATGAGGATTCTCTTACCATGAATGTTGTCAATGGGATACTTGCAGGGCAGATGAGGCCGTTGGGTGTAATCATTGCAGCGGATTTCGCCATACGCCAATCATGAGTACATTACTGCATTACGAAGAGCCCATATTTAGTTACACACAAGGGCAAGGGAAGAATTAAACTCGTGGTACTTCATGGATTCGCAAGAATGCCGGATATTGGTTCGCAGCTTAGTGTTCGACTTTTGGATTTCTGTTGTAATTCTGGTGTTTGTCCGATTATTTTCTACCAATACGATGCCGACACCACTCGTGATCACCAAATAGATTTGTAAAGAAAGCCGATAGATAAGTTGTGCATGAATGCCATTGGATAATGACTTGTACCTTACGGTCAGTGGAAGTGTCTGGATGCTCCAACGCGCTGTTTTACGGGAATGAAGATGCCCAGCTTACGTCCCGCTTCCAGTCCACCTGCGCCCTTAGGCAATTACTCCACCATGTGTCTCATCCCTTACAGCGCCCGCAGTAACGCGCTCATCGCTGCCTTGCCCGCCGTAGACATGCGCACCATGCTAAACATATCCGACACCGTGCCCACATACCACCACTCTCAGGAGATCGGGTACTATCACAGTGGCACGCAGCCACCATCGGCGCCGCCGTATGGCCGCAGGCGCAAGTTACCGTTGCTACGTTTGATGGTGAGGGGCACGGCGAAGTGTTGCGCGTCAGAACTGTCGAAGGCGCCCATCGCGACCCACTCCTGGACGGTAGACGCCGAAGCGCGGACCATGTTTGAGTTCACACCGTGAGAAGGTCCACACGGTTGGACTGCTGGGTAAGGGCCAGCCAGCCACATTTGAACAGCAAGCTACGTGCTTCTCAATGTTGCTGGTAAATTCTCTGAATCTATTATCGTGTTCTAGGCAGCCTGTCCACGATCGGACTACACATCTCTAAAAATTTACCTAACCCTTTCAGGGCATCACACTAGAGAAGGGAAACTCCTATTACACGTCTCTGAGCAGCACAGCATTCAGAACGTAGCGGAAGTTACCGGCCCCTTGCAGCTCAACGTCCTTGCCACCTCCGCCCGGTTTCACGGAGTCACCGGCAGCTATGGACTCGAGATGCACGCTATCTTTCTCTAGCGTTACATTACGATTGTGAGCTTAAACCACGATCGGCAACCCTGCTGTGGATCTCCCCAACTGCCGCCCCACATGAGGGAGTCGGATTCCCTTGTGCCGGAATCACGCCACCGTTATGCAAGGCTGAGTACCCCGGCGGCTCTTAGAATTTGTGGTAGAGCAGGCAGTTCCAGCCAGTCTACCATTGCAAGTCCGCCCAAAGATGCCCTATGTTCAGCTTACCCTCATTGCCGGGTTTAAAAGTTTACTCCTGAGCTCTCCCACCATACTCGCAATCTCTCGTCACCAAAACATCCGTGTACGAGAGATATTCATCGCCTTTGAGAGGGCGCAGAACAGTAGCTCTCTACAATACAGTATCTTTTCCAACGTAAGACCCTGTCGATCTTCAGATCTGCGGTCCAGAGGGGCTGGGACAATGACCACGACGAGCACTTTGAGTACTAAGCATCCTTCAACCTGGTAATGCTGTTAGGAGCGAGTTGTACGGTACCACGTAGATGGCAGGGTGTGAATACTCATCAGAATTTGTACCACGGGACATTGCACGACAAACGGTTATGTTATGGTGTTACAGCCCGTCTCTGCAACTGAGCTCGAGTGACCAATCTTTATTGAAAAGGCAAAAGACTCTACTTGTTACGCCGTTATCGGTGACGGTGCAGGCGGATTTCAGTCCATTTGGACCTGTTGGACTCAGGCTGACCAGCGACGTTGGCAGCGTGGGCAAGCACCCAGATTTACCGCCACAATGTCTATCATCCGGTAGATCTCTCTTGCTATACCTCTATGTTGTCTGCCAAACCGATCCGAGTATCCATCACGCACAGCCTGGTCGTAATCTCGCTGCAGCACTGGAAAGCGGCAGTAAGAGTATTCCCGGTGGTCTGGATACTACACGGCCAGTTGCATCTTACATACCCTCGCATCAACCTAGTTATGTTCCCAGCCCGGAATTTCTATGTCGCTGCTGATGGCTATGGATGTTATATCGAGAGTGGAATTGATGGCTCGAGATGGATGCGTTGCATCGTGTCGGATAAGACGAGTAGATGGAGATGGCGTAGCCTGTTATTCTGCAGTCAAACGAAGAGGAAAAAAGTGCGGCAAGTGATGCGAACTATGACACTTTAACAATTTAGTAGCCCCAAAAATTGGATATGTGTGGAGTAGACCATTGCATTTCGGTTCTCTACATCAATGCAGCATATGCAAATAATTGAACGTACAGGAGGTCAGGACCATTTGACATTTTGGCGAAGAGTTTTGCAAATCAATATTCAACGATCAGTTCGTCACGTAGAACAACAGTTCATGGCGTTGAGATTCAATGTGGGACAAAGTGCCTTGCCGGAGATGTCCCAGAATGTTGGAAGCGGCAGGAGATCCCGGGCTGACGACGACGAGCGGGATATTTTCAGTACAAGCCGAGCAAGAACCGCACTAACCACTCCTTGGGGAAAACCAATCCTCCGATGCTGACGGACGCAAACGGCAGATGTACCGCACTGTATAATGGAAGCGCATAGGCGCTTCTTTTGCCTTCCGCTTTCGCGCTCGTTTACAAAGAGTCCTTCTACTACCATACCCCTTCTGTGACAAATACTCCATAACCCAATGCAAAGCAATAGGCAACAGATAGTAAATGGCACATACATACAGTCGCGCGCAACTACAAGAGCGGCGAATGCTCGGCGCTGCCCCTTCGACGCTAGCGTTAGCGTTAGGATAGAAGCTTAGCTCTAAAGCATAGATCTTATAGGTGCCCCACCAAACGGGGTCCTATTCGTAACACCGGTCGGGCTAGCGCCGAGTAGCGTACCGCTGGACCACACTTCACCGCTGCGTGTCCAGCAGAAAAAAAACAGTCCTCTTCATATCAGTGTACGGTGTTTCTGCAATAGCTAATCAGCAAAGAATACACATGCTTTAGAGATTGGAGTTTATCCACAAAAGCTAAGCTTGGTGGCTCGTTTGAACAGGCTCGATGGTAGAATAGGGTGCATGGTCTGTGGAGTGTCTCAGCCCGCGGTGCGCCACAACCATTTGCTGACGAATATGGGCATACACCGCCGAGCACGATGTACGTACGCAAAGCCACTATTTCGCAGTATGTCTCAAGCTCGTTCATACCAATTCAGCACAGCGACTGACTCTCTCAGAAATCGTCGATGGCAACGTGGGATGCATGGTCGGTGAGATGTCTCAGCCAGGAAAACGCCACAAAGATTTGCTGACGAAAACTTCCAGAATGTGCTCATGTACTACAGTACGTATGCACAGCCACTTGTTGTGGGTTGGTTACGCATTCATCCATCTACACCGTCAGAGTAGCCCACTACGGCAAAGGGCTGCCCCCTTGCTAACTGGATCTAGTAATTCGCTGCCGTCACGATGCTCCTATGCTTGTGGAATCTTCCGAACAGAGTGCAGTCCAGACGCAGTTCTCATGGTCTTCCTGTGAGACACGACAGTGGAAATGCGTATATAAGAAGTGAGAGTCAATCCAAGTTACAGCCATCATCACCATCACTCTCTTTCGGTCTCTCACTCTAATACACTCGCTCTTCACAACTTTTCGAATCTTTTCGAACAACACTCACTCAACCAACCAACAAAATGAAGGTCTCTGTCAACGCCATCCTCGCCGCCTCGGCCGTCTTCATGGGCGCTCTTGCCGCTCCTACTGGTGCTCAGGCTGGCCAGACCTCTAACCAGGTCGGCCAGACCTCCTCCAACCAGGCCTCCTCCAACCAAGCCGGCCAGACCACCTCCAACAAGGTGGCCACGTCCTCCACCCAGTCGACCTCCTCGACCTCGGCCAGCGACGTCCTGAGCAGCTGCGCCAGCCAGATCAAGGTCTACACTGCCAACATCAACTCGACCTGCTCCGCTCTTCCGGACTCGCCTTCCTCCACCGAGAAGACGGCTGCCATCGCCGCGATCAAGACTGAGCTCAACGACATCGTCGACATCATCACCTCGACCACCACCAAGGTCGGCAAGTGCAGCAAGACCAACGTCCAGAAGCAGCCCCTCATCAACCACTCCGAGGAGATTCTCTTCGAGGTCTTCGGCACCCTCCAGGGCGCCGTCAACAAGATCGGCTCCAACACCCTCAAGTCTCTCGGCAACGCTGTTACCAGCGTCGACAACGGTCTTTCTTCTCTCCTGGTCAACGTCGAGGAGGTCCACTCCGGCGTCGTCAAGGCTGCTTGGGGCGCCTGCAACAACATCATCTCCACCCACTTCTCCGCCGTCGCTCAGCCCATTCTCGCTGTTGGCACCACCCTCAGCAGCGAGTGCAGCTGCACCCACTAAGCGCGCACCGCGCTGCACCCTCTCCTCGCTACTCGCTGGATTTGGACAGTAGCGAGCGGCTTCGCGCCCCTGACAGACCTGCAGAGCCCACGGTTTAGCGACCGTGGTGTTTGGACCAAAAAAAAGCGTTGATGGCACCTTCACTTTGCTATCACACATTCTCTTAATCGTATAGACTTTTCCTTTTTAGACTTTTGCATAGATAATAGATTAGGCCTGATCACACAAACATTTGCTCCAAAGTGACAATGCTTATTCTTCTGCTGACGACGCTCATGCAAATTAAATAGTAACTACGCCTGAAAATTCAGGATAATCGCACCCGGATGTGCATGGCACCAGGAGCGCCAGGAGCCTGAAAGCCCATCCATACAAAAGTCCTCGTATGATCCCTGCTTTCTTTAATCTCTCGATCTCAGAGGCGCGTCGCCTGTAGTGACAGGCCCATTGTGAGGTTTCACCCAGTACATGAAACGAAAGTAATTCGCAAAAGCAAACCCGGTATATGTGACCGGGACATATCTCGCCCCACGGTGAATCCACCAAAGCGCCGTCTTGGCCGCCCATTGCGCAGAAACAAGGGCTGGTCCCATCTTCGACGCGAAGGCAGCGGGGACAATGTGGCGGTAGACGAAAGAATCATCCTCATAGTAGGCACGGGCGTGCGGAACAAACGCTCGCTTCGAATCCGTGTAACTCCGCATATCGTCCGTCCAGGACCCATGGAACTCCGCCTCGCTGCCCACGTACCACACCTCAGGCAAGATCTTGGCGCTCGACTGCCGGTGCACGCGCTTGAACAGCTCGACCATCGCAACGGCCGCCTTGCAGTTGGCGTCCATCGCGCTATCCGCGTCTTTCGTTCCGTGCGCGAGGATCAGGACGTCGGTCTCGGCCAGGATCGGGGCGAGGGCCGCGTAGTTGTCGTACGTCCAGTCGACGCCGAACTGGAGGGGCTTGATGCACTTGACGCGGTCCAGCGCCAGCTGCTCGGTGAGAGCTTGCCCGAGGGCCCCTCCAGAGCCGGTCATCGCCACGCGCCGGTTGCGGAGCGTGACGGCGGTGCCGAAGACCCAGTCGAACACGCGCACCATGGAGCCGAAGTAGTTCTGCGGATCGACGTGGTGCAGCGCGTGGTACTCGGGTCCGACGAAGAGGAAGTGCGGGTCCTTGGGGACGCGGGTGTAGGGGATGTGGTTGGAGTCGTGGCCTTCGTTCCACGCGACGACGATGGAGCGGACGGTTTGGATGGCCAGGACTAGTATTAATCCTTGTTTCGAGGTCATGCGCGGGTCGGACACCAGGAGTCGGCTGAACAGCCAGCTGAGGGTGCTTCCGACGATTTGGCAAATCAGCTCGAGTGATAGGTGGTAAAGGACGTTGCGGACGCTGTAGGCCTTGTTGAACTTGAGGTTGCGGTCGAAGTAGACGTGGTGGTACCGATGGATCCGTGCGATGTACCGGAGCGTATGGGAGGAAGACCGCTCCGAGTTATGGGCGATCCAGTGCACGAAATCGTAGAGAACTGATCCGACGAAGAAATGGGTTATCCCGAAGAGGATATTGTGGATCAGCCGCGACAGGCTGAAAAGTGGAATGGGAACGACAGTCGAGATAGAAGGCATGATAGGGTAAATAAATGAGAGATTCTTAAGAAGGATTGAATTAAGATGTGAGCTTGCAACCCGCTGATTAAAGAATGCTGAAAAGGTCGGAGTTAATGCATAGTTAGTGAGCGCCACAGGTAGTGGTAATATAGCCCTCGCCAGCAAGCTACGCTAAAAATAACATGAGAAATAAAACAAAAGAGATGCATCAGGCGTGGTAGCAGTTCGGAGCAAGCCGCTGGTCATGGACAAGCAATGGCAAGAAACGGCATAAGCTGCGGCGCGGCAGCAGCCACACTGCCTCGCGAACACGAACAATGGCTACATTCGGTGCTCGGGAATGCAAACAAGCTCAGAAAGTGGAGGTTGACTGAGCCTTCGTGAGATTGGGTTCCTACCTGCTCCAAGGCGTAGTTCTCAAAGGCGTCTAAGTAGGTGTGGCGCAGTAACTTTGGTTGGCACGAGCTCAGCGATCGCGAATACGAAAAAGGCACCATCCGGGATACGCCGGATAGGTTCCCGCGTATCGAAAGGGAGTCAGCTGAGTGAAGACGGATGTGTCTACTGCGTGGAAATGTTTCAATATGAGGTTCTACTTGGTAAGGTTAAGCTTACAAAAGTGCATGAATACAATTGTGTTCACTTAGTTCTTTCGCCTACGGATACGAGGGACAGTTGACCAAGAGGCTCGGTAGTGAGATCATTCTTGGTTTAGCATGTAAGGCTATTACCGATAGCCGCTTTCGAAGTTTCAGATCTGCGAATAATTATCCCATGTCGGCTGAAAAAAAGGGGCGCCTTTGGGTAGACAGCTCTACCAGGCGTTAGGTTCAGCAGGCCTGAAACCACCTTTGATAACCACGGTGCCACTTCGACCATTTTTTTCTCGTATGCACGGCATCATATATTTTTTGTGCCGCAAGGCATTCTTGTAGGCGTTCTTGTGAATGTATTGGGGGCACTGTTGGACGTGCGTTGCGGCAGTGTCGGAGAAACTGTTTACTGATCGCTCCTCTGAAACTAGTCGCTGGCAAGGCACATTTCGGTAAAACAAGCTTTTGTTTCGGCATTTTCACGCGACAGATCTGCACACCAATGCCCTACTTGACCAATGAGTAGCTCTGTTCCACCTACTAATAGTTGAAAAGGCCCGTATACTTCCGGTCGTGCTGAGTCGCGATGCGCGAGCAGTTGTGGTTCAGAAACATATAAGGCAGTATCATTTGATCAAAAAAATACAAAGACTACGATCCACTCAATTCCTTCCGTGCGTTGCTCAGCGCTACATGATTAGATTAGAGTTGCAACCTACTTCCACGTGCGAAGCTTATTCTTAATCTCTACGGTCACCCTTAAAATTCCAATATTTCCCCTTACCGTGCTACAGTCGAGTCTGATTTATAAGGTTACATCTGGCGGAAAATCTTGGGCTGTTTTTCGATGGGTCAAGATCCTCGGCTATAGTGATGCAGCTCGTACAACCTGGCAAGGTACCATCATGTTGGACATATGGAGACTGCTTTAAGTGTTTCACAGGCTCCACCAGCTCCGGCTCGGAAATTTCAGTCCGCTTGCGGAGACGGCCGCTTCTCCTTGGGTGGAGACGATGGATCCTCATTCGATCGAATGAATTATCTTAGAAAAATGCTATAGCTGGTATCATCGGAGGCTGTCTTGGGAACATTTCCAAATGGTGGAAACGTTACCAGGCAGCGACACGCCCATGCAGGCTCTTTTCTACAGTCCCCTCTCGCAGCGGATGGCTAGCGTAGATTTTTTTTGGTCATGTTATGGGTAGTTGAAGCCATCGTCGAGACGTGAATGGTTTGCCTGTGATGCGTTCTTCACGTGTGTATTGATGCTTATGGCACTACAGTAGCGGCCCTATTAATCAAGAAAAAGTTGTGAATGTCAACTCGACAACGTTAGGAAAATAGGAGGTTAAGGCAGAGGGATTGTGCCCAATAATAACAATGACATGAGTAATGATATGAGTGAACTTGTCAATCACTGAATCCTGAACTCCTTGACATCAGTGCCTTTCGCTGCTTGGATCCATTCCCCATTCATGAGGTCCGGTACGAAAGTATCTCCAATGAACGCAAACGTGTCTTCCCGCCTACGCAACACGAATGGGTCCAAGTTTCCCTTGAAGAAGCAAATCAAGTCCCCCTCTTTGGTATCGCCTGGAGCGATGGCTGCGTATCCTCTCCCTGTGACTACCCAGGACCTCTCCATTCCAACCGCCTTGACTCGGAAACTAAAATCATCCCGAGGTCCATTGCTGCTGCTATGGTCTTGGCCAGAGATCCATGTCTGGTAAGCGTCGCCGCAAGTCGCCCTCAATACACCGTCATGATCACGATAGTCCCCCCGACAAAGCGTTTTGCAGAACGCTTCAAAGCGCTCTTCCGGGCTTGCATAGGCTTTCATCTTTTCCAAGGCAATCTCTTTCCACTCTTCGCACGTTGACTTCCACGCAGCTTCATCCCCTTGGAGCGGCGCCGGGTGCGCACTTTGGACCTCATCCACCTGAATCCCTTTCAACGCAAGAGTCTTCAGGTCAGCCGAGAACCGAACGACGTCGGAACCCAGCGCGGCTGGCTCCATCGTCCACGGAAACCTCTCCGCCTCGGCGTTGAGCCACTCGTAACCCAGCGTGGCCGGCGTCGTGTAAAGCATATGCCACCGCTCCTGCGCAGGGACGTTCGCTGCCTTGCGCACGAGGCGCCACTGCTCGGTCTTTGGTGCTGTCCAATCCCTCGTCCACGACGGCATGACGCCACCTCCTTCAGCTGATGCACCGCCCATGTAGTGCAGCGCATGCAGCGGGTTCTCGGGCGAGCAGATCAGGTAGGCGCAGAGCTCTGTCTGGATTTCTTCGAAAGGGCGGGAGTAGTCGACCTGGACGAATTTGCGGTCGGCCTCGGTGGCCAGCCCCAGCAGCGCGTAGACGCGGTCCTCGAACTTGGTGCACTCGAGCGTCTCGGTCATGGGCATGGCGTGCAGCAGCGGCCAACCGCCTGCGGCCAGGACGCCCTTCAGCGCATCCCACTCGTGCAGGCAGCGCTTGAGCTTGCACTGCACGAAGGCGTCGCCGCGGTTGTTGCCCAGGTTGTCGAAGATCAGGTCGGTGCTGAGCTTGACGATGCGCGTGAAGTCGGTCGTCTTGTTGCCGCACTGCGCTACTGGTTGTTGGGAGAGGAGGGCCTCTTGCAGAATCCAGAGGCGCCGGAACCAGGGGCGGCCGAAGAAGTGCTGGAGGGCGGGCATGGGGAGGTCTTTTGGCTTGATTTCCTTATCGGACGAGGCGTTGCACAGATAGTCCACCACGGCCTTGTCTTCATCTGAGGCCTCGCCAAGCCAGATCCAGGTGCGCGTCGCCTTCCGGAAGATGTCACCCATCATGCGGACTTGACTGCTCTTGTCTGAAGTCTCGTCTTGGCAGATGCAGAGCGCATCTACCCAGAGCGTGATGGTTGCGGACTCATTCCGGAGGTAGTTGAGCGCGACGTGAAGGTTTTCCGTAATATTTATGTTCTGCTCATTGACTTGGGCTGTTTTGCCTTTCTCCTCCGAGCCCCAGACATAGGAGAGGGCTTCATAGCTTGGAGGGTTGTCGAGCTCGATCGCATCCAGGGTACAGATTAGAGGCTGCCCGAAAACTCCAGGCTGCAGCCGAACCAAGCGTACCTGCTTCTCCCCAAGCGGTTGGTACACTTTGCCGTACGTTTGAACGTACATGTTGATCCTCTCCCAGGCGAGCGGATGTCGGTACAGTGAAGGCGATTATTAGATGATTGGCGCTAGCGCTGGAGGCCAATGCACAATTTTTCTGAGAAGTGGCACGGCGAGAATCCGGAGCTGAAGATCACAAAACTTAGCCGCCGAGAAAAATAGCCCCGCAGCTGAATCTCACCTGCATGATAAGCAGTAGATTGGCTGCCTTTTGGCCCCCAACAACTCGGCCCAGGCAACGCGCTGACCCTACATGCCATAAATTCATCAAGGCTGCAACGCATAACAACGGCCTGTATATGATCACTTTTTGACACGTGATAATAGCATCGAGGTCGACGTTTCTGTATAACATCAGCAGCGTCTACAATCCCCAGTGTTTCAGCTAAGCGCTCTCGTGTGGGGAATGCATCATTCTTCCATCCAATCCGACTCGCAGACGCCTGATCATCCTTGACTCTGCCTTCGGGATGCTTACCATTCCAGGGATAATTTGCATGCAGCTTGACGAGCTCCACCGACAGCTCACAGCATGTTGCAATTTTTCAAACGCAGCTTTCCCTCCCGCTTCGAATTCGTCTTCTGTTTTATCTAGGCCTTCACGCCACCTTGTATGACTGTCGCAACAGCTTCACCAAGGCGCACATGACAGTCTGCCAGCATGGCAGCGGCTTCGGCCCTCTCGGAACTCTTGGAGCTCTTATTGCCTGAGCAGAAAGCTTTAGGCGTTCTTGCACTCTTTGCATGTGCGGTTTATTTCCTCTTTCGTGCGCCGCATCACCAAAGCCCTAAGAATCCCATACCTCTAGGAGTAAAACATGACGTTAGAAAAGCAAAAACCCTAGATTCTCAGAGAGTGAAGGCAATCTACAATATCTTATGTTCCAGGGACCAGGAAGGCCGTAAAACCAAGGGAAAACGCGAGTACTCTATTGGAATCATCACAGCGCTCAAAGAGGAGTTCAGAGCAACGATTGCCATGCTAGATGAAGAACATGACGCACCGTCAGATTTTCAAAAACCACCCGAAGACTCCAACGATTACGTCTGGGGACGCATTGCACAACACAACGTCGTTATCGTTTCCTTTCCATCGGGAATTTACGGGACTAGTATTGCCGCTCGCGTTGCGACCCTATTGGTATCGGCGTTCCCTTCAATTCGGCTGGGTTTCATGGTCGGAATTGGTGGTGGAGTTCCCTCCCCCAACCACGACATCCGCCTTGGTGATATCGTGGTAAGCCAACCAGGACAGGGAACAGCAGGCGGTGTAGTTCAATACGACCTGGGTAAAGAGGAAGAGGGAAAATTCCGCTGCACAGGCTCTCTAAACAAGCCGCCCTCTGCGCTTCTGAGCGCCCTGACTTCTTTCCGGGCGCGACCACGGATATTTGAATTGTGCGAAACGATCCACCATGCGTCTATGGCTATCTACCAGGCTTTTGAGTTTGATGAGGCCACGCCTACCTATGCGTATCAAGGATCGGAGAATGATCGGCTGTTTCAAGCTGTCAGCGGCTTGACGTTTTTACCCTGGAAGTCATCTCGACCAATTGTGCGACGGAAGCGACCACGGCCAGAAGCACCAACGATTCACTACGGATTAGTTGCCTCTGGGAACAGAGTCATGAAGAACGGCAGGGAAAGAGACAAGATTCTCGCCACCTTAAAGCGAGAGACCAATGGCGGTGAATGTCTATGCTTTGAGATGGAGGCTGCCGGTCTCATGGACAACTTTCCTTGTTTGGTAATCAGGGGAATTAGCGACTACGCCGACTCTCATAAGGGCCATTCATGGCATGGATATGCTGCTATGACGGCAGCTGCATTCGCGAGAGAGCTACTTCATATACTGAAGCCCCCTGAAGTCGAATCATCTGCAAAGGCCAGGGACGTTATGTTTGAAGTACGCCAAGGTCAGTTATATTCCAAACAAGAAAATAGCTACTCCATTTTTTCCGCATCTCCTGACTAGATAACAGACGTGCAAGAGATAAAAGCCGATGTTTCCACTCTCTCGAACGTAGCTACGGTGCAAAAAATCCAAGGGTGGCTTGCTCCATCAGACCACGCAAAGAACTTCGAAGATGCTCAAGAGGCCTGTTACAGTAAGACTAATGCGTGGCTTTTCGAGCACAGCACTTACCACTCTTGGCTTTCGGGTAAACTTGACTGTATATGGCTACATGGGCCATCGGGGTGTGGGAAGACAGTTCTGTCGTCCACAATGATAGATGCGCTGATGAGGAATGGGCCATGCTTATACTTCTTCTTCGACTTTCGTGACGAAAAGAAGCAAACCCTTAGGGAACTTCTACTGTCACTCATCTGCCAGCTTTATTCTACATCTAATGGACCCAGAGAGGTGCTGCATCGACTTTACTCATCAAGAGACTGGAACCAAACAAAGCCATCAACGACTACCCTCATCGAAGTTTTTGACAACATGTTGCATCATTCAGGTCACGTAAAACTTGTTTTGGACGCACTCGATGAATCGAAAAAGGGAAGAGACCGCGAGGAACTCTTGCAGTGGCTCCACAGGCAGATCCGGGGCACAATGTCGAAAAGCTCCAAATTCAGGATCATCATGACGAGTCGAAGCGAACAGCAAGACATCATTGGAGCACTCGGCCCGCTAGTCTCAGAAAAGGCTCAATTGTCCATTGAAGAAAACGCTTTCAAGGTCAGGGATGACATTCGCAAATATATCGAACGGCGAATTGCGAAGGATCGCATGTTTGCACGATGGCGAAACGAGGCCGATGGCTATCCAGGTGAACCAAGGTTCCGACTGGAAGAAGAATCTTGTGCCGAAAACGAAGTAGAGTCCGAGAAACTCCATGCATACGAGGACTCAAATTTTGATGCTCTCGCGAATGAATCCGAATGGGATCCTATCCTGAGAAAAGCGAGAGACGTACTTGTCGATAAAGCTGGTACGATGTAAGCTCTACCATATCCTCAAGATTGTTAACAGAATGATATCTGACATATTGAACTCACAGGTTTCGCTGGGCTTCTCTACAGCTTGATAGCCTCGGTTCACTCGGAACCTCTGCAAAGATG
Organism: Lasiodiplodia theobromae; assembly: GCF_012971845.1. Taxonomy (NCBI): domain Eukaryota; kingdom Fungi; phylum Ascomycota; class Dothideomycetes; order Botryosphaeriales; family Botryosphaeriaceae; genus Lasiodiplodia; species Lasiodiplodia theobromae. The sequence goes on along the minus strand of NW_023336563.1, from coordinate 1,010,395 downwards.
GAAGAGGCCCTTGCGGATCTACCAGAAGGGCTCAACGATATCTATGCCCGGAGCTTGAGGGAGATACCCAAAAGGCATAGAGATGATGCAATCCGTATCCTACAGATGACACTCGCTTCAAAGCGCGCATTGGCTGTTGAGGATATGTTGGTATTTACGAGTGTTGACTTGGAGGCTACCCCTGGTCATTCAATCAACGATTCCAAGAAGATGAAAGATTTGGCTCCGTTCTCCAGCATACTGTCCGTCCTTATAAAGATAAGAACGAGACGTGTGACTGTTCACGAAAGGAAATGCCTTGAGATTGCACATTCTTCCGTTATGGACTACCTCTACTCACAAACACTAGAACCGTGCTTGGATGTCACCTTCTCTGACATTTCAAGCAGGATATCTGTCCTCCGTATCTGCCTTGCCTGTCTGATGACGATCAAGGATTTGCCTGGACAATATTATCCTCCATTAAGCTATGCGTGGGAGGAGTGGATCACTCATGCAAGAATTCAAGAAGTGGAGAAAGAAGCCTATGAAGATATTCTGAGGTATTTGCTCCATAGCGGCACAGTGAAGTATCACAAAATCGGGAACTTTACTTCTACAGGCCCTCCACTCTATCTAGCCTCCAGGCTGGGATTGTCAAGCACCGTAAAACGACTTCTGGAGCACGGAATCAGCCCGAACGAACCAGGAGGGAATACAAGAACATTGGCCGCCATCCGCACCAACTCGTACTACAAGAAAAAGCTCATTGAGTCCCAGGTGGACCCAGAAGAGCTTGTTGGACAAGTCAATGTCAACGCTAAAGGAGCAAGGTTTGAATATGCTTTGCACGCTGCGTGTCTTGCCAGAAGCTCTAAGATCGTGGAACTACTGCTCGAGAATGGGGCAGACGTAAACGCCCAAAATGATGATCACGAGACTCCGTTATATGTGGCGTGCGGCATGGGCCCATTGGATACTGTGAGGGTACTGCTGGACTACGGAGCCGATACCAACGCAAAGGGAGGAGAATATGGTACTCCATTGCGTCGAGCATGCCTTCTGGGTGATGTGACTGGTTTTCCTAGCCCTTCTCCTTCGTGGAGCGTTGAGATGTTCAATGGCATTGTGAAGATGCTACTTGATCATGGAGCAGACCCTAATGACTGTGAATCACGCTTTGGGAGTCCTCTAGTGTATGCAGCCTCCAAAAGGGCTCCGTGCATTGTTCAGACCTTACTCGAAAGGGGGGCTGATGTTGATTATCGGCAGTATGGGAAGTATACTGCCTTGGAGAGGGCTATCGTGAACGAGAATTTTGGGGTCGTCCAAGTGCTGATCGAGAATGGCGCGACCTTTGATCTCCTTAGTTTGGAACACCAAATGTATCTTTTAGAAGCCAAGGACCGAGGCTTTCGCACCACTGGAGACGAGCCCAAGAGCCAATGCTGTACTCCAATTGTAGTGGAGCGGCTGGAGGAGTTGGAACGTCAGCGCGTGAAGGGAGAGTTGCGCACAAGGAGGCCGAAAGATGAATCCAGATTTAGAAGGCGATAAGTAGTATCACTGTAGGAGAATTTCTCCTGCTGCTAACGTGGCAGACGGGCGATGTAGACATTCTCGTCTCCCCCGAGACAGGTAAATACAAATTAGTCCGTCAAGTTGCATGATTGGCTGCATTACTGAGCATCAATCGCGCTCAGCTTACGTAATTCCACGCTACAACACTCGCGTGACTCAGTAAGCGGCTATAGGCTGGTAGTGCATCACCACCTTTACATCCAAGCCCAACACAACCCATAGCTCATCAAGCCATGGCCAAACTTACAGATTTACCACGGGAGCTCCGCCAAAAGATCCTCCTCGCGGCCGTGCAGCAAGAAGACCGGCTAGTCGGCAGCACATGGCCGCAAACCATCACCACGCTCCTGCGCGTGTGCAAGACTCTCCGACGGGACATGCCATGGGTGCTCAACACATGGTCTCCACAGCGCTGGCTGCAGCGCCCCTCCGACCTCACAACACTCCCCACCTCCCTGACGATCGACGGCGTCGCCTGCGGCCCGTTCGCGGCAAAACCCATGCACACCCTGCGCATCAGCATCTTCCACGACGCATTGCCGGCCAACATCCGCAAAGCCGACTGGGCCATGAGCCGCGCCGAAGTCCTGCATCCAGAACTCATCGACGCCTGGAATGCCTTCGTCCCGCAGCTGCCCGTGGACGAGGGCATCCGCCCCACCGTCCTCCTCGACGTCACGCCCGCGCCGGGCTGGATGCGCGCGGGGGGCCACGTGTGCGAGCTGAACGCATTGCTGCTAGACGACCGCACGGCGCGCATCTTCATGAGCTGGCAGGTCGACGGCATCGCGGATCTCGTGCTGCGCGTGCACCGGCACTACGCGGGGAACGTGGACGTCAAGCTGACCGGCGCGCTGGCCGTGAAGAGCTCGCAGTTCGTGGCGGGGGTGGTCCATCGGTTGCTGTGGAACAACGGCATCCGCGTCCATTTCGTCGGCGAGTACGTCGACCCGGCGCGCGCGGGGCTGGGGATGATCAGGCATGCTGTGCAGCGCCTGGCGCCGAAGAAAAAGACGGCCGAGGTAGAGGACTGGGCGAGGGCGGTGAGGTTGGCGCCGCTGAGGAAGGTGGAGTGGTCGAAGAAGTCGGTTAAGTTGTTTGATAGGGCTTGTGATGGAGGGAGTGTGGAGGCGGTGACGGATGATTTAAGGGAAGTGGCGGAGCTGATGGTTGATGAAAGGAGGACCCGTTTGGAGATGCCGCCGTTCGGGAATGCACATCGTGCTATGGTACACAGCGTGGCGCAGGATATGGGCCTGTTGACGGCGTCGGAAGGGGAGGGCGAGAATCGATATGTCGTTATCACCAAGAAGTCTCTTTGAAATTAGCAGGTGCTGACATATTACGATCAAAATGAGCCCTGGGATGAATTACTCATTATGGAAAACGCGTATGCAAATTAATAGAGGCGTCTTCAAGGTCATGTTCGAAGTGACCATATGGTTAGTCTGAGCCAGGATCTATGTAGAGATGGTAATACACTTGGCATGTTGGAGAGTCGATCTTGACTATCAAGTCCCAAGGACAGCACGTGCAATCATGCAAGCGAAAGCTGCATCTATTCCCCAGGCTTGTTACTCGTCCGGTTTCGCAGTCAAGCCCAGGCTGGACAACATGGCTGAGCCCTTCAGCCTCAGCATTTTCAATACCTGTTTACTTTCTGTCAAAGTACTTTCAAGGTTATACCGGCTAGAGCTGTTGCAGCTTCAATTTCCTGAGACGCTGTATCGTGTGATGTTCCCAGAGGATACGGTATGGATCCATTTCGAATGGCGGAGACGGATAGCACGAGACCATCCATAACGACTGAAGCATTGAATTCCGTGGTAAAGTCATTCGAGGTGATAAGGTGATAGCCCTGGTATATACTATTAGAGTTTTCTGGAGTACCAAAAGACCGGTGGATGCTACCAAGTCATCCATCCCCCGATATCATTCCCAAATGCCTGGCAATTAATTACATGCAGCGCATTAAGAATGCATATACCGCGTCTGCTTGAGCGCAGGCACTGGCGTAGCTATCAATGTATAATTAGGCAAACGTGACTTGCGCAAAATCCGCGGCTGAGAAGTGCACAGAGAATCAGGGTAGAAAGTCCCGATCTCGGAACCAACTCTCCACGATCCCATTAAACTGCTCCGCCCCCTGCTGATGCAACCAATGCCCCTCCTCCAGCACGCTCACCCGATCCCCCACCCCGGCCTCATCCAACCCAATCGCCTTCTCCATATCAACCTTATACTCCGCCGCCACAACCGCCAGCCTCGGCACCCGCTCCTCCCCCGTCCTCGCCCCAAACCCCTCCTTCAAATACCCCTCCGCATCCTCCCACCTCCCCAGCGTCCCGTCATACCCATTCAGCTCCAGCCCCGTCTGCACCACGGCATCCACATCCGCGCCCCACGTCCGCAACTTATGCCACGTCTTCTCCCACTCGGGCGTGCGCTCGTCGTACACGCCCGCCACCGCCTCGAACCACGCCGTAATCGTCTGCAGCGCGTGCGCCGTGTCGTTCCGTATATCTGCATTCAGCGATGCCGTGTCGTTCGCCGTCAGGTAGTACGCGGAATCGACCAGCACCGCGCCGCGCACCTGCGCTGGATGCTCGATGGCCAGGATGGCTGCGACGAGGCCGCCGAGCGAGTGCCCCATGACGAGCGCGGGCTGCGTGAAGTTGAGGTGGGACAGCAGGGCGGAGGCGTCGGCGGCGAAGGCGGTGGGCGAGTAGAGCGAGGGAAAAGCGGTGGGGGACGGGTAGGCGGGGGAGCGCCCGTGGCCGCGTAGGTCGAGGGCGAGGACTTGGAAGCCCAGCGTGAGGAGGAACGGGATTTGGAAGGACCAGTCGAGCAGGTCGCAGCCCCAGCCGTGGAGGAGGAGGATGGGGGCGGCGGTGGGGGGCCCCTCGAGGGTGTAGAAGAGGGAGGTGCCGTTGGCGAGGAAGTGGGCGCCGCTCATGGCTGCGGTTTTGTTTTTTTTTATTTTTTTTTCCTTTGTACTTGCTAGAGTACAGATCCAGCTCAACGCAGAATTGTTTGAGTGAAGAGTTGATGTGTTTCAATCCGAGGGCTACGTCTATATACTAACGGTCTTGGCACGCAGTGGAGCTCGCATCCTTTGGAGGAGGAATTGTTCAACCTAGTATAAATGATGCAATTTCTTTAATCAGCAGATTACCACTTCAGCGGAATGTGAACCGCGCTGATAAATCTTTGCAATGGGAACTCGAGAGGTGAGTGCACGCAGGCTTACAAATGCGTGCGTGGTCGGGCGTCTGATTGGTCATTGCCATCCTGGTCGCCAGAAGGATTGTCGTGTTGGTCCGCGAGATTTTGTCCACATGAAAATGGATTTGGTTGGTGGAAATGGGGTGCGAAACTTCAACTTAATGTCGACAGTTGAGGCTGCATATGTTTAATGGAAGATTCTTTCAATGTTGCGGAGTAGGATGCATATCTTGAGGCTTTGGTAGTGCTTAATAATGCATGCAAAGGGCTTAAACAGCATTAGCAAGATTCCATGCTAGGTGGTTTGGATACTAGTGTATTGGCTTTATCGTAATTTGCTTTCACTTTAAACCATAGGCAGATGAGGTGGTTATGATGCCAAGAGCTGTGAGGAACAGGGCGTCGGAAGGCGCCACGAACCCGGCGGCAGCTCATTCTTCATACCGAACTCGTGGATTGCATCTATCGATCATGCAAATTAATACTTTAGCATTAGCTATACGTGCTTTTACTCGGATTGCACTTAGTTTCATCGCCATTATGATCCGTCGAAGTATCTCTCAGCATCACGTGGGACGCGTGCTGCTTACGTTAAATTCCTACAGGACTACCCCACTTTCTGCCTGCAGAACACTATGTCGTGTCACAATCGTGCTAAGTCTCCAATTTGCTCTCATATTTGATCACATTCCAGCGTTGCACCAGTCCCAACGACCGAAGCTCGGCTAGAATCACACCAGGCAGAAGGAGAACGCCATCGAGAGCAACAACCAGACACTGGCAGGGTAGAAAGGTTATTCATTACGTCAAATAAATCATTCAGTACTCTCACGCAACATCTTCATCTATCTCGCCCCGGTGCAACATTGTTCTAATCCCGGCTCCAACAACCTCGATGAAGCGGTCTTCGTCTATCGAGACGTCCAGGTCATGCCAGTCACCCTTCTCGTCACTAAAGTTTGCGTGTGCACTAAAGTAGCGATGCCTCCTCAGCTTTGCCAGATTCCTGAAGCCTTTGTAATTCAAGTTGTGCGGTAGGATCTCCACTACGCTGGAGCCTTCCGGAAGAAACATCGAATGCGTCAAGCCCGCTCCGTGGACACCGACAAGGATGTCCGTCTCTCGGATAATCTGCAGCTGCTTGGAAAACGGGATAGCTGCAAAATCAATTGACTGTATGTGGACGTTGGGAAAGTGTGCTTGTAGATTTTCAAGATGATGTGGGGTGTCGCGGAGGGCTCTGGTCTCACGACGGTCGATAAAAGTGAGTGTCAGGCTCGATGTAACCTCTCGGGAATATGAGGAAGATTTCATGAGGTTGTCGTAGCCGTACTGCGAGAGAACGCGCCGTGAGAAAATGTCGAGTAGCGGGGAATGTGTGCAAGCGCCAGCATGCCAGTCACCACGCCAGAGCGGGTTGCTGCCTCCTGCGAGGGGAATGATGACGTTGTCGAGGCATGCCGGTTCGGAGCCAAAGGGCAGCTCCTTGAGGCGCACGATTGGAAGCGGGGCGAACAGCCTCCAGAGGTCGAAGTATGGTCCGTCAGGGTGGTTATCAAGTATGACAATCTGCGTTGACGGTATATCTGCTGCGGAAATGAGCGACTCGGATGTCGGTAGCTTCGATGGATCGAGAGGCGTAATGCGTAGCGCGTCGATGGTGAGATAGAGGGAGAATATCTCCAGCAGCGAATGCCAGAGGTTTCCGTCGCCCTCCCGTTTTAGGAGAATAGTGTACTTCGGGGAGGATGATTCCGTGCAGAGAGGCTCTGGGGATTTCTTTGTGGTTGTGGAGAAGTACTGGGAGTAGATGTGGTACGGCCCGGTGTTGTACATGTATTTGGGAAATGATTGTGTGTCCAACACCGCTGCAGAACCATCCGCACTGGAGCTATCCCACGTCGTGCAGTCGAGCTTGAAGGTAGTCGACTGCTGTGTATGCAGCATCGATACTCCCTTGGCCAGGCAAAAGATGTCCCTGCGTTCCTCCGTGATGGTCGTGCCAAAGCACTCGAGTGAGGAATCGGACGATATGGGGTTGCAGTACGACTGGCGCCCGTCGCGCAAGTTGGTGAGGTATGCCGTGCTGTACTTGCTTTCGCACCATTCTGGATCCGTGGCTTGAACTTCATACTCTGCTGGGAGCGGTAGCTCCTGAGCTGGGTCTGATTGTTCGATCGGGCAAGACTTTGAGGTAATGATCGGCGAGGCGTAAGGATGGTCGGTGGATCGGTTGCGCGATAGGTAGAGGTAGGCTAGTAGAGTGGAAGTGATGGCAAATACAACCAAAACTCTGCGCCGCCAGCCAGCGGGCACAATCATTGCGTAATTCATAACGAGTGGACTATCTACAAACACAAGCTCTTCAGAAGCGAAGCGTGACAGGGAGTATATCTGGGGCGAGTCTCCTTCCACTCCTTTTCCTTGGCATAACCAAACTCTTCATGGACGGCGGAGCTCGCTAGATTTTGCAAGTGTGATACACGGCGCCACCCAGCGTGCGCGTCTTGGGATCCTGTGGAGGTCTGAGCTTCCTGATTGAGCGCGTGAATACGAGATTCTCCGAGGGAAAACCACTTTTGGTGTTTGGAGACATCTGACGAGCGACGTCGGCAAGCGGCACTCGAACCGAATTCACATTAGCTACAATTGAAGCTTTTTAGTGGAGGATTCAAAGGGGCTGTGCAAAGCACCCTATTGGTGGGTGCGTCGGTGCGCGTAGTTGCGGGCTTGTTTCGGTGCACGAGTGGGTCTGCGACCTAGTACTACACGGGACGCCAAGTCTGACCAGCCAATCAGAGCCCAGACAATTGGCCAAGCTCGCGGTATTCTTAGAATAAGCCTACCATGGTATAAGCCACATGGATAGGACGATGGGACGGTGTCATTGATAATTACCCAACAGCTACTACACACCGCTTCAGGTTTGCGGCTCTTTGACAGAATTGTTTCTACACTCCTCGATTCGAGCGTCTATTCCGTCCTATGGAGACTGCGCTTCGAGCGTTCTGGAGCTCGTATTCGGCTTCTGTCCGAGGATGTCCTGAAAGAAAGCATACCACTCCAATGCAATCCGCAGTCAATTTTCATATGGAGTTTCTTTTTTAAGTTTCTTGCCGAGACATCGATGGAAGAGAGCGGAGGATATCTTGGAGGTGGTTTTCAGCTGCGATAGCTTTTGAGTTTAACGGCCGAATACCCTTAACATGCAGCAAGTCCACCTGCATACTAGGAAAACTCAAACGACAGGTCTCGCTTGGAATTCCCACACATGAAATTCTGTAATGTGAGTGACTTGAGCACTGCTAACTTCTTGATTTGAGCGAGTTGATTTTGTGTGTATACGTGGGTTGTGTAATACATAATAGGGGTGAATTGCGAGGCACTTATCTGATGGAAAAAAAATTTACAGAGGCAAGCACATTACCGCCGTCGGCCCTATCCGGCTCGGCCCCAGAAGCTCCGTCGCGAACTGCCACGGGTCGCACCACGGTCGTAGGTCCACCAATAACGCCGGCCAAGCGTCAGAATTAGAACACCCGAAGGTGAAGGATGGTTTGATGATCGTGTTCGGCGTGGTGCAGGTGCAGGTGCCGGTGCAGGTGCCGGTCAAGGTGCCGGTGCAGGTGCCGAGACTGGAGAGGGAGGTGGGGCCGACGCCGAATGGCAGTTAGGCTCTGAAGGTGACGTGTAGGGTGCATATTGTGTAGTAGTCGCTGGAAGGGCCTCGGGTAAAGTCAAAGATGAACTTGAAGGGCGGAGTGGCAGGTAGCGGCCATCGGTTGAGACGTCTAGCGTTGCGGAGCCCGCGGGTTGCGCGGGCTCCTTTAAGACGGTGAAATGGGTGGAGTTGCTAGAGTCGTGGTGGTCGCCTCGGACCGGGAACTTTCCCTCATCACGAGGTCGTTGCGGCTGAGGGAGGAGTTATTGTCCCTGCAGTAGTGGCTCCACACTTCTCTACAGTGAGCTATTATGAGCTTCAGGATGTATATCCTATCCGCACTTGTCTAGCATGGCGCACAGCAAAGCAGCCCGGTCGGAAAAAAAATTGCGTCCAAGCCCTCGCGCCAACACTACCAATCCCGGAATGATCTCCAAACAGACTCGACCGTGCATTTCAGGAACAAGCCTCTTCATCCAAATAGCCCGGCACTGCTGGTGATGTCGAATCTGCCATCATTGTCGGGGCAGGCCTCGCAACATTTTGGGCAGGCTTGATTGAGTGATCAAGGCCCAACGCTTGCGCTTACAATGGAGCAATATACCCTGATGGATTGCAAGTGTTGATTAAGCGTTATTCACCGCTAGTACCTTCTATAATAATCTTAGCGTTATCACTATTTTACATCCCGTGGTGGGTTAAGACTGAAAGCCCTTCAGCTATGCACGTGCCATCATAGGCCCACTTCTGCAGACGGTGTCGCTATTTTAGTAGACATCCCGCTTCTAAGCGGTTCTAAACGGTTGTAAGCGGTTCAATGTGCGATCTTTATGTCAAAGGCGATTCTGAAGAGGTGGATAGGGAGCTCAGTCAAAAAGACAGTAACGATGGGGACGGTCAGCCAAGCTCGGGTTCAGATGGAAGATCTCATGACTGAAATAGCTGCCTTGCCTAAGCCGAAGTGAGAGACTCTGGCCATTGATGGGTACCACGGCAACGAAGTAGAGGGGCATTGGTGGTCCGCGCAAGGTGATTCTTATCAGCCTCAACTCGTGGATTACGTCTGAATATCGTCAAAGATGTTATCCTTGCCCTCATACTCCGTATTTCGGTTGGTGGCTAACACTGCGTTGAGATTATTATGATCTGTCAAAGTATCTCTCAATATCACGTGAGACGCATGCTGCTTAGTCTTACAGTCCCCTCTTCCAGCCGATAGCCACCGTAGATTTATTTTTTTGCTTATGTCATGGATAAAATTCCACATTCTCGTCCGGACGATAGCTTCAGCTACCCATATATGTTATTTTCAAAGGCAGAGCTGGGGAATAGTTACGCTATGTTCCGAAGCCCTGCTATATTTTGCGCTAGTCATTGGCTGCGAGAAGGGGCTGTACGTTGGATTAAATTGGGCATACTACCCCACTTTCTTGTCTGGAAGATACTGAGTCGCCCTACGGCCGTTATCGACGTAAGCAACTCTTCGACTACACATCGTACGTTTTTCTCACCGCACCCTTGCCACAATGCTACCACGGAGGATCTTCCAGCGAGGGTATCACCCAGGTCACACTCAAAGGCGACATTCACAATCGAACACGTATTGCTCGGCGACGTACCTTTCAAGGCATTTTCCTACGTCTGGGTCATGACTCACGTTCTTCCGAGCTGCCTTTAGTATCTGACTGTAAGGAATTTTCAGAATATATCCCATTGACAAGAAGCCTACATGAGGTGTTGGCCGATCTGCCTCATGTTCTAGGAGAAGGATGCATTTGGATTGACCAGATCCGCATCAATCGGGAGGATAGAAACGAGCGTGCGAAAGACGTAGTGGTTATGAGGGAGATTCATAAAATGGCAGAGATGGTCGTCGTTTGGCTCGGCCCTTGGCGTCCGAGTATGGAGCCCCTCTCAGCATATATACAAGACAGTCGACTCAGAATCGCTAGTGCAGGTTGGAATCTCAATTCCTTGATTAGACCTCTGTGCAATTCCATGCATCCATAGTTTATGAGAGCTTGGGTAGTGCAAGAGAGTACGTTTAGACACGACGTACAGGGTGTCATAGGCCAGTAAATATTCGATTGGGTGCTCATAAACGGACTTGCCCTGGTCACTGATGGGTTCCTCTCCGAGTAGGATTGCTTCTTATTAAATCCCTGGTTCTGCGAATATGCTGCCGAACGATTATGTGAGAGGGCTATGGACGATCGAAATATGATCCACTCCCACGGACAGGGAAGTATGCCAAAGCCTATTTAATATACTGTTAATCGGTCTTGCTACATTCAATCCAAGACATAATCAGCAAGATTTTCTAATACGAAGGAGACTTGACATATCCAAAGTCCGACACATGTTGTGCAATAGATGCCCCTGTATGTATTGCAAAATGTAAACTATAAAGTGTGGTTTCAGCCCAGCTCTGCAATCGTGTGCGACCCAGTCCGATGACTACAAACAAAAAAATAAACATTTGGAGAAACAGACAGCCAGAAGAATAGATTATAAAAACGCATTGGCTACTGCTGTCTTCTCTGCTTTGAAGCTCTCCCAACGGAGATTGAGGGCTAACCCGCCTGTTTGCCGGACCAATAAGCAGTTTACCTTGAGCGGAACTATCGACGGTAAAAATCGTGCTTCGGCAATCCGCATCAAAAGAGCCTGTCAGCTTGCAACCCCTTATTGCCACTCTAATACGGAAACACATGCCTACTTCGTTTTTTCAGCCAGATGCGGCCCTGCACTCAGCTGCACGTTCGCCTCCAATGTTCCACTCTCCAATTCAAAAGGAAGTTCACGCCGAGCTGGACCCCACTTTTGGTACTGCTCCCGCATTCCGGTTTGAACGAGTGGGGCTTTTAAATGCGGGGGCTCAACAAATGAAATGAACGACAACATCAGCAACAACAATAATAACAACACCGCGGAATGGCATCTGAGGGTAGCCCTGACACAGCAAAGAGAAAAAGGACGAGTAGCGCGTATGATTGAACCTCTCTATCCTGGTTACTTAAGTTGATTTTGCTGGTCAACAGCTGCGAGGCATGCCGCAAAAGCAAAATCAAATGCTCAGGCATTGCTCCTTGCTTCTCGTGTGAGCGACGTTCAATACCGTGTGTATTTTGTGAAGAGAACAGAAGGGTCGTGATATCGAAAGCGTAAATTCCCTGCTTGTGCAGCACTGAGAAACACTTTGGCTGACCGTACCAGTTATCTCCGCTCTCTCGAGCGCCAGGCCGAACAGGCGGATGAGGCCGAACGACCTCTGTATCGCAAAAGATGCCATGACTCAGCTTTCAGCGATTCCAACGAGAATGCTGGTGTGGATTACCTGAGGATCCAAAGAAGATTGATCACGGCTGACACCAACAGCGACAGCGTCATGGGAGGAACAACCACCGCCGACACCATTAAGCCCACGAAGGGCTGAACAGCTCGCAGACAACCAGGAAGATTCGACAAGCACCAGTCCATTTTCCGCCCACCCATCATTTATACCGGACATCTACCAGGACAAGAAATGGCGTAGGCACTTCTATCATTTTGCCTTAATTGGTTCGTTACTAATCTGCCCAGTCTATATTGGCAATGTCTCAAACCTATCTTTCATGCTACGAGCGACTACATTGCTCAAAGGATTTGCTGATGAGACCATACTGGAAGACATTCCATTCACCCTGGACGGCGACACATATTCCATGCGATGGAGCCGCTCGACAGCTGACGGCCCGCCCGACGTCCGCGGCATCCCCCCGCTTGACTACACCATGTATCTCCTGAATACCGTCAAGTTTCACCTGGGTCAAGTTCTCCGCCTCTTCGACGAAGAAGAGTGCGCAGCGCAGATCGAGCAGTTCTACCAAGACCCGCGCAAGAAGATCGAGGAATCACGGTTGTGGTACATCCAATTGCTTCTCATCCTTGCGTTTGGCAAAGCTCTCGTGTCGCCTGGCCCGAAGAGCCATAGCCCGGCCGGGTTTGAATTCTTTGCACGCGCAATGTCCATCATGCCGGATGCGCCTGACGTACGTGCCGACCGGGTTTTGGCCGTTGAAGTACTTGCACTCGTCGCCCTGTATCTCTACTGCGGAGACATGAAAGAGTCAGCTTACGCGTATGTGAGTATGCGGCACGTCTCGCCAATGTCTTTATACTGTATTGACACCGTGTCGGAATGCAATAGATAGGACAGTCTGTGCGTGTTGCACTTTTAGCCGGGTTGCATACACGGCTGCCAACCGAGAAACTCGGAAGCAAGATTTCGGGCCGCTACCATGATCTTTGGTGGACCGTGTATATTCTTGACCGCCATCTGTCTTCAACAATCGGCTGTCCGACAACGGTGCACGACGACGATATATCGGCGCCATGGCCGGCTCTGAATTCATCATCCCAAAAGGATACTATATTCAGTCTCCATGTGCAAGTGTCCCGCCTTGCCTCAAAGGTTTTACGGAGTAAGTGAGAGGTTTGCACCGGATTAAGGCTGTTGCAACGTTGACTGTATCTGATAGCCGTCTACATCCCAGAGACAAGCATGAGCAGATCGTTCTTCGAGCAGACAAAATCAGCATTGAGGTCATTGGGCCAACTTGCTCGGGAGCTTGAGGATACCACGGGCCGCAGACTAAGAAGTGCAGTGGATATTGACTTGACGGCCGTCACGCACATCACACTTTCCTATCACCAGGTAAGGATTGCGAGTTCTGTGTCGCAAGTAATTACTAAGTTTGGGCCGCCTAGTGCGCTATCTTGACCACACGTCCCGTCCTGCTATCTCTACTCAAGGAGAGAATAAACAAGCACTCGGAGCAGCACGATTCAGGCCAGGTGCCCTCCCACTACAAGCCTCTTATCCAGACGTGCGCAAACTCTGCCGTCAAGGTCATTGAGCTACTGACAGTGCAACTCGAGAATCATATGCTCCGTAAGTAAACTCATCTCAGGTCCGAGTTTCTCGGCATTACCAACACATCTATTCCAGAGACATTCCTTCCATTCCATTTGGAATTTGTGTTTTCTGCATGTATCGTCGTTTTGATCGTGCAAGCACTCCTTCCACGGATGATTCCCGACCGAGGCCTGAAAGAAAGGGCCGACGCCATCCTCGAAGAAATGGCCACCCGAGGAAACCGACCTGCTCGATTCCGTCAAGTTGAACTCAAGCGCCTCCAAGATCTGCTATGCAAGCTGGGTGACGGCACTCCACCTACGACCTTTGCCGATCCTACCTCTCAAACGGTCCTCTCCCCGCAGCTGCCTCAGGCTGCTTCAATGGCCCTCGAGGATATGTCCATCGAGCCCTTCGAGATCTGCGAACATCCGAATCGTGACATGCACCAAGGAGGTAGTTCGGATGACATGAGCGGCCGTGGTGGTGGGTTCCTTACCAGCTACGGTCTTTCCTCCGACGCGATACTTTCCATTGCGGACCAAGTCAGACTCAACGACCTTTTTCTTGAGCCGAGCAGCCTCGATGAGTCGTGGCTACCTTGAGCGTGAGATTAGTGGCTATGAATAGTTTTGAGAAAGGTGGACACTACGATCAGCTTGCTTGTATTTCGGCGTATTTTCTCAATACAACTAAGTGCACATGATGTTGGAAGAAATTTGCTTTTGGATGAACCAGTGCAAGGACATAACAGATGCAAGGAACATTAATGCTAGAGTACAAGCAGATGACGTGGAAGATGTGTAAAAGGGTTCGATACACACTTCAAAAAAAAAAAAAAACAAGCCCAGACTAATTGACAGGCTTCCTCAATCAAGGTCACGATGCATTTTTCAGTTGGTGACAGGTTAATTATCCCTTGAAACTCGTTTATTATCAATATGATCTCTTCATATTATCTATGGGTCCCGTTGCTACCACAGTTGAACGTATGTGCCAAACCGACGCCACACAGACATCTTGTAGTACTCCTCCAGCATGGATATTTCCTCGAAACTTAAACCTCTCCGACCAGTGGAACAGTCCGCGAATTTGGGATCTCGCCACTGTGTCCGCATTACGACTTTGTACACCAAAGTGAACACAACAATCAACAAGATCCCAATCATGTACTGAAAAAAATTTCCGACATCAAAGCTTCTGCCGTCCTAGACAATGCTGGCTGAGCACCGCTTCTCCTAGAAGAGGAACAGGGGTTGAGCTTACTACTGGTGCTATCCCGGCCGCGAAACAGGCTGCTAAGAGCAGCAAGCAGTTCGCCATAAGCCAAAGGGGAGCAAGAGGCCAGCGGGTGGAGTGCCACGAAAAGGGCTCTTGGAAGAGTTGGTCGTTCTGCGCTTCAGTAGCGGCTCGGAATCGGAAAGAGGTGAAGGAAACGATGATCCAGCATGTGAAGAACGAAGAACTCGTGATGGCGACGAGCCAGTTGAGAACGACGGTACCTCCTGCTGTGCGCCAAGTCAGCCATCTCCCACACGTTGTCATGGGTGGGTACGTTACAGCTGAGTCCCAGGAAAGTCAGCATTGCCGCAACCGCGAGGGTGATAAGTAACGCCGGGAACGGCCGTCCCCTTTTGTCGACCTTCGCCATGGCCTCGGGTATGAGTTTCTGGTGTGACATGGATCGAAGTACGCGGGATGCAAGATAAACGGCCTCGGCAGAGATCGCCAGCACCCCGATGATCATTCCGGCGTTGAGGATGTCCGGAATGACGACGATTCCCACATCTAATTGACTGATGATGTAAGGGGAAGTGGCGGCACCGGATCCTCCAAGAAGTCGGTCGTTGTCGGATCGCACGAGTAACGAGACTAGTATGATGGACGTCATGTAGATTCCAAATACCCGGTATGGGACCAACGTTGTCGCGTGGCCCATGCTCATACGCGGTAGCTTTGCTTCGCCGCCCATGATGCCGATGAAGATTTGGTCGCCAACGGCCCAGACGGCGAGCAGAGCGCAGTCTGCAAAGCCCTTTGACGCATTCAGCTTTGTTGATATCGTTCAGACTAAGTCACATACCTGGAAGCCGTTCTTATATGCAGGCAACTCGGTCCAAGCACCGGCGTCATGTACGTAGCCGTTCGGTCCGGCGCCGCAGAGAATCGCAACAGAGGTGACGATGATCAGTAGGAAGAGAATGATCTTGATCACTGATGTGACATATTCGAACCATGCGAATACCGTGTTTGGCATCAGAAAGATTGCGGTGCAAGCAACGAGAAATATAGTCACTGTGGCTCATACCGTCAGTTCCTCAGAAGGCTATAGGGGTAAAGCTGTGGGGCTTACGAAGCGCGGCCTGGGGTATACCACCCTGTCCCCAGTAGTCGACGAGAATGGTAAAGAACACGGCCTCCGAGGCCACGATGGCGGTCCAGCCTGTCATCTGATTCAGCCATATATTCAACCAGCTACCGATAACTGAGTCATGCCAAGCCATTCTGCAAACCCGAAGCCGAATGCCAAAGCTGGGTCAACCCATCTATCCACGTAGTCGATGATGTTTCCCGAAGTGGGAAAGGCGATGGTCATCTCCGAAAGTGTCTGTAACACGGCCCAGACGCAGGTACAGACGAGAAAGTAGGCTGTGACCATGGAGCCTGGCCCGCCAACAGCCAGCGCTTTCCCAATGCCGATGAACAGGCCACTTCCGATATTCGAACCAAGAGAAATGATCTGCATGGCTTTAGTGGTGGAGACGTCAATGCTTTATAGAACGCCTGACTTACGTGGACCTGACGCTGAGTGAATGAGCGCTTGAGCTCTCCATTCCGTAGATTCTCAAGTGGACCGGTTTCTGCAACCACGAAGCTGGCCGCTGGCTCAAGGTCGATACCTTTCGGGTCAGTCGCCTTTGCCGCACGGTCACCACATCCCGTTGTGGATAGAGGCTCTGCGCTTTCCATTGCTGGTATAAAATCGTCGTGGTTGAGCATCGATTCCGTTCCAAAACTCAGCGAAGGTCAATTGATCGAGACGAGCAATTGCGAGATACCATGAGTTTTTGAACCAAAAATTTATTCTGCTTTGACCAGGAAAGCCAGTCGCCTGTTCTGTTTATTCCCACTTAGGCATACTTGGCTCGGATGCATTTCCGGCGAGAGCGGAACCAAGTACCGAGCACGCGTAAGTGCCCCTCCGACGAAAGCGGGGTTCTACGGATGCTCATCCGATTGCCGTCAATCAAGTAATTCAAAGTCAGAGACTAGGACTATCTCTTGTCAAAGTGCCAAAGACACAGTCTGCAGATTTCTTCTACACGGTTGTAATTGGATCAACATGGCAGTCAACAAAGTCGAACCTGAGACATTCTGGGTCAAGCCCACGCCGCACTCACCCAACTCGGCGCTCCCGGTCGTGGTTTACCGGAAGGCCCTTTCGGACACAAGCCCCGAAAACATTCTCACCTCGATCGAGAGGAATGGCTGGCTGAAGGGCGGACACTGGAAGACGTTCAAGGTCCCTCACTTCCATTCCAACACTCACGAGTGCTATGGCATCGTTCGCGGCAGCAGCATCTATCAGCTCGGGAAATCGCCTCTCGATGCGGATGTCGACGAGGAGGGAAATGTCACTGGCAAGACATTTTTCGCACAGGCGGGCGACATCTTTGTATTGCCGGTGAGAACAAGTTCCTCGATGAATAGCTTTCTATTACTGACTGATTTCGAGGCCGGCATCAGTCACTGTTCGATTGAGTCTGAAGGTGAATATGAGTACATTGGATTGTATCCTGAGGTATGCGCCATCTATAATGATTCACACGCTCGAATAGCTGACAAGCAAGGGTGATTTGGTTGATGGTTCAAGGTGGGACATTAATTGGGCGAAAGACACGCCGGAAAAGACAAGTGAGCTGGCGAAAAAGTGTGCTTCAGTCCCTATCCCTGAGAAAGATCCTCTGTATGGTTTGGGGGGCCCTCTTCCAAAACTGTGGAGAGACGCGTTGAATCAGGCCTGATCTTCATGTACTACAACCAAGTGCGATGCTGCAGCAGACATGAATATGCTCTTGAAACAAAGTGGCTACTGCATCCATCTCCCTGTTTAATCTTGTCCCTAAGGGCCGAGCGTCACGGGTGTTCACATGATGGGTCATGTGACTAATCTCGCTAACTTTCTTCGGACTTTTGGACGTGTCTTTCTTCGCTCGTACACATCTTACATCACACTTACTTGCAGCTCGCGGGTGATGACGGAGCCGTCTCTTTGAAGTATTTCAGTCTTAGTCTGACACGAGGATCCCCGATATCGGCTACGCGTTTGGAACACAAGGCAATATCACCGACCGACGCTCAGCAGCAGCGCCATGCCGCCGGCTCCACACGCCGCTTCTAGTGCGTGCGCGATATGTCGCAGACGCAAAGTACGGTGCGACAAAGGCCAACCATGCGGCAACTGCGTGCGCATGCACACGGACTGCGTCTACCTTCCCACGCCGCCCCGGCAGCGGCGGAGTCAGTCGCGGCGGCAGAGGGAGATGCTCGAAAGGCTACGGAAGCTGGAAGGGATGGTGGCGGGCATGGACGTGGCTGGACAGGGCGAGCGTCCGCAAGCTCTGGATCAAGCACACAGCGCGTCATTGTCGTCGTCGCCGCCGGGCAACAGTAACTTCGGCGGCAGTCCCAGCCCCAGCCTTGAGGGCATCGATGCTATCGGCCAACTCAGCGAGAGCTTCGGGCGGTTGGAAGTGCGTGAGGGTAGGTCCATGTGGTTTAGCAACGGCTTGATGGCTAGATTCCATGCCGAGGTACGCAATATCCCCTTCCTCCAGCTTTGGGAATGCCTCATAACCGCCGTCGTCCAGGCCGGTGAGCGACGCAATATGACTGTGGAGAGCTGCAATGACGGAGACGAGCCGTCAAGTGTCTTCTGGCGCACGGACCAGCAGGCCTTCGACCCTCTAATCTACCTCCCGCCGCGCCGACAGCTTCCGTGGTACTGGGACAAGTTTGTCGAGCGCGTTGACCCATTATTCAAGATACTCCACGTGCCAACGGCTGCCCCGTCCTTCTTGGAGTTTGATGCTGAGAGCTCGCCCATCACCATGTGGCCTCTATTCTTCGCCATCTGCTACTGTGTGGTGTGCAGCCTGCGGCCCGACGAATGCGCTGCCGAGCTGGGCGACGACCGCCACGTCCTGATACTCAAGTATAAGACTGCCCTGCAGCGGGCTCTCAGCACCGCCCGGTTTCTAGCGACGCAAGAGCTTAGCGTGATGCAGGCGCTGGTCTTGCTGCTTAGCTACGTGCAAGGACGTGAAGCCGAGGAGCTGTGGACGCTGTCGGGGCTGACGATCCGCATTGCCCAGCACATGGGCCTCCACCGCGAAGGCGAAGCCAACGGCCTTCTCTCGCCATTTACTGCCGAGATGCGCCGCCGCGTGTGGTGGCAGATATGCGTGCTTGACGTGCAGATCTCCGAGGCCCGCGGCGCCGAGTCGTTTCTGTTTGACCTCTTCTTCGACACGCGCATGCCGCTGCACGTGCGCGATGCTGACCTGGACCTGGACATGACTGTGCTTCCAGAGCCGCGCAAGGGCTGCACCGAGATGACCTGGAGTTTGGTCATGTTCGAGGCGTTCGACATCATGCACCGCATCGCTCGCATGCCACCTGGGAAGATGCATCAAAAGTCAGTCCTCATCGCCGACTTTGCAACCAGGGTCGAGGAGCAGTACTTGGTAGCAAATGGCACAAAGCCATCTCCGTTACTGCGCAGCACCCGCGCCATGTTCCACTTCCTCCATAGCAAACTTTTACTTCTGCTCCATCGCCCATTTCGAGCTCAACCTCTTTCACAAGACGTCAAGGACACCGTGTTTCAAGTCTGTCTGGAGGCACTCGAGTCGTGGTACTCCATGGCCACCGATACTACCGTTGGTGGGCGCAGCCCAGGTTTTAGATCAAACTCACTGTTGCAGCCACTGGTACTTGTGCTCGCGCAGCTGTGCGAGGGCAGGAAGGACAAGCTTGCTGAGAGAGCATGGCCTGTTGTCATGGCCGCTCAGCTGCCATCCAGAGATGGTTCCCTGCAGCCCCGCATGCGCAGACTCATTGACCCGGTACAGGGTCTCTTGGACCGCGCAAGGAAGACCAGGGAGTTGCAGTTGCAGCGGCTTTGCCTGGGGGACCCTAACTCTTCTTCAATCGGCCAAGAGGACCACTCGTTGGCAGGTCTTGTGCCTTCATCTAATGCGTTGGATGGCGCTGCCACACAGCTCCCGACTGACCTCGCCGCCTGGGCTGACGAGCTTCCCGGGCTCTGTTTTCCAGATGATGTGATGTGGCTAGACTTTCAGGGGTTCGCGCATCCACCAAGTTGAAGTTCTACAGTCTTTGGTCTACCTTGTAAACCTAGCACTACCTGGATGCCTACAAGCATTGTAACGATCCATTTGCGCGTCTTGGATAAATTCTGAGGATTCCCTGCGTCCTCTTCTATCCATGTCACTCTGTATGGATCTTCATAGGTGCCGGCTCCTTGATACTGCCAGTTCAACACCTCGGGCGAGACGTCGTTCTTGCGAATCAGCCGTACCAGCCTGCCCGATATGCTCATGGTGTTGTTGAGCCGAACGGTCAATGGTAGAAATAATTAGATTCAAAGAACGGCGCGAGAAAGGGACCCACTGCAAAGGAAAGGTGCATCCGTAGGTGATTGCGGAACGCGTGGTGTTTTATTCAGGATTGTTACGTAGCGGAATAGCCGCCGCATTATTGCGCAATGCTTTGCAATCTGTCGATACTGTCTCCCCGTTCATTCGTTATTTTCTCCAAGACTCCGAAGGGCCCGACGGGCCGAGCCGAAGGTCGTTCGGTGCTTATTCCCCGCCCGACGCCGAGGCTAGCTCTCTTTCGGCACCGCTTCGAAGGCTGCCCCTTCTCGGCTGCGCACTATGTAAATGAACTGCTGGCCTATCAGGTGAACCATAATTCTAGATGACGTGAGATGCATACATGCTGTGTGACGCTCGGTCGGACTCGGTTGTAAAGTTAACTAAAAGAGGAAGCCGCTCGGCCGTACTCGGTTGTAGAGCTCAGCTCAGCGCCGACCTACACATATGTGTATACCTATTCGATGATGATAGATTAACCAAGAGAGGAAGGGGCTCGGCCGTACTGGGTTGTAGAATTTAGCCGAGCCCCGCTACTCGTATACCTATTCGGTGGTGATAGATTAGGAGAGTGAGGGGTAGCTACAATTCTAATGTTCGGCCGAGCAAAGGCGTTTTTCAACTATCCCTAAACTTTCCAACTATAAAGACGGCGCCTCCCAACTTCGACTAAACTGTCATCCACCAGACGCCACACATTCTGAGCCATGGAATTTACGGGAGATCACGCACAGAAATCCTCTAGCCATTTACTCTGGGGCGTTTTTGGCTGTGTGAGTGAAGCCCTAGAGCTGGATTGAGACGTTGCTAATATTGTCTTGTTAGTGTTTCTTATACTTCATCGGAAGCACATTGTACAGCGTGTACCTCAGCCCCCTGGCCAAGTATCCTGGACCGAAGTTGAACGCCGCGACCGAGTTGCCCTTTTGGTGGAATGCCCTTCGAGGACGACAGATATCTTGGTATCATGCTCTACACCAAAGATATGGCGCCGTCGTTCGTGTATCACCAACACGATTAAGCTACATTGACGCCCAAGCCTGGAAAGACATCTACGGACACCGCACGGGTGGGAAGAAGAGCTTTATCAAGGATCGAAAGTTCTACACCAGAGCCGTCAACGGCGCAAATTCGGTGCTTAACGAGGCCGACGACGACGAGCACGGCCGTGTCCGGAAGATCTTTTCTCACGCCTTCTCGCAAAAAGCGCTAGTCGAACAGGAGCCGCTTATCCGACACTACGTAGATCTACTAATCTCTAAAACCAGGGAATCAGCATCCGAGTCCGACAAGCCTTTCGACATGGTCAAGTTGTACAACTTCACCACTTTCGACATCATGGCCGACCTTACCTTTGGGGAATCACTCCATCAGATTGAAGACTCACAATACTCTCCTTGGGTATCAGTAGTGTTCGGCGCATTCAAGGCCGCTGATATGTTCCGCGTTGCTCAGGAATATCCAATCCTTAGCCTCATCTGGAAATTCGTCGTGCCGGCTTCCCTCCTCAAGATGCGAAAAGACCACTTCCAGTACTCTGTTGACCGCGTCGAGCACCGGCTAGCTTCTCCGACAGAAAAGGCAGATATTTGGGGTCTCACCTTACGCAATGGCGGACTTTTGGACAGGCCTAAGATGCATTCCAACGCGGCGCTGTTCATGCTCGCCGGGACAGAAACTACGGCAACCCTGCTTAGTGGGTTGACGTACCACTTGCTGCGTAACCCAGACAAGCTACACACACTCGTCGATGAAATCCGCAGCTCCTTCGAGTCAGAAGAGGACATGAACTTGGTCAACTTACAAAGGCTGACATACTTGGAGGCCTGTCTAAACGAAGGCTTCAGAATGTATCCGCCCGTGCCTCTTGGGCTCCCACGTCAGGTACCCGAAGGCGGAGCGGCAATCTGTGGGAAGTGGGTCCCGGGTGGTGTAAGTACTAGAATCTGCCCAGAATTCCATCTTACTAACACCGAGATCGAAAAGACAAGGGCATTCGTCAGCCAATTCGCAGCCTACCAGTCCGCCCTCAACTTTCGCGAACCTGAATCTTTCCTACCGGAGCGTTGGATGGACGGCACTGGATTTGACACGGATAAGAAAGACGTCCTGCAGCCTTTCTCATTCGGGCCAAGGAACTGCCTTGGAAAAAAGTAAGTGCGCTGCAAATTAGCATTGAGGATTTTTCTGACCATGTTCCTCTCAGCTTGGCGTATCATGAAATGCGACTCATTCTCGCGAGGACATTATGGGCATTCGATATGGAGCTCTGTGAGGAGAGCATTGAATGGGCCAATCATAAGGCATACACCTTGTGGGAGAAGCCTCCGCTGATGGTTCGACTTACTCCACTTAGTAAGTAGAGCCAGTCAATCTTGCGCATGGCCAAGCATCCGGGCACTAGCAAGAAGAAAAGTGGTTGATAAGCGAGCTGAGCTGTGGAGAGAAGCTTTGAAGCAGGTCTCATCTTCATGTACCGCAACCAAGTGCGATCCTGTAGCAGACATGAAATAAAATCGGTACTGAGGCCATGATATTATGCCGTCATGCTGAAAGCGCATCGCTAGATGCATAATGATGCGTTCTGTTGACTTTCATTGTAATTTCTCGATGAACGGACAGCTGAAACACGAATACAAAACAAATGTGTGAACAAATGCATCTGGACAAGAGATTCACCCCCGTCATACGCGGGGAGATCTGAAAATGCGGGGTAGCCATGTGTCGGAAGGCCTTCCTATCACGGGGCGGAAGGCCTTCCTATCAACCCAACTGATAAGAGATGTGGGGAATCCATTGACAAGGATGTCAGTGATCTGTTTCCTTCGGAATGTCGTTCCGAATCAGCCTTGAAAATGCACAATTCCAACAACACTACTACGAGTAAAGTAACGTTCTTGAGATAAATACCCATTCATCAGCAAATCTGATTATTTGTGTACCACATCACGTCCTACTCTCGAAATGACGGCTGCCAGAGGCCAGAACGGATTTGCATCTCCAGTGATATCCGAACGACTGATTGATGAGCCGAGACCACTCAAGGTCATATACATCGGTGCGGGGGTGTCAGGAATTGTCGGGGCGATCCAGCTTCGCAAAATGGTGCCTACAATCGAGCTCGTGATGTACGAGAAGAATGCCGATGTTGGGGGGACATGGTACGAGAACAGGCAAGGCACACAATGCGGCATAATGACAAAGGCTGCTGACTCTGGCGTCCAGATATCCAGGTTGTGCGTGCGGTACGTTGACCCCATGGGTTTGCAATAGCCAAGTGCTGATTTTTAGAAAGATGTCCCATCGCACTCGTACCAGCTCAGCTTCGAATCGTCGACGGACTGGAGTCAATTCTACGCATCGGCTCCCGAGATCCTCGCGTACTGGAAAAGGGTGGCAAGAAAGTATGACGTGGAGAGGCTCGTCAGGTTTCAACACAAATGCGTCGAGGCTCGCTGGGATGCAGGCCAGTCCAAATGGTCGGTCAAGCTGCAGAAGCTTGACGGCTCGGATGGGGCAGATCTGGTGGAAGATACAGCAGACGTCTTGATGACTGGAACAGGAGTTCTGAATGAGTGGCGGTGGCCTGACATCAAAGGATTGCATGACTTCAAGGGAGATCTGCTTCACAGTGCCAATTGGAATGGCGCTTTTGATCCGAAGGTGCGTTTTTCGATGCTCCAATAACAGATATAGTCCTAATTGTTCTCCGTTCCAGGACAAGGCAGTTGCAGTCATCGGGGCAGGAAGCAGCGGGATTCAGATTGTCCCAGCACTGGCCGGCAAAGTGCGATCCATGGACCATTACATCCGGGGCAAGACGTGGATCACGAACCAGATCGGCGAAGAGTTTCTGAAAGAGCGGACATGGTCCGGCAGCGGCAACTTCGAGTACACTTCCGAGGAGAAGGCAGTGTGGAAGCAAGACCCGGCAGCGTACGTGCAGTACCGCAAATCCCTAGAACTCAAGCTCCAGGGCAACTACGCCATCTCGCAACGCGGCGACCCCTCGCGCGCCCAGGCGACCCGGGCGTCGTTCGAGCAGCAGATGCGCGACCGCCTACAAGCAAAGCCCGAACTCATCTCGCACCTGATCCCGGACTTCCCGCCCTTCTGCAAGCGCCTCACCCCGGGCCCAGGCTACCTCGAGGCCCTATCCTCCTCCCCCGCCGTCACCGTCATCCCGACGCCCATCTCACACGTCGACGCCACCGGCATCTGGACCGCCGACGGCACCACGCACCGCCCCGTCGACGCCATCATCTGCGCCACGGGCTTCGACACTTCCAGCGGCAGCGTCAGCTTCCCCATCTACGGCCGCGACAGCGCCACCAGCCTGCGGGCCAAGTACGCCGCGGCAGGAGCAACGCCGCGCACGTACCTCGGCCTCTGCACCGACGGCTTCCCCAACTTCTTCCACGCGCTGGGACCGAATTCGTTCCAGGGCGCCGGCAACCTGCTCGTCACCATCGAAGCGGCGCACGCATACGTCGCGCGCATCCTGCGGCGGCTGGCGACGGGGAACGTCGCGCGCGTCGAGCCCAAGCCGCGCGCCGTCGACCACTTCGCGCGGTTCTGCGACGAGTATTTCGAGAGGACCGTGTACACGGCTGACTGCGGCGGGTGGTACAAGAGCGGCGATGGACGACGCGTGACGGCGCTGTGGCCGGGGAGCAGCGTGCACGCGCTGCACGCGCTGCGGGAGGTGAGGTGGGAGGATTTTGAGGTGGAGAGCTGTGATGGGAATGAGTTTGGGTGGTTTGGGAATGGCTGGAGTGTTGCGGATCGGAGTGGGGATGCCGAGGGGCTGACGTGGTATATACTTGATGGTGGGTTGGCGGGCAGCTCATGATGTCCTCCTGGCTGCCAGAGTGTTAATATGCGTAGGCCCTTTTGGTGTGTGTGGAAGCGTATCTATCGTCGGCATGTAGCCAGTGTCATCAAGCCACGGCTCCGTAGTATTAATCCAGGGGCCCTGCCGTATGCCATCGTAAGACAGCAAGACATCGTTTACTATTGAATCATGAAAGCAGCTTGCAAGTTCACTGGACCACCTAATACGATGGTTAGCTGTACATCACTGCAACGGCCCAGTTTCATTTTTGGAAGGGCCTGGTATTTATATCTCCTGCAACCTCAAGAAATACCAAGCATACTACCTTCAGTAAAAACCTTAGCGCGAAGTGAAATCAACTTCTCAGATCTTAACACTCTGCTCCGCCAAAAGAAAATCCTAGACCGAACACTTCAAAGCACTACAATGTCGTTTCAGTGCAATTGTGCATGGGTCCGTTTGAGGTTCCAGTGCGGCCATGTGGGTAATTGGCAACTGGTATATCGGTGCTCTGAGCTCCAGCACGTTCGAAACTCCGCACTCTGCAGAGATCTCCCTGGAGGTCGCTGCTGCCCAAGCTGCTGGCGATTATAATGGGGTAATGACGGAACTCAACCCCTGTTCCTAAGCAATGGTTATGAATTGACGACTCATTCGTAAAAACCAATCTCTCGCCGAGAGTAACTTGGCCTAGTACATAAAGCATTAGCCTATCCTATTTAATAGGTTTCATATAGTTTCGTTGGTCAGGCGCGGTGCTTGACTCGCCGTCCTTCGCGTCAGCACCCAATCCTTTGTCTTAGATTGATGTATTTAACTCCACTCAATGCGAGGCATGTAAAATGGTAGAAAGTTTAGAACAATATATCTGTCAGCCAGAGTATTGGAGCTGGTTGATATAAACCGTAAGTGGCCTTGAACTGCACGGTGAGACTGTAATCATTCTTTTGACATTTGCCTCTCTTGCATCAGCCGGTCAGCCCTGCCAAGGCTACCAATTAGAAAGCTCAAGCTCCAAGGAAGTGTCATGAGCGGACGCCACAGGGACCAGGATAGTCCCTTATCCGCCCCGAGTCAATCTTGCGCGTGGTTGACTTTTGGTAATGGATTGACTGGATCGTTACAAATGGCAGGGGTGTTGAAGAAGGAGAATTGTTACGCAGCTAAAGCTCATATCAGGTAGTCCAGTGGACTCTCAGGCTCCTTTGTAATTCAAAAAGGTCAATGGTAAATAGTGTCTCGTTGTCTTACAGTAGCATATGTCAGGGAGGCTGAAGTAAATGCCAGTGAATGTTGATGGTCGCTGTTCGTTGTGCGCTGTTGAGATGTCGATGACGAATCCGTTCCCGCGCATCAGAAGACCTAAGTGTATCGCACCTCGGCAGCCAGCGCATCTCTGTAACTTTATCCTTATGGCAAGCCTGCTAAATCTTCAAAGAGTATATAAAACCTCGGCACCAAACGAAATTAAACTCTCAGACCCAAACACTCCGCTGTACCGCAACAATATCCCTGGACCGATTTTGAGATCTTAAGGCTCTGCTCCACCAAAGGAACACTACCATTCAAAGTATTAAGATGCCTTATACGTGCAACTGTACATGGGCCCGTTTCAAGTTCTCTTGCGGCCATACGACCTCTTGGTGGCAGCAGGTTGTTCGCTCTTCCCCACCGCACGTTCGAGACCGAGACAAGAGCGAAACTATATATCAAGTTCATTCGTGCACAAACTGCATGATACTCTAAGCAATGACCATAAAAGGTCGGAAGTGGAGTGGAAACGAGCTGGTATTGCCCACTGTGGATGAGTGGCATAAGGAGCGAGAGGGTGGTAGCTCTATACCCTGTTTGCCTGACTAAGCTACCTATTAAGCAACTACGGTACACAGTGCAACCATAAATTGATGATCCATTCATAAAACCAAAGTCTCACTGACAGTAACTTGATTGCGTTTCCTGATAGTGTAGCTTTTCAGACTCACGAACAAGAGCAGCGGCCTGCATGGCGATTCCGGGAGTTACCCCAAAGCTCGTAAGTACGTATAATGAAGTAAGATTCTTGACTCGTGACTTTTCAATGAGCGTCGTATATACATAACAAAGAAACCAACATATCTTATAAGAATCTCTATTCCCGCCCGCAACCGCACCGCAAACCCCAAAAGCCGAGGTCCAATTACCTCCACGCTCCTCCTCCCACCTCCAACCCCCAACCACGCGCCCACCGCACCGCCACCCCCACGCTCCTCCTCTCACACCCTCTCCACATGCGCCGCAAACCCCGGCTTCGCCATCTCCAAATCCTTGCCCACCTCCCTCTCCAAACTCCCCTCCTTCCCCACGCCCCCCAGCCCCACCACACTCGGCGCCCCAAAAATCGCATCCATCTCCTCCAGCATCTTCCCCTTCGTCTCTGGCACGCAGAACCACGCCCAAAACCCCATCAGCACCATCAACGTCGCGAAGAACATGTACGTCCCATATCCGAGCGAGGTGATCATGTACGGCGTGGTGCGGCTGATGATGAACGACCACAGCCACTGGTCGGCGGTGGTGATGGCGACGCACAGCATGCGGATGTCGATGGGGAAGATCTCCGAGCAGATGACCCACGTGATGCCCTGCCACGTCGCGCAGTAGATCAGGCCGTACAGGTACACGCAGACCATGGCCAGGTAGCCCCACCCGTCGCGCGAGGAGTCGCCACGCGCCGCGGCGGCGGTGGGGTCGGCTTTGAGGACGTAGCCGCCGAGGTACCTGCGGGGGGCGGGAGGTGTTGTTAGCGGGGGGCGGTGGTGGGTGGTAGGGGGGAGGGGGGAGAGGGGGGACGGGGCGTACCACATGGGAAGGCTGCCGACGAAGGCGCCCCAGATCAGGCCTTGCCGCCGGCCCAGCTTCTCGACTAGCCAGACGCTGAAGATGATCATGCCGAGCGTTTTGGCGATGCCGTAGAAGCCGGTGGCGAAGAGCTTGGTCGATGTGCCGGTAAGGCCGAGGGTTTCGAAGATGCGGGGGGAGTAGCTGCGGCCGGTCAGTATTTTGGACGGGGAAGAGGTACGGAGCTTCACGCACTAGGTGATGATGTTGACGCCTGCAGCCAATCGTCAGCGAGGTTCCCAGAAACCGTAGTGATAAAGGGATGAAACATACCAGTCAAGTTCTGAAACGCCATCAACAGCAGACCAATACCAATCCTATTCCGCGTCCCCTTCTGCCACATGCGCCGTGCATAGTACTTCACAGTATGATGCTCTCCCGGCGGCAACCTCGAAATGGCAATCTGATCCTGCACATCCTGCAGCTCCTCCTGAATAAACGGGTGATCCGGCGGCAAATTCCTAATATCCGCCAAAATCTCGCGCGCCTTGTCCCACCGATCCTGCTTCGCGTGCCACCGCGGCGTCTCCGGGCACCACAGGATGCCGAGCAGCAGCAGCACGCCCGGCAAGAGCTGCAGGCCCAGCGGCACCTGCCACTGCGCCGCCAGCGCCTTCGGGATCGTCCGGTCGCAGATGTAGTTGACCCAGAACCCGGCCATGCCGCCGCCCTGCGAGCAGATTTCGAAGATGCCGATGAGACGCCCGCGGATGGAGGGGGGTGAGATTTCGGCGATGTAGACGGGGACGAGGAGCGAGACGGAGCCGATGCCGAAGCCGGCGATGGCGCGGCCCGCGTAGATGAGGCCGAGGCGGCCGCTGGCGGCGGTCTGGAGAGATGTGTGTGTTAGTACATTGTTGGATTAAAGGGGAAGCCCCCCGGGCTGACAACGTACCATCAGGGAACCGCCGGCGAGGAAGATGCAGATGGCGAGCATGATGGCCTTTTTCCGGCCCCATCGCTCGCCGATTGGGAACGTCAGGAGTGCGCCGAAGAAGGTGCCGGCTTGGAAGGTGGAGACGATGTTGCCTTGAAGAGTGTCACGCGCGTGACTTGAGACCTCGGACAAGCCGAAGTCTCTCTTGAACGAATCCAAGGCCATGGTTCCGCCGATGACTGAGGTATCGTAGCCCACTGAATTTGATGTGAGTATCCTACGCTTAGGTCGGGAGAATAGAAACTCACTGGCTATGGAGCCCATGCTGACTATCAGAGCCATCAGATGGACCCGCCAGTTGCGCACTTCTGGCGGGTCATTGCTGTTGTCGGCGTGCAAATTGAATCCCATTTTTCGGTCGTCGAAGAGGAGCGAATCAGAACCGGAATCCCAGCTTCCTCCCTTTTGTTGCGGTAGACACAGATGGACTTCCGGAGTCGCTGTGCAACGGCAATGCTGCAAATAAGCAGTGGACAGTGCCCCGACTTTAATAAGTGGAGAGGCGAGTAAACGGGGAAACCCGGCATTGCGGGGTATGGGGAATCCCCGCGGTGCGCCATGACTCTTTGCTCCGTTTGCGGCAAGGGAGAAGAGAAAGAGCGAGGGCTGGGCCGCGGGAAGCGAGGGCGGAGGGCGCTGGTAACCCACCCCGTCGAGCGGAACGTCTGCAAGGGTGGCCGGGCCAGTGGTTGGACAGAAGATTTTTGGCTAAACGTCAAGAGGGAACAAGACAGCGGAAGGAATGCCAGCATCGTGGCGAGAGTTCTCGCCAGCGTACGCCACACACGGGATGCCGAAAGTGACATAACCAAAATTGGTTGAGAAAACATCTGCTTGCGGAACAGGATATTTCCTGTGTCGGTCCAACATTTGACTGCATTTTGCAGCTTCTTGACACCAATTGCCTTGCTGAAACGCAAGAAAACGCAGTCCTGGTCACTGGGACAGCCCTAGGGAATTTTCGTTGCAGGTGTCGCGTGGGCAGGAGCACTTGCGTTGGGGCGGGCTTGGGGCCTTGGAAGTGTGCTTGGCCTCCGTCTTGGACTCCGCGCTTGGCGGTGCGTGACCCCATCTCCACCCATCTCACACCATGCTTCGCGGTTTCTGCTCCATCATTCCGCTGCGACAAGAGTCATCTTGTGAGGTTTCTGGTAGTCGGCGCTACATCTAGAAGGCAGGAGAATGGATCGCGAGAAAAAGTTCCGGTTGTGCGAAAACGTACGACTTCTTTCAGCCGCTGGACGTTGATAATCAAGCTCGGGCCTCTCAGGCTAGCTTCTTCGGCTGAAGCTAAAGTCGGAAAAGCCATGCTCGGTGTTGCCGCAGTGTCTCGGTAGTTGGAATCGTTCCGACGGTGGGTTTCAGCGTGGGGACGGAGCTGGAAGTGGCAGGAAGAGCAGCAAATACAGGAATTCTTGGAAAATGACAGACCTGACGTTGATCAATGCTCAAACGCTCAAGCCTATGACGATTTTCTGGTGCTCAAGGCGTTTCGGGTCCGTGGTGACGATAGGCAGGTTGTTGGGTCTCTCCTCGTGGCGATTGACGATGACATGTTTCCCCGCACCAGCGATCCCGTGCCGAAACTTTCCCGATCCCATCTTCCTCATGTCGATTCTATCCCACAACAACAGTGACACTGTTAAGGCTGGAAAGATTGTCTCCTGAGGCCTGAGGCGATCAGGTCATGTGGTAAAAGCTTTGACGCAACTTGACTACTTTTCAATGAGTTGAGTTGAAGTTCGGGTCAAATGATTCTACCTGTCGAAGTGTCTCAGATCGTTGAGGTGTGGATGGAGTGCTCTAGATTGTATGATCCTGGAAAAAGGAAGTTGTCAGATGAGTAGGAATCTTGAACGAGCGTTTCAGCCTTTTTGAATACTGCTTTTGCGGATGCACCCGTCAGCGTGAGCGGAACCATCCTTTCAGTGGAAGCATCCGATGCTCCATCTCACCTTACACATGCCTTGCCCGAAACACTCAACAATGCTTTCATTAGTGTGCGTGGACGCTGCTGCTAAATCATGTATTTCACCAACGAGATATTAAGTTTGCATCCAAAGCCGTAACCCACACTACATAATACGTGAGCAGAGGTTGGTATAATACTTAGTAGTAACACCTCTTCATCGATCATTGGTAAGCCCAGTCAGAGGATACGCCAACCATCAGAAATGACCAAAATCCATGAGCACGCATATCTCCACAGCCCAGAAAGATATTGAATCTTTTATCTGAGCTCGCTTTCATATCTCCAGTCGGGGAATTCGTCATCCACAACCGAAGTCACCGTGTCGCATTGTCCAGGCTTGACGACGCGATGAAGAGGAGGCACACCGTCCTTGAATGGAATTTGAAGAGCTACCGACGGCTGTTTTGATGGATACTCGGTGTAATGGCCGTCCCCCACAGTGTCGACAGCGATGATCAGTCCGTTTACTCCGTCTTTAATCCATAGTTCGTCGTCTCCTGTTGGGAGAGTGATATGCGCTGATCCTGAAATCAAGGCGAAGAACCTAACTTATAGTCAGTCATTTCACAGATAGTTGCTTTGATGCTATGATGCTTACATCGGATGTGGTGGCTTATGGAGGCCTTCTTTAGAACCGGGAGGAAGGACGACGTATGAAATATTGGAGACGTCTGCAAGCCCCTTGATAGCAGTGCCCACTGTCGGGTAATCTGAAAAAGGGGTGGAAATTTCCCAGCACTCGAATGCGGCATTCTGATACTGATCCGATACGACTGCCGTAAGCTGTAGATACGGGGAGAAAGCCAACGCATAACGAATGCACAAGATGGCGGGCCAGTAAAAACGCAAGGAAGGCATTATGGCTTAGTAA
This sequence comes from Lasiodiplodia theobromae, assembly GCF_012971845.1. Lineage (NCBI taxonomy): Eukaryota > Fungi > Ascomycota > Dothideomycetes > Botryosphaeriales > Botryosphaeriaceae > Lasiodiplodia > Lasiodiplodia theobromae. Next base: position 978,881 of record NW_023336563.1, on the reverse strand, counting down.
GGATGTAAATCTCGGCCAATGCTTTGTGGATGAATTGCAGCGAGCTGTGGCGTTTCGAAGAGTGAGTGACGAGGGCTTTACTTGAGTCTGGGTTGGGGCACGAGGAGCTCAAATGCGGGGCAGGGTCTAAATGAGGGGAAGCTTCCAGCATTGGCGGTGCAGCTTTCGAGAATTAAACTTAGTAAGCATCCTAATTTCCTTGTCCCTCGTATCTTTATTTAACGGCTAGAGCACCAAGGGATTGATTCTACACGCCCTGTGAACGACATGGACCCAAAATTCAGCCCTTTCGATGACATGCTAGCCCCACAATAGATAAGGCATGCCATGGAGCGCGCTACACGACACTAAAAACTTTAGTTCATCTTCCGTATGGTGTACGGCTTTTGGGCGCGTAGATAAAGTAAAAAGAATACCCGCCATATTAATTTCCAAAACAGCAAAAAACAACCATCGTGTTTTTCACAAACCTTCCTCCATCACACAGCCCCACCAGAAATTAGCAATGCCATCGCAACCTCCAACAAACTCCATTACGCTCCGCACCCACCGCGCCGACGATCTCAGCACGATCGTCTCCCGCCACGGCGCGATATACGCAGCCGAATACGGGTGGGACACATCCGCCTGCGCGGCACTCGCCGCCCGCATCCTCGACGATTTCACCGACAACTACGACCCGGCGCTGGAGCGCTGTTGGATCGCCGAGGACGCTGAAAACAAGTTCGTCGGCTGCGTCGTGCTGGTTAAGGACCGGGACGCTGCGGACGCTGCGAAACTCCGCCTGCTGCTCGTGGAGCCGAGCGCGCGGGGCATGGGGGTTGGGAAAAAGCTGGTGGCACAGTGCATCGCGTTTGCGCGGGAGGCGGGGTATCGCAGGGTTGTGCTTTGGACGCAGAGTGTGCTGGTTTCGGCGAGGCGGATATACAAAGCGGCGGGGTTCAGGATGCTGAAGACGGAGGAGCACGAGAGTTTTGGGGCGAAGGTGGTGGGTGAGTTTTGGGAGTTGGTTCTTTGATGGGGGCGGGGGAAAGTGGCGGGTTGTTGGGTGATTGATGCGTTTGATACTTTTTTGCATGTTCAAAGCCTCAGATGGCCTTGTCTGCTGTCGCCGGTGATGCAAATGTGCGATTCGGTAAGTGTTGGCGCGTCTGTCATTTCCCTCTCCAACTGCGAATGGTCTATACTACATTTGAAATGGCCATGCGCCGGAACTCTGCATGGTTTTAAGATGGTGGCCGTGAGAGCAACTTCACAACAGCGATCATATCCTCCTCGCCGAGTCCAGACTCAATTGCTTCTCCGTACAACGATTCGCACAGCTGTGCAAGTGGCGACCAGGTGTCTGCCGCCTTGACTGCCGACTGAATGAGTTGGGCACTGTTGTAGCAATCCTTCATGGCTGCCTGAGGAGACCAGTCCTGATTGATCATCTTGGCAATCTTGAGCTTCGAGTAAGCCGAAGCCAACGGCCCGGCGTCGAGCACCATTCCAAAAGCCTGAAGGTCGAGACCTTGCGCCCGGGCCAAGTTCATCGACTCGGCGAGTCCCGCCGTCATCGTGACGAGGTAGAGGTTGACGGCGTACTTGGTCTTGAGTCCGGATCCGATAGGGCCGCAGTATACAGCGGCGCAGGTAATAGGCTGGACGATATCTTCGATGCTCGCGCAAGCGAGACGGTCGCCCGCCATCATACCAACGAGGTTTCCTTGTTCGGCCGGAACTTTGCTACCGCTGACGGGCATTTCGATAAATCTGCCACCTGCTTCGTGGACGTAGTTTGCGAGGAAGTTGCTGAATTCGACCGACACGGAACTGGTGTTGACCAGCAGCTTTCCTTGAAGCGCTTTTCTAAAGTCATCACTGAGGATGGATTGTATGGCGGGCCCGTTGAAAAGCATGGTGAAGACAATATCCGACTGTTCAACAACTTGAGATGGAGTTTCGCCGATTGTAGCTCCAGCCTTCGTCAGTTCCGGGTATTTCGAGGGGCTCCGATTCCAGACCGTGAGAGGAAATTTGCGGGAGAGTCTCAATGCCATTGGCGTCCCCATCATCCCTAGTCCAATAAATCCAACTCTCATCTTGGCCATGAGTGGTGGAATATTGGAATGCATGTCGTGAGATTCCGAGGGTTTAATTTTGTTCTTGGTTCTTGTAGTTGAAGGAAGCTCACGAGGTGGGAATGGAGCTGGTATATGTTGATAGATAGGGCCTTTAAGGAGCTTCCGAATTTAGCACAGTGGCGGAGGCAACTTCGACCAAACAGAATTCGGAGGGCCTCGGAGGGAGCAAAAGACAGGCGTGGTCAACAGCTTAATAAAATGCAAGGTTGCGTCACAACATTGCAGTCTACACTAAGACTAATGAAAGCGACCCATAATACATGTCTATTTCGCCCTTGACTGATTTGATGCCTCGGAAATTTGACTCAGGGTCCGTGGGCTTCGCTTACTGAGCGTGACTAAAACCGCCGTCGTAAACCTCCCCGTTCCAGGACCTTCAGAGAGACGAGAGCATGTACATCACATGAGAAGATCTTCGGTAGTTTCGTCAGAAGTAATTTAGGAACACCTTCGAACAACTTCTCATGAAATAATAGTGAACTCCTGATTATCCAGGACTGTATTGGCTATGATGAGCCACACATTACCGATTTCCAGAAGGAAACGTGATTAATGAGGTGGTAGATTAATACATAAAATAGTCCCATCTATCTCTTCTTGCATAGCCTTTGCTAAAGCATGCACTGTCCAATCGTCAAGAAACATTTTCAACAAAGTGACCCTTGCGAGGGACATGAACGAAAAGCATTGGAGCCTTCCGTCTCTTCATCATGACTTGTAGGGTCGCCCCTCGAGTCTGGTAAAGCGTCCTCGTGGAGAAGACCTACCCCGCGCTTGAATTCTCGCAACCAGTCGGCGGTATCAGCTGGATTTTGGTTCCACGGGTCATCACTAAAAAGACAGGCGGCGATGGATTAACAAGCCTAGATCTTATCCAAAACGTTGGACTGTTTGTAAACAGGGGACTGCAGAACGGACTCACTCGTCAAACATGATCCATCGAGCCTGGTGCTGAAGCTCCTCATCAGTGGGCACATGCCTGTTCGGGTTGCGTGTAGAGATGGTGATCGCCACGAACCGAGACAGGCCCCTGGCAAGGCGTCTGTAGCAGTTGTTATGATCAGTGAGGAAGAACGGTGTGGCGCTTTCAATCCCATTGCTTGTCCCAGAGCCAGGGGTAGAGCCACCAGCAGCTGCACTACACAAATTACTGGACGTTAAGAGCACTGGATCTATCGTCGAGAGCCCATCACTCGGTAATTCTGAGCTCATAATTGGGTCATCGACCGAGATGCGCTGCATCTCAGTATCATTGGCCAGTGCAGGCGCCGACGAGCCTTCTACCAATGGTAGATCCGCGCGGCGGCGGAAAGGCGCAAGCCAATGTGTTGAGCTATAAATCAGACTTGTCAACAGTTTAACAAACGTCTCTGAGGGGTTTGGCGACAAAGCTTCCATGCACCTAACAATGCTACATGCCTCGCTCTGGAGCTCAGCATCTCCCACTTCCAAACCTAATAGCTTTGGCATATCCACGTATTCATGCAGCTGCGCCTCCATATTGCATGCCTCGAAGATGCTGTCTTTGCCGTGGATTTTCAGATGGGTGATTCGAGACTTGGCAGCGCTTTTCATGGGGCGTATTCGCGCCTGATTGGTGATTTCCTCGGACGACATGAGAAGGTCGCGGAGCCAAGATGGCGGTGGTGTTGCCGGGTCTCGCGAAAGCATTTCGGAGCCGAAGATGATGCAGCAGGCTTCGTACTGAAGCTCCTGATCAGAAGGCATCGAGTGTTGGGTATTGGAGTAGTTCATTGCGAAATAGTCCAGTTCTATCTGAATCAGCTCGAATGCACTGGTCGGGGTCTCAGGCGGCCCTTGGTGCGTGGTGAACGGCCAGGGCGAGTTGCGCTCGTAGTGGATGAGGTCTGCAGCCGGTTGTTAGCTTACTATGGGTAGGTGAAAACTCTGGAATGTTGCGTACATGGGGGTATGGAATTCTCAACCATGTCGAGTACGGGGGTCTCAAAGCCCCAGTCGCCCTGCCAATCGGCAATGGTTTTTCCGTTTTTGAAGTGCTCGGCCAAATGATCGATTCGGTCGGCCCAGGTGCTCAAGACCAGACCGCAAAAGCCGCACCGAGAACGTATGTCTTGGCTCTCGCACTTCCATTGCTCCATCGGCCACTTCCTGAACTGAGCGTCGTGTACCAGCTTCAAGTGCTGCTGGAGATGATCTTTCCGATAGAAAGTTCGATCATCCAGCAGCCGCTCTTGGCAGGCCTCGAAGTTATGTTTTGTCAGATGGTCTTGATCCGGATCGACCTGTCCGCAATAAACACAAACCAACTGTGATTCAACGTTAGTGGCGGTAGGGCCATTTGGCGAGCACCACCATTGTTCAAGCGAGAGATGTAACGACTTTTCGTGGCGCTCCCAGTTGTGTTTGGTTTTGAATGTCTCAGTGCAGAAGGTGCACTGGAAAGTATGACAGGCCTGAGACAGCGAATCGACACCGTGATGTTTGGTTCGCTCCGCGTGTGCCCGCCGCCTTCTGCGTTTGGTGGGTTTCTTGATGCAACCGAGGGATCCCAGCGAGGCGCGAGAAGTGTTCGAGTGGGCGAGTGAGAGTGAACTTCCGCTGGAGTGTGAAGTAGTGCCTGCGCTGCTAGCAGGCGAAGCTCTATACAAAGAGTTTGCCGGGCGATGTTTGTTTGAGAGTCCGGATACTGCGCGCGCAATTGCCGAGACACTGGCAGGTTCGCTTTCGGGCGGCGAGTTCTGCCACCTCTGGAGTGGATTCATATTCTCGAACGGAGCAGGGGAATCGCGCCGGCGAGGCACGTCGCGAGAGGGAGATTCAGTTGACGGCACCAGTGTTCGTGGGGGTTGGAATTTCATCCGCCGGCGGGCATTGGCGAACCAGTTCGTGATTTGTGGCTTGCTGAGGCCAGTTTGCCTCTCGATGATCTCCATGTCCCTCGCGGTGGGGTATGGGTGTTGAGAATGCTTCCAGAACCAAGATTTCAAGACTTTGATTGACCCCGAAGAAAACCGCTTTCCAATCTTCGGGGGCGTTGTCGCGTCAGCGCTGAGAGCCTGCTTACTAGCAGTGACTTGGTCTGGAAGGTCTGCGGGCTCACAATTCTCTAGAGCCAGTGTCGAGGTGGCGACACTCGGGTGGAGGGCTTCCGTGGTGCCGTCACCACGGCATGGCTGGCTCGAAACGTCCAAGGAAAGACCATCTCCTTGGTGCAATAGAGAATCTGATGGATGCTGTGATAACTCCGTAGAAAAGAGTTGTTCAGCACTGTTGTTGCGAAGACCGTAATCGAAATCGGGAATAGCGAGGTCCATGTCAAAAGCGGTCCCGAGCTCGTCAAAACACTGCGCCATGTTCAATCGACTGGCCCATCGGCTGGTCCAGCTTACACAATGTTTATTGCCGCGAGGGGTTGGGCGCGTTGTCAAGGGAGGGAGAAATGCATAGTAGAGTGCGGAGCTAACAGGGGAGATCCACTAAACTCATGTCAATTTCTCCCTTCGACTGCCCGGGGATTTGGCCGGTCTTGCGCACGACTCAGGGATACGGGGCAGCTGATTGGTCAGGCTCGCAAGCACAGCTACCTTAGCGCTACCGTATGGCGCTAATGAAGCCCTCTTCTAGCACCACTTGTGCGGACTTTGGCAATCCAAGCTTTGCTCAAACGGATGCTTTGCAAGCGGAACCCCACCAATATTTTTTTTGCAGTCGTGCCACTAAGTACAATTTCAATCTTGTGCTATTGCCCACGAAAGGGTTAGATCTCTGCAACTGTGTTTCAGGAACGCAGTACAATCCTCTCTGAATGCATTACTCCACGTTGACCAATTATTTGTGGCAAGCATTCCGGAATGAAAAATTAAATCAGTTCAAAATGTACCACAAAGGATACGAAAGAGGGTTTCCATCAAAAAAGCTGAGACACGCCACGAATTCTGCCACTCTACTAAAGTGCAAGAAAATAATTGAAGCGCAGTGACATCCGTCCAACGTGCAACTACAGCGGCTTTCTACAATTTCGTCCCCTCAAAGGTGCCGTGCCGTCCAGCCCCTCCACTGAATCTTGCAGCACCTTTCACGCTCTCCGTCGTGATGACCTTGACCCCTTGATCAAACTCGTTCCTCAGCGCGTCTTCAAACGAGCTCGCGTCATACACCGAATAATAACAGCTCGCCCGATCGACATTCATACAAGCCTGCGGAAACGCAAGCAGCTGTCTCGCGATCGCCGTCGCTTCCGCCAACGCCCTTCCCTCCGGCACGACCCTATTCGCCAGCCCCATCTCCAGCGCCTCACGCGCAGCCACGCCGCGCCCGGTCAGAATCATATCAAGCGCGCGGCCCAGCCCTACGATAGCCGGGAGGCGGACCGTACCGCCGTCAATCAGAGGTACACCAAACCGCCGGCAGTAGACGCCGAAGATGGCGGATTCGTCGGCGACGCGCATGTCGCCGAGGAGGGAGAGTTCGAGGCCGCCGGCGACGGCGTGGCCCGACACGGCGCTGATAACGGGCTTCTTGATCTGCATGCGCGACGGGCCGATGGGGCCGATGTTGCGGCCTTCGACGCGGTGGTTGGCGTCGATGATCGGGCCTTTGTAGGTGGAGTCGCTGGTGTCGAATTTGGCTACTTCGTGCAGGTCGAAGCCGGCGCAGAAGGTGCCGTGGGCGCCGTGGAAGACGCAGACTTTTTGGGTCGCGTCGTTTTCGAAGTCTAGGAAGGCGTCGGTGAGCCTCTTGCCGGTCGGGCCATCGATTGCGTTTCTACGACGGAGCCGGTTGATGGTGATGGTGGTGATTCCGTCTGAGGTCTTGTCGACCTGGACGGCTTGCGGTTCGGTGTCTGCCATTGTCTCGATAAGAAAAAGTTGCGTTCAAGTGTCTCTTTGCAGAGGAACTTCAAGACGGCCGAGATTCCTTTGTCTAGTGTCCCCCAGAAGGCACAGGAGGGAAGCAGTTATTTACGGGCGGATATGGTGTCAACTGTTCGTACAGTAACCCGAGGTAAAACTGCGCTGCCATCCTCCTGGCCGTCTCTCCTGCCAGGCGCGGGGCCACAAGCAAGTCCAGAATGACTCCTCGAATACCCCGCATGTACGCCCTAAAATTACATAGCGGCCACTGCATGCCACGACAGGCTTACTAATAGGGCAATTACTAAAAGCCAAGGATGTGATCCCTGCCTCATGCGCCTTAAACTGACAGAATCACGAGATAGCCGCGCTTCAGATGGGAGTGTTCTTATAGCAGCACTGGAAAAAATATCAGCACTCAAACCTTCTCAGTACACAGGCGATCTTCATCCTTGTGCATTCATTTAAGTAGAAAAGGCTGGATGGCGGCGAATCCAACATTGCCTTTCAAGCTTGACAGAATAATTCACAAAGTGCAAGGGTGGTGCCATCCAGCGATGCCTCCAACAATTGTATCCGACCCGTGATGCGTTGAATTACTGCAAATATGTTCATGGTGCCGGCTTCGGTCCGAAAAGTTCCAGAAATGGTCACCAGAAACAGCTAAAAGGCAAGCTTAAAACAAAACTCGAAATGATTCGCGGAATCGGTGCAATGCAGTTGTTTTAAGGCAGGCTGCCATCGTCGGTCCGGGCTCTGGTGCAAGGCTAAGCGCGCCTCTGTCTCGGATTCCCCCCGGATCGCCTTGCCGAAGAACCTCGGACATTTGCCGCTGTCGGGTCCGCGCGTCCCGCTGTCAGGCGGCGTCTTGTCCGTTAGCGGCAACGGACCCCGGAATCTTGAAGCAATTCGAACGTGAGATTCTACTCCTGCTGTTTGGTATGTCTCTTCATTTCGGCATTGTGGCTGCGAACGACAGAACCACCACTCCAATATCCACGTGGCAAAGCAATACTGTGCAATTGCAGCACGACATTATGATAGTTCTTCGTCGCGAAAAGCAGGAGCTGTAGAAATGTGTCCCGCAAGAAGCCTCGCTGTGACGAGAAAGACTGTGGGTTGCTTGGACATTGCGCCACGGCCATGTGGATATTGCTTTTCCAGCACGTGGAGTATCCCACGTGGACGCCTTGACAAGCGATCAAAGAAGGTTACGATGCAGCACGATCTCGGGAAGTATATGCAGAGGTTCCTTGGGGGAACGCAGGTATTGCCGAAGCAGAAGTCTAGAAGAACATAGAATGGGGCGTTATTTGACGAATCTCAAACACACCTGCGGCTCTTCAGGGGACGCGACTACCAGCTTTCAGCTGAGATCTGCCACAGCGCCAATTGTGGCGTAGATCGTCACGGCTGTTACAAGGGTGAAACGCTGTTCCATTGGCCAATTTTGCGGAGCGGCTGAGGGCTATAGTCGCAGAAATATACCGAGCGCGTTCTGTTGCAGTTTCGGTTTTCACTGCGACGACGAAACCACAAACTTCGTTTGGATGGGCTGCACATCCTTTTAACAGCAGCCGGCGACCCGTTTCCTCGCTTCTTCAGAGAGATTCATTCTTTTTAACTTTACTCTCCGTCCCAGGTGGACCAGCATGTCTCATTGGTCCGGCCCAGCTGTATGGATAAGCTTACATCCCTCCAAATAGAGTCAATGCACTGACGCGTATCTGTGCCAGGTCGCTACCGAGAATAGGACAGGAGCCATTTTCGCGGGCAACTTCATTCCACAAATTTTCGCATCAGCCTTCATTATCGCCCGAATAATATCCAAAGCATGGATCCGGCGAAAATGGGGCGCAGATGACAGCATACTCTGCGTCGCATGGGTAAATACCGCCCTGTGATCCAGAAAAATTCATCACTGACGGCGCGCAGGTCCTCTCGCTCGCTCTGACGGCCCTGTCCTGCATCCAGACGCATTACGGCGCCGGAATTCACATCGACCAACTGCCGGGCTCGATCATCAAGATCAACGCCAAGATCGACTACGCCTCGTTCCTGCTCTACAACCTGGCCCTCTCCCTGACCAAGATCTCCATCTGCCTGTTCTACCTGGACATCTTCGCCGACCCGCTCAACCGCCTGCTGGCCAAGATCGCCTTCGTTTATATCGTCCTATACACGATCCCGCTCGTCCTCGTCTCGGCCTTCCAATGCATCCCCGTCACCGCCTTCTGGAACCCGCGCATGGAGGCCAGCTGCATCGACATGTACCCGCACCTCGTCGCGTCGGCCGTCTTCAACACCCTCGCCGACACCTGGCTCACGCTGCAGGTCGTGCCCAACATCCTGCCGCTCCAACTGCCCAAGCGGCAAAAGATGATCCTGCTCTTCGTCGTCTCGCTTGGATGGCTGTAAGCTTTTTCCCCCTTCTCCCCCTCCCCCCACACCCCCAGCTGACCCTTACTCCCCCCAGCGTCATCATCGCCAGCATCTTCCGCATCTGCCGCCTCAACGCCGTCACCGACCCCCGCGACTTCACCTGGGCCGACTACGACGTGACCATCTGGTCCGCCGTCGAAGTCGACGTCGGCCTCGTCTGCGTCGCCGCCCCCGCCACGAAACCGCTGTTCAAGAAGATCGCGCCGGGCTTCCTGCGCGACTTCGCGACGCGCATAACGCGCGTGACGCCTACCCAACAACAACAAAAGCCGCTCGGCCCCGAGGAGTGGGCCTACTCGATGCCGAATCGGCCGGAGAAGCTGGTGTTGCCGTTGTATAGTAGTCGGTATGAGGATGATGTGGAGACGGTGGCGACGTTGAGTAAGAATTGGGATGTTGGCGGGTTGTTGAGGGCGGCGAGTAGGGGGAGCAGTAGGAGCGGCGGCAGCAGCAGCAGCAGGAGGCCGTCGAGTGGGAGCGTGGGGGATAGTAGCAAGTGTGTGGATTTGGAGAAGATGGGCGGCCTGGAGCAGGGCTCTCGGTCGAGTCATGACGGCGGGTCGGATGGGAGCAGCGCGCGGCTGCAGTTTGACGACTCGGGCATGATGAAGGAAAAACAGAATTTTTAACGTATAATGAGTGATACCCCAATTTGATGTTCGCAATGACAATAACGTCTTGGATGCTGAGTGATCTCGTCGGGTGGTGACTTTGCGACTTGAGCAGTGAAAGAAAGACAAGTAAGCAGTGTGTTTGGATCTGCTCAACCAAAGCATACACATCGGAAATTAAAGCTGGAAACGAAGAGGCCAGACCCGTGGGACTTTTTTGATTGATGATGAGAGCTGTTTGATCAAGTCCGGGGTTGAAGAGCCACACAGCACTTCGTGGAAGACGAGCTAGAGGCGGAAGGCTTCGGCAGGGGTTTTATTAAGCGAGAAGGCGGTTAAGCTCGGGAGGGCTTAGACAAAAGTGGAAACCCCATGGAGGGTGGATTCAGAAGACTGCGGTGGATTGGAGCATACATTCTAGGGGGGCTTGTGGGTGGGCCAGTGCGCGGTTTGGCAGGCTTCGGAGCAGTAGGCGGTGGTGCGGCAGCGGGCGCAGCGGTTGAGGGCGATGGAGGAGGCCTGGCAGGCGGAGCAGCTGGTGGGGGGTTGTTGTTCGTCGGACATGGTTGCGGTGGGATTGTGGGTGGGGGGGTTGGAGTGGAAGAGAGAGGTGGAGAGATGTGGAGAGGAGCGGGAATATTTGAGGAAAGAGGTGAAGAAATTTCTAGGAAGGACGCGACGAAGTATGAGAAAGAGCGGTGAGGTTGGGAGACGCGCCGTGACGCGTTGTTTGCTAATTGTCACGGCAATCGACGTCTATTCCGTTGAAATAAGCACTCGCGCGATTGCACACCACAGACACCTACCTAGCGCTATTTCAAGCCCATAGACACCTAGCGCGAAAAGTACAGTCCACCCGGTCCAAAGTCAGCGTAATTTCACCATGTGAAAGCGAATTAGGCAAGGGTATCCATGCATATCAGTGTAGCTTAACCATGGAACCGGTATTAGGAATGTTGTGGCCGGCTCTCGGAATCCACGGGCTTCTGACATGAGTACAGGTACCTGCAACTATCAGCAACAAACTCCAAAAAAAAACAGGCTCAAACTCACAGCGGCGCATAATAATGCTTCGTCGGATTGCGCATATCCCTCTGCGCTTCCATAATGCTCAGCTCAATGCTCTCCCTCGACATGCCCAAATACCGACTAAACACCGCCGTCGAAATCGCCTGCAGGCCACTCTCCAAATTCTCCAGCGCCGCCTTCCCCAACCTCTTCTCCATCTGACCCCGCGGCCACGTCCCCAACGGCCACGCCGGCTGCTCTTTCCTTAAATTCACAAACCCCAGCGCATTCAAATGCGTCTCAAACGAGCGACAAGCCGTCGTGTCAATCCCGGCCCTCGCCGCCCCGCGCCTCACATCCTCCGACCACTTCAACAACGGCGACTCCTCCTCCTGCCTCTCCCCACCATCCACCGACCTCCACGGAAACGTAATCTCCCTCAACTCCAACCACCCGCCCGGCGCAAGATTCTCCCAACACTGCCTTAAGAACCGCGGCCAATCATGAATCCCCATACACAGCATCCGCGCGTGGATGAAATCGAACTTGCGCCCGCCAAACGCCCAGTCCCGCTCGGCGTTGTCGACCAGGAACTCGCAGTTCGGCGGCACGAAGGCGGGCTGCACGGGCGAGAGGTCGGTGCCGATGACGTGCGCATCCGGGTGCGCGTCGGCGAAGGCGATCGTCCACGCGCCCGTGCCGCAGCCGACGTCGAGGACGGAGTGGAGCGAGGAGGAACGGTGGAGGGGGGAGAGGTAGAGCGTGTTGTGTGAGGTCATGAGCCACATCACGTGTTGGAGGTCGAGACGGGATTGTTCGAGGGCGTCGTTGGGGAGGTTGTAGGCTGGGGGAGAAGAGAGTGAGTAGGGAAAAGCACGGTGAGTATCAGCGGGGGAGGTGTTGGTGGAATGCTCACTGCCGTCGTCGTAGGCGTGGTAGCGACGCCCGTTCTCGAAGCGCCATTCCGTAGCCCTGCTCGCGGATGACGTGAAGGCCCTGCACAGATCGTTAGCGACGTCTATCGGATTTCTGATTCTTGGAACAGGGTCTCTTACGAGTCAGCATCGTCAGCGACGCCCAGAGCCGAGTCGGCATCCTGATCGTCGTCGGGTGAGCGCATGGACATCGGGAGAGGCGGGAAGGGCCGGCACCTACGTCCACCTCTAGATGACGGCCCAGGAGGGATTCATGCGAGCCGTTGTGCTCCCGTTGGTCTAACTCGGCCATTATTTTCAGAGGGTGGAGGCTGTCTTTGGCGAGGAATCTTCAGGGACAACGAGCGGTGGTAGTCACTTGGATCTCCACTTTGCTGTGCCGCTCGGGCGGTGTCAAGGATCTTTCTCAACGCGGAGGTGCACCGACCACCTCATATATCGACGCTCTTGACGTCGTGCCATTAGCAGCACCATCGAGCTTCCAGGAAACTAGAGTGCCATCGCCGTTCTTCTTTATCGTTAGCAGACAGCTTTCATGGGTCACGCCATCTACAGCCCTGACGAGTGCGACTGGACCGTAGGCTTAGGAAGGTATGTGAGATTTACCTGATCATGACTGATGGAGAAAAGCAGGTCCAATTTTTTGTCCCTCGCTGTGCCGTCCCGTAATCTATTCTGTTGTACATACTGGCGCCTCCTGCTACCCCACCGTGCCCCTCATCACAATCAATACGAGGGGCTCATTAATGGAAGACATCAGCACGCGGGATAAATATCACTATGTGAATCGTGAGACCGACATGCGGGCCGTAGCACCGTAGGCCCACGGTCCAGTGCGTATGCGTATTACGTCGTTGGGGGAATCTGAAGTATTGCGTGATTGCTTCGTATTGCGCAATTACGGATGCGGATACGCCGAGCCAATGTCTGATCGAATCAAAGTTGATTGTTTCCCTATTCAAGAGTGACTATTCAACATATCGCTTACCCTCAGACCAAGCTCTGCATTTTGTTTCGTAGTAACGTCCCTTCTAGGATATTTGTACCGAATGTAGCTGGCCTGAACCTGCTCCCATTATAACCCGTACGCCAAAGAGAAATGCTTAAAAGGATTGAAAGGCAGCCTCTGTAGCTTCAAGCTGACCATCAACCTCTTCTCTCCCACCACTCGCCCGGCATGAGGTTTCTTCCCGTCCTCATTTCTTCCTTGGCTTTGGCTCGGCGCAGCCTCTGCAAGCCGAACATTGTTTTCATTTTCACTGATGACCAAGACCTCCATCACAGCTCCGTCGACACGATGCAGTCCGTGCAAGAACTGGCCACAAAGGGAACCTCTTTCAGCAACCACTTTGCCACCATTGCTGTGTGCTGCCCGAGCCGCGTGTCATTGATGCGCGGTCAAGCAGCCCACAATACGAACAACACGGCCATCTCCTCTCCAGGGTAAGAGCCAACACTGTCCCTTGTCTTCGCGTACCTGTCGGTAACCCGAGACGACCATAGAGGCGGCTACCCAAAATTCGTTGCCTCGGGAGAAGATGACGACTACTTGCCGCACTGGCTGGTCAAGGCAGGATACAGCGCAAACTGTGATTCGTCCCACTAATGACTATGCGGAGGCGTCAGTACTGATTTCAGAATTATATAGACATTGGCAAACTCTACAACGGAAACGCCATCACGAATTATTCCCCGGCTCCGAAGGGATGGAGTCATATTGATGTTTTGGTAGGTCGGATGTCTCTACATTACCTCTACCTATTTGTGTTAACGTGCCGACACGGCAGCTCGAACCATACATCAATTTCCATGATACTGTCGTCATGTCAGAGAATGGTAAGAGGCCCGTATGGTACGGAGGCTGGCAGCAAACCGATGTGGTGCGGATTAAGGCGTATGTATTCCCGAGCCAGCGGTAAGTGGGTTCTGGAATTAACTGAATCTTCGATTAGACTCTCCAGGCTTGAGACATTGCTCGGAGAGGACGATCCGTTCTTCCTCATGATTGCTCCTACTGCGCCGCACGTCCACAATCTCACCGATCCCCCGATTCCACCCGCACGCTACTTGGAGAAGTTTTCGAACATGACGGTGCCTCGTGTTCCCAACTTCAACCCTCCAGATGAGGAGCAGAAGGGAAAACCAAGCTGGCTTAAGACGCTTCCGGCGTTGAACCAGACTCAGATCAACGACATTGATCACCTATACCGCCGGCGCTTACAGGCCCTGCAGGGTGTAGACGATATCGTAAAAGACGTTGTCACAATGTTGGAGGGAAAGAATGCCTTGGATGACACATATGGTAAGTGCAGCAAACATCCGCTCTCGCTTCTGTACCAACACATCCAGTCATCTTCTCCACCGACCAGGGTTACCACCTTGGGACCCACCGCCACAGTGGCAAGTGCCTTCCATACCTTGAAGATACCAACATCCCTCTGGTAGTAAGAGGCCCGGGAGTGCCAGCCAGTGTCACCTCTCGCACCCCCAGCACGGTGACAGACTTTGCCCCGACATTCCTTGAGATCGCCGGGCTTGCAGCTGAAGACTACCCGCCCTTCTTGGACGGCGCAAGCCTGCTCGAGGCGTGGGAGAATCCCAATTCCTCGGCGCTCGCGAAAAAGAAAGAAGCCATCAACGTCGAATACTGGGGCAGTTCCTACACCGAGATCCCGACTTGGGCAGAAGGATCCTACGGCATCTACTTCCCGGGACTGTATCTCAACAACACTTACAAGACCATGCGTGTTGTCGGCGAGCATTCATCCTGGCTCTACTCGCGATGGTGCACCAACGACACGGAACTGTACAACACGAAGGTACGGCCGCCGTCCAGTCCTGAAACCTGCAGCTCTCGCTAACGCCGAGCAGGACGATCCCTACGAGCTCACCAACCTAGCCGACTCGTCCGACCCCGAGATCGTCCGCGTCAAGTCCAGGCTGAACGCGCTGCTCATGGTCACCAAGTCCTGTGCCGAAGACACGTGCCGTGATCCGTGGAGCGTCCTGCAGCCGCCGAACGACACTAACAAGATTTCCACCCTCGACGACGCGCTGGACCCGCGGTACGATGGCTTCTTCGCGGCCTTTCCGCAGGTCTCGATTGACGAGTGTCTGAACGTGCAGCTGTCTTCGAACGAGGGCCCGTTTTATCCTGTCGGTGCGGAAAACGGCCTCGGTCTGGCGTACCGCAAGAATACGGACTTTTTCTCCGAACCTGATTACACGCCTGTGAAGAGGGTCCCTGCTAATGCCGTTCCGGCGGGCGGATGGGATCAGCGGTATGCGACGGTGGAAGATCTGTTGCTGAGTGCTAGGGAGCTTACGGATGAGGAGCTTAGCGTAACTGAAGGATAAGCTCAGTAGGTCGGGTGTGTGAGAAAGTATAGCCGAACAGCTGTCAAAAAGAAATTCACGAGCAGAAAAAAAAGCGCGCGGATGACTTGGAGTATGAACATCTTTATTAAAAATATTGGACCGTACGCCATTTGCATTCTGAAAAAGCAGCCAACTCAGCAATCTCTGCCAACCAGTCCTCCAGCAGCTCTGAGCACCTCACTTTCCATCACAGTTGCATTTGGAATTGCGGGATGAAGAAAATCAAGCGACATCCTTCAACGCCTCAGCACACTCATCGAAGAGTTTGGCGTTGTCTGCAATGTACTTCTCGGTGACCACGATGAACTTCTTGATCGCGTCGAGATCATCCAATGCACCGGGATCGTGGAAGTTGTCAACTTCATGGTGCTCCACCTTACCCCATTTGACCACCCAGAAGCCCTTCTCTTCGACCCAGTCTGTCTCAGCGACGTTCAGCCGCCAGTACTTCTTCGCTAGCGGTTCAGGCGCGAAGGCATTAATCAGACCGTGGAAGAGTGTGTGCGTGATTTCAGAATTGGTCGCGATGCTCGCGAAATTTTCGATGCTCTTAAAGCTGGGAATTACACTCCCCTCAGGAACGGGCGTGTTGGCGGGAATTCCTGTGCCGATGCTCAGGAAGGACTGGGTTTTTCTGGATGCCCCGTAGACGCTAAGGACTTCCGTCCAGAGCCTATGGTCCGTTAGAATGAGACGGAAAATCAGAGGGTGAACATCTACTAACCATCCCAGAGGGTTGTTGGCGCCCAGCCCACCATCCACGAGCTTGAAATCGCCAACCTGGATGGGTTTAAAGTAGTACGGCGCGGCAGACGTTGCTCTCGCGGCTTCCCAAATCTTAATGTTCGGAATTGCCGACTTCTCAAGTGGATTCTCGTACGAGCGAAGGAACATCGGCGCGCGGTTGTTGGCGGCTTTGCTCTGAACAGCCATAACGAATCTAGTATTTTTCAGCATTTACTCTCAGATGAAAGGACAGATCAGTACACTTTGCAGCGGCGAGCCTTTGCCTCATCATTGAGAGATTCAGTATCCTCCAAGAGGGGCTTATCCTCTTCCACGCCTTGATTCTTGAGAATCTTCTTGACGGCGTTCACCAGCGGCGCGTCATCGTAGAATGCGCCCGTGAATGTAATGTTTTTCCACTGAGTGATCCTCCAATGTTTGAACACGTCGTTCATGAATTCATTGTACGCGTTGATGCACTGCTGCACATCCATTTGGAGGCGACCGAGCATGATCGCGATCAGACTATAAAAGGTCAGAAATGCTATGCAGCGGTATCCAGCTGGTAGCTCACCCGCCTGCGCTTGTGCCACCAATCATGTCAAAAACATCGCATGGCTTCTTGTCTGGGTAAGCTCTATCCATGACAGCCTTCAGGAGGTACAGAGACGACATTCCGCGGACTCCTCCTCCGTCTTTCAAGATATCAGTTTGCGCACAACAAACGGATCAAGCGGGATACACGTACCAAAGGAGAGGACTCGGAGAGGAGGCTGATTCCCACCCTTCTCAATAAGGTTGGCCGTCTTCACGGCAGGTGATATTGAAGGAAGCAAATCCACACCCATGTCTTCATTGACTTTCCGAAATGCCTCGTCAATCGCGGTGATCTTATCGATGATTGGGCCGTAAGTGACGGATCTACGCTGGACTAGAATTCAAAGTTAGAGCCAAGCTTGTAACGAGCCAGATCTCTAATACACGCATACCGTTTTGGTCACTGATGTCGAAGAGGAGGTACCCGTTCGTCGCGAAGATCTGCCAACCGCGGAACCTCGCGCAAATGCGCACTGCGATAACATTTCCGGCTTCGAGGACATTCAGCAGGTCGCGCTCATGATTGAAGGTGCCACCGGCCTTCCAGCCGTACTTAGGTGAATTGACCCTGTTGGGATGACTAGTCCAAACGAGGTCGACGCGGTCTTCGCTCTTCCTGGGCGCCGTAGCTGCGTCACTCTCCAGGATGGCGATCTCTAACCACGTCCAGTTACCAGCGGAAATGTCATCGACGCTGCCCTGGTCGTGCGATTCGGCAAAAAGCTTCACCGCGCGGATCCTATTCAGCAGCGTGGACTCGATAGGCTGTGTCGGTTAGTCGGTTGTTTGTGGAAGGGGTGAGCATATGACTTGCTGGTGATTTGAACCATGTTTTGGCTTGAACCTTGTCATCAGAAGCTCTGACGGACTCCTCTTTGTCGCATTTGATTACGTATCGACCGGCGGGGATGTGTGACGACTGAGATGGCAGAGGCGGAAAGCCCTTGACCGTAACCTCAGTCAAATGACTGAGATCATCCATGTCGAATTGAATCTTGTGTGAGTTGGATGGCAACAGCTTCCTTAATCCTGCTGGATTTATACCATTCTCTTTCCTGCAAGCATCTGAATTCGTTGCGAACGATAGAAAATGCATCGGAATCTCTACGACGCAAGCGGGGTCTTCGGGTTCGATTGCAGGTAAAGGGAGTCCCTTCATCGAATCAATCAAGCGGCCACCCATACGCTTAGATTAATCAATAGATTGATAAGCGCTTGGCAAGCTGGATCAGCATGTAGCTTTACTAAAATCGAGTTTTTCAGCAGCTCTGCGACCGTGCGCGAGGATAGTGTTACCATAGTGTTACCATAGTGTTACCTGCAACGAAATTTCTCTGCTCCTAAAAGAGAGTGCTGCGCACATGCCTTGTCCTGGCAGCTTCTAGTACGGCGAATAAGAGAGTGCATTTCCTGTATACAAGACCGAATTTGTTTCTGTTAGCGTTATGGATAAATTATGCGCAGCGTGGTCAGATGGCGTGTTGCACGTACCAACACTATGGTAGATTCAGTTATTCTGTCGCTATCCGCAGCGTTATCCACGGCTGCTAGACAGCTCTAATTGGCTTAGTATATCATGCAAGTTCGTAGAATGTCTTTTTCCTCTTTTGTTCTTACCGAACCTCTTACCGTTTACGAAGAGATGTAAAATTAGTGACACTAAGCCTATTATGTTCAATATTTACACTACATTCCGCTTACCAAGCGCTTGTAATTAATCACCTTTATTGCAGGCAAAAGCGCGTTGGTGATGTCTCGCATAACTAGGAAAAACGTAAACTTTGGAGCAACACGTGCTAGTCGGACGGGCCAAGGGATAAGAGGTTGTTTGCCTAATCCATGTTTTCTACAGTGGCATATTTGGAAATAATAGAGCTAATTCAAGCTCTCTATATTTTGCGGAACTTCCTACAGAAAAGTCCGAGTATTATTACTTAGGAAGACTCCTCACCCAGGCCGTGAGCAGTCTCTATCCGCATGCGGCGAAGAGAATTCTGCAGCTAAATAGTCACCCGTTCCCCCTTAACTCAGCTGCTCAGCTCTGTAGTCTGATGGTAGTAGCTACAGCACACGCGCCGTGGCGAGTCCAGAAGAAAGGTTTGGCTGCTCATTCATCGAGCTCAGAACAAAAACCGTTATCTCGATTGTTCCACCCGTGGCGCGTTCTTTGACGTGGAATATCCGTTCTCCGACTCCAGGAAAGACCATTTCCTCTTCGATGCTCTATACCACGGAGCCGCCTCTTGCGGATGAAATCATCGTGGGTTTCTTTGGATGCACGGTCGTTCTCAGGTGTAGGTACTTCTCGTTGATGTTTCATTACCATTGATGGTTGCACCTCGCCATTGGGTCCGAGCTGGGCGGGGTCAAAAAGAAATATGTAGCAATCTGGCCTCAGCATGCCGTGCCCAATCGCAGCCGCAAAGTCAATTTCTCGGATCGGGTTCGGGACGAAAGATAGCCGATGATGAGGGAGTCGGGCGTTGAAGTACGATGGTGCACTGACCATTGCACGACCATCGGCCTGTCTCCGAGCGAACCACGCCGCTTACGCCTCCTACGCCGCCTCCAAGCCAATCCTTCTGCGGGTTCGCGTGCGCCAATCCTGCGCGGAAAAGCCCAAAACAGCTGTTCGTCGTGCGGCCGGGTAAAAAGGTGTAATTAAACTAAAAGCAAGGATCCAATCTCCTGATTATGGGGATGCGCGGACTCCTCGGGCCCCGCGGACCCCGGAAATGTATACAAACTGGCCCGCGGCCGCCGGCAACATAGTTTTGCAGCCCATCAGAGCAGCTGAGCGTCGGACGGATACGCAGTCCGGGCAAATCTCCTTTGTTTCCGCACCATGGCCATTAACAGGTCTGTACAATTGGACATTGCGGTGGTCCCGGCACTCACTGACATCTCCCGACCGAACAGCGAGCCGAAGCTCCGCAGAGAGATCCCCGAACGGTCATCCGGCCCGAAGAAACCGACCCCGACAACCAAAAAGGACGATGCCCCCGCCGTCATCGACACCGACTCCGACTCGCACGCCGGGTATGAGTTCGGCGGCCCGCTGGGCGTCGGCGCCATGATGATCGGCTTCCCCTGCCTGATGTGGTACATGTTCGTCGGCGCCATCTGCTACAATGGCCGTCTTCCACTACCGGAAGAGGGTCAATCCTTCCCCGATTTCGCCAAACACATCGCCGCCCTGGCCTACACGCACGCTTTCCCGCACGCCCGCGCCTGGGCCATCTACTGGACCTTCCTCGTGCTCGAAGGGCTGGGCTACCTCTACCTGCCGGGCGTGTACGGCAAGGGCAAGTACCTGCCGCATCTGGGGCGGCAGCTGGACTACTACTGCTCGGCCGTGTGGTCGTGGTACATCACGATCGGCGCGGCGCTGGCGCTGCACTACTCCGGGGTATTCAAGCTGTACACGCTGCTCGACGAGTTCGGGCCGCTGATGTCGGTGGCGATCTTCAGCGGCTTCATCGTGTCGGCGCTGGCGTACGTGTCGGCGCTGGCGCGCGGCGCGCAGCACCGGATGACGGGGAACCACGTGTACGACTTTTTCATGGGGGCGGAGCTGAATCCGCGGCTGCTGGGGTGGCTGGACTTCAAGATGTTTTTTGAGGTGCGGATCCCGTGGTATATTTTGTTTTTGCTGTCGCTCGGCACGGCGCTCAGGCAGCAGGAGCAGCTGGGGTATGTGTCGGGCGAGGTGTGGTTCATCTTGATGGCGCACTTCTTGTATGGGAATGCGTGTGCTAAGGGCGAGGAGCTGATCATTACGAGCTGGGATATGTACTACGAGAAGTGGGGCTTCATGCTGATCTTCTGGAACCTGGCTGGCGTGCCGCTGACGTATTGTCACTGCACTATCTACCTGGCTAACCATCATCCGGATGAGTACCACTGGAACCGCGGTGTGCTGGTGGCGTGGTTCGCTGCGTACCTGTTTGCGTACTGGGTGTGGGACACGGGCAACAGCCAGAAGAACATGTTCAGGGCTATGGAGCGTGGATCAGCGCTTAACCGCAAGACGTTCCCCCAGCTGCCCTGGAAGTACGTCAAGAATCCTCAAGTCATCAGGACCAATACGGGGGATAATATCATGTGTGATGGGTGGTGTGAGTACTTCCTTCATGATTGTTCTGTTTAGATGCTGACGAGATTCCTGCAGATGGCATGGCACGCAAGATCCATTACACCTGCGATTGGTTTTTCGCCTTCTCGTGGGGCCTGATCACGGGCTTCAACTCGCCATTCCCCTGGTTTTACTCCATCTTCTTCACTTGCATGATCATTCACCGCGCCAAGAGGGATATCGAGAGGTGTCGTGAGAGGTACGGCGAGGCTTGGAAGGAGTACGAGCGCCGCGTGCCGTATCTCTTTATCCCGGTAAGTCCGCCCAGAATCAGGAAGAAAGAAAGAACCGCACTAATCCGCTCTTCAGTACGTCTTTTGATCATGTGACGTGGCAACGGCAGAGACTTTGGTAAGTTATACGTAGTCAATAATGGCTGCTCTGATAGCAAATGAGTAGTGGTAGCGAGCTGTCTGGCTGGAAAAGGGACCAGCACCTTTCTTTTTGGTTTCTGAAAAGTTTAATGAGCAATCCAATTTTTAATTTAAATTTATTTTAATCAATTCCTCTATTTTACCAAAATACTCATGTTGAGCATGTTGGGAAGCCTCGACTCAGCGTGCAAAACGTTGCCCTCGACGCCGACATCGCGGCGCAGCTGAGGTGTGGATGGTGGCGTCAGCGCTGGATAGCACAGATCCTGCCGCCGTAGGCTACCTGCCGTAGGTACGGCGACAGGCAGCAGCACGCGGTGAGACAGATGCCAGAGCCATGGGCTGTGATCTCAGGGGCCCAGACTATTCAGGGCATTTTGACCGGCAGAAACGGAAGCTGCACGTCACTTTCACCATGCAGCACGCAGCGGACGATTGGCGTTGACGTCCCACAGTAATCAAGCTGCTGCAGCCACCAGGGAGAAAGTCCGAGCAAGGCTGAAGCTCCAAGGTCATGACAACACGGCTCAGTATCTATAATATGCTCGGAGCTTCCACGAACAGACTCCTATCGTTTGCAAACAATCTCGTCTGGGATCTCGTTTTACCTATCCTAGGTTTGTGGTACGGAAGATTATAGAAATCAACTCGACTGCTGGCCGTGCTTGGGTCATATTTACCTGCATTACCTTCGGCATTCCAACAACACAGGAACTACTACAAAATGGCTGTTACACAGTTGCAGTCTACGCCCATTTCTCGCACCACTCAGGGTTCAACTAATATTGAACTGTGTAAAAATGACTTCGATGTTACCCAATGGACCTGGACTGCACTGGGCTCACTTTCCACCAAGACTGACATAATTTCCTCCGCAAAACTCTTATCTGGTGACCAGAAGTCAGTCAATTGGAGGATACGCATCATGTAAGCAAGATTTCCCTTGAAAATACGTGGAGCTGACCGAAGAAACCAGTGCCGCTCCAAATTTCTTTGAGAGACAGGAACTCACCAGGTTTCTGGAGCATTTCCAGGTTCCATATGAATTCCGATCAGAACAGCGGTAGTGGGTAAACCATTCCGTCGGAAGGCGTCTGAGTAATGGTAATCAAATCAGCTGTAAGTTTTCGTACTACACATTGAGATGATTTGTTCGGAACTGGGGCTACATGAATGTTTTGAAGTTACATAATTTCGACTGGTTTCCAAAAACATCGATATAGAGAGATTCGATGAAGAAAGGCGTTGGCTCATTCAATGAGATAAGGCCTGGTTCAACTCTTCTTATGTCCTCATCGAAGATCGGAAGTTGTCAAGAGCAACGCTACTGTGTTTCGGGATCTCGAAAGAACTGAAGCATCGCTTCGAGATTCTGAGCCCTTGGCAAGAGCTTTTTGACCAGCCTGCGCTCATCTTTGGAGTGATATTTGAGAGTTTGTTTTGCGAAATGGATGATGCTGCATGGAAGCTCGCGGATGTATTTAGCAGCACTGAAAGGGTAAGTAAAACCATCCACTTCGAATCTTTGACAGACTCTTAACTGTTGTGCAGGAAGGATTAAACGCATTGGAGATGTTTGAAAAGTCGACCTCTGCAGAATTCGACCTTGCTCGGCTGCACGACGTTTCCAAACACGCAATATTCTTTCTCGAGGCGTTTCAGGCCAGATACGAGATTATTGACGGTCTGCTAAAGGTATATGAACCTGGAATTGACGCTAATATAAAAGCTGTCGAGCTCATTCTTCGGCATCGCGGTCACCCTTTCAAGTCTTCTCGGCTTCGGCTCGAAAGCCTCGAGAGAAGGATTTCCAAAATCACCGACATGGTAAATTATGAAGTTCGTTCTTTAAAAACTCGGTCAAAGTTAATGCCAGTAGTCTTTCAACGTTGTTACACAGCGTGATAGCCGGCTGATGGTGAAAGACAGCGGTCTGTGAAAGTCATTGCAGTAATGACATTGATATTCCTGCCAAGCTCACTTGTAGAAGCGCTCTTCAGCAGTAGCTTCTTCGATTTCGACTTGGACAATCAAGAGTCAGGTGGGAAAGCAAGGGTGCACATATCAAAACTGTTTTGGATATTCTGGGCAGTTACTATTCCTCTCATTACAACTACGCTGATATCTTTACTGGTGATGAGGGCTCGTAGGGTTTGGAACTCTGTCGAGAAAGTTTAAAATCAGTACCCTGTTATGAATTCAATATCTTCGTTGTTCACCTGTAAAGTCGTGCACAAAACATTTGTCACTGCCACATTGAAAGGGTGTAAGGGGCACAATTCACGAGCATGAGCGCACGAAGGAGGGATTCAATGGAACCCCTTTCTTGACGAGTTGGTGAGCTACCAGCCAGTAGCTTGAGGGTTGAGTGGCAAGGCTGAAACAAGGCGCGGCCCTTCGGCTTGGGACAACTCGCTAGCAGGCAGCATTGGTTGACGCATGCATGCAGAAACGCCACGGTACGAAAGGAAACACGGACTGAGCAATGAAGGGTGGCCGTTGCGCATGCGTGTGCTGTTTTAGGCCACCACACCTGTCCATTCAAGCACACCGGTACCAGCTCACAAACATCCCAATTTAGTACCTGGATCTTACCATGTGTCTGCCTCGCTCAGCCTTGCTAATCGCTTCATTGTGTCCCGCCGACGTTGGCTGCATCCACCCGGCCCTCAGTCGATCCAAGCCTGATTATCATCCCTGCGTCTTGTGTAACTAAATCCATTATCTCTTCTCCATAACATGCTCAATATCAAGACTAAAAGTCTCCGCGATTTCTCCTGTAGGAAGATACGGGAGTGTATGCTACGGTGTCTTCAACTGCGTTGGCGTGTGTGAAGAGACTGCGGCCTGAGATAGAAACACCGCTGTGACTGCCGCTGCATGCGATGCCCCCGTGGACGTGGCAGATGTGAAGGCAGCGTAGGAGTGGGGAGCGGTATGAGAGATTGGAGACACCGCTCCTCATTCACCGCTGGCGGTGAGTGCATTGAGAATCCAATATCGAATGAAACTCAAGATCGTTACCGCATGTACTAATTTGATTCTATGGTGACCCCGGCGACACCGCAGACACCGCTGACACCGCCTTTCCAACATGCGTTTTCCAATCCAACTTCCAGAACTGTCTTATCTGATGATCGATAACGGGCCGTCATGCAACGGCGGCCCGCCCGCCTTCCGTCATCGCTTTCGCCGCCCGCTCGTCATGCATGCTAGTAGATTTTCCGAGCCGTTCACGCAACTCATTCCAGAGTGGGGTATTCAGTCCAGCGCCCTATCCCCTTCCAAGTTGGGACTCTACCCCGCTCCTCGGCAGGGGAAGCCGAGAGGAGTTAAGCGACCATAATTGCGGATAAGCGACCATTCTCACACCGAGAACAGCACTTCTTGATATAGCCTTCCCTTTTCCGCCTGGAATTGACATGAATAGCCACATCTTTCCCGCTCCTCTTGTCCAGAGACAAGCTTAATAGCCAAGTCTTGCTTGGTTTGGTTGTGACGCCTTGTTTTTCTTGCATATACCTTGCGAACTGGAACTTCAATTCCCCTTCTTGAACATTTTCATACCCCAGAGCTCAAGCCATCTACCAGAAACCCTTCCAAAGAAATCATAATACACTCACAACAATGGGCAACGACACCGAATCCCAACCAGACAACATCTCGATCAGCGCCGCTCCCGCCGCCACGGAAGCAGTTCCTGGCGGCGTCGTCGTCCAAGACCCGGACTCCGACATACCAGACGGCGGATACGGCTGGGTCTGCGTCGCCTGCGTCTTCTTCCTCAACGCCTGTACATGGGGTATAGCAGCGGTAAGCTTCACTTCCCTTCCCTTCACCACCAACACCAACCCACCAACCCATCAACCCGCTAAACCCGCACCCCAGGCCTACGGCGTCTTCCTCTCCCACTACCTCACGCACTCGACTCACCCCACCGCCACGGCCCTCGACTACGCCTTCATCGGCGGCCTCCAATTCGGCTGTTCCCTCTCCCTCGCCACGCCCATCACCCTGCTGACCCGGCGTCTGGGCATCCACATCCCCATGGCCTTCGGCGTGGTGGTCCAAACCGCCGGCTACCTCCTCGCCTCCTTCACGACGCCGACGAGCGGCATCTGGCAGCTCTACCTGACGCAAGGCGCGCTGGTGGGCTGCGGCATCGGGCTGACGTACCTGCCCTCGGCGCCCATCACCTCGCAGTGGTTCAGCGCGCGGCGCTCGCTCGCCAACGGCATCGTCTCCGCTGGTTCGGGCATCGGCGGCATCGCGTTTTCGTTCGCGTCGGCGCGCGTCATTGCGAGCCCCGGAGGCGGCGTGGCGTGGGCGCTGCGCATGTTGGCCATCGTGTCCGGCGGCGTGAACGTCGTCGCCGTGGCGCTCGTGCGCGGGCGGAATGCGGAGGTGCGCGCGACGATTCGCGGTTTCGATGTCGCGCTGCTGCGGCGCGAGAAGGTGATGCTCTTGCTTGGGTGGGCGTTTGTCAGCATGCTGGGCTACATGACGCTGCTGTACAGCCTGTCGGCGTACGGGCGCGACGCGCTGGGGCTGAGCGCAGGGCAGGCGGCGGGCGTGACGGCGTTTCTGAATCTGGGGACGGCTGTGGGGCGGCCGGCGTTGGGGTGGGCGAGCGATCGGTGGGGGAGAGTGGAGGTGGCGGGGGGAGCGACGGCGGCGTGTTCGGTGTTGATATTCGCTGTGTGGATGCCGGCGGCGTCATATGGGGTGTTGGTGTTTTTTGCGGTGGTGAGCGGGACGATTTTGGGGGTGCTGTGGATGGTGAGTGGTCGTGGACAGGATTGGTTTGGGCCATGGCTGACTGTTGGTGGCAGACTATCTCGCCGTTGTGTGTCGAGGTTGCTGGACTGAAGGATCTCAACTCCATGTTGTCCCTGGCCTGGGCGACGACCGTCCTGCCCTGCACGTGTACGTTGAAGAAAAACATGAATGATGAACGACAGCTGAACTTTTTCTAGTCTCGGAAGTAATCGCACTCAAGATACGCCGACCTGGCGCAGAACGGCCATACCTGTACCCTCAAATATACTCAGGACTTTCTTACGCCGTGGCCGCTGCTATCATGTTTCGCCTCTGGCAAGTCCAACGCAAGAAAGATCCAACAAACTGCAGGTGCAATGTGGTATAGAAGGAAAGAAACATAATCAAAAAAGGGACTGTAGCGCTATGGACTCGTCTATAACGCCGTCACCGTCTGTATCCAAGGAGGGGATGTTAAATGGGCATAAGACAAGGCATAGCGTGGCATGACTCTACGTTCGTGATAGCCTCGAGAAATTCTACAAGGAGGGCTTATTCGATATGTGCGGAAACACGTGAGCCAAACTGCCATTACGCTCATGGAGTGAGACTTTGGGTGTGGCGTCTGGCTTGATGTCTTCTGGAGCTTCGGCTTTGCTTTCGCCATTGTCCGTGACGTTACCCATGTCAGGCTCGGCAGAAAGCGTCTTTTCAGGTTGCGGGCTAGCGTGAGTCTGGGCCTTCGTCTCGATATGATTTTCCAGCCACTTGTGCTGATTCTCGGCCAGCTTGAGTGTATGGTCAACCTCTTGACTGAGCCTGGCAACCTCTTCCTCGACCGCCTCTTCCTTGGTCTTGGGCGGCTCTTTGCCGAGATCGGCCGCGGCTTTCGGCGCAAATTTGGCCCACAGCGCCTCCAGTTCTTCAAGCCATCCGCAGGCTTCAGCCAGCTTGCGCACGCCGGCGTCACAGTCCTCAAGCAGCATCACGTCATCACCACGCGAGCCGATCGAGCCGACCTGCTCCTTGTTGATGAGCAGCCTCGGACAGCCATGACTGACAAAGTTCGGCAAGCTGGCGAAAGGCTGAACGGTGAGGCTGGTGCCCATGATGATGGCAAGGTCAGCTGCAGCAGGCAATTCGCGGTTTTCGAAGAAGGCCGCGGGCAGCGGCTCGCCGAAGAAGACGATCTTGGGCTTTACGAGGCCCTCGCAGAACTCTTGCTTGCAGTGCGGCGGCTCCATGCAGCGGATGAACTCCTTCATCTCATCGTCCGGAAAGGGAGCGCCGCATTCGATGCAGGCCTGCTCGGCGAAGCTGCCGTGGGCCTCGACGATGGCTTCGCCGGGCAGGCCAGCCTCGCGCTCCAGGCAGTCGATGTTTTGCGTGAAAACCTTCAGGAGGATACCCTTGTCGTACAGCAGACGCATGAAGGCGTGGGTGATTGTCGGGCGATATTTGCCGGGGTACAGTTCGTGGGCCAGAGTGTAGAAGGGCATCGGGTTTTTGTTGAAGTACGAGATGTCGAAGACGGCCTCGGCGTAGGGCAGGTCTAAGCGGGCGAGATTGGCGTACAGGCCAGTGTCTGGGCTGCGGAAGTCGGGAATGCCTGCCGATGTGCTTATACCGGCGCCCACCTGGGATCCTTAGCTTGAAACAATTATGCTTAAAGAGCTGGCTCACCATGAAGACGACGCGCTTTGCCCGACCCTCGCGGATGTACTTTGCGACGCCATCGAGAGAGCGGGAGTCGAGGGTGGAGGGCGCGATGCTCTCGTCCACGATGCTGCTTTCGTCTTGTCCCATTTTCCAGCCTCGTCCGGGCTTCCCACGGTTCGGATTCTTGTCCTTGGCCTGCTTGCCCTTCGGGGCTTGCTGGCGATGCGGCTTGTGCTTGCGGCCTATGATGGCGAGCGATAGGAGGCTGCGGAGGTGGCGATACACGATGTATGCAGGAGCTTGGAGGTGCGGGCTTGGTAGTTCACTGGGGCGTGGGGTGTGGTAGGCAGCAAGCAATGATTTGGTTTTGCGCGCAGTCGCAATCGCTGCGGAGCGTCATAGCTCACCTCCGACTCCCCGCCCGCCCCGCGCCGCACGCACGAGTCATGGAAGTTGCGGCCATGATTCATGAGTCAAGTCTCACTTGCAGGTGACACAGCACTTCGACTTCACATCACTCCGAAAATTGCATTTCATCTAAACTGACCCCTGGAAACGCCCCCACAATCAAGAATGAACAAGCGTATGCATGTCAGCTAACGGATAGGCTTGGCCCTGCACCAAAGCTCGGGCTTTTGCCACAGGCTGTATGCCTCCTGGTCCGCCCAGCTCGCGCTCTCGGGGCAGAGCTCCAAATCGAAGTGCCAGAGCACTTTAGCCATGATGATGCGCATCTCATGGTACGCCAAGCTGCATCTCCAGGTCAGCATCGTCCAATCGCCTGCCGAGGGGGGTGTGATCTCACTTCTTGCCCAAACAATTGCGCGGGCCAAAAGAGAAGGGCTGCAGCACTTCCTTGCGGTCGCTGTCATATCCCGTGTTAGGCAACCAGCGCTCCGGCACGAACGAGTCCGGATCCTTGAAGTTCTTCTCCGACCGGTAGGCCGACCAGTTGTGGAGCGAAACCCTCGTCTAGATCTCCATGTCAGCATTACGATATCCCCCGCATGACAGGGTCACAAACCTTCCCCGGCACCCACTCGCCGCAGATCATGTTGCCGCCCTCAGGTGTCTCACGCGGCAGTCCGATTGGCACCGGCGGGTACACTCTCAGACCCTCCTCGAAGCAGGCGTTGAGGTATGGCAGCCGCGGCAGTTCCTCGAGCGAGAGGTCTTCCTCGGAGCGCGACCGCACCTCCTCAACGACCTTCTTCAACTTATCCGGATTCTTGAGCAAGTACCACGTGAGGCCGCTGAGCAGCGTGGCGGTCGTCTCGGTGCCGGCGATCATGAACAGCGACGAGTTGGCGTGCATCTGGCCCAGGCTGATGAGGTCCTTGCCCTTGTCCAGCACCAGGCCCCAGATGTCGGGCTTGCCGTCGTCGCTCTTGGCCAACCGCCGGTCCACGCGGTCCGCCGCGTGCTGGAAGTGCAGCCGCACCTGCTCGTCGAGGCCCTTGGGTGTGAACAGCACGGCGAGCTTGCCGAGCACCGGGTACTCCATCATGATGCGCGCCAGGTGCTGTGCCTTGATGCTGCCGAAAACGGCCTTGACCCACGGCGTGTACTCGGACTGTTCGAGAAGGCCCAGCGGCTCGCCGAACGTGAGGTCACCCATGATGTCGAACGTCGTGCAGTTGTAGAGTTTGACCATGTCGAGCTTCGCGTCCCCGTTTTCCTTGGCTGTCCTGTGCATCAGGTTCACCAGCTGGTCGACGTACCGCTTGATCAGCGGCTCCTGCAGCTTCAGCGCGCGGTCGCTGAAGGCGTTGGAGAAGATGCGCCGCAGAGCGCCGTGCTCCTTCACGTCCTCGGTGTTGAGCACATGGCACTCGTTGTTGATGTCCCGGTTGTAGAAGCGCTTGTCCTTGCCGTTTTCCTGCCGCCCACCTGACCGGTGTCCGTAGATGTCCTTCAGCGCCTGTGGGGAGGTGTAGCTGAGCCGGTCAGGCCCGAGACGGACCACCTCGCCGTATTTCTCGTGCTGCCTGCGCGTCCACCCCTCGATGCGTCCGGTGTAGCCGATGAGCCACCAGGTAATCGTGCTCATGGTAGCATACTTCGGACCGGGGTCTACAGGATTTTGTTCAGCTGACGGAAACCAGATCTGAACATGAAATCGACTCACATTTGCTCAAAGGATGGAAATAGACATTGTAAACCGCCGTGGCAGCAAGCTTAACAAGGAGCTGTCATGTTTCACATTAGCACTGGTTCTGATGGGGGACCAGGGCAGCTGGACATACCAGAACCGCAACGCTGGTCAAGAGCAGTGGCAAGTTCCGCAAAATCACAAGCCTGGATGGCAGCTCTTGCAGTGGGACTCCAGCGCTTTGAGAACCAAGGTTTTCCATGATTGCGGTGGTGAAGAGGAGGGTAATGGACTTGTCGTTTCTGGACCTCCCAGTCTGCGGGGCTTATATACATACGTCTGGGAGTGGCCAAGCAAGCATGAATCAACCAGATGGTTGGGATGAAGCATCCCAGCAACCGCCAAATCTCGCAACAGTCATACTACCGAATCGACCCGGGTCCTGCTATTCGCTGCAGCAACGGAAGACGGGCAACTTTGGATCCGGGCGTTGGTGCTACGCGATTATGAGGCATCCGCAGGGGTAGGAGTCGGAGGCCTTGTGGAGGTGGGACAAACAGGAAAGAAGGCTTTGCCGCTGCCAAGGTACGTTCGACTCGATCCATGGTCTCTACAGCTAGTATGCTTGCTGGGCGGGAGAGCCACCCGTCGTAACGGGCCGCGCAACTGCGGCAGAGATTAAACGCTCGTGCAGGTTGCAGATGCAACACGAAGGGCGGTCCCCAAGGTTGGTCCTTGAATGCTGATCTCGAACCCCGCATCCACGTCCTGGGCGGCGGGGCCTTTTTTCGTCCGTCTCGGCCCAATCGACTGGCTCGGATGTCGTTGCTCCCTTTCTTCCGGGCGGCGACAAACGTCAAGGCGCATGGCCGATGCTGGCAAGGTGAAACTGCAGCTGCAAAAGTGGATACGGTCGTGTCGAGGCATGCCAATGAGCAGTTACTTATCTGAGCTCATGCTGTCTCGTGAGGGTTGTTTGGGTGCGCATCTGCATAGCGCGTTTCGGAGATGACCCCATATCCAGAGCTTACGAAGCCGCAATAGTATAATGACAAGAAACGATAGACATGCGGGGTGTCGACGCGTCGTTCTGCCATGGAGGAGAGGCGGTTCCGTCAGCGGCTGTCGTCCTCGCAGGGCTCTTCCAAGGAATTAGAAAAGAGTCATCGAAAAATCCTGCGGCTGTCCTGGAGGATCGTGTAGAAGTACTCGTGCAAAAGTCCGAATCGTGCAGTGGAGTGTGTCAGTGCCATTGGCCGATGAATACCGAGACATGCATATGCAAGTCTCGGGGTCTGTGTTTCTGACACCCCTGTCGGCATTCTGCCGAAATACCGGCTAACGCCCATTTCCTTACTGGTGCGTCACGCTTCCCTTTCCCTCGCACACTGCTCATCCAGACTTCTTATCACTCAGCACTCGCCCTCTTGCTGAAGCACTGGGCATCGTTATCTTTTCCCTCGCCACGACTCTGGCCGCTCTTGAACTGCAGTTTTTGAACTGGTCCATGTCTGCCCCAGCACGCTTTCGCCACGCCAACTGCTGATTGTCGCCATATTCGCCGATTCTCGGCTGCGCTTCCTGCCCTAGTCGTACGTTAGTTTCCACTGGTGACATGCTGCCATTAAAGGCTACTCCGAGGACACATGGTCTGCTTCTCCACCCTCAACGTTGCGGGCTGTCCAGTACTTACTCATTTACCTTTTACAGAATCCATCAAAACAAACTCCAATTAGCGCGAAATCCGGCAATCGTCAGCTCATCTTGTTGTAGCACGGTAAGTGCGTGTATTCGGCCATTCGTCGCGATGGAACGATAAAAGGTGGGCGCGTGCGACAACTTATATTCGTCGTCAGCCCGATCTGCGGCACAGAATCCTTCGCCGTTGCGGCGCGGGCAAAGGGCCAATCAACCGCAGAGCCCTTCCGAAAATGTGCAATGGTAAGTCCCCGGAAGGATGTTCAGCCATAGTTCGGCAGCCCTCGCCCATTTTGGTTGTGGCTTCGGCTTCACGTACTGCCACGTTGGCCACGTACGTAGATTTCCGTCAACTGTCAATCAGCTCTAGAACAGGTGTGACAGGTCGATCCCCTTTCGCGCTCTCAATCATCAACTCATTACCCGCGCCTAGCATCACAACCACCTCTCCACATCTGCTTCCTAATTTCTTCGGGCTCCGTGACATGTCGTGTCGTTTTTCTTTCTACACACTCCGAGCACTCTCTTCTTATCATTTTATCCATTATAATTCATCTGTTCCTCGCCCCCAAGATTTTGTCGATCTTGCGCGCCCGGGATTGTCCTCCTTTCGGTTCCCCCGGAAGTGACTGACTCGTCACCCCCGTCTTCTACGGAGGCTAGTACATTGATGGTGGACCCGTCCGTGACCCTCACTGGTAGAAAGTCTGGTGCGCCGGTGCCACTAAGAATTCTAAAATCAACGTTCAAGATTCCCGCGATCAAGTTTGGCTTTCTGAGATACACTCTGTCCTGTGCTGGAATGCTCTACGTTGAGTATCACCGACTTCTCATTGATTGGTTGTCGATGATACAGGAACCGTAGTTCCTCGTACAGTGAGTATGGTTCGCTACCAAGATTCCTTTCTCAGCCAAGACTTCCGCTACTCTGGCCCGCAACGAAGGCCATTCGGTCCCAATTTGCGTCATAAAACACCCTTTGAGCCTCCGCTGGTAGTAGCAACGCCACCTTGATTAGTGATGACGCTAAGATTCTTTCCTTCAAAACGTGCCTTGATCTCACGCTCCGTACCAAGCCCATCACCCCAAGAGAATCACTTTCCAGATTCATCTCCTCCATCGCCGATGCATTTCTATTTTTCTACCGTTTACGACGAACATACGCGTTCACTGACTACCAGAGAAAATTTTACCAATTCTTCCAAGTTTCTGCAAGACCGGATTGAGAAGCCAAGCACTATCACTAGTCTACTATCGAGAAAAAGGCAAGGGAGAAAGAGCCTGGCTTCACTTCCCTCATTCCAGTAGTATAGCCAACTCTGGACCAAGAACAAAAGCGGAAGCGGGAAGGCTTCGTGCTCCTAGCGGAGCTGAGTTTGGATACCCCGCCTTTTTGTACTACGCATTTTCGCCAACCACTTACCTCAGTTCAGGCAAGCTACCACCGCAAAAGGCTACATCATAACATCCCTTGATAGTGTTACCACGTGCAAACTCGCCGGAATCGCTGTTGGCGGCATCATCATTCTGATCCAGGAGGATCCAGGTACGCGTGGTAGCGGTTCGGTCTTGCCGCAGCATATAAAGCCTCCTTTTCATCAGCATTCATCCACACGCACCTCAAGCAACTCAACCAGACTAAAACCTCTCCCCATCAAACCATCTACCATCCAGATCCACAATGCTGCCACCAACAACCACCGCGGGCCGCCTGCTCCTCCTGGGCACCCTCTTCCTCTCCGGCACCACCGCCCTCGCCCAACAGCAAGCACCCGACCACCAGGAGATGCGCCACAACCCGCTGGGCCGCCTCTTCCACGGCATCGCCGCTAGCCCCAAGCCCAACAAGGCCGCCCGCCCCATCGCCCCCGCCGACCCCGTCCAGTCGTCCTACGACACCAGCACCGGCGTCGACCCCTCGACCTGGAGCCACATCGCCGACCCGACCTACGGCGGCCTCCGCGGGCCGCCGCTGCCGCAGCAGCAGCAGCAGCAACCCCAGCTGCAAGCATCAGCCGTCAGCGGCAGCGGCGGACGGCAGGAATTCGTCATCGTCAACCACGACCCGGTGCAGACCAGCTACGACACCAGCACGGCCGCCGACCCGACGGACTGGCGCCGCATCTCGGACCCGACGTACGGCGGCATGACGGCGCCGGGCCCGGCGGAGACGCAGATGGTCGCCAAGCGCGCGGACAGCAGCTCGACCAGCAGCAGCAGCTCGTCCAAGTCTGGCAAGGATAACAAGTCGACGACGACGGAGACGACGAGCCGTAGCGGTACGACGGAGACGGCGACGCGCACGGATACGCGCAGCGCGTCGGGCAGCTCGTCGGCGAGCTCGGCGAGTTCGTCGGGCGCGGCGGCTCCCGGGGTGATTGTGCCGTGGGTGTTTGCGGTGCTGTTGAGGTACTTGTGAAGGGGGAAGGAGGTGATGGAGCGATGGTTGCGTGCGGTGGGATGACGGAAAGGGAGGGGCGCTTGCTTGTTGCGGACAATGGGGTGGTGAGCTTCGTAAGGTTGGAGGTTTGTTTTCAAAAGGTTGCTTTCGGATTGTCAAACCTTGGTCACATAGTACTTAAGCTTTTCTCGATCTCAACTTTGCATTATTCTCACGTCTGATGGCGCGTGATTGTGAGAGCTTCAGCGAGCGCAAGGCAACCACTGCCTGATTGGGTTTAGACTGTGTGGAAGGAGCTTGGGCGCACGTCACGTCATTTGCAAGCGACGCGCTCTCAGAAACGCGTCCTCCACCGAACAGCTCCACCCTCAACCATCGAACCAATCTTTCCGCAAAAGCCTATCTTCCGCCAGTTGGATCCAATCGCGCCGCCCCCATCTCGCTCTCTACCGTGGTTGCCACCATATACCTCATCTCACATCATGCCGAAGGGAACCGCCGCTCGCGGTCGTAAGCGCGCGGCCGCCGACGACTACGAGGACGATGGATTCGTCGTTGCCGACGAGGGATCTGCGCACAAGAAGGCAAAGAAGGGCCAAGCCAAGGGAAAGCATGTTGACGACGAGGGCAATCCGTTTTGGGAGGTGAGGCTCGAATGCGACCGCAACAACGGCCCCCGGATGCTGACCTGCCGCTCTCACAGCTGTCAGCCAAGCGCCGCGTCACTGTCTCGGAGTTCAACGGGAGGCCAATGGTGGGCGTCCGCGAGTACTACGAGAAGGACGGCAAGCAGCTGCCCGGCAAGAAGGTATGTCGGTATCGTTCGATGTTCCTCGGTGGCTACGACCGCTAACGCGACCCTTGCAGGGAATCTCCCTTAGCCTCGACCAGTACAACACCCTCATGGAAGTCCTGCCCGAGGTCGAGACCGCCCTAGCGAAGAAGGGCCAGACAGTTGTGCGACCTAATTTCGAAGGCAATGCAGCCAAAGACAAGGCCGACGAGGACGACGACGAGGGCAGCGACGCCAATAAAAAGAATTTCGAGGCGACAAGTGACGAGGACGACGAATGATGTGCCCCTCATCGTACAGGGACGCATCTAACACCAGTATCCACTATTTCAGCCCATAACTTTCGACGTGGTCCAAATAAGGTTAACATGGCTTGACGTGGTACGATGTCAGGGCTTCATGGATAAATGAACAGGCGCAAGGTGGTTCAAGGGTTTCGTGGCTTCTTTTCTCTCCTTCTCATACCCCAGCCTCATGTTTCCGCAATCTACAGCTGTAATCCACATTCTGTTTGCTGCTCGCTACCGTTGACCCTGTGCCGATCGTCGCAATGACACTTCTAACTGCCCCGGTGCTAAACGTGGTACGTCGCGCTGGACCCTCCTCCGTTACTAGGTAAAAGTAGGACGGGGCCAATAAAAACAGTTCCTGCCCGCCGGAGAGGTTGTATTTTCTCTCACAGCCGTACTTCTACTTCCCGTGTGTCGCACTTTAAGAAGGCGCCTTCCAACACCGACTACTGCCCCCCTCACCACGACCACGCCACCACCACACCGAGCAGCCACCACCGCACTCCCTGCGCATCGATCGCCGGCCTTCGTTCTACCAAACACCAAATACCGGCCTTTCGACACAGCACATACAAACATGGCAAACCCATTCCCCTCAGACTGGAATCTCACGTCTCCAAAAGAAGACACGGCGCCGCCCGCGAAGCAACTCCCGTTCACAATCCGCACCTTCTCCTTCCGCAACGCCCTCAACTACTGCGCGAGCCAGATTCTGTCGCGCTTCTCGCCAGACGACGACTCGTCGCCGCCCGCGCTCGAACGCAGCTCGTCGACGCGAGACTCGACGCCGCCATCCACACCGATCACACCCGGGAAATACACAACATCACCAGCACAAAGTTTCGGCGGAAGGGCAGTAGCAGTCGTCCCAACACCTTCCTCCACCACCTCTACCTCCGCGCAATCCAAGCGCCAGCACTCGCAGGACGAGCTGCGCAGCCTCTCCGACTCTCAGCTCGGGCTTCAACTGGCGATCCTCCTGCCCGAACGCATGTGCGAGTCGCCGATGCCAGTATCAGAAGAGGAAAAACCATCATGCCCCCCACAGCTGCACGCACCGCAGGGTCAGAGACACCAGCGAATGACGCTGCGCCAAAGTGAGGGGCCCCCGGGCGCCATTCCGCTTTTGGATCTGGATGCAGCGCAGGAGGTCGACGAGGCGTCCAGCGACGGTGCAGAACAGCCGCAGGCGGAAGTTTCAGGCGGCGGCAGCGACAACGGCGGCGACTGGGATTATGCGGTAGTGCGGCTCAATGCTGCTGCAGTAGCAAGCCGTGTGGCGAGTGGGAGCTGCAGCAGAGGAAGCAGCTGTGAGTTGGCGGGAAATGCGCCCTGGCGATGCGTCGCGCCACGTGATTTGCTGTTCGCATAGCGATGGGAGGGTAGCTGATTTGCTAGGTGTTCGCATGGCGGAGGGTAGCTGGCTGGCTGAAAGGAATGAGGGCTGGGTGGACGCGTGCCACGTCTTGTCTGATGATGGGCGCCGCCGCCCCCGCCGACGGGCGGGAGCTGATGAATGAGAGTATTTAGAATGAGATACCCCCACCCCGCCGCCCAGGAATGAGAGAGGTCATTTTTTTTTCCTTCTTTCCTGGCGGCGTAGGAATTCAGTCGTTCGTTTCGTTGCACACCTTCGGTTGTTCGCGGGTTATCGCTTCGCTCGTGGTCGTACAAACGTCGCCGGCATGTGGCGTGTAGGTGATCTGTGGAAATTCAGCCGTCACATCCAGTCGCGCGAGTGGTCTCGCACCTGTCTCGATCCTGTCTCGTGAAAGTGGTGCACCAGACTTACGTGAGTGGTTTACTCTAGGGCGGAATGTACCTGGCGGTGCTGATTACTCCCCATTCTCACGTGGGTAGAGCCAAACGTCGACGTCTTGGAATGAAGGCTGATGGAAACATTTTTGGTGGTGGTAACTGTTCTGAAGCGTTCGCCTAATATTCCGACCGGTCGGTGGTGGGTCGCTTGTGTCGATAGTCGTCCGCGCGATTGCACAGGTGAGGAGGTGACTAACTATACAGTTAATAATTGCACCGTTGATCGGTAGGCCATCGTGTCGACTGGCTTGTGTCGCAACGGTCCAGTCTTATTCGAGACACCGAGCTTTCTGAGAAATTCTTGCTCATTATTGATCAGCGGGGCTGGCTCTCTAGTCATCGCATCGGTTCTATTTCAAGGTAGGTCAATTTTAGGTGACGTCTACTTTTCTACATTTTGTATACCGGATTGGGAAAGAGGATGGCCAAGCTCGTATTTGATCGCGGTCGCGAGTCAGGGGGCTCGCGAGCGGATGGCCTCTGCGCAGCCGTTGCGGGTCCCCGTTTCACGGTTACGGCTTTCTCCCGCCACACTTCGCCGGGCCCTCTCCCACCTCACGGCGGCGCACTTCTCGAGACCATTGGCATCTCACTAGCTTGGCAGGTCGTCACGGTACTCGATGGGGCCAAGTGTGGTAGGGCTGACAGATGGGCTACCCGCCGCGCCGGTTTCGATTTGTCCGTTCGACGGACGAGTTTAGCTTCGCCGCTCGCCGAACATCTCTCCCGCACAGCCTCCACTCGCACCTCCAGCTGCTTGACGCGCGGGCCAGCCTGCCACTATTAGGTTGCTGCTGGCTACACGCCGACATGCCCATAGAAAGATCGCCCCGCGCCGTTTCCAGCAGCAGCAGAAGCTTCATCGTCTCCCGCGACAGGCTCGCGCGTTCCTCACCGCCAAGCGTACCGTCTCCCCACACCAAGAAGTCATGTCTGATTCCTCCAATGGCGCCCAGCGCAACTCGTTCTTGTCACGAGCTGTACGATTTTCCTGCCCCGAGCCCGACGCCACATTGCTAATGCGCTCCAGTGCGAAAACTGCCGGCTGAGAAAAGTTTGTCCTCCCGTCGCCGCCGCCCGCGGGCCCCATTCCTGCTGCCTGCCGCGGAACCGAACCACGTGCAG
Source organism: Lasiodiplodia theobromae (assembly GCF_012971845.1). Classification (NCBI taxonomy): domain Eukaryota; kingdom Fungi; phylum Ascomycota; class Dothideomycetes; order Botryosphaeriales; family Botryosphaeriaceae; genus Lasiodiplodia; species Lasiodiplodia theobromae. Next base: position 941,080 of record NW_023336563.1, on the reverse strand, counting down.
CACGTCCACTGACGGCCGTCTAGATCAGATGCGACAAGGCCATCCCGTGCGCCAGCTGCAAGACGCTGGGCATCGCTTGCCAGGCCGCTGCGCGCACCACCGAGCACCGACCGCGCGTGGTTATCTCCAGCCAGTATGAGAAGCAGATCGAGCTGATCCAGCAACGCCTCGCTTCGATCGAGCGTAGCGTCAAGGACATCTCGCTATCGTCGTCGTCGCGCGGCGTGACGCCCGCCGCCCGCTCGTCGCCAGGTAACGATCAGAACAGCAACCCGCGTACCAATCTCTCCGCCTCCACCCATGGCTCGCCCTCAACCCCCATCGCCGCCTATGAGGGTGACTCGTCCTTTGGCACGCAGACGCTCCAGGCGGGCGAGGCCGCTGACCGCACCGTCGCACGCGTCCTTGGTGGTCAGTCGACGGCTGAGGTTCGCAGCGCCCTGTCGTCCCTGCGCGACAGCCTCGAGACGCACGACTCGAACACGCGCGTGCATGAAGCGTACCTGTCGCTGTCGGCACCGCGCGCCGGCCCGCCTGAGTTGACTCTGCCGCCGGTCGAGTTTGTGGTGGCTATTGTGCGGAGGATCAAGGGTGAGTTGTTTTCGTCCGTCAAATTTGGCTCCGCTCCGCTGACTCGAGTGGCGTTTAGTCCACCCGCCCTTCTCGCTTGTTGGGTATTGCTGGAGGGATCTGCAGCAACTGGAGAAACTTTGCCAGAAGATCTATTTCCCTTCTGATTCGGTTCCGACCGGCTCCCAGACGCTGATGCACGGCATCCTCTTCTTCACCCTGCGAGATTACATAACCGAAAACGACACCGCCCTATCTAACTGGGACTTGGCTGCTTATGCTGAGCTGTGCGAGCACAACTTTTACCAATGCCTGGAGAGGTACGAGAGTCTCGTCGTCCCGACTCTGGAGAATATTCAGTCTTTGCTTCTTGCGGTAGGCCCTCCCATCATTGACTGCAGTTAAATGTTTGTTGACTCCGGGCAGGCTACTAGAGCACAGGAGCAGTCCAAGCTCCAGCTGGTCTGGACTTATGTATCCGCTGGCCACTCCATGTGCCAGACTCTAGGCTATCACCGAGAGTCACATCTCAAGAGAGACCCACCTGAACTTGCCGATATCAAGCGTCATGCCTTCTGGAGTCTGTACATGGCAGACAAAAACCTTTCTCTCTGTCTAGGAAGAAAGAGCAATTTCCAGGATGACGACATCGATGTGGAGTACTTCAAGAAGTCGACAAACCCCAAATATCGCGCATGGGATGAGATTGTATTCGCGTCGATTAATTTTGCGAGGGTTCAAGGCGAAGTTTACGACCGGCTGTACTCGATCGGCGCATCGAGGGCACCTCCGGAGCAGAGACTGCAGGCCGTCGAGGAATTGGCGCAGAAGATGGTGCACTTGCGCAACGAGCTTGTGTCGGTACGGTGCATGTGCCCTTTTGTTGTTTGGATGGCGTATTGACAGATCGAATGATACCAGGTCGACCCAACCGGAGCCGAGTACGGAGAGCATTTGGACAGCATGACCCACGCCGCCGACTTCATTGCGTACACGGTCCTCACGGTCATCTACCGGGCCCAGACTTCGACTGGAACAGGAATAGAGGTCAGCTCGAAATGCTTTGAGACGGCGCGGTTGGGACTGCAGTCCCATCTAAAATGCTTCGAGTCGTTCCAAAGCTCCACTATGCTTGAGCAGATTGACTACGTCACATGGTCAGCTCAACCGATGTTAACAAAATGGCGGCCGTGATGTGCTGATGGCGCGTAGGATTCTACTTTACCCTTCTTTCACCCCGTTCGTGGTGGTGTTCACGCATGCGATTGCCACCATGTCTGTAGATGACCTCTCGCTGCTGCAGGAGACAGTGGGGACTCTGGACCAGGCCAAGCACATCTCAGAGGGTGCACAGCGGCTGTACGACGTGTGCAAGGCCTTTGCAGACGCAGCCGAGGTTCTGATAAACTCGCGGCAGACGCTCACGGGCATGCAGCAGCACGATGACGGGTCCCTCGTGTTTCCGGCGGTGACGGACCCTCATCCGCCCACCATGTCGGCGCAGGACTTTGCGTGGCCAGCGTGGCCCGACGCAACGCATGGACTGGATGTGAACAACATGGACATGTCGATGTTTCTGGGTAACTGGCTGGGCGCGAACCGCCCCGTCATGGATATGCTCAATCTCGACTCGACTGACCAAGAGCTGAGCATGTAAAATGAGAGAAGCGGCGTACATTTCGGAATTGGCGTTCTTGGTAGACGGTGTCCTGCGGTGACCACGTTGGGCGTAGACGGTGGGATTTTTGCAGCGGGAAGAACAAGTGGCGCCGGACGGGCCCCTTGAATTATCATGAGTCACTTTCCAGATCATTCATTCTCTGCAGCCGTCCATCGGGCCAAGCCGCGCATTTATTGGCCGTCCGAGCGAATGATATGGGTTAAGCGGCACAGCGGGACCCATTTGCAGCATGCGGGTGCCAAGCTCGGAGCTCTTGGCTGCTCCGGCCCAGTGCGTTCGGGACCCGCGGAGCCCGTGGAAAGATGTCCGCCATGCCCGTCTAGCGCATGTTGCCTCCTGCCATGAACCACAACATGTCGTCTTTGATGCAAGACATGGCCTTCTACTATAAACTATGGCCTATCCGCGGACTCCTGGTAGGGCAGACGGCACCCAAACTTTCCTTCTTGATTCTTAATTGCAACCTCGCCCACCGGTTCTGGCCTGGACATTTACCGGAGATCGGCGCTGAACGCCACACTCGTCAACGCCAATGGGTCGCGAGACGGCCGAAGACTCCAACGATGGAGCCTCGAAGAGGGCAGACACGCCTTCGTCGGGTGAGAGGACAAGCACACCCAATGATGTTGAGAAGGACCCTGGCGCTTTTGCAACCTATTTGGTATTCACTCCTTTCCCACGGTCGACCTGGCCTTTCACAGGACTAACTCATCTTGGCAGAGGATATTCAGCTTCTCCGAGCGGATTGATTGGATCCTCAATGTCGTCGCCATCGCTGCGGCGTGCGGCTCGGGCGTGTCCATGTCGTTGATCCAGCTTGTCTTCGGTGGTTTCGTCACCGTCATCTCTGATTTCCAGCGGGAAATCAGCACGCCTGCTCAGTTTCGGGATGATATTACTACATATGCGTATGTGTGAGCTTGGAAGGCTGGTGGGGATAGTGTGCTGACCGTGTGGCAGATTGTGGTTTGTGTACATCTTCATCGGCAGGTTCTGCCTCGTCTACATCTTCACGGTACGTTCCCCGGTCTCTTCAACGCCGCTTCCGGGTCTAACGTGTCATCCAGATGTGCATGACGATCTCGGGTACCCGTATTACCAGGACCATCCGCTACCGCTTCCTCGAAGCCACGCTCTCGCAGGAAATTGCCTACTTCGACAGCGGCGACGGCGGCTCGGTGACGGCCAAGGTTACCACCAACGGGAACCAGGTGCAGCAGGGCATCTGCGAGAAGCTGGGATTCACATTCCAGGCCATGGCTACCTTCATCTCGGCCATTGTCATCGCGCTCGTCAAGCAGTGGAAGCTGACGCTCATCACCATCACCATCGCCCCCGTCATCCTGATCGTCATCGGCCTCACCGTCGGCTTCGACGCCGCGCTCGAGACCCAGATCCTCGAGATCTACTCGCAGGCCGGCGCCCTGGCTGAGGACGTCTTCTCGTCGGTGCGCAATGTTCATGCGTTCTGGATGCGCCCGAAGCTCGTCGAGAAGTATGATGGCTACCTGCAGAAGGCGCACCAGCTGGGTAAGAAGAAGAGCCCGCTGTGGGGCTTCCTGTTCAGCACCGAGTTCTTCTGCATCTACTCCGGCTTCGCGCTGGCGTTCTGGCGAGGCGTGCACATGTACGCCGAGGGCGAGATTGCCGACCCGGGCGTCATCATTATGTGAGTACCATCCATTCCCTTCCCTTTCACGAGTCGAACTGGACAGCCATTGCTAACGAAAATAGCGTCCTCTTCTCCGTCGTCATCGCCGCCACCTCGCTGACGCAGATCTCGCCCTACTTCCAAGCCTTCGCGACGGCCACGTCGGCCGCGGGCGCCCTCTTCAAGACCATCGACCGCGCCTCCCAGATCAACCCGCTCGAGGACGCCGGCGAGAAGCCCGACACCGTGCACGGCGAGATCGAACTCACCGGCGTCAACTTCGCCTACCCAACCCGCCCGGACGTGCCCGTCCTCGCCGACTTCTCGCTGCGCTGCCCGGCCCGCAAAACCACGGCGCTCGTCGGCGCCAGCGGCTCGGGCAAGAGCACCATCGTCGGCCTGCTCGAGCGCTGGTACAACCCGGCCACCGGCACGATCATGTTGGACGGCCGCCGCGTCGAGGACCTCAATCTGAACTGGCTCCGCACGCGCGTAAGGCTCGTCCAGCAGGAGCCGGTGCTGTTCAACGGGACTGTGTTCGACAATGTCGCGTACGGCTTGACAGGCACGCAGTGGGAGAAGGCGCCACGGGAAGAGCAGATGCAACGGGTTGTCGAGGCGTGCCGCGTCGCCAACGCGCACGATTTTGTCTCCGAGCTGCCGTTGGGCTACGATACGCCGGTCGGCGAGCGTGCGGGCTTGCTGTCGGGTGGGCAGAAGCAGCGCGTTGCCATTGCGCGTGCGGTCATTTCGGATCCGGAGGTCCTGTTGTTGGATGAGGCGACGAGCGCGCTCGATCCGCATTCTGAGGGCGTCGTGCAGCGCGCGTTGGACGCTGCAGCGAAGGATCGGACGACGGTGGTTATTGCGCATAAGCTCGCGACGATTAAGCATGCGGATAATATCGTTGTCATGACGAAGGGGAGGATCGTCGAGCAGGGGACGCATGAGGGGTTGTTGGAGAGGGACGGCGCGTATGCGCGGTTGGTGCAGGCGCAGGATCTGGGGAGCAAGCAAAATGAAGATTCGGGCTCGGATGAGGATGAGGATGAGAGGGATGGGACCGAGGCCACGGAGAAGGTGGGTGTGACGAAGACGCTGACCAGGGCGAGCACGGTGCATGCGTCGTCGAGGGAACACCAGGCGACGCTGGACTACAGCAACTACAAGCAGAGGAGTATCATGTGGGTGGTTGTCACCATGCTGAAGGAGCAGCGGGAGCTGTGGCCTTGGTTTGGTCTCGTCTTCGTTGCATGTTTGATTGGAGGTAAGTTGGTGAGGAAGCACGCGGTGACGACAGCAGACGACTGACATCCGACAACAGGCGCAACTTACCCCGGCCAGGCCCTCGTCCTCAGCGAACTGATGAACGTCTTCCTTTACACCGGCAGCAAACTCACCGACGAAGGCAACTTCTACTCGCTCATGTTCTTCGTCATCGCCATCGGAAACCTGATCGCATACTTCACCATCGGCTGGGTCGCCAACGTCGTCTCGCAGCACATGACGCACTTCTACCGCCGCCTCATCTTCGACATCACCCTCCAGCAGGACATCCAGTTCTTTGATCGCAGCGAAAACACCACCGGTGCCCTCGCCAGCCGCCTCTCGTCGCAGCCCACGCAGCTGCAGGAACTCTTCGGCTTCAATCTCGCCACCATCTTCATCGTCATCGTCAACATCACGGCCAGCTGCGCCCTCGGCATCGCCATGGGCTGGAAGCTCGGCCTCGTTGTGGTTTTTGGCGGCATGCCGCCTTTGGTATCTGCTGGTTATTTCCGGATGCGCCTCGAGTTCAAGATGAATGACGACTCGTCCAAGCGGTTTGCGGAGAGCGCAGCGCTGGCGGGAGAGGCGGTGAGCGCCATCAGGACTGTGTCGTCGCTGGCGCTGGAGAGGAATGTGTTGGAGCGGTATCGGGAGAGGGTGGATGGCATTGTGAAGACGGCGATTCCCAGTATCGTCCACACCATGTTCTGGTTTGCCTTGACGCAGTCGATTGAGTTTTTGGTCATGGCGCTGGGATTCTGGTAAGTTTTTGGTCACACACTTCATTTGTGGAGGAGGTCTTGGGCTCACAAGAATCCAACAGGTACGGCTGCAAACTGCTGTCGACGGGCGAGTACACGATGAAGCAATTCTACATCGTCTTCATGGGCGTCTTCTTCTCGGGCCAGGCCGCGGCCCAGTTCTTCGCGTACACGACCAGCATCACCAAGGCCGTCGCCGCCGGCAACTACATCGCCTGGCTCCGCTCGCTCCAACCCATCGTCGCCGAGACACCCGCCAACCGCGACCGCGCCCCGCCCGACGGCGACCTCGCCCTGTCCATGACCCACGCCGGCTTCACCTACCCCACCCGCCCGGACGCGAAAGTCCTGCGCGGCGTCTCGCTCGCCGTGCGCCCGGGGCAGTTCGTCGCCTTCGTCGGCGGCAGCGGCTGCGGGAAGTCAACCATGATCGGCCTGCTCGAGCGCTTCTACGACCCTTCGTCCGGCGAGATCAACCTGTCGTCCGGCGATGACGACAGCACCACTACCACTAACCTGGCAGACCTCAACCCTCGCCTCTACCGCCACAACGTCGCCCTCGTCCAGCAGGAACCGACACTCTACCAAGGCACCATCCGCGAGAACATCGCCCTCGGCCTCGAGGACCCGAGCCAGCCCGTGTCAGACGAACAGATCATGCGCGCCGCCGCCCAGGCTAACGTCGCTGACTTCATCGCCTCCCTGCCCGAGGGCCTCGACACGCACACCGGCGCCCGCGGCGTCGCGCTGTCTGGCGGCCAGCGCCAGCGCGTGGCCATCGCAAGGGCGCTCGTCAGGGATCCAAGGATATTGTTGCTGGATGAGGCGACGAGTGCGTTGGATACGGAGAGCGAGAGGGTGGTGCAGGGCGCGTTGAACGAGGCGGCGAAGGGTGGGGGCAGGATTACGGTGGCCGTCGCGCATCGCCTCAGTACGGTGAGGCATGCGGATCGGATTTATGTGTTTCTTGGTGGCAAGGTGGCGGAGGAGGGAAGGCATGAGGAGCTTGTGGCGAAGGAGGGCGGGTTGTATCGCGAGATGTGTCGGGCGCAGAGTTTGGATCGGGAGGTTTGAGGTCCGAGAGATGGGACTCGGTTGGTATGGAATTTTGTAATTTTAATGGCATTCAGTCTCTTGTTCGTTGGGTGGAGGAGGTGATGATGCGGAGTGGAATCAAGCGGGTTTCAAGACATGGCTGGATCTGGATTGGCTTTTTTCAAGGGCATTGCCGCCGAAGGGTAGCGAGGAATTTTTTTTTCCGCTTGTATCATGAGTAATTGGAGCTCCTATCTCAAAAAGCAATAATCAAACATCACTACCCAATCGATTGAGTCTGTCAATGTACGAAGAGCGGTAGGTAGTATTTACCCAGAATAGATGGCCTGTTTGAGGCTCAGTCTCACCTCTGGAGCGTACATAGTCTTTGCTAGTCGAGGGTGAATCCATTATGGTTTCAACACACACCCTCACGCGGATTGGGAATAATTAGATGTATTGAAAACCGGTAATTGTCTTCGTAGAACAACGAGTGCAGAGCTTATTATAGAATAGCTTCATCTTTCAAAGTACTAGCGAAAACACATAGACTAAGGCCTTAACTCTACGTCCAATTGCATATCCTTTAATGAGATTTGTTAGCTGAAGCTATCTATCGAAGTTTAGGGTATCAAGCCTCTTACGTGTGGAGTTTACGGTTGGCAGTACGGGCAGCGAGCCTGTGTGCAGGCCACGAATGCCTCGTTGGCTTGGTTGTTTTTATCGCAATAATCATAGCATTCGCGGAGATTTGCGTCGGGACAAACTTGGCCGAGGACAGCAACCGGCAAAGCTGCAAAGAGGAGACTGATGATGAATTTCATATTGGAAGAGATTCGGATTCAATTGTTGGCGTGGGGTTGGGTTAAGAGATGTAGATAATAAGCTTAAAAGGCAAAGGCTTGGATATATATATTTGCCTGCACATTTATGAGTCAGGGTAAAACAAGTAGTCGTCATGGATAATTTCTCTGAATAATAGATCGTCTTCTCAGTAGTGCGGTGGCCTCGATTATGAAATTAGATCCGAAGACGTCGGCACCGTCTACTGGCACGTGTACCAGCACGTTCATACAAAACATTACTATATAGGCATAAACTGAGACAAATGTAGCAGTTGGTGATGATCGTAGAATGTGTGTGAATTGGCATCTTGAGTGAGAGGGAGGGTCGCTGGGAGCGAGTCCGTATCCTTTGTTATGACTAAGCTACTGCACGCATGATATCTACAACACATCCCTTTCACAAGCTTGTTTCTGAAGCAAGCTTGTGATCTTTGACGTGGTGTTAAGCATTCCTTGTCTTGCCTTGCCGTGCGTGTCTGCGCCGCACTGTGAGTCGCGCGAATGAGTCGTGGGTGGCTCGTGTTGCTTGCCTGTTTGCGCTATGAGTCGCGCATTGCTTGCTACGCTGTGAGTCGCGCCGTGGTTGGTGGGGCCATGAGCCGCCCGGATGAGTCGGAAGTCGGTCGTTCGATCGCTCTCGCCGTGAATTGTGCGTGTTTCTTGCTTGGTAAGGTTCTTGCTGTTCGATTAAGACAAACAGACGTCGCCATCTATATTCTTTCTTGCCTAGTATTGATGCTTTCATTCGAGCGCTACTTCAAATGTTAGCTTGATTGCAGGGTTCTTAAGCTTATGTTAGGCCTGGACCGCAATTTTTAGACTTCCTTTCTAAAAGGCAAATCTGACGTCTTTGTTAATGTACGGGAGTTCAGTGTACTACGTGCGATCTCACCAGAGAAATAGTAGAGGCTGGGTTGCTTGCTCTTCTGATTGTTCCTCTGCTCATTGCTACGAACCGTTACTGTAGACGCGTATTCGAATTGAACGCGTCAACGAGTCATATAGCGAATAATTCTGTTTTACAAGTTCGCTGAAAAGCCAATGATCCATAGGATCTTAGGAACTGTTCCTTTCAGTATGTACAAGGCTTTTGAAAAGGGGGCAATTGCCAAACCCAACTCTTTTTTTACGAAAAGTCCCACACCCAACCATAGCCGGCCAAACCCAGCAGTAGTCGGCGAAAACCAACTTCACCAAAATCTACCGTCTTTTAACCGCAGCAGAACTTCAACGAAATTAAAATCTAAGTGTTTTCTTACTTCTATAGCAATAGCTAAGCCCATAGATATCTATTATAATATTTTGTAAAAACGGTTAACCTGCACTGTCTGAGAGTTGGGCTTAGGATTTTCTACCAAAAAAGAGTTACGCTTGGTAATTTACCCTTGGAAAAGCCTTCATGGTCGCTACAGTGAGATACAGCGGTACAGTAGTCAGTTTGTTCAGCACGTCATACTGTTCCGGCATCCCTGATCTAGAAAAGACTCTTGAAATTGGTAAGATGGACACACTGTTAAGAGCGCAATAAACATCCCGTAGCTTCCCTCCGCAGGGCTCACCGTCCTCACAGTTTTTAAGTCCATCATGTCAGCTTTCAGGGCATTTCCAGCAATCGGAAGCATCTGCCAGGAAAGTGAGGCAAATAGGACGACCATGCGCCAAAGTGGTTCATGTGATGGCGGCTCGGGCAATTTTGCCGGTAGCTGCGGCTGCAGCCGAGGAAGTTCTCACACATGTGACACGAGATAGTGTCGATGCTTAGCTTAGCAAGATCCCGGAGTAGGACAAAGTTCGAGCATCAGACTCCGCCAAGTCACCAGATGCGTGTGCGAGGCTGAATCTTGCAGCCTACAAAATCTGTTGATTACCAGGGCGAAGAGGGTCTGAGGTCTGTGCGTGCTAGCGCAAAGCCGCATCGACTGATACATGACATGAAAATGCCCGAGGTTCCAAAAATATCGATGGGGGCCAAAAACTTTCTAAGCGGACAATCACGGCGCTTTTAAGCCAGGTCTCTTCCCCGCTCCGTCTAGACGTCCGACAACAGTGCCAGCTCCCAGTATGGCATCCGCTCTGGACGAACCCGATGAATTCCCAACGACAGCACAACACAGCGCGTTCGACTCAGCCACGACGAGCAACGCCCTATGCGACCTGTGTTTGCAAGCTTTAACAATTGATGATAAGCTTGCCGGCGGGACCCTGACGAATGCTTACAATGACGGGGAAACTGCTCTGGACCTATCCGGGTTTACTCGAATAGAGTGGCGAACGTCAGACCGCTCGGGCCGAGGGCTCCGTAATTCTCGCAGGAAAGAAAAGAGAGAGCCAGATGAGTATGGTTGGATATGGGAGGGCGAAAGGACCCTTGAGGATGGCACTTCAGACATATGGCATTGTCGCCGAGCCGCCGTAGGCAATAATCACGAAAGACTCGTTACGCCTTCCACGTTGCCAGAACTCGCAAAGAGTTGCGTATTCTGTTCAACTCTCAGAGAAATATTCTACCAGGAATACGGCGAAAGTCCCTGGTGGAAACTCCCTAATTCGATGCTCCGGTTTCAGATGCAGTATGAATGGTGGGAGCTCCGTACGACAAAGGAAAGAGAAGGAAAGGCCGTGAAAATAGAACTCGAGCAGCGGCTTGAATGTTTGGCCGTTATAGTAAGGCATCCAGGTCTCAACCCTGGCTATGTCGATGCCTATGAGTTCGAGATAGGATCGAAGCCAGGTAAATGATACACTTCTTTTTCCAGACTGGCCGCTAATTGCTTCAAGGGATTTGTCGAGACTGGCTAGGTATTGTCTACGATCTATTGGATATCAACGGACCGGCTTCAGGTACCAACATTCAGTTCATGAAGAACTGTATCGATGAATGCGTGGAGGATCATACAGATTGCATGGACAGGCTCTTGAAAAACGACTTCGTTCCCACGCGCTTACTGGATATCGAAAATGACACAACTTCCTATATCAAACTCATAGAGCGTAGCCAAATTCCTCTTGAACGCTCACCCGATTCTCAACTCAAATATGCAACTTTGAGTTACTGTTGGGGAAATTCTTTGCCTCTAAAAACCACGGAGCAGACTTTGGAGCAACACAAGACCGGAATTCCCATACATGATCTGCCGGCAGTTTTCCAGGATGCGGTACATGTCGCCAGAAAGCTTGAAATTCGCTTTATCTGGATCGATGCACTTTGCATCATCCAAGACCAAGACAGCAAAAGAGATTGGGAGGCTGAATCGGTGACGATGTCCGATGTTTTTGCTCACTCTTATGTTACCATCTGTGCGGCTTCAAGCACTTCATGCTCCGAAAGCTTTCTCCGCAGACCTCCTCCCAAGCTTTTGACTTTACCGTTCCGCTCATCCCTAAGGCCAAACGTGTCTGGAGCGTACTCAATCTTTCTCAGGGGGGGACGGCAATGGCAAGACGTAGCTGATCTCGAACATTCGCGTTGGATAAGCCGTGGATGGGTCTGGCAAGAACAAGTCATGGCCGCAAGGCAACTCGTATTCGTCGAAGAAGCCCTCCAGTTCCGGTGCAAGACTACCGTCTGTTTGGAGTATGGTCGGACGGCGAAAGAACATTTCCTTTCATTGACGAAAAGGACAGATTATCAGAAGTTTTGGTTTGATGTCATAACCCAGTACTCCCAAAGACACCTTACACACGCCAAGGACCGGCTGGCTGCCGTAGCTGGAGCAGCTAAGCTCATACAGGCCTCCTTGAAAGACGCGGGCCAGCCAAAAGAATATCTTGCGGGGCTATGGCTAGATGGTGACAGTCTCGGTTGCCATGTGTGCTTGGATGACAATTTCAGTCGTCATCTGTGCTGGGTATACGATGAGCCAATATTGTCATACACCATGTTGTTGGAGCAGCTCAACAACGACAAGGAATATTGCGCCCCATCCTGGAGCTGGGCGTCGAGGAACACAACTGTCTATTGCATATTTCTCAACGTAGATTCCCAATTCCAGGTCGTCAGTTATGACTTGCAGCCGGCGCACTCTGATGCTATGGTTGCAGTCAGATTTGGATCGTCAATCACCCTCAAAGGAAAATGTCGACAAACACCGGTGAAGCCAACCACTGGCGTACTCAGGCGAGAACCCACATGGGGAAACAGACGGTTGAACTGCTGGGAAGCTTCTAGCCCACATGGTGACATTGAATTTTGGTTGGATTGGGTGCCGGACCTGGACAATCGCGAGGAAGATGATCGTCAAAATCAACTTCAGCTGTTTCTCATAAGCTACGATAACGGTTTCATTATTTCGGGACTCTTATTACTACCATTCGAAGGTTCTGGGGGAATACTGCACCGCCGGGTAGGGGCATTTCGGACGTGGAACAGAGACTGCGACCAGTTGTTCACAGATGCTTCAGAACGCACCATTACAATTCTGTAAATACTGGCTCCTTGCTTTAAATTACTGGTTGTATTTCTTTGAGTTCAAGTTTTGGTTTACAAGAGAGGTAAATAACCCAAAATTCGCTTTCAAAAGACGGTATCACTGCCGAAGGCTGGTCATACTTCCGGGCATCGCTGGCCCGAGTATGCCGCATACTGACATCGCGCCCAAGCATGCTCCCTGTCCTCACCTTATCCACGCACGTACGCCGCATCGGTGCAGCAGTCGCATGGCATGAGATTCGTCTGCCATAGAAATATGAGCGTGCTGAACTCCAAGTCTAAACTCTATCGTGTCGCCAGCACCTTTACGTTCCCGCGCGCTGGCATCGCCAAAGGTACCAAATCTGCCCACCATACTGATGTCGGCACGCGGAAAAAGGGCCGGCAAGGCTCCGGGAAGAAAACGCCTGATAGATAGCAATAGAATAGAAGCAGTAGCTTGGGGTTCTTTATCGTCTCACGCTTTTTCGCCGCCTTCTTCGGCAGCGTCATGCTGACAAATGCCCCCGGGCCCGTCAACGACGTCGTCTCTGAGCAGCATCGGACGTTTTTGTTTTGCCTCTGAGCCGTCGGACCTACGAATGGCCCTGTCGTTGGCTCGATGATCGGCTGATTCCGCTTCGAACATTTAGGTTGGCGTTGGAACAATTGGCCGGTTGCTATCATGGGCAGGGTGGCCTTCTGCCTCGTGACAGGTCTGGGTGAAACCTACCTGCCGGTTTTGCTTCAGAAGAAAGCGGCAAAACTGAGAGAGGAGACAAATGAAGAGAGGCGGTGGAGCCGATACGTGAATAAGTAGAGCTTTGGCAATTGCTGGGAGCCAGTTTGAGCTGGCCTTGCATAAGATGTTTATCGAGCCCATCTTGTTTGTTGTCCGCACACATGCGAAGCTTTCAATTGCTGATAATTCTTTGCTAGCGCACTCTGGGATGTCTACGCCATACTGTATCTTTGCTTCGTGGTGTGCCCCATTTCTGTCAGAGGCGATCGAGGATGGTCTCAAGGTTGTTTTGGTCTTGGGGTTTCCTGTGTCGGGTTTGGTACTGTTACAATCATCCTCCTAGAGCCTGTCATCCGAAGAGTAGCTGAGTCGAATCCAAAGGATCCAACGACCGCACAAACACCTCCCGAATAATCGTGAGCATCACATGCGCGTCCAGCATCTTACTAGCAGTCTAGCAGCTATGGTTCACTTGCACAAGTACACCTGATGTGCATTTGATTGCATCCATTCTTTCTGGGATCTCTCCCGGCGTTGGATATTGTGGTATTTTCGTTCATGGCCAAAATTACCCTCGCAACTCGTTGGTATCTATGCCGCATCTTAGTTGGTAGGGATCACGGTGACTCGAAGTGTGCTGCGCGCTTTTCTCCCTCTAGCTAGTTCCTCGATGTATAGCTTGTTCGGACTGAACTGCGCGGGTACGCTCCTTGGTACCATTGTTACTCTGTGCGTGCCTATTCCATTCGCGTTCCATTTCAACGGAAAGGAAATTTGTCAGAGGAGTAGGATTAATCAGCAACTGGATGTGGAAAGGCGACGGGGCTCTAGTGGTGAGGGGGATAAGAGTAGTACGGCACGTCATTCCCATCTAGCGCTCAATCTCGATCTCTATTCGTCGGTCAAGGGATGAAGTGGTCACTACTAGAGTTTGACTACAATTGTCATAGCTAATTGAGCAATTTTTGGCATCTTGGAGATCGTGCATGGTGACGAGAAAAAACCTAGACTCACGGAAAAAGTAGTATATGCTCCACGATAAATCAATTCTTCTAGTTCGCTGCCCTAGTTTTGCTTGGAAGTTACCCGAGGCACCAGCGGGCAGGCTTACTACCACGTGACGGTGAGTCATGCGACGAGGCGCCTATCACATCGGGCCATGTGGAGAGCCGGAAGTGGGGTCCGTCAGCCTGGAATCAAAGTTCGTGACCCCGCTGCAGGTCGCTTCATCCATTTTCAATTTTTCCCGAGTCTCAATTTCAACGGCTGAGCTCTACTGCGACAATCTTCCAATTTCAGTGCTTGCGTTTACCTCTAAATTGATCACATCTTATCAGGCAGGAGCCTCTTCATCTATGAGCGTCACGTAACTTCTTTCAATCGTGTTTTCACACGTTCAGAACAAAGCTCCAGCAGAATAAACTTGGAAACACCAGAATACCACGCTGCTGTGATGCGTGGCGATGATGAAAGCGCAGCGTCTTCACTGGAGCAGGAGGCATCCTCCAATCAGAGCAACATATCTGAATGCTGTGGCCATCCGGATGTCAGGAGTTTTGGAGGGGCGAAGTGCTGTCTCAGTTGCGGGGAAACCATCGCATCATTGCTGGATCAGTCAAGCATAACTTCTTCGGAATCTAGCTCCGACGAGGACGACGACGAGTCCACGACCAGAGCGTTGGACGATCAAACCTCGGAAATCCAGGCTGGGCATGCATCAGCTGTTGCCATCTTTCAGCCGCAAGGCTATAACGAGAAATTTGTCAGACGCAAGGGGTCCTACGGATTCAGCGCTCTGAAACTGGACAAGAAAGAGATTCGTCTCGTTCTACTTGAACCTGGGAGGCCCAATGAACCGGTCGCATGCAGGATATTCCACACGGTTTTAGGATCTTGGAACCAGCCAAGATATGAGGCTGTGTCTTACACATGGGGCGACGAAAACGGAGACTACAGTTTCTCTCGAATGCTGCACTGCGGAAACGAAGAGGTCCCGGTCACGAGGAACTGTGAAGAAGCATTGAAGATGCTACGCCATGAACGACAGCAGAGAAAGATTTGGATAGATCAGCTCTGCATTGACCAATCAGATATAGCAGAAAGAGGTCATCAGGTCGGATTGATGTCCGAGATCTACGCCAGTGCAGATCAGGTCATCATATACCTTGGACAAATCGTCACATTTGACAACGAATTGCTCAGCTACATACAAGGATCCGCTTCAGAGCATACCTATCGGTTCCAGGACCAGACTCGAGACCTTCGTTGGCATCCAGACATCCTACGTGTAATATCGTCTTCATGGTTTACGCGAGTCTGGGTCCTACAAGAGATAGCCTGTGCTAGGAAAGCGTTTTTGTTGATTTCTAATGCTTTGGTATCATGGGATCGTTTTAAGGGATATATCGAGTCAATTCATGCCGCATTGGATCCAAGTGAATCATTCAATAGCCTTCCAGGACCATTGAACTTCGGCTCACGACATCTCGCCATGACCCATCAATTACTGGACATGCTTGTCTTCACAAATAGTTGCAATGCAGGAGACCCCAGGGACAAAGTGTTTGCGCTCTATGGAATCATGATGGATGCGGCTCCCAGTGGTCTCATAGCGGACTACAGGAAATCCCCTGAGCAAGTGTTTCTCGAGACAGCTCGTCACATTATTGGCTATGATGGCAGTTTGAGAATGTTATCATACGCTAAAAGTGGCGAGCGTTCAACGTTGGACTTGCCTTCATGGGTTGCCGACTGGGGAACACAACGCGGTCCCCCATTAGCCGAGGTCCTCAAGAGCGAAATCAGGAAGCCTGAAAGCGGTTTCACAAATATTTACACGAATCATTCACTAAAGAGGAAGCCCACGTTCACGAACGTTTTGAAGTTACCATGTAGGCCCAGCATAACAAACGAACGGCAGCTTAAACTTCGCGGCCTTTGTCTGGATTCTGTCACAGCTATTGGCAGCCATAATTTACCTATGTTCTGCGCTATGTGTCATCCCCGATACCTCAAGATCCTTGAATGGGCTACAGAGAGGAACTATCATGTATTCACAACCATTACCTCTTTCGGATTTAGCATGAGCGAAGTTGAGGTGGGAGATCGTATATGGCATTTCGACGAAACTACGAAAGCGTATTTCGTTTGCAGAAACTCGAAGGGATACACAATTTTAGTTGGGGAGTGTTTTATTTGTGCATTTTCTTATCATCGATGTTGTTTTGTCTGCGATAGACCCGAGGTGGCGAGGGAGGAGCCCGATAGACGCAAGGTACCATGGAAGGATTACTGCGATGTCTGCCGGATATATTCAAATCTTCCAGAAACGGATGTGATAATCTCATAGATTTGTTTTTGGGAATGTCAAATATATTTTAACTATTAGAGATCGATCGAAATCTAAGTCTCTTTCTTACTTACCACATTATCGTAGAGTAATCTTCAGATCGGTTAAATATCCAAACATATGTGCAGAATAAGATTGTTATCGGTAATTGAGAGTACCCCACCACAGGCAACAGCCACTTTCAACCCCCAAACCGCACAACCGTCTCCTTCCCATCCCCCCACCGATCCAAATACACCGGCTCCGCCCTCCCCTCCCTCATCCCCAGCCTCTGCAGCAACACCCTTAACGCCTCGACATCCTCCACATCCTGCCCCCGATCCATCCCCGCCCCACACCTCCCCACAAACCCCCTCCACTCCTCCCCACCCTCCTCACTCAACCGCGCCCTCGTCTCCCCTCCCCACATATACATCCGCCGATACCCCCCGCCATCAAACCACGCATACCGCCCCGCCGACAACTCGATCCGCAAATTCTCCACCACCTCCCTCGCCGCCGCCCTTGCCCCGTGCCGCCACCCCACACTACTCACCCGCACCTCTCTCAACCCAGTCATCTCCCCCAGCCGCCCAAACACGTCCCCCCACCGCACCCCCTCATGCTGCACCACCAGCGCCGGCGGCATACCGCGGCCCGTCCCGCCCACGCGCGGCAGCGTCATGCTGACCGACGCGCCGTCGGCGCCTAGCCGCAGCGGCGCGCGGACGACGCGCGTGACGAGGATGGGGCAGTCGTGCAGGGTCAGGTGGCGCAGCGTCGCGGCGTGGCGGGTCAGCCAGGCGAGGAAGGATGCGGGGGAGGCGAGGGTATAGCGGCCGAGAGCGAGGGAGGTGAGGGCGGGGAAGAGGAGGGAGGGCAGGTCGACGTGTGGGAGCCAGCCGAAGTAGTGGTCGCTGTAGAGGGCGAGGCGGGTGAGGGTTGTGGAGGAGGAGGAGGAGACGGGGCGCAGCCAGGTGCGGGGGAGGGCGGGGAAGAAGGTGTGGAGTCTGTGGGGGTGGTTAGATGGGGGTTTTGGTTTGGGGGGAGGGGGGGTTGTTACTCTGGTATCTCGATGGTGCATTCGGGGGCGGCGTCGTCCTCTTCTGTGCAGATTTGGAGGGTTAGGGACGTTAGGCGCGATATGGTGGATTGGAAGTCCTCCGACGCCAGAAGCGCCTCGTCGTTGACGTTTTGGAGGTTGAGTATGGAAACGTCGGTTATTGATGTCTTTGCCAACGTTGTTACAAACTCTCTGAGCATATGCTGTCGGAAGTTGACTGATTCGGGATAGCTGTGGTATATGTTGTCCTCAGAGGAGCAGTTGGGCGAGAATCGCAGAGTTACAGCCTTGAGGTTTGGGAATTGCTCAAACTTCCGGACAAGGCTTAGATTCTTCTTGTTGACAGGGACTTCTTCTTCGTCATATTTTTCCTCCTTCATGTTATAGATCAGCTACGAACGTCCTCTCTTTGATGCGTTGGGGAAGAAACATACATCATCGTCCCCGACTGTGTTGATGTGTAATTCCCGTACATACGTCCGTATTTTCTCGTTGCCCAAAATCTGTTTGTATCGGCTCCTGCAATCGTCGTGCGAATAGCGTCCGACCCGCTGGAAGAGTACTGGTGTAGCAATGTTGTAAAGTTTCCGTGAACATAGTCGAATGTGCTGAAGCGCACAAAGACTTTCGTCCGAATAGTCGCAGATTCGATATCCCAAATCATCCTCTTGATTATCTACCTCTGCAACACATTGCACTATCCGAAGGACAAGCTCTTCGGGAAGACCGAGGAGCCGTACAGGCATTGTTGTGAAATGATCGGGACTTTAGGTGGGACGCAAATCATTTTTTGGAGGCGGATGTGCATGTCTTCTATTTGAAGTGCTGTCCAGGCAACAACGCGCTAATTGTGCCTCTTTTTTCTAGATTGAGCCGTGCCACCTACCACTGTCGTGGGGAAACTTCGGGCCCGAAGAATCTCATGGCTTTGGCGAACAGTGCAACAGAGCCCTCTTAGACAGATAAAAATTGTACAATACTGTGGCCTCCAAGAAACAACAGCTGGGTTGGGTAAAGCAGCTCCGGACCACTCCGCCCAGCATTTACCCTTGCTGCCGAAGCGTTGCGGGGTATTAGCCAATGCAGGCCCGGCGGCAAGGAACTACACGAACAAAAAGGGCGTAGTCCGAAAACGTAGCCTGTCGTACCACCCACCCCACGATGATGATTGGCCACCTTTGCATCTTCGAACGTCGCATTCAAGAGTGCGTACTCCACACCTTTTCGCTGCCAAGAAAATTGGATCCCTTCTAGAAGACATCCCGTGACGGCTAGTCTGCGTCAAGCTTAGCCTGACGGGAGGTTTCACCCTTCAAGCTGCAACTGCAGGGTTTGGATTGCGGATTTCTTTTTCTGTATATCACACGCCTATTCATTATGGCCGTGTTGCCGGTCTTTGAAACAGCTGTGCAGATATACACCCCCTTGGCGCAAGGGTGTGTACAGCCCCCTCGTGCAGCGGAAGGGTAGCGCGGAAATCATTGCAAGGGACTCTGGGCCCGCTCTGCTGATTTGATAGGTCAAAGGCTTGGGTTTGTGCCCCTCCCCAGGGTGATGATAAGCCAGAACCCCCAGTCTTTCTTCAAAAAGCGATTCCGCGCTACCCATCGGATGCATGAGGGGGCTGTACATGCATCTAACGTGGATTTGTTTTTTGCTCGTGTCATGGGTAGTTGAAGATATCGTCCGGACGTGTATTTAGTATTAAAAATTCGATATTGTCGTCCGGACGATAGCTCCAACTACCCACATATGTTATTTTTCTAAGGCAGTGCTGGTCGGCAGGCGTTGGTCGGAGATAACTTGTCCAGCATGACCTTCATGTATGCGTCGTAATGTAGAAAGTCGTTGACCTTGTGATGCCACTAAATTATTTGACTTTCTAAGCGTAAGCTTATGGCAGACTCCTTCAGCGAAATTCTTAATGCGGCATTTGAATTCCAGGCGCAACGAGGGATCCGGAAGCCGTCGTTTCTTGCACCACACTCCCTTGGTCGGAATTTACTTTTCTTAGTAGACAATGCTGATCCATTTGTCCTCATCTCATTGAAGCATCGTGAAGTCGACGGTTGTTAATGTGCACCATTTTATCCCACTTGCCCTCGGAATATCTTAGCTTCTACGAAACAACTTTATTGGGAAAGCCTTTGCTCTCGCGTGGTTTCCAATTTCAAACATGATCTGCTTCCTCAGATGAGCGTCCATTAAGCAAGGTAGTCGAAGCAGTGTTCATTTTTTAAATTTGCGTTACCGAAATTCTTGTTGAGAAGAAAGGGTGGGTGCTACGGCAACGCATGATGCATCCAGCGTTCCGGAAGCGGGAAGTAGTACAGTCTAGATTAGCGCGTCTTGTGTAATACGATAATCATAAATATCAACGCACCGCCCCTTTCTCTTGCTGTTGCGAGGCCATGGCTACAACGATGTGTCACCAAAATGATTCGCATCCGCCGGCTTACTATACCGAAAGAGATGCTTTACTCCAACCGTCATCATCATCACCACCAAGATTAAACGATCTACCTTCGTACAATGCCACGAACAACGCCGCCGACCACGACCAAAGAGCCTTCGTGAGAAACTTTACTGCAAGTAGCAGAGGAATCGTGGGGGATGCCATTCAGTGGGGCTACCAACTTTCTGATCTGAACTTGCTGTTCATCGTGTTATTTGGTACGCTAGCAGCTGTAAATATATGGTTAACGGTGAAGAGCTCTGGTCCAGTACGTGTTTCTTTTCCATACTTTTCTCACATCTGCCTGGTTTCTAATACGAGGAATTTCATTTCTTAGCATGGTGCATCGATAGTGGACTGGTACTTTGCGGGACTCATGGCCTTGGTCGAATGTACTCTTCAAATTACCTGGGTCATACAAGTCTGGCCGGCTAAGGTATGGCCGAGGTGGAGAAGGTCGACCGAACCGCACATTGTGATAGTCATCTGGTGGTTGTTCGTGGCAAAGGTCGTTCTGTTGCTATTTAACGTGATTCTTGCGTATGGCTCTAGAGAAGCAAAGTTGCCATTTAGCTGGGGTCTGGCATTTATTGCGGGTTTTATCTCGGTTGATTTCGCGTTGGCAGTCGTGTTGGAACTATTTTTCCGTGGCGGCTAGAAGTCGATTGTTGGGTGAGCAATGAAGTAGGACTCCATCACCACACTACGGTGACTTTCCTAGTTTCTCCGGCTTGTAGCACGGCTCTGCGGCGAGGAAGGTACGAGTCGTGAAAGAGATTGGGTTTCGTGGAGACATCTGCGCGAGGGGGGAGATTAAGGTTGAGATTAAATGTGAATTGCGCTTCTGTAGTGCCTGGCTCAATGCAAGGATTGCAGTAGAGAACCGTAACACCTTTTGCAATGTTGTTCTGAACCTTCTCAAAGACTTTGCAACCCTTTTTACCCCGGTCTACTTCATCGCAATAGAGACTTTTCGCATGTTGTAGGGAAACGATGCATCCACCCACCTGTCATTAGTACGTAAGGAGATTGCGTTTTAAGCAAGGTAGCGAGGTTGAAGCAGAAAATTTTCGTTTTTTTGTAACACGGCAGGTATTACAGCTGCGGAGCCTTTCATCGCCTAACGCTGTGTTACAACCTTTACGCGTACAAGAATCTGTTGATATCTTTTAATAAGTAATTGGTTAACTCTCATAGCATATTGAGAAAGCTTATAGCCACTCGAAAAGCGATAGGAAGATGTCATAGAGCTTTTCAACGCTGTTCTTTAATGGAGCGAGTTACTACCTTCTTTTGTATCCAGTATTGGGATTTGCGTTACACAGGATTGTATTGGGAAGAAAGGGAGGTTGCTGCATGAAACCACCTTGTGGTGAATCACGATAATCAGGTATTAAAGACCATCATTCTACCACCATTCGATAACTGGCGCCGATGTAACATTTCTCCCTATCATTGCCAAGAACATGTCGCGCCACAAGAATCCGCATCCACCTGCCTACTACACTGACAGAGACTCACTATTATCGCCATCGTCTTCATCATCGACACGCGATAACGTACCGCCGTATCTTATCAACTACCACCGTACCGACGCCGGCCCAGGAAGATCCCAGAGACCGATAGCATCACCCGATAGAGACGTCGACGGCGGGTGCATCTGCTGCTGTGCTGACGCCAACACGCTCATCATCGTGCTCTTTGGCGCGATGGCAGGAATGGACATCTGGTTGACTGTGAAGAGTTCGCGCCCAGTAAGCCTTTTCACCCGTTCTCCATAAAGCCGAGGTGCCAAGTCGCTTTTACTACGTTCCATAGCGTTGCTAATTCATATTGTCTCTCAGGATGGAGTATCAGACTTCGAGTGGCTCCTCGCAGGACTTTTGGCCTTTGCCGAGTTCATTTTCCAGTTCATCTGGGTCTTGACAGTGTGGCCATCCAGAGTGTGGCATAGGCAGTATGGATTCACCGACCAATCAGTTGTGCACACGTTCGGAAAACTACTTTCGGTGAAGATTTTACTGTTTTGGTTTAACTTCATTTATGCGTGGGCCGTTAAAGCATCGTATAGTTGGGTGCTGGCATGGATTGCAGGTTTTACGTCGGTTGATTTTGCGGTGGCTGTGGTGGTGGGACTCTGTTATAATCCGGGCGACGTCTTGGTGGATATAAGCGATTTGCGCTGAGAGTAGTGTAAAGCTGTCAGTTTATGGAACCCAGGTGTATTAGCCTTTGATGCAGAATTACTATGGGGATAGATACGGTGGAAGTGAACGCATCCACTCCGAACCGTATGACAAACACCAAACAGCCTAGGGCTTACTAGAGAGATTTTGACTGCGATATTGTGCTGTGGGATGATGTACTTTCAGTCCCTTGGCTCATATTGAGGTGATAAGCGTAAACCGGTGCCCATATCGTGGTCATAGATCGTGTCCGCAGAGTCGTATTTGCGGAGCTCGCTTCGAGTCGTCTCCTCAATCAAGCATCACGGGAAACGCTTCAAATCGCTGCTGGTCCTAAAAATAGGCTCACGATCGTACCATAATTCTGTCTCGTTGTCGTTGCGGCGGGAAGGATCGTGTATACGAGGACACGGCCCCACGCGACATGGGGGCCAGCAGACACCATTCGTTCAACGGTTATCTGCGACGCTGTTGTTCGCCACGAGCACTTTGCTTCGGGCGCATCAACCGAGGACCCCTGTTTGAGTGAAACAAGGCTGCGATGCTTATAAGTTGCGTTGCTGCACCGCGAAAAACACCACGTGAAGCTCACGCCCCCACGTATTCTCTCCCCGCCCTTACTGCAGCACTCCACCCCGTACTCTAGCCCACAGCAACAACAGGACATACCAAGACAAAGCCAAAGCGACACCAGGGAAAAAATAGAAACTATGGTTGCGATATATAAGCGCGAATCGGACGCCGAAGAGGCCGCAGAGTGGAACGAGACCAAGACCATCATCGCGGCGGTGGTTGCAGGAATGCTCTGCATCAGCCTCCTCGGAGCCATGTTCTACTACCTGGACAAAAGATCGAAACGTCGCACAGCGATGCTACTTCGGAGCAGTTCGCCGGACTCGCTTGATGATTTGCGGAGATGAGATGTTCACACCGAGGTGGGCAGAAGCCCAGCACGGTGTTATGATAAGCAATCGCCGCTCCATCTGCCCTTGAGCAACAATAGCCGCTGGAAGGTCACCAGTGGGTAATTGGACGGAGAATAATGATGAGATCTTAGGAGGAATGTGCAAACGTGCACTGGAGAATGCTCAAGGTAAGTCAAAGAATAGTTGCGCCTCGACGCCCGCCTGCTGACATTCGCTTAGTATAGCCATGGATCGCTAATACAGCCTTTACCCTGCGACGGCATAGAAATAGGGAAGACGTCGGCAGCCTCGTTCAAGTATTCCCTCAGATCTTGCCTTTTCCATCGGAAACCGATATCCAGTCAAGAATTCTCTTTCGGTTGAGCAGGGAAACATAATCGGAGATGGGACCGGCAGGGAGGAGATTCCGAACGGCAGACGGGCGGATAGCAGGGTGGCAGCAGTTGCGTTAGGTGTCGGATGAGGTCGGCGACGGAGTCGAAGCAGCAAGCCAGGCGTTCGCGATGCATCATTCAGGTTAGGTTGAAGCGGGCGCAATCCTTCGATATACCTTATATGGCGACCAGTGTATACTTACATGTTATCTCTGGAACGTTGAGGAAAAATTTATCAAGTGGTGTTTCGTGTGGGGCGATTGCGGAGTAGGCCACAGGCGTGCGGAGTACATGCCGTGACTCAGCCAAGAGGGCAAGCAAGCATTATAGCGGATGATCAGCTATGCCTCAAAACAGATTGAATGAAATTAGGCAAGCCAGTCAGCCGTCAGACGCGCCATCCCGCTCGCGCAAGCGAAACGTTAGTAAGGTTCACGAATCATATATGCACGAGGTGATTGGCGCACAGCGTTATCAAATATATAATGACAACGATTGCTGCCTCAGAGTTCTTGCTTAAGCGTCCGGAGAAGCGGCCTAGCCCGTTATAGTTTATGCATCAAGCGGATCGAGCAAAGCGGCTCGCAAGACTACCTGATCGGGTTAGCGTCTGTGGGGACGGCATTATTTGCCCCGTACCAATTGCATGCAAGACCACAGCTGCATTATCCGTTCTGGTACTTTAGCACGGAAGTCTCCGCCGCAAGACGGGTGAATGGGTTTGAAATGACTGCGACTTGATTCATCTGCTCCATGATGCGAAGCATAGGGTTAATGGACAGGACCGCAAGCCCTAAACTTCCAGCCTCTCGGCGATGAAATCGGGATATTGTGAGCCGGGTCGAAGGAGACGAGATGAGTACTTAAACAAGACCGATCCCACAACAAGACACGACAGTTCTCGGCTTCCATCTCGCCCAAAATGGCCTTACTCACACTTGCGACAGACTTCTCAGCATCCCCAATGCTGCTCGGCGGGCTCCTCTTCCTGCTTCTCGCATACCTCACCAGTGTCGTGCTGCGAATCGGGTCGCGCCCAGCCCACTTGCCCCCCGGACCACCCACCGTCCCTTTCTGGGGCAACCTGAAACAGGTAAACCTTAATCAGCATCTGGTCATTTTCGATCCCTACTGACCTTAGCCTAGCTCTCCCACAACCACTACCCCGAACGGCTCTACACCGAATGGGCCAAGACCTACGGCCCCGTCTACACCGTCATGAAAGGGTCGCAACCGTGGATCATCGTCACCGGCGCGGCCGAGGCCCACGACCTCTTCCACGTGCGCGGCAGCGCCACAGCTGGGCGCACCAGCAGCCGCATGGAGCTCGCCATGCGCGACGGCTACTGGCCGCAGTTCCTGTCAGGCCCGCAGTGGCGCGACGCGCGCAAGCTCTGGCACGCGGTGCTCAACGTCGGCGCCGCGCGGCAGTACCAGCCATTGCAAGAGCTGGAGGCTAAGCAGCTGATCGCCGACGTCGCGCGGGACGGGAAAAACTGGAAGGCGCACATGGAGCGGTATGCGGGGAGCCTGGCGATGACGCTGATGAACGGGAAGCGCGTGCCGACTGCGGGCGGCGACGATCAGACGGTGCGGGAGATAGTCGACGATTTCGACGTCTTCATGCAGCACCTCAACCGCACGGCGTGGCTGGACAATGTGCCTGGGTTTTGGCGGGTGCCGGCGTGGATGGTGCCGGCGCGGCGGGAGGCGGCGCGCATCGCGGCGAGGCATCGCGCGCTGATCATGCGGCATTGGGACGAGACGAAGCGGCGCATGGCGGCGGGCTTGTCGCTGCCGTGCTTCAACCGCACCATCATGGAGCGCCTCAGCGCGAGCAGGAAGGGCGAAGGCGAGTACGAAGGCCTGGCTGAGCGCGTGTCTGAGGTCCAGGCGGCCGAGATAGGCGAGCTGCTGGTGACGGGGGCGACCGAGACGACGAGTGCCACGCTGAAGAACTGGATCGCCGCCATGACGCTGTTCCCGGACGCCCAGCGCAAGGCCCAGGAGGAACTCGACCGCGTCGTCGGCCCGCACCGCCTGCCCGACGCCGCCGACGCAGAGAACCTGCCGTATGTGCGCCAGGTCATCCAAGAGTGCGTTTTTCCTCCTCCTCCCCTCACTCCCTAACCCTCACTCCCTAACCCTCACTCCCTAACCCTCACCCTCACCCTCACCTTCACCCTCCCCGTCCCCACCGTCCCCGTCCTCCATTTCCCCCGCCGCGCTCTCCTCCCCCCGACTGACACCCCTCAGAACCCACCGCTGGCTCACCGCCGCCCCCCTCGCCATGACGCACAGCACCACCGTCGACATCCGCTGGGGCCCCAACTACCTCATCCCGGCCGGCACGCCGCTCGTCCTCAACGCCTACGGCATCCACCGCGACCCGGCCTTGTACCCGGACCCTTTGCGCTTCGACCCGGACCGGTGGGCCGGCAAGCTCGAGGCCGCCAACTCGCTCGCCGACGACCGCGTCGGCGCCCGCTCCGAGGCCCTGTACGCCTTCGGTGCCGGGAGGAGGATTTGCCCCGGCCAGCACGTTGCCGAGCAAGGGCTGTTTTTGGCCGTTGCAAGGTGGTTGTGGGCGTTTGATACGCAGGCGGTCGAGGGTGGCGAGGAGCGGTTTCAGGGCGTGGATAATTATAAGCCTGGGTTGGTTGTGAGTTTGGATAGGGTCGAGGCGGTGGTGCGGCCGCGGAGTGAGGAGAGGAAGAAGTTGGCGGTCGAGGTGTGGGAGAGGGAGAGGGCCGAGTTTTTGGATGAGGATGGGCAGTTCTGTAGGAGTCCCGAGGCGTTGGAGAGTGTGATGGGGAGGGCCGTGGGGGGAGGGGCTTAGGGGAGGGCTGGATTAAGTGCCATGCGTTATGTTTCAAAGTGAATATGTGTCTGAAATGAAGAGCTTGCGTTCATGTTTGAGTAAGCAACTGGGATTGGGAAGTTGGGAAGGGTGTTACTTCAAAATGGATTGGTGATTTATCTACTGTTCGTCTCCAAAACTCTCAACACCACGAATAACACCCCAGATATTCGATCAATGACTCATCTTGTTCTGATCTCACCTATACTATTCTATTCACATTGGCCTATGGAAATATGGTACGCCTGTTGAGTGGAACAGTTGTAGCTTCACTGATTCTGGTACCTCCTCTCCTATCAAAGCAATCGACATGGTCTTGTGGCGAATTGAGTAAATTTGATGCTCACAACAGCTGCCCATGTCGAGTGAATCTAAGAAATTGATCTATTCTTTCGTATAGCTTGACGAAAACAATACACAATTTCATAACGTAACGACGCTTCGTTGCCTCCCGCCTCGATCTCGTGAAATTGTTTGAAATGTAGGACAGAACCCTGGCTGTACATGAACACTCTGCGCTCAGGATACGGAGTTCCTCTGCTTTATAAAACGCAAACCCGGCCATCTTCATCATTGCGGCTGATGTTAAATCTCCTACGCGCCCCCTTGCGATCAAACTCCCGCTTGATCTTCTTGTCATCGAGCATTGTGGCCTTGTCGAGGTAAAACTCGGTTTCTGGAGCCTTGATCTGAGCGATCGCTTGCCAGGCATTGCTTAGCAACGAATATCGAGTGCGGGTGAAGAAAACAAAGGAGGAGACTGTAACAAATGCCAAATGGACAAGCAGATTTGCCATAACGAGTATGAATCCTTTGCGGTGCTGAGGTTTCTGGCATGAAACCGCCGAGGTGACTGTTGAGTTTCCCATGTAGTCGAATGTTGGTAGCCAGTCGTAATACGCCATCCTCATCAGGGTTGTTACAAGAGCTTGCCATGCTAATGCCGGGTTGTCTGTTTCCTTCATGGTATCTACGAATATCGCGTTGAGAACTGGATTCATATCCGTACTTACAATATCTTCAGTGTCGTCACCAGTGCTCTTTGTGCAGGTGGGGCAGGTTACGAAAATCCTAAAAGTACTGTTGTAATTTTGGAGAAACACTGGACTCCAAACTACTTCGGTGAGGAAGTCATATGTCTCTGATGGCCCCTTTCTTTTCTGAATAGAATAGTCCGTATCGTTCCATTGGTAGGTGTCGTTGTCATAATACCACTGGAAGTGATAACCAGCTTCGATGTGTTAGTAGTGTATTGGAGGAGAGTACCATGATTGGAGGACTAACCTACGCTCAGCATGCTTTGTGGTTGAAACGGATTCCACCTGAAGGATCGCAAAGTCATGTTCAGGTAGGACGGGTCAACATCAAAGGCTGAATAGTCGGAGTTGGCTTGTTGTGTGTCAAGTTGCGATCGTATTGTCGTAGTTTCAAACCTCCGGTTTGCTGGATCCCAGCCAAGCTTTGGTTCACTGTAGTTTGATCTTTGCTTTACTGATACTAGAAAGTCTTGAAGGCCCTTGACTCTGTTCACGCGGTTGTGGTGTCTAGACAATACAATACAGTAATCAGAATATCTGTGGACCATGACCATGATACAACATAGTAAGAACTTACAGAGCGTCATAGCACACAGTCACGCTCATTACCCCTTTCTGATAATTAGGGTCTGAGTCTCCAGAAAAGTCAAGCCAAGGCCCTCTTTCCTCAACTGTGAAATTTCTAACTACCTCATCCAAAGGCAAATCGAGTACCGATTCTCCCCAGGCAGGCCATGTTCCGCGAGAACTAGCACTTATGATTAGAAATGAGTGTCCTAACTCGACTTCCCATTTGTATCCATTTTCTTTGTTTTGTGCAAACCATGTTTGTTGGTCAGGAGTCACTGGATAACGAGGCAGGTAAGAATAATCTAATGTGTCGTTCTGCATCGGGTCCAAGCTGTTTATTAGACCGCCAGCGTAACGTGGTAGACCGTAGATCATGAAAGTTGGATCTGGGCGAACCATGATGTTATTAATCGGGACTTTGAAAGAACGGCCAGTAGGAGGGATATCATGACGGATAACATCGGCCAAGTCTCCGGTAACTTTGGGTGGGAATAGAGTGCCGTTAAGGAAAATAGTGCTATGTGTCCAGGTTTTAATGAATGACCAGTCCTTTATCGTGGGTCTAGCACAGGTGACACGAGCGTCGAATGCGGAGGCCATTCCCTGGAACTCCAAAAGGGCAGAACGATCAGACTCTGAGTCTATTGGAAGGAATGCTCGAATTGATGGGCCTGTGTCCATAATTGATTCCGAAGAATTGAGAGGCTTCGACGACCATTCAGCAAAGGAGGGATAGTTGGGAGGAGGTGCTAGCCAGTAGTTCTGTGCTCTTGTCATAGCATCTTCGAAGCCTCCTTGAATATAGCGCTCCATGCTGAACCCTATCCCAGTTTTGATCTCTCTTGGGAACCCTGGAACGACGCCTGGACGAATGTCCCAGAGTAGCAGCGTTGAGGTGAACTGCGACACAGGCGTTGTAGCTGCTAACAAGGGTATCGACAGTGTCAAAAGATTGAAACTCCATTCAGAGTTCTTTCCAAAATACAGGAGAGATCCAAGCGGACCGGTGTTGACATAGCGGGCGATGGATAACGCAGGTGCTTCTGGTAAGAGGACTCCTCCAAGAGATTTGGATTCGAGTGAAACACTAGCGAGAATTGCCACCGCAGTGCAGGCTTGAACAGAGACAGCTAGTCTGATAGCAAGCGTCGACAGAGTCACTGCTTGTCCAACCCAACCATCTAGCATGACCCGCCGCCAGTGCTTGTTCTCTTCACCACCGAACCAGAGGAACGATAAGACTGAGATAGAAAGTAGTAGAAGGATGACAGCGCCAATATTCGTGATGATGATCTGTAGTCCAAGTCGGTTGAACATTCCGGGACTGAACTCTGATCTGCTCGATACTAGCGGAGCTTCACCCTGCGTATTTGAGAAACTAGATTGTGTTCCTGGATGGTTTGCCAGCTCAATGTCATTTTCAGGCTCAGAGCCGCTTTCAGTAGACTGGTAGAAGTTGGCGGGAAGAATGGAAGTTGCTGATCCGTGTTGTTGCTCCAAATACGGTGTTCTGTGGTCGAAGGATACCCGTCCGGTACTTTCCAACGAGCGCCTTGGGTTGTAGAAATCCGCCGTTTCGTGTGCCATCTCCGATATCTAACGTATGCGGAATTGTGGGTGCCAAATCGAGACAGTTCTAAAGTGTAGGGCTCTGCTTTATTAGAATGAATCGGAGTTGGGAGTGGTGTGGTTGGATGGTGTTGGGGAGTACGAGACGGAAATGATAAGCAATAGGCTTATTTAAAACTTGGAAAGTTGGAAAGTTGGCAAAGCTGGATGTAGGCAGGCTAGATATATCACAAGAGTAAGTGCTACAAATAATACCGTCATCAATCCGCAGCTGTCGCACGAATGAAGCTGTGTAACAGAAAGCTAGCAAATCCCTCATCCACTAGATATTTGAGCAAACATGGTTACATTTAGTGTTTCAGTTGGTGATGATAGTGAGATGCGTGTGGATTGGTGTATTGGGCAAGAGGGAGAGTCGATTGGGGGAGTCCTCATGCTCTACCGATGAGTAAGCTAGCTACGTGCTATCTGGAACACTAAGTTTCAGCCTGATATAAATAGTCCATGCCTACGGAGGATATGCTTACTTGGCAAGCTCTAGTCACGAGAAAAAAAACCAGTTTTGTGCTGTTGTACAACATCGCTGAGGCTGAGCGAGGCTGAAGGTATTGACACACGCTAAAAGTCTCTTTCATGGATCTCCCTGCCGCTCTTGCAAAGGTCAACGCCATTCTCGTTGCCCATGGGACAGATCTGATAGAAGGTTTCAGTGATCTAGCTCATTAGAAGGTGTTTTAGCTTCTGACCCTAAGTACAGCGATATGCGCGGCATAAAAAAGGAAATGCGCATACGTGCTGATGAAACCAGCCTTGCCCACTCAAGCCAATCCAGGGGGACCAACATGTGCGTAATGTTGCACCTAGGATAGTTCGTCCGTATCAGTCATTTGCTCATTGCAGTCCTTTGCATAGATGCCGTGCAATCCCGATTCACATGAGTCACTGATCAGGCTGCTTGGCACTTCCAGCCGTTCGGTTCAGGCAACTACTCTACGGCCTGCATGAAATCTCTCCATTCGCTACGTTGAACCAATCAGATGCAAGAAAATGACTCTGAAACACGAGCAAAATCAGCTTACCTGCGTACCACCTATAGCCTCTTCTCCACCACATCCCAACAATCGAAGCATGTGGTTGCCTAGATCGTAGACAGATTAAGGTACTCGGTGGAGTCTCTCGCTGCCACATGTGACAATGCCCCGCATTGGCAAGGCGGAAGCATTCTTATGGGGGCCAAATCAGGCAACGTTCTGGTTGGACGAGGGTGGATGGCCTGTTGTGTATCAGCCACCGCCACTGCTGCCTTCCAGCCTTGCCGCGGGGTAGCATCTACTTAAGCTACAGTTCCTGACCATTCACCTTAAAATTCGACAACAACGCCTCCCAGATCGCGTCAATCTCCCCAAGTCAATCCATCCACTATGCTCACAGTCGACAGCTCCGACGAAGAAATGTACAGCGAGACCTCCAGCCAAGCCGGCGGCCAGGACCCCACCGTAAGCTTCGTCCTCCTCATCCACAGCCTCGCGCCGCCTCACCTCCAACACACACACACACATCAAAGCTAACCCCCACCTCCTCCTGCACAGCCCGACTCCGCCGCCACCGAAAACACCGGCGAACCCATCTTCGGCTCCAAACCCGAAGTCAAAGCCCTCTACTCGACCAGCAACCCGGAATGCGACTGCGCGCCGCGCTGGTCCGAGCACGCCGAAGCCGCCGAGGAGGACCGCATGCTGAAAAAACTCGGCGCGGCGGCGGCCATCATCCAGCGGTTCAAGCGGTCGCGCGAGGGCCAGTGGCAGACGAGCGCCATCGAGGTGCAGAGCCCGCGGCTGAACCGCGTCCTCGCCGACGTGCTGCGCGACTACCCGGACGTCGTGGTGCGCGAGGGCGAGGCGACGAAGTTTGCGGCGCCGTTTAAGCCGCTGTTTCATCGGTGGGGGAGGTTGTTGGAATGGAGGGATAAAGAGGAGGAGGGGGGCCAGACGAAGGTGGAGTTGGGGTTGCTGGTTGATGCCCTGAAGCCGACGCTCGAGCCGCTGTTTAGCGTTGCGGGGGATATGCATCGCACGGGGGAGATCGACTTTGACAACATGTGGACGGTGTTTGTGCCGGGGGAGCTGATGGTGTTTAGGTGTGGCAGCGTGGTGAAGCTGTTCCGGCTGCACGATTTGCACATCGTCGTGCCGCGGCGGGAGCCGAGGTTTTGGGTGCTCACGTTGCAGCAGATTGAGTGGAATGGGAGGTACTTTGGTGTCGTCCAGGGGAAGATGCGCATCGTTGAGGCGGACAAGCCGTTGCAGTTTGACAAGCTGTCGGTGCAGCCGCTGGCGACGCAGCGGGACGAGGATGCCATCAGGAAGAGGTATCTCGCCAAGGGCAACAAGTACCTGGAGCTGTGCAGCCACAAGTGCCTGGTGAAGACGTACAAGGGCACCAAGTACGTTCTCAACTCGGAGCTGGAGACGATCCGAGAGAAGCCGGTGAGTTAATTCCATCATCACTCACTGGGCAGTACTGACCGGAAAATACAGCTCTCGGGAAGGATTGCCATTGACCCTTTCGCCTTCTTTACCTGTCAATCCGACATTGCCCCGAAGCAGCCTCGCTTGAACGGCGGAGATTCGGATGCCTTTTTCTCAGGCGACAAGGACCTATTCGAACAGACCAACGAGCTTGACAAGGAAGAGCAGAACGAAGAGTCTGAAATGAACAAGGTGAGAGGCTTGGAGAAGCGTCTCCTCTGCCTTGTGGATCGCATCAAGGGTTTCGACCTTCGAAACAACGAATGGTGTAAGCACACACCCGCTGTTGCCACTCTTTGATATTGACAGACGATAGGTGAATTCGACGTGGATGACGTCTCAGAGCCCGTCTGGAACGATAACGCTCTGCACCAGCTCGTTCTCTCCGAGGGAGAAAAGAAGCTGCTGGTTGCGTTCACCCAGCGCGATGAATTGGACCTTCCGGATTTCGACGATGTCATCTTGGACAAGGGTAAAGTGATTCCGGACAGCTGCATCTCTGAGCGTAACTGACCATCCTCAGGGAAGGGCATCATCATCCTCTTGGCCGGTCCACCTGGTGTGGGCAAAACCCTGACAGCCGAGTCCAGTAAGTCTCCATCAATAATTGAAACATCTCAGCATTATTGACCAGTATAGTCTCGGAACGCGCCCGCGTGCCATTGTATTCTCTCCGGGCAAGTGACCTCGGCACGGATTCCGATCAGGTTGAAGCCACCTTGAAGGACGCTCTCGAATGCTGCAAGTTGTGGAACGCTGTGCTCCTCATCGACGAAGCCGATGTCTTCATGGAGAAGCGCAGCGCCGACAGGCTGGAGCAGAATGAGCTGGTGTCCAGTGAGTCCCTTTTAACACATCTCTGGATCTGCCCACGTGACTGACCGGCCCAGTCTTCCTCCGCAACCTGGAGTACTACCAAGGCGTGATGTTCTTGACAACTAACAGGGTGGATGCGATCGATGATGCATTCCGTTCCCGCATCGATCTGATCCTGACGTACCCGAATCTTGACCACGCGGCCCGGAGGCAGATTTGGTCGACGTTCATATCCAGCCTTCCGTCAGGCAGTTGCAACATCGCCGATATCGACTTTGATGAGCTTGCCCGCACGGATATGAACGGACGCGATATCAAGAACGTGGTCAAGATTGCGCGCTTCCTTGCTGCATCGGAGAAAATCCCTCTGTCAATGGAGCACCTGAGGACTATCCTGACCATCAAAAAGGCTTCTCTTTGAACGAGTCTACCTATAGTTGTAGTCCATCGGGTTTCGCCCATCGGATAGCTTACTAGATTAGTTAGTAGATGAGCAATGGAACAGGCGTATAATTTGAGAGCTCTAGAGCTAAGGTAGAGTGAGACACACAATGTGAATCGGCCCATATCTTTTCTTAATTATCCTTTCTTTCCTTAATCTTCCCCCAATCAATTCATCAGGCCAATTACAAAGCTGATTACTCGACACGAGATCCATCCCGAGCGGGTTCATAGAACGAATCTTCACGAATAGCACGAAATTGCCCAAGACAAATCGACATGATGATACACTACACTGCATCCCACAAATTGAGGCGCCAATCGGTGCCGAGGCAGAACTTGGCCACGCACCACACTTCTCCGAAGTTAATACTCTTCTCCAGCCTCCTGATTCCTAGCATGCTTCTCGAATTTTTCATATTGGGCTGCCGTAGTCTTGGTCATGCCCGTCGCCCGAATTGATTGCAACGCGGACATGAAATGCCGCCGCTCAACAACGCGGACGTCGGTGTCATCGGACTGTTCGCCAACGCATTCGAGAGCAGCCTGAACGCAGAGACTCTTAAGGTCAGAGCCAGAGAAACGGGGCGTCATCTTGGCTAATTTACCAGCGTCGATGTCAGACCCGAGCTTTTCGCCCTTGAGGAGGACCTTGAGAATGCCCAGCCTCTCATCGGTCGTCGGCAGGTCCATGTGAATGTGCACGGGAGCGCGTCGCAGCACAGCGGGGTCGAGATCAAACGGCCTGTTTGTCGCGAGCAGGATGAAGGGGGCTTTGACATCAGTTGCCAGCCCATCCCACTCCATAAGAAATTGGTTGATCATAGAGCGGATGTGCCTCTGTTCGCCTCCCTTGCGAACTCCAAACATGGCGTCTGCCTCGTCGATGAAGACAATGCATGGGTGAAGCTTTCGGGCCAGGGAGAATATAGCCTTGATGACCTTTTCGTCGTCTCCCCAGCACTTCTGCCACATCTCTGCGGCCGAAACGACAAGCATGTTCATGTTGGACTGTCTTGCCAAACACCTGCAAAGGAGGCTCTTTCCAGTACCCGGAGGTCCATAAAGGATCGCGCCTGTGATTCTGTTCGAGCGAAGAACGCCGTGGCCAAAGGCTTTGGGCTTCCTCAATGAGAGCGAGGTGACGTTTTCCAGCTTCTGGATTGTCAAAGGATCGACAAAGATATCCCTGTAGTCTGGGCAAATGGAGTCTTCACGAAGTATCGTCAGTATAATGGTCGAACTCTGGAGTGCGTGACGCAGCTTACCTGTGTCTACGATATTTTCAAGAAGCATCCTCTCCCACGCGCCATGTGCCATCTTTCTCCACTTTGACATTCTCTTTTGGTGGGAGCGGCCAGCAACGTCTCCTTTACTACAGTCTCGTTTGTCTTCACTGCTGTCATCGTTGTCGCCGCCGTTGCGGTTCAGCCGCCCTCTTCTAAAGAATCTGCGGATGGAACCGAAGAGTCCTCGAGAAAACTTATCGTTATCTGAGCCCCTGCACAACCCTTGCCCTTCGGAATCTCTCTTGCGGGCGGCCTTTTTCAGGAAACCGATAAAGCCGAGGTTTCTTCGATCGTCCTCGTTGTGATTGCCCTCCTTTGGTTCCAGTATAATGTTCTGGGAGTCATTTGTGGTTTCTTATCGAGCAAGGATGTCAGTAATAAGTCTGTCTGTGCCTTAAAGGTTATCAGGGATATTTACCTAGACCACCTGTAGCATTGTCTGCCTTTTTGTCGGCGGAGTTTCGTGCAGATGTTGAATCGGAGTCAAAGCTATTGTGTCGCGCTACTGGGACAGACGTGGCAGCGCGGTAGCATTTGTCAAGTTCGCACCGGGAGCCGACAGAAGTTTCGATGCTTTGCATGGTCATTCTTGACGCGGCCTGCAGAATGTCCTGTGTACGCAGTAACAAATTAATGAATTAAGTAGTCTTCTCCACTTATTGTGTTAAGAGATGCACACAGCGTTTCTGCCAGGGGCAAAGCACTTAGAAATTACAACACTGGTTTCGCCCCTCTATTGTACCGTGACAAATCTGACGAGTGGCTGTGTTCTTGTCGAAGCCGCAAGCTGGTTTATTCTTGCCACGCTTAGGAGCTACGTAATTGTCAGCTAAGCACAGTGGAGGCTTTTCAACCTTGCCAGGATGAACTGACGACTCGTGCCTCGCTATTCTCCGCTATTTACCACCGAGTTTTGAATC
Organism: Lasiodiplodia theobromae; assembly: GCF_012971845.1. Taxonomy (NCBI): domain Eukaryota; kingdom Fungi; phylum Ascomycota; class Dothideomycetes; order Botryosphaeriales; family Botryosphaeriaceae; genus Lasiodiplodia; species Lasiodiplodia theobromae. The sequence goes on along the minus strand of NW_023336563.1, from coordinate 905,756 downwards.
AGCCACACTACTGCGTCAGCATATTATAAGCAAGCATTTGTATTAGCTCGATGTGGCGAGTGTTTCACCCCGTCGGACGTCCGGTCGCAACGGACGTCCGACAACGTGTAATTAGCCGGCCAACACCGTGTAATTCACCGTCCAGCCCCCCTGGGCGCTCATTTACACGTTGTTGGACGTCCAAATGGGTGCTGGGGCCAACAATTTCATGGTCCAAGGGGTGAACTTTGCCACCTAAGGGGTGAAAATAACCTTAAATCGTTAGTCGGAGCGCCCATTTAGATGTCTAACAACACGTAATTTGCCGTCCAGGGGGCTGGACGGTAAAATGCATGGTGTTGGCCAGCCAATTGCGCGGTTTCGGACGTCCGATTGGGGGCGGGCGGCAACGGGGTGGAACAGCCAGGCTGTGGCGTGCAGATCTAGGCTGCAGCGAAGACTGTTGCAAGACACTGACCAATGAGCGAGACACAACGCTCCAGCGCAACGAGGCGCAATTCTTCACCGCAGAGATGCGCAATACTCGTGCGCAGCAATGGATCATGCGCTCCAGCATGCGGAAGAGCCTTTCGTCCTTACCAGTGACCCGTTGTTGGCAGGTGAGACCGTCAGGATGGGTATTTACTATTTAGTGCTTTCTTTCGGGTAGCTCAATACATCATCCGTTCACCCGCTCAGCTTCTCGTATCAGCCTGCCGCGACACTGTTCCTGACATGACCTAGTTTCTAAGCAATTTTGTCTTCCCATCTCGATCACCATTTCCTTTCTGGCTTAGCAAAGCTCAAAAGATGGCATACTTTAGTTCCCTACTTCCAACGGTGAGCTCTATTTCCCGCTTCCCAGTGATTGTTTACTTCTAGCAAAGCAATAGACGTACTCACATATCACAAGATTGCCAATGAGATGATGCCAGCGTCGCCGAAACCATCTGAACAATCCGTTTCCTCCGGACAAACATCCTATGCACTCCCTACTGACTCTGCCCAAGGGCCGAGCCACACCACCAACGCGAATCCACCGCCGAATCTCACGCGCCGTGCTTCTGTTTCAGCCAGCTATCCTCAATTCTTCAGTCGTCAGTTCCGTAGGTTTACACGGCGCTCTCCTATAGATCCAAGCGTACCTGTCGTCCATGAAGACGAGGGTGCACCAGCTCCCCGCGGCGCCCGGGTGGAGGCTAACGCTCAAGATATCCGTCGCACCATCTTGCCGCGGAAGCCATCTGGTCAGATAAAGTTTCCAGAATTCGACAGCCTGGAGGCATACTTAGTTACTGGCATCGATGAAACTACAGCGAAGCATTGGGACGACGAAATCAACAGGCTTTTGGATGTCGTCCAGCACCCAGAGAGGCCGTTGAAGTTCAACAACGCAACGTTCGTGGGAAAAGAAGGGGAGCAGGGGTACCGCGACTTGTCCACTCTTGCCCAGAAGATTTTGACAGCCATGTCCATCTGCATGCTCGACAACGAGAGCATCATCGCTAAGCACTGCAGCCTTCTTTCCAGCCGGGAGCGTCTCCAAAAGCTGATCCCTCAGATCAGGATGAGCCTCAACGCTGGCGAGAGCGGTGGTGATGGCAGTGCGGATGGGACCCTCCAAGCTACCAATGACTTGATTGATTACATATCCGCCGTGTTCGCAAGGCTGATCACTCAAACAGCAATAGGCGGCTACTGGCAAAACAATATCCTGGGTGTGTTGGTAAAGCGGGTGGCCAAGATGAAGGAATTGGTAAAAGATATGGAGGCGAATGCATACACTGCAATCAGCAACGGAGAGGCTGCTTATGACAGCATTCGCAACACTGAGCAACTGGACACGAGCAAGATGGACGAGGAGGAAGAATGCGAGGAGCTCCTACGCATGCTTCATGCGAACACAAAAGAAGGAATTGCGTCACCAGAACAAGTCGAGCTGGTGCAGTACTGCTCCGATCAGGCCAAGTTCCGCTCTGGGATAAACACAACGTTACGATACATCTTCCTCTCACTACGCTTTCTCGATCGTTCTGGGCTCCCAGCGACGGCATACGAGATATGCGCTGTGGTCTATGAGACGGGCTTCGAGGGGTTCAAGGTGGGTTCCTTTTCTATGCCTGCACCTAACGGCGTGCTGACACTGTTGCTTCTGCAGGCTCTTCTGTTCCAAGACAGAGATCTCGAATACTCCGCCACATCGGACCTTGACATGCTCAACACGGCGCATTCGGCGTTCAGCATCTTGAACCACACTGTCGTGAGCCTCGGTCATGAAAAAGGCAACGGCGGCGAGCACAAAACGAACATTGAGTGGTGCTACAAAGAATCCGCGAAGAGAAGCCGCCTCTTATCGGAAACCGGCGACCAATTGGAACTCATGGACCTCTCTGGTCATGATAGACAGATTTTGTCTCTCGGCTCAATGGAAGAGGTCATTACCGTCATGGTGCCCTTGGTGATGACCAGCCCGATCTTTGTCAGCAACTTCACCTCGTTCAAAACCATGATGGCGCTTACCGGCGACGTCAAAGACATCGTCCGCCCCTACGCCGAAGGCCAGTTCAGTGCATTCTTCCGCATGCACACAAGCGATTTCGGCATCAACGCCGCTCGACGAAAGGACGTACTCGGGCTGTCTCAGGCTGTAAACCGTGGCCTCTTCTCGCGGTGCAACCTTCTGTCCATGCCCAGACCAAACGCTCAGCAAAACAACGCCAAGCAGCTCATGAAGCTCGCGGAACTGACATGGGAGATGGATTCCTGGGTGATGGACGAGAACTCGGTGACCGTAAACTGTGATCTATATGTCTGGGCTGTCATTGCCGGGGCCGTCATCCTCGCGGGCGGCGGCATGGCCGTGGCCTTCAGCGTCGGCAACCGCATCCAGGGCGTCGACCCCTCCAACATGGCCACGTACACTTGGGTGCTGGCGACGTTCCTTATCCTGGTGTGCAAGAGCCTGCTCGTGAGCGACTGGGCGTGGAACGATTTCCTTCACCGGCGCGTCCGCTGCCGTTCGGTGTCAGAGCTGCACGCCGTCACTGGTATCAACGAACAGCTGATCGTGGCCAAGCTGCTCCATGACGAAGGTGGCCACTCAATCCTCAAGGTGCGCGGCCCGTACAACTCCGTCTTCTTGAACAAATCCGACGACGGCTTCTCCATCGACTGTCCTCCCGATCTTCGAACGCTGCTGCTTAGCGGCCTGACGCCGCTCAAAGTCATCACGCCACGGGGCTATGCCCTGGTCTGTCTGGATGGTCGCCGCGGTACCGAATTGGCCGTTGTTGAGCACCAGGGCACAGAGTCCAAGGCGCATCTCGTATGTGAGGACTTCAGTCGCATGGCGCAACGAACGGACAGGCGTCGCCCCCATCATGCGATCAGGCTGCCGCTGACCCGTTCGAAGAGTTTGAAGTGGAAGATGGTTCAGGGCATTTACAATGTCATGGATGCCGTATTACTTTAGCCGATTTTCACGCAAGCCTTTTTAATCTCTGCCGAAGCTACTATATCTTTCTCCGTTTGTACCATTCTCACCTAAGATATATACTCTTGCAATTTCTTGGTCTCGTGCCCTTGTAATCTTATCCTGTAAAAGCCTTTGTTATAGCTTCTCTTCAGACGATTTTTCCTGGTTCCTCGCGATTGCCTCTTTCCTCTGTCACGGCCCAAGGCCAGTGTCGATCCAGATATTCTCATGGCCGATTATGCAAGAGTATTTCCAATACGTTCTTCAAAATAAAAAAGAATCAAGACGCTCGCAACTCCGGCTCGAACAACTCATGAAACCTCTCACTCCCTCCCCCCAAGTCACCCAAGCGATAAGACACCCCATCAATCTCGCAGCTCTTCGGAAAATGCTCCAAATCAATCTCCCGAAAAACAAACTCCTCCCACCCATCCACCATCGTCCAATACGCCTCATCTTCCGACGCCGCCCAATGAAACAAGTAATTCGCCTCCAGCGCCCGCAAACAGCACCGCAACCACTCCGTCCACGACGCCGCCCGCACCGACTGTCCCACCTCCGCCTTCCACCAAATCCACTTGTACCACGGACAACGGCCGCATTCACACTCCACACACGGCGTCCTAGCGAAGCGGTGGAAACTGCCGTTCCGCCGATCACTCCGCACGCGGATATTGAACGGTAACACTATCCCATCGCACTTCCCGCCCGCGGGCCTATCGCGGACGACAAGCATGTGCGCGACGGACCGGCTCGGCGAGTGGTGGCCGCCGCCGCCGTCGAGCGCCCACACAGGGACAGCCAGGCCGCCAGCGGCCGCGAGCTCGCCGACGACCGGGGCGCCGCCGCCGCCGCGGCGCTCCAGCCAGTACCCCTCGTACCCGGCGCGCACCGTGGTCTCGGGCAACGTGAAGACGGACTCGGCGCTGTCGTTGGCGAAGGAGGCGCGCAGCGCGTTCGTGCCGTGCAGCTGCCACCACGCGTGCAGCGGTGGCGTGGGCGGCGGGCCCGAGTAGCAGAAGCAGCCGCTGTCCGTGTACGCGTAGAGCCCGCCGTCCAGGCCGGGCCAGGTCCACCCTATCACGGCCTTGGTGGGCCATTCGAGCACTCACAGCTCGAACTCTTCTGGTAGGGCCGGCCCGCAGGATAGCGAGCGGAGGTACCGGACGCGGTCGAACGGCCGGAGTACGGGCAGCACGCGGCTGCGGCTTGGCAGGAAGTAGGGCGAGTGGATTGTGTCATCCCACAGGCGGAGGAGCTCTCGGCGGGCGCGACGGAGGAAGGAAAGGTTATTATTGATGAGCACTTGCCAATGCCTTGACGCGTTGCGCAGTAGGATCAGCTCGCGGAGTTGTAGGTAGGATGCGATTTCTAGCTGCAGCTCCACAGGGAGGATATCAATAGACATGACAACGCCGTTGTCCGAAGTAGGCGTAATCTGGGCAGGAGTGTCGGAGATATATGGTCGGTGTTCTGCATGGGAATGTTGGCGTGGTTGAATTCTTGGCCTTTGCACGACCTTGGTATGCTGTTGCCTGCTAATTGTTACACCATTACGCCCCGTCTGTTCGATACCTCTCACAGCCAATGAAGATGAAGAGGTACACACAAGAATTTTCCATCCCAGTGAAATGCGTAGTTCGCTTTGCAACCATTTGGTCCGAGACGAAGAACAGACAGATTCGTTCACTTCCTCCTTCCACAACAGTCAATTGTACCGAGTGAGTCACTTTTTTTCGCAGTTCTGCGCGGCAAAGCGGCAGAAGCCACAGTTGGCGTGGTCAGGGAGCTGACGGCGAACGCCGACGTCGAACGGCAAGACCCCGCTGCTGCACTTGCCGCCGGGGCGGTCGCGGCGATGGGGGCGGTTCGGCCAGTTGTAAACGGTGAACCTCCACGTCCACTTTTCTAGTAAGGGTGCTCGGAGTTAAAGTCTTGTGAGGCTTAGGCTCATCGCCGCTAAAGAAGTGATCGATGATCGAGTGGTATGAGTTGACTGACTTCTCAGTGATGAGGCTGGTGAAATTCTTCCGTTCTGCAGCCTCCAAGCGTACATCAAGAGATGACCATCTACCATGGTGTTGTGTGGGACGGCAGGCAACTTGTGGGACGGCGGAATGCTAATTCAACGCGGGGTCTCTTGAGGAGCCACAAGCCGTTGGCGGGCTGGAAATCGATGGCCCACAACTGTAGGCTAGTGGTAGTTGGTCGCACGGTATATGGCATGCACAACTGTAGGTCAGCCTTACCTGGCGGCACGATACGCGCCCTCCGTAAGGCAAGTTGTTTTGCGGTCGGTGGACGTAGTCAGAGCGTGCGGGGAGTCGTGAATCAGGCATCAGGCAGGTGTATTGAGCCAAGCACCGTGCTCCCTGCTGGCGTACCACGGGATTGTACGTGGGGTATGTTGTCGCCGCTCGTTCCCCGATTTCTTCCGGGGTCATCGGCAGCGACTTTCTTGGGGATTGTTCTGCAATTCCATTGGTGTATCCCGACGTCAATACCGTAAGCGCCGAAATAGTATATCGTAGCCAGAATATGCCCGGAGAAGTTGAAATCCCCTGTTCAGCAACATACCTTCACAGGATTCGAAGTGATATAGTCACAAGCGATCTTGTGATTTGCGTCTATACTGCAAACCTTCAGGCCCGGCTCAATGGGATCATCTTTGTGGACTATGGACTCCGCTGACACGGAAAGATTATGCAGGGTCCTCATGCAGGGGAAAGTAAGAGCGGAACACGGGAGATATTCCTTCCTTTGGTACCTGACTGAATCCAGTTAGGCGCCCGAATGTGTCCTACTTGATCTTGAGTACGTACCAGATAGGGAGGTAAGAAAACCCGCTATCCGTACCCAGTCCTTCTCTGGCCTCCTAAAAGAGAGCCATCCCAAATACTCTGTCTTTTTATCCTTATCCTGCCCCTTCCCGCACCCGCCCCCTTCCACTTTCACTTCCCATCCGCCCCCGCCCCCGCCCTTCTCCACTCCACACTCAAATACTCCCTCCACGTCCTCAACCCCACCTTCTCATACCACCCCACCAGCGTCACCCAATCCACAAACACCCTCTCCACGCCCCTCATCCTCATCTCCTCCAACGCCGCCGCCACCATCGCGAGCCCGACCCCGCCCTCCCTCTTCGCCGCATCCACCCCCACACACGCCACGAGGCCCGTCTTATCCGGCTTCCCCAGCAATTCCGGGAAAGCCAGGTCGGGCAAAAACACCTTCGTGCCGGGCTCCAGCATCATCGTCCACGCAATCTGCTCGCCGTGGCCGCCCCCGCCATCACCGTCCGACGATGACTTTTTCCGCTCGTCGTGCGCGACCATGACCTGCCCGTGCAAGCCCGCGGCCGCGAGCGCCTCGTACCCCTCGACCCAGCCGGCGTAGTGGCCGAAGTTGCGGCGCTGCTTGGCGAGGCACTCGGCCTCGCCGGCCTTGGTCCAGGGGCGGAAAACGATGCCTTTGTTCTGTGCGCGCGCGATGCGCATGCTAGCGTCCGGGTCGGGCGCATGCGTGGCGACGAGGTCGATGCAGAGGTCGCGACAGGTTTCGCCGCGGGCCGTGGGGGAGTTGCGGCCGGCGACGAAGCCGCGGTGGAAGAAGAAGTTTTGGTTGGAAGGCACGATGTCGAGCGGGAGCCCGGGGAAGAAGCGCGGAAAGGAGGAGCCGATGGAGAGCGTCTGGCAGGAGTGTGGTGGTGAGCAGAGGTGCTGGCGGGCGTGCGTGAGTAGCGCGGTACCGATGCCGAGTTTTGCCAGGAAGGGATGCACGATCAGGGCGGTGATGAGGCCTTTTGGCGGGGCGCCGGCTGGAGCAGAGGGTGCGGGAGGTTGGATGTGGGTGGCGATGAAGCCCACGACAGTGTCGTGGCGGCGGACGACGAAGTGGGCGGCGCGCGGGCGGGTGAGGAGGTCGGCGAGCCGGGGTTTGGAGACAAGGTAGGTGGGTAAGACTTCGTGCCACAGGGCGCAGACTTGGTTCATGTCCCGTTCGGGAGAGAAGGGTTCTGCGGTGTGTTGGTGTTGGATTTGCTCGACGGGCAGATGGCCTTGAGCTTGGGTGATGCCGAAAAGGACGTCAGCAGCCGCTGTGAAAGCCGCAGGGGTCGGCTCGTAGATTGCCAAGTAATTCTGTATCTCATCGGCGGAGAGAAAATCATATGGATCGCATGTAGCGACTACGATCAGCTTCTTAGCTGTGTAAGCTACCTTGATAGCCATGTCTGTTTGATACGGTGCAAGCCGTGCGTTTCTGGTGGTCAGAATGACGGCGTCTGCGGCTGCAGCAGCCTCGAGAACTTCATCCGCGTTTGATCCGTCTTGGTAAAAGCGAAGGTCTTGGATTTCGGGATGGTGATTTCTCAAGATGTCGATAAAGCTCGGAGGTGTATATGGACCACGGGTCTCGATTTGGCCGTAGTCGACCACGCCGCTGGCGACGGGCTTCTCTCCAGGCGAGATGAAAACCAGACGTTGGTCCTTGGTCAGAGGAAGGGTTCCGGGTTGCAGTCGGACCGCTGTGGTGCTTGAGGCATACACCCTTGATGCGAGCTCGGAATTTTCCTTGTTTATGGTGGAGAGCTGCTTGAAGGATGCATGCGTCTGACCTGCTTGTTTTCCTTGGGCAAGGGTGAATTCTTCTTGGGTGAAGGACTTGACCCTCTGCCACGACTCCTCGAGCTGGTGCATGAAGTCTTCATCCTGCGTAGCGGCATCAAAAACAGCCTCTAGAGCCCCGGCCTGCAGATCGATGGTGTGGCAGATCATGACCGAGTCGCAGCCAGCCTTGAGAGCGGTGACAGCGCCTTGGACAGTGCCACCGCATTCAGTACGGATGGCATTCATTTCCAGACAATCCGACACAATGACGCCGGTAAACTTGAGATCGTACCGCAAAACTCGCAGGATAGTGGGGTCGAGTGTTGCGGGCAATTTAGAGTCTCCGATGACGATGTGAGCAGTCATGACGGCCGGAACCTTCTCCGTGACAGCACGCCTAAAGGGAATGAGCTCGCATTGTTCCATGTCTTCCCAGCTCTTCTGGATGAGGGGCAGACCATAGTGGGAGTCAACAGCAGTATCGCCGTGGCCGGGAAAATGCTTGACGCATGGAATGACGCCTTCCTCGCGGAGCCCGTTCAAATTAGCAGCCGCCAGGCGCGCGACAGTGTAGGGATCGTCGCTGAAAGAGCGGACGCCGATGACTGGGTTTTCGGGGTTATTATTGACATCGCAAACGGGGGCGTAATTCATGTTAATTCCGAAGGCTCGCAAAGCCTTTCCAGTGGCACGACCGACATCGTGGGCGTCGTCAATGGAGCGGGTGGCGCCAAGAGCCATGGACCCTGGCAGCTGTGACGTAATTGGAGGCTTGATGCGAGTGACAAGGCCATTCTCCTGGTCGATTCCGATGGTGAGCGGCTGGTCATGACCAGCGTCTTTGGCGATTTGCTGCAACTCGGCTGTGAGAGCGGCGAGCTGTTCTGCGTCTCGAACATTGCGCTGGAATAGGACAATCTGGCCGACGTAATAGGGCGCACGGATCAGTCGTTTGATGTTCTCATCAGCGGTTTGGCTGTGGAAGCCAACAATGAAAAGGCGGCCGATGAGGCGGCGAAGACGGTCGTCCTCAGAGGGCATGATGTGAAACAGCAGGATCTACGCGATACCTTAATAGGAAATTCCGGAACCGACTAAACGAAGATTCCTCTCAGGAACGGAAGACGAGATTGCGATTGCTTGTTTTTGGAGGATTTCGATGCATGCGGCATGTGGTTGGCCAGATCCGAGGGTTTATCTCAAGAGAACGATGAGGGCGATCGCACGAGTCAGTTTTTGGTGATAAACTGATGATGTGCGGTGTAGGATGAGATGGTGAGGACAGATAGCGCGTGGATGTTTTGGCGGTTGTGGTCGGCAGTGGGGGCGCGGGGGACCCAAACAATAGCGGGGTCGTCCGACGATAAGCCCCGCGATCGACACGAACATCACCGTTTGAGCATCATCCACCGGAGCCAGTGACCATCTGCGCGACTGTCAGCAACGTACCTGCGTGTGGTTACATACCTCCAGTGCGCTGCATGTCCCACCATGCCTCGTCCTCTTCCTCGTCCGAGTCGCGTCGTCGTCCGTCGCTGGAGCCCTTGCTCCGCCCTGCTTCCACCATGACCGACCCCAACAGCGAACGCGACACCAAACTGCGCGCGAACCTTGAGCAATACGAGCAGCTGTTCGGCGCCGACGAGGACGCTTTCGATCAGCCCACCACCACCCGGAAAGAGCTCTGGTCCTACTACCTCTACTACAATGGTGACAACGGCGTCGGGCCCGGCTCCTACAGCCAGACACTGTGAGTCCCGCCGGGTATTTGTCCCGCGGCCTGGCCTTGACGTACTCGCAGATTTCAGTCCGCCCTGACCTCTGCCGGCCATGACCCTGCCATCTCGCCTCCCGTCGCTGGAAACTGCGGCGATGGCGCATGCGTCGTTCCGTGGGGGAATGGTACACGCAGTGTTGCTTCGGTCGTTCTCATCGCCAACGGCCTCTGTTTTGCCATCATGACACTGCTGTTCGTTTGGCTTGGAAGCGCTGCCGACTACGGCTCGTTTGGACGGTGGCTGCTCCTCGTTCTGACCGTCATCTGTTGGGCCTTCCAATACGGTTTTATGAGCGTCAAGGGAGCTGAGCAATGGCGCACTGCTATGGGCTTGTATATTGTCAGTTACATTGCCTACGGCGCCACTCTGGTTTTCTACGCTGCCCTGTTTCCGCGCTTGGCCCGGTACATGCCGCACGTGAGAAAAGCCCGGGAGGAGGACCTGAAGGAGGGAAAGATCAGCCAAGAGGAGTACGACAAGATCGAGAGCCTGGAGAAGAACCATCTGTCCAACATCTCTACCGCCCACTCCAATATAGGCTACCTACTGACTCTTGCCATCAACCTGAGCGTCCTGCTTCCGATGCAAGGCAACGATTACGCAAACAACTGGGCTCATTTCCTGACCAATACCTACTGGATCATTCTCGGCATCTGGTGGTTCATCTTCCAGCAGCGTCGCCCAGGCCCAAAGCTTCCAAAAGGCTCCAGCTACGCCACCATCGGCTGGAAGCAAGTCGCCCTCGCCCTGAAAGAGGTCCGCCACCTCCCCCAGACCTTCATCTACCTCGTCGCCTTCTTCCTGCTGGCTGATGGCCTCAACACCACCGGCACCCTCATCAGCATCATCCAAGCCGACCAAGTCAACTTCAGCTTCCTGCAAATCACCTACCTCGGCCTCTCGCAAGCCGTCTGCTCCACTTTCTCCACCTTCACCTTCTGGTACGTGCAACGCTATTTCAAAATCAGCACCAAGCGAATGTTCATGGTCACCAACTTCTTCTCCGTGCTCATCCCCTTCTACGGCATGCTCGGCCTATGGACGGACCGCGTCGGCTACCACCACATTTATGACTTTTGGCTCTACAACATCCTTTTCGGCCTCTTCCAGGCACCCTACTACGCGTATGCCCAGACTATGATGAGCGAGGTCACTCCGCGCGGTTACGAAAACATGTTCTTCGGCCTGTACGGAATCACAAACCGCGCGAGCTCCATCATCGGACCGAACGTGGTGCAGGCTATCATCAACAGCACCAATAACAACTGGCTTGGTTTTCCATTCCTGGTCGCCTTGTGCGCCGCGGCAAGCGTCGTTATTTGGTTTGTTGATCTGCAGAAGGGGAGGGAGAACTGCAGGAAGTACGTCGAAGAGAGAAAATTAGTGCGCGTTGCACGGGAGAGCGGGCGGACGGTCGAAGACATTGTCGAAGGCGCTGCTCAGGATGGGGGTTTGACCATCGAGACAGTGGATGGTGGGCGGAAAGGCACTTGAATGATGGAGCTCAGCACGCGGCTCGTATCGTTTTTGAAGATCCAAACCACAGTCTCGCTACCGAATACCAGCCTCCCACCAAGATCTTGCAAAGTGCTACACAACTTTATCAGCATTCAAGTGTATGCTTTGCACAAGCATTTCGGTATCCACATTCAATGGAGTTAAATATGGCCGCTCCGGTTGTGGTTTGTCTCTTTTCAAAGATGAGGCTTGGATCGTAAACTTCTCCATCGGGGAACCACGGTTGACGCTTCCGCAAGGGGGGATGGAGGTATTGGTCCCTGAAACGGGCAGACCCTGACATTGGATATTCACCCGGCGGGCGTTACACATCTGCCCACCATAGAGATTTGCCCACAGTGGATATATGCGTACAATAGACTTTTAACTACAGTTGCTTACTTAAATCTAGACTATTCTCCCTCTTTGTAAAGAATCACACCCGTTCTACATCGATCATATCTACCGTTACTACTCCACGTGACGACACCGCTCATAACAACTATGTCGCGCATCTCAGCTTTCGAGGCTCTTCCGACCGAGCTAACCGAGGAAGTCGCCGGATACCTGAACTCCAGGGATTGTTGCAGTCTCCGCCAGGCATCGCTGAAACTTTACTTCAAAGCCGACTACATATTCCGCAAACATTGCACCCACGTGCAGGTTGATTTCGACCAGGTCCGCCTGGCCCAACTGTGCACGACATCTCAGAACACAGGCATGGCCAGAGCAGTAAAGATACTGACCATCGTGGTGCCTGACGAGGTCAGGAAAGGAGGTAAAAATGCCGGCTTGCTCCACGCATGCATGAACGGACAAGCCAAAAACACGGTAAATGAAGAAATCCAGGCCGCTGTGGACAACAGCTGCTGCAGCACTGGGGCGTGCGGGTCCCTCCTGACCAAGTCGCTCAGGCAGATGGTCAACGTCACAGACGTGAGGATCACCGGCAATTATCTCGACATGGCACACATCAAGTGCAGCGGCATGTCTCTGATCCCCTGCCGCTCCAGAGACACCCGCCACCGCGCCGTGCCCGCCATCCTGAACGCCGTCAGGAACAGCGGCATCACCACGCCAATCAGCCTCTCCATAACCGAGCTCACCCGCCGCCGCGACCACCACCCCGTCAAGAAGACCCACGACACCTCCCCCCGCTGCTTCAATCCCCTCCCCGAACTCGACGCCGCCGCCCTCACCAACGTGCACCAACTCCGCCTCGGCCTCGGCGGCCGCCGCCTGCCCAAGCGCGTCTACCTCGACGACGTCGCCGCGCTCCGCCACTCGCTCCCACTCACCCCGACACTAACACTGCTCGAGCTCAGCGGACCGCACCCGGGCCTGCTCAACAGCGCATTCGAGCTCATGGCCGACGACGCGGGCTACACCGCTTTCCCGGCCCTCCGCTCGCTGCGCCTCGCCGACGACGCGACCGTCGACGGCGTGCAGCTGGCCGTCTGCCTGCAGGCGCTGGTCCCGCAGCTAGAAGAGCTGTCCCTCGTCGGCCTCGCGCTGGCCGACGACGCCATGCACTGGATCGACGCGCTGCGCTGCATCCGCGTCAACCTGAGCTCGCGCTTGCAGCGCTTCCGCTTCGCGCGCAATGCGCATGCCGGCCAGCTGCTGCAAAGCCACGCGCTCACGCTGTGGGATGCGGACGGCGACGGCGTCGCGTGCGTGCGGGATGTCGATGTCGCGCAGTTTGGGAAGTGGGCGCGCTGGATGTTTGAGGATGTGGAGGAGTGGGTTGCGGTGTTCGCGCTTGATGATGATGATGGGGAGGCGTTTGAGGATGTGGCGGCGCGCGTGGGTGGGGTTGGGGCCGCGATCGATGTCTTGATTCAGGGGTATTACGAGGCGCTGGAGTCGCTGGATGAGTTTCTGTTTTACTGTTTGCTTTAGGGTGGTGCTGGGGCAGGGGATGGGGGACGGTAGGTGTTTGGTGGATCGGAGGGGCGGTGGACGGGGGTGGGTGTTGTAGAGAGGAGAGCGGAGATTGTTAAACGCGCGGGTCTGTTCTGCTGGGATTACAGCAATGCGGGGGTAGTTGGAGCGCTTATCTAGATACGTTTGTTCACATTCATGCCATGCATTTATACCCGGGTAGACGCCGGAACCATTGCAATTTCACATCACCTATAGAGCTACGTTCGTGATTGACACAAGTGACGACGATGCAGCCAATCAAAACCCCCGCACGCCGCAGCAACTCGGAGGGCGCATCTCGCATCACGGGCCAGCGTGGCCCATCCTTTACAAATCCAGTGCCAATCTGCATCGTGGCTCTGCTACTGTGGTTAGAGTGCCCATGACTTGAACGAGAACCAAACCTACTTGTTCTGATCGTAGGTGAACCTTTGGAGCTCTGAGCTGCTTCTACCTGCAATATACTCGTCACTGCTATCTTCAGCAGTAAGAAAACCTCCTTTGCACCCTGGCTGTCACCATTTTCTCAATCATCCACTTCAAGAATCTGCATGACGTAAAGGTTATAGCGCTACATCTGCACAACCACAATGCCACTCATTGGGGTGGCAACGAGTAGCCTTGTCCCGCATCGCAGTAAAAACATAATTTTACTCATGTAGTCTAACTATTTTCTGTTTCATTGGAGAAGATCTCTACAATCACCATCACAAAGTAGAAACACACTGCCTAAATCTTTCTAGTGCCGAGCTTCTTCCAGCAGACTCATGCCGGAGCAAACCATCCACGTAATCAGCACCATCCGTCCACGAAACCGCTGAAGATCTACTGGATGCGTACCATGACCATTTCCTCCTTCCAGTCCTGCAAGGCGCTCCTTACCCCTCTTACCTTAGCGACCTCCGCAAATTTCGTGTCACCGGAGTCGAGCTCTGAGCTTTTGTCGGGCTCCCAGCACATGGCCGCCCTCACGGCTACGCGAGAAGGTCTGTCTTTTGCATAAAACCAATGGCTCAACCCTCCAAACCTTCCTTTGATCAGGAATGTCTTGTCCAGAATAGTACGGAACAGGTTAGACCAAGCATCCCGTGCAACCCGACTATAGTCCGAGCCAATGTACGACGTATCGAACACTGATAGACTGGTTAAGCTTAGGTCTTGCAGTGAGGATGAATGTGCGATAAAAAAATTGGTGAATAGTTCGAGGTTATCTATCCTGCAGTTGTTGAGATGGAAGGATGTGAGGTGCCAGCTGTAATTGGAATGCAGCACATGTAACCAGTTTGGGAGAGTCTGATTGTGACATGCACAAGCCAAAGGCGGACATTGGCCGTTGCTGGAGCCGATGTCGTATCCCACCCCACTCTCCATCACGCCCCGCATGCCCTCCTGCTGGAGCCATTCATCCTTATCGGGGGTGGTAATAGTGAGCTCTTTCAGCTTGGGCATTTCATCAAGCATTTCCTCGGTGTAGAAACGCCAATTCGTACCATTGAGTACTATGCTCAATTAGCCACTCAAAAAGCCCAGATGAATACACGGGACACTTACGGACGTTGCTGTCTACAACACGAAATTTCTCGATATTTTGCAAGCAAGACAGCTGAGTGCTAGAAAGAGCCCCTGGAGGGTACTTCAGATACTCTTCACCCTTCTCATCCTCATTCTCATCTCGAACCCATGCCCAAGAACCAACTGCCTCATCATAGATCAGCTCAGTGATTTGCGCTCCGCTTGTGTGTACTACATCCAGCAGAGAGCTGATTGACCATTTAAAATGATCCGTCGTGTCAACCCGGGGATCTTCTTCTTCGCAATCCTCGATCTTTACGGGTATAGCCTTTAGCTCAATTTTGCGCAGGTTTTTGAATTTGACAAAACCTTCATTAAGAATGGATACCGCCTTGTTGAGCTCATCCATCTTTGTCCGGCGATAGAAGTCCTTGTTGGCCGGAAAGAAAAGCTTGATGCAGTCTATGCGAGGCCCGACCTGAGGAACATTGGCCATGCGGCGAAGGGTGTCCAGCCCAAACTCGGTCATCATAATGCCCGACTTGCAGACCCATGCCGATGTCTCGTCGTGGAGTGTCTTGGATACACAGTGCAGGGCACAAATAGCACGGTTCAGGAATACGTTCTTCTCGTCGTTGACGACGTGTTTGCAGATCATGTCGAATAATTGTTGCTCGAGACCAGAGAGTCTATCTGGTGCGGGCGATGTTAGGGATGCAGGAATATCCTGGGAGGCAGACTGCTTGACGCGTTTGCTAGACATGGTCAAGGCGCCTGCAATGCTTAACGGAAGGAATCAGTTGCGCGCCGATAGGCACTCCTTTTCTGAAAAATATGGACGGAGGATGGTTGTAGGCGAAATGAACGGCAGGGTAGGGTTTTTAATCCAACTCGTTTGCGCGCCAGCCAGGAAGATTTGGACGGCAAGCTGGGAAGAAAAGCTGCTCGACGCGCCGTCTCACAGATGCGACGGTGAAGCAAACACCAAGCTCCATTCCGGATTCCATGTGACAGACAGAGGGGGGCCTTGTAAGGGAGTAGAAAGACGGCATTCCATACCGGTGAAAGCCACAAAGCGACCTAGAATATGGCCGATGCTAAGTTTACTATTAACCATGATGTTTGGTTGGCAATTTGGCGGCGGTGATTCTTGCACCAACCGATGTTGACAATCACACGGGAATCTTTCCGGCGCAACCCGCAACTCTAGCATTGAAGAGGAGCTTTGGTGAAAGTTTCGTGAAGCGACGGGGCGCAAGGTGGAGCTCGTGAGGCGCGACGTCACCGGGCCAGCGCAAACCAAAGATTAGCAGTACGGCAAATATTTCGCGCAGCCTCCGTCAGGTAAGCGAACAGTTCGAACAGCGAGTGATGACTGAAAGCGTTTCGTCATTAGGAATTCGGTAGGTCTTGGTGTTGGGTAAGGCTGGACACGTCTCACTTGAAGATGCAAGGATACGTACCGGAAGAGTGGGCGCTAAGCTTTTTACAACTATCCTGCTGAAGCACTCAGTTGAGCAAAATTTACCTTGTTTTTCTGTTGCGGGATTCGTCTGAGCCATCTCCCGAAATGTGCAGACGCCCTCGCCTACATTACCAGCAGTTCTATGGTGCCATTCAAGTGACTCTTAGGCTGACCCGCTTCTCAAAGCACTGTTCGCTTGGATAGGTCTAACATCTGCCCAAACTTTGCATAATTTTTTCCCTTGCGTTGCACAATGCACTGCGAAAACTTCGCCGACGTCGATAGTAAGAAGCAAACTGTGCTAGATTGTATTTCAAACTTTCTCTACTCTCCTGAGAACCGCGACCGTCCTTTATCGTTTTGAGTTAGCAAAATGACGGAAGTTTCTGCAATATCAACGGCAATACAGAAGCAAAAGACCCGAATAACCTTAGCCCAGACCTTGCCCAGCATTTTCGTGGCCCAATAAATCCCCACGTAATTACCACCGGCGAGCAATAGAATTCATGATGCACAGGCTCGGCCCGGAGGAGTTTCACGAAACCACAACCATAACCATTCCATCCTTCCAGTCCGCCAACGCACGCATCACACCCCTAAGCCTGGCAATGTCCTCGAACTTGCGGCCATATACGTCGAGCTCCAGCCCATTGCTCTGGTCCCAGGACATGGCCACAGACAGCCGTTTGCCTGGGTGCCCATGACGCCAATAGAGCAAGTCGTGAAACTTCCCCCTTGTTAGATTCATCTCGTCCAGAATGATCTGGAAGATTTCGGTCCAGATCCTTTTCGCAATGATCTGACATCCCAAGAGAGTACGCTCGGAATCTAACACCATCACCTCACTGAGGCTCAGGTCTCGCAGCGTGGGTGAGTGTGTGTGGAGAAAATTCCCCAAGACGCCGACGCTCTTCACCGTGAAGTTGCTAGCGTGGAAGGATGTGAGACGCCAGTTGTAGCTGAAATAGAGAACGGTTCTCACCCAACCTCCCGAGGCAGGCTTGAAGTAGTTGCGCCCGTCTCCTTGACGCTGTAATTTGGGAGCCATAGGGGTGATTGTGAGCTCCTTCAACTTCGGCATTGCACGAAGGATTCGCTCGGTGTAAGCGAACCCACCCGCTAAGGAGTCTGGCATCTGCATCAGCTACTATGGATATAGAAGCAACGGTGCACTTACAGTCGTGTTCTACGGTGCGGAATTTCTCAATGTTCTCGAAAGTGGACAGCCAAGTGGGTGGAAAGGGATTCGGAGGAGAAGGCGCCATTGTGCCGGCGGCTGCCTCATCGTAAATCAAATCCGTGACGCATATTCTGGTGGCATGTATCGCCGATAGAGCAGAGCCTGCTGACCATGAGAAGTGCTTTGACGAGTCGTTCAGAGGGCTCGCATTAGGCCGAAACTGAGTCTTGATTCCGCTAAGCTCAATCTTGCGCAGGTTGATGAGGCGAACAAAGCATTCAGTGAGGATATCTGTAAGGCGTTTGCAGTTGTTCTTCGTCTGATGCCAGTAAAACGACATCTCAGTCGGGGAGAGAAGCTTGACGTGGATGATGTTATGGGCAACATGCGGATATCCAGCCATGCGGAGGAGTGGCTTCAAACCGGATTCAGTCATAGGAAACCCCAACTTGCATATCGATGTGGATGTCTTTTCCAAGAGTAGCTTGGATGTAATGTGCAGGGCTCTAAGGTCTTTGGCATGGCTGAACTGGAGTTTGCGACCGGACATCTTCAGTAGAGAATCGCTCTCATAGTTCATGAGATAGTCGCATATACGCAAAAACAATTCTTGAGGGAGGGCCGAAAGTCTGTCGGGACCAGGCGGCTGCGGAGCGCGCTTGGCAGCGAGCCTGGCGCTCCTTCTGACCATGGCGATGACTCGATGCATGGGTGAGCCGGAAGGCAAGGTGCCGGCGAAGGTGGGTTTGGAAAGTGAAGCTCTCGCAGGGAAGAGGAGCTTTCGCGGAGGTTCGGTCAGGTGAGAGGGCGCGAGGTTGGGTGGAGTTTGTCGGACGCGCAGCGCGTGTCGGCGACGTCACCGAGGGACCCTGAACCAAATCTCAGTACCATAGCAAAGCTGGCGCACCGCCGCTGCCAAGACTCGCGCGGGCGGTTTCCATTCACAGATGGTTGCTGGTGACTAGGCTCCACGCCCCCACGACACCTCACCTTCCTCCTCGCACCCCCAACCAAGACAACAGTAAATCCAGCTCGAGGCGAAGTATCATTAGCTCCTCCGACTCACGCTTCACCCTCATGGCACGGTCGACCTTGGATGGAGGTCGCCGTCGCGCCCGGTTCGTCATAGCCGCGAAATGTCTGTTGCAATCACGAATACTGACCGCGCGATGAACAGGAAGAAGAAGGACGACAAATACTTTGCGCTGTCCTTGAAGCCTCCTCTTCATAGCCGCTCGCCGCTCTCCGACATACCGCCCGACATACTTCATCTTGTCGCGGACCTGCTCGACTTCCGCAGTTTCTGCGCGCTCCGTCGTACCTGCCGTGGAATTTGCAAGTGGCTGCAGAAGATGTTCGTCGATCGCTATGGACCCGACCACCTCAAGCAAGACCTCTCATTCGACAGCATGGACTCCTCACGCAACTTTATCGAGCCCATGTTTTCATCCAAGATTGTCACCATCGATTTCTTGGCCTCCGACTTCGACAATGCGAGATTCGAGCGCGAAAAGCTGACCCTGCACCCAAACTGCCGTGCCATACGGAAACACCGTAATGACAAAAGGCATGTGGAGCTAGCATCGAAAGGGGCCTTCGCAACGATGCTTGCAGACTGGCTATCTAAATACCCCAACCTGAAGATCATCCGCTTACGGAACCAGATGCTACCGTTTGTGGATGGCGATGAGGTGGTGCATGAAGCTGCTCCGCTTGGGTCCTGGCCATTCTCAACGTTGATCGCGGCCCTGTCTCGCGCCAACATCAGCCTCGCTGAGCTCTCGCTACATGACACTCGTGACGCACAGGAGCTGGACCATTCTCTCATTCGAACCGGCGGAACAATTGCAGATGTTGGCGCTTTGTCCAACCTGAAGACGATGCGGCTGGAATTCAAAGAGCATTTCTATAGTAAGTAACTCATGAACATCAGGACCAACAGCTTCCAGGACACACATCTGACCTTCCGAGTGTGTCGAAAAAAAGAACACACTAATTTTCCTTCACAACATCCCTCTCCACAGAACTGCATGTTGAAAATACGCTAATGTCATTTTCCTGCGGCAGAAGGGACTCATTATCGCCGGCTTCAACAGGCCATACACTCTGCCCCCTCCCTGGAGTCCCTCTCTCTTGTTACTCAAGGATGGTCCTGGTCTCCAGGTGTTGGCATGAACTACCTTGCAAGGAATATTGAGCTGCCGAATCTCAAGGCCTTGATAATTGACGGCTCAATCGACGACGAAGATCTTAAGAAGCTCCTGAAGAAGCACAAAGGCACTTTGCGGGAATTCACGATTATGACTGACTGCACCGTATCCCCTAATGCAAACATGATCCTGAACTTCACCCGCCAGCACCTCTCCCTTGACCACGGCCAGCTAGTCATTTTCTATGACGATCTTTGGACCGGACGTGTCGTTCTAGATCACTAGGGGAACTAAACAAGTTGAAGGCCTGGAAAGGATGGAAATTTTGGACTGGGGCTACAAATTGGGATATATGGTGGTGCATGCTTGTTGCAGATGTGCTGTACAGCTGGATAGCGACACAGACACTGAAGATATCTCTAAGCAGCAAGACAGCTATCAATTCTGGGCGTATTGAGGCTCCTGAAAGTGCGGATTACAGAGAGGTATTTCGAAACTATTGCTCAAAAATAAATGTACAATTGGTCCTTTACGTGTATGTCTACATGATTGCTGCAACGACAATGACGTGCACAAAGTCCTCCCAGCGGCCAGCCGTAGTTTTTCGTCTTTCCATACGGAGTCCTTGTCCTTCCAACTCGAACGATAGAGTAGTGACTATATTCAGGCTATCTGCAGATTTTCTACGAGCGTGGCTGTTGTTTGCTTGTCACTTTCCGGAAGTTTGCCTTCTAGCGACTTTAGGTCCAACACTTCCATGGAGTTGTGTGACATGGGAAGATATTGCACGATGACGGCATTTCGACCCAGCATTCCGTCTAACCCCGCGAAAAACAGGCAAACACTGCGTTCGTGAGGATGCACGTGACAGCGTCGTCCGCGATGCCCATTTCCACCGACAACCCTCTGCATATCGTACGGTTCCATCGTCTGAGATGGAGTTACACAACGCCATCTTTCCGCCTCGCAATCGCTGAAGTTCGGGAGTCGGGAGTATGCGCTTCTGAGTGCGGCTGGGTGGTTGGCCGGGATAGGCGCCAAGCGGCCGGAAAGTCGTCTATTACACAAACTACTATTAAGAAACGTGCGTGTCATGCCTTTTCAGGTATCGCTGGGAAGAAATAGTGGTAAGGCAACGGGAAGAAATAGTGGTAAGGCAACGGAAAAGCTACCGGCACACGGCACCAAGCAAGGGATGTGGGGCGTAGCGAATTAACGTTTTCGACCAACGCTATAAGCAGGCATGGACTGAAGGCTGCTTTCGGACAGAAGATACTTGCATCTGATGCATCTCTACATCGCAGTCGTGAGAGGACTTCAAGCAATATGTATATAATGAGGCACGATGGAGCACGATTCTCAACTCATCAGCTTATCACATCTCATCAGTCCAGCACACTCCAACTCATCATCTCATCACTCCAGCAATCCCCAATTCCTCCAATCAACCACCACCAATCCCCATTCCAACCTGACAAGATGAAGTTCTCCGCTGCCATCGCCGTAGCCTTCGCTACCCTCTTCACGAGCGTCTACTCGGCGCCCACCAAGGACATCGAGGTCCGCGCTCCTGAGGCCATCGACTCCGCTGCCGCCGCCGTCGACGACATCGACAAGCGCCAAGTCGGCATCTCGGTGACGGCGCAGATAACCATCGTCGTCGTGCTGCGGGGCACGCTGGACCAGGTGCGCGTGCACACGGGCAACATCAACAACACGCTCAGCACCATCAACAACGACTCGAACTGGGTCGTCCGCAACAACGCCATCATGGCCGTGCGCTCCGAGCTCACCACCATCGGCAGCATCCTGGCCGGCGCCACCTCGCAGATCGGCACCCTCGGCGGCAACCTCGGTGGTGACTTGAACGCCGTCGCCTATGTTGGCCTTGCTATTGCGTATGAGGTCATTTACACCATTCAGTTTGCTGTTAACAGGCTCGGTGCTGGTAAGTTTCCTTCTCCTCCTTCTCCTTCTCCTCCCTGAGTGACTGTTATCTAACCCACCACAGGCGTCATCGTTGTTCTCGGCATAATCATCAACAACCTCATGAGCGTCCTTGCTGGCCTGATCTTGGCCATCGACATCGTGGCTCGCGGCTCGCTCCAGATCGTCTGGGGCTCGCTGAGCGCCGTGGTGCCGCGCCTCCTGCCGGCCATGGGCTCCATTGTCCTGGGTCTTGGATACCTCCTCGGCTTCTAGAGGGGGACCAGAGCACTGAGATGGGGGACTACACAGGTGGCCTCTCTGTCACAGTCTGAATTCCTATGTAGCGATCAAAAGTTCGTGGCTCGAAATTTAGTTTAGTGTAGAATACAAGTGCTTTCTCAAAACAGTTCCATTGTGTCCTACGATATCTGACTTCGCTTTAATCGTCGTGATTGACTAGCAGAAAGGATATGGTCGAAGCATACAGGGGGTTATTGCAGCCGGCGCGTAGAATGAATTTACTTTTCGCTCATACCATTGGTAATTGTACATTCACGTCCGAATGATAGCTTCAACTACCCATACATGTCCTTTTTTGCACTGGAAAAAAAAAAGACAGAAGTGAGGTAAAGTTACGCTATGTTCTCTGGCCTTGCTATTCTTCACGCTAGCTGTCGGCTGCAAGGCCCCTCCGTAGGTCATAATATACAACGTTTTTCCAAAGGTCTAACGTAATAATACATCAAAAATAAAAAGAGTCTAAGTTAAAGAAGTTTTCGGATATACAATGGTAACAGAAATATAGAAGAAATCTACAAATCTATACTACGTAGATGATGAAATGGTGCTACCCCGTGAGAGATGGTCTACATTCTAATTTCGTAGCTGATGTTTTGCCTGTGCTCTACGGGCTCGCCTTTCTTCGCGCTCTCGTTGATTCTGCTCCTCAACCTGCCGGTCATGCTCTTCTGCCTGTCTCTCTGCTTCCCGTACCGCTTCCTCAGAGGGTTTCTCTGCAAAGAAATGAGAGTCAGCACGTTGTACGTTTTACTTTCGATGCAGCACTTAAATGTAGTGTCTTCGACTTACCATTCCTCCCGTGGGCTAAAATGAGCATCTCCTTGTTTACCAGAAAAAACTTCAACCGATCGTTGAGTTCCCTGCCAAACACGACGTCATAAGGAAGCCCGGCAACCACGATGAACTGGTCCTGCCAGCGGTTTCGCTGAGTGTACAGACCGAAATGTAGCCCTACCGATCCGTGAATTGCTTGTTTCTGCCCATTTCCTAGTAGCACGTGTCCACGGTAAGGGTAGATTTTCGCATCGAGTCGCCGTACAACTTGCTCGCTGATGAAATTGTCGGTGGCACCGGTGTCGACAAGAGCAACGGCCTGGATTGTGGACTTGAATCCCTCGTCCTGCAGCCAAATCTGGCGGTGATAGTCGGACATTGGAGGAGTTCTGGTATAAGGCCTTGTGGCTGCAGAGTTCGATGACTCTGGTGGGTAAATGCTCTGCTCCATAGTGGCTTGACTCTGCTGGTAGTAGGAGTAAGCAGGATGATATCCTGCCGTGGTATCATGTTCCTGCCCACCATAGGTCTGATCCGGTTCATATCCGAAGGCCGGTTGAGGAGGCATCGGTGCGGGGGGAGGAATGCCATCCGCGACTCGTTGTTTGTTTTTCACAGCAGCCGATGGGGCGGGGGGTGCCTCCTTCTCTAGATGTTGTGGTAGAGTGCCATCCATCGTCTGTGGTAGATTGGTGTATGCTGGCGGCGGTGGGATATGCAGTGAGGCAACCATCTCTCGTATCGGATACGACGGCATGGTGTAATCAAATGTATCCCGCCTATCTTGTTGTTTCGCCAGTTCTCGCATGACACTATTTGTTTCTTGGATTTCCCTGGTGAGGCTGTCCACCATCTGCCGAAGAGCCTGGATTTCGGGGTTGACTGCCTGGGACGTAGGTACTGTGTTGACGGTTCGGGATACGGACAGGTCAGCGGGGCGTGTGATCTCTTCCGAGGTTGTGCCGTTGATTGGATCAGTTGCTCTTGCCAGTGTCAGGTGAGTTCCCTCAGGTAATGGCGTCCCTACAGCTACCGTCGGCGGGGTTGTTCTTGCTGGTAGTACCTCTGTTGAAAGAGCAGCTTGGGCGGGTTTGATAGGCTGCTCTGGCTGTGGAGGTGGCCTCGCGGGTGGTACCAGTCTGCTGCTGTCAACAACTGGTGATGGGGCTGTTGGTTGGCTTCCAGCGTCATGTTGAGGCAAGTTGGCTATCTCGGTGTTTCTCCTTTTCACAAAAGGGCCATTGGAGTTTGCATTGGGGACCGTAGGTGGGGGCTTCGGCTTCTCCTTGTTGGACAGCGGCCGGACTTTGGAAGGTCTGACGGACCTTCTGGGTGGCGTTCGAGGGGTTTCGGCACTGTTTGTTGCTTTGAGTTGCTGTGGTACTTGCGGAGCCTCTGCGTGCGAAGTAACAGCTGCCAGATCTGACTCTTGGACCCTGGCGGGCTTTGCGCTGTTCTTGTCTCCGTTCTGGTACGGTCCAGAGCCCTCTCGATCGTCCAGCAGCCTCGTTAGATCTTCCACATGTGAAAGGGGCTCGGCATCCAGGGAAGCAACGAGCTTTAGCGATGGAGACGCTGTACTCTCTTGCGTGATACCGTGCACCTCTCGATATTGATCCAACAATACCTGCAAGTCTCTTCCAGACACTTGTCCAACTTCTCGTACCCTCTCAGTGTGTCTGAGGCTGAATTTTCCATTATAATTTATCCTTGGGTTCGCGGAATCCTCGACGTCAAGCTGCGATGCTTTGATTGCGATACGCAGGGACGGCTCCTGCTTTGTCAAAGGTGGACGAGATCCTACGTATACAGCCGAGTGCGTTTTCTGCTCTTCCTTAAGGTGGGAGCATCCGCGGCCACGATATGTCTTGATTGGTCTGGAGACAGTCAGTTGAGTCAAGCGCGGACCAGGGAGGACACGGCGGCCACTGACAAGAGGGTTGATTCACTTTCAGAACATTCGACAATGACGCCTCGCCGATACAGCCACGATCCGTCGCGCTTCTCTCTGAGTTCATACGCCAAAATCTAAAGGTGGTTTGATGAGTGGTTGAGAGACAAGGACGAAGCGAAGCCATACCTTTCCGACAACGTAGTAGTCCAGCCAACCGGATGTCGGAATAAGTTTATAATCTTCATAGAGCCGTGAGATAGGTGCAGTACATTTTAGACCCGCGGCGTGGACCCACTCACCTTCCCGGTTGTATTCCGTAATCTTGCTACCAGTTTTACTCCTTCTGCTGGCGAGTGAAGCTGCATCGGATCTGCGAGCGGTGCGAGTGGTGACCATGGTGATGATGATGATGAAGCAGAGCGCTACCACTAGCGAGTGGGACACTCTGCTGGCAGTGATTGATGGGTGGGTGACAAGCGCTGCGGGTGAATGACAAGGCTGAAAGCGACGATAGTGGAGGAAGACAGAGATGTTTGTGGCCGGGTGCAGGCGGCTGACGCGACGCATCCTATCGCGCTCGCCGTTACTGGACTCATATTCGGCCGTCGCGTCGCGTCAAAATAAGTGGTCGGCTGGATTGCGGAAGATGCATCAACTCAGCCTTCTCGACCAATCTGACCTTAGCGCGGCGCTGCATCTCCTCACTGTGCTGCGTGCCATTCGTACACGTGTCGATCGTGATGTTGCGGATGCGGAGGGTGGTGGAATAATAAACCAACGAACGCATACTTCCCTGCCCTTCAGATGCGAGGTTTTGTGGTCATTTGCGACAGGTCGAAGCATTCTCTAAGTTTGACTGATAAAGTCTGAGGACCATGCGAGGACAGCCCCTCTGACTACGGTTTCGGCGAATGTTCTGCGCAAAGGAGGGAGGAATCGGGAGGCCCGGTTCGTCCCGCAGTGACGTAAGTGTCGTCCGAACGATGCCTGGTGGGAGCCTTGGCGGGCTGACAGGCATGGGCAGGCAGCAATTGTCGACGATGCAGAAGCATTCGTATCGCTACATGTGGTTCATCTTGTTGGCCGAATGCCATTGCACAGCTGCATTATCAGGCAGAAAACCTGTTTTGGGCACTGAACATATTCTTGAAGAGGCGCAGATGCTGACAGCTGCAGCATTGGTGGTGCGGGGCAACTTACAGCCGTAGGCTAGCGGGGCAACTTTGCATATGCATGTCACAGCCACGCCAACTGCAAAGTCAACAAACACCCCGCAGGAACTTCGTGAATCAATGATGAAGAAAGAGAAAAAGGAGCGAACTCTGCTTCAGAAGCACACCCAATGTGTTCTTTATCGAAAGAAAAAACCTTCCTTTGCGCATCCAATGAGCGATGTCGGATTTCACACAAAAGCCCGGCAGGGGTTACCCTGATCTGGCGAAGATCATGGGACCCCACCACGGCATGAGCCTATTCAAACGATTTGCTTCGCTTAACGCCAAAAACACCCTGTACATGCAGGCGGAGCTTCTAGACCTCGAACGTCAGCTTGATGCCTTAGAAAAATACGACAAGGAAGATGAAGGGTTGCCTTACTACAAAGAGGCTCTCAAGCTTGTGAATTGCGAGCGCAATGGAATGGATTCGGAGCAATGGCAACTGATTTTGACAATAAGGGAGAAATTACGAGAGTATAGTATGTCTTTTTTCAAGAATCACCAGATGGTTATGCGCTGAAGTATTTATGCCTGGACAGACGACACCCTCCTCCAACAAGCGCAGATCAGCAATCTGGCCCCCGCGAATAGATACGATCTACAGGTACTGAGGGATTGGCTAATTCATCCCGAACATGGAGCGAGTTTCCTACCGAAGATCGAGGATCGGCCGTGGCGTGCTAGAGAGTCAGCTGATCTCGTGGCGCTCTCGAGCCGAAAGCATGATGCGTTCACTGGATGGATAGCGGAGAGGCTCATTCCCTGGATCTGTGGTCGCTTTTATCTAGGGAAAACGCCAATTTCCGATCCGGAAAATACTGGCCTGGTTGAATGGAAAGACGCGAAATTCAGCACATTCTCCCGCGCGCTCAGCGCCTTGACATCTACCCTCATCCCCTCTGTCGCCGTCGTCAGCCTTTACTTCATTCGCAATCTGCTCGCACGCATTTTTGCAGCGATGGGCTTCTCGGCGATTCTATCTCTGGTACTCGTGCTGTTGACGACCGCGCGGCCAGCGGAGATTTTTGCCGCTACCGTCGCGTAAGAGCTCTAAGGAATGCCAATGCATTTTTTTTAACTGACACTTTCACAGGTTTGCATCGGTTCAAGTCGTCTTCATAGGTAGTACCACAGTGAAATAATACCAAACCGCAGATTGGCCGGCTATGATCAGTTTTTGTAGAACTTCCATAAAATATATAGGTTTCTACTCACCTTCCGGTGACTTGAATTCTATGCATTTCAACCATATTTCTGCATCCTTGCGTAAATTTCTGTTTTGCGAGTATGTCAATAGGAAAACAGCCATCAGTAGAAAGTAATATCTATAAGCGTTGGTTGTAACACATGAAAGGATTGAAACACGCAACAACCTCCGCCACTTTAATGGTAAAAATACGAAATATATACTATACACGCCAATGATCTACCAATTCGAAGTTGATTTCAATATTTCTCAGCCCTCATGTTTGCGGTACAATGTGCAACGAACCATTACAACCTCTCCCGGCGGTTTTACAAAACTTCCCTTTCCCAATTAGTCCTGCCAGAAATGCTCCTCTTGCATGTGAAAAATACACGAAATCTAATATCTGCACACAGGGTACAATTTGTCGTGCAAGCTGGTGGTATATTTCAAGCGCATCACCAACCCCTCCTGTTTCTGAGAAGCACCTAAAGGTCTTCGGTGGTGAGGAGATGGTTCCAGGTAGACACCTTCAGGTCCTTGATCGCTGCATGGAGCAGCTCCCGTACTGTCCGATCATTGGGCAGAGCAGAAAGCTGGTTCAGGTACCGGGAGGTGACTTTATCCACAGCAATATTCACATCGGTGAACGGAGGCAGTGGGTGCCAGTAACTGAACAAGCCGCGGAGGCTCAGCCTGGTGTCAGCCGTCGCATGCTTGGCCAGAAAGCGCAGAAACCCCTTCCAAACATCTAACCTTTCCACCCCGTCGTCTGTCGGCCCGACAAAATGGACCACGATGTTCCTAAGGGTCAAGGAAAACGGCCCCTCGGCCCGGTGCCTGGCGATGAAGCCGGCCAGGTCATCCATATTGAAGACGACACAGCGCCTAAGGCGGAGACTTTCGAGGCGAAAGGGGAAAGTCTCGCGGAGGATGGGGCCGAGCTGCCACGCGGAGGGTTCGCTCTCGGTGCTGCTCAATTTCAGGGTCTTCAGAGCCGGCAAGCCTTTGAGCATGGCGATGAGGTGCGTGGGACCGGGATACGCCGGATCGTTGTCCAGCGATGTGATAAGCGCCTCGACAACGGTGGCAAGCCTGAGCGATAAGCTTGTCAGATTTCGTAATTGATGGATCCACGGCTGCGGGAACTCCAGCTCGCGCTGCGTGGAGGTGTGGAAGCGTGTTGGATAGAGCATTTGGACCTCCAATAGAGTGATCTGCTTAAGCTCGACATTCGCGTCCTTGATTGCGCCGAGCAGAACGCGTATCGGCCAGAAGGCGAATGCTGGAGTCGCGATAGAATGCATATCCCATTTATCCCAGTCCTCCTGAAGGCTCGCCTCGGCGTTGGCCATGGTCAAGTCCGCGTCTTGCGAGTATGTGATGCTCTGGATGCTTTTGATAAAGTTGAAGACGTATATTAACAGCAGGTGAAGGTAGTAATGCTCTATTCGCTCCTTGAGCAGAGATGTCATATGGGGCAGTGTTTCGGCGGTGGAAGGTCTCGTACTGTAATTCGCGTAAATGGCATCCCGTGGTGCACTTTTGTAGACAAATGTCACTCCTGGAATCAACATGCCCATGCGAGTGCCGCGCGCGATTGCTGCGATGCATTTCAGGCCTTTCAAACCGTGAAGATCGGACCGACCGACATATATCTTGAAGCGCCCATCATGGGGCTTGTGCCTGCAAAGCACCTCTGCGCCAATAGGATCAAGCCTTGTGCAGACTTGCCTCATGGACTTTGTATCCACGAAAGTACCAGTTATCGCATGGTTGAGCTTTAGGATCATCAGCAAAAGCTCGTCGGGAAGCTTAAGTAAGGCAGATTCCAGATTGTTATGCTTGGACTGGGCTGCAGGCAGAGCCGAGGCCTTGGGATGGGAGGGAAGGACCGTGAGACCCCTCGTCGCGGGAACGAGAGGTTGGATACGGGGGTGGGTAGGCATTGTGATATTATGTCTCGTGCGTGTTGTAGAAGCGGAAAGAAAGGTGTAGAGATGAAGGCACGTCCAAGAGCAGCGGATATGTGAAAAGAAAACGAAATGCGGAGTTGACTGTACATATATAATAATAATCACTCAGGCGGAACTGAAATCGCTCAATTGGGCAAGCTGCTATTCACTTTGGACATTTGCCCAGCTATTCCAGACAGACTTGATCGCACTTTTACCTGAAACTACCGCGCTTGGTGAAATACAGCGGAGAATCAGATGCGCCACCTAGCCGATTGATGCGATGAAGGTGGCAGAGTAGGAATTTATCCTTCATGAAGAGCACGCCTTCCGCATGATACCTTCTTCTCCATTCAGCATTAGAGGTTTGCGGAAGGGGAAGGTGCATCCACACAGGAAATTGCGGAGTAAGAAATTCAACTTACGTAGGGAGTTGAAGCTATCGTCCGGACGTTTTTGTATAATTCAAATCATATGAAAACCGAAACTGAACCATAGTACCAGTGTCGTGATGCTTGATGGCCGTACCGCCCGTGTCACCTTTCCAGAAACAGTGTCAGGCTCATTGTGCGCATCCAACGTAACTCTTCAGTGCCCGCTCAGTAACGCCGGCAACATCCTCATTTCCTTGTTTCGCTTCAGCAACTGCTGCCGCGGCCACATATTCAGACACACCACTGGCGACGACAAACTGCTGGCTATCATGGTAATCGGTAGCGGATTTCTCAACCACGGTTCGCGCTCAGTTTACCAACGGGTCACATAATCAAAAGTCTCTATATACTACTCTCTTGATGAGATCATTGTGCCGCATTCGGCACTTACCGAATTGGCTCTTGTCTGACCTGGTTAGCGATTAGGGAAGAAACAAAATTAAAAAGAAAATGGGGAAAATCCAGCGAACAGGTCAAGCAAAGAATCGGGGAACTGCAACACCATTGTCCGAAACAGAGACAACAAGAAATAAGGAATGCCCTTGACCGCTATCAATCTTCTGAAGTGAATTTCAATGTGACTTGTGCTAATTTCGGTGACAGACAAAAGCATGCAGCTACGACAGACACACCATTGTAACACTTTTCCTGATGAACCTTTTCTGCAGCCACGAGAAAGAGTGCCTTGCTCAATGTGGATGCCTTAGTAACGTTGCCATCATACGAGTAGAGGCAACAGTGTGAAGTGGCGAAGCTCGTCCCCTCTCCAATGTTCCCATGGCAAATGTATTCTGACGTTTCGTCAACAGCTCATCTTGCTTCTTTCTCACCAGTGCCACAGCGGTGCTGTTTCTGGCCCTCCGTGAATGGTCCAAAACGGTCAATCCGTCCTCGTCTTCGATTGCAATATCCGTCACTGGACAATCGAGCAAGCGTTGCAGTATGGTTTCATAGCCGGCCGATGCGGCTTTCATCAACGGTGTCTCGCCCTTGAGACATTGCGTATTGGGATCTGATCGTCCGTGATCGAGGAGAGTCTCGATAATCTCTGGCATGTTCTCAATCACCGCGTACGAAAGTAGGGTGAGCCCTTTGTCGTCTTGTACGTTGAAATCGTACTCGGTATGGAGGACCTCTTGAATGATGTACCAGAGTCGTTCTCGCCTGGCAGATAGCGGAATTTCCTCTGATGGAAAGGTTTCCAGCATAATCAATGTCCGGCCGTGAGAATCTGTCCAATCCAGTAGCATGCTCATAATCTTCACGTGATTACCGCTGATGGCTCTCTCCAGCGCCGTCACACCTGAGACATCCGTCAACCTCGGATCAGCACCAAGATGTAGTAGAGTTCCAGCTAGTTCAGCAAGACCCTCTTCAGCAGCAAAATTCAGCAACGGCTCTTGACTATACAGAAACATGTTCGGATCAGCTCCTGAGTTCAAGAGGAGTTGAATGAGGTCAGGATGGTCGTTTAGAGCAGCCAGCTGTATATACCAACTCCAGGGCAGGCTCCGAATCGCCTCGACCTTGGCTCTAGTGTCGGCCTCTGGAGTATTGACCACATCCAGGAATACTTGAACCACAAAAGCATGGCCATCACTTACAGCCTTTTCCAGGGCGGTTCTGCCGTGATAGCTGGTGACCGCCCAAGATTCATATGGCCGAACTGGGCTATAGCGGGCATTTGTGGGAAGTATGAGTGAATCCGTTATTCCCCCGAAATTCGAGCAGACCAGACATGAGTAGCCGTCTTCATTATCGAGTATCAATCCAGTAGGATGTGCCCCTGCATCAAGCAAGAGTCGCACCACAGATGAATGCCCGTTGGCCGCAGCGCTATGAAGTGGACTCATACCGAGGATAATGCCATTTGGATTTATCCCACCGTTGAGTAATACTTTCACTATTTCCTGAAGACCTCTTTCTGCAGCGTAATGGAGGACCATTCCGTCGGCAATATGAGCATCGCCCGGGCCATCTTGAAGCGCACCAGAGTCGAGCAAAAGTTGCACTAACGGGGTATTCTCCTTCTGAATGGCGTAGAATAATGTAGAGTTGCCACTGATGATATCCATCAAGTTGGGGACCTTTCTTGCAGGATACAACTTTATAGCAGACTCAACAAGCAACGGAAGCATATCTTTGGACCATGTATCTTTCTTTCTTACGGCTTTGTGGATGACTGTAACAGGTTCATATGAGCTCAAACAGATGACGGATGGGTTCGCACCAGCAGAGAGGAGCTGTCTGACCATTTTCTCATCCTCTCTTTCCCAAGCTTGATTTAGGGCTGAAACCTTGATGCCGTAATCGAATTCGTTCAACTGATCCAAGTCTGCGCCTTTGCTAATGATAGCTCGGACCCAGTCTTCCCGACTGTGGGTGACAGCTACAAAGAGGGGACATATTATGAACTTCTCATTACGAACGTGGTGGCCACTTAGCATGTTCAGGGCAGATGTGACAATCTTCTCGTTGCCGCCGGCAAGAGCAAACAAGAGAGTCGTGTGTCCTGAGAGATCCATCCGGCTGTAAATCTCGGGCTCTACCTGCTCTATCTTGACCAGCGCGCTGTGAATACCGGCCAAGGCCAGGAGATGAACAGGATCCCAAAGGTATACATGTTCACTCCAGAGGGTCACAGCTAGCCTCTCAGCCAAAGTAGTGACCTCTTTGCGTTGTATTTGGGACAAGAGCTCCAAATTCCAGCTCTTTGTAAAGATGATTGGTAGAATACCGCGACTTTTGAGCCCAGGCAAATACTCCAGCAGATCTCGTTGGTCGATCTCGTATCGCTCTGCCTCAATGACGTGATTCAACCACTGCCTTTGTGCATATGCAGCAAGAGGAACGTTGACAGTCCAGTAGTGTAATGGGTCTAGGCGACTTTCTCTGTGTTCTTCTGCGAAAGTTTCATTCTCATCTAAGGACCCTAACGATGGTGCGTTCTGAGGGATAGCATGGAGCAGTTTGATGCAACAGCGCGATATATGAAAGTGAGCAAGACCTTCAGGATTTCCAGTGAGACGTCGGGCAAGATCTTCCAGTCCGCTTTGTAGTAGGTAATCATTGACCGACTGGTGGATTGTTTCTACTGAGCCAAGATGTTCTGTCCTCAAAGAATTTCCGTCTCCGGTAACGCGAGCAAGCCCTCTAGAAAGACTCCGGATAACAGTTGGCATGTCTTCCAATTGATAATAATAACAACTTTGAGTAATCTCTTCCAGTGTTTTGTGGGGCATATTGGCATCGATTGCCAAAGCTTGCCGAAGATCCTCCAAGCGCAGGCGCTCAGAGGAAAACAGGATCCATTGAAATAGCTTTAGCGTCTGTTCTCGATCGGTCTCATTGTCAAAAACAAGTAAAGCATCGTAAATGCCTTTCAGCGTTCCTGGCACCTCCTTAATTCGAGCGATCACTGCAGTGGTTGGCTGACCCCGTCTTCGCAGATGCATAACTTCGTCCAAGACGAGAGATACCCACTGAAAGATCCCATTGGCTCTTTGGGTAATTATTTTGGTAATGGCTTCTCTGTCCGATGGTCTGAGTTTCAAAAGTGCTGAGTGGGTCTTCATGAGGAAATTGATATCCCTTGAGTTTTCATTCTCCACGGCAATTGACAGACTCCCTTCTTCAACTAGGTTTGGATAGTACCGGCACGATAAACAAAGCTTGATCCTTGAGCTTTGTGGGAGATCATTCCTGTGAAGCCGCTCGAGGTTCGAGATGAGTTTGACAGCACGCTCCTCACCCATTTCGTCAAGTGCATCGATGAATACTGTTATGTCGCGTCGATGGCTCTCAGATAGAATTGCGGAGATGAGAACCCCTCGCAACTCATCCTCTTCCCACTTCCATCTCTGATTTTCGAAACTTCCTCGGGTGTTTGTACGGCTCTCGTAGATTTTGGCCAGGCTGGATAATCGCCCTGGACAGTGAGGTAGCATTTGATGCAGTAATGACTGGTAAACGCCAAGGTGTGATCTCTGCATCTCACTTCCCCGGCCATGGATGAAAAACGCAGCAACAATATCTCTATCGCGTTGCTTTTCTCTCTCCGCGTTCACCAAAAATTTCATCAAAGTGGACTTTCCAGCGCCAGGAGGTCCCATTATCCATAGGAGGCCAGAGTTCGTAATAGACCAAGAAGAGTAGTTTTCGTTTTTGCTGATCCAGGTGCAAGTTCCCTCTGCTGCATTGATATTCGGATCGTACTCGCGCGACTGTAATTCGGGGAATGACAGTGTTTGCAGGCATTCTAGGAAATATTTAATGCAATTTTTCCACGTCGCTCTTAGGTAAGACTAACCCTTTTCCTTGATTGACAAGGTGTGAGCCGGCCAGACTCTGCTCTCTCGTACGATACATCCCTCGATTTCCTTCAAGCATTCCAACGTGATCTCGTAGTCGTTGTCATTTGTACCTCTAAACTTGATCATCTCGCTGTGTGTTCGATTCAAAGCGATCACTCGATGCCCAGGCTCATCTGTAAGCTTTCCTTGAGTTGCTGAATATGAAGTGACCAGAACAGTCGGCGGTCCTTTCATCTCCCATCTCCCATTATGCTATCATAGATGCTTAGTCAGCTAATCTAGAAAAGCATCGTGGAAAAGAAAACCTACGTCTCTTGAAGCTGTCGGTGACTCTCGAGTCTCGTAGAAATTGAAGGCCTGGAAGTCATGTAGCTTGTGGATCGCTTTCGGGAAGCTTATCCCAAGCTCACGCAATGTGGGAGAGTTGCTTTTGTCCAGGGAAGACAGGAGGGCTCGCATCTCGCTGGCAGGCACCATAGGGATGAGAGACTCGATGTCCATGCCCTGGCTGGGAACTCCGAACAGGAGGATTCCACGTAATGATTCATAGGCAGCATGATCTCCATCGATAGCACTGTGCTCCATCTTCACCACTGCCTGATTTCTTGTTATTGACTGAAAGTGCCAATGGGGAAAGCATACAGTATTCTTACTGCCTTTGCGATGATGCCACCCAAGCTATGGGCGACAATTATGAGCGGCCTTCTCGTCGAATTTGACCGGTCTCGGACCATTCGGAGCCTTTGCCGAAAAGTAGACTCAAGATCCCATATGTTTTGGAAGGATACCTGATCTGGGCTCGTATTATAGCCGTAGGTGAGTATTCGAGCGTTGTAAATGTCGTAAGGTAGTGCATCCCGAAGCCACATATGTGATGCACCCTTCTCTTTGAAAGAGCCGAACGCATGACCATTCAGACCGCTGAGAGCTACAATGTCCATGTAGCATTCATCATCCTTGGCGGTGTGCAAAGGGGTAAACCCTTCAAAGTGTGAGTCCAGAGTGATCCGTTTGCGAGGGCCTCTGTTGCTCAAAGAATCAGATGGAGTATTGACGTGCTGTTGACCATGCTTGAACAACGTTGCCGGAAGTCGCGAAAGGCTCAAGGTTGCACTCTGGCGACTTGGAAGTAGAGGGCTGTTGACCAAAAAATTAGGTGGAATATCGACATGCTGCTGACCATGCTCGGACAATGTTGCCGGAAGTCGCGAAAGGCTCAAGGTTGCGATCTGTTGATCTGGACGTAGAGGACTCCGAGCAAGCGAAAAGATTTGAACCTCGACGTCTTGGTCCAAAGGCAGCCCACTCACGAGCAAAGCCTTTATGTTGGATTCCGTATAATCGCCTGGTATGCCACTAACCCTGATGCATGTGTCGCCATCGTTAACCATTTTCCC
Source organism: Lasiodiplodia theobromae (assembly GCF_012971845.1). NCBI lineage: Eukaryota > Fungi > Ascomycota > Dothideomycetes > Botryosphaeriales > Botryosphaeriaceae > Lasiodiplodia > Lasiodiplodia theobromae. Next base: position 870,788 of record NW_023336563.1, on the reverse strand, counting down.
TCAATGAAGGACGAGCCAGGATGGATTGGAGAATGGGTTCTTGAGGTTATACGTCAGCCTGCAGCGCGGCAGGCTGGGGTTTCATGCAACGGGTCGCATGAAAGATAGGGACTCTTAACCGGTGTCAGCTGCTAGGTGACGAGGAGATGGCGTCGATGCTAATACTTACTTGGAGGAAAGCTGTGCAAGGTGTGATGGACTTCCTGAGGTCAGTTGAGGAGCCGGAGCGAGCGTGCGCGTTTCTAGATGAGCGAGGTGCGGTGCAGACTTACTCCGCGAGGCTGATAAGCTGCCAAGGGAAGTCAGCAACGAATGGGCGGACAGGGCATCCACGCATAGCGCTTACCCCGTTCCGGTATTACTCGCCGGGTGTGGGGGCCAAACGAAGACATGAGGTCAATTTCATTAGTATTGCAGCCAATGACGGGCAGTTTAATGATCCATATATGGACGGAGTTGTTTCGTCTAGACTGGCAATTTTGTTGTTCGCCTAAGTACTGTACAAAATTTATTTTGTCTTTGTCCTGGACCAGTCTGACTGGATGATCGATAATCCTTGTCATTGATTGGTGGCCGCAAGGCTCAACCAAGCTTGGCTGCATCCTAAATACACCCCCTTCGCGCAGCCGGTGGCTAGCGTGAATTTGTTTTTCTTAATCTATCAGATGCCTGTAAAGAGGGGTGCTGCAGCCGATGGCTAGGGCGAAGAATAGCAGGGCTTTAGAACGTAGCATAACTATACCCAAACTTTTCCTCAGAAAAATTAACATATGTGAGTAGCTGAGGCTATCGTCCGGACGAGAATGTCGAATTAAAAATTCTACAAACACGTCCGGACGATAACCTCAGCTACCCATGACATGAACAAAAAAAAACAAATCCACGCTAGCCATCGGCTGCGAGAGGGGACTGTAAACTCCCGAAAACAGCAGATGCTGAGGGCTTGACCTATCACATCATCTGAATTGGCCCAGTCATTTCCTGTTTTAAGCCTCTGCTATTCTTCGCGCTAGCCACCAGCTGCGCAAAGGGAGTGTACGGCGCTCTCCCAATAATCCTGTATCCGTCCGTATATTCCATCTAGTGCGATGGTCCACGCTACAGCAAAACGCACGACCAACAACCCCCATCAAACCTCCTCCTTCATCACCACCCCCTCCGCGACCCCCGACCCCCCACTCCCCCTCTTCCCCTCCAGCACCCCAACCCAACTCCCATTCCCACTCCTCCCCCCCCACCCCCCCTCCTCCGCCATCCCCACCCTACTCAAATGCCTCACCAACCCCTCATCGCCCCCCTCATGCACCGCCCTCCCGGTCCCCAACTTCGCGAGGCTATCCCTAAGCACCAGCTCATAATAACACGTCGCGAAGAACGTGGCGGGCACATTCACCAATATTGCGATCCAGCAGTAACTGCGGTACGAAAACGCCTCGCTCCCGAAGAAGATGGCGGCGACGATGCGCGTGCCGAGGTCGCGGGCGAGGTTGGTGCTGATCGAAATCGAGGCGAAGCCCCAGACCATGGCGCCGTAGGCGAGGCCGATGACGAAGGGCGCGGAGGCCGGGGCGATGAAGGGGTTGGCGGGGTCGAGGGCGGACCAGATGACGATGCCCTGTTGGACTTCTGTCAGTTACTAAGCCGTGGGGTGCGGAGCGGGCGGCGGGGTGGGGCGGAAGGGGTTGGAGGGCGGCAGGAGGGCTTACGATGTAGCTGTCGACGAAGAACTCGATCAAGAACAGATATCCCAGATTATGCTGCGTCTCGCCGGGGAAAGTGCAGAGGACGCTAGCGGGTCCGCCGTTGTAGACGGCGGATCCGGTTTTGGCGAGAGACTCGGTGTTGAAGGCGGCGAGCTGCTCGTGGTACTGGCCCATCAGGACCAGGCCGGCCATGAAGGCGCCGAAGATCTGGGCGAAGATGTAGGTCGGCACTTTTTTCCAGGGGAAGTCTTGCCAGATGGCGAAGCAGATGGTGATGGCCTGGGAAGAAGAGATCGGGTCAGCGAACGGGCTTCTTTGCGCGGGACAGCCTGGGTCAAGGGACGGAAGTACCGGATTGAAGTGGCCACCGGACGTCGAGGCGCAGGTGATGATGGCGAAGGCGATGCCGAAGGCGTACGCGAAGCCGATTTGGAGAATTGAACCGAAGGCGGGCTCGGCGCCGTTCAGGAAGAAGGACGCTGTCGACGCGATTCCGGGGTAGACTGTAGCATGATGAGGAGGTTTTCTTCTTTCGAGAGAGCACGGCTGATCATGTACCGTAGAAGAAGACTCCAGTTGCTTCGGCAGCCATTTCTCTCAGCCACCGCGGCCTGGCGCGCTCGAACTCGAGCTTTTTCTCAGAGACGGCGCGCCGCTCGACGATGCGGCGGGCGTAGTGCTTCTGGACGGCATCTGTTGCGCCTACCTCCAGCGTCTGGAGTCGGTGCAGGCCGGCGTCACTCATGTCGGAAGAGCTGACCCGAGCGGCGGATCACAACCCCGAGTAGCAAGGATCTGGAGATGGGAAGAACTGGAGACAGCTGGGAACAGCTGATAAGCAGAACAAAACTGCGGAGAAACTTGTGGGGAAGAGGAGGACAGAATCTGGGGAAGACCCGCATTTTGTATCCCAGAGACGGTCCTCATTCAGCACCCCGTTGATAGGGAGGAGACGGAGCAAAGCAGAGTCGCGAACGTGGTGGTCCTGCACGGCAATCCCGCAAAGCGCCCAATGCCGGGACCATCGTTTGCGGGGAGGGCAAGCCACAGCGGGCCCTTAATACTAATCCAGAGGTAATGGGGTCGGCGATAGTCGACAGCGGCGGCGATATCAACAAAAATGCCTGGGGACGGCCTGGGGATCTGCAAAGGGTTCGGGCGAGGGGGACGGGCGAGGTGTGAACCGCCGCGTGTGTTGTCGTCACGGTGGCGCAGACGGCGCGGTGCATCATCCGAAAGCTCCGAACTCTCCCGGGGCTGCTTATGCGTCTGGGGCAGGAAGCTTGATGACGGCTTTGTCAGCGTTGATTGGCGGCCGCTTGCGCCCTGATTGACGGCCGGAGTGCTTGGTGTGCGCCATCGAAAAGCCACGCACTACCCCGCCTTGATGCCCCAGGTTTTTGGTGCCTCGGTTTGGTGGTGCGCTGGGTCTAACGGGATGAGGAATGTGGATGACGGGTGCGCGGTGCAGTGTGGAGGCGCGGAGGTGAGACAGCCTGGCCTGTGTGGACGATCGGCAGTTCGACGCGGGGAAGGAAATCGTATATTTTAGCCTATTCTAACCTCACCTCATCTGCTCCAACAACGATCACTCGGCTGATGCTTTGCTTCCTTCTTCTAAAATTATTTCTCCACTGAATAATGCTAAACAAGTAGGACAGAGTCTATGTAACACAATGATTTATCCCTTTCTTTTGGACAGCGGGGATGTTTGCGCAAGTTTGGAGCTGCAAACGACTTCACCGCCCGCCGGTCGCTATTGTCTGATAAGCGTATCAGTCATGCTATTGCAAATCACACGCGGTACCAACTGGACTACTGTTCTCCAACGTTTTGAAGCTACAGAACTATGTACAGGTATGGAAATTCAACCCCCAAATAATTTTCTTTGGTTGAGAAAGCCCCGTCTACACTTCGAAAGTTTCTCCAGCCGCTAACTAACACAGTAGACGCAATGTCTTTCGCCAAAACAAGTCATGAGCCCGTTCTCACAGATGTTATTCAAGTAGATTTCCATGACAACGCGCGCCAAAAAGGCCAGAAAGTGAGATGTAGTAGTGGAATAACTCACAACTCCCCTTTGAAACTGCCACCAAAGTCTTCGGCAGCGACACGGTCGGCCATGTTCTCCATATCAACCTTCTCCTAATCATGATCACAATTTAGTAACTTGGCAACGAGCTCATCGGAGGCAGACTCAGGTAACTTGGAAATGCGCTCGGCGAGGGTCTCCCCCATGCCATCGTTGCCACTGCCACTCTCACCGTCGCTGTCGCCGTCACTGTCGCCGCCGCCGTCACCTTCACTGTCGATGTCGATGTCGCTTTGGCTTCTGTAGCTGTAGTCGCTGTCACTGCTGGCGTCGGAGTCAGCCATGTTCGTAGGCGAATCCGCCGGTCCAGCGTCGCTTTCGGTTAAGCCGAGCATCGTGGGAATCGACTTGCTCAATTCCAAGGCCTTTTTGTATGAGGACACCAGATGGCCGGGGAGGCCGTTGGGCATGACGTAGCCGCCCGCGAAGCAGCCCGCAAGCACTTCATGGGCCAAGCTCAGGGAGGCGAGGAGCTGGCCTTCCCTTGCTCTGACGAGGCCGCTGCAGTCAAGGAGCTCCTGATAGCTTCTCAAACTCAGTTTTTCGAGCTTGGTGCCCATTTCTATGAGCGTGTCGTTCAGAGCCTTGAGCACGCGATTCTCCTCCTTAAGCTTGTCGTTCTCAGTCTCGTACAGTTCGTTCTCAGTGTTGAGCTCTTCGTTCTCAGTCTCGAGCCTTTTGTTCTCAGTCTTGAGCTTTTCGTTCTTAGCCTTGAGCTTGGCGTCCTCTTTCTCGTGTGCAGCGATCCTGGTCCTGAGAGCGGAGATCTCTGCGGTCAAGAAAGCGAGCTTTGCGGCCTGTTGCTGGGAACTGTTGGGGGCGCCAGTGGGGGCAGGATTGCGGGTCGTGTTAATCAGGCTGCCAGGATGTGGCTGCGGAACATAAGCCTGTGTGGGCGCGGACATTGGCATCGAAACGGCGGGAGTGCGAGTGCGACTCTCAGGGTTGGAGGGTCGGACAGTCGACGAAGATGAGGTCTCGTCGCGCTCGCCTGCGTTGGAGCTAGGCAGCCGTAGACGGTCATTCGAGGATGACGTTGGCCTGCGGTCAGCCATCGTATTTGCGGTTCGTCCCTGGTCTGAGATGGCGGTCGATGCTGATTTCTGTTGGGTGCCGAATCTGGGTCGTGCGAAAAGCAGACAAGAAGTGCGTCTCAAGTGCTGCGACTAAAGTGTTCTGCGGCGTGGTGAGGGCAGCGGTGCTGGGTCTCTGGGTTATATGCGCTGCGGTGACAAAGACTAGACTCTATGACCATTAGGCTTAGTATTTGCCGGCTTCTTCTAGAATCACCGTTTCACGCACAAAGTCAAACACAAAGGACAATGTCTAGGCTAAGTTTGTTGTTCTGCATATCAGCCTAGTGCTGTCTGTGCATTCAATCTAGTCGGACTGGCTCGTGCGATTGCTTCAGTCAATCCCACGCGGGATTGATTATGTAATTCTTCGATTGGTACTAGTTAATTAGTCTAAACGGATGGATGATAGTGTATCTGGATGCGATCATCGTCGTCATCAATTCTATCACCACAATCACAGGTTTCGTAGCCGTCCTCGTCATCGTCGCTGTCGCTAGGCCAATCGCTGCCACTGCCGCTGTCTGAGAGGTCCGTGTCCTCGGACAATATCGCTGCGCCGCTGCGCTTGGGAGGGCGGGGGAGGCCATTTGTCTTAAAAAGCAAGTCGCACAACTTCATTGCAGATTCATACACGCCGAGCAAATGGCCGGGGCGATATTTCTTCGATCTGGCGTAGCTGCTGAGATCCTGTTCGACTTTGTCGACGATTTTCTGCACTTGGTTGAGAGTGGCTCTCGTGCGGTTGTCTTGCTTGAAGGAAGCCTCATCTTGCAGTTTCTTGATGTGTTTCTTCGCTGAGGAGACTCGGGTCCTGAGCTTGTGTTCTTTAGCTTCAACGCGGCTATATTCGGCCTCGAATTTAGCATATTGGTCGCGAAGCTTGGTTTCCTTGAGCTTATCCCTCTGAAGCTTGTCACACTGAGCCTGAAGCTTGGTATTCTGTGTCTTGAGCTTATCGTTTTGGGCCTCAAGGTAGGCATTCCTGTGCCTGGGGCTTTTGTCTAACGCCTCGAGATGAATATACTCGCTTTTGAACTTGTCGTTTCTGGCTTCGAGTTCGGCGATGTCGGCCTCGAGTTCGGTGTTCTCGGCCTGGAGTTCGGCATTTTCGGCCTTGATAGCAGCATTCTCCGCCTCCAGGGTAGACACTTTGCTCTTCATGAGGGATATCTCAGCGTTTAAGACAGACAACACTGCAGCCTTATGGTCGGTGACCTTTGTGCGCTTGGTAGGACCGTTATACGCCTGGTTAATGATGGCCTGCGGCTGCTGAGGAGCAGCACCCGCAGCGCCAGATGACTGAGAAGGCTCGAGTATCTGCGACGGAGCCACAGATGTGGAGGTGTGGTTCTCGAAGACGGAAGATGAGGCGGTCAAAGATGGCTGCATGCTTTCGCTACGGTCGGTGGTGATGGTGTCGGGCTGCTGAAGGTAACTCGCGGAATCGTCGTTCTTGCGCTTAGCCATCGCGCGTGTGGTTCGTACTTCGTTGGCCATGATCGTGCACGCTGGCTTTTGACCGGAAAGTTGAGTGAAATCCGAGTGGGGAGGACACATTTAAATTTTCCGCGGGGAATGCAACTGATTCCCCGGGTTGTGTAACTGTGTTCGTTCCGGTAGCGAGGGCTCCACTCCAACAACCACGGTCGGGTTTTGTGTTTGCTGGCTTCTTCTAGAATCACCCTTTCACGTCACGCAGACAGTCAAACACGAAGGGCGGTGTGTAAGATAAGTTTGTTTGCTCGGTTCTAAAACTTTGTAGAAGTCTTTAGTCTGCATAAGTCTAAAAAGTCCACCTAACTTCATCGACCATCGCTGCTGTCTCATGGCATAATTCCAGACTGGAGTTTTTGCCATTGAGAATTGCAACCGACAGCCATTAGGTGTAATTTTCCGACTTTTCGAAACCAAGGCACCATGCCTCCGCCAGTAGCTGAATGCTGCACCCGGAATATTTTCGCTGATTCAGAAAGCCAGACAACATCCAGAAATTTGAATACTCACTGCTCAGATAAGGAAAGCCCACGTATTCGGTCCTGCAGACGCTGTCCCGAAGTATCGCCATCATAACCCGAACCAACAAGCCCAGAAGGTGAGTTGTGACGGTGAAATGACTCAAACTTCCTCGTCGTCATCGTCGGCGTTATCGGAGTGGAAAGAGTAGAGAGATATGTGTTCAAGAGTCTCCGAGTCCTCAGTGCGTAGGATGTCATCACCGGCCGACTGAGAGGCGCTCTCCGGATCATGATCACGCTTGAGCCTCTTAGCAACAGGCTCGTCAAGGAGAGGTCCGTTCCTGACGCAGCCGTTGCCGTTATCGGTGCTCTTGCCAGAGAGGGTCGGACTCGTACCCGAACCGGGTCCGGCATCGTGCTTGGGCAGCCTCTTGGGGCCGAGCTCCTTGGTGATCGACTTGCTTAACTCCATGGCATTCTCGTAGGTGGCGGTCAGGTGGTCTGGAAGGCCATCGGGCAATTTGTAGCCGCTCGTGAGAAATCCCATGATGACTTCCTGGGCGAAGTCTCGGGAGTTGTTGAGCGTGGCTCTCTTTTCGCTGATCTCGTCCTTCAGGGAACGAATGAGGATGTCGTGGCAAGAGAGTTGGGACTCGAGGCTGTCATTCTTGTCCTTGAGCTTTCGGTTGTCTCCCTTGAGCTCCTCATTATCCTCGTTGGGCTTGATGTTCTGGTCTTTAAGGAGCTTATTCTCTCCCCGGAGCTTGACATTATCATCGCGAAGCTTGCCGTTATCATCATTAAGCTTGCGGTTCTTGTCCATAAGCTTAAAGTTCTCACCATTAAGCTTGCGAATGTTTTCCTTAAGCCTGTCACCCTCGGAATTGATCTTGTAAATTTCAGACTTTAGCCTGTCATTAGCTCCCTTGAACTGGGAAGTCGTGACTTCAAACTTTTGATTCTCAACCTTGAGCTTGGCATTCAAGGACTCCAGGGTAGCGATCTTGGCCTTCAGCTTGGCATTAATGGGCTCTAGGGTAGCGATCTCGGCCTTGAGAGAGGAAATCGGTGCTTCAGAGGAAGGGGTTGTACTCCTCATCAGCCTGGCGCGGTCTTCGTGGAGATGATCGTGGCAGATCTGCTTGCGGCCCATGCTGTCGGTAGCATTAGCAGCAGGTGTCGATAGCTCAGCGGCGGGAATGGTCCTGTGGCTCCTAGCAGCCGAGATAATCCTGTTTATCGCGTAATCCGGGCTCTCACGACCGATGTCGACGCGCGGCTTGGGTTTAGACATCGTGTTTGCCGTTTGCGCTTGGTCGGCTGTCCCTTGAGGATGATCGTGGCAATGGCGTTGACTCTCTGAGTCGTGCTCACTTCGGTGACGAGGTGCGGCGGTGGAGGGAATAGAGAACGAAGACACAAATCGGAAGCCTTGGAGAGTGTGTGCGGCGGCGGCGGCCCGGGTGCTTCGTTGACGAAATGGGTGGCGCACGTGCACGTCATCTTTCTCAATCGGGCAGTCACTCCTCCGGTCGCAAACCGCGCGGGAGAAATTGCAACCGCAGCCGCAGATGCAGCGGACTGGGCATGATGGCGAGCTTCTGTACACATGTGCGCATAATATCAGGCCTAACCGTGCCTCTCACAGGAACAAGCCTCGTGGATGATATTCGCCCGAAAAGGCGGGACGTCTGATCACACGAAATGGGCAGTACATCAAGGTGTTTTCATCCCAGGCAGTGACCAAAGCCGCTTGCTCACGCGCGCAAACATAAACCCGTGCGTCATCAGCGCAGCTTTCACTAGCTGCATATTAAGGGCATCCCCCGCGACCTCGTCTGCTCCTCTTCTACAACCTCCATACAAGATCGCGTCAGAACTCGTCCGATAACCGGGTACCAAAACCCTCGCCAACTTCACTCCAAGCCCTCGCCGACTGACTCACTTCAGACAAGCATACGCTCAGGCCGATCCACTCTCACCGCCCGCCAACCCGACCACCCTCACAAACAGCCACTCCTACATCAGCAAGCATGGCTTCCTCTTCCATCGACATCGGCGACTACAAACCTTGCGTCATGACGCCCGACGAATTCCGCGCCGCTCTGGCCATCGTCATCCCCGCCCACCTCCACAAGCAAGTCTGCGACCGCCACAAGGACGGCGACGCCGAGCACAAGAAGATCTTCGAGGAATCTCTCGTCAACGTCAGCGACATGTTCAAGCCCGCCCACACCGAGAACGCGGAGATGAAGAAGAAGCTCGACGACAACCCGAAGGCGAAGCGGCATTTCCAGCACGTGAGGCCGTACATCGTCACGCAGGCGCACGCTATCCAGGGTCTCCGAATGGCCTCTACCCCCGCCGACAACACCGACAAGATGGACCTCAACGAGATCTTCGCTGCTGTTGGGGCTAGCTCGGGCGAGCAGCGCGACAGGCTGGCCACCTCCGCGCTCCAACGCATGGACTCCCTGTCGCAGGGCCTCTTCGGCGTTTCGTTCCAGACCATCAATGAGGCGACGCACAACCTGGAAACTGAGAACTGGGCAATCAAGCGCCTGCTTCAGACGTACGCGAAAGAGAAGTAGGTCGAGGCAGGACATCGGCGGAAGAATGTCCAATGCGGACTATGGAGGAGCAGCTACTGACGAGAGGTCTTCTTCCTTGGCGTGTTGCTTAGCTACTACACATCCGTGCTTCAGAACTGGTTGGAGGCTTTAATTTGGGTCATATGGAGCCATGCGATGCAGTTTAGTCAGATGAACATAGGAAGGCATGGCGGGGGCTTTCTCAGATACTCAACATGGCTTTGATAGCACGGTACTACGAGATTGAACACCTGATTGGAATCAACATTTATTGATGGTCATGAATGAGCCTATCTATGAAGCCCAAAATACCCCACCGTCTATTGCATTGCCAAATCTATGAGGCGCTCCAATTAGAAATTACCAAACAGGAAGGTGACGGTGTGGCTCGTGTCGATGCGCTGATTTGGCTCAGGTGAGGTCAGTGTCGGAGCAGCGCCGCAAGTATGGTCTTTACTCCTCGTCAGTGATGTCGGAGCCACTCTCAGAGGTGTCAGCCATGTCTTCGCCGCCCTCCTCAGCGATGTCGGGCTTGTCGGCGCTGTCCTCATCGCCGGTCGCTCCGTCAAAACGTACTCCGAGGTCGAGCATGGTGCGGCACTTGGTGGCGAGGTGGCGCGGCAGCAGGTCGAAAGCGCTGTTATAGCCCAGTGTTGTCAGCGAGACGTTGGCGTCGTTGGCGAAGTGATCGACGATCTCCGCGACAAGCCCCACGGCCTGCTTGCGCATCTTGGCGGCTTCTGAAGTGTAGAAGAAGTGAGTACTTGTCGACTAGGGACCTGTGAAGAGGAGCGCAAAAAAAGTAGTTCTGATGTCTCGATCACCCCCAGTACGCGGCTCCACATCACGACGTGCACCTACTGACCAGATACGCATAGGACGCCTACGTATAGCCCATGCACGCCGATCAGCCTACTGAACATCACCGTACGTTGATGCCAAGACATCCCATATGACACGTCAATCCCACCTGCCTTCCGCGCCGCTTCAGCCTGCTGTGCCACCGAGCAATGAGATAAGTGATACTGGACAGGTGGACGGCTGCTTGCGGACCCGAGCGGGACTAACAGGCTTTCTTTGGGGACCGCGAGCACAGCCACCCGGTCAGTGAATATGATGGCCAGTCATAATCACGTGGGTCCGAGTGTTTGGGGTACTGTGAACGCGCAACAAGGCGGATGGCAGGAGCAGCGGCCAGCCACACTGCCATCCAGCCCGCGTGTAATGTCAAAGGAAAAAACTGGCGGAAATGGAACTTATGCTGAAGGACCCGCCCGCTCATTCAGCTGTGGGCATTAGTAGCCACCGTTCCTCGCCGCGGTCAGACACTTTCTCGCCCTCAATGCTTCCATCCAGCAAAGGCCTCCCGCTTATTTCCTATCGCTTCTGATGCGTCTCGTCGCTTATTCTGCTCATCCGACAGGCACACGGCCTGTTTTAAATACTCGTTCGAGCCTCGTCCTCGCCAACAATCCAAAACACCTCTTTTTTCATTCACTTGCTCTCTGCACCTCGATTTCAAAAAATACGCTCAATGACTAGTCTCTCCCCAAAGAAACTTCAGTCACATCCAGCCACTCGCATGCCACACAAACCCTTCGCCCCCGCGGATTGGTGTTGAAAATTCTGATATGCTAACAACATCATCAAACTACTCACCATCCCCCAGCTCACCCGCATTCCGCCTCCTCACATACTCCGCAAACCCAACCAACGACCGCGGCGCATCATCCACCCCCATAACAACCTCCACAACATGCAACCCCCGCCCCCGCCTCACCCGCTCATCACCCAACACGCCCTCCAGCTCGCCCCACGTCCCCACGCGCCACGTGCTGACCGGATACCCGGGGTCGTCGCGCGGCGCGCCGAAGAACCAGGGCGCGTCGCTGTAGCGCCACGGCTGGACGTCGTTGTACGCAGCGTCCGCGCCATGGATGAGGCGCTCGACCGTGTACCCGTCATTGTTTAGGACAAAGACGACGACGGAGAGGCGATTGCGGATGATGTCGCTGAGTGACTGGCACGTCATTTGGAAGCTGCCGTCGCCTGTGAAGAGGATCGTTCGCCCGCTGCTGCGCTGCTGCTGTTGTGGCGCGTCCTCACTTTCGACTTTTGCTGACTCTTCCACCGCAGTTCCCGCATTCCCTGACTCCGCCATACCCGCCGCCGCTGACTTCACCGCCGTCATCCTCTCCCGCTGCGCCAACGCCGCACCCTGCACTGCCGCCAGCGCATAGCCGATAGACAACCAGAGGGCAGAATTGATCAGCGTCGTGTCAGCGGGGAGGACGAGGCTGTGGGCGCCGTACGCCGCGGTGCCCGTCTCGGCCAGGACGATGTCGCCGGACCGCAGGAAGGAGGAGAGACGGATCCAGAAGGATTGTTGGTCGACGAGCGAGCTAGAGTCTGGAAGGGCTTTCGGCAGAGGTTCGCGGGCCGCGGGGAACGGGTCAGAAGTGGCGGGGAGCTGGACGGATGCCAAGCGCTTGAGGATCTTCTGGAGGAGGGGCTTGAGGGCCACGGTCTGGTCGCCGCCCGTCGCTCCAGGCGGCCGCCCTGGTACTTTGCTCCCCATCCTAACCGAATCCTTCTCAAAAGTCACAGTGACGTCCGGGTCCGGCAGCGTGGTGAAGCCGAAAGTGTTGATATCCGAATCGAGCGGGCCGAAGCGCAGCACCAGATCGCAACCCTCCACCCACCTCCGCACCTCCGCCTCCCCCGCCATGCCCGCATACACGCCATGAAAGTTCTCCCGCCCCTCGTCCACGACGCTCTTCCCAAACGGCGTTGTCAGCGTCGCGAACCCCGTCGCCGCAACCAACCCGTTCACCTCGTCCCGCACCCCAAACCTTGCCGTGAAGCCATCCACCAACACCAGCGGCCTCTCCGCCCTCCTCATCGCCGCCACAACCGCCTCAGCCACCCGCTCCACTGCCCCCTCCTCCTCGCTCCCCTCCTCACCACCGCCCAGCGCCAGCAGCGGCCCCGCCGGCTTCTCAACCATAACCCCCACCATATCCGTCGGCACCGCCACATACACCGGCCTCCCGCTCCGCACGCACTCCCTGAGCACGCGATCCACCTCCCGCGCCGCCGTCACGGGGTCATCCAACACCGCCCGCGCCACCGTCACGCTCTCATACACACGCGCGAAAACGCCATGGTCGCCATCGCCCAGCGTGTGGTGCAGGCACTGCCGCGCCGCTTGGCTGGCCCGCGGCGGCGTGCCGACGACGTGCACGAGCGGCACGCGCTCGGCGTAGGCGCCGGCGAGGGCGTTGAGGGAGGAGAGCTCGCCGACGCCGAAGGAGGTGACTAGCGCACCTACGCCGACGGTGGTGGTGTTGGTTTTGGCGCGGGCGTAGCCATCGGCGGCGTAGGCGGCGCAGAGCTCGGTGGCGTTGCCGACCCAGCGGAGGTTGGTGGACTCGGGGGTGATGAAGTCGAGGGCGGTGAGGGTGTAGTCGCCCGGCACGCCGTGGACGTGGCGGATGTTGAGGTCGGAGGAGAGGCGGGTGAAGAGGTATTGGGCTAGGGGGATGCGGTCGGGGGTTTGGTGGTTGTCGTTGGCCATGGTGGGGATGGGGAGATGCTGGGGTTGCTTGTGGGATGGGAAGGGGAGAGACAGGAGGGTTTTCGTTGACCAGAGATTAGATATCTTACTGTGGAGGATGAGACAGTCTATATGATGGAATATCCCATCATCGATGCAGTATGACTCTTGTGCGGAGAGTTCCCAATTCGGATTGATTCCATCACCACCCCAGTTCTCCGATTACTCCGGCCACTCCGATGACGACAACAACACCCGTCTGAGTGGGCCTGGTGTGGAGCGATAAGCTGACTTTCCCTAGATTGAGGATATGATCAACGGTTTCTCTCACTCTGTATGGGAATGCAATTGCCGTCAACTCCGGAAACTTACGTGTGGCGAGTAGCAGCAAGGGTGGCAGCGGGAAAGGTTGTCCAGAAACCAGAGCGGCATTCACCGAAGTATCGAGAAAGTCCGAATCCTCACTGTTAATCAGTTCCAGTTGCAGAGCGCCGAGGAAGGAGGCTGTGGCAAATCTCATGGGCAGGAATGCGATCGGGATGTTGAAGCTGCTGCCGTTTGCTGAGGACCACTAGCGGCCAAAAGCTCTTCTTTGATCGTCTTGCCTCACCCGGGCACGCCCGTTCGTATTACTCCGCATCTAGCGCATCTTTCATTTCCTGCTGAAGCTGATCCACACCCATAGGAGCGGCGTGTAAAGTCAACAGCATCACCTATCCTGCAACAACGTCGGATGCACCGCCAAACTCGCCCAAAACCCCTGCTCAAACTCCCACGGCTCAAAATCGATACACGCGTTCCAATCATCCAGCGTCACATCCGTAACGCTCCCCACACCACTCACATCCATCTGCCCCTGCTGTCCCCCCGTCTGTTGCTGCCCCGCGGGTTGCTCCGGCGACCGCCACACCACCATCAGCGAATCCAACAAACTCTGCATAGTGCTCGTCGCGCGCGTAAACAGCGCAAAATTCGGCTCGCCCGCCTGGATCAGCGCCCCCGCGCGTATCTCGGCGACCAGCACGCTCAGGTCCTGCACCATCTTCGACCGCGACAGGCGCGCGATGCCGCTGCTGATGGCGGAATTGAGCAGCGCGAGGGAAATGACGCCCGCGGCTGGGAGGCCGAATTGCGCGACCTGAATACGGTCCGAGGTCAGCGGTGGCGCGTAGGGGTGGGGGGAATGGGGTAGCTGAGGGGTGAACGACATGCCTTCCAGATGAGCGAGGTGCCAGAATTGACGAGGCGTTGGCGGAGGATGATGACTTCGACGACGAGCGAAAGCATCTCGCCGGCGGTGGCGAGGATGGACTGGTCAGGCTCGGTGGTTTTCTGGAGGGAGATGAGGCCGAGGAGGAGGAGGGTGTGCAGGTAGTCGAGGCGGGTGCCGACGAGGAAGTCGCGCTCGAAGGGGCTGAGGTGCCGGCAGTCTTTCAGGCTGGTCTGCAGCTTGAAGTGGGGCGGTAGGTCTTCCCACTGTTTCTCGACTTTTGAGCGGATCGCACTGTCAGAGACGACAGGTCAGTTTGGCTGATCATCGTCGGCGCTGTGTTGTCCCCTACTTCACTCTTTCTCCGTGATGGCCGGACGATCGGTGCCGGTAGAGCTCCAGTATCTCCTCTTTGAGGCAGGCAAAGCGGGCGGCGCAGCGGGTATCTGCGGTGTAGTTGATAGGCTCTTCTTGGGTTGTGTCGTCATCCTGACTGGATTGCATATTGCTATGTGCTGATCCCCAAAGGTTTGGAACATTCGCCGGTAGCTGCAAATTGCAGTACGCCTTGATGATTCGGGGTGGTCGTCCGAGGAAGATGGCGAAATTCTTGTCAGCGGCGTAGATTCTTGCGAAGACAGCTTTCCGCAACTCGGCGATGAAAGGAGGAACGTCAGGGACGTTGTCATGGGGTATCTCGTGGTAGCCAAGGGCATAAAGAGAGCTTGACAGATCTCCTACCCTTCTCCAGGAGTGATAACCTGATTATGTGAGTCAAAAGCCATTGCGATGCGTGGTATGACTAACTCTGATCTCCGTCAACCTGGGAGTGTATGACGCAGTTTTCGTACTGCAAAACCAGTTGCAAGTCGTTGAGGCAATCGGCCGCAAGGCAGGCCTCGAGACAGCAATCCCCAATGTAGGTTACTGACCTGATTAGATCCCACCGTTGTCCGGCCCTAGTATAGAGGGCAGGGAAGGAAGGGGTATCTATTGCAGCTCTGCTTGCAGCGCTAAAAAAGATGCCGAGAACCTCCCAACGCAAGGCTTCGCCAAACAGTTGTGAGAAAAAGTCTTCCACACTAGTATTGCTATGCAATATCAGCGGCCTGCTGGCATTTTCAGTGAGGGGGCCCGCCTGTTCCGAGACCCAGTCATTGGATGCGTTCGCTGCTTGAACCACAACCTCCGAAAAAGGGATAACGAATGGCTCAGCTAAAGGAAGGTTTGTCCCTTGGTCGAGCCAGACAAATATTAGAGATTTCAAGTCAGCAAGCTCTGTTGGGCTGAATTGCCTTAGTGCATCAATTGCTTTCTCGACGACAGCGGTATCCTTTGGCATGCGGCTATGAGTGGAGGATTGCAGAGTATCATGCAGATGAGCATCAGAACTGCGCAAAGCAAAAGATGACACCTTATTGAAAATGGCCGAATGGCTAGAAGAACCGAGGAAGCCTGGATTCGGATACGGTTGTGGTTGCGGTGAAGTAGCCGGTGTGGAGTCTCTCCGGGTTGATTCCCTGGCGCGCCTACAAGCTGGTTGATATTGCGCTATATGAAACAAACTTTTAACGGTAAAGCTTACTGGTGCTGTAGCTTCCGGCGTTTGAAAGGCTGGTTCCTGTAAACGCAGCGGTTTCCCTGGCCACGGTCTTGGCACCGGGCACAGGTGGGTTTCTCATGGCCACACGCAAGCTTTGCACGTCGGCATGGATCACACGCGGCCAGTCTGGTACTCATGCTGGCAGCGAAGATATCGGAGAATCTGACGGAGAGAAATCTTCTCCACGGAGTGTGGAGAAGAAGCGGTGTTTTAACCTGGGGTGACAGCCCCCACTTTCGCCGATCCGATTGAACCCAAGCTCCGAACACGCCGGTCCGATGTAGTCTTACTCCGAGTACGCCGATGTGTCCGACGACTGACAATCGTCCATGGAACAATCCTGTCTTCAACAAAAACTCATCCCATAAATATCCAATTGAAGCTCTCTTTCAGAGACAACATTGTTCTTCACCATATTTCCCTCTCACCATGCCCGCTACAGCTCGCGGCGACGGAGTATCCGATGAAAAGTCCAAGAACGGGGATTCTTCAAATTCACACCTTCAACCACATCGAAAGGAAGTTAGCCCGACGCAATGGGGGGTCGCTGCGCCGTGTAGCAGCGAAACCTTCAAAACTCGCCGTCATGACCACAAACCGCTGGCTAAAAACTGGGATCGTAAGTATTCCTTCTTTTTCACCATGATGAGTCTTTGGCTTTGCTTCTGATGCCCCTTTCTGATTTCCTTTCCTTAGACCGCTTGACCCCCGAATCAGCAAGTCGAACCGGCTCCTCCCTCAAAGCCGCCTTCAAGCACCTCCAAAATCCGGACGTCATATCCCTAGGCGGCGGCCTCCCACCAAGCGACTACTTCCCCCTCTCAGCCATAACCCTAACCGTCCCACCCCTCAACCCCTCCCCCCAAACCGACGCCAACCCCGCAACCCCAGCCCCCCACCACCACCTCCACGCCACCAAACACGACCTCTCGCACACCCTCAGCCCCTACGACCTCACCACCGCCCTCAACTACAGCCAATCCAACGGCTCTGCCCCGCTCCTCCGCTGGCTAACCGAGCACACCGAACACCTCCACAACCCGCCCTATGCCGACTGGGCATGCACCGCGACGATCGGCAACACGTCTGCGCTGGACATGGCGCTGCGCATGTTCGCGCGCCGCGGCGACGCCGTCCTGGCCGACGCGTACACGTTCTCCTCGGCCGTCGAGACGGCGGCGCCGATGGGGGTGCGCTTCGTCGGGGTCGACATGGATGAGCAGGGCATGGTGCCGGGGAGTTTGAGGCGGGTGCTGGAGACGTGGGAGGAGGGGGCAAGAGAGGGGGAAAGAGGAGGGGCGCGGAGGCCGGGGTTGTTGTATGTGGTGCCGACGGGGCAGAATCCGACGGGGGTGACGCAGGGGGTGGAGAGGAGGAGGGAAATTTATCGTGTCGCGCAGGAGTGGGATTTGATCGTTTTGGAGGACGATCCGTATTACTTTTTGCAGCTGGATCTGCCGGGGACCGGAGAAGGGGCCGGCAGGGGCCCGCGTACGCCGGAGCAGCTGCTTGAGAGGCTGGTGCCGTCGTACTTGAGCATGGATACGGATGGGAGGGTGGTGCGGATGGATTCGTTCAGCAAGGTCGTCTTTCCGGGGGCGCGGGTCGGGTGGATCACTGCGTCGCAGCAGATTGTGGAGCAGTACAAACATCACGCCGACGTCTCGACGCAAGGCCCGGCCGGGCTGAGCCAGCTAGCGCTTTTCAAGCTGCTGGATGAGCATTGGGGCCACGCCGGCTACCTGAGCTGGTTGCTGCATATTCGGAGCGAGTACACGAGGCGGCGGGACTTTACCATCGAGGCGTGCGAGCGGTATTTGCCCGCCGGTATTGTCAGTTGGAAGCCGGCTGAGGCTGGCATGTTTGTAAGTGCGAAGCAACATCCGGTATCGTGCCAAGCAGCATGCTGACTTTTATTGGACGCAGCAATGGCTGAAGGTGGATTGCAGTAGCCATCCCCATGTTAAATCCAAAACCGCCGCCGAGATCGAAGAAGAAGTCTGGCTTGAGAGCATCAAACGAGGAGCCCTTGTGGCCCGAGGTAGCTGGTTCCGTGTACCGGACGATAGACCGCATCGTGATGTCTACTTCCGGATCACATTTGCGGCCGCTTCACTCGACAAAATTGCCGAGGCTGTTAGACGTTTTGGGAATGCCGTACACGAGTTATTCCATAGAGGATAGAAGAGTTGGACAAGGCTGTGCTTTGGTGGAGAAGGCGAGATGGTCGGGCAGCGATGCGTCATACGCGTAAGCGCCCAGTCTGTTATGCATTCTGTGTATTGGTGCCAGTCCAGACATCCGCATGGGCGGGGCAACCTCAGCTCTTGGCAACAAGGCTATACAAGCCACTCCGGCAGAATCGGAAGATGAATCAATCAATCAATCAGACACATCATTCCCTTACAGCCTCGCTTGATCCCACTTCTCCTCTTCCGATATCATCGTCTCTTTCCAGAATCCCGCTCCTTGCCCGTCATACAAGCTTCTAGAAATATTTCACTCTGTGCATTCATCTTCTCAGTATGGGCGATGGGCTCGACAACTTGCCTTCCGACATCCTGATGCTCCTTTGTATCAGCCTTGCATTCTTTGCCTACTCCCATGAGATCCTGGAAAGACACTCTACGAAGTGCCGCGGCTGGTTTCATCTGCGAAGCCCCTTCACCGAGCCGCCGAATAATCGGGTTGCACGCATATGGAGCTACACATTTCGGTCTATTCCTGCTGTCGCCTCGATTGTGTGCATGTGTTTGGAACTGCAGCCAGTCTTGACGCGAACACCATGGCTTACCGCTGAAGGGAACGCTTGCTGGGCCCAAGGTCAGACAATGGCTCTAGACGCCGAGAGTTTCATGAACCCCGACATTGGTGGCATCGGCGTCCATTTGGGCCTTGCGATCCTTCCTTGGATATCCATTGCCGCTCTGATCTATGGGCGCTCGCACGGGTGTGAATCGGGAATCAAAGAGCTTTGTATACAGAATCTCGTCAGTAAGTCGGTTTCGAGACTAATTTTTCTGCACGAACTGACCTAATTTTTGATCTGATATACCTCGTCATCAACATCGCCTTTGACTCTAATAACTTATCCTTTCCGGAACTGCTTATCGCTTGTGCGTCAATCGACTGTGTCAGTGCAGCCGTCTCGATGAGCCTTTCCGACAAACGAGTGCTTGCATCCCGACTTCTCGTCCACACCTGTGTTCTAGTCCAGCTATGTGCCTTCGCAATTTCAGCAAAAGCTTTGCATAGTTTCTACGCGTCGGATCAGACCATTTCAGGCCGTTGCGAGTTTCAGATGTTCTGGTCAGTGCCTTTTGCTTCCTCTGAAGGCGTCCCTCGAGGATTCTGGCTCCACTTTGCCTGGCGCCTTTTGGTATGGGCGCACAATGCCTATCTTGCACTTATTTTTACTGGACCGTTTCATCGAGCCGAGAATATCAGCCGCAAGACCTTGATGGAAAAGATCAAAGATGCGAGCTGCACTGCTCCATATGCTCCAGAGCAAATAAACCCTACTCTAGAGGAAAACTCTGATCGAATCCGCGAAATCCGAGTTGAAAACGTCTATCTACAATACGAGTTCGATAGATTGCCAGCTACCGTTTTCACCAAATATCTCGAACACGCATTTACCATCCTAGTTGCTTCGGTATCTTTGCATGGTCTTTCCAGGGATTTTAGAGGCAAATCGAGGCTACTACACATGGATTGGGGCCAGAGGACGCCTCTCATTGTCTGCCTGATAGGCATTATCCTCTTCACCTACGCTCAAGCAAGGAATTTTGGCGAAAACTCATTGGAACGCCTCTGGGAGGTCGAACTCGTTACGGGAGCGTATCCTAATAGCCCTGACCACCCGGATGACTACCCATCATGGGCTCGGCCGACTCCTACATCTGCCTGGAGTCTCCGCTTCTTGCAACACAAGTGGTGCGTCGTGAAGATGCAGCGGAGGCTGTCAACACTTCTAGGCCCAGACTATCCCCGTCACAGACCAATCAGCCCCACCGAAGGACTCAGTCAGTCATGGTGGGATATCTGGAAAAATCCATTTTCTGAAAGTGACCAGCTTCCTGACGATCGGATCGAGGCTCAGACTAGGAGACTTTGGGCAGAGTTTGACTTGCTTGGACCTTCTGGTATCCGCGAAGCCCTCCTTAATGGAGCAAGGATCAATGAAGATCACGATGATGATAATCGAACTGTTCTTCTACGACTGCTCAACGCCAACCAATGCCACACAAGAATTGTCGCGCTGGCACTCCTCATGGGAGCCCACACCAATGTTCTTCTGTCCGAGAACAACGATGGTCTCTTTCATTTCACTCCTCTGGATGTAGCTTCCGGGAGAGGCCACGCGAACGCAGCTCGCTATTTGCTTGACCATCGTCCCGGGATATCCGATACCGGAACAGCTTTGATCGGTGCTGCCAGGAACGGACATGTTGACACTGTGCGCTACCTACTTGAGCATGGCGCAGATGTTCATGCCCGATGTAACAGAACGGGAGAGACCGATTTGATTGCTGCCGCTAGAAACGGACATGTTAATACTGTGCGCTGCCTGCTTGAGCATGGCGCAGATGTCCATGCCCGATGTGGCATAACAGGCGAGACGGCTTTGATTGCTACCGCTAGAAACGAACATGCTGACACTCTGCGATACCTGCGTAATCATGGTGCAGGTGTTCACGCCGAACGTAATAAAACAGGCTATAGGGTGTTAATGGCTGCTCTAAAACCAGGACATGGGGATGTGCTCAGATTACTGTCTAGGAGCGACTTCGGCATCAGCATCAACGCTCAATCTGACGGAGGCACTGAATGCACCAACTTTGATTATACTTGGAGTGACGGCGGCAAAAGAGCAGCACTTTACGGGGTCTCTGATGACGGTAATCATGATTTCATGACCATGGTGACCGCCGTCAGGCGCAACCATAAAGGGGACACAGCTTTGCATCGAGCTGCTTGTTCGAACTCTTTGGAGGCTCTCGAAATCCTGCTCGATTGCCCTGAAGTCTATATCCAGGAGCGAACTCTTTCAGGGGACACTGTTCTGATTGTGGCCATCCGCGATGGTGTTCCGGCTCTGGCGGCTGACATGGTCCGACTCTTGCTGCAAAGATGCCCGGAATTGGCAAGCTTGTGCAATTACGTTGGGAAATCAGCCTTGGACTTTTGTCTGGAACGAACACCAAACGGCGATGCAACATACCCCACAAAAGAACTAGGAGATGAGCCGGAACAAAACTTAAACGGCGATACAGCAATCCTCGAATCTTTACTGGAATACCACGAGCACAATGTTGTCGGGCTCGATTGGGAAAAGACTTGGAACCGCCAGATCAAGCAATGGGAAGAGATGAGTTGGTATTCACAGCTTCAGGCTATCTTGATGAAACCCGTGGGTAATTCCAAGTGGCCGATTCATCAAACATGGGATGTTTTATCTGCTTCTGAGAAGCATCTTCATGAAGTAGATGAGAATATCCCTGAGAGTCCCTACATCAAGCTGCAACTGCCGTCACGCGGAACGTTGCAAGCTCTGCGCGTTCATCGAATCGTTTTTCGGATCGTTTCCAATGACCAAGGTAATTGAAACTATACGCAGACATCAGAAATTGAGTGTAGTATTGACACAACCTAGGCTTCAGCGATTATCCGGAAACGCAAAACTCATATACTGGTTCTCGGACGTGTTTTGAGGCCAAAATTGAGAAACCGAACCAGCAACATGACGTACTTAAAAGACGCATTGTCCGGAATCTACATGCAGTAGCAGCAAAACAGCAGCGCACGGTTATCTGGGATGAACGAGACAAGACACCTACTCTCAAAGATTGGCTGGATGGAATTGAAGCTGGTGATGAAATCCAAATTCTTCCTAAGGGAAGCCATCTCAACTGGTTCAATATAGTTCATGAGGCCGAAGTAACAGTATTCTATTCGTGGGAACCTGCTACGGCATAAAGATATCAAGTAGAGCGTAGATATTTTAGTGCTTTCGGTTCATCTTTGGAAATTGAGATTGCTTGCACCACATGCCTTACCATTCATATTTGAATCAATTACAATCAAACTTCTAGTTTATCTACATTCCATTGGTAAGTAGCCTAAGGAGTTTTTTATTTAAATAATTAAGCGTTCGTAGTATGGAGCTATAGAATATGGCGAATCCAACAATATCGACTACAATGCTAACACTCTCTGTTAACCACTACGCTGATGTTCTATTACGGGAGAATTACCAAACCCAACCCATATACGGCTTTTTGTGCTTTGATAGAGAAGAAGATGTTTCATGCCAGTTTAACCAAGTGACCTTCATATGATTTACAAGGGTTGGACAGTGATCCTCGAATGCCTTATCTTTTCTTTTTTTTTAAAAAAAAAACAACGTATGAGTAGTTGAAGCTATCGTCCGGACGTGCGTGTAGAATTTTTAATTCGACATTCTCATCCGGACGATAGCTTCAACTACCCATGATATGAGCAAAAAACAAATCCACGTTAGTCATGGGCTGCGAGAGGGGACTGTACCTGGCGATGCGGCACAGCAATCTTGGTTGTGCTTGCACTTGACAACGCACACCGCTGGCAGATGTATCTAATAATAGAGCAGTCTAGGCAACAAGGTGGGGCAACGCGAGCTCTTGGCAGTTTAGAGGGAATCACTTAAACACGCCATGCCCTTTTGCGTTTCTTGTTTCCATCAGCCAAAAACACGACAAAAAGAAAATGAGAACCAGGCACTGTCTCTGCGCCATTTGCGGCGGGCCGCTTAGGGCGAGCAGAGCCAGGATCTCTGCAACGCCGCGTACGGCTGGATTCCTCCGGCGTCAGGAACGGCGCCAGCGAGAGGGAGAGAGTACCTCCGGAGATTCCGATCCCGACAGCCAGTATGATTCAAGTGAGGAACGGACTTATGATCCAGAAATCTTAAGCGACGTCCAAAGAAGATGGTTGGACACTGTGCACGCTATCGGATACAATCCGGCGTCGCCGCACGTCGATAAGCATGTTAAGCATTCCATTCTGTCACTGCTCCTCCTCCTAACGCGACGCAGGGTATTCATTACCCCTCCCGGACGTCCTTCATTTCATGTGAGTCTCCTAATTTTAGCCAGAACAAAAGAAAAGAAAAATCTTCTCCAGGCTAACAGACGAGGACTGTCAAGGAGTCTTTTTGGCCAAGTCATAATTCGTGTATGGTCCATGGATACTCCTCGACCAACCAGAAGTTAACCGATACATTCTAGATCGGAATGCTTGCGAAAGATTCATGAAAATGTAAGTAATTGACGGTCATGTAGACGGAGTTGACCTTGGGCCGTAGGTATATTACGGAAAGTCTCGCGTCTGTGGAGGTCTATCCATTTCATTGGTGCTGCTTCGAACTGCTTCTCAAGACAATCACGGGCACTACAGACATGGATCAGCTTGACAAAGACACTCTTTACAATGTCATGTCCGAGTTGGAACGGCGAGGGCATCTAGCCTTAGCCTTGGACTATGGCCACCCGGAGCCAAACGTTAAGGAAGACCGCTGGATGACCCGGGCGGGAGAAGAAGCGAGTAAAACCCTGCCGGAAAATCTCCCTAGTTCCTATCTAACTTTTTTCTACTATTTCAGATTTTGGTAACCAACCCGATCGAGAACCCCGGCCTCATGGAATATGTCCGAGCCAGCTTAGCCAAGCACGCAGCAGGTTCTTCGCCCTGGGGGGACTTTGCACATCTTCGGCACAAAGTCCAACGGGACCCGTTTGCTCTCATTCCCTATGATGTCCTCGACCATTGTGTCAGCTTTCTCCCAGACGAATCGCTTTTTGCACTGTGCCAGGCGTCACTGTCCGTAAACTCCGCATTAGACGGTGGCTTTTGGGCACAGCGTATGCGCGAGAGCATGCCCTGGTTTTTCGAAGCACTGGATCTTCTCCAGGACGCAACGTTTATGAGCGCCATCGACCCCCGGCGCATGTTTATGTGCTTGGACAAGATGACGCAGCCTCAACGCGGACTGCGGGGGGTGCTCACGGGCATAGCGAATCGTCGTCGCATCTGGGGCGTCTGCGCTCAGCTGGCCGACAGGTATCACAAAAAGTTGCCCCGACTCCACAATCAATGTAGGAAGATGGCGGTGAAAGGGGATAGCGACGAGGAGGAGGAGGAGGCACAATCGATCATGGCTAACGCAACGATCCCCAATATGCCACGGATTCGTGAGGATCCCTATTACAATCTTTGGATAAGAAAAGGACAGAAAAAACAGGTCAACACCATCAGCACGCAATGGATTCGCGCGTGGGAGGAAGTCGGCGCTCCAGGAACCGCCGTGGAGACGGCTTGGAACAAACACAACTGCTTCACCGGCATGGCTGTCGAAATCCGAGGTGAGCTGCGTCGGTTCGGCAGCGGTTGGAAAGGCGAAGTCTGTAGGCGGGAGCTGCCGGCGGGAGTTTGGATCGATGGCCTCATCTTGTATATCACGTACATGACTGGGAAAACTGAGAAGACTGACAAGACTGGGAAGCGTCGTCGCAGCCTTTCCCCGGATTCTAGGGAAGGTTACTACTATGTGGCGGGCGTTGAGGTACGTTTCGAAACGTGGCTGCGACGTTATCAATCGCGCTGAACTGAGTCATCCGCCAGGTTTCCTGCAATGATGGCTCGAGAATCGCTATGGGCTGTTGCGAGCCCAAACACATGATGCGACCACTGATCGTAGGCGATAAAATGGTTGTCGTTGGCTTGACGGGGAAATCTGTGGTACGTAAAGTAGACATGCAACCCTCCAAAACCAATGCTAACGCCAGAAAGAACGGCAAAATTACTCGTATGGGCTTGCTAGAGCACTCGCGCCTTGGAGCTCCATTCAACCACCATCAACGGGACCCAAAACCACACCTCGCACGAGAGTTCTTGTGGGAGAACGACGCACACGAGCAGCTTCGCGGTCGGCGAATATGGGAGCTGCAATCCCTGCATCTGAGTGTTCCAGGGGAAGAGTGGTTAGATCAACCCCTTATTAATACCATGATCCCGTTTCAAGCACTTTTCTGGGGTACTTCTGAGGAGGAGCTACAGAAGCTATGTCGTCTTTCATGGCACATAGCGATTGAGCGTGAGGGAAGACGCTACGAGAAATGGTCGCTTCGTGAAGTAAAGGCGCAATACACGCAACCCGGACCAGAAAGTAGGTGCCTTAAGCTTGAGGGTGACAAGGGCGAAGATCATGATGCAGTGTATTTCGAAATTGATGGCGCAGGAGGAGAGAGAGTCACTGGGGTCGAAGCAAAGGGCACCTCAACGTTGAAGGTGGGCCAACATGCATCACAATTGGAAGAGAAGGCTGACAGACTACCTAGTTACACACTAACCGCGACCGTGAGATTCTCTGGGGAGATGACTATGTTGGAAATTGGGCAACGGTTGAGGTGCCAGCAGGGGACACGATTGTGGGTATTGCCATACAACAGTGCAGAAAATGGGGCTCTATAGGTTGTCTCGCTATCTTATCGATGCCACTGTAAGCTTAGTCTCCAAAAGAGCTGCCGCTGTTAGTTTTGTTCATCTCAGATTCTAGAGCTTATGATTGTGCCTGAAGAATCATAATTTGATGAATGAATCTCGACGTAGCGAGTGAGGATCAATCACAACTCTCCCTTACAAAGTCTTTCTCGGTACCGAACATTGAGAGACGAAAGATGCCGAGAGACAAGAAAGAAAATCATTGACTCATGTTCAACGCTGTGTCTCCGCTGTTAACCCTCCGGTAAAAGAAAGCCGAAAACCGCATTCCCTCAGTTCCCCAAAGTGAAAATCTTCGACGCGCAGCAGACCCTACAAGACGCAACCAGTCAGCAAACCTCACAAGCGAAGGAAGTTCAAACTCACAAATAGTCCACCCCCTCCAACCCCTTGCACGACCCCTCCTCCTCGCCACCACTTCCGTACCCACCATCACCAGGCGCCGACGAACCGCCCGTCTCGCCACCAACAGTAGCCGTGACTGTCGTCGTCATCAGAACGGTGACCTGAACCGGGCAGGCGCTGACGCTGCTACCTTCGCCGCTGCCGGGAGCGCTAGAGGAGGAACCGCCGTCGCCGGTGGTGGGGGGAGAGACGACGGTGCTGAGTGTTGTCGGTGCAGCGGAGGAGCCTGTGATGGTGGGAAGGGAGGGGAGAGGGTTAGTCTGGTTGCGTGTGAGTGCGCTGCTGGTGGCGAGAAAAGCAAGGAGATGGGAGCTGGCTAAGAGCCAGTGGTGGGATGCTATGCTGAGGAGAGAGGGGTAGGGAGTGGACGACGTTCATCCCGTAGAGCCGAGGTAGGGGCAGAGACTGGGAAACAACGTACTCGTAGCAACCGGCTCCGACGCCTCCGGCTCCGACGCAGCCGGGGTACTCCCCGCCGCAGGCGCCGACGCCGGCGCACTGGTCGGCTCCGCAGACGAGGCACCAGTCGTCGGGCCCGCGGCGGCAGCCGTGGCGACGCACGAGCAGATCTGCTGGGCGCCCGACGAGACCTGCAGGGCCGTCTCGATGTTGTTGTTGCACGCGCTGAGGACGCACTGGGTGAGGGCGGCGTTGTTCTGCAGGGCCGACGACTGCGAGCAGCCGCAGGCGTAGTCGGTCTCGACGGTGCAGCCGAGGGCGGATTTGGCCGACAGCAGGCACGACTGGCCGCACGACGGGACGAGCGATTGGGCCGAGCTGACGCAGCCGGCTTGCGCGCTGACCGTGGGGGCGAGGACGGCCGCGAGGAGGCTGCTGAGGAGGGTGGAGGTCTTCATTGTGGTGGTGAGATGGTTGTTTGATGAAGTGATTGGGGAGAGGAGAACGGAGGAGGATGGACGATGATGAGCAGCTGTTGGCTGATGTTTCGAAATGTCGATAACAGGAGCTCCGTTATATGTTCCTCAGTTGTTTCGCGCCTCGGCGAAGCACATGCCACCGAGAGACATTGTACCGCTCGTATCCCCGCAGACTGGCTGAATTTTTTCTTAACGAGACATGGATTTAGATGATCAGGCATCGGAGCGGAGATGCGGCTAGCTGGAGATGGGAAATTAAGACGTCACGAGAAAGATCGAGCGGGGTTAGCTGAAGCGGCGCATAGCAAGGCAGTGTGGTGGGTGTTGATGGATTGTGGAGGTCAGGGCTAAGCTAGCTTGGCTACTGCAAGTGATCGGCGGGCGTCTGGGGGAGATGCGGGGAAGCTTAAAGTTTTGCTGCCAGGAACCAGGCACGGACCACGACGGCCGTCTTACTCTTCGCAGCCTAGCAGATGTGACTTTGGGCATGGAACGGTTGCAGAGCCTCGGCGGATTGTGAAAATTGGATTCACATGGTCATGGAAATAGGAGAAAACAGGCCGAGACTGGGAAAAGCGCCATATACCGCCCCTCGGCGATGCTCTCGTTATGGAAAATCCCTGCGCACCATTGGCCAATTGGATTAAAG
Organism: Lasiodiplodia theobromae; assembly: GCF_012971845.1. Classification (NCBI taxonomy): domain Eukaryota; kingdom Fungi; phylum Ascomycota; class Dothideomycetes; order Botryosphaeriales; family Botryosphaeriaceae; genus Lasiodiplodia; species Lasiodiplodia theobromae. Next base: position 843,530 of record NW_023336563.1, on the reverse strand, counting down.
AGGTGGTATGATGATCGCATAGTCATGGAGACGGCATTATTGGGGCCGCACCCCGCCTAGGAATTGCCTCCGCAAAAGGAGAAGGTGGTTGTGGGAATGTGGGACTTATGTTAGTACATCGGTATAGTTAGCCAGAAGAAGTAACATCATCAACTGTGAAGGCAGCTGAGAAAAGTCGGCCTCGGTTCGAAAAAGGCGCAGGCGACGTGCGGGCACAGCGTGCTTGTAATGCATGTGATGGCAAGACAGCGAGCGAAACGTCACTCACAGCGGCCCATCTCAATCGACAAGGCTGTGTCCTTGATGTCAGGCTTACCGGCTACGACCAGGTTCATGGTACGTTGCGCCATTAGCGAGTTGTCGGACGCTTCCACAAGTCTCTCGTGAATCGAAATTACGAGCAGCACTGGTGTAATAGGTGCCCCCTCCGTTGGGCTCCTATAATGGCTGTGCAGGAGAGCAGTAAACGAGGTGGGGCGACCTTTCCGGATGGCCTCCTGGGTGCCAAATGTCTCAGGGGGCACACAAGGGCTGCGAATAGCTAGCCTGAGCGTTTCCACAAAGACATTAGCATCGCCAGGTCGGGTACGTTGCTTCCAGTGTAACGTGGAATGGATCTCGGCGCGGCGCACGTGGAGCGAGCCTCAGTCGCGCCAGGGTTCACATATTATGGGTAACGGGACCCTACTGATGACAGCTACAAGGTCCAGCCTCGTTGTGAACCTCCTGCAGTCCCTCTCCATTGTACCCCGACAGTATGAACGAAAGCGGCGGGGAGTTGTTGCCGGCAAGAGGCCGAAGGGAAGCGAATGGCTCGTGTTTTGGAGGCTGGTGAAGAGTCGGCAACAGGATACGGAGCGAAGACGCAATGACATGTCAAGACTGCAGATAGATGGTGATGGTCGGCAGAGATGAGAGGTGGTGGTGGAGGCGATGGCGCAATGCTTCGCCGTCGGGACGCGTCGCCGACACTCGCGACGCGCGGGCGGTGGCAGAAAATCGGCCGCGGTGAGGTCATCACCACCCGCCAGACAACCTCACCACTAGCGCCCAACCACAAGTCAACCCGGGCTCACTCTCAAACGCCTCTTCTCTCGGTCACCGCGGCCGGCTGGTATCTCCTCCACTCAGAATTTCCCGAAAAATCCACCATCGGCGAGCGAATCACGTCTATCCACCAAATTCCTCTCATCGGCTGGAGATCCCGATCACCGAGCACCAGCCCTAAAGCCGCTACCCGCATTATAAAGCACCACCACACTCCGCTCCGCTGTCTTCTACTCACATCCAACAACTTTTCTTTCTTCTCAGCGTTTTAATTTTTATAGAGCATAATGGGTTCCGAAAAGAAGGCAGAGCGGGGCATCCGCATCGCCATCGATGTACGTCATCCCCGCCTATTTCACGCAACCTCTGCTGACCATCTATTCCAAGCGCGGTGGCACCTTTACCGACTGTGTCGGTAACCCCGGCACCGGTAAGATGGAGGACGATGTCATCATCAAGCTCCTCTCCGTAGACCCTCAGAACTACGATGATGCCCCGCTGGAAGGCATCCGCCGCTTGTTGGAGAAGTTCTCCGGCCAGGAAATTCCACGCGGCCAGCCCCTCGATACCTCCAAGATCGAGAGCATACGCATGGGCACCACCGTCGCCACCAATGCTCTCCTGGAGCGGAAAGGCGAGGACATCGCCATGGTCGTCACCAAGGGCTTCAAGGACTGCCTGGAAATCGGCAACCAGTCAAGACCGAACATTTTCGACCTGGCCATCCGGAAACCCGAGGTTCTCTACAAGCAAGTCGTTGAAATCGACGAGCGCGTTACTCTCGAGGATTACGCCGAGGACCCGGAGAGAAACGAGACCAAGGCCGAACCGCTCGAGAAGGCTGGCCCCGACGCTGAGCTCGTGCGCGGCCTTTCCGGAGAGGCCGTGAGGATATTGCAGAGGCCCGAAGAGGCAAAAATTCGGAAACAACTGCAAGAGGTCTACGACACCGGACTCCGCAGCATTGCCGTCTGCCTGATGCACGGCTACACCTACCCGCACCACGAAGCCCTCGTCGGCAGGATAGCCAAGGAGATCGGCTTCGAGCACGTGAGCTTGAGTCACGAGCTGATGCCCATGATCAAGCTCGTTCCCCGAGCCACCTCTGCCTGCGCTGACGCCTACCTGACTCCCGCCATCAGGAAGTACATTGACGGCTTCTCAAAGGGTTTCGCCGGCGGTCTCGGCACCGAGAGCGTCAAGAAGGAGGCTGGAGACAAGGGCGCCCGCTGCGAGTTCATGCAGAGCGATGGTGGTCTTGTTGATGTCGACATCTTCTCCGGTCTTCGCGCCATCCTCTCCGGCCCCGCCGGTGGTGTTGTAGGATATGCCCTCACATCATATGACCCGAAGACAAAGATTCCCGTCATTGGCTTCGACATGGGTGGTACCAGCACTGACGTAAGCCGCTACGGCGCCGGAAAATACGACCACGTTTTCGAGACGACAACAGCGGGCGTGACCATCCAGTCCCCTCAGCTTGACATCAACACGGTCGCGGCGGGAGGTGGTAGCCGCTTGTTCTTCAGAAACGGATTGTTCGTCGTTGGCCCCGAATCAGCAAGCGCTCACCCCGGCCCTGCGTGCTACCGCAAGGGCGGACCTCTCACAATCACCGACGCCAACCTCTTCCTTGGTAGGCTCCTGCCTGACTTCTTCCCGAAGATCTTCGGCAAGGGCGAAAATGAGCCACTCGATGCCGAGGCTAGCAAGAAGCTCTTCGAGGAGCTTACCGAGAAGATTAACAGCGAAGTCGCCGGCGGCAACAAGGAGAAGGAGATGTCCATGGACGAAGTTGCCTACGGTTTCATCAAGATCGCCAACGAGACCATGACAAGGCCCATCCGTTCCTTGACCGAAGCCAGAGGTCACGATACCTCCAAGCATAGGCTGGCTACTTTCGGTGGTGCCGGTGGCCAGCACGCCGTCGCCATTGCTCAAGCTCTCGGAATCTCCCAGATCCTCGTCCACCGTTACTCCTCCGTCCTCTCCGCATATGGAATGGCGCTTGCCGATGTCGTCGATGAGAGACAGGAGCCGGAGTCCAAGGTGTGGTCTGACAAGAACGAGGAGACAAGGAAGTACCTGCAGCAGAAGATGCAGGACCTCAAGAGCAAGTCGACAGCAACACTCAAGGACCAAGGCTTCTCCGAAGAGCAGATCCACTTCGAGGAGTACCTGAACATGCGCTACCGTGGCACTGAGTCCGCTCTCATGGTCATCAAGCCGACCAAGGAGGAGGCTGAGAAGGAGTACGGCGGTGATGAGTGGTCTTTTGGCAAGGCCTTCGTTAAGCAGCACGAGCAGGAATTCGGCTTCACCCTGCCTGACCGCGATATCATCATTGATGATGTTCGTGCAAGAGGCATTGGCAAGACGTTCGAGGGTTTGGAGAAGACGGTTGACGACCAGCTGCAGGTGATCAAGCCCAAGGGTCTTTCCAAGGGCGAGAAGCAGTACGGCACCAGCTCCGTCTACTTTGAAGGTGGCAGGCAGGAGACCCCCATCTACAAGCTCGAAGACCTCGCTACCGGTGATCGCATCCCCGGACCTGCCATCATTGCTGACGGCACTCAAACCATTGTTGTCACACCCGATGCCTCGGCCCTACTCATTGACACTCATGTCGTCATCAACATCGGAGAGACCAGCAGCCAGGAGAAGAAGGTCGACACCAAGCAGGTCGATCCCATCATGCTCAGTATCTTTGCCCATCGCTTCATGGCCATCGCCGAGCAGATGGGTCGGGCGCTGCAGAAGACCAGTGTCAGCACAAACGTCAAGGAGCGTCTCGACTACTCTTGCGCCCTCTTTGACGCCGAGGGCGGCCTTGTCGCCAACGCACCCCACCTTCCCGTTCATCTTGGCTCCATGTCCACTTGCGTACGTAAGCAGGCAAGTATCTGGAAGGGCAAGTTGAAGCGCGGTGACGTTCTCGTCTCGAACCACCCCATGTTTGGCGGAACCCACCTTCCTGACATCACCGTCATTACCCCCGCCTTCAGCGGAGACAATATCGTCTTCTACGTGGCGTCCCGTGCTCACCACGCAGACATCGGTGGTATCCTTCCTGGATCGATGCCCCCGCACTCCCGAGAGCTCTACCAAGAAGGTGCCGCAATCAAGACGGAGAAACTCGTCTCCGAGGGCCACTTCAACGAAGAGCGCATCACGGAGCTCTTGCACAAGGAGCCCGCACAGTACCCCGGCTGCAGTGGCACAAGATGTCTGGCTGACAACATCAACGATCTTAAGGCCCAAGTTGCTGCCAACCAGAAGGGCATCAATCTCATCAGCACGCTGATCGAGGACTACGGCGAAGATGTCGTACAGTTCTACATGCACAGCATCCAGAACAACGCCGAGCAGAGCGTCAGGCACTTGCTCAAGGAAGTCAGCAAGCGCTTCGAAGGCCAAGACCTCTCCGCTGTGGATTACATGGACGACGGCAGCCCGATCCAGCTGAAGGTCACCATCGACGCAGAAAAGGGAGAGGCCGTCTTCGACTTCGAGGGAACGGGTCCCGAGGTCTACGGTAAGTTCTTCCAGCACGTTGGTCATCCCCGGCTCCGAAACTAACCTACTACAGGCAACATCAACGCCCCAGAAGCCGTCACCTACTCAGCAATCATCTACTGCCTCCGCTGCCTCATCAAAGAAGACATCCCCCTCAACCAAGGCTGCCTCAAGCCCATCAAAGTCAAGATCCCCAAAAAATCCTTCCTCTCCCCCTCCGACAAAGCCGCCGTCGTCGGCGGCAACGTGTTGACCGTAAGCCCTCCACCCCCCTTCTCCTCCCCTCCCCCTTCCTTCCCCCCACACGCACTAACGCCTCCCCCCACCAGAGCCAACGCGTCACCGACGTCGTCCTCAAAGCCTTCCGCGCCTGCGCCGCCTCGCAAGGCGACTGCAACAACCTCACCTTCGGCTACGGCGGCAACGTCGCCGGACAAGCCGAACAAAAAGGCTTCGGCTACTACGAAACCATCGCAGGCGGCTCCGGCGCCGGCCCGACATGGCACGGCAGCTCGGGCGTGCACACGCACATGACCAACACGCGCATCACCGACGCCGAGGTCTTCGAGCGGCGGTACCCGGTCATCCTGCGCGAGTTCGGGATACGCGCGGGGAGTGGTGGTAAGGGCCAGCACGATGGAGGTGATGGCGTGGTGAGGGATATCGAGTTCAGGATTCCGGTGCAGGTGAGTATACTGTCGGAGAGGAGGGTGTATCATCCGTATGGGTTGGAGGGGGGCGAGGATGCGCAGTGCGGGTTGAATGTTTGGGTGAGGAGGGTGGGGAAGGCGGGTGTTGATGCGGATGATGTGGCGGCGGCGGCGAATGGGGAGGTGGAGAAGGAGGAGGAGTGGCGCTACGTCAACCTTGGCGCGAAGAATACGGCTAGTATGCAGCCTGGCGAGCGCATCATCATCAACACACCTGGTGGCGGTGGATGGGGCAAGGTGGGTGAGGAGAGCAAGGCTGTGCGGCAGAAGGATCCTACGGAAGGGTGGAGGAAGGGGAGTGTGGCGACGAGGTTGGAGACGGCGGAGACGTCGCAGTAGACGGGTTGCTGATTAGAAGGGTGGGCATGGTTATTTTGGGGATACGTCGTTTGTGTTGTCTTTTTTGGGCCAGAGTGTGGTAGATATGCATACCCAATGTCATTACGCTGTTCAATTTGGAAGGGCTGCTGGTCTATGAAACGGTCTGCCTTTTGACTGTTGATGCAATACATGGTCATTCATCACGCCAGCGAGAGAAGTGTAGAAAGAGTGATCAACGACAAATGGAGTAACACAGTCTCAACAGAATCACATGACGAGGCTTCTCTGCGGTGCATGGGTTTTCATTTGGGCGCCCTTCGGGACGGTTGCCGTGAGGTGCATCCGCCAGATACAAAGTGCGAGTCAGCCACGCAAGCTGCCACTACCCAAGCAGCTCGATTAGCGCACCTGGTTAGCCGCCAGACGTAATCGGGGTTGTGCATGTACGAAGTAATCAAACGCCCACGGCCTCGGAGAGTGGCTTACCCTTGGCCCGACGGCGGCAGAGTACACGCCTATCTCCTCCGCGCATGCCAGCCCCACATGACTAGTACGGTCGGAACGTTTGTGCGTTCGACTCCCGGCTCTGGCATGGACGTGCGGGTTGACGGTTGGGTATGTAAATGGAGATCTCAGTGTCAAGGGGACCCCATCAGTAGGTCTACCGAGGGGTGTTCAGCCTGCGTGCATGGCGCCATAGGTGCGCAGGTCAAGAGCTCTGACGTTCGAAGGTGGATGGCTTGTGCCTGTGATGCATGGGATCTACTTCAAACCAAATGAATTTTTTTTTCTCTTCGACGAAGGAACCTTTTTTTTGCTGACTCCGGAATTGATCTATCCGGTGAAAATCCCTATTCTCCTCCTTACAGCAGCACCCAAACCAGCGCATCGCTCCTCCCATCCCCCCAAACCCGCTACCTAAGTCCCCAAAAGAATATACTCCAGAAGCTGAGCATTAGAGATATCATCCGACTCGAAGTAGCCCTCAATCATAACATCCAGTGCAACACCCACACTGCCCAGCTCCTCCACGATCTGCTCAAATGCCTCCCCATCATCCTCCTCAACCACAAACACAGCAACCCACTCGTCGACCTCATCAAACACGTCCAACCACCCCAGATCCTCGTCCTCGAGCGGATCCGCGCGCACCACCGCCGCATAAAAGCCCACCTCAACCTGCGTCAGCACCTTTGCCCCACCCCACCACGTGTTCACGCACCCGTTGATCACCGACCCCGTATAGTCGTTGCGTGCGAAGTGGAAGCGCTGCAGGTTGTTGTTGTGCAGCCGATCGCGCACGCACTGCAGCAAGTCGACCCAGCGCAGCGCGTCGTCGCTCAGGCCCAGGTCAACTAATTCGAGCTCGGTCAATTGCGAGGCATGGGCCCGCAGGAACTCGGCGAGTCGCAGGCTGCTGACTTTTCCGTCGCCGGATAGCCGCAGCGCGTGAAGCACTGGAAAGTGCTGCGTCGCCTCTGAGGAGGGTAGGAGGAGCGTCTCGTTGATGCAGCCTGGGTGCCAGCTGTGCAAGTCGAGGCGGCTGAGATTGCGGGCCAGGCCGAGCGCCTGACCGAGGGCGCCGAAGTCGTCGCTGACCTCGATGGCGTGGGTGCTCGACGCAGGGATGCGGCCGACGCCGAGGGAGAGGCGGAGCTCGCGCACGTAGTCGAAAGCGGCAACTTCGAGTTCGGGGAGGCGGCAGGAGCAGGGGGGAGAAGTCGCGTCGGTGGGGATGTTGTAGTAGTATGGCGATTCGACCAGAGAGAGGTGTCGAGGGGCGAGGCCACTTTGCTTGATGGCGTGCAAGATGGCGGGCACGACGCGGTGGCAGGAGAGGTAGGGAGACGAGGCCGTGCTGCTACAGTCGATGTGCGCGATTCCGAGGTAGTCGCCGGCGATGTTCACCTCGGTGAGGTTGCCGAGCCGGGGGAGTGCGCTGGCCAGAACCATGCTGCACATCCCGGTGGCGCAGCACGTATCGAGGGATGTACCCTTGTGACGGGAGGGCTGATGGTCTTTGTACCACTTGTCATCGGTCGGCACCGCGATGGTTAGTATCTTTACCGCTTTGGCCATGCCTGTGTTTTGGGATATCCTGTAGAGCTTATCCAGGCCGCGGCTGTGGAATTTGACGTGCACATTAGTAAAATGTTGAAGGAAGATATAGTTAGCTTTGTAGCAAATCTGCCGAGATAGCTGGCGGAGACTACAGCAGCCCTTATAATCCAGATGGCCGACGACTTTTTCGATAAGTTCGGTCGGAAGGGCCTCGAGAGCTGAAAGAGACGACATAATCGTCTTCTTGGGAGGGGTTGTGGTTGTGGAAGTAGAGCGTGTATGATGCTGCTTTGCGTATGTTTAGTTCTTTGCTACCGGTAGTAGTTAAGCAGCGGCTTGTTGTGTATAAATAGTCATATGAAACCATATTGATCCGCCGCAGGCAAATTTCCACTGTGGAAAAGCGTCCAACGTCGTCCGGGTCAGGGTCCTATTCCAGGGTCTGTCCGTACAGGGAGATTTGCGCAACCAAATTCTCTTTTTCACCAATCCCCTGCGGAAGTGTCAACCGTGGTTCTTTAGTGGGCACATACATGATCCAAAAAAAAAATCAACTGTATCACCAGAGACTCCAATCACCAAATCTTACTCAAGAGCGAATGTCATTTACATCATCTACAGTTGCATCATCACTTGAATGTCCGTCGATATCCGCAGGATCTGTTTCAATGCCTGCTGTGTTGAATTGGCAAAGTATCCCTTGATGCCGTTTATGAATCACTGACGCTGCTTTCCTCCCGGGCATGATCCAGAGTCCGAGGTAGGCTGATTTGCGGCGATCCGGACCGCTCAAATGGAAGCCTTCAGGACCTTGAACGCATCGCTGCGGGTACCAAGGAAGCGCTCCTCAGCCGTCTTCCAGTTGATGACGGTCCAGATATTCTCGACGTACGCAGCCTTGCCGTTGAGGTACTGTAAAAGCACAAAGGCGATGAACGTCAGCAAGTGCAAGCAATAGCAGGAAGTCAATGAAGGGGTGGAAGAAAATGGTGTCTAGGAAGAAGAGACAGGAAGCCGAAAGCCTTACCTGCAGATAGTACGCATGCTCCCACATGTCGACGCCAAATATCGGCACCTCGCCGGGCCCGACGATCGGATCCTGGTCCTTCCTGCAAGCGCCCCATGGTACGTCAGCACAGCGCTACCCAACCAAAACCACAAAACAAAGCAGAAAACAGATGGATGGGAGCACACTCACGTCGTCACGATCCCCAACCTACCACCCTCCCCCTCAAACTTAACAAGCCACCCCCACCCACTCCCCTGAATCCCCAACAACGCCTTCGCAAACGCCTCCTTGAACTTGGCCTCGCTGCCCCACGTCTCGACGATCTTCTTGCGCAGTTGCGGCGCGACAGCGTCGTCCAGCTTCGCCTCGGGCGAGGTCGGCGGCGTGAGGTTCTCCCAGAAGAGGGCGTGGTTGATGTGGCCGCCGCCGTGGAAGCGGAGCGCCTGTTGCAGGGCGATCTGGGTCGGGATGTCGGCGGCGGCCGACGCGGCGGCGAGCGACGACAGCGCCGCGTTCAGGTTCGTGATGTACGTCTGGTGGTGCTTGCTGTGGTGCAGCTCCATGATTTGGGCCGAGATGGCGGGTTCGAGGGCCTGTGGGGGGTTTGTTAGGACTCACGGGACGAAGTTTAAAGGGGATACGGCTGGTGATGAGGTAAAGGGTGCGTGGGAAATGGCTGTGGTGCTTGTGGTCGCGGGTGTGGAATTGGCGGGCGGGTTGCTGGCGGCGCATATGGGGAAGTCACGGGCGGCGGGTGAGCGCGCGCGGATGGGATGGAAGACTTGACATGGGCAATGGAGCGGCGCAACAGAGACGCTGCATTCTGGACGCAGGCAAGGAAAAGCGCAACTCACATCGTAGGCGTATGGAAGCGGCGGGAGACTGTACTTCTGGGCAGACATGGTGGAATTGGTGCCAAGACTCGGGTTGTTGAAGAAAGGCAGCTGGAAGGCAGAAGCAGAGGAGGTGAAGAAGCAGACGACGAAGGTCAGAGCGAGGAAGACGGCAGAGAAGATACTGTGGTGTCCAACAGAAGCGGGGTTGCGCTTGCGCGAGACAGCAAGGTTACCACGACGACACCATGGTGTCCCGTCGCCGCAAGGCGCATTTAAGGCGCCGCGTGAGCGCGCGCTGGCAGCGGCGCCAGGAGAGCCGACCAGATTCATCATCATCGCGATCGAAACGAAGCTGCGCTGCTGCGAAACGGGAGGCGGACGTTGTGTGAGAAGGTGCGCGCAAATACCAAGACGGCTCAAACTTGCTCAATATTCGTTCGCAAACGTGCTCATTCGCGCGCAAGCCGCAGGTCCGGTGAAACACCCAAGCTGAGCCGGGCGTTGCGCCTTGCAATTAGGGGCTGGGGTTATAAGGACAAGCAAACGAGAAGCTGGTGCTCGACACTTTCAACACCAGACGAAGCAATTGCAGAGAACAGCGACGACGACGAGGAGTGGTGTTGACACTTGGCTATTGGGCGTGCACCGCAAAAACCGACCAATTGGAAGCCTCGCAGCTGAACCTCCGCATCATCCGAAACCATGTGCAACGGCAACTCGTCACGCCTTTCCGCTGGCGGAACCATCGCCGTCCTGCGCCCTCCACCTCACGAGTCGCAAGCGTCCACGGCCAATTGCAACCTCTTCTTTCAAAATCCCGGCGAGCTCAGTGGCCGCACGCGTGCCGTCTTTGAAGCCGACGACGGCAGCTGTTTCGACAACTTCATGGGCTATTTCATGCTCATCCAGTAAGTTGCCCCGCAAATTTACTCCGCACGTTCCGACTCATGGTCCTTCATGATGCTGACGTGATCACCTTGCACCAGTCGCAACGGGGACTTGCTCTCGCGACCGCCGCTAAGCGAGGCCGCCAGTGACGCTCTATACGCCATCCAGCTCAGGCCTGCCGTCGACGAACACCAGAGCCTCGCTCAAGTCGACCTTGCCGATGCGCTTGAGCTGTCCGTTGGTGGGAAGGGTGTCATCGGCAGGAAGGTGTCCATTGTGACGGACTTGAAGGACACTGGCACTACCCTTGCTGAAGGCATCATTGGCTGGAACTGAATTCTTGAACATATGCATGGCGAGGCGTTATGGAGTTTCGATATGGCTGGCATAGGAAGGATCATGGAAGGAAAATGGACATCACGTGCGCGCCCTCGGGTCGCTACCGACTTACTCAATTTGATACATTTACGTCATTGACATCTCATCCAAACTCGAAGGGCTTGCTGACTTAGCATTCATGGGGGGTCACGTTCAAGAGCATCACCTTGCAGCAATCACAACAAAGCAACACCGAGTCACGTCATGGAGAAGATAAGTTTGAGAATGCTGCATTGGTACGAGACTCTGACTAGGGGTGATGATCGAGGCTAGGGACAACAGAAGTCAAACAATAAGAACAACAACAATGCTTCAACACATCCATCAACCGTGAATAACGCCCATGAGCACCATGCCATCAGTTCCATCGCGTTCCTTCTCTACTCGGCAGTGAGGTAGAGACCAATGCTGTGTGAAGTCAGTCAGCTATGGGACTTGCAAACAAGAAGACGAAAGAGAGGAAGGAGAAAGAGAAGAGAGAGGCAAAGGTGAAGGAAGAGGAAGGTGGAGAGGGAGGGGGAACCAGAATGAGAATGGAAGGAGGAGCACTCACGGGCAAGGGTTGAAGTCCTGGAACCACCTGAGGTAAGTATCAGAGACTCCTTCGATGTAGAAGCCCATGACGCCGGGCGTGCACTGCGCCCTGCTAAGGACGTAGCTGTTGCCGGGCCTGAAGGTGAAGGCATTCCTGTTCTCGCACTGGGGAGCGGTGCTGTAGGTAGTCGACTTGGAGACTCCCCTGGTCCAGCCGGCGTAGACGTGGCCGAGGCCCCTCAGTTCGAAGCTGGAGGTTTCGAGTTGCCATTGCTCAGGGAACATGAACCTGACCGTGCAGGTCTTGCCAGAGTAGTGACCGGGGATGTCGAAGTTGAAGTACGACTTGACTGACTTGGAGACAGTGCCGAAGAAGGAGGTGCCAGGGGCAAAGTCAGGCCTGTTGGACTCGACAGGAACGATCAAGTGCGGGAACTGTTGGATGTTAGTCATGTGGCATCTTGCTGAGTACGATTGAGGGTAAGTCTTACCTCCCAGTTGCCGCTGAGCTCACCAGGGCACCTTGAGCTGCGGTTCAGGCATCCAGAACCTGAGCAAGAGGAACGAATGCATCCGGAACCCGAGCAAGTGGAACTCATGGACCTCGAACCCATGAACCTCGAACTCACGGACACCGAACTCGCGGACCTCGAGGGGGTGGGAATCGACTGGGTGCAAGGAGGCGAAGCGCAACGAGGAGTGCTGACAGATGGGAAGTTCTGCCTGGGCGGCGAGACAGGGGGCAACCCCGGAGGGGAGAGGCGCCTGGTGCAGCGTGTTCCAGAGCAGATGCCCGCCTGACGAACGGCTCTGCACCTGTTCGCGACGAGAGTGACCTCGGAGCAGTAGTCACCGGGAAGAGGGGCCTTGTAGATGTTGTGTCCAGAGTGGTCGCCGGTCGGGCAAGCCCACCATTGAGCACTGCCATGGAGGGTGACGATGCCTTCGTAGCCGATGTGCCAGCCGGTCCAGGAAGCTTTGCCGTGGTCACACTGGAACTGCTTCTCCCAGCCGGCGAGGACGCAGCCGAAGTGGTTCTGGTCATACAAGCCTGTTTCCATCAAGCCCAGTCAGCATCATTCGAGTGGAAGCGGTGGAAGGCATGTGTGGTGGAGAAGCAAGTGTGATGAGATGCAAAGGTGTAACAGAAGGAGACGCATGAGACAGAGGCCAGCGAAAGGTGCAGAGTGAGGCAGTGTGGGTAAAGCGAGAGCCAAGAGTACATGATATCGAAGAGTGCCAGGGGAACATGAAGCGGGCTGGGACAATGTGGAAGCATGCAAGGGGCATGAGGGAGGTGTGAGGCGAGACGGGATGGGAGGAGAGGAGGAGGGAACGTACTGTAGCTCCAGCTGTTGGTGCAGAAGCTGGAATCGTACTGGAGGTTCGTTTGTCCGATGCGAAGCTGACCGTCGGGGAGCTGCTTGACGTTGCCCCAGAAGCCTTCAGAGACAGAGCCCTTGACGCCGTAGGCAGAGATGCCGAAGCAGCTGGCACAAGAGAAAGTCAGTGGAAGCTGAGTGATGAGAGAGGCAATGGAACACTGACCATTGTTGGTTGAGCGACTCAGCGGACGGCGCAGGAGCCGCGAGGGCGCTGGCTGCGAGACCAAGGGCGACGGCGGCGGTCTTCATAGTGGGTGGTGGCGTGGATGAGATGCTCGAGAATCAGAAGCAACAAGTGCGGTGGATGGGCAAGCAATGGAGCAATGGGGTAACGCTGCAGAGAGCTGATGGGTGTTGGATGAAGAAGAAGAAGAGAGAGTCGAGCGGCGAGAGGAGGGGTTTAAGTAGGCAGCCCTCGCCAGCGAGGCGGAAGGCAGTTGCTCTTGGTGGAAGGCACGACTCCCCGCCGCGCTCCCCCATCAGAGCCGTCGAGCCCTCTCGACCCGCTGCCGCCCACCTTTCTGGCAATTGTGCCTGGCGCATTCGTCCGACCGGTCAGAGGGCGCGCGGATTCGCGGAAGTCATGCCCTCGAGACCGCCCAACGGGGCAGGGCGAGCAGCGAGGTTGATGACGTGGAGGCAGCGCTCGCAATAGCGGTCGCGCGAGAGGAAGGAAAGTCTGCTATGCGCAGAAGGCGGTGGCGCTCACTTTCGCCCGCTCACAGCCGTGAGCCGTCGAAGTGTGGAAGGCGAGTCTCGTCGAGCGGCAGTCACAGGGATGACGGCGGAGCTGACGCGCGGTGGATTTCCGCGATGACGGGCATGGCGGCCAAGGATGTGCGCAGACCGCTCCATATCGTTCTTCATGGCTACAATGGGCTGAGCGGTGGTGTCGTAGACGCAGGCGCGCTGCTGGGATGCAATGGTGTTCGAGGCGGCGTCGTCCACAAGCACACCACCCTTTCCCGCCCATCGCCGTGGCAGTAGTTTGAGCACACAAAGAAGTTGAATGAACTCCCACATGGACTACAAAGAACAGTTTGCTTTCCGCGAACACATTGCACCCGTGCCACGCAGCCTAAACGACTAATCATTTGGAGTTTGTAATTTTCCTCACTTTTGATGGAGAGTAAGAAGGAATAGACCTCGACTATTTACCTGCCTTCCCTTGATTTTAACCCCCAGGATTTCTCCATTTTTTGTTCTCTCCAGTCCCCAGTAGTTCTCTCATTTGCAAGCACGTAGATACCAAAGAAACGATCCTCCGCAATTCTCTTCGGGAGCAAAGACAGCCAACTTACGTAGGACGCTGAAGCTTTCATCCGGACGAAGATGTCGGATTATTAAATAGGCATCTACGTCCGGATGGTAGCTTCAACTACCTATGTCATCTTCAGCCTTTTCCTCACCGGTCCTTCTTCGTCGACAGCTTCTCCCGGCTCCTCGCGCGGCTGCGTCACCAGCGGCTCCAAGTACGCTCGAACTCTCTCAACAAATTGGTGCGCGTTGTGGCCGAAAACTTTAAATTTCTTGATTCCTCGAAGGCGGCTCAGGATATGAAATTCCGGAGGCAAATTCAGATCCCTGTCATTCCAACCAGGGTATTCGATCTGAAGAGTGAGGTTCTCCAACTCCTGGCACGTAGCTAGGATGAAAATATCTACCATTGCAGCAGGATAGGTGATAGTGAGGTTTCGGAGGTAGTTGCGACGAGTTCCTCTAAGATTTCTCAGGATAGGGATGCCTCCGCAGTAGAAGTAGTTGATGGTTCCGAAATCGTTAATGCGGTAGAAAATGGGCAAAGCCTCCTCGTGGATTTTCTTGGAAACAGAAAGTAGGGCAAGAATTCTACTAGCTGGCGGACATATGAAGTCGGTCGAGCCATACCATGACCCCGGTGTGTGGGGGCCGGCATTACCATAGTACTTCACGTGGCTGAGGAAGTGGCCCTTTATCTTCCGGCGTTGCGCTCTCGTCCAGCAAATGTGCGGGTGCGCCGTCAACTGTTCGCACGGCATGCCTAGAACGTACTCATATACGTTAAGGCGTAGCTCTGCTGGAAGTCTCATGAAGGGGAAGGCCTTGTGACTTTTCGGGAAAATCATGTTGTAGTGACCGACGACGATGGCGTAGCGTAGGCTGAGGTATTGCTCCTGCTCCCAAGGCATCGCGACATGTCGATATTTCTCGCTCAAAGGCACAATAGGCGGATCATATGTGATGAAGAAACCTCGAAGCCTAGCTCTCAGATGGGCGAGTCCATGTGGATGCTGCGTGAAGTACTCAAAGTGCGTCTCCATCCAGTCGAGTATATCCTGGCCAGTCGGTGAGCGGTTGACGTGATCAACGATGGCCAGGGCGATAAGCTGGTGGAAATTCAGCTTGGGTCTTCGATCTCCGCAGTCAGGCACGGTCAGGGTAGTCGGAAGGACGGTGGTGGACGTGACGATTTCAGGTGGTCTCGACATCCCGAATCGCGCCAGAAATGACTGTTTTTCCAGTCTATCAAAAGCCTTTTGAGACTCTATCGGCGACAGGGCATCCATATCGCCTTTGTAAATAGGCTGAAGGTCCATTCCAAGGGAACCAGGCATTGTGCCACGTGTGCGTACGGCAACAAAGCTGAGGTGAGGCCGATTAAAGGCGGGTCAAGCGATGGACCGTGGAGGAGGCGTGGCTCCACAAGCCCAGTCGTTGTTCGCGTGCTTGTAGGAGACTCGGGTGGGAAGGAGAGCGATAAGCGGGGTTGAGTTTGTGTTGTGCGGAAAAAAAATTTGACGCGGAGGAAGAGAGTTGGAGCGAAAGAGGTTTCGCGTGGGATGAGTGTCGTGTTTTGGTGCGGCTTTAGTGAGGTGAAGCCCGAGCCATGGTAGCGATTGCGAATTACGGAAAGGAGAAAGCAGTCGGTATCAGGGTCCAATATCACGGCCCAACAGGTTTCAGGTCGACACAATGGGTACTTGAAGCTATCGTCCGGACGAGAATGTCGAATTAAGAAGTCTACATACACGTCCGGACGATAGCTTCAACTACCCATGTGTTGTCGATTTGTTTCAAGGAAAAAGAGAAGGCTGAGGCATAGTTACTGAGGGTTCTGCGGTTCTTCGCGTTAGCCTTCGGCCGCAATGCCCCTCTGTACTCTCTGCGTGGCCAACAGCTCGAATGCACCCGAAAGCATTTTCTGATTCACCTGATTGTACATATCAAACAAAGATCAGCCGTGACGTCAAACCATGGTATTGAAACCTATAGTACACCATCCTCTCTCCTGAAAGCAGCCCTTTAATGTACTAACTTCGAAGGCCCTCGTCCGCACGCGCAATCTTGCCGCCGGTGAGCTCTTCAGCAATCCTGTGAATGCGTTCCTGAGTCACGAGCTCGGGAATCGACATCTTCTCCAACGCCCTGTTGCCCAAGCCCTGGTTGTTCTGCAACATCTGTTCCATGTTCAACAGCTCGCCTCTGGCCCAGATGCTGCGTCCCTGCTGGTTGCTGGAGGCGGCGAAGCCCGGAAGGTTGTCCTGGGTGCCGAACGTGTCTTCGATAACCTTAGACAGCTGGTCTTCGGTCACAATGTAATCTCTCGCGTGCACGTAGAGCGTGTGCAGCATATCCTTCCTCTCGTCCGACTTCGCCGCCTCTATGCGTTCGACCCGCTTCCTCTTCCACTTCGGATTCACCTTGGAAGGGACGTAGTACATGCCCTTGAGGAAGTTGCGGACGGCCAGGGGCGTGCTGGGGCTGGTGAAGACCTCGTCATCGCGCGGCGGCTGCTTGATCAGGCGCACCTGTTCGTTCTGGCGCCGAGCGCCGCGCTGGGCCAGGTATTCGTCCGATTGTTTCTTGCGCTTGTGCAAAGCGGCCACACCTTCGCGCAGGTTCTTCCTCCTCAAAGCGGCCAACCGTTGCTCCCAAGCGAGGCGGTCGGCGTGAGGCCCGCTGGGCGGTGCTGCGTCGGATGGCTCCCGCGTGGCATTGAGCAGGAATTTCGCCGACTCCTTGGCCTCCTTGCTGCGGGTGACAAAGATGTTGCGGGGAACGGGCAGCGAGCCTTTGACGACGGGCGTGTACGGTGCGGTTTGCTGCGGCGCCTTGGGGACTTCGATGTATCTGGGAGATTCGGGAGGGATCTGGAGCGAGGCGGGCGAGGAAGCAAAGGTGCGGCGCGCTACGGAGGCATTGACGCAGGCATTGCACCGTATCGAGGCCGACAAGGCCGTCCGGGCGTGCGATGGAGGCATGGCTGATGGCGGTTGCTCGCGTGGTCGATCGCGTTGCCGTCGCCAGACTTTCTCAGACGCTTTGTCGGTAGAGCTTCGGCTGGAGATCTTGGCGGTGAAATCTTGGCGCGAAAGCCCCGAAAAAAAGATCGAGCGCGCCCGAGCGTCGCAGCGCACTCAACTCTCCACTTCGCCCGCTTTTCGCTCTTTTTCTTCTTCCTCTCTGCGCCCTTCAGATTTGCTTCTGCAAGCGCCGCGTGGTGCATCAACCGCGCCGAATTCCTCTTTCCCTTCTCGAGTAACCGTCATCGCGAGCGCGTCGCTGCGTGTACCGCTACCATGGGTACCGGAAAGAAAGAGGCAACCAGGAGGGAGCGGCAGGGGAAGACTGGCGATGGCATGAGCAATGTCAGGACCAAGGGCGAGAACTTCTATCGGTAAGTGGACATGAATGGCAACCTGCAGAGTAGCTGCTAACCTTGCATGCAGCGATGCGAAGAGGGTGAAGCACCTGAACATGTTCAAGGATGGCAAGGCCCAGAGGAACGCACGCGGTGAAATCACCAAGGCTGCCTCGTACCAGTCCAAGGAAATTCCCAATGCCCGCATCGAGCCGAACCGCAAATGGTTCACCAACTCCCGCGTCATCAGCCAAGAATCCCTCTCGGCGTTCCGCACCGCCATGGCTGAGCGTGCAACAGACCCATACTCGGTGCTGCTGAAGTCGAACAAACTTCCCATGTCCCTGATCAGAGACGGTCAGGACAAAGTCAACGGGATCAAGCAACATCAAGCCAAGATGACCATTGACACGGCTCCGTTCAAGGATACTTTCGGCCCCAAGGCACAGAGGAAGCGAGTGAAGATTGGTGTCTCGAACATCGAGGATCTTGCGGGAGAGACAGTCAAGTCCCATGATAACTACCTGGATCGTCTCGAGCAAGCACAACTGCTGAGCGGAAACTCTGGAGCTGGGGGCGAGGGTGACGACTTCGACATGACCTCAGCAGCACGTGAGGCTGTCTTCTCCAAGGGCCAGAGCAAGCGTATTTGGAACGAGCTGTACAAGGTCATTGACTCTTCCGATGTGGTAATACACGTCCTGGATGCCAGAGACCCTCTTGGTACGAGATGTCGGTCTGTGGAGAAGTACATCAGAGAGGAGGCACCTCACAAGCACCTGATCTTTGTGTTGAACAAGTGTGACTTGGTGCCGACGAAGATTGCTGTAAGTTCCAAACCCCATTTTATTTCATTTTTTGCACCACTCCCCTGCAGCCCCATCGCTAAGTCAGGGCTTTTTCCTGCACTCGTTGCAACTCTCTATGGAAAAGGTCCGTTACAGCTTTGGGAGATCAAGCTCGTCCCGCCGCTTCTGGCCGTCATGGTTTTGAAGTTGGATAATCTCCGTCTTGGCGTTTGTCCGCAAGGGTCTGAGAATGATTCGTTTTGAGTTGAGGGCCGTCTCCACGCTCAGTGGTTACCATGGCAGTCCTCTTAGTTACGTTTCATACATACCCCGAACATAGTTTTCGTATTGCTGTTCGAAGGTCAATTACTGACGATCAACAGGCTGCTTGGGTCCGCTATCTCTCGAAGGATTACCCCACCCTCGCTTTCCACGCTTCGATCAACAACAGCTTTGGAAAAGGCTCTTTGATCTCTCTCCTCCGCCAATTTTCTTCCCTTCACTCCGATCGCAAGCAAATCTCTTGTGGTTTGATTGGCTACCCCAACATTGGCAAGTCTTCTATCATCAACACGTTGAGGAAGAAGAAGGTTTGCACGACGGCGCCCATCCCCGGTGAGACGAAGGTCTGGCAATATGTCACGCTCATGAAGCGGATTTACCTCATTGACTGCCCCGGTATCGTCCCTCCGAACGGCAACGACACTGATGCCGATCTTTTGCTTCGTGGTGTCGTGCGCCTTGAGAAGACGGAGCATCCCGAGCAGTACGTTGCCGCTGCGTTGGCCAAGTGCAAGAAGCAGCATGTGCTGCGGACATACGAGCTCAAGGACTACAAGGATCACGAGGATTTCTTGGAGCAGCTTGCCCGAAAGGGTGGAAGACTGCTGAAGGGTGGCGAAGCTGATCTGGATAGTGTTGCCAAGATGGTGCTCACCGATTTCATGCGCGGCAAGATCCCGTGGTACACTCCCCTTCCAGACAAGGAGGATGACGACCAGGCTGCAAGTTCCGAGAGCCGACAAGGCCGTCTTGGTGAGATGCCTCGCAAGAGGAAGCGCGAGGAGGAGACCAAGTCGGAAGCCGGAGGCGAGGTTCAGGAGCCTGAGGACGAAGAAGATGACGATGATTCGTTCGAGGGCTTCGAGTCTGGTGAGGACGATGATGAGGACTCCGAGGCGGGCGATGCGGAGACTTTGGTCGCTGAAGAAGATGATGAAGAAGACGATGAGGCGGTCGAAGCAGATCTTGCACGGATATCAGAAGCGTTGGCCAGTGCGAAAAAGAAGAGAAAGGCGTAAATAGAAGGCTCCGAGCCTCTTTTTCAGTTGCAATCATGATACCCCGTCCGCTCTTGCGCGCTGCTGCGCTTCTTGACTTTCATCCCTTTCCCGCCAGTTCAATAATGTGTTCGCAAAGTTGTATCATCTAAATATCCCAAAGAACTTCATACCAGTATCCGTCCTCACGTAACACTTTATTCCGCGTCTACACAAAGTTACTCAAGCTCTTCTCACATTTCACAGTTGGCAACTAACAATGCGCGGCTACATGCTCCGAGTACACCAGCTCTTTTTTTTTTTTTAACCTCGCCCCTCCAAACTATACATCCCTCGATATCTGCCTCACGCCTGCGCTTCCCGTTGATATCCGCTCATCGAAAGTCAATGTGTATGTACCACGTTATAATTCGTACTCGGATCGATGCGGGGTCGGTCCTTGGCTCTTTCCCAACACACAAGGGTACCCTAATAAGCTTACGCGTGGGGCCGCCGGGCTGGGTACTACCTACCTAGTACGGGGCGTAAAGGAGACGTTTGCGTCTTGCGCTAACGTCGGACGCGCGCGCATCGGATGCAGTCAGGGACTACCCGTTGGAGTTTGGTGGGGGGAGCCGACAGTAGCACGGAGCTTAGAGCTGAAGTGAGCTTATATTTATTTGCCGCGACCTCCGCGCGTTTGACGTCTCAGCAGATTTCTCTTTTTCTAGAGAGACATTCTCGCTGGTTTTAGATTGTAGACGATTCATTGAGATTCCTTTCCCCACAGCGCTGAAGATGGCGGCACCGAAGAGCTCTTTCCGCCACAAGGACACGGCCGGCCTGGTCGACAGCGCGAGCCACATCTTGCACGACGGACCGATCGTAAGTAGCATCGAATTCCCCTTCTACAGTTTTCCGCTAACTCACTCTGCAGAACGCAAACTACCCCACCCGCTCCCTCCAATTCCTCTCCGCCCTCCGCAAGCCTGAACCCAACTCCACCACCACCGCTCCCCCAACGACAGCAGAAGAAAAAGCCACCAACGGCACCACCACCACCGCCCCAGTCGAACCCCTCAACATCCTCATCATCGGCGCCGGCATCTGCGGCCTCTCGACAGCCATCGCCCTACGCTTATCATCTCCCTCCCACTCCCCCTCCCCCCACCGCATCACCATCATCGAGCAATCCCCCACCCTATCCGAAATCGGCGCCGGTGTGCAAATTCCGCCCAACGCGACACGCCTCCTGCTGCGGTGGGGCGTGGGCCCGCATCTCAAGCCGCACGTGGTCGAGCCGGACGGCAGCGTGTTCCGGCGGTGGGAGGACGGCGCGGTGATAGGGCGGGCGAAGTTGATGCCGGAGGTGGGGCGGTGGTTTGGTGGGGATGGAGGGGATGGGGGAGGAGAGGGGTCGGCGCCGTATTGGGTTGTGCACAGGGCGGATTATCAGAGGGCGTTGTTTGAGAGGGCGAGGGAGGTGGGGGTGGAGGTGGTGTTTGGGCGGAGGGTGGTGAGGATAGATGAGGGGAGGGGCGCGGTGGTGTGGGAGGGGGTGGGGGAGGATGGGGGGCCGGATGGGAGGGAGGGGGAGATGTTGGGGGATTTGGTTGTTGCGGCTGATGGTAGGTTTTTGGTTTTTCTTTTTGGCTTATGGGGTGTTTGGGGGAGGTGGAAGGGTTTCAGACTGAGGGCTGTGGTGCGGAGAGCTTTGGGGGGTTCGCTGGCGTTGCATAGCGTCCTGCATGCTGACACGACGTGCAGGAATCCATTCGGAAGGAAGAAAGGCGGTGCTCGGCGACAGGGATCAACCGCCGGTATTGACGGGATTGGCTGCGTATAGGGCGACGATTCCGGCGGAGAAGATCAAGAACGATCCGGACACGGCGTGGATGATGGATAGCTACATTCAGAACGGCTGGTATGTGGTAAATTTCTTCATGATGACTGCTAAGCTGATGCAATCCCAGGTTTGGACCTGCCCGGCATGTCGTCGCGTACACTATCGCCGGTGGAGACTGTATCAATGTGGTGCTCATTCACCCAGAGCCTTCGGATCCGAGCACGTGGAGACAAGAGACAGCACTGGAAGACATGAAGAAGCAGTTTGTTGGATGGGAGCCAAGGTATGTTAGCGCGCAGAACGTGGGCCGGCAATTCAACCACTGACAGGCCGCAGCGTCACAAAGCTCGTCAGTCTGATTGACCGAACGCTCAAGTGGCCGATGATAGCAGGGCAAGCGCTAGAGCGGTGGGTTTCCGAGTCGGGCAAAGTGGTCATTGTGGGAGACGCAGCGCACGCCATGCTGCCCTTCATGTCTCAAGGTTGGCGAAAATCCTTGTCTGTTAGCGAGCCTCCCGTTACTCACCAGCCTTCTTTTCCAGGTGGCGCACAGGCGGTCGAAGATGGAGCAAGCCTGGCTACGCTTATATCGTCCATCTCATCCAAATCCGAGCTTCTAGCGGCACTTCACGTCTTCGAGGATTTGCGCATACCACGGACTGCACAGGTGCAGCAGGGGAGCTTCGTCAACGGGCGCATTTTCCACTTCCAAGATGGACCGGAGCAGCGAGCGCGAGACGAGGCAATGCGTGACGAAGCTGAGGGAAGGCATTACATCCAAAGTCCAAACGGGTTGAGCGATCCGACGACACAAATATGGCTGTACAGCTATGATGCGGAGGAAGAGACGAGAAAGGCGTGGGAGAAGGAGAAGAGGCATGACGCGAAACTGTGAGGCTGGCAGGGATGTCGGAAGGAATGCCACTTGGGGACTGGTGCGAGAGCGGCGCGACGTATTTCCCAGCCTTGGCAGGCTGGCTCACTTCACATCTTCCCTGCTCTGCACGATGTGCAGCGGTCTTATCCTAGCATGCGTCAGTTGAGATTCCCGAAAATTTGAATGATAGAAATTGGTGTGGAGAACTGGGAAAGGTCCAAAGAATGTCGGGAAGCAACCAAATTCCGGCAAATTCATGTTCACATGCTGCTCGTTCGGCTTGAAAACACTGCGCAGTATTTTCTCAATTCTGTGTACTCCTCTGATGTGAAGGACGCGACCTACCTGGGTGTTATGCCGTCTGTCCTTCCAATATCTCGAAACTTGAAGCAAAAGACCAGGGCGTGGGCAGTGAAGGCATGGATTGAGCGTGTCCAGCCCAATTTTCACCCAGCAGTTGTGACTGGATGGTCTTCTAAGCTTCTGGGGTGCAATTGATCCTTCTGTACTCAAGAGACTCTTGAGAAGACGTGGTCGCGACCAGGTTTGATACCGCTGCTCCAGGAGTCAGTGATGATCCACGCCCAAGCTAAGCAGCAGCGCGATGACTTCCACCACTTCCATGTTCCGCCTCAAATGTGCTGCTCCTGAAGTATATAGTCGTATTGCTCGAACCCGTCATCCAAGTTGCGGCGCTGCGGCGCAAGCAACATCGTCGTGCGGTTCTCATCGAGACGCGTCGTGGGAGCTGCGTCGTCCGGATTCGTCGACTTCCTCTCGTGGAGAAGGAATGGATGGTGATAGGCATGCGCAGTCATAGTGAGAGGTCTTGAGCGGATGTGGCAGCTGAGGTAAACGAAGATACGATGCATAGTTTTGCGGTGCGGCGAGAGCTTGCTCGCCGGCGCTGGGCGCGGCGCAGCCTGCCCGTGCCTTCCAGGTTGGGAAGCAACGGAAATTAAGCGAGCTTTGTTTACAAGATCTTCTCGCGCCCCCCCAGCACACTTAGAAAGACCAAGTCACACCAAGATCACTAACGTCATCATGGTGCGCATCTCTCGCTCGTAAGTAACTGACCCTCCCCCATGCAGAACCAGATAACGCCGCTATAGTAAGCTAGCTGAACTTCAGCGAAACTATGACAGGAGGTTTGGTAGGATTGGCCGCGGCGAGGAAGCACGTCCGGAGGACATACCACTCAATCACTACGTCAGATTCAACCAAAATCCCCATGAGCACATTCGCCGGGGGGACTTCCTGCGGGAAAGCCTTGGTGTCGCCGTGGTTCGGGAGCTGGACGAGGCATACGCGTACGCACGCTTGCAAGGCGATCTCAATCTGCCCGATCGTCAGGTCTACTTCACCGACGGTTCAGCGTTCACACGGGCAGACCCGTTGTCCCCTTGCGTCGCTGCCGCGTTTGTCAAGTTTCCCTCCGGAGCAACCACCACTCACGTACAGATCATGAACCCTCATCCGATGGATCATGTTCCCGCCGCGAGCCAGGGCAAGCTCTCGTTCACGGTGGAGTGTGGTGGCCTCTGGCTCGCTGCCAAGGAGGCACTTCGGAGCAAGAAGGACAATCCCCACAGCGAGTGGAACCTGTGTGTGGCTCTCACGGATAGCCAGGAAGCTATCTTGAACGGTCTTTGCAGCTTCCAGAAGGACGCAAGCCAGGGTCTGCCGTGGGAGTTGATCATTGAGAGGACGCTCGAGTGCATCCGGAAACTTCGCGACCTCGGCGTGTTGTTCCTCGTTCACTGGGTCCCTGGGCACGTTGGTGTCCCGGGTAATGAGGCTGCGGATCGGTTGGCGGGCGAGACAGCCCGGTTCTTGAATGAATCTTGAGGCCACCACCTCGCATCTGCCAACCGCGTCTCGCTTCTTTCATTGGAGCCGCGCGCTACCCCTTGCACGTTCCTCTCTGCTTCTTCCTGCGAATGCCCTCACCGACACCGAGGAGAATTTTGACGTTTTGCAGACCGGGACCGTGACGACGGCGGATGAAGAGGAATCGATTCGGTCTCAGTTGGCTTCGGCTGGCTTGTGCCGGGAGATGACTTGTAAACGCACCCGCGAGGATGCTTGGTCCTTCGGGGCTTCAGGCTAGTGGGAGTGTCTGATGTTGTCCAGAGGTTGTGGTACGCTTTCTTGATTGTCTCCATTAGGCCTCCCTTCTGGCGTTCGCTAGAAGGGTTCACGGAGTACATGATCAAAGGCACTGACGAAACGAACATCGTAAGTCAAGTGCAACATATTTAGTTTCGGCTGGAATTTCAATCTGGACGTGTTCTTGCTGCTTTCCAAAAGCTTGGACCCGTCCTCTTGAACTTCCCACCCATTGATAGAGCTTTTGAAATAGACTAAATGTATTTGAAGTAATGAATCAATTTCAATGGTAGAACTTAAGCAGCACATGCAGTCTTATCATATGTAGTTTGCGGAACGCAACGCCAAAGGCAGATAGCATATATCCAGGCACTAGATAGACAGCATGATCACCTCGCAGCAGTCACTTGAGTGTCATATATCGATTTGGCGAGTCGCTTCCTCAGAAAATGATGCTTGGTGTAGTTAAACATGTATGGAGAGGGCATGCGGACATTGTTAGCCTTCATTGACTGCCAATTGCGAATGAGGAACGCCCAATGGGTACTTGTGCTTCAGTGAAGGTAGTCGGATGCACTTATATTAGCTGAGGCGGCGTCGGGTCGCTCACTGAACGAATGCTATGCGCTGAATCGTGCCTGCCCAATCTGCCATGTTCCTGCCTGTTCTGCGCAGCGGCGCGTTCTGTGTTGACGTGTGGTGGCGTTGTCGTGGAGACGCGTCGGCGGGTCGGCCGCTGTGGGAGGTCGCATAAAACACCGTCGCACCCTCGACCCTCTCTCTCTCCCCCACGACTTCCTGTAACCATGGCATACACGGAAGACATTTTCGATGAGTATGAGCGCTCCCTTCCCCATGGAAAGACCTGGATAACACCTACACCAGCATGAGCGCCGACGAGATCACCCGGGTCGCGCGCCGGCGTCGCCCGGCGCAGACGAAGAGGCAGCAGCACGACGCGCGGATGCGAAAGCGCGAGCGAGAGGGGTTCGGCGCCAATCACTCGGTGAGGGGTGACATGGCGGACCTGAACTTCGACGTCGTCAAGCACAACCCGGTCGACGCGAAGCGGACGGCGATGCGGGTCCACGAGCAGCCGCCGGACGACGAGACGATCGCCTTGTTCACCGACGCCTCGCTTAAACGCGCGCAGGTAGGAGGACTGGGTGTCGTTCGAGTCGAGCCGCGCGATCCTGCTGCTCAACAGGGCGCTACGCCGGGTGCCGCCGATGATGGTGGCGACAAGGCGAGCAAGGCTTATCGGCTGAAGGTCGTGACGTCGAGCTTGTTCTTGGCTAGGCATCGCCCGAGCGACTGCCCCATCAAGGTCCCGGTGCTGGATTCGGAGGAGGTCGAGCTGTAAGTCCTTTTTCCCTTTTTCTTTCCCCTTCCCTTTCGACCAAAGAGATGCTCTGATGTCCTGGTTCGCAGGATGGCCGACCTGAAGGCCTTCAAGTACGCCTGCTACGAGGTGGAAGCCAGGAAAAGCCGCGGTCTGACTACTCGCCGCGTGTGGATCTTCGGCGACTGCCTGGATGGCTTGGACAAGGTCCGCCTCTACAAAGCGGGTGATTCCGCGTGGGAGCGCCACCGCTACGCCTACATCCTGCGGCAGATCTTGGAGTGCGCCCGGAAGCTCAAGGAGCTTGGAGTGTACGTGAAGTGCCACTGGGTCCCTGGTCACGCGGGGGTTCCTGCCAACGAGTGCGCGGATTACGTCGCCGGCAAGGTCGCTGCTGGTGAGAAGTGGACTTCCCAGCGCGTCTACCGGTTTTAATCCCACCGCCTCCCACATGATCGTACACCTCCCTGCTTTTCCTTTGAGCCGCTCCTGGGGTGGGCGCACAGCAGCTCCTTCATGGCTCTCCTTCGAAACCGGACCCGTTCATCGCCGCTCCGGTCGCGCCTGCGCAGCTTTCGGCTTACCGACGCGCAGCGGGCTTGACACCTCTTGCTGTGGCTTTGAAATCTGCGTTGCTCTACTACTGCTTCCTGACTAACGGCGCGCCGGTGGCCTGGTTGTCCCTCGTTGGTGGCAATGGTTTACCGGAAGTCGTGCGCGCTCTATCTTCATCCCGCTGTGAGGTCCCCATTGCCTCCCCCTCTCCCCTCTCCCCTCTCCCCTCTCCTCCCTCCTCCCTCCTCCCTCCTCCCCCATCCCCTCCCACATCCTTTACTTTTCTGCCTCCCTGCACTCTAATGCTTTGGCTTTCCTGCCTTTACTCCCCTCTTCATTTCCCCAAACTAATGTGTAATGTGTAGTAGAAGGCCGGGGCAGCCTCGCTATTGCCGAATGCCCGGTGGCTGGATGGGCTCGAGAAGGGATGAGGTTCACTGGATTGCTTTACATTTTTGGTCAGGTCCCCCCCTCTTCTCCCCTTTAATGTTTAATAGTCATGTCTAAGTCACTCTTAGATTCGACGCAGCAAGGGTCGGGGATACCCGCAAATCCCGGTGGATGGTTGGCCGGAGGACAGGATATCTGGTTGGATGCGGGATTGGCGGGAGGCGCAAATGGAGACAACTACTTTCATTTGTGGGGTTCTTGAGCGGTAGTACTTACAAGAGCTGGATGGGTAATGTCCTGGGATCTTGGGAAGGCCGGTAAAACAAAAGCGAGAGGCTGGCAGCTCTGGAGGATTGTAATCCAGGTCGCGGTCAAGGCGCGACATGTTTGCTTGAGGGCTTTATATAGAAAATCTGCAACTTCAACTATCGTAATGAGCTGCCAGGTGCAATGATTAGTGAATGCTAAACAGTTCGAGCCGTATGGACAGGTGCAATTCCTACCGCTTCGGAATATGTCAGGTTCTCCAAATCGAGACTTCGTGATAGCGGTGGAGCGACCCGGCACGGTGTTGCAGCGCCGGACAGCGC
The DNA here is from genome assembly GCF_012971845.1 of Lasiodiplodia theobromae. Classification (NCBI taxonomy): domain Eukaryota; kingdom Fungi; phylum Ascomycota; class Dothideomycetes; order Botryosphaeriales; family Botryosphaeriaceae; genus Lasiodiplodia; species Lasiodiplodia theobromae. Next base: position 816,468 of record NW_023336563.1, on the reverse strand, counting down.
GCACAGACCAGGTGCCTGTTGCGTGCAAGAATATATTGCTCAGCGCGGGCGCGTCTTCACTTCACCCGAAACACCGCAAACCACCAAAGACACAATGGCCACCGCTAAAGAGCTAAATGAGTCGTAAGCCCGCATCATCTCAAACCCATCTAAAGGGAGTTTTTAATCTACACATAGCAAGAGCACAAACACAAAAGCGACGGTACCTCGAAGACCTCTATGAAGAGGAGCGGGACAGGCGGTCCTGGCAGTTCCCAGAAGACACACCAGCAACGCACACCAACCAGCTGAAGCACGGGGCTTCACCTGGCGATTTCATGGTGCTCGGCGGCCAGGGTGTCGTGCGTCCGCTGTACGAGGCGTACGAATACGCCAGGCTCGAGTACGAGCGTCCAGACCGCCGGCGCCTCTCATACTGGACCGACGCGTCCTGCAGCCATGTACATCCCGACTCTTCAAAACCAGAAAACCGCGAATGGCGGTGGCACGCGACGGCGGTCGTGGGCCGCGAGGACTTTTGCGCAACCGGCAGCCTGGACTGGACGCACGACACCGGCCTCTACCGCCCTCGTCCGCAGAAGAGCGAGGTGATGGAGTTCCGCGCGCTCGACGCGGCGCTCGGCCGGGCGATGCAGAAGCTGCAGCGCGACCACATCGCGCTTGGCGGCCGCCGCGCTGGATGGGACACGTTCGCCGCCTTCACCGACAACATGCACAACATCAATATCATCGCGCATTTCCGCCGGCGTGACCGCGAGCACATGGCCAAGCCTTACGCGCCCGTCATCCTATCCATCCTCGCGAAGGTCCGATTCCTGGTTCTCCACGGCGTCGGGGTGCAGCTGCACTGGGTGCCGGCTCACGTTGGCATTGAGGGCAATCATCTTGCGGACGCGAAGGCGAGGGAGACTGCGTGGTTTGGGCAGGAGTGGGCGGCTGCTGATCGTTCCGTGGCTTGGATCCAGTCCCGGGCGGATGGCAGCGAGCCCACGGCTGTCATGCTTGTGTAGTGGCTTACAGATTGGTGCTGCAGCTGATAGCTAGCGCGAAGAATAGCAGGGCTCTAGAACATAGCTTAGAAAAATAACATACGTGGGTAGTTGAAGCTATCGTCCGGATGTGTATGTAGAATTTTTAATTCGACATTCTCGTCCGGACGATAGCTTCAAGTACCCATGACATGAGCAAAAAAAAAAAACAAATCCACGCTAGCCATCGGCTGCCAGAGGGGACTGTACAAACAGATGCCCTGATGGTGGATGCCTGGCCTGGCGGGAAGGCGCGGGCTGTGGTTCTCCATTTCAAAGCATTTCTGGGGATCTTCCGTGGATTACCAAGGCTCGCCGAGTCCCGGAACGAGTGGCAAGAGGTGGTGATAGAGGGATGGAGTTGAGGTAGGTCGAAATAGCGCTTCTCCGACACCGGCGGCCCGTGCACGGTTCGACGACCCCACAACGAACTCGCGCGTCGCCGCTGTTGACGCTGACAAGGCCCATCTCCGCCATTGACGCGCCCCGCAATGCGATACACTGAAGGCGAGAGCTCGCGCAGCTTCAAAACCACGCCCTGCCGCTCCCGCTGACCAAAATTTCGCTTTCTTTTCGTCCGACTATTACTGATCCGCGCGTCAGCAGAAGCCCGAGAAATTCCAAACGTCATTATCCGTCATCGCAGCTCCCCGCATCTCGCCGCTGCAGCTTTCCCGCCGTCGAATCAGAAGCCCGAGCTCCCGTCAAGCTCCGAGCTTCTTTTCGCCGCCATCACATCTTCTCCCACTCTCGACGCTCGCCGAGTCCTCCCCGCACTACATAATACACCATGAGGCCCATTCTCGCATTCGCAGCAAGAACCGCCGTCCGCTCGCGCTTCAACCCCGTTTCTTTCCCCGTCCTCCGCTCAAGAACATACGCAATGGGTCACAACATCCCTCCGGTGAGTCGAGCGACTTTTCTGCAGCCAGGCATTGGCTGACTCATGGCAGCTCAGCGACAAGTCGCTCCTCAAGACCAAGACGTACATCAACGGCGAATGGGTCGGCGCAGCCTCAGGCAAGACCTTCGAGGTCACCGATCCCTCGACCGGCGCTGTTATCGCTACCCAGCCCGAGATGGACAAAGCAGACACCCAGAAGGCCATTGACGCCGCCGCAGCCGCCCTGCCCGCCTTCAGCAAGCTCACCGGCCGCGAGCGCGCCCGCCTGCTGCGCAAGTGGTACGACCTGATGATCGAGAACGCCGACGACCTGGCCAAGCTCATAACATGGGAGAACGGAAAGCCGCTGGCGGACGCGAAGGGCGAGGTTACCTACGCCGCGAACTTCTTCGAGTGGTTCTCTGAGGAGGCGCCGCGCGTCTACGGCACCAGCATCCCCTCGACCGTTGCCGGCAACCGCGTCTTCACCCGCAAGGAGCCTGTCGGCGTGTGCGGTCTGATCACGCCCTGGAATTTCCCCGCCGCCATGATTACCCGCAAGATCGGCCCTGCGCTGGCAGCCGGCTGCACCGTCGTCGCGAAGTCGCCCGGCGAGACCCCGTTGACGGCCGCCGCCATTGCTGAGCTCGCTCACCGCGCCGGCATCCCCAAGGGCGTCGTCAACTTCGTGACTGCACTGCACAACACGCCCGAGGTCGGCGAGGTCATCACCACCTCGCCCATCGTCAAGAAGGTCTCGTTCACCGGTAGCACCAACGTCGGCAAGCTCCTCATGAAGCAATCAAGCAGCACGCTTAAGAAGCTGTCCTTCGAGCTCGGCGGCAACGCACCCTTCATCGTCTTCGACGACGCGGACCTCGACACCGCCGTCACCGGCGCCATCGCCAGCAAGTTCCGCAGCTCGGGCCAGACGTGCGTGTGCGCGAACCGCATCTACGTGCAGCGCGGCATCTACGACAAGTTCGCCACCGCCTTCGCCGAGAAGGTCAAGCACTTCAAGGTCGGCGGCGGCTACGATGAGGGCGTCACGCACGGCCCGCTCATCCACGACCGCGCGGTCGGCAAGGTCGCTCAGCACGTCGAGGACGCGGTCGCGCACGGCGCCAAGGTGCTCATCGGCGGCCAGAAGCTGCCCGAGCTGGGCGACAACTTCTTCCAGCCCACGGTGCTCCGCGACGTCACCACCGACATGCGCATCGCCCACGAAGAGACGTTCGGCCCCGTCGCCGGCCTCTTTCCCTTCGACACCGAGGCTGATGTCGTGCGTATGGCGAATGACACCGAGGTCGGCCTGGCTGGCTACTTCTTCAGCAAGGACGTCCAGCGCGTGTACCGCGTCGCCGAGGCGCTCGAGGTCGGCATGGTTGGCGTCAACACTGGCATTATCTCTGACCCGGCTAGTCCGTTTGGTGGTGTTAAGGAGAGCGGCTTCGGGCGTGAGGGCAGCTTTTTGGGTATTGAGGAGTACGTCGTTACGAAGACTATTACGCTTGGTGGTATGGGTCAGCCGCTGCAGGGTTCGTCGTAGGGAGGGTGAGGTAGCTGTGGCGTGAGGGGGATTAGACTGGAAGATACCATGATTATGGCCTGCAAGGGTCCAAGGAGGTATAACGGGAGATGGAAAATGTGGATATCATGCACACGAGGCGTCCGAGGCTTTGGTGGACTTGGCATAGTTTTTTCGTTTTTGAACAAGGCAATTTTATGGTTTGAGATATGACTATCATGGATTTGGGGACACTGTGATGATCGATGGGAGAATGATGATGTGTGGATAGCCATCCTGGCTGCTCGAACTAAGAGAGGGGGGTTATGCACGGTGAGCAACTGCTGACTATGTATATCTCACCTTCTCTGGTATGCGTGACGGGCTGAATATCCTGGCATCGAGGTTCTGCACCGGACTCGGCCAAGATTGGCCATTCTCTCCCAAGGTCATCGGCATCATTGTCTTCTTTGCTCTTTCCCTCCTGCTCGCCATATCTGTGATTGGTCACACTGCTGCTTGGATGCCAACGCCGTAAGATCTTTATGGAATGGAAACAAAGAAGAGAGATGGCGAGCTCCCTCGTTGTCATCTACACGGGTATGTCTGGCCGTCTGGCCTTGTATGGCCTCGAGGGGCATTGAATCTAGGCATCCGTCCTTGAAGAGGTCGTCAAAGAGTTCCGCATCGCCCTCCGATGTTTGGCGGGCGGGTTGCGGGGTTTGAGCGGGGTTCGGACAGGTCTTCCTTGACCCAATTCGTGCAGTGGTGTCCAGAGAATGGGTGGTTTCAACCATGGAGGGCTTGTATGGTTGGTCGTCGGCGTCAGCAGGAGGCCTTTTCGTTCTGCTGTACCTGAGACGGCGGCAGTGCTTCGCATCACTTTTCTCTCAACCTGACATGCGGGCGGGCAGGCGGGATGGGTGGAGGGACAGCTGTCTTCCAATACTCATTGATCCAACTGTGCAGGAGTCGAGCAATGTCGACGTCTTGCGGTTCACGGCTGGGCTTCCTGGTGGAGCGGGCTCAAGATTGCGTGGATGAGCTTACCCTCGATATCAGGCGACTATCCTGCGCCTAGGTCGTTGGTCGCGATCAACGGCCTCAGCTGTCTTGTGGAACTTCTCGGCGGCGGGCCGCCTGGGTATCTCTGTGGCTGCGGAGGTCGGAGTGAGCGTCGGACATGGCGCGTAGGAGCTTGTGAGGGAGCGCGGAGGAGCAGGTAATTTGTCTGTACTTCGGCCATGGCTTTCGGTGCATCTGGGAGCAGCGTCAGTTGGCTTTAGTGGCGTTGCGTGGCGGGAAAGATTGGCTTGGTTTGGAGTGCGGCATGGATGGGCGGAGCGAAGACTTGATGGGTGGCTGGTGTAGGTAGAGACTTGAGCGCGAGGCGCCTGAGACGAGGGGAGCTTTGGCACTGCGCGTGACTTGGAGAGTATTCTAGCTCGAAGAGGGCGATGGGAATAAGGAAGGGGCTGCGTGGGCTGGCGCGGCTGTGGGTGTGAGCTGACGCAGCCGGGTGGATCGTGTCGAGGGTGATGAACATCTTATAGCAATTCATGTGTCCAGGGAAAGGACAGAGCATCCAGTGCTATGCTCCACGTCTCTCTGGTGCGACTCTAACTGTTCTTGAGGCGCGCATTGGTGCGCGCGGATGAGGATGTGGAAGTGTCTGAAGTCGGCCAGCGGCCTCCGTCCGGCACCGGCACCAGTGAAGGAACGCTCCTCAGCGGCTTGCGGACACGGTCGCAAGATGACATGACGGCGTATGGCGGGTATGGAGCGGTGGAAATCATATACTAGTGGATAATTTATGTGGGGTATATAAACTAAACAGCGAGCTTCTCTTGTCACCGAAAGGTACCGAAAGGTAAAAAACCACTTAGCAGATTTGTGAGGGTTTCCTAGGAGCTTACGCACCGCTGCCGAGAGCCGCATCAGGTTCAAGGTTCGATTTCGGGGAGTGTGCCGCTAGGTTTTTGCCATTTGCTTTTTTGCCATTTGTTTTGTTACTATGTCAGGCAACACTGCCCAAAACGGCAGCCGCGCGTGTACCATGGCTTTCCACACGAGTCTATCAGTTACGACGAGCCAATTCCCCACACTGTAACGAGTCTTACGTCTTTTCTAAGTATTCATATACCATAGTGGCGACTCTGGATTTTCAGGTTGAGAAGATGCGTTGAAGTGCATCTGACGCCCTGTGGTCGAGATATTTCTGCTACACTAAGCTTCAGAGCTTCTCATTGGTGTTCCAACCATCCCAATCGAGTAGCATCAATCAGGTAGTCTAGATATAAGCACAGCATGAAGTACTTGTATGTTTTGCTGTCTCCCATGTTTTCGATGCCTTGAGTATGGAAGTGTTCGTCATATGGGAGACTGGCCCAGGTGAGGTGAGGCATTATCCAAATGAGAGACGCGCGCTGTGTGCCAGAAATGAAGCACGCACGCGACCAGATCTTCCACAGCCATCCACCATGGGCCGTAATGCTTAAATGCCCAAACTTCGTCCAACTCTCTACAACCACGCCGTCCGCCCACCGTTCAGACAGCCTCTTGCGCGGACACCAGCATCACCATGAGCTTCCTCAATATTCCTCCTCCTCCTCCTCCTCCTCCGCCGCCGCCGCCGCCGCCGCCGCCGTCTTCACCACCACCGCCACCGCCTCCTCCTCCTACTCCTCCTCCGCGCCCGCCGAGATATTCCGTCACGCAGCTCAGCGAACGCGAGCTGCCGTACGGCTCGGCGCCAGCGCCCCCCGTCCGCGGCCGGGTCATCATCCAAGAGCGGGCGCAAGCCCTCGCGCACGGCATCGCCAGCAGCGCCGCGCCCGACCCCGCCGACCGCACCATGTCGTTCTTTTCGGACGGCTCCTGCTCGCGCGCGTACAACGTACACGCCGAGGGCTACGCCAGCGCCGCCTTCGTCCACAAGCTGCCGCAGCAGGCCGACCAGGAGCAGCAGGCGCAGCAGCAGAAGCAGGACGAGGACGAGGACGACGAGGACGAGGGCCGCTGGATCGGCCACGGCCACATGCTGCCGCCCGACACGTGCCGCGACAGCAACAACGCCGAGCTGTGGGCCGTCGCGCTCACGCTCGAGTTCATCGTGCGGTGCCTGGCAGCAGCCGGCCTGCAGCCCGCCTACGCCGCCGTCGCGCTGTTCAAGATCCTGACGGACAGCAAGCAGGTCCTGCGCTGGCTGCAGGGCCGCACCGACCTGATCGACGACGGCGGCTCGGGCACCGCCTGCGAGGGCGCCGACCCCGAGGCCCTGCGCAGGGTCCTCTACTACGACGCGGCGCTGACACTGCTGCTGGACAAGGCGGTCGAGTACCGTTGGGTGCCTGCCCACTCGGGAGTGCCGGGCAATGAGGCGGCGGATAGGCTGGCAGGGGCCTTCCGCCCTGATGTCCTCTTGCCGCTGAAGTACAGGTTGCCGCCGGTCGCCGTCGTGAGGGCCGCCATGGGTAGGTGGAGGCCGTACAGGAAGCTGCGGGTTCTCGCCGTGCGGCTGGGCCGCATCAACGCCGCCATCGCCCTGTCGACGTCGGATGGGCAGAAGAAGGGCCTGCTGGAGGCGCAGAGGAATGTGGAGAGGGAGATTGAGGAGGTCCGGGAGCAGATTGCGGAGGAGTAGGTAGATGACGAATGAGACGCTTGCTTGCGGCGGGAGAGTTTGGATGATTAATGCTTTACTGATATGTGAACTTATATTCTCCCATGCTATGGGTATATGAAGCTATCGTCCGGACGTGAGTGTAGAATTAGTAATTGTACACGCACATCCAGACGATAGCTTCAACTCCCTATATATGTTGTTTGACTTAATGCAATGAAGTGTGTTCGAGGTAGTACTACCAGACCTTGATTGACTGTTTATCATTAAGAACTTCCATTTCCCAAGAGGGAGGGTAGCCCATGGCGATGGTTGCAGAAGTGGTTTTCACGGTGGACATTCACAGCCCGGGCAGCTGGAAGGGTCATGCGCCTAGACAGAGCGGATTTTATATCGACGCGGGACTCCATCCCTCCACCACCACCACACCTGCCTCCCGCCGACCATCCAACATGGCAGAGGCGTCGGGCTCCCCGTCCCCAGGAGCGCGCGATCCTCCCAACTCATCGTCATCAGCGCCAGCGCCCAGCACACCAATCCCCGACGGCACCGAAGAGCCGCCCGTCTCCGCAAGCAAGTCACGCCGTCGCCGCGGCAAAAAGAAGAAGAAGAAGAACGCTCGTAGCTCTTCCACGCGAGACATCGGAAGCGACACCGAGAGCCCGACGACTCTCCACGCGCAGGATTCCACACAGCTTGCCGATGCTTCTTCTTCCCTAGGAGTCGAAGCGCAAGAAGAACAAGAAGAGCGAGAGCCGCCCCCAGCGCCACCACCACCCTCGCCCATCTCCCACGGCCAATGGTCGCCACCTCTCCCGCCCCTCGGCAAACTCCAAGGCAAAGTCGTCATCGAACCCAACAAAGCCATCGCCGCCCAGTTCGCGCAGACGTACAGCGACCGCCGCTCCGACGCCAGCATCCTCCCCATCTTCACCGACGGCTCCGCGTCCTACATCATCAACAACGACGCCAAAGACCGCTTCTGCAGCGCGTCCACCGTCTTCCGCGCACACCCCACCAGCGACGCCTGGATCGAGCGCGGCTACCCGCTGCTCCTCGCCACGGACAGCCTGAACGCCGAGGTCTACGGGCTCGGGCGGGGTCTGCGCGACGGTAGGGACTACGTGCGCGCGCACCCAGAGATGGGGATACGCACGCTGCTCGTCTTCACCGACGTGATGAAGTTCCTGGAGATGCTGCCGCGGATCGAGGCGGGCGAGTGGGACGTCGTCAAGCGCGGGTACGTGGAGGAGTTTTTGGCGCTCGACGCGGAGTTGGCCGGGGATCAGATGGGGGTGAGTGTCGAGTATCATTGGGTGCCCGGGCATAGTGGGGTCGAGGGGAATTATCGCGCGGATCGCGCGTCGAGGAGGTGCAGGCCGGATGTCAAGTATCCGCACGTCTTTCAGACGCTGCCGTTCCCGAGTCGGGAGGAGCAGTTGCTTAATCAGCAGGCGAAGTTGGAGAGGAAGAGGAAGCACGAAGAGGATGTGAGCCGGGCAATGTCTAAGAGGAGCAAGAAGAGGGCGAGGGAGGAGGAAGAGACTTGAGATACCATGGCCGTACGGCAATGTGGAAGGCCCCAGGCGTAATCATGCCTCAACTCTTGCTGTTTTGAAAAATAAAAAAAAAAAGCAACATATGTGGGTAGTTGAAGCTATCTTCCTGACGCGTTTGGGGAATTTTTAATTCTACATTATCGTACGGACAATAGCTTCAGCTACCCATGGTATGAGAGAATTATGAAATTTACACTATTCTTCGGCTAAAATACTTCTTTGTACATCAAAAGGTTGGCGCAGAAGAAAATTCAAAACGACCATCTCATCGCCATGCGCATCATCTCTAAGCTTTTCGATCCTCGATCCGATCGCCCGGGTCGATCCGTTGGCGATCATGGGGTCCTCGACCGTTGTCCTGGGCCGGTCTCTGACAGTACTCCGAGGGTGTAACGCGAGCACACGACCTTCTTTCTCGATACGTCTTTGGTATTTAGGTTGCATTAGCGTATGTATTGCTGGTGGCTCGATGTCCTGGTGCAGCGGGCAAACAGCTGGTCGATCCCGTTCCTGATGGATTGTGGAGGAGTAGGTAGAGGGTGCATGAGACACTTGCTTTGAGAGAGTCTGGATGGACACTTTACAGCTACAGAGGTGTTGCTATTGAAGGATAGTGTGAACTCGTTTTTTTAGTCATGCTGTGGGGAGCTGAAGCTATCGTCCGGATAAGAATGTATTATTGTTAATTGTACATGCACATCCGAACGATAGCTTCAGCTCCCCACATATGTTGCTTTTCGTAAAGAAAATTGCCGAAGCATAATTACGCCATATTTCAGGGATTTTCTATTCTTAGCTGGAGTTTTCCGCTTTAATACCCCTCTATAGTGCTCCACTGCATACTCTTTTATTGGGTGTGAGCTCACTGATGTGCCGGGCTTGAGATGTTCCGCGTAGATACTGGCTTGTGTGCATGTTCCTCCTCAACACACACAATTGCCGACCTGACTGCGGGGTATGCTGCGAAAACTCCGGCTCCATCACCACCATTAGGTACCAGTGATACCGTTTGACCCCCCACTTCTTGCCACTGATCTACGTACGCGTCAGGTCTCGTATAGTGGTATTAAGGCTCCGGGTCCCGTATTCGGTCTGTGTGCTTACCTAAGAATAGCTAGTGATCCCCTCTAGCCCGACGCTAACGCCTCTAGTATATTAGTTATGGCGCTATTTAACGGTTTTAGCAGCCACCGCTAACCAATGAAAGAACGGCTCTATCTACGGCCTTAAAGGGCGTGGAAATTGAGGGGTGATGATCGTTTTCGGGGTCTGATTGACTGATGCTTGAGTCGCGTCGTCGGGGCGAAGGAAGCAAATTCCCTGATCCTCTGACTAGTGGTGGAAACGCACGCCTACTCGCCTTTCTGTTAATTAAGCGCCGGTTTTCCTTAGCAGCCATTTTTCTCGTTTATTCCTCCTCTGACACCGACCAGCCAAGCGGACAGTTCACGACACCCCGCCCGGTCCTGCGACTACGGAGTCGAATACGCACTGCACGGAGGATGGGCGGCGGCCTCAGCCCTCCACTGACCCTCCTCCTCGCATGGGCGATCGATCGGGAGAGGTATCCATATGGTGCGCGGCATGGCCACTTCATCATCATCTTGATGGCCGTGTCGCTTTTCATTACTCTCGTTGTAATCGCTTTGAGGTTGTGGGCGCGCTGTAGGATCAGACGCAACGCTGGGCTGGATGACTGGCTGATCGTGGCTGCAGTCGTAAGTGATTTCTGGAGAGCATCATCTATAGTTTCTAACGAAAGGCAGCCGATCCTTCTTGGCTACGATGCTTGCCATGTTTTAGGTATACACGACCCCTACTTTCAACGACCGCCTCGCTCTAACCATTACATTTAGGCTACTTTCTTTACGGTCTAGACCGCCACATCTGGGAGTTGACGACCGAACAAGCCATTCATAGCCGCATGGTTACGTGGTGTATAGCCGTCAGCTACATGCTAATCACGGCGCTAACCAAGATCTCGATTCTGACATTCTACCGGCGCTTAAGTCATGGCACCTACACCACGTCTTGGATCTGGACCGTGCGCGGCTTCATTGCCTTCGTCGCTGCTCTAGCGGTCACCTTTGCTATTCTACTCTGCGCCGGCTGCCGGCCGTTCAAGGCCTTTTGGCTCAGGGTGAACATAGAATGGGTCATGAACAACGAGTACACCTGCTTCAACGAAGGCGTCAACTTCATCATTTTCGCCGTCATCAACGTCATCACCGACGCAGCCGTCTGCATCCTCCCGCTACTCGTCCTGCGCCGGCTACAGATGCCAAAAAGGCAGAAATGGGCCCTGAGCGCGCTCTTCGGCATCGGATTCTTGTAAGCACACCCCGGTCAAGCCTCTCTTCCGCCCAAAACCAGACCACTGACACCCCCTTTCCCCCGCACTAGCCTCTGCTTCTGCGGCATCATGCGCCTGGTCTGGCTCTACATCGTCTACTACACGACGTACGACCTGACGTGGACGACCAACTACATCTTCTCGTGGACGCTGGTCGAGACGCACTTCTCCATCGTCTGCGCGTCGGCGCCGGCCTTGAACGTCTTCTTCCGCCGCATCCTGCAGGCCACGACGCACCGCGATCCGAACAGCAACCCCTCGCACCAGCGCAACGTGTACAGCACCATCGGCAGCGGCTCTGCTGTTGGTGGTAGTCGTCCTCGGCTCAACGACGACGGCGGCGAGAGCGGTGAGAGTGGTATTTATATGGCCGACATGATCGCGTACAAGGCGGCCAAGGCGGAGGCGAAGAGGAGGGAGAGGGCGTCGTCGCTGTTCTCGGTGTCGGAGGAGAACGGCAAGGATGAGGGGAGCAGCAGAAGAGGAAGTTCGATGACGGTTACGCACGAAGAATTGGACGCGGATAGGGTAGCGAGAGAGAGCGATGATACACTGCCGGCGGTTGAAGAAGAGCAACCGCGGAGTAGCAGAGGGAGCACCGACAGCATACTAGAGACGCATCACGTTGTTGTTGGAGGATTAGGTAAATGAGAGAAAGCTTTTTCTTCACCGCCTCCGTTGGCTGTAGACGCCTCATGTCGTATATTTTCTCCGCCCAAACGCCACAACCACGTGGAAGCCCGCATTCTTAGCGTGGATAAGTAGCGAGATCGGCCGATCCTACGGTAGAGGATGTAACGGCTGGGCTGGGGCTCGCTTGGATCTGTCTTCCTAGCTGCAGATCATCCGGCTTGCTGCTATTATTGCTTCCATGGTTCCATCACGAGGCCGACACACAGGGCGGATGCTCGTCTGTCCAAACGCAATCGCGCGGGCAATTGTCCTAATTTGAGATTGCATAAGCAGGTCAGGCGCACGATTAGTACTGGACGATCAATTGATCGAACTACTAAAGTAGGTAGGATGGTGAGAAAAAAAGGGACGGGTGTTGGAAAAAAATAGGGGTAGCGCGGTCAACACTATGGCCGGTGCTTTCCCACCTACCTTACTCGATATCTGACCTACATTTGGTCAGTCATAGCCAGTGCTCCGTACATTGAATCGCGTAGTTCACGCCATGTCTCACAAGAATTGCACGCGCCCAAAAGGACGGACAACCATCCGCCCTGCCGACACTTCAGCCGCACCCAGGCACACACAGTCGAGTTAGAGAACAAGCAGTAAAAAAGAAACCTCTAGCGCCACGTGGTGAAAGCATTTCCACCACGCCAAGCTTGCAGACCATCTAATCAGAAATGTCGACTTCTTTTTTATTTCTCTCGAAATGTCCGTTCTAGGTGTCCCAAGAAAAAATCAAACAACCAACACCCCCTCCAACCTCAAATCCCTCGAACTCGCCGCCACCGCGACCGCAAACTCGCCGGACGGCAGCACCCACTGCTGCTGCTCGACACTCCAGTAGCTAGCGTCCTTCTTCCTCAAAACAAACTCGACGGTGCCGCTCTCGCCCGCGCCCAGGGCGATCTTGTCGAAGCCGCGGAGCTGGCGCGGGGGCGCATCGGCGCTACCCTCCGGCAGCGAGAGGTAGAGCTGGACGACTTCGGCGCCGGCGACGTCGCCGGCGTTGGCGATGGTGGCCGTGACGGTGGCGAGCGGGGCGTAGAGATCAGAGACGGTCGAGGCGCCATGGCTGTAGGTGGGGGCGTAGCTGGAGGAGCTGTTGCCCGCTGCGGCGGCGGAAGTGACGGCGAGGTTGGAGTAGGTGAAGTTGGTGTATGCTGTGAGCTTTCAGTCAGCCATCTGTCCATCCATCCGGAGAGGGTACGGGGGTCCACTCACACAACCCAAACCCAAACTCAAACCTTGGCTCAATCCCCGCCTTATCAAAATGCCTATAATCAATATACAGCCCCTCCTCAAACCCATCATCCACATCCGGCCCATCGATCTTGACCCCGTAATCCGCCTCGGCCTTCGCAATCGTGTACGGCAGCTTCCCGCTCGGACTAACCTCGCCGTACAGCACATCCACCACCGCATTCCCCTGCTCCTGCCCGCCCAACCCCGCCCACACGACCGCGACGACGTTTTCATGCGATAGCACGCTTTCGAGAACGACGGGGCCCACGGAGTGCACGACGACGATGACGGGCTTCCCGGCGGCGGCGGTGGCGACGGCCGCGACGAGGTCGTTGCCGTGGTGCCACGGGTCGAGCGAGAGGCGGTCGCCCTCGCTGCCTTCGACGACGAGGTACCCCTCGCCGGCGTCGGACGTGATGAAGACGAGGGATGTGTCGGCGGCGGCGGCGGCGCTGGCGCCGGCGGTGGTGTCGTCGGTTGTTGAGGGGATGATGGTGGTGCCGTCGGCGGTGGCGCGGGTGGTGAGGGCGTCGAGGGGGGCGATGAGGTACTGGATGGCGGGTTAGCGTGCGGAGCGGGGAGATGGTTGAGGATGGGATGGGGTGGATGGTGGGTCAGGGTCTGATAGGTAGACACTTACCGGGAACTCAGCCGTGCCGGAACCCCAGCCCATGGCCAGGGTGCCGTTGTTGCACGCGCGGTCGACGCAGGCGTTCATGCCGTCGGGATTGACGATTGCGTCGTAGCCGATGACGGCCAGGCTCTTCGGCGCCTTGAGCGGCAGCGCCTTGTTCTCGTTCTTCAGCAACACGATGCCGTCCCTCGCGACGGCGCGGGCGATCTCGTTGTGCTGCGTCTGCGGCGCGGGGTAGCCGCCGGCCTGGCCGGGGGAGGCCCACGAGTTGAAGGTAACCTCCGGGTAGTCGGGCGTATCCTGGCCGACGGCGTACCAGCCGGCGAGGATGCGCAGGACCATGTCGTCGAGGCGGCCCTGGGTGACGTTGCCGGCCACCTCGATGGCGGCGGTCAGGTTGGCACCCCAGTACAGGCTGCCGGGGGTCTTGTTGTAGTCGGTGCCGGGCATGGACATGTCTAGACCGGCGTTGGCGGCTTCGACGGTGCTGTGCTGCGCGCCCCAGTCGGTCATGATGAAGCCCTGGAAGTCGAGCTCCTCCTTGAGAAGACCGTTCATGGCTTTGTCGTTCTCGCAGGCCCAGGTGCCGTTGAGCTTGTTGTACGAGCACATGAAGGACGTTGCTCCCGCCTTCACGGCATCCGCGAAGGGCCAGAGGTAGAGCTCGTGCATGGAGCGGTCATCGATGTTGGACGAGATGGTCGTCCGGTTCAGCTCTTGCTCGTTGCCGATGTAGTGTTTCGCGCACGCCTGCACGCCGCCATCCTGCATGCCAACGATCGTCTCGTGCATGGAGATACCGGCGAGGTAGGGGTCAGGCCCGAAACCCTCCCAGTTCCTACCGGCCTCGGGGTACTATTCTCCCATGTCAGCCGGAACATTCTCTGAAGAATCCAATTCGCCTAATCCCGGAAGCACTCCATTGGTTTCCCCCCATCCTCTCTGTCCGAAGCCACAAGACATATAGGAGCTGAGAGGGACCAGGGGGACCGATAAAGTAAAAAAAAAAAAAAAAAGACCCCTCTAAAAATAGAAACAGAACTCACCTTCCCCAACGCGCCCACAACGGGGCCCAACTGCACATGGATCCCCAACCCCTTGGCCTCCTTGCCGAGCGCCAGTCCGCGCTGGTAGATGAGCTCGCGGTCCCAGGTGCTGGCGGCCTGGATGCCGGCGGGCAGGGCGGAGACGTTGGCGGCGTAGCGTATGCCGAGCGGGCCGTCCTGCAGGCACAGGCTGGGGTACCCGATCTTGGGCACCGCGTACGTGTTGCCCACGCAGGGCCCGTTGCCCCACCCCACGCCCGTCACGATGCCGATCTTTTCGGTCTGGTTGAGCTGCGCGAGCGCCGCGCTGGCTTTGGTGTGGGCGGCGGCCCAGTCGATGTTGGGCGTGTGCGCGGCTGTTGGGTAGATGGTGTTAGTCTCGTGGATTTGCGTTTAAGCCCTTCAGTACTTGGGTCTTTTCCCTTCTCTTTTTTTTTCCTTTGTTGTTGACTTCTTGCAGTGTTGTTAGTGAGGATTGAGGAGCTTACTTTGAGCATTGGCGATGGTGGCGCCAGTGGTGGCGAGCGCCACAGCCGTGGATAAGCCTTTCATGCTGAAATATTATTCCTTGCGACTGAAGACACGGCTTGTAGGCGGACTAGGCTGGGCGGAGGAGGAGCACGTATATATACAGGCTGTCTTTCCCCTTTCAATGCGGCTCAATGAGTACCGCGGAATTGACTCTTCGGGCAAGCATGGTGCAAGGTTTTTGCCGACTCGCGGACCATGTGGAGTGGCCAAGTCATTGCCGCACGCGATGCGTCGAGACTCGCGTGAACAAAGGCCATTACTTCTGCGAGTCGAGCGGGGATCGGCAAATAAAATACCAGGGTGGCGGCGGGCGTGTGGAGGAAACGCCAAGCGAGCGGGAATGAGGCCAGGAGGTCTGGGCGGGCGTCGGTTGCGTTGCATTAATTGGTGGATGAATCGGAGCGGGACAGACCGTCCGCTGTGGAGCGGTGGTTTGGCGATGGGGTAAAAGGAGGGGCACCGCCGGAGCGTTTCTTGGACAGCCGTCGGCTTTGCCGGCAAGCAGGGGTGCGCCGAAATGCAATCTCCCACCTTAAAGCCTAAACTCGGCTGCCCTTCCGAATTCGTGTCCGGAGAGCCAATACCGCTCCGGAGCTGTTGTTTCGCGTGTTTCGACGACTCTTGGGTCATGTTTAAGCTTCAAAAAGACCGGCATGTTCAGGAAACAGCCGGTGAGACCGTCATGGTCCACACCAGACCAAAGACAATATAATGGATGCGAGCTCGTCACCTTTGGTCTTGCATGATATGCTCTGACACACATCCAGATACGACATTCCAATGGGACCGCTGTACTTACACACGTGTTTTGAACTCACCGCCGAATGCAAACCCACCGTACCGCATCAAAACGGCCATTGAGCGGACCCATATACAATATATTTCTTCTTAGCATCGCGACATTATGCTCGACGTTGTTAGTGAGCTAAGATGGATTCAGCGTCCGGTCTCTTCATCACCTCGACTGCTTCAGGAAGGACTGCGTACAACCGAGCTGGCCCGTACGTAAACTGAACAAACTGGATCATGCTGGTTTGTTGAAAGGCTGACCTTGCTCTTTCTCATGCTCCGTACCTGAACAAATACACTCTTTTCGCCATTGCCTTCGTCCGATTCCGTTTTAGCCTTCCGGACCACAACCACTGCCGAACTGCTCAATTGTTTCCATTTCCATCATGCGCATATCCCAATCCTGACCGGAAGAAAACCCAACAAGCAAACCCCAGCCCAAAATCCCGCACCCACAGTCCTTCCCATCCGCCCACCATCCCTCCTCCACCCCAATTCCATCACGCCCCCAACTCCCCCATCAACTTCGCATCCACCGTCTCCCACGACCTCGTCACCGCACCCAACGGTATCCCCGTCCCATAGACATGCGGAAACAGCGCCCCGCCGCGGCTGGCCTCCCACTTGACCGCGTCGCCCAGCTTGCCCAGGTCGACCTCGGCGACGACGAGGCCTTTCTGCCCGGCGAAGTATTTGTCGAACGTCTCTTTGACCGTGTCCGCCGCCGACAGGTGGATGTAGCCGTCCGTCAGGTCGATCGACGCGCCTGCGAAGGTGCCGCTGCGTTGCCAGGACGCCCATTGCTCGGCCGTGAGGATTTTGAAGGCGGTGGGGAAGGGGGCGGGCGTGGTGGTGGTGGCCATGGTTGGTGGATGTGGTTTGCGGTTTTGTTGGGTGGGAGGGTTGGGGTTGGTTTTTTCGTGGGGCGGCGTGGTGGAGGAAGACGCGTTTTTGTCGCGGTGGAGCGGGGGAGGGGCACGGCACGGCGCGTTGTCAGCGCGGCGGAGAAAGGCGATGCGCTTGGCGCTGATTGGTCGTAAAAATAAGCCTAGTTTGTATGCGCCTTCTTCAAGCCAGGGCCAATAGCATTGGGCTCGGTGTGATGTGGATCAAATTGAATATCCACGACGATTGACACGGGAGCCGCATGGCGTCTTTCCGTTTCGTTGTAGATGGCAATGGCAATGGCGATTGCAGGGTGCTGAGTGAGCGGCGCTGGCACAAACCGCCGGAAACGTACCGGCCACTCTTCCGCGCCTCCCTCTTCTCAGCGTTGTGGAGACTACTATTTATTGTAGCTGGAAGGAGGCAGACACGTTAACATATTCTTGAGTGATGCTTATAGGAACATAAAGAAGTGAGAGACGACTCAAGCACTTCTAAAGCTCAAGCAATTTCTCCCGAATCTCCTGCGCGTTTAAGATTCAACCTCTATGCCGTATCGCCTCCATCGTCTGACAAAGTGCTTCCTCAAGTCTCCATTTATTCAAGACATGTATCAGTTCTTAATTTGCCTATCCTCATTAACGCGTATATCTGCCCCGTTTCATTTCTTTTTCTTCAACGTCAGGTTTAACGCGAGTATATTTGCTCTTTTTAAAACACCAACTATGCAATCTATTTCATTCGGTATCATAGCATCAGTAGAACACATGTCTTTAATCAGGTCGTTTTGCCATTTTTCATACTATATCAATGGCTATTAGCACGTACTGAAATTAGCACGGCGTCGTGCTTTTTTTAGTCCCACATTATTCATTGATTCAAGTGGACTGTCTAACAATTTGTTTTGCCTGCGCTCTTTCATCACTGGCTGTTTGGAATTCTCCACATCCATTCTCTCTCTTTCTTCACTACACCATCGTCCGCTGTATCTCTTATCGGATTGATATCTGTGCCATTTCAGTGCTTGCTCAAAAGAGCTTCAAATTCATAAGGCTGTTCCTGCTTGAGAATGTACTAACCTTTCTGGATCATGTCTCGCCACGTTGATCAACAAAGCTTCCTCACTACAACCAATATCTGTCTTCAGGAAATCGAACACCCATCGATCTCTTGAATTATTTAACGCATGTATAAGGGGCAGCTTCCCATTCGCGTCTTCGATCTCCAACTTTGCAGACGCGATAGCAAAGATGTACTCTCTGATAGGTCTAGATCCTTTTTCTGCAGCGTGAGAGAGTATGCTACGGCCATAGTTGTCAAGTATGTCGATCTTGGCAGATGCCTCTTGAACAAGGTACTTTGTCATCTCCACGTTCGAGGCTCGTAACGCGTGGAAAAGAGGTGTGTATCCGAGATAGTCCTGACTGTCGACTGATGCGCCGTGCTCTAGTAGAAGCTCCGCGATTGCCACGCAGCCCACCCTCGCAGCGACTGCCAAAGGTGTTTCGCCCATTCGGTTCTTATGCTCCACGTTTACAATTCCAGTATCAAGCTGATTTTTCCTGTCATCTGCCCTTTTGTACGGTGCAGCAATGAATAGTGGAGCTCGACTACGGCGGTCGGGGTAGCAAACATCAACAATATTCGTCCGATGTGTACGGCACGGCCGATACGCCAAGGTCGATAAATTAGAGCACCACGAGCTGTCCAGCGTTTTTTTCATTAAGATATCCACAGCTTTTTTCTGGTCGTATTCGATTGCATAGTGTAGTGGAGTCCTGCCGTCATTATCGGGCCAATCGAGATCGACAGTCCCATGATTTAGGCCTTCCCATATTAGTGTCTGTGCAACATCTCCATTGCCGTTTTGGAGTGCATGGTGTAGTGGAGTCTTGCCGTCCCTGTTAGGTCTATCGAGATTGACAGTCCCACGATTTAGGCCTTCCCGTATCAATGTCTTTGCAACATCTACACTGCCGTTCTGAAGTGCATGATGCAAAGGAGTCTCGCCGTTATTATCGGGCCGATCAAAGTCGACAGTTCCATGGTTCAGGCCTTCCCATATCAATGTCTGTGCAACATCTTCCATGCCGTATCTAATTGCGTAGTGCAGTGGGGTCGTTCCATCGTTGCGTGGATGATCGATATCGATACAGCCGCATTCCCGTGCCTCTTGTATCAAGAACTTGGTGGCATCGCCTTTGGATTTTCCAATCGCGCAGTGTAGTGCAGTGTTTCCTTGACCATCCTCGACAGAGCAACACCTTGGATCTTGCCTGAGAAAATATCTCAACGCACTAGTAATTCCCGATGCTGCAAGAACATGCGTAATTGATGAAGTTTCGGTCAACGTTAATTGATCATGGTCAATCATCCCTAGGAGTACGATGTCTTGCCAAGCACCGATTAAGTTAGTGTTGAAGAGATTTAGAAGATCTGATTGATCCCAACCACATTTTTCCACGGCCTCAAGATGGTGGCACAGATGTTCTGAGCCATAAACAGCTACCGGGATCGTCTTCTCCAAGTGTTCTCGCAGACTTCGTTGGATATCAATTCGACCAAATCGCCGGCACATGGACAGCAAGGACTCACAGCAATCTGGAAATTTGAAGGATCTCCTCTCATAGCCATTGCGATCAATTGCAGAATGAGTAGGATTAAATTCAACGCGCCTGTCTGATTTTGACAGAAGACGATGCGTCTCAATGAAATCCTTAGTATCTTCCATAACCATGGCCGTCATACACGTCCGTGATATTTGAAAGTGGCCGAGACCTTTCACCTTCATGGTCTGCTGAAGTGGCTCCAAACCGGCTATTTCAGAGCCAGCTAAATCCGCCAAACCACCTTCTAGTAGAAAGTCATACACAGACTGATGGGTGAATTGGACGATCTCTTTCGAATTTTGACGCCGTACCTCGGCCAAACCTCTTGATAGCTTTGTGACTGTAACAACCATCGCTTTGAGAGTTTGAAAATCCCGGTATTTGCTAGGCTCCACAATATCATGCTTTTCCGGTCCAAGCACGAGGGCATGCTTTATTGTAGCCAGAGTCAGAGGACCCTTCGAGAAGCAAAGCCATTGAAATAGCTTAAGCGTCAAAGCCTGTTCCTTCGGAGAATACTTTGCGTTTCCTTTGCCGTCAGGTCGATTTGGTGAAACCAGCTGGCTGTAGAATTGATGGAGATCTGATGGAGTCCTGGAAATTTGCTCATGAATGTCCACCATGGTGTCCATTTCCGTGAACATCCTGCCGACCTCCTTAATCATGAGATTGGCCCACTGGAATGTTCGGCCTGTTTTGCTAATGATCTCGTTTTGCACTTCTTTCAAAACTCCGTCCTCGATCCCTACACTTGGATCAGGCTTTAGCTTGTCGCTAACGAAAATGGATAGGTCCTCTTTGTTGTGCTGATCTACGTCAATTATGGGATTTTGTTCCTGTCCCACAATGACGGGATAGGGGCGACAGGAAAAGCAGATCCTCAGGGAGCGATGAATGCCATCCGTGGCCTTCTTTGCACTGTTCTCAATGCTCCGAAAGAATCGCATCAATTCCATGGCATTGACCTGTCCAGCTTCATCTAAGGCGTCCGCTAAGAGAATTATCGGAATCCCGGCTGAGATGGCCTTGAAAATAATAGATGATAGAAAGTCTCTGAGCTCCTGCATTTCCCACCCGAACTTTTCGCCCAGTCTTGATCGATCCTGGGCATACTTTTCGAATATGTCATGGCAGAATTGTGGGATCTCTGGCAAAAGCTGGTTTAACAAAACGCTGTAGAATCCAAAGAGGGAACGATGAACTTCTAAACCTGTGCCGTGGAAGAAGAAGGAAACCACTACTGGGCTCGCAATATTGGGGTTTTCGCAATCCAATGTATCGGAAAGATACTTCATCAATGATGATTTTCCAGATCCTGGCTGTCCTCGTATCCATAGGGTTCCGGTGAGACTTCTTTTCCATGTCTGGAAGATGGGGTGGCTCTCAATCCATTTGCAAGTGCCGGCTACCAAATCGATGCTGCGCTTCCGAGATTCCTGGTTTGCGATAGCTAAAGATCTCACGCACTCTACAATAGTTACTTAGTACTGGTAATGGATGATTTGATTTATGATTCACTAACCAAATTGCGCTGAAGTCAGAGGAACGCAGATTCTTCCTGAGACGGATCAATACCCTTCTTCCTCTCGGTAGGCAGATTCAGACTGTACCATTATTGTTCCTTGGAATATCTTCCTTGATGCGTTTCAAATGTCCAGACACCATTGCGTAGTAAGGGTCTTCTTGATGAGTAAACTTGACGACTTCAGAGTGCGTGCGATTGATCGGCTCAACAAAGTGGTGATCCTGTTCCGAGGAGCGAGCACGACCATTTGTAGCAGAGTGCGGATCCACGAGCAGTGCGTCCGGTCCCGTCATACTCCACCCGGAGTCCATCTGACTATGCTTAGCGCAATAATATAGATGGAAATATGAAATCCGTGCATACCAATCTCGCTGTTGGCGACTCCTTTGTCTCATAGTACCAGTACTTTGAAAACGATTGAGAGGCGATATCGAATGGTTCTTTTTGCCGGCGTAAGGTTTCTGAGGTGCCTTTGAGCGATTTCACAAGATCTTCATTTGGTTTGCCTTCCACCATGGGGATGAGCGACTCGATGTTCATCCCTAATGTCGGAACGGCAAAGAAGAGGGCTGCCCGTAAAGCATGGAGATTTGCCTTATCATCTTCTGCTTGAGATTCATGCATATTGATGATAGCCTTCCAAATTGATGTCAATTAGCACAAGAACCGCAAGAGACACTATTGACGTACTTGCTTGACAACTAAACCACCCAGACTATGTCCTATAAGAACGAGAGGCTTCACATAATCCTGCAAAGAGTCAGAGAAAGCCGATTAAGTATTCGTGGTATCTTACGTGTCTAATTGACCTGATTTCTTTTATCGACTGTTGTAACTGTATTCCAAGGTCCGTGATGTTCTCGAAGGATCTGCTATTGACTGACTCGGCATCGTAGCCGTATATAAAAATGCGAGATTGAGGTAGATCTTCGGGAAGAGCGTCACGAAGCCACATGAAGGACCTATCCTTGCTCTTAAACGACCCAAACGCATGGCCACCAAGACCAGATACGGCAATACAACTATGCCAGGTCAGCAGATTCCGAGGAATATGGATGTCTCTTCTTACTCCAGAACACAATTTGAGTCAGAACCAGAATGCAGAGGCGTGAACCCGCGGAAGTGGGTGTCCAGAACCAATTTGTCGTTCACCATGGAAACCCAATAAGTCTCTTTCGACGATCTTAGAAATTCAGGAGTTCTGTTGAAGCTGACCGTGGCGATTTTCTTCTCTGGGCGGCGTGGATTTGCTGCAAGCGAGTGTACCTCCACTCTTATCGATTCAGGTATGTCCCAAGCTTCCCGTAGCAACTTCGGGATCTCCTCAATGTTATTCTCGGCGCTTATTCCTTGAAGTCTATATGTCGTGGGTGATTTCGCCGTAGTTCCATCAGTAGATGTACCATGCTTGCGTTCATCTATGGAGTGGTCAAGTGAAACTGAAGGCTTATCGCCTACATCTTGCGCGTGAGGATTGGGGGTACCAGAGAGAAAACATAGGTGATAAAAAGCCCCTAGAGCGATTCCGAAGACAAGGAGGTTGACGAGTGCTGAAGCAAGCAATTCTTGCATAGCTCCGCGGATGGGGTGCGGTCGAAATGTAGTTGGAAAAACACGTGGGATAGGCGTTTCATTTATCGCTGGAGCTTACTCCCGCTAATGCAAGGGATATTCAGGGCCATCTTCCCGCGGATGGTATCTCATTCGTTAGTTCTCAGATCCCTGTCAAGAATCGAAGATGCCTTATCCTATGGGTTGAAGCAACCAGGATCGTCGGCGAGGCGCAGCAAGTTCACCGGTAGGCTTTTCACTGCCACTCAGGCTATTCAGTCAACTTACTGCTGATTGTTCGCCATCTCTCGTTTGTTGAAGCGAGTTGCGGCTGAATACATTACGCGCCATGCCCCATTATTTCGAGCAATTTGGCGCTCATCATTGGATGGCGGACGCGTCGAAGAACCCGCATGCGACGCGCTTACCTCCTCACCTCGACTTGACTGTGACGTGTCAACGGTTGCGACGCTGTTGCCTGATGCCACTTTCCTCTCTATCTCTCATCCTCCACGCCCGCCTAGAGCAAGATTTTTCCTGTGCGCCGACGGGGCGAAGTGGTCAGTCTGCCTTGCCGTATGCCTGAGCCAGCACGGGCGCGACTACTCCTCAAGGTCGTAGGGGTCTGGTGGCCGATGTTCGTGTCGCTCGGGCTGCACCACGCCTTGGCCAACAGTTTTTCGTGCTGTCGGGCATGTGGCACAGCACTCCCGGGATCGGTGTGGGGCCGCGTGGGTAGTGGGGTTTCTACTGCACGTGCTGGGGAATGAAGTTGCTACAGGGGTCGCATTGTGAGTTGACCGCGGCTCGAAAATTGAGGAAGACAGTGTGTTGGTGAATAACGTAAGGAGCAGAGAGCACGCGACCCAGGGGATATAAACTCTCTAAGCACAGGGAGCACCACGCTCGAAGTAAGGAAGTCTATGCAAAACAGCAGAAGCGAGATAATATGACTTGTTACACAATGAAAAGCGCTCATTTTGAGCCTCCGAAGCCTTCCAAAACTCACGCTAGGCATCAGCTATAGTTACCTCTGCTTCTCTCGTTCTTTCCACCCTTCTTTTTCCCAATACCCACTTTTGCCCCCAATTTCTTAGCAGAGGGGTACCAGTCCTACCGCTCCCATGGTCCATAAAAATTCCCTCCCTCTCCTCCTCAGATGGCGGAATCTCCTCCTCACCCGCACACCGCACCAAAGCCATCGAGTGCCACAACGAACCAACTGACGTCCGCCCGGCACGAGATCTTCCCACGCGCCACCGTCGAGGCGAACTGCCCGCCGGTGTGCCTGGCCGTGTACCCGGGGCAGCACAGGCGCGACTACGCGTCATCGAAGGTCGTCGGGATGCGGTGGCCGATGTTTGCGTTCGCGTTCGGCCCGGGCCACGTCAAGGTGGCCAACAACATGTTTTTCGTCACGGTGCGCATGCGGCCATGCGGCGCCCCGATCGGGGTGAGGTTGTATGTCCGGGAGAGGCTCGTGCTGGGGATGAGGGCGCTCGGGAACTTGCTTGGTGGTTGGGTTGTTTGTCGGCGTCTTGTGTTGTGCGTGTTGCATGCTCTCTCTCTTCTTTTTGTCCTTTTTCTTTTACGGGGCTTAGTCTTCTTTCGGGCTAACGTGCAGGGTTCTGTAGGGTGCCTACATGTGTAGGGATAGCTACATGTACAAAGACAGCTAGTCATCCTGACTAATGGCGCGTGCTATGGGCATGGTATTGAGATGAGGGGCCTACGTTGCAGCGCGGCTCGAGAGACGAGGAAGACAGTCTGTCCCGGGATGGTATGAGAAGTGGAAAGCACGCGAAAAAAAAAAAGAACCGTAACTGCTGCAGGAACCGAAAGGGAGCATATGGATATCACGTCCAAAGCAAGGACGTTTGAATAAACACTGTAGTGCGCCGGCAAGCATGGGGAAACCTTAATTCTTCCCCACCTAAAGTCTAATAAGTATATAATCCATAATAGAAATCTAATACAAAACAAAGGGTATACCAGAACAGCTCCTCTCCGCCATCCACAAAACGCAGCATCATCTATTCTCGCGCGCCGTCTCTACTTCAAACTCTCACACTCCCAACACCGGCCGGCACATCCCCCTCCTCCCACGCGTCCCTCACAAACTCGACCGCCGTCTCAAACGTAACCTCGCGCGCCCTCTTCTGCGCCTCATCCAACCACCCCACGGGCATCTGAGTCCACCCATGCTTCATGCCCTCAAACCGCTCAACCCTCAGATCCCCTCCCCTCCCCTCCTCCGCCACCTTCTTGACCCACACCTCGCTCTGCTCCGCCAACGAGTCCAGCTCAGGCAGCACGAGGTACATGCGGGCCTTTGGATGCAATCCGCCATTACGCAGATCCGCCAGGCCAGGCGAGGCGCGCGGGTGTGCCGCCTTATCGCGCGGGATGTACGTCGGGTGCAGGAGGTCGAAGCTGTCGCCCCAGAAGCTCTTCGTGAGGGGCAGCTTAGGCGGACGCGTGCGTTCCGAGGGCAGCTGGCGTGCATCAAACGACGGGTAATACAGCAGCAGCGGGATGCTCCTCGCAAAATCCGGCGGGATCCTGCTAGGCCAGGGCTTGTCCCCTACTTCCGGGCCCGGCTGCAGCGACAACGCGAGGTTCAGAGCGAGGTTCCCACCGCTGCTGAAGCCCGAGATGCAGAGACGCGAAGTATCCAGTGTGATATCCGGCCTCGGCGCGTCGGGAGCGGGGGGTTTCACGTTGGCAGCGATGCCGTCGCGCAGGGCCTTGTAAGCGGGCGAGGCCGGGTCGAGCAGGGCGCTGAGCACGTCCTCGCCGTCCTCGATGGCGGACGGGAACGGGTCGATGGGGCCGAGGCGGTAGTCGACCGAGATGGCGACGCAGCCCAGGTCGCGCGCCATCTTGGCGCAGAAGGGCGACTGCTCCAGGCACGACCCCATGACGAAGCCGCCGCCGTGGAAGTCGAGGACTACCGGGTAGCCCGCGGGCGAGGGGGGTGGCGAGGTGGGGACGAAGACGTAGACGGGGACGGTGTAGGCGGCCGGGTTTCGGGAGGGCAGCTTGAGGACGAACGGGTGCGGGCCTTCGGGCGAGGTGAAGCGGAGGGTGAGGTCGGGGACGGCGCGGGGGAGGCGCAGGACGGCGGTGCGCCATTGCACGTCGAGCGGCTGCGAGAAGAAGCGTTGTAGGCCGGACATGGTGGAGGTGTGGTGTAGTTCGGTCGGGTGGGCTGCGAGGTGGATGTTCAGGTTGTGGAGCTTAGGGAAGCTGGGCGAGGGAAATATAGGTGATCTACGACCAGGGAGCTCTTGCCACGACGCGCCATCGCCATCAAGGACGGCGGGCTAGAACCGGTCAAGCAGCTGCTGATGAAGACGGTGTGATTTTGGCCGCTGGATGACCTCATCATGCAAGATCGCTTGGCGCAGGGGCCGCCGATCTTTTCCACGTTCGGCCGCAACCTTCACCCAACTTCATCTTCTTGGTCACTTTGCATTTTCTCCTGCATCTCCCTTTTAATGTATGTTTCTGCCCGGTTGTGGTGACAGAATTAATGAGGCTGATTTGCATGATAGATAAATAATCCTTCGCTTTTCTTCACGAAAAAACAAACATATGTGGGGAGCTGAAGCTATCGTCCGGACGTGCATGTATAATTGTTAATTGTACATGCACATCCGGACAATAGCTTCAACTGCCTATGTCATGAACAAAAAACAAATTCATGCTAACCATCGGCCGCGAGAGGGGACTGTATCATTACTTAGCCGTGGTAACAATTAATGGGACTGATTGGCATGATGGATTCCTAAAAATAATCCTTCCCAACCTCGCTTCACGTGGAAGTTGCCATCTGGATGTTCCTGAATCATTATGAACTCTATAATTCCATCTAGACAAATGTTATAATACTTCTGACAAGCAGCATGACAGGCACGCTTTGTCTAAGGCTCACGGGTTGCCTGATTTGCCTGGCTTTCCCTGGATTGCTCCGACGCTTGCTACCGATCATTATTTCGTCCCGATCAAACCGGGCTTAGCTAAGCTTGTTTCGCGGTAGTATATTATCTCTCTCCGCCGCATTTATGGATGAAGTATCCTTTCTCATTTTTAAGTATTCATCAAGATCGGTAGAAACGAAATCAGCGCGTCCAACAACCACTTCTACAGTTTAAGCATCATACAAAGGAGGTATACATATATTATTTGATATCTCCAGTCACCTCGCCGCCGACACAACTGCACACATAACCTCTACTACTGTCTCGAGACGACCATCCACCCAATATCGCCTCTATCTATATACTCGTTAAGCATGCCATCGGACGATATACCCTTGGGAAGCGCGGCTCGCCGCCCTCGGAAGAGCGCGCAACCCCCAGCAGCAACACGCCGCCACCGTCAACAACGATGCCTTCCAGCCAACGACCTACTGTCGCCGCTCTGGAAGCGCCACTCAAGGAGCAAGAAGAGGACGCTTCCCAGACCGTCTCATCTCTCGCGAAATCCGCAATTCCCACATCCTCACCATCCTCGCTACATCATCCTCCATTTCCAGAGCCTTCGTCAGCCGCCTCCGCAACAACAAGGTCGTCTTCCACTTCGTCGCCTAGTCCCGAAGCTTCCAACTTTCCCCGCGCACTGCCAGCATCTCCAACCAACCGCCAACGCCCGCCGCTGCCCCCGCTCGGCAAGACCCACGGCAAACCCGGCATCGAGCGCGAGCGGACCAAAGTCCCCGCCTTCGAATACCGCTTCAGCAACCACCACGAGCCTGACGGCATCTTGCCCATCTTCACGGAGACGGTTCCGCATCTCCCTTAATCCACTCAACGCACCGCTCCCGCTTCTGCAGCGCGTCTTCGGCCCACCTTCCGCTCCCACTCACACAAAGCGACGCGTGCAAAAAAGGCGGCAAGTATATACCCCATCTGAGCAGCTTAGCGATGCATCGCCGGTATAGTTGCGGATCATCCGAACACATTCAAGGATACCTTGCTGAAAATCATCGACGGCTTGAAATTGACGGTGATGACGGATGAGTGGGACGAAATTTTGAAAGAGCGAAGCCACGAAGAGTTGGCACAGCAGATATACGAGCTTACCGAACCATCGTTCAAGAGTTTGCTATCATCCGGAACTACTCCCCAGATCGATGATCTGCTGAAATTGCCTTAGGTTAACTAGTTGCAGTTCGGCTGCGGGTCACTCTTAGCCAATAGTAGGGAGAGGGTACATTCGGAAGAGGCAGAAGGAGAAGACAAGAACGCCAGGAGACAGATGACGAAGAAATGAGACATTGTAGGGTAGATGAGGCTCCTGTCCGGACGGTTTTGTTCACATTCCTTATTCAAACGGTTATATACCCAAGCGGTAGCCAGGTACAATCCAATGCAATAAAGTACTTCTGGCATCGTGTGGTCGAGGTAGTACTGCCAGGCTTTAACCATCTGTTTATTGTTGGAAGCTTCTCTCTCCCAGAAGAGATTAACCCATCGTGATGATTACAAAAGCGGCGTGCCCAGCCTGACAGGATAGCTACTCTTGTAATGACGGAGGATCAGAAAAAGTGTCTCTGTGATAGTGCATTGGAGATGGGAAAGCGTCCATTATCTTATGGAGTAACAGTGAACCGCTGCCTACGGATCGTTCAGCACATGACTTATTTGTAAGTTGATCGGAAGTCTATAAGAGACATAATTGACGTAATTGGCAATCCGGTAAGCCACGGTGGACATTCACAGCCAGATTTCAGCTCCGAATTGGGAAGGTGGAAGGGTCCTGCGCCTGCACAGTGGGTTTTATATCGACGCGCGACACCATTCCTCCTCCACCCACCGCCTCCCGACCACCATCCGACCACCGTCAGCGCGATCGCGCCATCCAACATGGCAGAGGACGACATCCTCGAAGGGACGGTCGGCCCACCAGATCCGCCGTCACACAGCACACCTACACCCAATACCGACGAGCCAAACCTCACTCCGGATACCTCCCGCGCTTCCCGCAAGAAAAGGAAGAGGAAGAGCAAAGCACACAGCCCATCCAAGACGAACGGCGGCAATGATACCGAGAGGCCAGCAACTCCCCAGCCGCACGAAGGAGAAGAAAAGCCACCACCACCGCAGCCGCCCCCCTCGCCCGTCTCGCACGGTCAGCCGGACCCGCCTCGCCCGCCTCTCGGCAAACTCCAGGGCAAAGTCGTCGTCCTCAAGGACAGGGCCGAAGCCCTACGCTTCGCGGAAAAGTACAGCAACCGCCGCGACGACGGCGACGACGACGAGGACGAACCGAAAGCCGCCAGCATCCTCCCGCTCTTCACCGACGGGTCGGCGTCGCACCAGGTCAACGACGCCAACGACCACTACTGCAGCGCCGCCGTCGTGCACCGCGCGCACCCGCAGAGCGACGACTGGCTCGAGCACGGCTTCTCGCTGCTCGTAACCAAGCACAGCCTGAACGCCGAAGTCTTCGGGCTGGGCCGGGCCCTGCGGGAAGGCAAGGCATACATCGCACTGCACCCGGAGATGCAGATACACACTTTGTACATCTTCACCGACCTGATGACGTTCCTGAAGTCGATCTGGAAGATCGAGGCTGGGATCTGGGACGTCGTGGATCGCGGGTACTTGGAGGAGTTTCTGGCGCTCGACGCGGAGCTCGCGGAGGCGGGCATCCACGTCGAGTATCATTGGGTCCCGAGCCATAACGGCGTCGAGGGCAACTGCAGGGCGGATAAGGCGGCGAAGAGGCACCGGCCTGATGTCCTGTACCCCCACCTCTTCAGGACGCAGGCGCGTGCGACTAGCAAGCAGCAGAAGCACAAGGCGCTGGCGAACAAGGTGAAGAAGAGGAAGAACGATGAAAAGGAGAGTGCGGGAGTTTCCAAGAAAGGCAACAAGAGGGCACGAGTAGACTCCCAAGAGTAGCAACACTATTGTTGCGGTACTATAGATGACAATGACCAAATTTGATGTCTACAATCTCCAAGGTGTTGATCCTGTTTTCTCGGTGAAGTAGTTGTGAACGACATGGAAATGCCTTAAATGCACGTAGTGCTGGAAGCGAACTGATTAAAATGACGAGCAAGACCTACCTAATCCTATCACGGGAAAGCGCGGCGTAAACGTAGAGCTGACGATAGAGGGAAAAAAGGTTTTCGCAACGAGCAGTTTGCTATGGAGAAGCAAGGGAGCAGAAGGAATTTCATACAAGAGTGTGGTAAAATAAAGAACAAAAAGGGAGGGGCCACCCGAAGGTGACCATTTGGAAAACGCCCCTAATACGTGAGACAACCAATGCCAGTTACGGAATTCGAACACGTGTTCACTTCGGGTTCCTCCGAGGTAGGAGTCAAAAGTCCTCGCTTTTGCCTGTTCCCCCAACTAAGCTACAAGAGCTCATGGTACTGCTGGTGATGCTGACGCCACCCACTAGCCCGGCATATATGCTGAAACCCTACGCGTCACCCATAGCACTGCGAAAGTCACCGGCGCAATTGGACGCAGTGCGGTGGCTCACCTTTGTATCTCAACCGCACCGGAAGCAGTTCATCTAGATATGGCTCTCTACCAACTTCTGCGTCTGCGACAATTCACGAATATGTCGCGCGGCCCCGCTCCCCAGCCCTACCTTAGAAAAATAACACATGTGGGTAGTTGAAGCTATCGTCCGGACGTGTATGTAGAATTAAAAATTCGACATTCTCGTCCGGACGATAGCTTCAGCTACCCACGACATGAGCAAAAAACAAATCCACGCTAGCCATCGGCTGCAAGAGGGGACTACTAACCAAGAAGCAGGGTAGAAGAAGCCCGACACGTTGTCACCGCCGCCACGGGAACCAAGCCGCCGTTGTCACGCAGACATCCGGTCAAACACCACCTCCCACCACATGCTATCTATATGTGCCACCGAGAGCAGAAAATCACATCTTAACTCAGAAAGACAAAGCATTCTTCCCCGCTGAATGTCTGGCTCCATGATTCCAATTGTAACGCAAGTCCATGCAAATCAAGATAACTTTTCTATGTCCCTGGGGCGGCAACTATCCAAGCAAGCCAGCCGAACCCCACCAAATGCTCAGCAATGCGAACAAGCGACAACAAAGAAAACCCTGATGACCGTAACAACACACACACACACACACGCACACAATGATGTAGCCGTCACAAGGACGAACAATGCACGCTCCTCCGCCTCCCCCCACGGGCAACACAACAACACGGGGTATTACGCACACAAAAGTCCCTCCGTCCAGCCAAAACGAAAACACAGCACAAGACCTCCCCGCCCCGATCACCCCGTCCCTCTCCTTCCATGATACCCAATCATCTCGCATACCCAGGCAAAAACTCGCCCTCCCTCTCCCCCTCCGCCTCGACCGAATCGTCGTCGACAAAATACTCCATCATCCGCCTCGGCATCTCCTTCTCCCTGCCCCCCGCCAACCCACCACCGCCGCCTCCTCCCCCTCCCCTCGACCCAGGCGGACTCCTCAGCGGGCTCCTTAGCGGGACATCCGGCCTCGCCATTCCAGGACCATACTCCTTCCTTTCCGGGCCCCTCCCTCTGATGACCTCCCCACCAACGCCAAACTCCTTGTCCCCGCCACCACGCCTCCCCTGCGACAGCGGCGGCGAGCGCAAAGGCGGAGGAAGTAGATCATGGTCATCATCGTGGCGGTGGTAATCCCTCCTCCCATCCCCATCTCCCCCACGACCACCGTCCCTGCCATCACCATCATCGCCATGCTGCTGCTGAAACAACAACTCATTCCTCTGCTGCCCTAGCACGCGCTCGCGCAACCCACCGTAGCGCATCTCGTACTCCTCAAACTCGCGGCGCTGCGCCAGCAACTTCTGCTCAAACTGGTGCATGCGGACCTTGCGGTCGCGGTCGTTGAGCAGGCGGCCGTCGAGCTCGGAGATACGCTGATGGTGGCCGTACTGCTGCTGCTGTTCGACGGCTAGATTGCCACCACCTCGCAGCGGCGGCGACATCGACGGCGGCGGATAGAGTCCGCCAGCGGCAGCATCCCTGTTGTGCTCACCCGCCCGACTCACCCTCCCACCATCATCGCCACCACCGCTAACCGCCACCCCAATCGCGCCCTCGGCCCCCAGTTCCACCGCAACATCCGCATTATTCCCCTCCCACCGCAGTGGCGCGACCCAGCAGTGGCTCTGGCGCTGCGACGCCTCGCGGACGGACACGGCCGAGGGGACGCGGCGGGTGCCGGTGAGGCTGCGGGAGGGGGGCCACGGGGGGCAGTTGTCGAGGGAGGGGGAGAGGAAGTATGATGAAGTTTCGGGCGCCGCTGATGAGGACAACGACGGTTTGTATTTGATGCCCTCGGTGTCGACCGAGAGGGTCGACAGGACCTGCAGGATGCCGTAGAGCAGCAGCCAGCGGCCCAGGCGCGCGTCGGCCGCCGGCACGTCGCGGAGCTCGGCGGCGACGGATTTTTCGTATTCGAGGAATTCGTCGCGGAGGTCGTTGGCTGAAATGGGGTGGAGATTATTAGTTCCGTGTTGCTTGTGTCATGTAAAATGAAAGGGCTGAAGAAGAGGGAATGCGTAGTGTCAGACAACAGAGAAAACTTACCTTCCAGCATCATCCCCAATTTGTTGATGTTGGTTGCATCGCCGAAAGCCAACGAGATCTTCATCTGCTCAGAAGGATCTCGTGCGGTTACCACCTTCTCCTTCTTCCCAATGCCAAATATGTTTTTCTTCTTGGCCGGTGCGGCGGTGAGCGAAGACACCCGGCGTGGGAGAAGCGGGTACGGGTGCGGGATGTGAAGATAGGCGTGCTGATTGTCGAAGCTGATAAGCATATCCGTGATGGGCATACCCGGCAGATCTGGCGAGAAGATATCCGTCATGGCCGTCTTGCTCGCCATTTCCCACCTCCGCGTATGTCGAGCCTCGTTATCCGTCCAGATGATGTCGCGGTTGACGAGAATATCGTAAATAGCTCCAAAGTCCTCTTGGAGCTTCTGAATAAGCTCCCTGGTGACCCAGTGTCCGTGCTGATTGGTCTTCGGAGGCCACTGCTCATACTTCTGGGTGAAATATCGCCTGAGCCAGCCGCGGAAAGCCTCCGATGATCTGAAGGCTGGGCTATTGGCGACAACGTTGGGTAGATGCCAGAGATCCGGGAACGAGAAGGTGCTGAGCTTTTCCTCCGCATTCAATATCTTGATTTGCATGCCGTTGTATGCTTTCTCGAGATTGTGCCGCGTCACAGGCGAGAGCCTTTTGAACTCTGGGCGTTCAAAAGAACTTCGATTTAGCATCCCTACTGCGTGAACAAATGACTCGAGATAACCTTGGTCCCAGCCAACATCCAGCTTCTCGCTCCAGGCAAGCAAGCTGAGCGCATTCGTCAAGCTGCCTCTGACATCGTCAAGACGTCTCCCAACAACGTAATCGACGATTATTGCGGCGACGTTCGGGCGTCTGTTGGGTTCGTTCAATTCGTACATGATGTCCATGACCATTTGAAGCTCTGACAGCATTTCAAATAGATCGGTTCCAACGATGGGCTTGTTGTACAGCAGAGCGAGGAAGTTCCTGGTTGCGAGGTGGTGCCGGCGTTGTGCATGAGGGGTTTTGATGTACGACGGTGCAGGGAACCAGATTTCGTGCGTGACCTCGACCTCCTGGTTACTCAAATCTGCCGAAGATGCAACGTCGCTCTGGGTGCGTGAACGAGGCGGTGTTGGAAAAGCTGCAAGATGAGGATTTCGCAACAGTGGATTTCCTCCGTAGGTACTCTCCGAAGACCGCACGGATTGAGGAGCCATTTGTCGAGTGGGCGACATGACACGATCCGGGATGTCTCTTACGGATGATATTGTATCTTCGTCGAGATATCCCAGATTGGAAGAAGTCAGAGGGTAAGCTGGCGGGGAGCTGGCGGAGCCTGCGATGCTCGGCGGTGGGGAGTAGTCCTCCTGATCAACTTCGCCGTATGTGACGAGATTGCTCAAAAAGGACGACCGTGCCTCTTGAAGCTTCTCAACGTGGACACGCAGCATGGGACGGGTTTCGGTGTGGCTATTGCTGTCTTCACTGAAATAGACAAGGCAATTTCCGGAGGGCATGTTCATGTCGGTATCCTGAATTGATCAGCGTCAGACAGTGCAGAAAAGACGCAACCCACTCACATGCTCGAATCCTCTCCATCGCTGGGTTGGCTGTCCGTTTCCATGCCAAATCCTCATGTTTGCCCAGCCCTTTTCCCGGGATAAAAGATGTGGCGGCGCACCCTTTGGAGAAGCCAGGTCGGATTCGTAGCTGGTGTTGGAATGATGTGTCTCGGCGGTCGACTGTGCAGTCTTGGGCGGAACTCCACCGCCGCGACCTCTCGGGGCCGCCGTTTCCTTTCCCTTAACTGCATATTTCTTAGGGTCCTTTGGATCTGTGCTAAAAAGGCCGGGAGTGGCAGCTCTGATCTTGTCGCTCCCCCTCGATCTGTCGGAGCTGTGGGTGCTGACGCTCGCTGCGGTGAAGGATCCTCGACGGTGTGTTGAGGCGCCTCGAATGGGAAGATTCCAGCCAGATTCCGAAGGAGGCCTGGCGAGCTCTTCGGCAAAGTCTTTCGCCTCTTTTTTCTTCTCTGTCTTTTCGATGTTCTTCTTGATAGCCTTGCGGCTCGTTGCGCCGCGACCCGACATGGTCGCGGATTATTTCTAGTCGTTCAACCCTAATTCAGCCGTCTGACGGGAAGGCCAAAGTTACCAAACGATTGTGAGGGAGCAAAGCGCAAGTTCACAAGAATATGAAGTTGAGGCACGGTCGGCTGACGGCGAGGTAGGCTTATCAGCTCGAGCGATGATTTTCGGTGGGGCCAAGAAATGGAAGCATTGGCAGCCTGATGGAAGCAGATCACATGAATTCAAACAATGCTGAAGATCCAATTCGAGGGAGGCGCATGGATTCGTGAGCAGGCTCAATCCGTTTCCGGCGGAATGGATGCCAATGTATATGCTTGCTTATGCAATGAACTCGCAGGATGCAGGAAGAGGGCTGCGTTCAATTGGGGCCAAAACGAGGAACACGCGTCCAAACCGAGGGGAAATAGGCGTGAAAAGGAAGCGAAGGCAGGCCCTTTTATTACTGAGAGACAGGTGGTATGAGGTTTAAATACGGTCGAGTCAGACGGCGAAACCAGCGGGAAGGGTGAGGGCCGAATTGGGTTTATGGTTAGCAGCACAAGGCTGAAACAAGTCCGGGGGAGTGCCGCCCGTCGGGCGATCAGGCAGGCAGAGAGAGGGAAGAGGAAAGCAGAACGACGATCGACGACGAGATGAAGAAGAGCAGCACGCGCAGCGGAGCGAGTGGGCCAAGATGTATATGAGGCCGGCGAAATCCCTTGCGTGGCGCTCGAATTCGCAGGTTAACGTTCCACCGCATCCAATATGCGTGATAACTGACAGGGCACCAACACGGGCTGGCCGTGGCCATGCGGCGCAGGACAGGCACAAATAGGCCAGTGCGCGGGGCCGAGTCGCGACGAAGCAGCGCTGTTCGCTGGGCTGCAGAGGGCGAGCGCTGAGTGGGTGCGATAAGGAATTCCCCAGAGCGGCATGGTGTCGTGCCGGTGCGTCCGCCGGCCTCCGGCAGCCTACCACGAAAGGGGATGTCTCCGCGGCTTCTAGCGTTCGCTCCCGTCGGTTCGGCAGAGATCGCGCAGGGTCGTCTAACGGTGGCGTTCATATAATAGCGCGCTGTGCCTCGCAAAACAAATTGCCATCATTACCACCGCATCCTCTGTTTCGTCGCGCCTTCTCAACCTCGTCATGTCGCCGCGGGTGACGCGTGCCGCCGTGTTTCAGCGGCGAGTTATTCACCGGCCAGAGCGGGACGCAAACGCTGTGTGATGCGACGCCAGCCCTGCGTCAGCCGCTCGGCGCGCGAGAGGAGAGCTCGGCGGCGTCCATGGCGCAGGCGAGCGAAAGGATCGAGCTGACGGCAGTGCGACGGGGCCCTGACTTGTGGCAGTCACGCAGGCGGGAAAAAGCAATGTTGGCAGAGTCGCGACGTCTGTGGTGGTTGGTTTCGGGTGATGTGGAGGTGACAGCGGCGGGCCTGAGCGCCTGAGCTTCCCCCCGCAGCAGCTCTCCCGTCGGCCGCCCACCACTCACAGCCCGCGCAGCCTCGCTTCCACGCCGCGACCAGTTGTTCGCCAGCCTCCTCCCAGCCCTCTCTTTGCCCGCCCTCCGGTTTGTTCGGCGCCTGCAGCCTCCGCCGAAAATCTTGGTCTGGACGCTGCTGGCGGCCTTTTATTAGTGCTACGTCACTGTCCCGCCCAAATACAAAGCTTTCTTCCTCCACTGCCGTCGCATTGCCGTGCCTAACCTCCTCCTGGGTGCATCCCTCTTCCTCTAGCAAACATTGCTGCCCGATGGGCATATAACCACCACAGGCCTTTGTTTTTCCCGCCAACTGTCGCCCTCAACCAGCTCAGCTTTCCGACTCGCTGTTGACCGCCGCCGCCATGTTCTCCAGCTTGCTCTTCATCTCGACCCGGATCTTCCAGATCATCACCCTCATTCCCACTCTGGGCATGCTCGCCTGGTTCGTCCACGGCTACGTCTCCCAGAATGCTCTCACCCCGGATTTCATCCTGATCCTGTTCATCGCATCCGTGCTCGGTGCAGCATGGTGCATTGCGACGCTGGTCGCTTACGCGCGCGCTCGTTACTCGGCCCTCTTCGTCGCTCTGGTTGACCTGGGTTTCCTCGGCCTCTTCATCGCTGCCGTCTACGAGCTGCGCGGAATCGCCAGCGCCAATTGCAACAACTTCAGCAGGGACCCTTACTACATCACCCTCGGAGTCGTCGGCGGTCCTGGCCTCACCATCAACACCGAATGGTCGTTCCACCCGAACAAGGAATGCTCAATGCTCAAGGCCTGCTTCGCCTTTGGCATCATGAACTGCATCTTCTTCTTCACCTCCTTCGTAAGTTGCTTCGAGATGGGCAATTGCTGAACCCAGTACTGACTCTGCCGCCCAGCTCCTCGCTCTTTTGGTGCACCGCCACCACCGTGACCACGACGTCGTTGTGAAGCGCACCACGCACGTTTCTCGTCACAGCCACCGTCCCAGGAGCCGCGACTACGGCTACTCGAGCAGCCCGCGCCGCTCTCACCACAGCTCCCGCAGATACTACGTCTGAGACGACTCTCTTTCCCCGGACATAACTTTCGGTTTTTTTCGGCGCAGGCGGCATTTTGCAACGCAAAAGAATGCATCTCCTGCAACGACGTAGATGAAGCGGATCCTCAAGGCCTGCCACTGTACAGGCGTCCATTTGGCGGGTTGAATGCCCTTTTCTCTTCACGATAACGATTTGGCCATACGACCTTTAAATATACCCCGTAATGTAGATAGCCGAAGACTGTCCTAACTCTTTTGGGACAGCTATGATGAGCTACGAAGGCATGTAGTCTGCTTTTTCTCGTAGCGCCGGACTCCGCAAATGCGGGGCGCTACGGCTTGATCCAAATTTGATGACCTCTCCACGCTCTATCTCTTATCTCGATGCACAATAAAGCTCAAACTATCCAGATTCTCTCGTCTTTAGCTCTATCTCTGTCTGATTCAGCTGAGCAGGGTGGCAGGAATCACTTCTCCCCCAACCGCCTATTTCCGACGCGACGGTTCCCCGCTCACAAAAATGCGCTAAAGCGGCATCTCTATGGGAGATCAGGGACCGATGATATATTGCTCGCAGCTCGTTGGTGCGTTGCAACGGTCGGAGCGGCACGATCCATGTCGGCCATCCATGATCGTCATCATCACATGCGAAGCGCTCAGACCATAGGCTCTCCACGACGCTCATGATGACGAAAAGCACTGCTGCCATGGTTCATGGCATGTACTGTCAACAGAACCAATTCTTGGGGCCCAACAAGTTCCCGTCTTTCATAACTACTACTTCTGCCCCCCACAAACAACAAATCCCCCTTTCTCATCCGGAAGACTGCCCACTTCCAAATCCCTTCAAATAGCCTCCCTCCCCACCACCAAAGCCCACTCCAACCAACCAAAGCCAAACCGCACCCATGCCCAAGAAATCCCACTCCCAGAAACAACAACAGCAACACCAGCAACAACAAGCATCCCAAGACACCTCATCCTCCAAAATGCCCCCCTCCCCCAAACCCACCAACGTCGACCCCTCCGCTCCGTCGTCGTACGCCAACGTAGCCCACGTCGACCAGCACACGCCGCACGACGTGCCGCCGTCGCCGCCGCAGAGCACCATCGACGACGAGAAGGAGCGGCTGCAGCAGCAGGGGTACGAGCTGGTGGGGCGGGCGATCGAGGCGTACCCGCCGGGCAAGTCGTACGCGACGGGCATCGAGGAGGCGCCGCTGACGCTCGAGCACTCGCCCTACATCCCCGGCGACAACGAGCCGCTGCTGGACCCGGGCACGGCGCGCGCGACGACGGCCGCCAGTAAAGAAGCGCCGAATGGGACGGTCGATGGTGGGTGGGCGAGGAAGCATCAGGATAAGACTGTGAGTGCTTGCTGCTGCTGCTGCTGTCCTTGGAGTTCGCTTTTGCTTTTGCTTTTTGCTTTTGCTTTTTGCTTTTGCTTTTTGCTTTTGCTTTTTCTAGTGCTGGTGCTACTACTACTCCTATTCCCGCTCTTTGTCCCGTCACTTCACGATACCTACCCCACCCCCGCACAAACTAATTCTCAACACCCCTCACTGACGTCACCCACACAGGTCCTCCAACAGCACGTCCACTACTTCGACGCGGACCAAGACGGCGTCATCTGGCCGCGCGACACGTACATCGGGTGCCGGAAGTGGGGGTGGTCGCTGCCGCTGTCGGCCATCGTCGCGGCCATCATCCACGGCGCGCTGTCGTACCCGACCGTCCCCTCTATCGTGCTGCCCGACCCCTTCCTGCGCATCTGGGTGGCTCGCGTGCACAAGCAGAAGCACGGCGGCAGCTCCGACACGTACGACAATGAGGGCCGCTTCCGTCCGCAGCAGTTCGAGGACATCTTCGCCAAGTACGATGAGAACGATAAGGGCGGGCTGGATGTATGGGATCTGGTGAGGCTGTGGAGGGGGCAGATGCTGTTGTTTGATTTCTTTGGGGCGCTGGCGACGGCTTTGGAGTGTGAGTTTTACCCCCCTTTTCTCCCCCGTTTGGGTTGTTGCAGGTTGTC
The DNA here is from genome assembly GCF_012971845.1 of Lasiodiplodia theobromae. Lineage (NCBI taxonomy): Eukaryota > Fungi > Ascomycota > Dothideomycetes > Botryosphaeriales > Botryosphaeriaceae > Lasiodiplodia > Lasiodiplodia theobromae. Next base: position 777,843 of record NW_023336563.1, on the reverse strand, counting down.
CTTCCTGTTTGAGTTTGTGTGCATCACCGTATGTGTATGATGGCTGACGTGGATACGCAGGGTTCGCGGCTTACCTTCTTCTCTGGCCCGACGACGGCATCTTGCGCAAGGACGAAGTCAGGCGCATCTACGATGGCAGCATCTTCCAGCACAAAGCCGACGAGTATGCCAGCAAGAAGCGCAAGCAGCAGAAGCAAGGGGGTGCTGGAAGGAACTTGAGGAAGCAGGCTGGCGCTTGGTGGTCTCAGACTTCGGCCAAGGCTGCTTAAACAGTGTCTTACACCCCTGCCCCCAGGCGAGCCAACTCTCAGTCGGATCAAATACGGCCCTATTCAATGCTTATCAAATAGCAAGCAGATCTATCAAAAGTAACAATCAGGTAATACAAAATTTAGTCTATTTATCATTACATTACGGCATGTCTGCATATGTTCAAGCTGACAGATATCTTAAACTACTGGCGGTGCGGTTGAGAGCGGCAGTGCGTGGCTTACCTTCTATTTCAATGCAGGAGATGGCAGCTCCGAAGCAAATCCTCTGCAGGATTTGTCGTCCGCACTCAACCACAATCCAGATACGGCCAGCTCATTGGTGCATCTTCCCTGACCCCAGAGATTTCATTATCCAGATACCAGTGAGCCGCACTACCATTTTTTTCCTTTGGTTTCTCCTTCCTCAGCAACTTTTTCTTTGGCGAACCCGAGCAAATAAGGTAGCACTGATTGAGGTCCCGTCACTTCAGCCGCATGCCATCCAGTCTGGGGCTCGAGCAGTTCCACAGGCACCTCTACTTTCGTCACTCGATCAAACAGCACCATAATACGCTCTCTTCGCAATCAACCATCCCCACAAAACTGAGGAGAGACTCCAGGAACATTCCAATATACACAATTGAAATTCTTTACAACAGTGAGATTTTCGATAAACCAGGGAAACCAGGATCAGGCAGAAGAGCTCCTGATTCGACTCTTCCACTACTGCCATTTCTTCCGAGGTCGAGTGCCACAACAGGCACAGATTTCCCCATGGGTGGTGGTCCCGCGAAAACCATCACAAGTCGCCACTGAAAGAGCCCAGGCGTAAATCACTTCCATAACATGTCCATCGAAAGTGTCGGCGAGACTTCCAACACGGTAGGGTTGCATGGACAGCTTTGGCAAGGCTCAATGCCAAGCTATGCATACACTGCAATATCTTGGTACATACGCCGATGTTGAGGGGGAGCAAAGTGATCAGCACCAATGAAGGCGCTTGAGAAGCCCACGATGGTCGGCCAACCTGACGTAGCAGTCGCACATGTACGTGAGCTGATCTCCAGATATCTAGCCGCATTTCCAGCTACTTCTGCCGACTGGCTCGCTGAAGCTGGGCGCGCCGATCCCGTATCGCTAACGTCGTACAGAACCACAACATCAAGCATCGGCCCGCACCGCTAGATTGTAGTAGGGAGTAGATACGATGGAAAAGATGCATCGATCCGTATTGCTAGTACCTACTGAGCAGCAAAGCATGCCTCTCCCCGGGCTCCATCCCTCGCAAGTGCGCATTCCACCCCGTCGTCAGCGCCGCATACGGCTTGACGATCTGCGGCCCCAGCCTATCGTAGAGCGCTGTATCCCTCGCCAAGGCGTCGATGCTCTCCTCAACACTCTGCGGGATCCGCGTCGTGATACCCGCCTTTTCCCGCTGCGCCTGCGACAGCTGCGCCGCGCCCTCGACAGGACACTCCGCCGGCAACTCCATCCCGCGCTCCAGCCCGTCCAAGCCCGCGGCCAGCATCGCCGCCATCACCAAGTACGGATTCGCCGTCCCGCAGACGCTCCGGACCTCGAACCGCGCCCGCGTGATCCTCCGCAGCGGCGTCTCGCGGTTCTGCGTGCCCCAACAAACCCATTCCCCGCAGCTGTGCATGCCCGCCTTGACCCTCTCATAACTCGCATCGAGCGGCAGCGCGAAGGCCGAGATGGCCGGCAAATGCGCGAGGATCCCGCCGAAGAAGGCCGCCGCCGTCTCCTCGTCCTCGACCTCGCCGTCGCCCTCGGCCGGCCCGTTCGCCGAGAGATGCACGTGGGCCCCCGTGCCGTGCTGATCCGGATGCGGTCGCGGGTGGAATGTGGCGGCGAGGCCATATTTCGCTGCCGTGGCGGCGATGATTTCGCGCGCCGCGACCAGCCCGTCGACGGCCTGCAGCGGCGGCTGGGGGCCGAGCACGAACTCCCACTGGCCCGGCGCGGCCTCGGCGTGGAACTGGTGCAGGTCGACGACTCCGGGGCCGGCGTCGCCCAAGGCCTGGGCGATGGCTTCGATGGCGTCCAGCATCGCTGCGTCCGCCGCCGTCATGGTGCTCCAGCCGTGCTGCTGGTGCTGCTGCTGGTGGTGGTCCAGCCTGCTGCTGCTGCTGTCCGTCGTCGTCGTCGTCGCCGGGGTGAGCACGACCTCGATCTCGAAACCGGCCAGCACTCGGATGCCGCGTTGGGCGAGGAGCTGCGAGCAGAGGTCGCGGATCTTGCTCCGCGGGCACTCGGGCACCGCCGCGCCGCGAGAGTCGACCCAGGACGTCATCACCTCCAGTCGGTGCGCGCTGCTGCTGCTGCTGCTGGCGGCGGCTGCTGATGCTTGGGGGTACGCGGTCGCGAGTTCTGGCTTCAGGTAGATGGCCCCCGTCAAGTTTGCTGCGACGTGGCCGTGGCGCGTCATGGTTGTGACGAGCAGGGGCACCTGCACCATCTCTCCTCGAGCCATCATGGCGACGAATCGCGCCACCGGCAGCATCCGCACCAGGTACAGGCCGTTGTATGGCATGAACCGCAGCCAGACGTATTTGACTTCGGGTGCTAGGCGGAGCTGGGTTCCGTTTGCTTTTTTTTTCAGGCGGTCGTTAGCAGGAGTGCCGAGTTTGAAAGGGATCAAGCACTTCTTACTCTTCTCCATGGCGGAAATTCTCTTCCGAGCTAAGTCGTGTAGGTGATATGATCTAGTCTTTGAGTTGATGGCTGCTTTGCAATTCAGCACAGCAATATATATTCCTATGGATAATCTGTTCCGTCTGTCCCGATCGTCAACTGCAATCTACATGCACGATTATCGTGCAGTGCATGGCATTTCATGATACACAAGATATTCAATAATGTAGGCGTAGCTTATGTTGTACAACAATAGGTTGAATCTACGAAACCCGAAGATCGGCAGGTTGTAGTGGTTCATCTCATGCATTAGAGGATTTCCTCCGCAGATCCACTACCACCTCCACTTCCACCTCCACTCGGTCTAGCTCTTTCCAAATTTAGAAATACAGCCCCCTCTCGCAGCCGATGGCTAGCGCGAAGAATAGCAGGGCTTTAGAACATAGCGTAACTATTCCCCAGCTGTGCCTTAAAAAAAATAACATATGTGTGTAGTTGAAGCCATCGTCCAGACGAGAATGTGGAGTTAAAATCATACATACGCGTCTGGACCATAGCTTCACTTACCCATCCCATGGGCAAAAAACAAATCTACGCTAGCTATCGGCCGCAGGAGAGGAATGTATGCTGAATTCCAACCCTTGCTAATAGCTAACTACTCATGGTGTTGGATTTCTCGACCAATAGATAAGCTTCGATAAGAGCCTATGGACATGGTCATGGTAGTAGATCTGCAGGGCGGAGGAGATAATTCGACCTCTCGCTACTACTGGCTCTTCATACGACCAATGGCAAATAGTGGCTACATTTGAACCAAGGAAGGTGGGGTATACTCAAGGCTGATGCGCTGGCCTTCCCTTTTGCGATTCGCGCATAAATACGGGCCGCAAGTGTTTCACTTCAGCTGAAAAACTTCCACGGAGCTTGGATCTTTTAAAATCAACATTTTCGCCATTTCTGTCTCATTACCCCTCCCCAAACAGTTACTTCTTGTTCCACTCTTGGCAGCTCCATATTCTTCATTTGACTGTGAATAGCCTGATCATCTGCAATTCGTCATGTTCCGTTACTTACTTCGAGAATTTCACGGCCTGCTTTGGTGCTACATCGAGGCGCTGATACGGTTTTTCGCCGCCATCATTGTGGTAAGCTGGTACTTACTAATAGACGGGAAAGATCACGTTGTAATGATATCCGTAGGATTGTTTTCTTCCACCATTCAAGCACCAACGCCTTCAACAAAACGACAAGTTTTTCAGACTCGTGACAATTGAGCCGCGTAAATGGGACTTCTTGATCCGCTGCTCTGTTGAAGAGGTAGAGATTGATAAGAAGATCAAATACGAGGCTCTATCATACACCTGGTACATCGACAGAGACATGGGAAGCCCCATTAAAGGACGAATGCGGACAATAATCTGTAACGGAAAAAGGCTCAAAATACACCAGAATCTATACAATGCGTTGCTACAGCTACGAAAGATGAATAGAGGCCACCGAATCTGGATCGACGCCATTTGTATTGACCAAGCAGATGGCAAGAACATGAGCGATGAAGAAACAAAAGAAAGGAGGGAAGAGAAGAGTGCACAAGTCAGAATGATGAAAGCCATATTTGGCTCTGCCACAACAGTCATTGTTTGGTTGGGAAGATCTACCATCGTTACCAGCATGGCTGTAACGTGGGTACGATACTGGGTTATGTCATTGTCAGAACCAGAAAAGCACAAGCTCTTGGCGTCATATCGGGAGTTTGCGAAGAATCCTCGCAACTACAAAGCAGGTTTTCACCTCTTGAAGAACTGCTGGTACATTCCGGCTTTTCACTGGATATTCGGCCGGGGTTTCTTCGAGCGCGTGTAGACGTTGCAAGAGGTGGTTCTGGCGAAAGAGATGGTCTTTCTATTGGGCGATCAAGAACTCCCCATCCTCGAGCTGGCCAGTAAACTTGAGTCCACAGAACTTAGTTACAAAAGGGCCGAATCGCACAAGAATGGCCCGGATCTGCTTGCTACTTCTTTCAGCCTAGCACTGTGCAACCTCAAGTTTGCACATGACACCAGACAACAATTTCTAGACGGCACACCATGTCCTCTGGAAGACGCCATCGAAGAAATCAGAAGACGGAAAACTACCAAGGCTCACGACAAATTCTTCTCTGTTGTATCAATCTCTCCTCCGATGGGATATAAAATAGACTATAAAAGGCCGATTATTGATGTCTATTGCGACTGCGCCGCGCAACTCCTTCAAGGCCCCACCGGCATTCAGCTCCTCTCACTTGTTGGCCAATTGAGATACGGGTGTACAAGTCACTCCAAGTTTCCAGTCGCCACTACCAAACGATTGATGAAGAACATCGACTTGATCCCAGAACTGCCATCTTGGGTACCAGATCTCATCACCGAAATTCGGCCAACTCCCTTCCGCCACCTTCTATGGCAGACCAGCGCTGATTACTTCAAATCAACTAAATCAATGGGGGCTGAGTTCAGCCTTCACCGCGGTGGTCGGTCCCTGCGAGTCAAAGCAACGATCCTTGATGTCATCGAACACACCGGAGATTGCTTAGATGTTCCAGGACTTAATGTCACTTGGTCCTTCTTATGGCTTCCCATGCTCATAGGAAAACACTACCGGCCCACGGACGAAGACACAGTCTCTGCTTTTTGGAAAACTCTGGTTTCTGGAGAGAAATATGCCATGAATTGGCGTCATGAGGAGCTTCTCCTGGAACTCACTAATAAAAACTTCACCGAGTGGTTTGCTGTCATGGCCGAAGAAACACCCTACTATGGACCAAATTCTGGCAGGCATATACTGGCAGAGAACGACATGCAGTTCAGCATCAGAGAGTACATAGAACTCTGGTACGAACCTAACTTTATTTGGTCCAACATCGCACGCAGGGCTATGGCCAAACGTAGGATTAATGTCATTAGGAAATTCATCGATATGTTTGATTGTCACGAGTACCCTCTTCGTAAGACAATTGAGGAGAGATACGAACGAAGGCGCCAGCAAAATTTCCACGAAGCCAGGTATTACGTCGGTTTTGAGCCCCGACCTAGCGAATCAATCAATCCTCCAATTTACCAGAATGTGTTCGAAACGCGATATCTGCACCGTCGTCTATTCCTGACGAAGAAGCAATACATGGGCACCGGACCTTGGACGATTCAGAAAGGAGACGTTGTCATGCTTGTTGCGGGGGCAGAGCAGCCTTACATATTCCGGCCATCATACAAGGGCAAAGACACCTGGGAGCTCATCGGGGAGGCTTACTGTCATGGCTTCATGTTCGGAGAAGCTCTAGATCGACCAGATTTGAAGTTCGAAATGAGAGAGATTGTCTAAGCGATTTCATTTTGGCTAAGCAAAGTTTGACGATGGTGAAGGGAATTCTCGGCTGCTTGTGAAGTGCTTCTGAATGGTTGATATAAGATTCTGTCATTGAGTATTCCGTATATTGAAGCTTCTATACAATCATCAAAATCCTCCACATCTTAAGCCGCCATATCCGCCAATTTAAACTACCCAATGTACCAAAGAAAGGTAACACATCTCTATCAACTTTTCATCCACCATTATCTCCATGGCTACCATTTCGCCCTACAGCAGTTCCAGCCGGAACTTTTTCTTGTAGTCATTCGGCAGCATGAGATCCCTCCAGGGGATTCCTTGAGCTCCTCCACCCTGCTTTCCCAAGTAGGTTCCTGTCTGCTTCCTCGTGTTCCAGACAACCGTAGATCTTTCTACCGGCTTTGCTAAGCTCAGGGAAGAGACAGCAGATTGCCATTCCTCATCACCCGAAGAGTTTTCCTGCTCAGCAAAAGCATTCCGTCGGCTTGACGGCTCTTCCTCCTGCGGCAGAACCGCAGCCTCAACCGCACGCTCCTTACCCTTCCTACTCCCCTGCTGCTGACTTCCTCCCGCCACCACCAGACCCCTCGCACCCTCATCGACCACCACCTCGCCATCAGGCAGCAACCCCTCGATCCGGACCTCGCACATCCTCGGCGCCATCGTCTCCCGCAGCGCCCTGACGAGCCAGTCCGCACCCCACACCGCCCGCAGGCCGGTCTGGCTCGCATAGTCTCCCCGGACGAGGCAGACCACCCGCCCGCCATAATTAGTCGATCTCGGATGGGTGTCCCTGCTGCTTCCAGCCCGCTCGTCGTCCTCGACCCGCATCCATCTGAAGTACCGCTTCCCCTCGCCACTACCGCATCCCTCGCCCCCTTCGATCCGAAGCACGAAGCTTTTCAGCCCCTCCAGCACGTCTTTCGGCTGCGCAGCGGAGCCGACTCGCAGCGAGCGGCGGCGCTCGTCTTCCTCCTCTTCATGCTCCGTCTGCTGCCTCTTGTCTTTGGGGTGCGAGTGGTGGTCGTGCTCATCGCCGCCCTTCTTCTTCCTTTTTCCGCCACGCAGCCGAGGAGGAAGGACTTTCTTCCCTTTAGTCCAGAAGCGGTGGAGCGGCAGCGTCTTGTTCTTCTTGCTGCTCCACCACCGGCGCAACCACTCTGGTAGCTGGCATCTGCGCCGGCGCCACCACTGCGTCTCTTCGGTCGTGGCGTCATCATCGTCGTCGTCGATGGAGAAGCCGCTGTGGTTCGCTACCGCGTGGTTGATGTCGTAGTCGTCGCCGCAACAACCACCGCCGTGTTGATGTCCGCTGCCGTGGTGGGCGTGTCTCTTGTCCATAGCCGCTGTGCTGTTGTGGTTGTGCGCCGTCTGCCGCTTCTTCTGCTGACTGCGTCCTCGGCGCTTGTGAAGGGACGATTCGCTCTCGGCGAAGAAGAAAGAGGAGCTCGTGTCTGTTGCGTGGTTGTCGTGGTGGTGGTCGCGGCTATCATCGTGGCCGCAGCAGCCATCCGAGCAGCAGTCCTCGTCCACACTGCTACTGCTGCTGCTATCACTGCTGCTGATACTTCTGCTCTTGCGCTTATGATGTGCATGACCACATCCACCGCCTCCACAACGGCTCCGGCGCCGCGGACCCTCCTCATCCTCATCAACGCGCTGCAGACTCTTACCACGATGCGGCGCCCGGTGATGCCCACGCCCATGCCCATTCTTTTCCCCACCACCACAGCAATCCTCATACTCGACCCCCTCGTCCCCTCCGGAATTAAGCATCATGCTCCGCAACCCGCGCGACGCGACGACAGCATGGCGCGGCGTGAGCGCCTCGAAAGCATCGAGATCAGTCGTGCTCAGCACGAGGCTGCCCAAGAGCGGCAGGTAGTTGGCGTGCAGCGTCTCAAGGAAGCGGAAGAGATCGGCGGCGGAAGTGAAGTGGAGCGTCGTGAGGCCGTGGAGGGTGCGCAGGACGCGAGTGGAGAAAGCGCGGTTGACGGACAGGAGGGTGGAGAAGGGGATGGGCGGGGGAGCGGAGATGATGGAGTGACGTTGGCGATGGTGAGGGTGTCGGCGGGAGAAGCGGACGCCTGCGTCGTGGCCGTGGCTTTCTCCATGGTGAAGACGGCGAGCCTGGAAGCGCTTCTCGTCGCCGCCGAGCCACTCCAGCCGCAGCTCGTCCGGCTTGCCCCACGCGAACGCGATGATAGCATTCTGGATATCCGCCGGTAGGCGTGCCCATGGAAAGAACGTCTGGCCGAGCTCGACGCAGGGAGTAGTATTGGATCGGACGTTGTTGTCGAGCACGTGGTAGAGGTGCGCGCGCTGCACCCGCTCCGCCACCGGCTTCAGCATGTCCCGCCGCTGGTCCTCTGCCACCCGCTCGAACCACTTCTTGTCCGGCACGTACTTGCGCTTGCGTTTGATGAAGAGCTGAGGCCGACCACTGCTACCGCCGCCGCCGATACGGCGCCGGGGCTTGGGCCGCTTGAGTTTGGCTTTGATCATCATCACTTCCCAGCTGCCTGCGGGGAGTACCCAGTATTCGCGCGTGCGGTTGTAGCGGAGGTGGTCGCTTTGGCGCGGGATGATGCGCCCGCGGAAGGTGGTGAGCGTGTCGTCGAAGCCGTTGCCCCAGGCTTTGAGCCTCCGCATGGCTTTCGCTTCGGATCTTGACGGGTGAAGCATTTGGTTCAGAAACTGTGGAGCCATGGATGCTGATGAAGAGGCGGAGGCCTCAGTGTGTCGAGAAAGGTGTGATGATGGGAGTGGACACAAGGAAAGTGGTGTTGAAGTGATGTGTATACGCTGGCAAGAGGCGCGGCGCTTTTGATCCATGGATGACTGCACCTGACACTGCCTCTTTAGCTGCAGTCCAACAAGGTGCAGACTGTCATTTGGCAGAGATTTCATTCCGCGTTCATATCGCCACTTCCTGAATTAGTGCGCAATACGTGCTTTTCTTGAAGCAAGCCAAAATTGTTCATAAACACTGAGATCGGATCAATCCGAGAGAAACAACTGAACATCAATATTCCGGAAACACAGAGAGACCTACAGAGAAACTCAATTAATCATGCTCCAGTGAGCGCAGACTAGCTGTTATGACTGCTACACTGCTCAGAAAATACGCCCAAAGCAGTTTCCTGGTACACGTTTCAGTGAACATTCATGTGCGATGGAACAGGTAGGGAGTTATTACCCTCGAAGCCCTTGTCTTCCAAAACACACCGAGCTAAATCTTCTCCAAGTTCATCATGCTGAGACCCCCAAAAAATTCCACCTATCCGCAAATCATCCCCCATCTCTCACCTCAAGCACAACTTGGTCCCTCCAACCCTCCCCTCCAACCAAGCCACCCCTCCCTCCCCTACACCGCCCTCGCCTCCTCCCCCGCCCACGCCCTCCGAATAACCTCCCTCACCCCCTCCCTCTCCACCGGTCTCGGATTCCAATACGGATTCCTAACCGCGACATCCGCCACAACATCAATCCCGCTCTCCTCCATGCCCAAATCCCTCAACGCCCTCTTGACCCCCAACCTCCCCAACAACACATTCAACCCCCTCACCGGGTCCCCCTCGCTCCCGGGCAGCGCGTCCGCCAACCTCTTCAACGTCTCCTCCGGCAGCGCAGGCGCGTTGTACGCGAGGGCGTGCGGCAGGACGATGGTGTGGGTCTCGGCGTGGGGCAGGTCGAGGGTGCCGCCGAGGGCGTGGCAGAGCTTGTGGTGCAGGGCCATGCCGACGCTGCCGAGGCAGGTGCCGCAGAGCCAGGCGCCGTACTGCGCCGCGGTGCGGGCGGCGGTGTCGGACGGGTTCTGGATGATTGTCGGGAGGGAGGTGGCGAGGGCCTTTGTGCCTTCGAGGGCGAGGAGGGTGATGATGGGGTTGGTGTTGCGGGCGTAGAGGGCTTCGACTGCGGGGGAGGACGTGTTAATAAGCCTTTGTGTGTGTGTGTGTGGCTGGAGGGGCGAGACGGGGGGAGTCCTGGGGATGCTTCTCTCTCCTCAGAACAACATACCAGCATGCGCAATAGCATTAACCCCACTCGTCGCGCTCAGCCCCGCCGGCAGCGTCATCGTCAACTCGACATCGTAAATCACCGTCCCGGGCAAGATCTTCGGATCACTCCTCGTCGTCTTCGCTTTCTTCCCGCCTTCTCCCTCCTCGCTCGTCTCCCCCAGAATCGGCGTCATCTCGCTCCCCGCATACGTCGTCGGCACGCACACGTGCGGCAGCCCCGTCCGCACCGCCAGCGCCTTGCCGAGCCCGATCGTACTCCCGCCGCCGACCGACACGACGGCGTCGGCGCGTGACTGGCGAACAACGTCCAGCGCGCGCTCGGTGACGGACGTCGGCGTGTGCATGGTGGCTTCGGCGAAGATGCCGGCGGGGGTGATCGGCTTATCGGATTCGGAGGAGGAAGAGGCGGCGAGGATGAGGGATTGGAGCGACTGCGCTTGCGAGAGCTGCTGCGGCGTGCTGAGCAGCAGCGGTGCCGAGACGCGCAGGCGGGCGAGCTCGGCGGGGAGCTGCTTCAGGGTGCCGGGGCCGAAGATGACGCGGGCCGGGTTGGCGTTGTACTCGAATGGTTGCATGGTGGTGGTGGTGGTCGTCGTCATGATGGTGGTGTTTTTGCTGTTGCTGGAGAGGAGGAATTGGGTTCTGGCATCTTGAGAGAAAAAACGCCGTGCGGGGTCGTGGACTGATTTTGTAGACAAGTCGGACGTGGAGCAACTTTTTCTTTTCTGCTGCGGAAGAGGGGTGCGGCTCCCGTCTGCCGATGACGACGATGGAGGGGCAGTTCGGGAGTGAGGTACCTGGATTGATGTGGGGAACAAAAACCCCTTCCCGACACCCCACCACCAAAGGGGGCCGTGACTTCTGCCGTTTGCGCCATCCGATTCGCTGCCGTCTTTTCGTACTTTGATTTCCTCTGCTATGCTAATGCTGACAAACGTTCAATAGCACCCTTCGCGCGTGATTTTTTTTCTTTATTTTTTAAAATCAAAGAATAGCTGCAGAAAGCTAACCGCGGTTTAATTCCGCCCTCCCTCAACCTTTAAATAAAACAAATGATTTCTAATGATGTTTTTGTGTTTTATCATCCAGCCTTTGCATGCGAAAATTGAGTTTAAATCTACCAGTAACCAGTCGCTGCTCCACCTAATCCCCAACGCTTTGTTCTAGAACATTGATCCCAAAGAACACTCTACCATGTATTCGCGCTAAGCGTATAGCGGCAAGTCTTACATTGTGTACGGTTGCCAATAAGAGGACGCACGAAAATGACTTCAAAAAGAGACATGTTACTTCGCGTTGCTTCGAGAAAAGAACGTTACTTCGCCCAAGCCTGGTACTCGTACCGGAAGACTGGCACCCTAACGGTGTCAAGCGCAACGCCGCCACGCAACGGCGCCTTTGCGCACCTGAGACTAGCTACACCAAACGTCAAATCTGAAAGGCATTGTCCGTGAGACAATAAATACCTGTAAAATTGGTAGTGCGATCGCATTGCTACCGACGAACTGTAACATGAATTCGAGGCAATGCATCACATGGACAAGCGATGAATGGCAACAAAAATATCAATAAGAGCCAATCCATTTCCTTTCTCTATGTAGCAAGAGGTGGTATCCTTCCGTAAGTCATTAATAGGGGTGGGTAGTAAGCAAAAAGAGCAAGAAGAAAGCAGTCTATCCCGAGCCACGCATCTGTAAGCCCCGCCCATATGCAGTGGTGATCCCTATTATCCCATGCCAAGTCTGAATCCTTTTGTACTTTTTTGATCAGGAGCACCAGGCGCCGAAACCTCTGTGAAAAAGAAAAGCACGAACCCACCAGAACCTCGTATCGTACACGCCTCTTCACTTCTCCTTCTGCAGGCTTACGCCCACTTGCCAAGCAGGGCCATCAGGCCGGCGCCCAAGCACATCAAGACGAAGGCAGAGATGACCTTCTTGATGGGAGCCTTGGCCATGCTCGGGGAGAACATGAACTCGTGAGCCATGAGCTCGACGAGGCCGGTGTAGATGAGAATACCGGCCGAGATGGAGTCGAAGACGCCGTTGGCGATGAGCGAGGTCTGGCTCTCAGGGGCGAAGCTGCTGCGGACACCGAGGCCGATGGCGATGGCAATGGGAGTCGAGATACCAAAGCCGATGGCAAGCAGGTAGGGGGTCCAGCGCTTGCTCTTGGGCCAGGGGACGGCAGACAGACGAGAACCGAGACCGAGACCCTCGAAGGTCTGGTGGAAGACGAGGACGATGTACAAGGTGGTGAACTCCTCGCCCGAGACGGCGAGCGTCAGGCCGATGAAGATCGAGTGGAAGATGACGCCGAACTCGAGGATGAAAATGGCGGTGAGCTGAGCGGCGTATGACTCAGGCGACAGACCCTTGTTCTCCCAGTCCTCTTTGAACTCCTCGTTGGCGGCGTGTTCACGGCTGTGGCCGAGGTGGTCTTGGCCGGGCGTGGTCGCGGCGGGTTCAATGCTGTCGGCGCTCTTGTGCATATCAACGTCGTCCTTGGTGGTGGCCATGGCGTGACCGTCGGCCTCGACATCTTCGTGGCCATGGTCGTGGCCGTTGAAGTGAGCGTAGCGCATGGCGATGAGTTCGACGAAGAAGAGCACCATGACGGTCATGAGGACAATGCCCTCAGCCCAGTCATACTCGGTGATGGGGCCGGTCAAGCACTCATTGGTGAGAGCCTCGACAGCGGGCGCAAGCAGCTGGTAACAATGTTAGTAACTGATATTCAAGTCCATTTTGAGGGGTTCAACTTACATGAATGAAGGCGGTTGCAATGATGACACCGGAACCGAAGAACTTGGCGACGAAGAAGGGCCACTCGGGCATGCTGGAACCCGCATGGCGGCGAGCCCAGACGGGGAACCAAGCACCTGGTCGAAAGTTAGCATCTGGAAAATTTTTCGGGGCAGTGGGGATGAGTACTTACCGAGTAGAGAGCCAATCAGAATGACGAAGATGGATGAGATCCTCACGCCCATTCTTCCGTCGTACTCGTTGCTGGTGTCACAGTAGCCAGGAGTACCAATGAGGTCCTCAGGCACGGACCCAGAGGCGCCGGACTCGGTGGAATCCTGGCGCAGCACCAAGTGTGCAACGCCGAGGGCATTCTCAACGACCGACATGGTTGCTGGGGCGGGTAGATGCGTGTCTGTGTAACGAATTGTAGGTGGCAGCGGGATTTTGTTAAGGTTTGAGCCTGATAGTGGGGAGGTATGTGCTTCGCCGATGCTCGAACGAGGCCGGCGGTCAACGAAGGATGGCAGGCTTAAGAGGTCTTGGATTGCTCGTCGGGGCGCGGCGGCGGCTTGGCTTTAGTAGGAGAGTGGAGGACGTATGTCGCGGCTGAAGATGGCGTATAACACTTGAGCACCTTGATGGTTTTCTGACGCTAACCGAAACTGCCGGCCCACTCATTCACCATGGCAGAGCAAGAACGCCCCGCTGGCTTTTTATAATGCCGCGCCTCAAACGAGCGCCTGACGTGGACTGGGCAGGGTGCGGTCCCACGGGGACGCTGTCCCGTGGTTCGCAACACCAGTGTGGTGTATGTATGGGTGTGCGGTCTCGCTGGAGTCGCTCGCCAGTCGTATTTTTGCTGACACAACAGGGCCAGCCCCAGTCCAGCACGGGCCTGAGGCCGGCGATCCCCGCCGTCAGCAGATTTTGCTCCTCCGCCCGTCGCTCGTTTGAGGCCCTAAGCCGCGCTGCGAGACACCAAGGTGCTGGAAGCCATCCATGCTTTACGCCGCAGCAATGCAACGCTCCGGCAGAGATGAGGATGACTCCGATGGACGCGAGGCTGGCTGGGCCGATGTGCCGCGAGTCGTGCCTGGCGCTTCGCATGCAGTACCGCCGGTGGAGCTGCGAGTTTTAGCGGTTCGCTCCCGCGAACCTGCATAGGGCGAGGATGTGTGCACTACCAGGTAACCGGGATGCGACCGTGGTTGGAAGAGTCCCAGACGACGGGCGGGCGCGTGGGTTCAAGGCCAGTGTTGCCTGCAGCGGGTCAGCTCGCACTCGTGACTGGGTTGGCCGAGATACACCGAGCTGAAGGCGGCGCAGATCCGAGAGATGCAGATGGAAGCAGCATGCTGACGACGGCACGTCTTCCCGCGATTCGTGGCCGCGATCGTGTCGTTATGGAGATGGAACGTCATGGAGCCCGGGAACGAAGCTGGGAAGTGACTCGGGCGGGGCGAGGTTTGGTGTTCTTCAGTTATGCTGCCAGCCATGCCAAGGCCTAACCCACGTCGCTACCCGCATTGTCACCTTACTGAAGTAGTCAATGAGCTGCACTCAATTCCCGATGCTGGATCCAAGAAAGGGAGCTAGGTTCGGGCCTTTTCGGTGCTGCGGGTCGTTCCTTCGCCAAAAAGCTTTTCGAAGCTTACCCTGCCGAGGCGGCAGAGAGGCTTTATACGAGCTTTTTCACAGCTTGCTTTGTGTCAGACAGAGCAACCCCCGTGGAGCTTAATACATCCAAGTATGCTTAAATGCACATCCTCACACGTACACGTGATGCGTCATTATGAATACACCAACATTTGTGCAGCGTGGCAATTGTTGCTCCGCAATGGTAACTGTAGGATTTTCTGCTCTCCTTGTCCCTCGAAGCTTGCAGGAGTACGGCAGCCGTGCATAGCCAATGATGTTTTTCGTCCACACATTGGGTTGCAGAATATTTATTCCTCTGCATCTCCCGAAACATACTCTACTCCTTCTTCATGTGCATTGAAGTGTGTTTCCTAATGCAAAGTACGTTTTGGTATTGTACAATCCGTGGACTTCCGAGTAAGTCGGTGCAATATCTCTGGCGAGATCAGCTCAGGAAGGCTGCACGCGGGTTTGGAAGATTTGAGCCCCATAGAGAACACTGGCCCTTCAGGCGATGGGAGCAAAGGTCCTGGCATAGATGTGGCTTTCATCACCGCACGAATAAATCAAAGTATCAGAGACAAGTATCCTTCACAGTCCGGGCGGGGAATGTCTTAGAAAATGTACTTTTTTTTCACCTGTTGTGGATCTAATTGTGCATATGGATGAACCCTCCGGCTTCCCCGCTGCTGTTGCTAGGCGAGGTTGCAGCGCTTTTCATGTCGTATGACCCGGCCTTGCATGATGTGCGTCGGCGCAGAAAGACAAAAAGGAAATTTGCTCCAAATCCGACTCGGAGCAACCGTGATACGTGTGCGCAAGGAAATTTTCGCGGGATGATGTAAGCCAAATCATGCCGCCGAGGGTATCTTGACCACGTACGTCAAACTGTCCCTCCCTCCACGAACGCCCAAAAACACGAAACCACCCGTGCCCGAGTTGCCGACCAACCTGCCCTACGTACGCCTCAAGAATGACAACCTGGAAGACTTTTTGGTGGGGGTCCTGTTTTTGTAGATGATCTTCACGCCCTCGTGAAGTTCATCCAACTTCCGTCGCTCCGGCGACCTCGGGTCCATGCCGAAAAGGCTTGGTGAGACGTCCTGGACGGCTAGACCGGAATCAATCTGTTGCGGGGAGGAGGCGAAGTCGCGTTCTATGAAGCCGTCGGTAGGAATCTGGAGTTTCAATTTCCTCGCGTCCTGGGATCTAGTGGGTGTTGCGACCGGCTGCACTGCCAGAGGGTAGGTGATGGAATCGTCAGGTTCGGTAGCAATGTCGCTGACTGGAGAGTGCTCCAAGCTTGTATCAGAGTCTGTCGCGGAGTAAGCGAACACATGCCGGACATGGGGAAATGGCACAAACCTACCGGCCTGCTCCTTGGCCTTCGACACCAGGGAATCCAGCTTACGTTTCTTGCGGAGAGGCTTGGCTGGCGTCGAAGGTGCGGAATGAGAGATGACAACCGTCGTAGGCTTGCATTGCAGAGCCACTTCGGCAGTGTCAACGACGACGTCCGTACAATACTGCTCGCCGCAATGCTCGCATGGCTCGAGACTGGCAGTCGGTGACTGGGAACGGTCGCGGCTGTCGTTGTTGCCGTTGGCCTGGCTGCTCTTAGGAAGCTTCTGGTTGCTTTTGTCTGACATGGGGGTCTGCATGGCGACGAGCCGGATGGTGTGGATCGGATTTAGCTGTGCGATATTGGTGGTTCGCGCAGTCGGAATCGGATTATGCGCGGATCGTCAGGTCAGGCTCCACTGACACGGATTTTGGTTGGCTGATGGAGAAGAGCTTGGAGTGAGGAGGACTGGATGCGGCTGCTCGGCTGGTCCAATGAGGTCCAGCCTCGTTCCGCGGCGGTCGTGTGCAGAGCGTTCCTCTTGGCGAGTGACTGAAGTGGTGCGTTGTGTTCAGTGAGGTCGCATGGAAAGGAAGAGGTGCGCAGGTGGCGAGAAGATAAGCTGCGATTGGATGATGATTGCGCTTGTTGGCACCCGTGAGGCAACCGTTGACGAGAATTCACAGTGTTGAGTGGATTGCCTTTCGGGGCAACAGATTGCGCAAGACAGGTGAAGATTTTCCTAAACAAACGCATGAGCCCAAATTCAAGTAAGCTTGTGATCAACAGCGTGCAAGCGACTGAGAGACGAGTGGCCCAGCAACCCAAAGACGTGTTGACATGTGAGGTCTTGCACGCGGCCTCATCATAATCCTCCAGACGACAGCCGCACAAATTTGTGCAGTTTGCGAGACGTGTTTGCAGCGTGTTGGACCATCCTCACCACGCCCTTATCCCTCCTGGACACTTTGACAAAGTTTGATAACGCGAATCTGGGGAACGAATGGCGGGCCTCTGTGCCGGATATTTTTAGTGCCATGGGTCATTTCCGCCGCTTGCGCTGGGGTATATTTCGAATTAAGCAATGCTGAGAAGCCTCCGTAATCCCCGTCCAGATGACTGAAACAAACCATCATGTCGCTGGCCAGCATAGCCAGTAACAGACTCCAATGAGCCGCTTTTGATGGTGTATGAATGCACCCAGATCATGAAGAATCTCGAGAAAGACAGCGTTTTGGATATGCTCACCTTTAATTTTAGCCAACGCAGATCTGGGGCTAGACAGGCATGGAGATCCGGGGTAGCGGATTCCTGTACAACCTATGAAGATAATTGGATCGGCTTTTTGAAAAATAAAGACGTTGTCGGGGGTTTCCAGTAGCGAATTGAACGGCAAATGACGGACGCAAAAGTGGAGGCGCTCAGCGAGTTGAAAAGGCAGGCGGCGGCGGAACGAGCGAGGCGCAGGTCCATTCAACGATAGTGCAAGGTAGAACACGAGGTTCCCTAGAAGGACGTGCAGACAAGGTAGATGGAAGAGGAAATTGCAGGGCCTGCCTGACCTTTCCGTGTGCGGAAAGTAAAGAAAGTGAGGTGCCAACTCATCAAAGCAGCGGGTTTCCCGAGGAAAAAGAACACGTCAAGGCCGGGAAAAAAAAATTCAGAGACATGAAGCAAGGGCAACGCAAGAGGCTGAGCTAGCTTGAGCAACGCTGTTGGTCGCGTTTGGCTCGTGCGAACGGGGAGAAATGCGAGTCGACGGGAGAACTCTGAAGAAGCGCTTTTACGTGGCCAGCAGTCGGGGCCTCGCTCTGGCATCTTCGGGGAAAATACTACTGCAGTTTTCGGGGGATTGAGGCGCCGATGTGGGAGGGCCTAACACCTAGTGTGCGTTCGCGGATGAGCGAGTGCTTCATCTTGTCTTGTGCGAATCGCCGGAGGAAAGCGGAGGGCGCGGATTCGTCGACGGTTGCAGAGAGCTAGAACAATGAGAAGCGGACCAGGCTTATCCGTGGAATATGACTCGCAGTAAAATGTCTTGCATGCCGTCATGTGCAAAGAGGCCGTGGGCAGGGAGGACGATAAGAAACATCCAGGAACGGCAAAGCGCTGCTGGCCTGGCTGACTACATATCTGCGACAGTCGAAGGATTCAGCTTGACTGCACACCTTGTTTCCAGACGTCGACAACCGCCACAGTTGATTGCAGAAGACCTGGACCTTTGGCGCCCCGCCCAGGACGCCACGCTCTGCCTCGGTGGGCAATTGCAGCAGTAATCCGGCAGTATATTTCAGTGAGTCTCCAGCCACACAGTACAAATGCATCCAGATGCTGGATTTATGGAAAGATGTGAGTGGGAAGGCTAATGTCTCTCGCAGGCCACGACCGTTGCGACCGTTACCGGAAGTTTAAAGGCCGGACCGCCTGACACTGACGCCACAACAATGTAATGGAAGACGGGAGCTGCGGGCGCGACGGGCACAACCCAGCAATCAGCGGGGCCGTATGCCGGAGCTCGACACGCAAAACGACTGCGCACCGCTGCTACGGGCCCGGATGACATGTGCATTCCATCAACACATCGCGAGGCATGCTATTTCGAGGCGCCGACCCCGGCCTGGCGCCGGGCACTCCGCTGCAGCTGCGCGCTTCAACACGCCATTCGGGGAAAGCGCGGCAAAGTAAGAGATGGGAATGTTGATTTGGGGTGGCGGAATCGATGGGCAGGAGCGAACGGGAGGTCCTGGCTGATCGCCCGATGGACGCACAGACCACCGCTTGCCGGCCAGAGCTAGCTTCATGACGTACTCTGTACACAGCTCAACGCGGGGTGGCTGGATCAGGCAAGCTTCGCAGGTACTTGTTGGACCTCTGCTGCCTTCTCCGCTTTCTCCTCCCCAGCACATCTCCGCTCCCTCAATTCTCCCTCCACCGTGTCCTCAGGAGACAAAGAATCGCCCATCATGATCCACCCCGAGCAGGTTGCCGACATGCTGAGGAAGACGTCGTCGTTGCTCGTCCCCACGAGGTAAGGGAGCTTCCGCTGCTGCCTGCACTGCTTTCGGCCCGTTCTGACTTTATGCTAGCACCGCCTCGCCTACTCCCATCGACCCTGTGCCGACCGTCGTTCGTGAGTGTGCCCGAGCAGCCGCCGCCTGCCTTCACTGACCATATTGTAGCCGACCACCCGCACTACCAGAATGCCGGTGAGGCCGGCGCCAGGACGCTCTGGGTCGTCTTTGTCCTGATGCTGCTTGGCACCATCATCTTCTCGGGCCTGTCTTGGACTGTCCCCACGGTGAGTTCGAATTCGAGCCAGCACCCGCATCCATGTAACTGACTTTTGCAGTCTCGCCGCCTGTACCATGTCGTTACCACCCTGATCACCACCGTTGCGGCTCTTTCGTACTTCGCGATGGCAACTGGTCATGGCGTGACGTATCACCACACCAGGATCCGCGAATCCCACAAGCACGTCCCCGACACCTACCATGATGTCTACCGTCAGGTCTACTGGGCTCGCTACGTGGACTGGGCCTTGACCACTCCGTTGCTGCTTCTCGATCTTTGCCTGCTGGCTGGAGTCGACGGCGCCCACACTCTGATGGCCATTATTGCCGATGAGATCATGATCCTCACTGGTCTGTTCGCCGCCTTTGGCAACGAGGGTACTCCTCAGAAATGGGGCTGGTATGCCATTGCTTGCATTGCCTACCTTGTTGTCATTTGGCACCTTGTTATCCACGGCCGCGCCAAAGCTTTCGCCAGGGGCGGCAACGTCAGCAAGCTTTTCGGCTCCCTTGGTCTCTTCACCTTGATTCTTTGGACTGCCTACCCCATGTAAGTTGTTTTTCCCCGTAAGCACAATTGCTTGGCGCTAATGTCACACAGCGTCTGGGGTGTCGCAGACGGCTCCCGCAAGGCCACTGTCAATGACGAGATTATTGCGTATGCCGTCCTGGACCTTCTTGCCAAGCCAGTCTTCGGCCTCTGGCTCTTGCTCAGCCATGCCAAGTTGCCTGAGACAAACGTGGAGCTCGGTGGCTATTGGACCCATGGCCTTACTGGCGAGGGCTCCATCCGCATCGGTGACGACGATGAGGGCGCGTAATGGTGCTCTCTCAGACATCAAGCACGTGATAGCACCCTTGCTATCAAAAACATCCCGAACATTACCACATCACCTGCAAAAGTTTGAGGGATGCGCAGGACAGACGGCCAAAGTGTGAAAGCACCACTTGCAAGAAAATTGGCATCTCATCACTGTATTTTCAATCACCAGCCCAGTGAACACACCCTTCTCAAGAAGCTTATTAGTGCTTGTACCTAATTAATCGATATGGAGTACGGAGTAACTCACGATCGTGGGCCAAAGTCTCGTGCATCAAGTGAACCGGAATCTCTAATTCAAAGGCCGCGCACTTCCGAGAATAGCCTTTTTCCTGGGGGACGTTCAACCATTTTTTCCGCTTGGCTGTTGCCTGAACCCTGGATCGCGGCGATCTGAAGTGCGGGGGAGAGCAGGGATCTGGCTTACGCCATGGTCCCCCCTTTGTAAGCTAACTAGATCCGTGAAAGAAGCATCTAGCAGTTTTGCTAGCTGCTACAATAACAGGATTTCTAAAAATCAGGACGCACTGCACATGACAAATGTATTGCCGAAGACGACGCTCTGGACGAGGTTTCCTTTGATCTCAAATTGTGCCAGCATCTCTGAGGACTGCAATGACAATCACTCCGTTGGAAATATTGATCACCGCCGAACCTATCGCGTTCATGCGTCCAGCAGATCTTCGGTGCAAGCACATGTAAGAGAAAAACAAGGCATTCGATGGAATCAGCCCCCGTCCGACGCACCTCATTGGCTCTGGACTTTCAGCCACCCCGGCTGGCAATCCAGATGTGCCTGCAAGTGCAGCGGGTGGGTGCTGCACGTAATCACACAATGCATGCAAGCCGCCTCTTCCAACCACGTATGTGCGCCGGCGTTGGGAAGTTCAACAATTTTCGCAGTGAACATCACGGGGCTTCAATTCATGTCGAGTAGGAGGAGGATAGCATCCAAAACAATGCTTCGGAAGCAATCAGCCGGTCAGCCGGGTGCGGCCGGAAAGGATTGCAGCCGGTGGTGGTGGATGGCGGGTGGTGTGGCTGGATCCGAAGCACGATGTCGGCTTTGTTTGACTAGTGCGGTAGTAGTGGTTAATTGACTCTTTTTATCGTATTCTGCCTGGCTATGTTTTGGCTAGTCTGCTTATGCTTGCGGAGGACTCGGAATTGTTCTGAAACTGCTAAACGTGGGGAGAATAAATTGGGGAGCTGATAGCTTGTACACCCGTGGCGGCTGACCTGTCAGCCATTCTGTCAGTTGCAGAGAGTCTGGACATCGATCTAGCGTTTGCTTCCCCACACAGAGCTGCACAGTGAAGCGGAGCGAAGCGGACGGGTGTTGTATGTTTGAGACGGTGGAACGGTGACGGGATCTGCATTGCGGCGGGGGCCAGCAGGAAATGGGACAAGCATTGAACAAAGTTAAGGTTGGGAGGAAGCTGGTGCCAAAACGCACGTGTCTCGATGAGGTAGCATTGTGGCATCTTCCACAACCAATTTTCTGTTTCATGTCGTTTGATTAACGAGACCGGGGCCGGCCTGCTCGAATGGGGAACTCGTCGTGCCACTCACGACTCGGTCGTGGCGTGTGCGCGGGTTGCGGTGTGGCAGCAGCTGATGAGCTACTACCCGTGCAGGCGTTGCTTGCCCAGCGCTTGACCTGGAGCTTGATTCAGCCCTACCTGTATACCTTCCGGCCCTCGTACAACCATGATTAGTGGGTCGACACCATTCCAGGCCCAGCGGGAACGTCGGCAGAAGAAGAGTCGTGGCTCTTGTTGTGGGTGATCTGTGCCCCCCTAAGAAAGGAGCAAGAGAGGGTCTGAGAGTGGGCTTTCCGCCCTTTTCGTGTGGCGTACGTGCGCGGCATTCCCGTCCTCGTACCGTGGGAAGGAACGGCTCAGGGCAGCTGGGCTCCTGTGGGATGGAAATGACCCTTCCAGGTCACCGCGGCATTAATTCGCCCAGAGGCTACATATAGTATTCCGCATTCAGCTTTCGAGTCTCACTCTGCGCTGCGACTCCCCTGCTGAAGGATACAAAGAAGCTTCCTACGATACGCTTATATCCCTAGAAGCAGCACGACGCTTGTCGAGACCGACCTCTATTCCACTCGTTATCGCCTCGAATATCACCATGCAGAACATCATCGTCCTCCTAGTGGCCGCGCTGTCCGCCAGCAACGTGTACGTCTTTCCGCCTCATCCATCTCACTGTCCAATGGCCGTCCACGACTGACAACCACACAGGGCCGCCTCGCCCATCAACAGTACGCCTACGCCAGCGATTACCTCCGCTGCGGAGGGCACGTACCCTGCCGCCGCCACCACTACGCCAGCCCCGACCACTGAAGGCTGCACGACCAGGCTCTTCCATGGCGCCAAGTTCGGAGCGCTCAACAAAGCGACGTGCACGTTCTACGAGTCCTACACCACCGTCACCGAGTATGTCGATTGCGGCGGCTGCACCCTGGAGATGGTAGCAATGGGTCCTGGACCGGTAAGTGGAAGAGAGGAAATCCTCATTTTACGCTTTTTCATGCTGGCACCGTCCTTGTTTTTTGCGTCAAGTGACGCCTCTGTTTTGCCCTTTTCTCATTTCCCATCTGTTGCGGAAGTTGTGGAGGAGGCGATCATCCGCCTCGACCGCTTGAGATCCGCGCGCTTTCATCTTCTTTGCTTCATGCTTTGGCCTCTCTCTCGCCCAAAAATCACGTCACCTGTGCTGACGAAAAAACGTTATGTCTAGGCCGTGCATTGCAGTGCCAACACCCAGCTGCCGCTCGGAACGGAGACGATGACGGCTTGCAGCACCACCCCGAACGCCGTCGCTGCTGCTTCGACACCGGCACCGACGACGCAGTAAGGGGGGAAGAAAGCATGATCCAGGACCGAACGCCGACTACTGCGCACGATGATGATCCAGAACTTGAACGATTGGAATGAAACGGGGCATGGAAGAAGCTAATGGATTGCGGGCCGGGGAGAAGCGGAAGGACGGGAGAGCGCGCGGGCTACGGCGGCGGGGGCGGGCGCGAAACGGCGACGGCGACGACGACTGACGCCGCGCAGCGCTCAAAGGGCGACAGATAGATATAGATCGACAGGGCAAACACTCGGGCCAGAGCAGCGTGGCGGAGGGTTCCGGTGGGACATTCGTACATTACTTCTGTTGTTGGCAGGATAGCCAAAATTGCAGGATACCGGAACGGGGGCGGCGGGCGCTCCAACACGCGTCGAACGCTCACGCGCCGCCCGGGGACAAGCAAGTCAGTCACAAGTCACAAGTCACATATCCGTTCCTTTGATGTCATCTGGTGGGTGAGATTGGAATGTGATGTGCGGGCGAGCGTGGCAAAAGATGTTGATCGCAGCTCTACATGAGGCGCAGGGCAGGGCGGAAAAAGCGGGCGCGGGTGGTGCGAGAAGGCGGACGGAGGCGGGCGGGCGGTGTGGTGCCTGGATCGTCAGGCCAGACCAGCCGTTTGCGGGGCTTGTTTGGACGCGCGCGGGGCAGCCGGATCCTCGAGCTCAAGCTTGCTTCTGGGCGAAGCGGCCAGCGCACGGAAACACCGCCTCGAAAAGCACAAGGACACGACAACTGACCGCCGCGTGGTCGTGTGTTGTTTTGCGTCCAAGCCACTGTCACGGACCCCGAAAGCCCACCACAAATTCCGCTCCGTCGCCGCCTCGCTGTAGCCTACAAGTCCCGCCTTTGCTCACCTGAGCTCCCGCTTTCTCCGCATTCCTCACTGCTACCACTACTACCTCCTCGCCCTCAAACCACCGCAGCAAACTTTTGCAACTTACACCCGCAACAATGGCCACCGAAGCTGAGAATGTTCCCGCCGTCGACGAGACGCCCATCTCGCCCGTCCGTGGCAACGAGCGCCGCAACTCGCTCGAGAAGCACCTGCAGCACCGTCCGGATCCCCAGGACCTGAAGAACAGGCACATCCTGCTCGACACCAGCGCCGCTCCGTGAGTCCTGACAGCTCTCCCGACCTGCACAAAATCCCCGCCGACTACACCCTTTTTTTTGGCGGGGTAAAAAAATGAGAAGAAAGAATTCATTGTTCGTACTAATCCTCGCGACAGTGCCCTGCAGCAGAAGCAGCTGGAGTTGGAGCGCCAGAAGGTCAGCGACAACCTCAAGAAGGGCCTCGCACACCGTCCCGACCGTGAGGAGCTAGTTGAGCGTAAGCACGCCCTTCCCCCTTCAGTCCCCACATTCCTACGTCAAAGACCGTGCTCGGACGCGGCTGTTTCAAGGCGACACCAACAACGACGGGGTCCCCCTCATTCCAGTTGTTTGGCTAACACTTGCGCTCCCTTTAGGCCACATCCTGCCCGACTCCAACGCCGCGCCTGCCCTGCAAGCCCACCAGGTTGAGCTCGAGCGCAGCATGAAGGCCGACAGCCTGGAGAGTGCGCTCAAGAGCCGGCCCGCCCCCGACGAGCTCGTGAACAAGGGCATCCTGTCCGAGAACCCCGCCGCATAAGCTATATCTCCATTGGCTTGCTATACAAACTGGGAGGAGGGGGAAATGCAGTATTACTGGCATGCATGATTGAATGGTCATTTTCTTTCTTTGTTCGAGAAGCGCTGCTTTTTTTCATTTTCGAATTTTCCTCTGGATAAGGGGTAATCGAGCTTTCATGCTTGCATGGCTCTTTTTTCGCCTGGCTTCTTGCCTCCGGTTTCTACTCTCGGACGACCGCGCGCGCTCACGATAGCAATCGATTAATCACCAAAGGAAGTAACGATCGCGCTTGTTTTCTCCACGAACACAACGGGGCGCAGGGCAGGAGTCGATTGTATTAGTTGTCGATTAGCTATCCCCAATAGCAATTGGATTCAACTACCCACGTAAGCAGAACCGTAAGCAATGTCTGTATATGTTTGTACGCTTCTAGATTTCCTGTCTACGTCTGGAGTCTTGTTTCAACTGTCTGTTTTAGAAAGCGTGTGGCATCTTCTATGATGTCATGATTGTTGGAGTAAGACGAGAGATGCTGGAGACGTTAAGAGGATCAAGGAATGGTGTGATTAGAGTGCTGACAAGAAGCGTTCGGAACCAAAGTCTTAACATTTTACTAATTTAAGGCAGTAAGCAGAAGGTACTTGGTAATAGCACGACAAGTCCTATTAAGATAACACCGCTAATCTCTATATACCAACAGACCTCACCTACAAACGCCCATCCTCTCTCAATCCATCCAACCAACACCACACCCCTCAACGCCCGCCGCTACCCGCGAAAGGAAATGAACTAGAAAGCAAAAGTCATCCAAACATCAACCTCGTCATCATCCTCAGATGTTGCCCGTGACACCCGGCTCAATCCCCTCAAGGATATCCCTCAGCTCGGCCCACACCTGCTTCTGCAGCCTCCCGCCCTCCTCGCTCAGCACCAGCGCCGCGGGCTCCTTGGGCACGCCATCGCTGACGTACTGCCCGTGGAAGTCGGTCCCGGCGGCGGCGCAGTGCACAAAGTTGCGCGCTCCTTCCTCGGTCGTGCGCTCCAGCATGGCCTCGATCAGGCGCATGCCGCGGCGGATGGCGAAGGAGCCCTCGTACGCCTCGCGGCGCAGCTCGCTGGTGCAGAAGCCCGGGTTGGGGGCTGAGATGACGACGGGGTAGGGGTTGTTGTTGTTGTTGTTGTTGCTGTTACCCGTCAAGGCGGCGAGCTCGCGCACGACGAAGACTTCGAGCAGCTTGGACACGTTGTAGCGGTCCATCATGTCGGACTTTTGCTCGTCGCGCAGCGCGGCGAAGAGGCTGCCGGGAGCACCGGCGGCGTGCTTGCGCTCGGCGAAGTCGGTGAAGAAGTGCACGTCGGACGAGACGATGACGAGGTGCGCGAGGCTGCGCGTCGCGGCGGCGGTGCGCTTGAGGGCCGGGAGGATCAGGAGGGAGAGGAGGAAGGTCGATATCACGTTGGTCGTGATGGTCGACTCGTGGCCCTCGGCCATGGAGAAGTTCATCGTCGCCATGCCCGCGTTGCAGATGAGTGCGTCCAGGCGCGGGAGCGCGTTGGCGCGCGCGGCGAAGGCGCGGACGGAGGCGTGGTTGCACAGGTCCAGCGGCCAGACTTCGATGCGGGAGCCGTCGTGGCTCTTGTTCTCGTCGGCTGGGAGCGATTCGAGGATGGATTTGCGCGCTTCTTCGCCCTTGGCGGTGGAGCGAGAGGAGATGATGACTTTGGCGGCGCCGAGGCGCGCGATGGTGCGGGCTGTTTCGAGGCCGAGGCCGACGTTGCCGCCTGTTACGATGACGACGCGGTCGGCGAAGCTGGTGGTTGGCTCGGGGACGGTGACGCAGAGTTGGGATTTGAGGAACTCGTGCATGACGCGGACGGAGGGGGCCATGGTGATGGTGGGTTTGTTGTTTGTTCTTGGGATTGGTGGTTAGAAGGTCTGAAGTCCGGTTGATCAATTGATCAATGGGGATTTTGCTGTTAGAGGAGTAGATGGAAGCTCTGGAAATCTGGTGTTGGTGCTGAGTGCTGAAGTTTACTCTGAATGCTGCAGAGACGGAAGATTATATAGAAAATGCTCTGTGTTTCTATAATCAACTTATCTCCACCAAGCACACACACCTATCCGCAGTCCTGATGTTATCTCCTTGCCCAGAATGGCTGAGTGAGCTGCTTAGACATGCTGTCAACCATTAACTCCGACTGGGCAACAACACACTCTCAGCCGGGACCCGCGGGCCCCGGATCCTTTTCGGCCTGAATATTGCACCGACTGCAAACTTTACAGCTGCATAGCTGCCTGAAAAAATAATTTGTTAGAGAAATCCCTTCCTGCGAATCTTCATCGCGAACGCGAAAACTCCTGTGAAAGAGAGTGGAAGATCGTGTGTTGCATCAAGCCATGTCCTGCTCGTTCTTCGTCCGTTGCACGCAATCATCGTCGTTACTACCATCTAGGTATACTTTCTTGCTATAGGGTAAATAGCTACAGAGTGCCTATTTTTTTCACCGCCTTGAGCCCAATGAATCGTGATAATTCGCAGTCCGTTCCAAGAGCCAAGCAATCGTACCTACCTAATCTTTTCTTATCCCCGTTTTCTGAGCGAGGTGTACGCACACAGATCTTGCTGCCTGAAGGATTAGGATCCACCAGGATCTAGGGTGAAAGCCAATGGACGGTCGGCGTTAAGAAACGGACATGGCTCCGCCCCCACGACTAGTGCCAACAACAGCTACAACTCAGCCACTGTGGCTTGCAGCTATGCTCAGCTGTAGCTTGCGACTCCTGTCAGCTTACTATAGCAATACATATGTGACGGACGCCGCGGATGCCGTGGAGGCCGCGGTGATTTTATCAGCTATGGTTTTCTATGGTGTTGTCACTTCCCAAAAGCTGCTGCCTTGTGCGTCTCCATAGAGACATCTTACAGGATTGAATTGGAGGAGCATCGGCATTACTTTCGAAAAGAAGAGCCGGGCTTTTCGCAAAACGACTTCGACTGCAGCAAACTTTCACAAAACTTATTGATAACGAGGAGCAGTGGATACCAGGCGCATATCATCATCGATTGGATATATCTCCAACACATTAACGATGTCGAAAGTGCACTGCCGCAACGGCGCAGGTGACTAGCGAGGGTTATTAACATCATCATGATCATCAATCCTCTCCTGTCAACCAAGAGAGCGCGACCGGCGCTTCATCACACAAAAAATCAACGCAACATCCCAACGACTTTTCTTTCGTCTCTCCCCAACACTCTAATGCTGGCGCGCCTCAGATGACACAGGCGCGATCTCAACCTGCTCGACGCCCGACTTCTCATTGGTGGTGGCGGGGGGCGCGGGGGAGCCGCGGCTATGGTCGTGGGCTTCGATGTCCTTGACCAGCTCGGTGACGCCAAAGAGGTCGTCCATGCGCTCGAGCGACAGGCCCTTGGTCTCGGGGACGAGGAACCAGACGAAGACGAACATGGAGAAGCAGAAGGTGCCGTAGGTGAAGAAGCAGCTGGGTAGAAAGAATCAGTCAGTCGTTCAATAATGGCACAGAAGAGCAAAAGGAGAAGGAATGTGGACAGCAGGAAGTCGAGAAGGAAAAGAGAGACAGAAAGAAAGAACTCACCCATAACCCCCCTTCCCCATCGTCGCCAACATATTCGGCGTCGCGCGCGCCACAACAAAGTTAAACAGCCACTGCGTCGCCGCCCCCAAGGCCACATTCGTCGAGCGCAGGCGCGCGGTCGGGATCTCGGAGATGTAAATCCAGCACACGGGACCCCAGCCGAACTGGAAGAAGCCGGCGAAGAGGAAGATGCAGACGAGCGCGAAGTAGCCGGCCGGCGGCACGGCGGCGCCTTCTTTCGGCGGCGCGACGCGCACGTAGATGCCGATGTAGTACATGCACGCGCCCTGCGCGATCGACGTCCACAGGAGGGAGCGACGACGCCCGAGGGAGTCGGCAACGAAGAGGAGGAAGCACGCGCAGGTGACCATCTTGACGATGCCGTAGATGCCTGTGGCGAAGAGGCCGGTTTCGGCGGAGGGGATGCCGAGGGAGCGGAAGATTTGGGGGGCGTAGTAGTTGACTGGGTTGAAGAAGACTTTGTTAGTTTTTTTTTTTTTGTTTTCCCTGGGGGTTTAGGGGAAGAGGAAAGGGAGTGACGTACTGGCATTGGTACCGGTCATCTGCTGGCAGACCATCAGGCCGACGGTGAGCAGGGCGCGCTTGCGGTTGCCGGGAATGAGCCACATCTCCTTCTGCAAGTCCTTGAGCGAAGCTCCACCGATGAGGCGGCGCTCGTGCTCAAGTTGCTCGGCGATCTCGGTGAGTTCGCTCTGCACGTAAGGGTGAGAGGCGGGCAGCTGGCGGATGCGGACCAAGATGGCGGTAGCCTCCTCCCAGCGGTCCTGCTTGGCGAGGAAACGGGGCGACTCGTTGCAGAAATACATGGAGACGAGAAGCAAGACTGCAGGGATAGCCTGAGCAGCGAGCGGAACAACTGTGAGAGCATGTTAGCAATTGTTGTATTAAAGGGGAATGGCTGGACTGGACATACTGAAGGTGGTGTCGCCGTGCAAGTGCTTGATAGAGCCGTAGTTGGTCCAGAAGGCCAGCATAGTACCGGTGGTGATCTAAGGGGGTCAGTGTCGATTCGGATCCGGAAACTTTGCAGCACTCACGAAAAGTTGATAGATGCCAGTAAGACCACCGCGAATGGCGCGAGGTGCGTTCTCGGAAATGTAAAGGGGGACAACCATAGACGCAGCGCCGACACCTAGACCAGCAATAAATCTGGTTGGATATAAGTTCGTCAGCAGTGTGTTCCCGAGTCTCCGCGTCTATCGCATGACCGGGATTCAATAAGAACGTACCTTCCGATATACATGACAGCCAAGTGGCCTTCACCAGCAGCCTGCATAATGCAGCCGACGATGGCGACAACGGCTGCCAGCAACAAGGCAGCGCGGCGACCGAACTTGTCGGCGAGCCAGGAGGTGATGAAACAGGCGGCGAAACAACCGGCTTGGAGGGTCGAGACAATGTTTGCCGACAAGTCGGCGAGTCCAGTCTTGTCGAGATGGGAGAGGCCGTACTCGTCCTTGAAGGCGGGTAGCTCGAGCACGCCGCCAATGATGCCAATGTCCATGCCGAACAGCATGCCGCCGAAGCAAGCGGAGCAGGCCAGCATGTAGACGCGCCAGCCGTAGATCTCGGTCGGGTCCGACTTCATAGCATCGTTGTGCACGACGCGCTGCAGGAAGTTCACCATGGTTGCGGTGTTGCGGTGACCTTGCGGTCAACTGACGGAATGGAAGGAACCGAGAAAGGATGAGAGAGGGTGTAGAGGAAAGGGGTCGAGCCGGGCAATAAAGGGTGGGGTTGAGGAGCAGGCGACGGTGGGGTGATGAGATGGGAAACAGGGTGAAATATCAGTGAAACGAAACCCCAGGTTGCGGAGAAGTTCGCGCCGGAGAAGTGTAGGACAATAGAAGCTGTCCGCCGCCGTTAGAGGTAAAGCGTGTGCCCAGGATTGCCTCTCCCGCCAGCCAAGGCGCGACGATTCAGCGTTGCGACAAGGCCCAGAGCGCGGCGGAAACGCGTAATTTGTGGGAAATTCAGGCGGGATGGCTTACCAAGCAGCCTTCGAACTGCCCCCAAGACTGATCGGATTCTCCGAAGGAAGCCAAGTATCACATGGGACGAAGACAGTTTAGGGCGGAGAGTAGGGAAGCTTGAACTTATCTCTCAATCAAGACGTGGAGGGGGGTGCTGGTATTAAAGTAGATGTACTAAGCTGGGCGATGGGCGGGAAACGGGCGCGATAGTAGCTGCATGGTATCGGGAGGAGGGGCGTGCGCATGCTCGCGTGCAGCTGTACATATGCTTGCTTTTCCGGGGCAGGAAAAAGCGCCCTAGTTTGTCTCCGCAACGGCCGTATTACTCGCAAAGGGAGAGTGCGTGGACTGGCGATCACTGATGTCCGGTTCCAGAATGCAAGCCCGCGCTGTACGACATGGATCGAGTGGCTGGAGCCGCGTGAGCAGAGGTCGCTGATATGTCGGTGGATGCAGACGGAAAAGCGACGATAGTGTTAAGTGGATGGCAGATCTGGAGAAAGTGGAGCTAGTGGATCCATCTCTTCCCCGGCCGCCACCCCCAGACTCCCCCACCACATGGTCTCGGCACTTCGCCTCTCGATTCGCCCTCCACTGCTCCGGCAAGCGAGCCCGCCCGTCGACGAATCCCACGACGCCCCCTCGCGGCCCCTCACCCCATGCTGGTGCCCGTGGAATTTAGCCGATACGCGGATAAAACACTGCCGAACCCTGAGCTGGTTAAAGGAGGCGCTGCCGTGACCAAGTACGATTCTCTTGGTGTTGTGCCTGTGCAATCCTTGTGGCGACTTCCTTTTTCCCGCACATATCGACGCCTCCAACGAAGACCAGCCAAGGCTTGCTCCACGACTGCTTTGCCTCTTGATTCGCCTAGGCTTTCTCCGCACTTTTCGTCGTCTTCTGTCATTGGTGGACTGCGGGTCCTTGCGTTCACCGTCTCCCTCACTGACTCGGTGTGCTTGACAAGAGTCGAAAACGATTTCTTAATAAACTTCGGTTTTGAGACACCAGACAAGCTGGCAGTCTATGCGTCATCTGTGCGCTCGGAGCAAGCCAGCCAGAAAGTGAGTACAGCGGGCCGGACCTTTTTCAGCACTAGCTTTAGGTACGTTTCTCCCTAAAAAGTCCCGGCCGGACTTGCCGTCATCAATCTGACAGGCCAAATTATCGCCAATCTGGCGACCACCACCAAGTGTGCTGTGCAGCCCCGTCTGACCCGGAAATAGCATCCGAGCCTCGCTGCGCACCCGCGTGTTTCAGGAACTTGAAACAGCCGTCCCCTGCGCATCATCATCAAAGCCTCGCTGTCGCATCCTAATTTCCGAATCGGGCCATCTAGTCCAAGCACCCACCGACCGAAAGCGGTAGAGCAGCAGCAATTCCTGCATTATGTCAGCAGCGACCAACAACCACGGCCTCGCAGCCGCCAACCGGCCCTTCCCTTTGCACCCGTTCAACAAGAACCCCATGCGCACGCGCGACGACGTCGTCGCAGCGTGCGCGTCCCTACTCGACCCGCTCGAGGCCGGCACGTCGCCGGGCGGCGCGCTCGTGCGCGTCGGCGGGACGGGCACGCGGTTCGACGAGACGGCGGCGCAGGGCGAAGGGTACGCGCGCCCGCTGTGGGGGCTGGCGCCGCTGCTGGCGGGCGGCAGCGAGTACGCCGGCACCGAGCGCTGGGTGCGCGGGCTCGTCAACGGGACGGACCCGGAGCACGAGGAGTTCTGGGGCTACATGGAGGACCTGGACCAGCGCATGGTCGAGGCCTGTCCGATAGGCTTCACGCTGGCCATTGCCGGCAAGCACTTCTGGGACCCGTTGACTGAGAGGCAGAAGAAGAATGTTGAGGCGTATCTGGGGAGCATGAACGATAAGGAGATGCCCAATACGAACTGGTATGCCGTTGTCTCCTCCTCTTCAGCTTTGCCATGAGCCCTGATGTACATTTCCTTGATATCTTTCTCCCACACTCCAGCCAACCCTTTGTTCACTACCCATCAACTTACCTAAACTCATGACCCATCCCACCTACTAACCACCACCACCCAGGCTCTGGTTCCGCGTCTTCGCCAACCTCGGCCTCGCCAAAGTCGGCGCCGCCTACTCCTCCTCGCGCCTCGAATCCGACATCAAGCACCTAAACACCTTCTACCGCGGCTCCGGCTGGTCCAACGACGGGCCGGCCGGGTACACGCAGATGGACTACTACTCGGGGTCCTTCGCGATCCAGTACCTGCAGCTGCTCTACGCGCAGCTCGTCGACGACTGGGACAACCGGGACCCCGAGCGAGCGGCCGAGTTCCGATCACGAGCGCAGCAGTACGCGCTGGATTTCGCGTACTACTTCGACGAGCGCGGGAGGGCGCTGACGTTCGGGCGCAGCCTGACGTACCGCTTCGCCATGGCGGGCTTCTGGGGCGCCGTGGCCTTCAGCTCGACCGAGCTGCCCGCGCCGCTGTCGTGGGGCGTCGTCAAGGGCATGCTGCTGCGCAACCTGCGCTGGTGGGCGCAGCAGCCCGACATCTTCCAGCCGAACGGCATGCTGAATATCGGGTAAGTCGTGTCCTTTGAATCGAAAGGGGGGAAAATCGAGGGGACCCCAGCTGACCAAGCCTCAACAGCTACACCTACCCAAACACCTACCTGGCCGAGAACTACAACTCCCCCGGCTCACCCTACTGGTGCATGCTCTCCTTCGCGCCCCTCGCCCTCCCCGCCACACACCCCTTCTGGGCGTCCCCGGAAGAACCGCACCCATGGCACTCCCTCCCCCCCATCCGCCAGCTCTCGGTGCCGCTCCAAATCGTCAGCAACCGCGGCGGCCACGCGCTGGCCCTCAGCAGCGGGCAGTGCTGCCACTACCCTCTCAAGAACCCGCAGGCCAAATACGGCCGCTTCGCTTACAGCGCCGCCTTTGCGTACTCCGTCTCGACCGGCGCCTACACGCTCGAGCAGTGGGTGCCCGAGTCGGCGCTCGCGCTGTCTGACGACGGCGGCGAGCTGTGGCGCATGCGACGCGCCGTCGATGAGGCCGGGTTCGAGGAGGATCATGGGGATGGGGTGCCG
The DNA here is from genome assembly GCF_012971845.1 of Lasiodiplodia theobromae. NCBI lineage: Eukaryota > Fungi > Ascomycota > Dothideomycetes > Botryosphaeriales > Botryosphaeriaceae > Lasiodiplodia > Lasiodiplodia theobromae. The sequence goes on along the minus strand of NW_023336563.1, from coordinate 744,556 downwards.
TGCTTGACGTCTGTGATGCGGCCGTGGAAGGACGTCGAGGTGCGCACTTGGCTGCTGCCGCCGGCCGAGGCGACGCCGTACTGGCACCTGCGCGTGCACCGCGTCCAGACGGGGCGAGAGTTGTTGGAGGCCGAGGGCGCGTGGGCGGTGTATGGCGTCAACTTGCGTGATGGTAGGCCGCTGGGCGCGTACGATGCCGCCGCGCACGAGGGCCACGTCTGCGACGCTGACAGTGTGCTCGTCGTGTCGCCTAAATCGGGTGCGGTGGGCATGGTCGACTTGCTGCCGCGGGAGAAGACGGGCCGGAGGGGTGCGGTCCTGGACGCGGATGCGAATTCGAATCTTGTGGAGCCGCGGACGGTGCTGCCGATCCTGCGCAGCGAGCTGAAGGCCGGGGAGACGCGGTGGTATGCCACTGCCGTGTTCGCCATTCCGGAGAGCGTGCCCGAGTGGAAGGAGATATACCAGCAGCACTGGCAGAAGAGGCCGTCGCTTCCGGGCTGGTTGTCTGAGAAGATCAATGCGTGAGCTTTTGGCGGAGTGATTCGGCAGTTTTGCAACGGGAGTCAAGAGGTCGTCAATGATCAAACAAAGCTCGACTAGATTGTTAGCCTCATTCCCAGCGTACATAGACTAATGAACAGTGTAAATGAAAAACAGGAAAGCTCCAATGTGAGCGAAGAGCGCACGGCTTCGATTGGAGTGTTAAATGCTGGGGTATCTCGAGATCAAGTACAAGTATCACAGACACCCACCCAAGCAGGATGCACGGACTCTGTTAGGAAGGAAAGAAAAGAAATGTGAGGATGAGTGCAACGAAGGGAGACGCCAAGCCCGCTGCTAGTTTCTTTCTCCCGAGTAAAAACCAAAAACCAACCTGTCTGTCCATCTCAAAATAACGCCCGCTGCCAACGTATGTACTGAAATGAGAGTTCTCCTAACCAATCTGGAACTCCGGGCGCAAAACAAGACTGACGAGTGCACATGGATAAGACGAGAAGCGAAGAGTGATCGTGGGCCGTAAGCGAGAAATGAAAATGGTCGACAGCGATGGCCTAATCGCTATCACCTTGTCCGGTGAAGTAATCCGTCGGGGCTTTGGGACCCCGCATGTCGATGCCGCTGTCGCGGTCTGTTCTTGGGATTTCCATAGATGCTCTGACAGTGGCACTTGCACTTGCATCTGGACGTGTCCAGGGGCTCAGGAGTGATCCTCCATGAGGCTCCTCATCCTCTTCTGAATCCGATTGATCTTGTTCTTCGGGACTGAGAATGCGTCCACCCAGCTTGACATCGCTTACGCGGATCTTGTAGTCCAGTGCCTTCCTCCCTTCTTTAATCAGATCTTCCGTGACCGTAAGGCAGCGTTTTAGGCTCTGGTTCAACTTCTGGCTGTCAATCAGGATTTCCTTGTGCTTGGACAGGTCTAGTTGGAGGCGTTTTTGGTCTTGGAATCGGTATTTGGCATCCCTCTCGGCTAGGGCGCTTGGGCTTAGAGAGCTTTCATCGAGTGAGGATTCACTGGACGAGAGCTCTTCCGGATCCTCCTCATCCTCTTCCTCCTCCTCGCCCTCGCCCTCGCCTTCCAGACCCAGGAATTCCTCATCGGCGAACTCGGCCGTCTCTCCTTCAGTGAGAGAACCCAAAGCTGAAGACTTGATGTTGCCGTTCGATCCCAACCGACCATTCCTGCTCATCCGTCGGAATCTCTTAAGCTCAGCCTTCTGCTTGCGGACTTCCCGCTCGAGTTGTCGGTTGATGGCCAGTAGAGAGGAGTTGCTGATCTCCAAATCCATAACTTTCCGCTCTCGTCTCGCATTCGCAGCTAATTCATTCATCTTTTGCAGCGCGCTCTGCGGCTGCTGTTGCTGCGGCTGCTCGGTGTCATCCGACGCGTTGGGACTCTGCAATGCCGGGCTCTGTGGTAGTGAGAGCGGAGATTGCAATCCATTAGGTTCCTTTCTTCCTTCATTATGTGCGTTCGACGATGCAGACATTACTGTAGAGGGCGATGTTATATCCACCTGCAAGGGGCTGGGTGAGTGGTCCGCTTGGCCCGAAATCCTCCGATTCGAGCAGACCGAGTCAATCGATGACATGCTCGAGCTCTTGTGGTGGCCCAGTTGCAGCCCGCTGTGGTCGGTGCTCGACCTTCTTCGGTGGCCCGGTGTCGCATCTTTGGCGTCCGTGTTGGAGAATACCGACACTGCGGATGGCGGTCGCGAGTGGCCGTTTGGCCGAATAATCTGCGAGGCCCCTTTCCTGTAGGATAGGTGCACGGCATCCTTATTCGGAGACACTGGACGCTGCCCCTCCTTGCCGGCCGAGTGCGGATGGAAATGCGGGTCCGGGGTGGCGGAGAGAATCGGCGGTGAGTGCAGCGGCGAGTTGATACTGCGGTCGTTGGGGATGGTATTGGCGTGGAAGAACTTGCTCTCGATGTTGGGCGGGCGGGTCCTCTCGGCGGCCAGTGTAGGAGGAGACTTGAATCCTGCTGAAGCGTTCCTCTCGCCTTCCCTTGGTCCGGTAGCGTAGAAGAAGTTTGTCGACTTCTTGGGTCCAGCGCTAGGATTCGATGTGGGCTCATGACGTTTCGCTTCGCTGGCGTGGAAAAACATGGACGAAGAGTCTTTTCCGCTGTATCCCACCTCGCTGCTGGGCCGCGAATTTCTGCCACCTGGCGCAGCCAGGACGGGTGCAATGTGCGGACCATCGATGCCGCCCACAATACTCCTGGGCCTGCCTCCAGGGGCGCTCCTCGGTATTGTGTCGGCGAGGGTCAAACGCGGTGCGGTGGGGGTATCGGGAGTGCCGGTTGGCGTCGACTGGGTGCTGCTGGCGCGGGATTTGCGCGCAGCTGAGCGCGGCGTCACATTGCTCAGGTAGGGCGACGGCGGCTCGTCCCTGGTGCTCGTGCGCGACGCGGTGCTGGAGACGCTGACGGTCGAGCGTGCGGACGACGACGGCTGCGCGGAGGCCAACTTGGGGGTGAGTGGCGCCTTGTTCGTTCGGCTGGAAGCAAGGGTGGGCCTGAGAGTCTTGCCATTGTTACTGGCGGAGCTGATTCTGTCGGATGCGGGCATCCTCGGACGGGCGGCGGTCGATTCGCAGTCTATCGGCAGCCGGGAGCAGCTTTGTGCACATTGCACATTGTAGGAACGCGGGTAGGTCGGCGGCGTGGGCGCGGACGAGAAGCAGGTAGCGGATGGTGGTGGCGGTCAAAGGCTGGACGAAGGCCGGTTTGTTTTGGTTGCGCTGGGCAGCAGGGCCCGAGGCGAGCGATGTGACTAGTGACGAATTTGCGGCAATGCCCCGCCCTTACCCGTTGCGGCAGCAGATTTGCGCTTGGACGAGAGGCTGATGGGGTGACGGCAGGATAATAAAGGCTGGTGGTGAAGGGAGAGATCGTGAACGGGCATTAATTGCTATTACTCCTTAGGGTGGTGTGAGCGTGCCGGTCATTTGCGCGCGGTACGCGGTATGGCCTACTCTAGGGCGTCAAGCCGACCGGCAGCCTTACGCCGGCCGGGGCGTAACCCTGCATCCTCCCGTCATCACCGCCCACGCGCGCGCGCGGAAACACGAGCAACCATGCCGCCTACACCCCGCGTCTTCCCGACATGAGCCATGAGCCCACCAACGCGCCGCCGCACCACGCGACGCCCAGCGGCCCCCAGCCTCCCTCGCCTCCGCCCCGCGAAGAGGCCCGCGATGCGGACGGGTCGCTGAAATACCACCTGCTCGGCCCGTCGCTGCAGAAAAGCGGTCAGGACGGCGTCGACCAGACGAAGGCAGGCCTCCTTTTCCTACTCACGATGAAACGCCGTGGTGGGGCTGCGCGCTGACGCCGCCTCAAACAGGTCGCAGAAATTATCTACAATGCCTCCAAGGGCTCCAAGTTCTTCAACAACGAGTCTGTGAAGGACCGGGTCCTAACCGAGAAGATCGACCGCATCCTCGCCCGCAAGCGTCAGCTCGAGCGGACTGATCTCTCGCATGATCTCCGTCGTGCCGACGCCGTTGTCGCCGAGCTCGAGCTTGGCCGCGATCTTTCGCAATCCATCGTGCATCTAGACTGCGACGCCTTCTATGCCGCCGTCGAGGAGCTAAACCGGCCGGAGCTGAAAGATGTTCCGTTCGCCGTGGGGAAGGGGGTCTTGACCACATGCAATTACCACGCCCGCAAGTTCGGCTGCAGGAGCGGCATGGCTGGCTTCGTCGCCATGAAGCTGTGTCCGCAGCTAATCTGCCTACCGCTAAACTTCGACAAGTATTCCGCAAAGGCTCGGGAGGTGCGCGCCGTGATAGAGCAGTACGATCCGCGCTTCGAAAGCGCTAGCATCGACGAGGCCTACTTGAATATCACCGCGTACTGTGAGGAACACCAAATGGACCCTGAGGACGTTGTGCAACAGATGCGCGCCGAAGTGCATGAGAAGACCAAGATCACTGTGAGTGCAGGCATCGCCGCGAATGCCAAGCTAGCCAAGATCTGCTCCAACAAGAACAAGCCTAATGGCCAGTTCCGTCTGGCTAATGATCGAGCTACTATCATGGCCTTCATGAAGGACTTGCCCACGAGAAAGGTCAACGGCATCGGGCGCGTCTTTGAGCGAGAGCTCGACGCTATCGGTGTCAAGACCTGTGGTGATATCTACGAGCACCGCGCATACTTGCCCAAGCTATTCGGTGAGAAGGCCTTCCATTTCCTGATGCAATGCTACTTAGGCCTGGGGCGCACCAAGATCCAGCCCGCCGAGGAATATGAGCGCAAGAGTGTCGGCACGGAGAGCACGTTCCGCGACATGTCAGACAAGGATGAATTGCGCGCCAAGCTCTGGCACACAGCTGAAGAGCTTGAAAAGGACCTCGAGAGGACACAGTTCAAGGGCAAAACACTTGTCTTGAAGGTGAAGCTGCACACCTATGAGGTCTTGACCCGACAGACTGCACCGCCTTTCGCTGTGTATCGCAAGGAAGATTTGTACAAGTATGCGTTACCGATGTTGGCAAAGCTTGAGAAGGAGATACCCGGAATGACGCTACGGCTGATGGGCTTGAGGGTTACTCACATTATCAGCATGAAGAAAGGGCCAATCGACTTCTTTGGTCTGAACAAGCGTACTACCGCAGAGTCCAGCACTAGCCAACAGCAATCAACTAGTCTGGAGAACGCCAAAACTGGAGACGAAGGGGAGTGGGAGGTGTGGCCTGAGGAGGAATTCGAAGAGGCAGCACGACAAGAGCGTGAAGCAGATTTTGTAGAGACGTTACGGCTCAGCCAGCAAGAAGATCAGAGCAGGCAAAGACAACCGGGAGAGGAGAACCAGGACCAGTCTTTGGATCAACCAATGGAAACTCATTGGGACTGTCCCATCTGCCTCCGTCCTCAACCAGCAAACGATCGTGCCTTCAATGACCACATCGACTTCTGCCTATCGAAAGACGCCATCAAGGAGACGGTAAAGGAAGTCAACGAGTCCGGTACACCGCCACCACAACCTCAGTCAGACACGGAGCCGGCCAAGCCCAAGGATGCGTTCGGATTGATGGGAATGAAGGCTGGCTCGGCAACCAATGGTAAGAAGAAAAGAGGAAGACCGCGAAGCGACGGAGTTGGTTCCGGCCAGGGCCAGAAAGATTCGAGGAAGAGACCTTTCTTTGGGTGAGACCCTGCACCCTTGAATTCAAGATTTTCATCATGTTGGGATGCATAATGGTAGCATAGGGCAACGGCGCCAAAGTTCATTGTTGGCATGAAATGCATTAGCATAGGAGTCAAGACTGTACAGCGAAAATTTTACCTTGTTTTCTTTTTCTGCCGCCAACCGAGATCTCTTTTTTTTTCCTTTTCGCGATTCCTTCCATGCGGCTCGTCATCACTGACATCACCCCACACTCACCTGTCCATCCCCCGCCTCGAGGAATCCCCACTTCCCACACTCCAGACCCACCAGGAGGCCCCATCCACCGATGCAAAAAATCCCACCCCCATGACCCTTGTTCGTTTTTTTTTTTCTCCGCGCTCGCCCCACACATTCGGTCAGGATCACGAGCTTGGCCTACTCACGCCACCACCTTACCTTGTCGATTAAAAAACTCAAGATCCTGTACTCGGCCCGTGCGTTTGGTTCGGAGCGGGCCGGGATGGGGTGTTCGCAGACGTCAGCCCGCTCACCCGCCCGCACCGTTTCGTTTCGAGGGGAACGGCATGCGGCTCGCGCTGACGGTGGCTGCGATGACTGGCGCGATTGGCCGGGCGCTGATGCAGGAACGTGCAGGCATTTGGCCTGGCTTTCGTCATTAGTGCGGTGCTTTTGCGCTCGCCGTTGTGGAGTGCTAGATTCTCCCGGCACTATGGTTCTCACATTAATGCTTGCTTACGCAGGGACCTGCGATTGCTGCGCGTGACCCGACACGCTGTCACGGTGGTTCTTGGGCAAGCGCGCTTTTCTTTCTGAGCGCAAGAGTTTGGAAGTTGGTGTTGGTTGTTCTTGTGGCGCGCGTGTGCAGTGGCGAGAGATGGAGTTTGGGTACTTCGCAGCGACGTACACATGTCGAAGATGGGCGATATCCTAGCCGTCCGAGGGCCATGAGGACAGTTGCGTAAGTATCTTAACCTCGATGTACTGGTGATATGAGCGTCGCTGATTCCCTGCCTGTGCTTTGTTAGAATGAGATGCGCATGTCTCTCTGCTGACAGCTACGGTAGACGAATGCAAATATTATGTTTGCAACATGACGTAGCAAGAGCTACCAAGATCATCCAAGTGGTTTGCATCGGACGGGTGCGTTTTCCAGGGGGGCACCTTCAAGTTCCCTCTTTTTTTTACATTCTGGTACCGCCCAAGGCTTATCCAAGTGTCAGTAATATTATCAGTACTGCCTTGCTTTCTGTGCATGGATGGTACTTGTCCCGCCGGAGAGACATCATCCACTCTTTCGGTACGGGACAGTGACCATTCCCCGCCACTCATTGATCTCATAATGTACCTCGGAATATCGTATGGATACCAATACTCTCAGGTCTACCACCCTTACGTGCGACAGACTTCTCGTCTCGGATGTCGAATCTGATAATTCGGTTGTGCTCAAGGATGATACACCTAGCAATTGGGGTTCCTTCAAGGATCCCGGCGGGTATCCGTAGCCGATTAGCCTTCCTGAGTTCGGCAGCTGATGGTGTTGGATAAAACAAAGCTCTGCGCACACGACAAAGCCAAAATCTCAGATTCTGTCTTCTTTAGTCAAAATCCAGTGGCTGGGCAGGTAGTTACTGCACGTTCGCCTCGTAGACCACATGACCTTCAAGCTGGCGCTGCTTTTGTGGGGCTTCTACTTCCGTAGTATTTCTCCAGGCAGCAGACCCACATTGCTGGCCGACATTGGTAAAGTAGCCGCGCTCGCTTCTCACCACGTCAGTCTCGCTTTGGAACAACCCCCCACCTTCCAGCCTTTTGCCGTAACTTCATCCACTGATTCAGACGTGCGCAACCTTTTACAATCGACAAGCCTTTCGGCTACTTATACTTTCTTGTCGCCGAGATCAGATCGCCCTCTTCGCCACGACTCCGGTCCGTTCCATTCGGCTGTCGACTATGTTTATTCGCATCCAGGATGGCCACTCCTGACAATCCATCAAATTACCAATACAAGAAGCTCCAGGACGGCCATATCCGGCTTCTCAAACTTAGGCCCGGCCCGCGCTCTGGAGCGCCCGCGATTGCGGAGATCTTCTCATGCCTACTGGAGGAAAGTCCCGAATATGATGCGCTATCATACGTGTGGGACAAACCTTTGTGCATCCGAACCATTGTATTTGGAAAAGCCGGGCAGATCCGCGTATCTGCTAATGTTTTTATGGCGTTGAAATGGCTGCAACAACAGACAAGTGAGCGACTGATGTGGATTGACGCCATTTGCATCAATCAGGGCCAGGGAGAGGAAGCCACAAAAGAGCGTGAGGCTCAAGTCAAGATGATGGGCAAGATTTATGCCAAAGCGAAAACGGTGATAATGCACTTCGGCCCCTCTGCTGCCAGATATAATGGAGAAACCATCGAACGGCTAATGTCATGGCTCCATAGCCAGAATAATGAACTTCTTCACGACGTGCGTACTTATGCGGCGACGCAAAGACTAGCCGAAGAGGAGTATTTCAAAAGGACTTGGACAATCCAAGAGGTCATACTCGCAAAAGAAGTCTTCATTCTTTTCAGAGATTCCCTTCTACCCTGGCCACTGATGCTCTCGAAAATCCTCAAACTTCACTTTGAATTGCACATAACCAGAGATCACCCATTGGCACATATTCCTATCGTGCAAGTTCAAAACCTGCTGGGTAATGATCGCAGCCCAGGGCTGTCGGATGTGCTGAGGGCCACTGAAGCATCAAAAGCCACAGATCCGCGGGACAAAATTTACGCCCTGCTTGGATTGATTAAAGAAGACCCGGAGCACTACCCGATTAAGTACGATCCGTGGACAGCAGCAATGGTTTTCGCTCATTACACTTTCCGGTTCTGCGAAGAGAGAAACTCGTTGGACGCACTGGAAAAATCTCGGCACATAGCTCCAAGATCCATAGAACTACCATGTATAGAAGGACTGCCATCCTGGGCGAATGACTTTACCGATACCCAAAAACAGAGACGCCACAATGCGATCAACAAAGGATGGTACTCGCACAGTTCTGAATGGTCTAAAACGAGATTTTGCGCACACTATCACCTTCCTCTCTCGATCAAATTTGAGCTGGGTCAAGATCTTGCTCTAGACAGCCAAGGTCGGAAGGTCGGGGAAATTCGATACATATCTCAAAGCAAGTTTGGTAGATACGGAAGCTCAACATACGAACTTGAACTTCTCTGGCGACATCTCGACGATCTCACAGATCCCGCAAGGCCTTTTGTTGAGTGGAGCAGCCTATCGGACTTCCTGGTCGCCTTCTTCTGTACCCACATTTGTGATCCGGGCGATTCAGAAAGCCAGATGGAGGAACTAGTCAGAGAGGAGGTGAAGGATATTAGCGTTGAGAATGGTAAAGACTGGAAGCGGCTGGTACGGCGTCTGATCAACTATTTCACAGAGCCCGAATCAATATTCATTCGTATGGCGGGACAGATGCCGGGATGTTGCACAGGGAACTCTCTCTTCACTACCGACAATCCCTTCATGGGACTAGGATCAGGCCTTGCTCTCCCTGGGGATATTGTTTGCGTCCTTAATGGTGGCAGAACGCCGTTCATTCTCCGAAGAACCAACACCATAAAGGACGAATATCAGCTTGTCTGCGAATGTTACATGTATGGTATCATGCAGGGGGAGTGGATGCGAGACGTCAAGAAAGAGGATCTGGAATGGTTTCGATTGGTGTAAAAGGTGTTCGACTCTGACTTCTCAGAACTTTCACGAAATATAAGCCCTCAAATATGTTTCATTAAGTTTGATTAATGTCCAGTTTCTCAAACAGTGCTGGAAATAGCAATCCGACTTCAACCGCGTGTTACCTTCGAGACAGCTACCAGTCCTGATACAAGATGCAGAAAAGCCCCAGCTACCTCAAATAGTCATGTAAAGCAAAGCATGCTTCATTTCACCATCCGATGTCAAATGAAAAGCTTCCCCGATCCACCCGGAATATCTGCAACACCGCAGGCACTTCCCGTCTGCTCTGTCGTAGCTTTCCTTACTTTTCCTTCTTGGGTGCTGGGCTCTGAGGCGAGTGCTCGCTGATGACGTAGGGCTCTAGTCCGCAAGGGTCGCTGTTCGAGAGCCGAACGCCGTACGTCTGGAGATTTACCGGCGAGACCTTGCGCGGCTAGCAAAACGACCAGCTGTTAGCAATTTCACAAAGGTATACAGGGAGAAAAAGCATGATTGCCTTACCAAGCCATCCTTCTTGCACTCTTTCTTGTGCTCAGTCCAATGCTCCCTCTGGCACTCCGAGCTGCAGTATTTGATCCTCAGGCACTTCGCGCACGTCTTCAGCTTCACCCCCTCCTTCTTCGAGCACTTGGCACAGATTTCTTCATCCTCAGCGGTCTCGTACTTGGCAGAGAATACGGGATTCGGGAAATTGACGCCGATCTGGTCGGGGTGGCGCTTAATGGGGATCAAGTTGTGCAGATGGATCGTATCGATCAGACCCATGCCCTCCATTTTGAGCGGCGTGCCGTCGGCGTACACAGCAAGGGCGCGGCGCATCTGCTCTTTGGCGCGATCGTACATGCCCAAGCGGCTCTTCAGCGCGTCGTAAACGGCCTGGCGGAGCGGCTCGGGCAACTTGGCGCCGCATTGCATGGCGGCAGCGGCAAGGATAACAATGACGAGCTTGCGGCCCCAGAAGGCTATGTGCTCGTTGTTGTCACGGGCGCCACTAGCAACCTCAGCGATCTTGTTGATGAGCTTGTTGTTGGCGTCAAGCTGCGGGCGCAGCTTCTCGGGTTCGTTGTGCATTTGTACGTAGATGGACTCGGTGCCAAGCTCCGCGTCGAAGAATTCGAGGATGTCCACGTCACGGTCGGACTGGAAGAAGCCGTCCCCCCAGAAGCCTTGGCTATGGGTTTGAGAGACATACGTTAGCTTTGCGGGTCGCGTGATTCTCGACTCTTGAACGCGATGAATGCCGAGTGAGGGCAGGGTGGAGAGAGGTGAGGTTGAAGTGAGATAAAACTGGAGTCCAACGGGGCTGTGTTGAGCTTACATCGCGATCTGATCGGGCCCCATGCTTGTGTGTAACTGAGACGGGAGGCTGAGTGAGGAAGGGTTGTGAAGAGGGTGAGAAGGAAAGGAAGAGCATTGTGAGTTGAGTAGCTCATACCTAAACGGTTTTCAGGGTCCACAGGTGGGCGTAGTTGCCCGAAGCAGTCAGCCGCGAAAACACCTGACCTCGCGGTTTCCCACTCGGCTGCGTTATCTCCCATTCGACCGAGCCCGGGCATCGCCTGAGGAGATCACGAGTCGCTCGTTCCAGTTCCACCGGAGAGTGGTCGCCAATTACTTTTTGAACACCTCCCTGCCCACCCTCTCAGATTTAGCTATTTTAGTTTCAGCCTTATCTATAAACATGATTATACGGAGACAGCAAACATTTTGGTAATTCACTGTGCATGTTCTCGCGGGAACAAACCACGTACTCCATCTACGTGGGTAGTTTGGTTCAACGTCCAGATGCTTTTTTACAATTCCAAATCTCACATTCATGTCCCCATAGCTACTTACAATCCCTTCGCTGGAAGACAATATTAATTGGTTACTAGACATAGTAGGCTGAGATGCAAAGACATAACCGGGGGTGTCTCTCTTTCTGAAGTTAATCTTCACCTATAGGCGGAGCACTTTCCCCCAGACATTCAAGCCTTGCGAGCCTTCATCGCAGCGCTGACCCAAAAGCCGCGGTTCTGGAAGACGAGATCCGGGGCTCCGCAGCTGATGGTCATGGCGAGGAATGCCATTGGATCGTTTTCGCAGGGGCAAGCAGTGATTCCAATTCGTCGAGTTTCACAATATTAGGCAGCTTAGAAGTCTACGTCACATGAAAGAAAACAGCGTATGAACGGCCACTCTCTTTACAACCCCACCTCAACCCCGCTTCGCAGTCCTGGAACAGAATATCTTCTCTATCCAGACGACATGAATTCAGACGAGCAGCAACACCAGAGTCTTAGTTCTCCTCTCTGCCAGAGATGCAAGAGCATCGATCTGCAAGACTTCTTTTCTGGGGCCTCAGCTGGTACGGACCAGATTTTCCACGTCTTCGAACCGCCACACCACCTTCGACCTTCCGAATGCCCCCTTTGCTGCGCAATAGCCTTCATTAGGCCCGACTTTTCAGAGAACCATGTGTACCATTTGGTTCAGATACAGACAAACCTTGAAAGTGCAGGAGATCGCCTCACGGTCCGGCAACCTGAGGATGCGAAGGATCCCTGGTCTGTGTTCTGGGATCCGTGTATCTGGACTCCACACACAGCAGAGAAAAGACGAAGTCTTCCTGGTGGCCTAGGCTTTAGTTCTGACCTGCATCCGTGCGAAAACTTGACCCTTAATCTTCCAGGAAAGATCGATTTCGACATAGTGAAAGGTTGGATGAACAAATGCAAGAAAGACCATGGCAAGGGATGCGAGCTGAAATCGGGAACGAGCAACACCCCAAACCTACGGTTGATCGACTGCGCTACCAGAGAAATTCGACCCCACGAAGAGGGAGATACCTACGTCGCCTTTTCTTACTGCTGGGGAACACCACAAGCAAGTCAGGCTGACGGAATGGGCACTCCTTTCCGATTGCCCCAACATCTCCCGGCAACAATCGAAGATGCGATCCTGGCTACCCAGAAGCTAGGCATCCAGTACATATGGATCGATCGATATTGTGTTCCACAGGGCGCTGGGGACCCCGGAAGAAATCAGCAGATCTCCTTGATGCATAAAATCTACATGGGCGCTGAAGTTACCATAATCGCAGCTGCAGGAGATTCACCCACCTATGGACTACCTGGAGTGACTAGGGAGAGGAGAAAGCTACCTCAGATCCACTTCGGCTCGCATACACTGATTGCAACTTTGCCAGACCCTCGTATTTTGATTGCTTCATCGAAATGGTCAACCCGGGGATGGACCTATCAGGAAGGCTTGCTGTCACGAAGGAGACTGGTCTTCACCGATCAGCAAGTGTATTTCCAGTGCAATAAATACGAACCAGGCCCCATGGGTATGCCAGACGATTACTATGGCTGCTCGGAAGCCATGTCGTTGTCTTCTGCAAGTATCGACCCTTGCAACATACTCGAGGATGATGATGGGTTCTTCGAATTTGAATTAGACCATTTTGAAATCTGGCCACGAATCAACGAATACACTCAGAGGTCCTTGAGTCGTCAAGAAGATATTATGAATGCAATGTTGGGGATCTTTGAGAAGTACGCTGAAAGGAAATCGATGTGTTTAACTTTCAGGCACATCTTTGGCATACCTATCAGCTACATGGACGGACTGGAGAACCATGAGGCCGATTCATGGCAGGGTTCTTTCCTGCTCAACTTGGCATGGGAGCTTCCAACTCCAAGCAAGAGGAGAAAAGGGTTTCCAAGCTGGTCTTGGGTTGGGTGGGAAGGAACAGGTTTTGTTGGGTCATTCCGCTGCCTCTACCACCTGTGTCTCAGTTGCGAACAGCACATTGCAGCTGTCCACGTGGAACAGGATGACAGAATGCCAGCGGCCAACATGGATCTGTTGCATTGGAAAATTCCCCACATCATCTTCGATTGTCTATCTGTGCCATTACATATCAAGAATATCAGCCAATGCCCTCCACCCTGGCACGACAGACAACGTCCTCCGTTGGAGAATGAGCTGGATTTGCGAGTGCTGATGCAAATTGGGAATTGTATTCATTCTTACAACTTTCAGTTACTGCCGCGAGACTTAGCGGAAAAGCCAGGCCTCGACAAAGGGATTCCTTGCGTCGGCTTACTTCTTGATCCTCCGGTGCGTAAATATGCGCCACACTCCCAGTACTGTACGGTTGTGGTTCTTCTCGTTATGGAAAGCCAACAGAGAACTGGGACTGAGAAGACGGGACAACTTTATGAAAGGATAGGGAAGGCCGTCATTCCCAACGAGCACCTAGAGGGGGTTTCTGATAAGAGGGGATACTTTACTGTTGGTTGAAACTGATCTGCTACGGAGAGCTGTGGGAGATCGTGTGGCTGGAGCTTTTTAGGTTTCTCTTGGCTTATGTAATTTGCCATTTATCTATGGAGCTTCATCTTCTCCACCTGCTTATCTTTTTCTTGACTCAAGAATCAAGCAATCAGTTGGCGATCCTAGCGAATATCGAAACATTTGAAAGCCGAATCCTTGTCAAGTATTGCAATGCGCGAGGACTCGAACACGAGATTCACGTCGAAGTCACGACCAAATGGAAACGCAGCTCAAGGCGATACGGACGTTTGCACAGAACAGTACAGGGGTAATTAGATTAATCTACCGGAATTCAGATGGCGAGCTTGCTGAATTCAAGTGATGGGCACGCTTCGGGGTCGATAAGCGAGCATTTACTTGGCGGTCCTTGCTACCCGCCTATTCAAGCAAAGGCGCCGCACTTGGCACTTTGGGTCTAGCTGATAAGCGGCAACATATAAGCTTGGCACCCCCCGTCAGCGGTGAGACACAAGAGCCTCCAAGAAGCTTGGCCGGCGGGTCCTCAACCGACATTCACCTTTGCACACACCTTCCGCCAAGCCAGAAAATGGGCAAACGAACCCGCCTCGTCTCTTGTGGTTTCGAACTACGAGGCGAGCAGGCCCCCAATGGCCGAAATGCCTTCGCTTCCCCACTTCATCGCGGCTGTTCGCCGGTCCCTTATACGAACCAACTTGCACGCAATGGGAAGGAAACAAGACTTGATCTCTCCACTACCTGGCGAACTCATGGACAATACGAGCTATTCCTCGGGGTAGTAGGCGACATCCGCAGCGAAGAAACATCTATAAAGACCAAGTGATCCAGCAAACAATCGAACTCCCCATCCGTCAATCGCCTTCTCGACGCCTCCTCCACACCCACAGCAGCCATGCAGTTCAAGATCTCGCTCATCGCCCTCATCGCCGGCACGGCCTTCGCCCAGCAGCGCCCCCGCTGCGGCACCGGCGAGCCCTCTGAGGCGCAGCTCGAGGTTGCCCACGAGATGGGCCTGCGCGAGGCCGCGCTGCGCCAGTCCGGTCTCTCGGCGCGCCAGTCCGGCACCATCACCGTCGACACCTGGTTTCACGTCGTGTCCGCGGGAAGCAGCGTCGCTCAGGGCAACGTGAGCGAGCAGCAGCTGGCGGACCAGCTGGAGGTGCTGAACGCCCAGTACGCGCCGTACGGCGTGTCGTTCAACCTCGTCGGCACCACCCGCACCGTCAACTCGGGCTGGGCCGGCGACAGCAACGAGCTCGCCATGAAGCGCAGCCTGCGCAAGGGCGACTACAAGACCATGAACGTCTACTTCCAGCGCGTGAGTTTTCCTCTATCAACCCCAGATCAGCTTCAGGGGAACCCAGGACTGACCAAATGTTATACAGTCCCTCCAGCAGAACGCGCTCGGCTACGCCTACTTCCCGGACAACGTGTCCGAGGGCACGCAGGACTTCTACCTCGACGGCGTGTCCGTCATGGCGTCGTCGGTGCCCGGCGGCAGCGAGGAGCCCTACAACCTCGGCGTGACGGCCACCCACGAGGCCGGCCACTGGCTCGGCCTGTACCACCCCTTCCAGGGCGGCTGCTCCGGCGTCGGCGACGAGATCGACGACACCCCCGCCCAGAGCGGCTACGAGTTCGGCTGCCCCGTCGGCCGCGACTCCTGCCCCAACGACCCCGGTGATGACCCGGTCCACAACTACATGGGCTACTCGGATGAGTAAGTTGACATTGCTTTTGTCCTTCTTTGTTTCTGATGCTAACGGTTCAACAGTGCTTGCTTGACCGAGTTCACTCCTAACCAGGAGACTCGCATTCACAACATGTGGGCCCGTTTCCGCGCATGAGTGATGCAATGAGACGGGGGTTGGTGAGGTAATGGAAGAACAAAAAAATTGAAGATGTATAGAAATGTACATATGATCAAGGAGCATCATGTAGATGATGATATGAGAAGTCACAAGCGTACAAACAATCTATCGGGAAACTAAGTGACAGTTGTTGTTCAAATAAAGAATGTACCTTGATGGTTGCTGTTTCTGCCCCCTAACCAAAAAAGGAGATCAAGATCGACCTGCAGCTGAAAGTGCTTGGCTTGCAGATTACAACAACCGCCAATGGGAATATGGGAAATCTGGCGGCCATGACTTTTAATGATTTACCTTTTGTGCAGTGCGCAACGCAGAGATTGAGCATGCATTGTTCGTTGAAGTGACGGCTGCATTTTTCTTTGTTGCTACGTTTGTAGCTGTTCTCCAATGGAGGCAAATGATCATCGATTAGTAATGTAGTAGGCGTGGGTTGTCTACCATCGCACAGCGGATTAAAGTACACTAATCCTGATCGGGAAACAAAGAGCAGGTATCAAGGATGGAATTTTTTACACATCCCAAGCGTAGAAGTCATGAGTATCCCAGCACAACATCGGGCGACCTTGGCTGACTTGTGCACCGTTGTTGGCAAACAATGTTGGCCGATGGTTTTACAACAACTCATGTATTACTCGTGGCAGCTGCAACTGTCACAAACATGAAAGATCAACAAGCAGCCCGTCAAGCTTTCTTTGCCAATGACTTTCAGATTGCTTGCTTGCCCTTGTTCCGTTTGCTTTGTTTGCTTCCTTTGTTATCGCCAAGCCACCACAGCCCCCGATGAGACTTTGCTTAGCTTCTTTAGCTGTGGTACATTACCACTATTCGCCGCAAATGCTGTACATGCCAAATCATCCCCTTATGCCGAGTTTGTGCCGGTACTCTTCAGCCTTAAGAAGCCTTTACCGGCTTTTCGTTCTGAATAATGGCATCCCGGTTCTTCCACCAGCCTGAGATTGTTTGCTGGGGTATTTTAAAGTATTCTGAGGCCTCATAATACGTAGGAGGCCGGTAATAATAGCCGTTTTCAGCAGGAATTGGCTCAGGGGCCCCCGGCCTGGAACGAGGTTTCGGGCTTGTATTATCCAGTATTTTGTGGTGATACAGGAACATCAGGACTTTGATCTTCTTTGCAGGCGAATGTGTTTCTTCTTTACGTAATACAGGCTTCCTGTGCTTGTGTATACGCTCCTCGAGCGGTTTCGGCTTAGGACTTGGCTTTTTTCTTGGCTTTACGGAGGTGGTATTGGAAGAAATTTCTTGCGGGGACATTTCGGAGAACTGCATTGAATTGAAACGCGTTTGTGTGAAAAGATTACACTCGAATTTGGTTGTATTGTGGGCTGTGTTGTCTCAGGGGCGAACGTGCTCGTTCGCCCCTGAGACGATATATACATACACTTGTGCACGGACCCTGACACCCGTCACCCTACCTATCTTCGGCCTCTCACTGGATGCCGAATGCAGCCTAGCGTCACCACTAGTAGTCTCTCTATTGTCTAAGGTCATACGGTAGGACAGCAGATGAAGGTATATTTTTACAACGGGCAATTTGGCCTTTTTTCTTTCTCATTTACATGCTTACCTGTTTGTTCTATTTGTGTTTACCTGTTCTACCTGCGTGAATACTAATAGTCGAGCCGAGGTGTCGAGTCATAACTGGAACGGGACTTATTCCTGGAACGGGATTCATACCTGGAACGGGATTCATAATTGGAACGGGAATCGTAACTGGAACGGTACGAATGTGCAGGGTAATGACTGTGAAGTGATCCGTAGCTAGGCGTCCTGCGCCCGCTTCTACCGCCATCCCTATAGTCATCACCAGCTACCTTGCTCCGCCGCGAGATATCGAACGACCCCATCCTGCCTGTAGGGCGCTTAGTAATACGCATGGCCCTGCCATGGTCGCGGTTTTGCTTTGATACAAGCGTAAGGACAGGGTCCCTCTTGCTCTCCTGTGGCGTGTCTTTCTTCCTCCTGTTAGAATTGGAATTCACACGATAAAGTTCAGGCCACAACTTGTCCGGGCGGTACGCAAGGGCTGTCTCGTCGGCCAACTCGTTTCCCTCTACGCCCTGATGACTAGGCACCCAGTGGAGTTCCAACTCTTTCTCGTAGACGTTGACAAGCAAGTCTGCGTAAGCCAAGACATCGCTCAAGAGGTTGTGATCCCAGTTCGGAAGCTCGGGGCTCTCTGGCGAGATTTTCGTAAGCCTTGAAAGCATCTTACCAGAGTCAGAGAAGACCATGATCTTCTTCACAGCGTGATCGTTGGCGAAGAGGTCGTGCGCAAGGGCAAGGCACTGGGCGAGTCCACCGAGTTCACTGTTGGTGCTTTCTCCGATGTGGAGCATCGTGTAGCCGTTTTTGACCCAGTCTTCGTCATCAGGGTGTTCTCTGTAGACCACAGCACATGCGCACCAGCGCTTGTTAGTTTTCTCACCTTGGGAGGCGGCCAGTTGAACGAGGCGAGGCTCCGATGCCGTTCCGTCAGTAAACATTGACTGAACACCATCTTCCGCTCGACGGTTGGAGTATTTGTTGGCGAAGTTGAGCGCTTCGCGGTGCTTCTTGAAGAACACTCGACCCGCAAACTTGCGGACAGGTATGGGATCGCCCATGAACTCGTCGAAGTCGAAGTCGAAGTCGAAGTTGAAAATGAAATCTTCATCATCTGCGTCTTTTGTCGTTCCTGTAGGGTTCAAGGAGATGTCCTTGAGGGCATCTTCGATGATGGCTGTTGAGTTTTCCATGGTATGCTGAAGTGTAGCTCTGTCTCAGAGGATTGATGCGGTTGCGAAGTGAAGGTTGGGAGTTGTTGCTTCATTTTTGCGGGCATGTCAGGTCGAAGTTATAGCTTGGAGAGACTGCGTAGTTCAAGAACTGTGCGGCTACAGTGATTGTACACCATCGGGGAAGAACAAGACAAAACAAAATGTGATAACGCTCTGTTTTAAACAATTATGCCTCCAATAACGTCTTGTTCAAGTTGTGTTGATCATCTTAGCAAGACGTCTTACCATGTAGGAGCTCCGCTTTCGATATACTAAGTTTGGCGTGTGAAATGAATGGCTTGATTTTGTTCCTCGGTCCTCCATTATGTCTATGAGTCTGAACATGACCGGGTATTTCTTCAGAATGGTATATTTAGAGAAATGAGTAGAATATATATTGATGAATGCGCAGAATTACCCATAAGCTATCTGTGGGGCAGAGTAGAATATATACGCGCCAGGAGATAACAAACAGTAAATAACAAACGAAGAGAGGCGAATATCATGGAATCCGCTTGACACTTCGTCATATTTACTACCAGGTAGTTGGGAAAAGCGGGAATAGAGACAAATGTCATGAAACTAATCTTATTTTTCATCACTACTACTCATTGTCGCACGGCATTTGTGATGCTCCGTCTCTACTTTGTTCAGTGACAAAGCCGGGCACCTTTCTTACTTTGCTCATCGGCTCCAAATAAATGTCACGGAACTCGTCTGCTTCCAATAAACTGACATGGTCATTTGATACTCAGTGTAAGCGAACATGTCTCCAGCGTAAGTTTAAAGCCTCTTCCTGGAATACATCCGTCCAGAAATTTTTGCTTGCCGTGAATGTAGCAAGGCCAACCCTCTTAGAGACATTGCAGTCATTCTTGACACAGATAGCAGCGTACGTCCCGTTATAGAACATCATGATAAGCTCGTCAATCCGATCTTCATCCGAATCAAACACGATAAAGGCACAGTACTCGTTTCGACCTCTGGCACTCAACTGCCATTTGCCATCCCGCGGTCTCTCCGTCATGCCTTCCAGCCATTCAAAAGAGAGACATGGTGCCACGAACTCAAGCAACCCAACTCTAGTTTCTATACTGTTTAATAACTCTTCGGTAGCCTGATCATGTGATCCTTCTTGTATGTTGTCGAAAAGCGCTCTCGGCTTGAGATAGTACTCATGGGACCAGTCACTCTTGTCTTGCTGCATTCCCGGGAATAGGGTAGTTGTAACGGTCGTCCCATTGTTCAAAGTAAGATACCACTTGCTCACCAGGCTATAGTTCGCATCGAAGATGAAATTTGAATAAGTCTCTCCTGGAAAGTTGGGCGCCGGGAAGCTCGAATCCCAAAGACAGAAGAAATCGATCGGTGCCATCCATGACACCCATGACCAACTTGGAGAGTTGAGGTTGGGCCTTCTGATGATTTTTTTTTCGCTCCGGCCACTTCTGGAAACGAACCACAAAAGAGACATTGGGAGGTAGGAAACAGGAACCCCTTGAGCTGCGACAATTCCAGATTCAGCCTCTACAAGCTGGTGATAAACTCCTGAAAATACATTCAACACATCTTGAGGATATGTCAACTCCCTCCTGGTATACACAGATACGCTGCTGAGATGAGGGAGAATTGTCGAACCATGCCGTCGCTCTTACGAGGTCTATGCCAACGAAGGCTATACTCAGGATCATTCTTGACATTTCTTCCCCACCAAGGGGATCCTTCTCTCACCGAAGCTTCCTCCTGATAACCTTCGCGTCGGATGCCACACGGGCAATCAAAAAACACCTCATGCGGAGTAAAGAATAGGTGCCGATTAGAAAGGACCTGTTCCTAGTAGGTCCATCCCCGAGTATCCCAAGGGCCTAGTATCCCATGGGGAAACACGCAGATCATCTTGAAGAATACATAAACGATCCACCCATAGATATCTTTTTCCAACAGCCCGACACAACTCCATGGCGTTGGCAATAGTGCGTGGAACTCTTTCGCTCGTAGCTTTTGTCGATGCCTTGACTGCTAAAGCTGAGCACTGCTTTAGTCTTCGGATATTACGCGTGGTCGTTTGTAGCCCAGAAGAATCCCGATTGCCCCAGACGTAAGACAACGCGAAATATTCGCAGGGTACCGTCACTTCGACCAATCGTTCTTCAAATACATCGATGAGCCGGAAACCTCCATGGAAAAGTGTTTTGTCGGGGTGTCGGACATTGCAAGTTTTATGATTTTGGCATGCGTTAAGCCAACGACGTAGCAGGCCAGGTTCAAAAGAAGGCCTAATTGGGCGGCGTAGTAAGGATATTCCAACAGTGTTATTGGCTTCTCCTGGCGCGAGTTCTAATTCGCCAATATGCCCTCAGCCTTGTATGTCTCATGCTGGGTCATATAATGATAAACTGTCACTTCACTATTTATCAATAAGAGCCGATGGTGTAATGGCTAGCATTAATGCTTCTACGATCACTTAGCCAAACATTCATTGTAAGCTAGTAGACACTCGTTAGCATTAGATTCAGGTTCGATTCTTGATCGGCTCAGCTTTCTTTTTGTTCAGAGGTATTTCTTCCTCTGACTGTTTATTTTTTTGCTGGGACCAACTATGGAGCCGAAGGGACGAACCGATGGAACCCGCCGCTCCAACCCCTTTCTTTCCCCACAAGGCGGCCCGTGGTTCACATTAGCCTTATCATATGTAGCCCCCAGTTCTGCTTATTGGTTAACAAAACTTTTCTCTTCAACTGAAAACCGGGGGGCTGTTGGTCGATGGCCAGCAGAATCCGGTAGGATCGGTTCCGTCTAGGTCTGTTAGAGGATTCACCCCACAACTTGCTCTGGATGAATTGTTTCAGTCGTGCATTTCCGCAGTTCAATGGATTCTCATCTCCCCAGTGCATTGAGATCATGCGCCAAATAGCCGTGCAAAATGGGCAAACAAGATCTTGGTAACTTTCCAGACACCCTGTATCTCGCACTCTTGTTTCTCTCGAGAACATGGCTTCCAAGTCCAGTTTTTCGCATCTTTGGCACAGGTCTGATTCATGGATCGCTGATGCGTCGAGACGCCCGTTTGATACTTCCTGGTCTACATGGTCAAGTGGCTGTGGATGTGATTTTTCATGATCGCGCCGCTGCTTTCTACTTTGTTCTTGAAGTTGATCTGATTTCCGTTTTGGCGGCATGGTTCTCGTTGCAGGATTTTGAATCAGTGGAATCAATCACAGAATTAAACCGTATATATAGAAAAACGAGTTTCAGCTCGGAACGATCTAGTCTAGGCTCTAAGATTTGCATCAGGCAATAGCCAAACTTGAGGCTATATGCACGCATTGTGCGAACCTGTGGCTGAATTCGACCGACCTCGTATATTGCACCCGACGGGACCAATAGTGAGATTTTGCCCCCGCTTAATCACATACTAGAGTCCCCTCTTGCAAGCGTTGGCTAGCGTGGATTTGCTTTTTGTTCATGTCATGGATAGCGGAAGCTATTATCCGGACACGAAGGTGTGCAATTATTCATTGAAAATTTACGTCTAGGCAAACACTTCAACTATCGATAACATAGGCTCAATAGGTATTCAATGAAAGCAAAAAGAGTTCCGTGCTATCTTTTAGCTGAAATTCCCCGCCGCATGTGATGTGTGTGACACGGGCTTTCGAACCATTTCTGTTCTCCACCCGAGTTTGCGGCCTCGAGCTTCACTCACCGCCCACAGAGCCAGACAGTGAGGAATTAACCTCGACTGCAATGATAAAAATCAATCTCCGCGACTGAGCCTTGTGATTCACATGCTCACCAATGTATCGTAGCTGGATTGCTTCTCAAGACCATGATTGTCGAAACTTACAGTGGTCATTAGCAACACACAGGACAACATACGTAGTGCTCAACGGACACAACCTCTCGCACATTGACATCATAGCTGCTGTTGAAATGTCTCGAAAAATGTCAAATACTTGTCAGCAGGACAGACAAACAGATGTACAGTCACCTGCGCGCATGCCTCAAGTCCGGCATGGCAGAAGTACTTAAGCCCCTTGAATGTTTTCAAAATTGAATCCCGAATCCTCGACATTTGGAAGTACCGTACTTGATATGGTACTCTCCAGGGCCGAGCCTTACAGAACACTGTTGGGGCCAGCTGTGGTCCTTGGCTCTTACTACCACTGCTGTTCTCATAGACGCCATGCGGAAGCATTGCTGCGGTTCATCATTACTTCCCGATGATGAGCCCCAGCGTCCTTACCAATCGCACTCCATCACCATCCCTCGACGCTGAAGCCAGCTTCCGCATCCAAACCGATCCACTGCAGAGGCAAGATGGCAGCGAAGTGAGATCAGTCCTGATCGGCAAGGCGGCGAAAAGCCCAAGCCCAAGCCCACGGACAGTTGCCTTAACCCATTTCATCGCTTCCACTCCCGCTATGAAGAGTCGAAAGCAGACACTCGATCAAAGAACAAACAGTCCCTCAGAGCCGCGCTCTTAAAAATACCCCAAGCGCCGTCATCCTCCCGCCCTGCAGCAGGAACAGTAGCAGCTCCACGCGCGTGCCCATTTCTTCTGTGCCTTGCGCAGGTGCCCCACACCTCATGACCCGCCGCGCCTCGGTTCCGTGCCCTGCCCTGCGCAGCAGCAGCAGATGAACCTCAGGCACGCGGCGGGCGGGGAGGAGGAGCACGTGTCACCGCTTGCACGAGGGCGGGGACGAGGACGATGGCGATGGCGATGCTGAGGCGAGGTGTATAAAAAGTCCGTCGAGTCTTTCTCTTCCTCAGATCGGTCAAGCTACAACCAAAGACTGCATTGGAAGGCATAAATAAGCAGATACTGGCTTCTGTAGGGCTTTTCAAGGATTGCGACTGTTTCCCTTCTTTTGGCGGCTGATGAGAATTTCGATCTCACCGAAAGATATGAAGAGGAGCCGATGATCAAGTGACGCTGATGATGTCCATCCAGCGCCAGCAATGATGTCCATCAAGAAGCCGTGATGATGAGGCGTACCATCGCCACTTGTTCAATTTGTCGCCTCCCTCTCTAGGGGTTCTGAATGAACGAAATGCCACGAAAGTGCATCAAGCAGTCTTCCGGTTTTCATCTTTGACGGATCTTGAAAACCGCCTTTGATGATACTAGAAAGAGAAGTTGTCTCTACCTGGTCGAACTTTTATAGTGCTGCCAGGGCCGGCTTGTAATCCAAAACAGACACGAGGGGGACATGATGACATCATTCAGAAGAATGGATACGCACCTGTACCACAAAAGTTCATGTGCCCGGCTTCAAAGTACGCACGTGTTGGAGGGGAGAGCCTTGTGATGTTGAACAAGCAATCCAAGCAGTCACTCATCGAAGCAAATCTCCGCACTCACACTTCCTTTCCAAACACGTAAGCCAAGAACACGAAGTCTCGTAAATAAGAGAGGGAAAGATACTGCTGTATGAATAAAGACCCATTTGCAAATAATCTAATTGCAGCACTCGTTAACAAAGGACAATGATTTCGCCTTTTCCTTCATCAGCAAAGCTCTTCGCCGCTGTTTGTCGTGAAAAGGAAAAACAAAAGAAGTCCTACTACTCCTGACCCTGGCACCAGCACATCCACCACCATTCGAACGATCCAAGCTTTGCCCCCCTTCCTCACTCCATCCCACTTCCGCTTCTCGGAGCAACGAAAAACCGCTTGAATCCACATTCTCCTTCTCACACACACTTCAACACCCCGAAAGCATGCCAGTCTTCCCATGCATTAATTGGCGCATCCCGCTTGATGAATTGACCATTCTCCGAAAGAAACAATTGTCTTCGAGTTCTTCTGGCAAGCCGAGTTGTGTATCCGAAGTTTCGTGCCGTAATCGTATCACTCATCGAATCCGACGGGAGGAAGTAACGACTTAGACGTACTGCGACCTACAAACCAGTCAGCACCATCACCCAGACACCAAAAAAGGTAATTCCAAAAGAAAAACGTACAGCCAACGGATACCCTCGCCGTAGCCCTGCCTCATGACGACCGAGCACATGAAGACCTCGATGGGGCGGATGCCCTCGAGCGGGACCTTGCCCTTGCCCGTGGTTTGGTACAGGCCGAGCTCGTGCCTCAGCTGGTCCTCGGACACGGCGTTGGGGTGGTCGATCTTGTTGCCGAGGATGAGGAACGGCGTCTTCTGCAGCTCCTCCATCGACAGCAGCGCGTCCAGCTCCGCCTTGGACTCGGCGAACCGCTCCGGGTCCTTGGCGTCCACCAGGAACACGATGCCCGACACCTCGGGGAAGTAGTCCTTCCACAGACGGCGCGCCTGCTGGTGACCTGTTGTGTGGATTATGTGATGCTTAGTAATGGCTCGAGTTATCGGAAGAAATGGCTGCGCCGCCCGTTCGCTTGCTGACGGTGGCGGCTGCGGCGGCGGAGAAGGGATGATGGGGTAAGGGTGGAGAGAGACATACCACCGAGATCGAAGGTAGTGAAGCGGCAGGAACCGATGCTCAGCTCCTCAGAGGCTATGCGCGTTGTTAGCTGATGTTCGAAAAGCGACTGCGATAATGAAGTCTGGGGTTGGGAAACGTACTAGGGTGGAGAGTGGGCTGGAGGATGGCACTGGGGGGCCACGGTCAGCAATCGGACTCGGAATAGTGCAGACCAGTCCGCAATGTGGTATACGTACACGCGATCGTTCTGTCCAGGCAAAAGACTGTCAGCTTTCTCTGTCCGGGCGGCGCCGGGTGAGGTGTTTGGAGATTATCGGTGTGAACGTACCTTCAACATGTGCAGGAGAGTGGTCTTGCCGGCATTGTCAAGACCGAGGAAGAGTAGCTTCTGTATTCACTCGATGCCGTCAGCGACCTGGTTTTCTCATCCGCATTCCATGCGCCCGTGGCCAAATGGCTCCAACAGGGTTTCGTGGCCACGCACCGCATGCTTGTTCAGCAGGCCCAAGCTTGAGAGGACATCCCAGACTGTTGCACACTCGAATCAGCAAATTGTTCCCCAGATATAACCCCAGCTACCGGCGTGATGCGCAGGCGCGACGGATGCGAACAGGGGTGGAGGGCATCGCGGCGACGGGCTGATGGGAGGAGAGGTTGGGCGTCGGGCGGACGTACACCAGTCGATAATCCACATGGCGGCGACGAGGACTGCTTGTTTGGCGCGAGAGAGTGCAGAGGACGGGTTTAAGAAGGCGGCGGAGGGTTGGCGGCGTTGGGAGCTGGACAGTCGGAGGTGGAATTCTGTGGCCAGACCATGATGAGAGAGAGCGGCCAACGTCAATCTGGCTCTTGGCACCCACTCCTCGGCTCCGCCCACGAGCCGCCCCGCCACTCACCCACGCCACGGCTGCTGCCACTCTCTCCACACAACCCCGGGGTTTGCACAGGCAACAACAATTCATCATGTTGAGGACACGTATTTCAAAATCAATGTGTCTCGATTCACCTGCGACACCATTGTCTGTAATAATAACCCCAACCCCAACAGCCCATCCACCAGACCAACCCCGTCCAATGCAAATGCTATGCTCTCCCTCCCGAAGCGATCGATATGAATAACTCCTCGCTGCCCAATGTGTGTTCCCGCAAAGAAAGAAACCGCCATTCGCAACGAAAGCAGAGATGATAGGAAAACGCCTGGGTGTAATGCTTGGTCATCAAGTCGTGGGGTATCCTGCCCTTTTGCGCGTCGAAAAGCCGCGTGCCTGGCTGCAGGCGCAGCGTCGTCAAAATAGGGTAATGTGCAGGAAGATTAAGACCTTGATATAAACAAATCGCTAAAGCACCTGCTGAAACGGGAAGCGTGGGTATTTACAGTAACGGAAATATGCAACGTGAAATATGTGCGAGAGCAGCGACCAGCAAGTCCGAAGACTCGTAAAGGTGCTGACAAGTCAGCGGCGCTCCTCTCAGTACGAGAGCACATGCACTGGTGTGGCCTTCTTGCCCCTGTACGCGGCAAGCCCCATGCCAACCTCGCGCATGCGCTCCGCGCCCTTGCCCGGCGCAGGGCGGCGCTCTTCTTTTTTGCACGCCTTGCGGCAGTGCTTTTGGTAGAGCTTTTCCTTGCGGCGCTGCCTCTTGAGGGCAGTGCCGGCTTTGATGTCCATCGGTCCACGCTTGAGCGTGTCATTAGTCGTCGTCTCACCGTCCTCGTCGTCGTCGTAGTACGATTCCTGGCGGAAGAGAGTAGGAGGGCGAGGGAGGGAGGCCACAATCGTCGGTGGAGGCCCCTGATCCATGCCTGCAAATTGAATCGCCGTCTGCTGTTTACATGTAACAGTTAAGGACGTGCGACGCGTATGCGGCGGCGAACGGAGGCGACCGGCAGGCGGCGGAGAACGGAGACGCTTCGGGGATTGTCCGAAAAGACGACGGGGAGGCGGGGAACGGTGGGCCTGTCCGCGCTTTACCGGCGGTGGTGGAGAACGAAGACGCTTGGGCGACGAGATCGGGGAGCGCTTTGACCCTGCACGGCGACGCCCACGGCCCTCGACTTCGTCGATTTGGTCGAGCTGACCGTGCATCAACATGTGCTGATCGCTGTCCTCGGCAGCTGCCTCGACCTCGTCATCCTCATCTTCCTCATCCATCTCGGGGTCCGAGGTGGGGAAGGTGGGATCGATGTCCTGAGGAGTTTGCTTGTGCTTGGCCGCCCTGCGTTGCTCGAGGGCTGAGTAGTAAGCATCCTCCAGAGGGCGGTCTTCGTCAAGGGTGCCACAGACGAAGTCCGTGCTGTCAGGGAGCTCGGGGCTGCGAGGGCGGATGTTGACAGGCTTCCTTTTCTTGGCAGGAGAAGGCTTGGTGAACATCCTAGATTCAGACGCGATCGAGCAGTTGGAAGAATCAGAAAGGCTGCGGTGGCCTGATGGCCTGATGTGCTCGCGCTGTTCACTAGAGCTGGGAACGACTACGCGACTGGGTGCCCACCACTGGTAGTCAGACCCAGCGTCGCTTTCGTCATCAGAACCAGCAAAGCCTTGCTCGTCGTCGGTCTGGAAGCCACCGTCGGACACACTGCCATCAGAGATGACAGATTCGTTGTCGTCCTCGTCGGCCTCCTCTTCTTCCTCTTCCTCTTCCTCGTCATCCAGGTCGTCGTCCAGGTCCAGATCCTCGTCGTCTTCGTCGAGTAGTTCCTCGTCCTCCTCGTCGTCTTCCAATGCTTCCTCCTCAACCTCTTCGCCGAGCTTCCTCAATCCATTCTCAATTCTCAAGGTATCGGTAACCGTCAGACGCGTCATGTGACAGGTCTGCTCCTGGGTCCACTCCTCGACTTCCTCTTCGGAGCTCGCAAATTCGTGAAAGCGCGTAGCCTCACGGCGGCCAATGTCCGAGTTCTCGCTGAACTTCCTCGAGTGGCGAATGACAGATGCACTCTTGCGGACGCTCTTGGGGGAGTCGTTCCGCACAGTCGAATCCGAACCACGGTGCGAGCGTGGCGTGCCCTTGCCTGGAACAGCAAGTCGGTTGGTAGGCGGAGGAGGGCTGGCCATGCGGGTCTTCTTGGGAGATGCCGTGGCCTTCGCATCGCAGGCGAACTTGATGGTGCACCGGCGAGGAGCGGGTCCCGCGGGCTTTTCCTCTGGTGGGGACTGAAGCTTCTTGGGAGTAGCACTGGTGCTGGACTCCTTCCTTCCGCAGGCAAAGGTGATGCATCTTTTGCGGCCAAGTCCTGCCTCGACGGAGTTCTCGTCGGACGTCTTGACGGTTTTCTTCTCGATCCTCTCGGCGCTATTCTCGTCATGGCGAATGGTAAGAGAGACGTCGGATTCCTTCTTGATGGAGATGATGGGGAGAGCATGAAGAGTAGGAGGGAGCGGCGGGCTGGGAGAGCTGGTCCTGGTGCCTGGGCTCGTGAAGCCTCCGTCGCTGGTGAGGTCGGTCGACGCGATGCTGACATTGCTCCAGGTCGAGGCGGTGGACAGACCTCGCTTGAGCTCCACATGATGATCGTCGTCGTCCGACTGAGAATCGCTCTCCGAGTGAAGAGCCTGGGTCAACAAGGATTCCTTTTGGGGACACGAGCCGTAGCGGGTCTTTGCGAAATTAGTGGCCAGGTCCAATGGAGCAGGTTTGACGGGAGTGGGGCGAGGGGTCCGCTGCATTTCATCAGGCGGCTCGTCGGTGTCGGCAACGAGCTCTTCCCCGAGGCTCATGGGGCCGTCCTGTGCGGTGGGTTGGTTCTGGAGAGACCTGGTCTGCATGGTGGTGATTTTGTCGAAGTCGTTCTGATTTAAAGCCATGTTTGGAAAGCAATCAAGGCGATTTAGTGCTGGTGATGATCGAGATGCTGAGTGCTGAAGGAGATGATCCGGCGGTCCAGGGCCAGTGGCCGGCGGGTAGACAAGGCGAAGATTGGCGGATAGTAGTCCGGCGCTTCAGTTGCTGTTGGAGTTGTCCCTAAGGACCGCAGTGCTATAATATCAAAACCAACATTGTGGGAGTTTGACGCAGTGTTTCAAAGGACCAGGAGGCGGATCTGCAAGCTGACGGGTGAGCATTAGATTGGAAGCAGGCGGGGGACAGCCTGCGCATACCTTGCAAGTGTTGGAGCAAGATGCGCAGCAGCGGGTGTGGCGATGCGCAGGCTGGGTCGATGGGCGCGTCAAAAGGGCCGGATCCGACGCGGCCAAGAAATGGCAGGTCCTAATTTCCCAATTTCAGGCGGGTGAGACTCGGGCGCAGCCTCGATGAGGGGCGCGCGCAGGGAGCGGCGGCGCGGAAGGGCGCGCGGGCGGGCGGGTGGTGCGGTGGTGCGGAGAGAGCGTGAGAGGGAAGAGTGTGGGCGGCTCGCTCTCAAGAAGGCGCTGTGCGTTGCTAGCTTTTTCGCTGCGGGAATTGCGCCAGGTTTTGCCGGCAATTTGGCGGGCGCAGAAACTGACGGGCGCCGGCCAGTGCTAAATGAGCTGTTGGGCGGGTGGGTCCGCTCGCCGTGATGGCCGTGGATGCTGCATGCGACGCACAGCACAGAGCCAAGGTGGCATCGGCTTAGATCTGCTGCTGACCCGTCACCGCCGTCAATCGCCGCGCCGCCTCAGCCCTACTACTTGGGGCATTCCGTCAGCGGCCGCAACGTGGATGGCCCGCGGCCACCGCAACGCGCACCTCTCGCTCCTCTTCGAGTGCTGAGCTGAGCAAAACAGACCCTGATCGGCTGCCGTGCGACGCGGCGGCCTGCCTGCTCCCGGCGCCACCGCCCACTTCTGACAGGCTCGGCTTGCTGTTACCGTCTCGAGTGCGCGCTTTTTCCCCTCGCTGGAATGGGATGCCTTGCAGTCCATCACCGCGCTGGGCCTCGCCCTCCCCGCGCGCCCGGACGACCTGTCGCACGCCCGCTCAACACATTGCGGCCGCGCTACTGCGCGCAATTGCGCTGTGTCGGCTGCGTTCTTCACGCGGCTGGCCAGGCGCGCCGCTGCCTGCACCGCATGCCCGGCCGCTGCCTCACCAACCGAGTTTCGGCTGAGCAATAATTTCTCGCACGCTCCTACCACAGTCCTGCCGCGCCTCATTGAGCTGTTCCGCGCTCCTCCCTTCCCCTATCTCACCGCTCTTCTCTGCTGGAAACTTGGAGGCAGCAAGGTCATCTGCCACGCCGAGCCGCCCTGCCCTTGTGGGTGTAGCCCGACACGTACAGTCCTGCTCCTCATTCGTGCCGCTTGTCCGCATGCGCCGCCCTGCTTTTGCTGCAAGCGCAGCAGCCGCGTCGCGACAACGCGTGCGGTGCCATATCCGCCGGCTCCTCCGTGTTTCAACCTGCTCGTGCCCGCTCAACATGTGGCAGCAATCATCTCTGCATGCCGGGCGGCCTTATCCGCCCGCGCGACTGTACTCCGCACGCGATGCAAGGATGTCCCGCGCCGAACCATCAGCGTGGGGAACCTGCCGAGTGTTTTCCGCTGAGGTCACTGTTGCGACGACGTCATCCGTGCCACGGTCACGGTACCTTCGTCAAACAACACACATTCCTGATCCTCAATCCGGCTTATGCATTCGGCTTCCATCTCGTCAGCAGCGCCGTACCTTGCGTCACACTCAGCTGTGATGTGACTATCCACGCCGTTGTCCGACGCCCTGGTTGTCCCGTGGATAGTTCAGCGCCACAGTTTCCAAAACAAACCGGCGCCGCTCCAGGCGCTTCTGGAAGTCCCCGCCGCCCTCTGAATCGACGCAGAGGGGCATCGCAGCCGAAACCTAGCGCGAAGAATAGCAGAATCCGGGTGACTATGCTCCAGCTGTTCTTTTCTCTGAAATCAAAAGACATGTGGGCAGTTGACTGATGTAGACTCAACAATTGTACATCCATGTCCAGACGATAGCTTCACTTGCCCGTAGCGTGAGGGAAAAACGAATCCACGCTAGCCTTCGGTTACAACCCTCTGTACACAGCCTGCAGGGACGCTAACATTATTCTCTGCTGTGCGTTGATCAGGGAGATGGCCTAAGCAGCGCCAGATCGTCATCCTGTCGTGTAATCCTTGGCCTTTATGGCAAACCGCAGCGTTCGCCCGCCCATCCTTTCCTTCCGATGGGGCCGCACAGGCTTCAACACCAAAGCTTGCATCACGAAGTGTGCGCTGACGATAGGCTTCTGCTATGGATGGTTGTGGAATAGCCCAGCAGCACTGCGAGTCAGGACTGCCTCCTGGCAATCATTGGAGTCGTCCACGGCCAATGTCAGGATCTGGGTCCGGCTCGATTCGACCGTTGCCTCAGCTTTTCCGTCGGATTCCCCACGCCTGAATAATCTTCCGCTGGATGCTCCATTAAAGTGCAACCTCCGGCGTCATACTCAGTTCGGACCTTAGCAAGGGCGACGTTTTATCGGCCGGCCCAGCCGCCTCCCCCTTTCCACCCTCCTTTCCGCACACCAAGCTTTGTCGGCCGACTTCGCTGCATCTATCCCCGCAGGAGCGGGGTTGCCGTCTGCTGTGCTTTGGAGCTACTGCAGTCACACCAGGCCGCGTATCTTGCATATGCGGTACGACCCCGCGATAGCCTGGCAGTGGCACATAGCACAGCCCAGACGGCTTTCGTTTCCGGGATTTCGACAATTAATGTTGACTCGCAATATTATTCCCTGAATCTCGGGCGAGGCTCGCTCGGCATTGAAGGCCTTGAACGGCCTCGAAGATGTTTGTGTATCACACCTGTTTGCGCGAGTATCCGGAGAACAAGCCGACAAACATATCGTATGATCGTTGCTGGTCGCTAGTAATGTCCACAACTTGATGCATGGCCTCCCACTAATGCGAACGGGTTGGGTCATCTGCACAGTGGGCAGTTGCATGTGCGCACGATCTCTCCACTGTGCAGCAACGGCATCTTGCCATTGGCACGTTTCCGAAGGAACTTCTCCCGGATTCTCCGGCTCATCTAACCAAAGGATAGACATTCAATGGTGGACATGACAGCCAACCACCGTTCAGAGCCGCATGTTTGTGGTTATAATGGCCACCGTTTGGACTGACTTCCATCGCGCAGTGAACTAGCAGTTCACTTCAAGATTGCCTTCGGTGAGGTGGCCGAGTTGGTTATGGCGCCAGGTTAAGGTGTTAGCTTAACAAGTTTCCTGGTGGGGCAACCCGCGCGAGTTCGAGTCTCGTCCTCATCATTATCTTTTTGCTCTTTTGTCGTCCGTCAAGTCAGCTGGGTGGCAAGTGGTGATCGCCATCCTAATTTTGGGTATCGATCGGGTGTGGCCGGCTTCCGGCCGTTCTTTTTCGCCGCCTTCATGTCATCTCCAACATGACAACCCAAAGCCACCGCCCACGACGTCACAGTGAAAGATCGGAGCCGTCAACGTGGACGCTGACGCACCAATCCGACCGCATGGCGATTCACGTTCTGCTCCGCCACCGTGCGCTGCGCACCACGCGATCATCTTTACCGACTTCTTCAAGATTGACACTCCGGCACTCGTGATGGGACTTCGGTTGATGTCCCCGCCGATCTGCTGGCGGCTAACGAAACGCATGATCGACTGGCTGTCACCAAAAGACGACAGCCTCGCGCAGTCGCCTTACAACCGACTGGCCTTGGCCTTGGCTATATTGCCACTTTAGGCGCCAGACACGTCTTATCGGCCGGCTACGCCCACGCTCCCGCTGATAACGTTTACGATGAGTTGTGGGGGCCGTTTATACCGCTGTGGCTGGCGTCGAGGTCACGCTCCGCGCCTCCCTCGTCCACTCACGAAGGTGGCTCAAGCCATTCGCTCTTACAGCTGCCCGGAAGGGGCTCGTAACCGCGGTCGAAGTAATCTGGCCCTCCATCGGAGGATTCTCACTCAGCCGCATAGGCAGTGATTTTGCACTCTAGATGTAGGTCACCGGCTATTTTGAAATGGCTGTGAATCGACTTCACTTTACGCGATCGCCCTTCCATCACTGAACTTGAACTCTGTTTTCTCCTGTTCACCTTCGCCTCGGTTTCTTTTGCAACCGCCATGCATTTTCCGTAACCTTGCGCACCCCGGCTCATGCATTCACTTCACCCGTCCGGCGTCTCCAATCGTCTGGATCGTCACCATGCGGCAACCTGATTTTGAGCAATGCAAACAGAATTACATGAGCAACAGGACAGCGCAACAGTACTATGGTTGGACCGGAAAAGTCATCGGCATCCAGCCGAACAACTATAGCCAGATCAGCACTGCGGGCTGCCGCGATCTCTGCGGAACGGGCAGCGACTACTACCCGTGGAGCCTCGCGTCGAGCACCATCACGACGTGGATCTTGCCCATTATCGGCATCCTGCTACAAGCTCCGTTCGAGAGCAACGCCTTCTGGCGCACAGTACTGGCCATCGCGAGATGGGTCGGCTCACCAATGGCGAGCCTGGCCTACATCTTGTGGAACATCAAGGTCTCCGCCAAGTGCGCGCTTATGGGTACGTGACACCGCTTCGTGCATATTAGCCGTGTACCCTAAATGTGCAGATCATGCAACTCTAACTGACCCCTACCCGGACCAATAGTCGACATGGCCACGCGTTGTGACGAGGACATCACCAATCAGGACAGCCATTTCGCCAGCATCCGCGACTCGTTCTACATCCTGACGACTATGAATCAGTACACGATGAGGCGCAGCGAGGCCCTAAACAAGGAAGCCGAAGGCTTGCTGCGCATTGTGCTTTTCAGCAAAGACATCCAGCTCCGTGGCAAAGACGGCAAGGAGAAGCGTCTCAACGAGGTGCGGCAGAACCTGGCACGCAGATTCCGCGCGGCTCGCAGGCGCGGCGTTGTACCGGTGTTCGTGTCGACGGGATGGTTTCTGTTCTCCATCGGCATCTCCATCCAGGCCTCTTTCGGGCAGCTGGGCCAAAACGCCACCGCGCACGACCTCGCTCTCGGCCTCCTGCTCGCCTGGCTCCCCGTGCTCATCCTCTGCAGCATCGTCGACCGCAATCCCGTGGCGGCAGAGGATATCCGGCGGAAGCTGAATAAGCTTGTCGACACCGTGTGCCGATCCCTGCAGGATGATGAAATCAGGGAAGAGTTTATCGACACGTTTGAAGGCCAGCCCGAGAGCGAACGGAAGCGCATGGAGGCGTGGGTCCGGCAGATCAGCCGTCAGAGCGAGTACATGCAGGACTTCTTCGTCTATTTCGCTGGCCAGGGCCGTGTCCGTTGGCATTACGGAGCGGCCCATCCCATCCTCTCTGATATCGAGAAGAGCTACGTCACAGCCCACGGGCGCGGATGGCTTGCCAATGAGGCTGAGGCACGTACCCATCTTGTGCTCGGTACTGTAGACGAAGGCTTGCTTTGGTTCGATTTTCGCGAGCTGTGGCAGATTTGCAGTGCTGTACTGATTGTAGGGGGCACATGTTTCGGCGCATTCATTCTGTCATACTACACGCCGACGGTGGGCCTCGGTTGCAGAAGCGGCGGATACGTCATATTCTGCATTATATCCTTCTCGCAGCTAGTGTTTGAGCTTTTGGTATGGTGGTTCGCATCTCCAGTCCGGCCAGAGCAGCCTCACTGGGTAAGGCGGAGCATCACGCACGTCCAACAGAAGCACATGGTCATCAAGATGGAGGAAAGAGCGCACGACATGCTCCAACGCTTCGCCCGCGCAGGCAAAAACTTACTTTCCAGATCATTCTCCCGGCTCCTCGACGTCCTCCCATTCCCTCCTCGCTTCAAAGCAAACGTCAAGTCCTCCCTAAAGCACCAAGCGCAAACCCGTCGCGACTGGACCTTCCAACAATGGACCGAGCACTGCTTCTTCCGCCCCATGGAGATCCTAAACTCGACCTGGCTCCTCTACATCGTCCTCGCGCAGACATTCGGCTCGTACCGCACATGCGACTGCATGACCAGCACGTGGGGCTCGTCGGGCGGCTACATGGACTTCCTACAGAGCGACCTCACCACCAGCCCGTGGGTGCGCTGGTACTGGTCCGCCGGCACCGCCGCCGGCACGTTAATCATGGCGCTCGGCATGGCCTACGTCGTCGGCGAGTGGTGCCAGCAGTCGCACCTCAGCACCGACGACTATGCCGCCGCTTGTCGCGGGCTGCGCCGCACGCGGGCCTATCGCCGCTGGACGTACCGCCCTTTTCGCGTGGTGGCCCGCGCGGTGCTGTTCCTTGGCCGTGGAGGCAGGGGGAGTAGCAGTTTGCATTGGTTGCCGGATGGGCGCGGGTATCGGCAAGCACGGCGGGGAGAAGGAAGAGGAGGAGCGGTGATGGGCGCGCCAGGCGAGATTGCGATGGCTCCCACGACGCCGCCGCGTGTGGGGCCGCTGGGGGTTACGCCGAGTATTCAGTTGCAGGAGTGGGTGGATGCGGGGCCGTATGGTGAGCGTCGTGGTGGTGGTGGTGGCGGTCGGCAGCGCTACCGCTCGGTGTCGCTGGATACGTTTGATGAGGATGGGTTTTATTACGACCAGCATCGTCATCATCGCGGCGTGTCTATCGCGTCCTCGTCGACACCGACCAACACCACTGTGGAGTTCAGCCCGCCGTATTTCCCGGGTAGCAGGGGCGTGAGGAGCAGGAGCAGGAGTAGGGGGGAGAGTGATGCGAGTACGAAAGGGCTATTGGCTGGCGGAGCGGGGCAGCGTCCGGATGACGTCGTTGTGGGGGTGAGAGATGATGAGGTTGCACGTGGTAGTTGGGGAGATGAGATGAGGAGTGCCCTGGAGTCGGCGAGTCAAGTGGGGAGCGCGTTGGGGGCGGAGGAAAGGGGGGAGGGGAGGGAGGAGGCGGTGCTGCCGCCGCCACCCCCGGCGGCAAGGAGGAGTGTGGAGTTGTTGGGTGTGGGGGAGGGAGTGGCTGGAGGGTTGGGACTGCGGCCGGCGTATGTGAGGATGGGCACGGATGAAGCTGGACGGGAGGCGAAATGAGGGGTTCAGGAGAAGAAGGTGTTAAGGGGGTTTGGTGGAGAAGGTGGAGTGGAGGGAGTATAAAGCCAAGAGGATCTGATGATGACGAAGTTCATGAGTGTACGATCACGGGTATCTGAGCGCATCAGCGAAGGCGTTAAAATAGGAGTGGGTCTGATAGAGATTCATTGTAGATCTTTAGGGAAGCATAATTATCGATGTTTCCAGACGCATTGAATCATTTGCTCTACTCCTGTGACTTTAAACTACACGATCGTGCATCCTCCATCAACAAATGTTGACTTATTGCGCTGTGATGGTAGTAGTCTGTTGCGATCCTGACGTTCACTTCACTGACAAACACTACAGCTCGTGACATATCCCACTTAACACGCGAGTCAAGGCGCTGCCCAAGATCTCGCATGCATCATCTCAAGTACAGGCTGTCACTGGGCAACGGAGAAGAAGTAGGGGCCGGCTTGGCTGGAGATGCTAAACCACTAAATAGCCATGAAAAAGAGTCTACAGGGGGGTAATACAGCCGAAGGCTAACGTAAATTCGTTTCCCACTTATATGGGTAGTTGAAGCTATCGTCCGGATGTAAATGTGGAATTAATAATTAAACATTCACGTCCGGACGATAGCTTCAACGACCCATATTTGTTCATCTTCCTTTTTTTTAAAAAAAAAAAAAGGACAGAGGCATACTTATGCTATGTTGCAGGGCCCTGCTATTCTTCGCGCTAGCAATCGGCTGCAGCGCCCCTCTATAGTCACGCCATGTTCTGGGGCTTTGCTGTTCTTCGCGCTGGCCGTCGGCTGCAGTACCCCTCTGTAAGTGTTGATGCTTACCGGAGTGAGACGGAACCGACGATCTGTGGGGTAAGGTGGAGCTAGAGCTGCTTTATTGGGACAAGGAAAAGCGCTTTTCGACTGTTGCCTGTTGTTTGTACACGCACAAGGGGTGCTGCACCCGATGATCGGCACGAAGAGCGTGGGGGCCAGCAATGAAAGTTCGTTGCCTCTCTTTCCGGACTTTATATTCATCCTCAAACATAAAATCATTTTAGCATAATAAACTTGAAAGATCCCCTCAAATGTACCAATACGTCCTACAGATAACCTCATGCACCAGCCCCGGCGTCTTTTACTTCAAACGTTCGAAGCACTGCTGTTATTTGCAATGCTCCAAAGTTCTACAATAGAGTAAGTGGGGCAGGCTTTAGTTCTTAACTACTGCTTCCTCTTTCTTTAGGGCCGTGGGCCAAGATATCTCAGAATGGCACTGTCCACTAAGTTCGACTGTTGCAAGTCTCGCTGCTGCTGCGCATTATTTACATCTGCTGATCATCAGGCATTGACGTTTGTGATGAAACAAAACATTATGCTAAATTGCTCTTGCGCAAGAGATAACTGCGCATGACAAGTAGCACCGGTTGATTAGGTGCGGGCAGGGTGATGATGCCGTTGCTACGGATCATCAGCATGTCTTAATGATGATGTAAAATATCCTCGAAAGCTGCCTTCATTGTTTCATGGTGCAATAACCGGGTAATTTCACTTACAAACCGGCCAGAGTGATGAGCTCTCAGTTGGTTTCTGGCTACCTCGACCAAAAATCAGGCTCATAAACAAGTGCACATACAGAGGCTTCAGATAGCAGAGGTTTCGGGTTTTAATACCCCACAAACGTCTCCAGAACACCTAACAAAGCTGCTCCCACACTCACTCCTGCAAATGACGAAAGAAAGTATCTGAAGCCTTACTATCACGCGCTAGTCTGCCTGGTCAGTTGAGAAATCCAAAAACATGCATTTGCAGGTTGACGTTACAGATCACAAGACAACATTAATGTTTAGAGATCAAAAAAAAAAAGTGGGAAATAAACAGACGCAGCAATCCTGCTGTTGACAATGGCCCAGGCAGAAGATTCGTTTCTGCAGAAAAGACCAGAGAACCTCATAACTCGTTCTTGGAGCGGAGATGAGGTCAACGCAGTCCATTGCCGGTCAAACGTAACAGCAACAAAACAATCAGATATTCTCGACGCTACTAATCTCCATTCTGTATTCTCAGAGGTACTCATCATTGACGGATGGTGCTTAGGTTCATTTTAGTACTCAGCGCTGTCCGGCTGACAAGGTGAAACACAGCGAAACTCCAAAAGCAGTCAAGAACTCATCACGGGTTTTAAAAGCCGTACACGCCCTCTGGTGTGCCGGGCCTGGACCCCATCATATCGTACTGTTCTGTGATTTAAATATCAAAGATTGTGGTGGACCTAATGCACCTTTCAAATCACTGCAGATGATGGCATGTGTTACTGGCCGCTCAGCTGAACAAGAAACAGCATTTGCATGCTTAGCAATCATCGGCTTTCTTTGAAAATGTCATCTTGTGCCAGTTTTCGCAGCTGAACGTCACGGATGATCGGACCGTGGCATTGTTCCTCGCATAGACTCCATATGAATTCAACCCCACAGTCAAAAGCCTTCTTTCCCTTGATGACTACCTAGTGGGAGCCGATACGTCGAGATTGACAATCGCAAAAGGAAATAACACTTGTGGGGTGTTCCGGAGATGTATTTCCCACTCAGCAGTGAAGGCTTTCCCGCGCTCCCCGGTAGCCAGTCCAATCTAATGAAGATAAGCAGCATTAAATGTCGATGATGTTCGTCAGCGTTATTACACAATGCAGACTATCAGTATCTTTAGGAGAGAAGAACGGCGCCCGTGACTACTCGAACTCAGTACCTCAACACAATTCTTTCTGGAGTGACCAAAATTGAACAAAGGAGCTCCAGACAAAGCTGTGGCATTGTTAGCGTTGTTTTATTGCCGAGGTATGCGCTTGGATCACGTGAATCCTCCCCGCGGGCGCAAAAAAACGAACTGTCAGCCCGCAAGGCCACCCCCGTCCCCCCAACAACAAAAAGACAAAAAAGATGTGGGAATTGAGCCCAACGCGGGGGTCGAACCCGCAGCCTTGAGATTAAGAGTCTCACGCTCTACCGATTGAGCTAGCCGGGCGGCTGTTGCATTGCTGCTGGTTGATGAAAGGGAGTTTGTGGTATGTAAATATATACGTAAAACTGCCGGTACAACCCTTGCTACCGATACATGCTACACAGACAAACGAAAACGAAGGAAACGAAGGTATCAGACTGCTGCAGTAGGCCGTGTCGTCTTGTTGACATGACTCCGAAAATTTTCTCCTCCCGTTTCCGATTACCGGATTCAGCTTAGTGCACTCGTAAGGAAAGACTACTGACTTCTTGATGGCTTCACGAATGATGCAGAAAGCTCTCCTGCTAGAAAACACTACAAGATCGGGTTGATTGTGAGCAAACCCCATGGTCGGGCCCCTGAAAATTTCTTCCCGGACTCATTGTTCCTTGCCGAATTAAACGTAAATCATAAGAAGACGCTATGAAGTCGGACCTGTGCAATGGTTTAACGTCAAGCCTCATCAATTGTCATTATTGTTGCCGAATATATTTGCTGTGTTTCGTTAATTTTTCTTCAACACCAACGCAAACCCCTTATTCATCTCACCACTATAACGATATCTACTCATTAAGCTGTATGACATCATTTCAGTTACTCGGTGTAGATAAGCACATACTTTGCTGCTATATTACACGAAGCAGCAATTTTCAACCCGTACATTTGCACTGTTCAAATTTAATTTTAGCCACCAATTACGCACCGCTGCGCTCCCAAATTTCTACTCAATCCATCGCCCTCTTGAGCCTCACCCACACTGCACCCCTGCCATTCTCCACTAATGGCCCAAAGAAATCTCTCGCATATGCGACTCCAACATCCTTTTCGCATACCCCCTCATCCAATTCCACATCAAAAGTTCTGAAGAAATTTCCCAGCACAAGCGCAATCTCCCGCTTTGCCAACTCGTGACCAATGCACATCTTCGCACCCTTGCTGAACGGCACAAACGCCTTCTCCATGCGTTTCCTCTGTTCGGGAGAAACAGTAAAATTAGCATCAGCCCCATCATCCAACCACCGCTCCGGCCGGAAGACGTGCGGATCCGGCGCGAAGGCAGAGGGGCAAAAGAGCGAATCCGCGAGGCTCATACTGATCACGGTGCCAGGAGGGAGGACGTATGTCTTCTGTTCCTGCAACTGTTGCTGCCCTGGTGATAAAGAAGACGGTGTTGTATACGTCATGCTTTCAGCGGGATTGATGCGAGGCATGCGGGAAAGCACGGCCGGATTGTGGCGGAGGGACTCCTTGATGCAGGCCTGGAGATAAGGGAGGTCGAAGAGGGTACGAGACGGAACGAGAGTGGTGGTGCGTTCTGACGTGACTGATGAGCCGATTTCGTGAAAGCTGTCTTTCCTGCTGCTACTGGTAGGAGGCGGTTGTAGGCTCTTGAGCTCGGCACGTAACTTTTGAAGTATTGACGGGTTTCTCAGCGCGCGGTAGACAATTTCGGTCATGGTATTGGCGGGAGCGTCAACGCCAGCACCGAGAAGCGCGCTTGCTTCGGCGAGAACGCGAGATGGGGCACGTTCGTGCTCCGGCAAAAGAGGAGAGACGTGGAGAGCCTCAAGGATGGTGAGATTGATGATTTCATGAGTTTTGGTAGGAGTGTGCTGTGTCAGTTTTGCAGCTTCGGTAGCAAGGCGCTATTAAAATTCAAAGACAGATGGGAGTTAGTCTACTGTGAAGAAGAAATGGGCGGTACTTACACGGTAATGCTCTTGAATATCTTCATTATGCAACCTTGCCGAATCCCAAGCGGGGTTGAGTAAAACAGGTAGTCGTCGGAGGATCGAATGGATCCACGCTGCGTGTCTTTTCCAGTGCATGAGCGTTGTTCCTGCCGTGTGAGATTTCTGCATGCCCTCTCCGATGTCCGGCTTATCAAGATAACCTTGAAAATTTGGAAAAGCGTATGCTCCCGAGATATCCATGGCCACAGCTCGAAAGGCTACGGCCAGGTCCACTTTTTCTCCCGTCTTGCATGAAGTATCAAGGCGATCTAGTAGCTTCCTTACTTTGTCCTGAATAAGGGGCTCGACTTTGTCCATAGAACTTGTAGAGAAGAGCTTGCTTAGGGCGCTTCGTCGGACCCGGTACAGGTCGCTTGGAATGGTGCGCAATACGGAATTACCAGGCAAGAAGCCGTAGAACCATGGATCTCGTTCTATTTTTTGGTTGTTGGAGTAAAGAACCTCGTAGTAGGCAGGATCACGGATATGCACCTCATTCGGCTTGATACGAACGATCGGACCTGGCACAGGAAAATCAGCTTGCATGAAACCCTATCTGGAGAAGAATTTCCTACCATATTTGTCGTGCATCTCGCTGACCTTGTTGAAAAATCGACCGACCATCACACAGTCCCACCAGAACTCGTAAAACCCAGTCAGCGCGCACACTGCAGGACCGGGCACATGAGCCAAAGGATGGAAGAATAGCCGATAGAAAACCAGCGATGCAATGTACAGAACTATGAGAAGCAAAGTTTCCTGGGCCCAAAGATCTGCGATATTTATTGGAAATGCCATGTTGCAATAACGTTTTGGAGCTGCCACTTTGGTTGTGAGTTCAAGAACATAGGGTTGCTTTCATGAAAATATAAGAAAAGGATGCATTCCAAAGCTACGTTTAGGCTCACGGCTACAAATCACTCCGATGCGGGAGCGGGAAGTTAAAATATGGAGCTGGGATGAGAACAACTGCTCCGTAGAAAAACATTGGATCTCCAGTGATGGTACCGGAAACTTCCGCGTTAACGAGAGTCAGCTTAGTCTTCATGCAAGGTGAAACTGTAGTAAGAATAAGGTTTAGAGATGCATACCCTGGATCTGGATCGGCAAAGCTCGGAGACCATGAATCAAAGTTCTTCTCGAGTCTGCAACTGGGTAGTCGAGGCAATTGTCCAGATGTAAATGTCAATTTAATAATTATATATTTACACTTGGATTATAACTTCAGCTACCTGCATATATAAATTGCGGATTGTATCTCGCGAAGTAAACTACGAAGAATTCATCACCAATTTTGGTTCAGGCCTTCTTCTCCCCAAGTTCAGCAGAAAGCCTTTCACTTGCATACAACTTATAGATATATCGCGAGCACTCCAAAACTGGGAGAAGGAGATATTCGACAAGTATGGTGATTAAATAAATTGAGGCGCAGCAGATCTCTCCACTTATAAAGCCTCATAGTTACGACAGCAAGCACTTAGCT
Source organism: Lasiodiplodia theobromae (assembly GCF_012971845.1). Lineage (NCBI taxonomy): Eukaryota > Fungi > Ascomycota > Dothideomycetes > Botryosphaeriales > Botryosphaeriaceae > Lasiodiplodia > Lasiodiplodia theobromae. The sequence goes on along the minus strand of NW_023336563.1, from coordinate 702,673 downwards.
CCGCATTCCCGTGGAAATCAGGCTGAAGAACTGAAACGGTACTTAACCAATCATGGCAGAGCTTTAAAAAAAATGTCGTGCAGATCGCTTGCAATCATTGGCTTGCATATCACACCAGAATAGCAGCGTGGCTGGGTGTTACAGCCCCCTCTCCCAGCCGATGGCTTGCGCGAAGAATAGCAGGGCTCCCCAATTCTACCTTAGAAGAATAACATACGTGGGTAGTTGAAGCTATCGTCCGGACGTGAATGTCGAATTTTTAATTCTACATTCACGTCCGGACGATAGCTTCAACTACCCACGACATGAGCAAAAAACAAATCCACGCTAGCCATCGGCTGCAAGAGGACTGTACGGTAGAAACTGGGTCCAGGTGGGCTTTGGGTATATTTCTAGGCTCCTATTGGCTGCATCAAAGGGCATGTCATGTGAGTTCGCGCTGCTGCCTGCTGTGCGGACGCGTCTCCGCAGAAGTACGCGACACGTCACTTCTGCCGTGACACGCACAACTACCCCTACTATCACACATTGCTGCCTATCGCTCGCCGTCGCTCGTCGCTCCCATGAAACCCCCCGGCTGGCCCCTCTCAACGCTTCGCTGTGGTTCCCTGTGTGAATACCCCATCCCTCAATCCACCGGACGATTATATCTCTATCTTCATCAAAACAATTCCTCGTTTCGTCCTCGACCTAAGCGTTTTTACGAGTTTCGGATACACAACTTTCTGCGACATGTCGGCCGAGGAGGAAGAGCGGATCTGCAAGGTCTATATCGCCATCTTCAGCAAAGCCCCCAATAACGATATGCCGTTGTACAAGCATTGGGCTTTGGCTGTTATCGACACATGGAGAGACGAGAAGGGAGAGGAATATGACGAAAGCTTCAAGATCCAGGCGATGGGTTTCTCGGGTCATTACAGGCTGGACATGCAGCTCTCAAACGCAAAGGAAGACGAGAGTATGATCAAGATGGTACCGATATGTCGCATCTACGAATCCATGCGTGTATCGCTTATGGCGGCTGCCGAGCAAGTCGCCATCAGAGACTACGACCTCACGTGGAATTGTCAGAATTTTGTTCTGGATTTGCTTGAGCATTCGCGCAATGAAGGATTGCTCACATTCTCGGACGCGAAGATGGATGAATTTCGCGCAATGGAAGAGGGGTTCGTTGCGAAAGAATGAAAGCTTCCTTAGCTGTGGGATTCAATAGCGGTATGGCGGGGGAGGGGGTTTGTAAGTAGTCATGTGGCTCCCGTCCACTATCACCAACATTTGCTCGCCATAAATCATCAGTGAATATAATTTCCTTAGAGCTTCTATCGAGCTATCACGTTGTTCCTTATCAAGAAAATTGCCGAGAAACAATTGCACCAAGTTCAAGTGAGAGGTATTTTACGGTGGCAACGAGTCTGACTTGAAATCCTGAAACTTTCAATAATATCCAAGCTTTACTGACGGTTGTGGTCGAATCCAATGTCTGGGTGCTTTTCGAATATTTTTAGATCCCACATGTACGTCCGAATATTTGCTTCAGCTGCCCATGTCCGTCAAATACTCTCCGAGCCGCGATGTCCCAATGCTGCACCGGCAATGCTTCAATTGTATGTGAAGACGTCGGCCTCCGGAATAATGACGTGTGGAATCTGGAGTAGCTGCCCAAGTAACTACCCAACTATAAGCATTCAGACGCCTAATTTTCGAGAGCCATGCTGACCTTTTTTAGTGCAGCCAGAATGTTAGATATCTCTTGCAAAAGAGTGATGACGTCGGATACTTTGTTGTACATGTACCAGGCTCTGGGTGAAAGGACGTGGACGATTTTGCTATCCGTCATCCGCTGGCGGAAGTGGAGCCAAGGGTGTAGTTCCGCGGCGATATCTTCTTGGACCGTTGGGAGCGTCCGACACTTGACTCTAAGCGCTGCACGCTCGGCGCGCGTGAGCATAAAGATGTTCATGCTTGTTGATGGAGGTTTGAGGATGTGTTCTGTCTTAGAGTGTACAAGGGTGAGGAGAGGACATTATATACCTGAGCCGGGTGGGTCACATGTGCCAATAGAACATCACATTTGACAAAAGGGAAGGAATGTGTTAGTGAAGGTGAGCTTGAAGTACGCGGTTGAGACACTCAGTCGGGTGACTGAGGAAAGCACGGGCCCGTCCGCTTTGTTGGCAGTGTAGAGATACAAACAGCGCTGTGCTCAAAGAGTCAAGTGGAAAACAGCCAAACGAGTACAGCTGAAGCGTTTGTCTGCCCGCAAATGTAGAATTAGTAATTCAACAAACGCGCCTGGACAGAAGCTTCAACTACCCACGGAAGTTCATCACCCTTTATATCATTCACAATCAGTGCTTCAAATAGAAACTTGAGTCTCGTCGACAATGATTTTGATCTTTCCTGATGGAAATAGTCTCTCCTATCTGCTTCTCCGGCCGAGTGGGTCTTGACACGGTTCTCTCTGGAGTTGCGTTGTTTGATCTTTTCCGACCATGAGCAGTTTTCGAAGGGACAGATGATCCTCTGGCTCTTGTCCTCCGCTTTCATTAATCTCTCCATGTTTTCCATTGGGTCTTGTCCGGCCAAATTCCAGCGAAATTGCGGCGTATGCTTGCATTTGCTCTTGTGAATAGTCCTACAGGCTTTGCATTGCTGATTGGCAGCCCCGTTTGTGGGACGATGCGCAAGGGATTGTAGCAATTGCCATTGTGACAGCTCCATCTCGTTCAATTGTGTGCTTGTGGATCAGATCGGACGGAAGAGATCAAGGCGGGGTTGGATTCAGAGCTTCGGACAGCGGAGCATTTGATGAAGGGCTCGATTTAAGAGGCAGAGAGGGGTGCGTGAGATCCGGGATCAACCGCGGAGCACAATTCACAGTCGACCTCGAGGAGAGCGATTTTGATTGCTTGAAAGAGATTGAGGCCGAGAACGTGGTCAAGGACGAAGTGGGAGGTGCGCGGGCTTTAGTCGCTGCCTCCGCTCCTGCCTTCCCGGCTACTTTGGCTAGGGGCGCCGCGTTTCCGCCCAAGACTGCCTCGAGGCAGCCACTACTGCAGCGTCACTGCAGCAGCCGGCTGTGCAAACGCTTCTTCCCAACGAAGTTCCTATCCTCTCCTCTCCGTACACTGCTATCCTCGAAAATACGCACTCTCTCCCCCGCGGCCCTGTTGGCAAAGTGGCAGTGGGAAAGATACTTCTGGTCATCATCACCGGTTCCGATCAAGCAGGCCCTGGCCCGCCCTGGCGCCGTTTCCGCCCATCAGTCCGCGACCTCCTCCACTTTCGTTCAACGAACGCCTGAGTGCACACGGCCGCAAAAGAAGTCGTTCAGGATCCGTCTCGCAACGACAGTCCGGCGCCGGCTGGGATCTTCAATGAAGGCCTGAGGATGCACAGAGCCATATAAGAACTTGGACTCGATCAGTGTCCGGAGCCAAGCTCAAGCAGGAGAACAACGATGACTTAGATGACGACTTACCCAACGCCTTAGTACCACCGGAGGATCAGTCCGATGACGGCTGGTCAGACGTTGATGACTCAGACGACGATGACTTGCCTAACGTCTTCGTACCGCCGGAGGATCAGTCCGACGATGGCTGGACCGACGTTGATAATAATGAAGATGAGGAAGAACTTGACTCTTTCGACCAGGGAACTCCCGAAATACCAGAACCCTCGCGCTCAAAATGACTCAGACTTTTCCGAATTCCAGCCCGAGACTGAGTCTGCGTCTGAGCGTGGTGTTGCGAAACGTAGGACCTGCGTTACCAAAGCTGCATCACGCCCTGGGCCCGTCCACGATTCCCATGTCAGTGTGCCATCGCACACTGGCTCCACTCACGACGCTCATGACGATTTGCGTTGGCTCGATGGAAAATCAAATAAATGTATCTCGAGCATGGTAGCACAAGTTTATGGCGCGCTGGCTGGATCTCTCTCTCTCTCTCTCTCTCTCTCTCTGTGTGTGTGTGTGTACGTTTGGACCACCCGGGGAGTTGCAGATTTCTGGATGTAGATGTAGGTTCTAATGCATGGTTACTTGAGCTAAATATGGACGGAGGTGTGGTCTTTTGAATTACTCTTTACATGGGCACTTGAAGCTATCGTCCGGACGCAAATGTCTAATTGTTAATTATACATTTAGGTCCGGATGATAGCTTCACCTACCCCCTTTTTGGCCGGCGAACTTCACCCAGAAGGCCAGCCCATGCGAGGCCATTATGCCTATGGGAAGACCGGCCATCATCGACACGGCCGACAACAACCGGGAATACGGGTCTTATAAGGGCTACGTCTACTGCGGGGCGCACGGATTCCAGAAGCTCGTTGAGGACGCGGCGACCATGGAAAACGCGCTGACCTTGAAGAAGTGGTTCCGACGCGACAAGGCGACGGAAAACCTATCTAGGCAGATCTCGGAGCTTACTGCTCTATATGCGGAAAGCTCTGGCGATCTGCACATCCGTCGGCACCGTACAATGTTCGTTCAGGTATGACGCATGGATGGAAAGGAGTTGTTCCGGTTTCCTAAACGAACCATAAGCATGAGATGCAGGCATCGCTGGTCCGGAATCACACGGATGCCGTAATAGCCATGGCTGAGCCTTTCCATGCAATTCGAAACTTTCGGCATTCGGCTTTGACCGTCGACGAGGCGTCTGGCGAGCAAATGAGCGAGCTCCATTAGGAGAGACGTCATCAACGCCCCTCCCGCGGGTCGCATATGCAGGAAGCAACAGGGATCGGAACAAATGAGGGCTTGTGGATTTGAAAAATGCGGGGAAAGCTTCGCGACCACTTCAACGAGGGGAACCTCTCGCTCTCCGCACGTTCTGTAAGCATCAGCTCATTCTCTTTGCCAACAGAATCTTGAGAGGCCAGAGAGGATTGGTCGTGAACTCGGACGTTGCCCATTCGGCTCCGCGCATTGAACCCCACCTGCTCGCATCCAATCCTACACCATCGCACCTCAGGTGAGTTTCTCCTCCCTTTCTCAACATCGTCTTTAGCGCGAAGTTCTCACAATGACGGCAAGACAAATTGAGAGACAGCAGCTACAATCCGCCGCGATTGGCTTTTCGAGCGTCGCGCTAGCCACCGCCGCCATGTTCTCGTGGACTTACAATAAGATGCCGGACTTCTTCGCGCAGCGGGTCCGGGTCGAGAAGGAGCCGGTATACACAGTCGAAGAGATACCGGAGAAGCGCGCGCGGACGGTGAAGCACTTGCTGCAAGCGAACCACAGCATTTTCAGCGTCATTTACCATAACCTGGAGTTCCACAACCACCTTCCACATGTAAGTCTCGATGGAATCACTTGAGGGAACTGCCTCGTCTTCCTCAATTGAGTCTCCAGGACAGAGAATGAGAGCAAGGCAAATGCGCTTCTGATTGTCGCATGTAGATCCTCGGTTCAGCCTATATCCTCGGTTCGGCCGACGAGCACCTGAACGAAGTGTACGAAGTCGAAACGGAGACACTGGAGAAATGGAGAGACTCGCCCGGTGAAATCACCGAGTCAAACTGGCGAGACTTCTTCGGACAGAGGGAGTAAGTAGAGGAAGAGCATGGGCAGAGCCTACCTTCCCGTACAAGGGAGCCTCACAGCTCACTCACTTTCCCCAGATACCAGCGCGCATACATGGACTTCTTCGAGGATGAGATCCCCAAGCACGGCCACGACTGGAAAGCCATGGTCGAGCAATACCTCTTCGAAGGACCCAACCCGCTCATCAACAACATCATCTGCGGCCGTCAGTCTTCCCCCCATCCCCACCCCTCCCCTCCCCACCACTAACCCCCACCCCCACACACAGTCGGCCACGCCCTCATCCACCTCGGCTACGCCTACGAGCTGAACTCCCGCACGCTCGGCTCCGAAGCGCTCGTGCTGGCAACCTGCTTCTACAACGCGCAGCACAAGTACCTCGACGACCCATCCTACACGCGACCCCCGCCGCCGACCAACCCCGCCAGCACGTCCCCGCTCACGCTCCTCACGCGGCTGCAGCACGACGAGCGCTTCGACGGGCTCTACCCGGCCAACGACAAGGGCGACGAGAACATCGCCATCCTCCTCGCGTCGCCGGCGCACGAGGCGGCGGTGCTGGAGTACTGGAACGCGCTGGATGTGCCGAGCGACCCGACGAGGATCTTTGAGAGCGTGCAGCGGGCGGCGGTGGAGGTGCTGGTTGGGACGAAGAAGGGGGAAGAGGAAGAAGCGGTAGAAGGGGAGGAGGAGGATGAGAAATATGACTTCTTCCTCGTGCACACGCTGACGACGAGCCACGCGCTGCGCCACCTGCTGCCGAGCATGCCTGCGCGCTGGCACGTCCCGCTCGTGCGGCAGTGGTGGCTGCTCGTGCTGACCGTGTACGTGGCGCAGCACCGGCCGGGGATCGAGCGGGAGCGGATTGACGGCGTCGATTTGGCTGGGAGGGGGTGGGCGTTTGTGGTTGAGCAGGCGTTGCGGGGGAGGTGGCGGAATGATGCGCACTACGTGAAGGGTGAGTCGTCCTCCTCCTGCTGTGGCGTTCTGAGATGATGTTTTTTGCACTTCGTTTGCTTCGCTAGCAAGCTGGGCGGTTGTGAGAGTGCGAGTGGAAGAGCATTGACCCGCGAGGGGGAGTCGTCGGGTCGGGTCGGACAACGCGACTTGCTCCCTTCCTCCGCCTTTTTCGGTCTCCGCGCGTAAGGTTGCTGGCCTTCGGAGAACGGACCGCCGGCGCGCGTCGCGATGCATTCTTCCCTTCCACTTCCCTGACTCGAACGCATTGCTTTCGTCGGAATTGCTGACCCGGTGTCTAACAACAACGCAGGTCTCCGCGCCATGAAGAACGCAGCCGAGACGTGGGGCGACCCGGAGCAGTTCCTCCTCAAGGCGGCGGTCCGGTTCGCGACCGACTTCAACGGGTGGGGAGGCTTTGGAAGGGCCGAGATCGAGCGGACGGACGTGAGGAAGCAGGCCAAGTTGGGTATCTTGGCGGACGATGAGGTCGAGCTGGTGCAGGCGCAGGCGCAGACGGAAGGTTGAAAGCAGGGGCGGTCTTGCGAGCTATCGTTCTGTGATCGTTTGCTTCTCCGGCCTCCTTCTCATCTCGTCCCAAATTCCTGTCATTGGTTGGTATTGTGGGTGATTTGAGTTTCTTTCCTTCTCGCATGAAGGCAACCAGAAGCACTGTTGTCGGCTGTGGTGAGTGAAACAGGCAACAAATCTATCTTTGGCACAGACTGTGTCCAATCGCCCTATGACCTTCCTATACCTTACCCCAGTTCCCCGCTGTCCCTGCTCATTCGGGCATTGCATGGCCCATCAGACTCGCTTTTGTAACAATGCAGGATCTCGACTCGCGGGCTCGGATTTACCGACAGCAGATTGGAAATGTCGCCATTTGCGGACTTAGAGATTCTGAGTAATGGGTTTGCGATCTCCGTCAGCAGCACGCATTCGGCAACCGAAGTGCGTTAGCGATGGGGAAAAGTCCGACAGCGGAAGGTGGTAAAGAGAGGGTTATAGTCGTAGGTATACAATAGCGGAAAGGTGCCGCGAGCACCTTTAGTCAGGATGATAGCGCCAACACCGACAAGTCTGGGACCGTTCCACAGCACCACAGTAGCGCACGAAAAAAACGAGCCCGCCGAGTCGAAATCCGATCAGCTACATCCGACAAATCCGATTCCTTTCCGAGGCCTGCAACAGCGGTGTCGCATCGCCATCCCGTACCATTATCGCCAGCAAGACCAGTTAGGCGATGCAGCAGGTAGATGGGCGCTTAAAAATTAGAGTGAGGTGCTGCAGGGCCCTGCCATTCGATGTTTCCGGGGATCGTCGGCGTTTGAAAGCCGCGGCGGATGCAAGGGCTTTGAAACGTCGCCTACTTTATCCGTCTCGGAACTATCTTATCAAGATGAGGTAAGGTGGGCTCGCCTCCCCATGACGTACAAACCACAGCGACGAATTCTCATAACGCGAGCATGCAATTCCGCTCAGGCGAGTTTTGCTTCCGATGGAGCGTTTTTCTCGGATTCAATCTTCCTCCCATATGACTCTGCCTCGCCCTTCTTTTCTTTTCAATTGTAGCGTAACCCCCATCATCTTGCTGCTGCATCGGACGAAACAGATACGCGAGGCGTGAAACTAGGACGCAAAATCCGACCCGCAGCAACCACCCGGACGCGGCAGCGTGCTCCACCCTACCCAAGACCGCCCCTAATACCGGGTTACACCACTTCGGATTCGAAACGCTCCCCCGGATTTCAGGGCCGACAAGGGAATTGACGGACGAAACGGAATAAAGCGAGGGCTCTCCCTCATCCTCTCCATTGTAGGACCACACCAGGACACCTATCCCTCCCATTGGAAGAGCTCTCTCCCCAATTAGGAAAAAATGGCGTTCTCCGACGACGTCGAGAAGGCCTCGATACCTGCCGGCCAGGTATCCCCAACATCACCCACCTCCCAAGGCGGCCTCTTCAGCGAAAAGAACTCGACCGACTTCTCGCGGCCACCCTCCGTCAGCGGCAGCGACACGGACGCCCCCAACCTCACCTCCGGCGACGATGTAGCATCCGCACGCCGCAAGTCGGCAGCGCCGAGCATCAAGCCGGCAATGCCTCTGCCCCAAGAAATCCTCTTCATCACCGTCGTCGCGTCCGCGCAACTCATGACGCAAGCCGGGCTATCCCAATCCATGGCACCCCTCCACATCATGGCCAAGGACTACGGCAACCCCAACGCCGGCCAACTATCCTGGTTCACAGCCGCGTACAGCCTGACGGTAGGCACCTTCATCCTGATCGCGGGCCGGCTGGGCGACATGTACGGGCACAAGCCTCTGTTCCTGATCGGGTGGTTCTGGTATTCGTTGTGGTCGCTCATCGCCGGCTTGACCGTCTACTCCGGGAACCAGATCTTTCTCGACGTGTGCCGCGCGCTGCAGGGCGTGGGCCCGGCCATCCTGCTGCCCAGCTCGCTCGCCATCCTCGGCAGCACATACCCGCCCGGCCGCAGGAAGGAGATGGTCTTCTCCATCTACGCTGCTACGGCGCCTAACGGGTTTATCATCGGCGCGACGTTTTCGGGCATCTTCGCCCAGTTCGCGTGGTGGCCGTGGACGTACTGGGTCGCGGCCATCGTGTGCTTCGCGTACGGCGTGCTGGGGTGGTTCGTCGTGCCGGCCGACGAAGTGGAGGAGCATGATGATGCGGCGCACGGGAAGCAGACGTTCGACTACCTGGGCGCGGTGACGGGCGTCGTCGGGCTGGTGCTGTTCAACGTGGCGTGGAACCAGGCGCCGGTGGTGGGGTGGGGCGAGCCGTACGTCATCGTGCTGCTGGTGCTGGGCGTGGTGTCGTTCGTCGCTTTCATCTTCGTCGAGAAGAAGGTGCAGCAGCCGCTGGTGCCCATCAACAGCCTGGACGCGCATGTCGGCTTCGTGCTGGCGTGCATGGCGTTCGGCTGGAGCAGCTTCGGCATCTGGATTTACTACTTCTGGCAGTTTACCATCGTGCTGCAGGGCGACTCGCCGCTGAGCGTCGTCGCGCAGAATGTGCCGTGTGGCATTTCTGGCGCGTGCGCGGCTATCACGGTCGGTTTCTTGTTGAGCCGGGTCAAGACTGCTTGGCTTATGTTGGGTGCTATGTGTGCTTTCTGCGTTGGCAACATCATCTTGGCTACTTTGCCGGTCGGTATCCTGTTCTGGAAGCAAGTCTTCTGGAGTGTGGTCATCACGCCGTAAGTTTCATCTCTGAGCGAACATGTTATATCGATACTAACGAGATTGTAGGTGGGGCATGGACATGAGCTTTCCGGCAGCGACCATCATTTTGAGCAACCACGTTCCCAAACGCCACCAGGGTATTGCCGCGTCGCTGGTTACGACGGTCGTCAATTACTCCATTTCGTGGGGGTTGGGAATTGCTGGTACCGTGGAAGTCCATGTCAACGACGGAGGCAAGAACGAACTTGCCGGGTACCGCGGTGCTTGGTACTCCGGAATTGGACTGGCCGGGTTAGGTATTATCATTAGCTTGCTGTTTGTCATGAGCAGCTATCGTGCCGCGGCGAAAAAGAACTAGGGTTATGAAAGCGAAAAAGCATGATGGGTACGTATAGACGGGCATTAATAGAGTTAGAACATAGAGGGGATACAATGACGACATTCATGAGTAGATCAATCACGCTAGAGTTTCTGTTAGTGTTCGAAACTGGTGACACGTTCAGAAATCGGCAGATCATGTCCAACGCACACTCTGCCAGCAACTGCACGAAAATGTTCCGTCCGATTGCCACATTTTGGTGGAATGGACTTGCGAGGGAACGTTGGGATATGCGTGAGCAGGGAGGTTCAAGCGAATACCTCCGAAGAACCTCCCACACGAACGGTCAGTCTCGTAAATGTGGAGCAGCTAACTTGATGATCTCCACAGGTAGACAACTCTTTGAGCGATAGCACAAAGCCGTAGTGGCAACAATCCCTGAAGAAAGCATAAGTTGTCACTCCTTAACAACTTCACCACCCTCAAGCCGTTGTCTACGTCGTATTTGTTGCGTAACGAGCGCGCAGGACTGATGCATCGGACGGGATCATAAAACGACCGACGATATACTGCGATGAGAATAGTGGGTGTTCCTCGGCTGGGAATGAAAGGTATCTCAACCAACTTACAGATGGTGTCGTAGCCGAAGGCTAGCATGATTTTTTTTTTCCCGCTCATGTCATGGGTAGCTGAAGCTATTGTCCGGACGTGTATGGACATTCTCCTCCGGACGATGGCTTCAACTATATGTTATTTTCTCAAGGAAAAGAAAGGGCGGGGGTATAGTTGCGCCCGGGGCCTGACTATTCTCCAGACTAGCCTTCGGCTGCAGTATCCTTCTGTAAGCTGGCTCGCTCTTTAGAGTGTCCCATAATCCCATCAATCGCATGATTCCATCCGACACGTTACCATGCACGCCAAGTGGACTTCACACGTCCCTTTCCAGAAGTTTGGGCGCGGGATGAGCTGGCGCTGGAGAGGAAGAAGAAGCGACCGCCAGTCTTGGACCCACCCGCCGAAATCGAGGTCGTATCGAGAGTTGCGTTCAAGTCAGTACCGATGTCCGAAGTTACAGTAGTGTTCGTTTCTGAGAGTTGCGTTTGGAAGGTCCTTGTCGCAAGGCTGAATGACGTTCTGCTGATCGCGCTGAACGCCGTACCAAACCTGCTATTTCCGGCAACAACCGACCCGAAGAGACATTTGGTAAACGAAGTCGACGACGGCGATGCAGCCTCCCACAGCCAGCACATGGTCAGCTCATCTGCGGAGTCTGGAGGCTTGATCAGGGGCTACCAGCACGACGTCGTGGGCGAGCGGGGAGATGAGTCCCACCAGGTCGACCAGTCTGTTGTGGCATTTGACCGCGCGTCCTCGGCGACGTCGACGCGCCCAAGCTTCGAAGCAACCGCTGGCCACCGGTCTCCCCGACAAAGAGTCAGGAAGATCATTGGTAGGGCTGAGGCGGCCTTTGCGACTGACTCAGGACCCGTGTCCGAGCGTGAGGTCATCAGGGGCCCGTACCACGCAAACCAGGTGCCATTTGGGATAATGGTTCGTCACGGGAGCACGCCGCGGTGTCGGAAGTCAAGCCGGTCCATTTCCCTCTCATCTCGATGGAGCAGTCTTCTCGAAGCGCCCTGGCTAGTGGCTGTGCCTAACAGTTGCGGTAAGCGTCCGCGGCGGGCTCGTATAGAGCGGGTCCTCCCCGGACACTGGCAGCGCCACTGAAATGCTTGGTTATGCAACCGAGACGCCACTGCCGCGACCGTGGTTGGCTGGGAGAGGGCTGTCCATGAAGTGGCATCCGGATTGAGCAGCGCAAGTGGAGTGGCGGAGGCGGATTGCTCTGCAAAAGCGTGGCCGGTCAGGCGTGGCACTAGGTACCGCTTTCGTTCGGAGCTCAAGCCGCGACAATGCCGGTGAGGGGAGGGGTTGATCAGGGGCCTGAGGTGAACTGAGCGCAGTGGACGCGTAGGGCTGAGGAAGGCGGCGCGGACAAGTTACACCGCCAGCGATCTCGTTGAGGGAGCCAGTGCGTGCGGACGCGGAAGGGGTGCGGAGCGAGAAAGAGCGAGAGGTCAACCGCGGCGCCCAGCGCTCGTACCTGCTCCCGCAGCCGAACGGCGCCAGCCCTCTGCGCTGGCCGGGCGCCTTCAAACCACCCTCATCATCGCTGCTCGCATTCCCGCATGACAATTCTCTTTACTGTCCAGCCTCTTTCAATTCGACCAGAGCCCGAGATGCTGTGCCGAATGACGACGATCGGAATTTGATCGCGCGACCGGCGCTTCTCGTCCGGCTTCAGCCCAGTGCCGCACTCACCACCATCCACTTGCATCTGAGCCGCGTCCCCCGTGCCGGCCGCATTACGGCCACACCGACGCTCGTCTCTCGGGCGGAGCACTGAGATCGGCGGCGTCATCAGGCCAGCACCCGTCGTCGGCTTCACAAAATACGAGGGCCGTTTGGAGAGCCCCACAATATCGCGGCCGTTCTCTCAGCCTCTGTTCCTATTTTCAGGTTTCCCACGAAGCTTGGCTCTGGCGGCAGTGATCTCTTCATGAACTGCGCAGCTACTCCTACCACAATGCGGCTCACTTGCGTCGCGCGGCTCGTCCAGTGCTCAACTGTCCTGGACGCTGCTTCGCCTCTCAGTAGGGCTGAGTGCTGGTAGTCGCGAATGTAGCACTCCATTACCTGATGGAATTCACTCACCCTCAGGCTGTGGAAACGGCAGAAAAGGAGAGATGACCATGAACGCATGCCTTGTAAGCATTGAGCTCCTCCCGCCCCCGTTTCACGTTAATCGTGTTAGCGGCTTTCTAACTGGCCGACTCCGCAGTCAAGCTCACGTCCAGGATCCACATTCCGCCTCACCGAGAACTAGGAAGTGATATGACGATCAGTATTCTCCTGCGTCTCCAAACACGAGCCACACGAGCCACCATCGTGCGCTGCGATGGCCCACGTCGAAGCTCGGGAATACCGCCACACACCTCATCCCTCTGTCCGTAGGGCAGAGAAATACGAACCTCATTCTGTGTATATATTCTGCTGTCAACCGTCGCTGTTCCAGTCTTCATCCACCAACACTCGCTCTTCACTCAGACTCGACGCTTCAACTTCCAACAGTCTCTACTACCCACTCTTTAATCCTTAATCACCATGCATTTCACCAAGGCCACCATCATCGCCGTTGCGGCTCTCCTCGCCCAGGGCTTTGCCATGCCCCTCGACGCCCGCAGCGAGAGCTGCACCGATGTCATGACCCAGTGCAAGGCTCAGCCCGACCCGAACATGGTAGGCAAAATCGCGACATTACCGGTACTGTGAGCAGAACTAACTCACTTGATAGTCTTACTGCGCCTCCCAGGCCGCCGGCTGCTGCGACAAGAAGGACAGCGCCTGCCGTACTGCTCCTAACGCCAACATGGTTCGTGATATCACCGGTGACTGCGAGCAGAACAACACAACTAACTCAAGTTCAGTCTTTCTGCTCCTCCGAAAAATCGAAGTGCTACACCGACGCCAACCTCCCCGACCCCTACGGCTCCCAGAAGCGCGCCGAGAAGTGCTCCACCAAGGACTGCTGCGACCAGCAGGACTCCGCGTGCCGCGTCGGCCCTGGCGCCAACATGTCTTTCTGCAGCTCGCAAAAGAGTTCGTGCTATGCGGACGCTGGCCTTCCCAACCCCTACCCCAAGCGTGCCGCCTGCACCGACAAGGCTTGCTGCGATGACGCCGACAACAAGTGCCGCACCGCTCCCGGCGCCAACATGAGCAAGTGCTCGAGCGACAAGGCCGCTTGCTATACCGGCGCTGGCCTTCCTAACCCCTACCCCAAGCGTGCCGCCTGCACCGACAAGGCCTGCTGCGATGACGCCGACAACAAGTGCCGCACCGCTCCTGGTGCTAACATGAGCAAATGTTCGAGCGACAAGAGTGCTTGCTATGTCGGCGCTGGCCTTCCCAACCCCTACCCCAAGCGCCAGGACAAGTGCACCACCAAGGACTGCTGCGACCAGAAGGACTCCGCGTGCCGTGTCGGTCCCGGTGCGAACATGGTACGAGACATCACTACTGATCTTTCTATGGGCAACGCTGACCAAAGAAAAGTCTTACTGCAGCTCGCAAAAAAGTTCGTGCTATGCTGATGCCGGTCTTCCTGACCCCTACGGCCTGAACAAGCGCTCCGACCAGTGCACCAAGGTCATGACCGACTGCAAGGCCAAGCCTGACCCGAACATGTCCTACTGTGCCTCCCAGGCCGCCGGCTGCTGTGACGAGGCCGACAGCGCCTGCCGCAGTGCCCCTGACGCGAACATGGTTAGTGAAATCACCCTTGACTGCAAGAATCACCAACTCACCCCGTTTTTAGTCATTCTGTAGCTCCCAAAAGGCGGCTTGCTATACCGACGCCAACCTGCCCAACCCCTACGGCAACTAAGCGGATTTCTACGAATCATGAACAGAACAAATATGTGGAGAAGTGGTTGAGATAAGCAGGAGATGCCGGGAGATGGTTGGATTTGATATGCCTTGTAAAATTTGATGTCACTCGTTTATGTAAGTACTTAGAAATGAAGCGTCCTGAAGGAACACCAACATCTTTCTCTCGTGCATTGTGAAATCTACTTTGAATCTGCTCGAAAAAGTTGCCGGGGCATCTAGTACAAAGGAATTAATGGGAATTCCCTTATGCAAGTGCATCTGGACAAGGGCTTAAATTCTCTATGACTTGCTTTCTGGGTTTGGTATTTCGCAGGCCCACCCAATTCCGCGCCACCCACACTTAATCAAACCTCCGCTCTACGCCCCCGCACGTAGAACCATCTCAAACCCCGCCCTTTCACCACTCGATAGATAGACAGTAGATTCAAGCCCGTCTAGCCCTAGGAGTGAGGTTCAAAAAAGCGCTGGACTGTGGGGGGCACGTCAAGGCCCGAGCCGGATCAGCCTTTCCGCATCGGGGTCGATCCTGGCGATGGCGTGATGGAGGATCCATCTTGCGAGCACGATATACGAATGACACGCCGCAAGAGGTCGATGCGCTGAGAATTGCGCAAGAGTGGCGGAGAGTTGGAGTTTCTGTCGTGCAGACGGGGTTTTTCTACAGAGATGTTGTGCATGAACGATCCGCATGGATGCTCCGGCTGCCCCGGCTGCGGTTGATGTCCACCACGCTGCTGCCAGCGGACTCAGCCTTCAAAATGGGTAAATTTCATAGTATAAGGCGAGTTCTGGGGCTTTACAGGCGATCGATCCTATCATGAGGGGCTGGGTTGACGTTGGAGTGCGGTTTTCTTGGTCTTTCCATTTTCGGCAATCGCCCACCACGGTTTCTTTCCCGCTCTGCACTCCAACTCAAATCCTCCACGTCACCACGTTCCACGCCACAAGACTGCGTCAGCGCTCTCCGCCGCGCATTCCAAGACTATTTCGTCACAAAGACGCGATACCAAGCGAAGGGCGCCAAGACGAAGACGCTGGAGAACCGCGTGCCGAACAAGAGGAACCCATCCACGTCATCAGAAAGCACACTATCCAGCGTGCATCCAAAAAAGGGTCGCTCATGTGGAGGTCAAGATAGAGAAAGTGCGGGGGCAGACGTCGAGGTACACCATGAATCAGGCAGACGGAACGGCACGTTCAAGAAAGCTAATGCACAGACATTCAAAAGCGACTGAGCCACACGCAGCTTGTATAGTTTTAAGCTTATTGCGCTCCCGCCCGGAACGCTGTGCAGATCTTATCACCGTCAAGCCTCACGTTTGAGCGCTCGCCAGAACGCTCCCCGATCACGTCATAGCCAGATGTGGAAAAGCGGAAGAACCGTCATCCCCACGCTCCAACGTGACACGACAGAGGCAAAAGCTCGCCGCCCCACTCGTCCAACTTGCCGTTCCGTTTAAGCGGGGTAGATAGCGCTCGTCAGCACCGCTCAGGCCGCGCATTGGAACAATCCTTTCGCAAGAAGTGATGAGATTGCGTGCGCGAGGCGCGGGATGGCAAGATGCATGGCGGGCCCGCTTCGTTGATTCCGGCCCGCCATTCTCTGAATCTACCTACAGGTTATTCGGCGATAAGATGTAAGCATGCCGAGCGATTCTGATGTGCTCGCATGCGAACTGTTTTTTTTATCCGGCGTCGCACCGCACGTCATCGGGACATTGTCTCACTGAGCCCTCGAGTCAACACTTGCTGCCAGCGCGTCAACCCAACCGCAACATTGTTGTCGCATCAGTTGCCAGCGCTCCAATTACCATCCAAAATGGCAGACGACAAAGAACCGGCAGTCAAAGACACCCCGACTCCTTCGCAGAGCGTCATTGCGGAGTTCCACGATGGGACAGAAGAGGGAAAGAAAGCCTTCCTCGCAACCTTCTCTGCCGCTGAGGACAAAGCTATCATGCGAAAGGTGGACCGGAGATTTTTGGTCCTTATTGGGCTGATATATGTCATTAAAAATGTCCGTGGGTTCCATTGATCCCCGAGAACAATCACTGACGGATTCAGATCGACTACATGAACGCAGCAAACGTGAAGGTGTTGCAGGTCGGGCAGCCCTCGAACGTCTTGAACGAGTTGAAAATGTCTGCCAATCAATACAATTGGGTTCAATCTATCTACTTTGTGAGTTGGTCATAGTCAAGTAGCTGCACCGGCTAAACTGACCATCTCAACAGATCAGTTACATCATCTTCGAAGTACCGAGCAATCTGGTCATGAAGAAAGCCCTTCCACGCAACTGGCAGACGCGGATCATCCTTTCGTGGGGCATAGTCTTAGCATGCCACGCAGCTGTCAAGAATAAAGAGGGGCTATATGCCGCACGCTGGTTCCTTGGGATGATGGAGGCAGGCATGTTCCCCGGTCTCGCCGTTCAGCTTGCCTCATGGTATAGAACAGACGAATATGGCAAGCCCATCATGTGGATGTTTGGCTTTCAGAATACTTCTGGGATTGTTGGTTCACTGCTGGCATACGGTATCAGCTACATGAACGGTCTCGGTGGTCTGTCCGCTTGGCGATGGTATGTCAAACAAATTAATCACCTCCCCCTTGAAAGACCAGCCCTCACTCACACATGCCATCCAACAGGGTCTACCTCCTCGAAGGCCTCTTCACCATCCTCTTCGCCGGCGTCGTCTACCTCGTCCTCCCAGACTACCCCAAATCCCCTCGCTCCCGCAGCTGGCTCACGCCCCGCGAGCAAGAATACCTCGAAACGCGCCTCGCCACCAACGCTCCCAAAACGGCGGACCCGGCCTTCTCCTCGCACGAGATCGCCGCCGCCCTCCGCGACCCGCGCACCTACGCCTTCATGCTCGCGCAGTTCCTGACAAACTTCGCCGGCTACGCTCTGCAGTGGCAGCTGCCGACCATCACGACGGACCTCGGCTTCGCGGGCCTGCCGCGCAACCAGCTGCTCAACATGCCGCCCGCGCTCGGGTCGGTGCTGGCGATCATTGTCGCGGGATGGCTGCTCAAGCATGCGTGGCTCAGCCGCCCGCTGCTCATCGCGCTCATCGGCGCGTGCGAGCTCGTGTTTTTCGTGTTGCTGGCGGCGTTGGAGGATAAGGCTGCCGTCTACGCGTCTTGTGTGTTAGGAACGCTCTTCTATAGCGTTTGGTTCATCCCGTTTTGGGCGTGGCGCAGCGCGACGCTCGATCAGGGCGCGACGGGCAGCGCGTTCAGCCTCGCTTTCCAGAATTGCGTCGGCCAGGTTGGCGGCGTCATCGGGCCGCAGCTTTTTCAGAGCAGGTACGCGGCGGATGGGTATAAGATCCCGTTTGCGATTTGTGCGGGGGCGGTGGGGGGAGCGTGGTTGGCGGGCCTTTGGGGGTGGTGGTTGACGAGGGATTTGGAGGGGAGGGTTAGGAGGGTGAGGAGGTTGAGAATTAAGGCGGAGAAGGAGGGGGTGGTTTATGCGGATGGTGATGGTGATGAGGAGGTGGGGAGTGGGAGTGGGAGTGAGGGAAGGGCCGCTGGTGGGAGGGGGGAGAAGGAGGGGGTTTGACGGGGGAGGTGGTGTATGTGTGGGAGGGACGCCGCGGGAACGACCTTGTCTTCGATGTCTCAGGAGGTCGCGGACTGATGGACAGAAACGGCGCCAATTTGCGGCGGGTGAGGACCGGAACCGGTACCGGTGATGATGACCACCAGAACCTTCCTGCCCGGGTTGGGGTGCGAGGGGAAGCTTTGAAACGGTGAACAGGAGGACTTGGTGGGATTGGAACAGATTATGGAGCGGTCGATGGAGCGGTTGATTGAGTGATCGATGGAGCGCTCTGCTTCAAAGGCGACGAGGTTTGTGTGAGGTCAACGAACATTGGCTCCGCCATTGGTACAGGTGTGCCAGCTTCATCTCGTTCCCGTTTAATTGTCTGTTTGGGTCGGGCTCGGAATCTCGGATAGCGAAGCTCTTGACGAAGGGCTCGACTTGATGGGTGGAGAGGACTGAGCGAGGTTCAACCGCTGAGGGGTAGCAGGATCAGGGTCTGTTTTGAACGAAGCCATGACACTGCGAAGATATTCTCTGTTGGCATTTGTGTAAAGTTCCGGGAAATACAGGATGAAGACGCTGTGCGGCTGGGCTGATGCGCGAATGCTGTGGAGGTGAATGGGTGATGTATTGAGCTACCCGAGAGAAAGCACTAAATCCCCCCCTTGACGATCGCACCTGCCAACAACGCGTCAAGGGCTCTCTGGTATAACGTCACAACCCCGACCTTTCGGTTCTCAGCACCATCCTCAATAGCCATCGCGGCCCGGACTTGCCTGGAAATTCAAGAAAGCTCTGCTGTGCAAGTACCCACCCTGGTTCCGGTCTGATATCCCTGTTGATCCATGATAGTACTCAGGGATTGTTCGCCAACCCCATACCACGTGGTCCTCGATGCCTCGACACCGAGTGGAATTAAAGAATATGAATCGAACTGCCTCAACCCTCACATCGACCGTTGTCGTTGCGGCAACCCACCGAATTCTCTTTCAAAAGCCTGCTCGAGATGACGGGCGTCGCCATCCTGAGTCCCGACAGCCTAAGCCAGCAAATTTTCTGCCCTTGAAGTCTGCGCACAGCGAAGGCGGTCAAACACGTCTTATCTATGCGAAGAACACATGACGAGGGCAGTGCCGTCCAGTGGGAAATGTCGGGGCTTGAAGCTTGAGGCTCAGGCAATTTCTTCATTCAGATCTCATCTCAATTTGACTTCAAGGCCCTCTGTAAGTCTAACGTGGAGGTGAAACATTCCACTTGATGTTCCTTCTCGTGTTCTTCATCTGTATCCGGCACCTCGACCTTGGGAACTCTCTCTAGAAGTGTCGTCATCGGGAGTTTTCTCTCGGAAGAGGTGGTTGCAGTGACCCAAGCTCGTGTCCTTTCCGCACATGTAGCAGGTGGGCCCCGTCACTCACCGAGGCGTGCAGACGGCGCATTGGATGGTGACCATGGAGCCTTCGTCGTTTAGTGCATCATGTCCTCCACTCCGAGAAGAGCCAAGGGGGCCGGTGGAGTGAGGCGAGCGGGCGCCTTATTCCGAAACGTGGTCGGGCGCTGGCTTGCTTGTGGGCGGCCATTGTTGTTTAGACGGATTTGACTACGCGCGGTGCTGCTTGGGTGCCTGCCTGTCCGTGCCTTCCATTTTTGGGGAGAGGTCGCGTCGCGTTGCGTCGCATCTATATTTTGCGTCCACACTTCTCCTCCACACCATCCACCCTCCATCCTCCTCCACCCGCCGCTGCCGCTCGCCGCCGCCGCCAACCTCGTAAGCTCAACACTTGAGTTGTGCTTCACTATTCATTCTGACTCTGTCTTCAGGCTCGCCCGCCGCCCGCCGCCCGCCGCCGCCCCCTCGCTCACCCGCCCGCCCGCACCCGTTCTTCATGTAAGTTTTGCATGACTCCGCTCTCAGAACAACGCTGACTTTGTTACAGTCGAGAGTCAGCGCAATTCATTTTCGCTCATATCATGGGTAGTTGAAGCTAACGTCCGGATGCAAATGTCGAATTAATAATCGTACATTCATATCCGGACGTTGGCTTCATATCCCCTCATATGTTGTAAATCTGGGGGCTTTTTTATTCGGTTCACACCATGGGTAGTTGAAGTTATCGTCTGGACGCAAATTTGTAATTCATAATTGTACGTTTACGTCCGGATGATAGCTTCATCAGCCCTCATATGTTGTAATAGTGCCTGGGAGGCTGTTTTCCAGTGTCGTTCGAGCTTGGCACTATACCTGCCTCGGATGCCACAGTAGGGGTTTCTTCAGCCGCCGCGGACATGGTTGTTGCTGATTTTCCTTGTGCATAGAATGCCTATTATAGCTGATGTCATGGGGACTTGAAGCTATCGTCCGGACGTGAATGTGCAATTAATTCTACATTTACGTCCGGACGATAGCTTCATCTCCTCACATATGTCGAATATAGAATTGTCTGGCACATTTCAGTCATGGAAATCACTTTTTACATTTCCTTCTATCATCTATTTTAAACTTTTTTTTCCCCCTCTTCGCCTCAATTCCATGCTCATATGCGTAATAAAGTCAAAACAACTGGGTATTTTTCTTCAACAAACACAGAAGACGCTCAAGCGTTGACGTCGGGAGCGTAGGGCAGAATGTTGCCGGTGGTGACGTCGGGCCAGCCGTAGTGGATGAGCTCGGTGTTGGTGGCCATCTTCTCGCCCCAGGCGCCAAGGTCCTTGCAGAAGTTCTGGAAGTTCTCCTCCTGGCTGAGGTCGGTGGGCTTGTGGTCCTTGCCGATCTGGAGCATGTGGGAGCCTGTGTAGATTGAATTCATTAGTGATCTTGTTGGAAATCTGCTTCCTTTTGGAGAGATAAACTTACCAGCAGCAATGGTGTTGAAGAGGAAGTCAGTGGGGTCACCCTTCTGGATGATAGCGCCCTTGACCTTTCCGGACAGGAGGTCCCTGCAGAGCCACGGCTCCTGGCACAGCGGGCGGCCGAGGGCAACAGCATCAACGGTGTCGAGGACCTGGACCATGGCGCCGACGGTGCGCAGACCACCGACGAGGTACGACTTGGTCTTGGTGAGGTTAGGCGCCATCATTTGGGCGAACTCGAGGAAGTAGGCCTCGCGGCGCTTGGTCGAGTCGCGCTTGTTGTGCAGGAAGCCGAGGTCCTCGTAGGAGCCGCCGGAAATCTCGACGAAATCAAAGGTGGCGTCCTCGAGGATCTTGCACAGCTTCTTGGCCTCCTCGGCCTGGAAGTCCTTGTCCTGGAACTCGGTCGAGTTGAGCTTGATGCCCATGACGAAGTCCGGACGGGTGCGTGCGCGCACGGCGGCCGCGATCTCGGTGATGATGCGAGCGCGGTTCTCGATGGGGCCACCGTAGGCGTCGGTGCGCTTGTTGGTGTCGGGGGAGAGGAATTGGGCCAGCAGGTAGCCGTGGGCGGCGTGGACTTGGATGCCGTCGCCGCCGGCCTTCTCCATGTACTCGGCCGTGTGGGCGAAGCCCTCGATGATGCCGTTGATGTCCTCCTGCGTGGCTGGACGCGGCTTGGCAAAGTGCATGCCCATGACCTCCTTCTCGAGCTTCACGTCCGAGGCGGAGATGGGGTTGGGCTGGATGGCGTCCCTGTGCGAGTTTAGCAGTTGCACCGCGGGGAGTCTTCATTGATTCTACTCACCAAACCTGTCTGCCGGCGTGGCTGACCTGGGTGAGGAAGATGGAGCCGTTCTTGTTGCAGGCGGTGGCCATCTCCTTGAAGCGCTCGAAGCGCTCGCCCTCGAAGGGAGCATCCTTAGGGATGATGGGGTTACCCATGGCCTCGAGGTGCTCGGGCTCGAAGAAGGTGTTGCCGGTGACGACGACACCAATCTCACCCTCGCCCCATCTCCGGTAGAGGTTGACGAGCTCCTTGGAGGGGATACCGCGGTTCTGGACGTTCTTGAAGTCCCACGAGGACATGCGCTCGGTGAGAGGAGCCTTGAGGAAGCGGTTCTTGGCCACACGGCCCGAGAACTCGAACTTGAGCGGCTTGCCCAGAGGAGCCGGGTCGACGTCTGCGGATTCGAAGCGAGGAGAAGACATGTTGATTGGTATGCTTTAGTTGGAGTACAAAGCTGGAGATCTGACTTTGGCGGCGGGGGAGGCTATCTATTAAATCTCCAGGCGGGCTGCCCCTCGGTGGGGTGATTAGTTTAAGGGACCAAACTATTATCAATCCCGACGACGCTTCTCTATCGAAAGATTGATGAAGCAACACCACGGATGAACGCCCGATTGCAGTTAGCTGACGTTCATCCACCCGTCGCAGGCTCCCACAAGAGTGGAGATCTCGACCATTCGGCCAATCAGCCTTGCGCCGAGCGTGGACCGGTGTCCTCGCGTGCGTCGGCCCGCACGTGGCGCAGGTACCCACATAACGGCCGAATTCGCGTGGAAAAGGAGATCGTTCGAAATGCCACACGTCTGCCACCAGGGGCACCTGAAGAATCCTTCCACCGATATCCGGATCTTCACGACAATTCCAATAGTGGCGCTGGAAAATCCTCCGTAGTACGTGGCTCTAGAAGGGTTCCCTTGCTCGGATGTACCCCCGGATTGCGGCGTGAACTGCGCGTTCACCGCACGTCTTTGCCGCATCCTGATCTTTTGGATCGTACGACTTCACGTGAGCTGCGGCAAAGATGCATGGCATATCCATGGATTGCCGTTTCCATGAAGCCGTAATTCGTCAGCAGGATAATACCGCGGTTGCTGAACCATCCATCCCAACCTAAAACAGTTGGTCCCACAGAAGCGACCCCAGACACGGAGGTCCTTCCGTGTGTATAGCTGTTTAAGGATCAGTAATCGCGCGCTGTAACGGAAAAGCATCATCCGCCTCCTTGCCACCCACAAGTCCACTTGCTGAGCGCGCATGATGGTCCAAAGCATTCACCGTGAATGCCTATCCTCCAGGAGGCGGAACCGCAAAGGACCGAAAAGTCCGAACAAAGCGTTTCAAACTTCGCAAGCCACGGGCTTCGGAGGAGACGCAAATCCGTAGAACATCTCTCCACTAGCCTTATCCCACGACGGCATCGAATTACGGCAGAGGCGTCTGTTGGGCGTTTTGGGTTGTGAAGACACCATCCGCGGGGTGTCAGGTCGTCATTTTGGGGTGCAAGATTCGCGGGCGTGGCCGCATGCGGTAAGCCTGGGCGGGAACCGTGCTGTGAAGAGCGACCTCCAAGCGTGCGGGAGATAAGCGTTTGACAGCTGTTGCTCCGTGCTAGCTGAACAACTAAGGACTAGATCCGCCTCGAAGTTGCCGCGCATACGGGGGTTTTCGGACATTGATACGTGGCGCATACCTTCTCAAATCTTCATGGACTCCCCTCCGTCCACATTTTGAACCTCTTGAACCTTCACTCCCTTCCTCTCACTCTTTTCGCCCGAGTCATTTACCTATTGCGTCAACGCCAAGAACTTCGATCCGTGAGGACCTCCTCATCAAGGGATACATTATCGCAGACCATCTTTCACGCCGCCGGATCAAGGTACCGAACATCTGCAAGCCACTCAGCTTGGCCTAGACCCTGGCGGTAGGGATGAACGCCAAAAATAGGAAAACCAAGTGCCGGCGAATACCTGCATCAACCGTCAGCCTAACCATTTTGAATCACTAACAAGATCTACGACCACAGTATGGGGTCAAAGTCACGAGCCAACTGCCGTATTGGAGTTCGCAGAAAGCTTGAATAGAAGAGTCATGACTCTGCAGTTGAAGCTTTGACAGCCCCTGTATGAACTCTGTCGTAAGGCTGTGTGTGGACTATCCTCGAAAACAACAGCGATTTGTAGGTATAGGGTGGGAGCGAAGCGCTCTAGAACGCATGGCTGTCGATATGGTTGTAGTCGGTGTAGTCTCCTTGTCTTCATGCAAAGTTCGTGCTCAAATTGTACCGATGGCCGCACGTCGTCATTGCCAACCCCGCTTATCTGGCGAATAAACTCAACACCAAAGCAAAGAAGTCTCGGCAAATAGCGGCAAACTCACCTGCAAGTGAGGGCATTCGCAATCATATCACACCACCCGCGCCCTCCACTCTTGCGATTTCGCTGCCGAATGCTACTGGACAGCCGTGCTGCTGGTGTTCCTCGCACGCCATTCACGTGACGATTGACGAGTGCTTGCTTTGTCACCGCGGCGCGGAACTTCAGCGCGAATCCCCGAGTACATAATGAATGCCTTGATGCCATAGCGGGTTCAGCCTCCTTGAACCCTTGATCGATTTTGCGAAATGACTATTGACGTTTCCACACGGCATTTGAGGATAGCCATTGTCGGAGGTGGGCCTGGCGGGCTGGCCACGGCGATAGCGCTGTCCAAGATTCCGAACGTGGACGTGACGATATACGAGCAGGCGAGCGTGTTGCGTGAGGTTGGTGCTGGGATAAGCATCGGGCAGAATTCTTGGAATGTCTTGGAGTTGCTTGGTGTGGCTGATACTCTGACCAGTGGCCATCAGACGTGGACGGTGTTGAATCTGTAAGCTTGAATCATTACGCCTTCAGATACGTCCTTCTGATGCTGAATGCTCATGCAGTAACGGCCGGTCTGGTGAAGAACTCCATCGCCGTGAAAAACAGCCCACTGATTCTAAGAGGCCGCCGGTTCGGACGCAACGGACGAAGCTGCAGTCGGCACTTCTGGCTCATGTCAAGCCGGGAACTATTCAGCTCTCCAAGAAGCTGACTCGAATGGCGGACAAGGGTTCAGAAGGTGTCGAGTTGCATTTCAAAGATGGGAGCTCCGCAACGGTTGATTTGGTTGTTGGCGCTGATGGTATTCGCTCCGTATGTGAGCTCCTAAGATATGACTCTTGTTCAATACTGATGAACCTGCAGGTTGTGAGGGATACGGCATGGCCCAATTATGAGATCAAATTCACAGGGACGACAATTTGGCGCACGTTGCTTCCCTGGGATAATGTCAAAGATTTGGATCCGCGATTCGGAATTACTGGGTGGTGGCATTCACCAACCACTCATGTGTACTTCTCGCCGGTTGGAGAGGGCCTTTGGGAAATTGCCGCGAGAGCGTGGCATGATCCGGCTATTCATAGCGCTAGCAAAGTCAGTTGGGGTGTCCCGGTCGAAAATAAGCATGTCGAATCACACTTCACGGTAGGTTAGCCGCCCGACCGCCAAGTTTCACTGATCTCATGACAGCTTAGGAATACTTGCCAGAGATCAGGGAGGCGTTGGAGCGAGTGCCAGATGGCGGATGGCGAGAATTTGCCGCATTTGCTGGTCCAGAGCTCGACAAATTGACGGCATGGGACAACAAAATAGTCCTCGTTGGAGATTCTTCTCACGCCCTTTCTGGGGCCTTTGGATCTGGAGCAGGTTTTGCGATGGAAGACGGCTGGATCCTTGCACAGGCTCTGGCCTACTTCGGAAACGATACTGAGAAGGCACTGCCCCTGTTTGATGCGATACGGCTTCCGTACTACTCGCGGATGTACTCTCATCTGGCATCGGAGGCATCCAAACGCAAGGCAAAGCTACAGGATCTTGGGAATCCTTCGTTCGATGAGCGGGTTGCGAACAAGATCATCGTGGATGGGGGGACGGATATGTCTTGGATATATGCGAACGATATCGGATTCGTTTGGGACCAAGCAGTGGAATCGTCACACGGAGGGCGCTGAAATCCCATACTTTAGCTGGCCGGGAATAACTGGAGTGGAGACGGATTAAATGCTGGTGGGCCGATTCGTTCCAGGGTTGTACAATATTGGCCAAGAAAAGCTTCTTTATTCTTGTTTGACCCTAAGGTTAATGTATAAGCCCCGCACTTAAAGGTGACGTGGACCATCCGTTCACCCGCCATTTCGACATCACTCAAACGTCGAATTTACCGCTGTAATGCCAGAGATGGGACGAGCTTGTCGTGTATGGCTACTGTTTCAAGACGTAGGCAAATTGTGAACCGAGGTGAAAATAAAGTCCTGAAGACCGTGCTCTTGATCTATCTAAATGATAGTCGAGAGGCTGCTTTCAGCGCAAGCACAAGACATGCACAAGGTCGTAGCTGGCTTGATGTTAGTCCCAGGGTGGATATGTTATTCTGTCGTCGATGGGGGAAGAGACGCGAACGTATTGGTGGGAAGGATCTTCAGAGAGTGACATCTGGGCGCAGTACTGTGCACACTCAACGAAAGAGAATATCACACTGACGTAATACCACAAATCTTCAGAACATGTCGCTCCGGGTGCAAGAATTTCCTTATTGCTTTGCTCGTGGTAGCATGCCGTTCGCAATTGAAGATGAAACAAAGAAGGATGAAACATCGACCTTGGCTGAGTAGATCAACACTGGTGGTGACTAATCGCACAGGCAAAATGCGAGATGAAGTTTGCATCGAGTGTTGACAAAGCTCTTGACGCGTCGCTTCTTGAGACGCAGGTCTAGCCGACGCCAACCAAGAGCCACAGAACGCATCCGTGCGAAGCTTTGGTGAAATAGATCAACGCCACTGGAGGCGAACTAGTCGAGCAGGAATGAAATTGTTTGTTCCGGAGAGGTCTGGATCTTGGTAAAAGCACCACGCGTCTCAACCGTGTGCTGGTACTGCTGCGCGATCACCAGAAGGTGCAGAAGTGGGCAGATGGCGGAACGCGCGGACTGAGGATAAGTAGATGGAGCAGCCGAGACTCTTCCACTACTATCCGTAGTGCGCGGCTCGTCCGGACAAGCCTCGTATCGGCTGATAGGGAACATGTGAACTCATTGGCCGGCAGAGCGGTTTGTCTCCTGCTCGCGACGGGAAAGAGATGCAGAATAAGGCCGCAGAATCGACGCCAAGTCTCGTACAGCACGCGCTCGTATTAAGGGCGCTTTGTGGAGCGTTCGTCTGGGTGTGCATCAAGCGACAAGGCGGTTTCAGGTGACCGGGTCCACGGCGACGGAAAGCCGGTCGAGTGCGGCTGGCGCCGGCGGCTGGGGGCGATGCTGGGGGCTCATGGGGGCGAGCGATGGGCGAACAGCGTGTCGCAGGCGCTGCAAAGTAGGCGGTGGGGAGGATTGAGGCACGGCTGGCGTCAGCCGCGGGCGAATAAGCGCCTGTGGGTGTCGCGGAGCAGGGCAGAGCAGGCTGTCTTGTCTGTGCCACAGCCGATCAGCAAACCTGCCTCAGCCCCGTCCCACTCCGTCCAGGAATAACTCGCAGCCGCGGGCCCTCTGCCTCTTGCTCTTGTCGCTCGTTTTGTTTTGTTTCTCTTATACCTATCCAGCGCGCTTCCAAATCCCCCGCCCAGCCCCCTCGCTCGACTGCACAGCCGCCGCGGGCTGACGTTGATGCTCGACTGATCGCTCCCGCCGGAAGCTACTACTTCCCGCGCATTCCGCCTCCAGCCTCGAGCTCCCCCAAACCCGTCGCATTGGTCCTCGACATGTGGATTCCGACCGCGAAAGAATGGCCCTCTGCGTTGATCGCGCGCCAGGACCCGCCGAATAACAACGACGACAAGGACGATGACGGGGACAAGGGTCCAGACTGGCGCGTCTTCACCGTCGTAAGTCTCCCTTGCAGCTCCGCACGCGCGCATTCTGACCCCAACGCTAGGTCGCAATCATGGTAGTACTTTTCGTCATTATCATCGTCGGAATTTACGCAAAACTTCGCAAACTGCGCACAAAGTCGCCCCGTCCGCCGAAGCTCCTGCCCGGCAACTTCCTCAAGCGCAAATGGCAGCAATGGAACCCTCGCACCAAGGGCAAATACTCCGCCCAGCTTCAGGAGAACGACGGCCCCACACGCCGCCACCGCGCAAACTCATCCATCGCTCGTGAGATGGAAGGAATAGACTCATCGACCACGCCTGCGAATGACACCGCCGCAAATGCCGCCGTCAACAGGAATACTTCGGTCAGAAGCGTAATGACCCTGCCTGCTTACTCGCCTGCTGCGCGAGAAAATGAGAGGATTCTGGGCCGAGAGGGAGAACGCGCCGGAATCGACGTCGTTATCGAGTTCCCCGAGACTATGGAGGAAGAGGAGGAGGAAAGGGACCGCGAGATGGAATCGCTCTACCAGATCCGTGTTGCGAGACGGCAGGAGCAAGCGGAGCGGGAGGACCGGAGACGCCGCCGGAGAGAAGCTCGGCAAAGAGGTGATCTGGAGACCCTGGCACAACTGCGTAGAGAAAGTCGTCAGCGCCAAGAGATGGGAGGGGGCCTGTCCGCAGCACTCATTGCGGAGCACCAGTATGCACAGGCAAATCGCAACCAGCGCGTATCCTCCGTTCAGTATGCCGAACTGGGCGTTGCCCGCCATGACGGCACCCGTGTCAGAGCAAACTCGGCTGAGTCAGATCACCGCCCTTTGCTGGACTCCGCAGCATCGATTGGCGCCAGCCAGATCAGTGGCGCCGCCGAGAACCGCGTGATGCATCACCGCGACTACTCGGCCACCTCGGTTTTGTCAGGTGCTTCTGACGACTTTGGCAACGCAGCGAGGAATGCTAGCACCGTTAGCTTCGAGACGGTCCCGCTTGGACACGATCGTTCCGCTTCCGGCTCGAGGTTGACCCTGGCTACTACCAACGGAAGCGACCTTGGAGAAGCAAGAATACCGCCGCCAGAGCCCCCGAATTATGAAGAACTGGGATGGGAAGATGCTCCGCCGTACAGCAGCCCTGTAGACCCTCGAACCACTCCACAACTCCCCAACATACAAAGACTCCCGAGCATCCACATCACACAAAGCGTCACGCCGGTCGAGGAGCACCCGCCTCAGAGGGTAGGGGAGGAGCACCCGCCCCAGAAGGTGGGTGAGAATGATAATGATAATCATCAGAGCGAAGTCAGGGGGTCCACATAGGCACAAGACGTGGGAGACATTCTCGGCTACTAATTGGCGCAAAATTCGGCATACAACGGGCTACGGTTATGAGTTCTACGATCCTCGTTTGGGAGCGATTCTAGCGTTGTAAGATGATACCAGGTTGGGAACATTCCCTTTTGTTGACTTTTGAATACTACATAGCGTCATCGATGGATTGGATGGTTGTACAGGGCAAGGAAATAACAATATCAGACATAAGAAGGTGGCAAAACGTCCATCTGGAATATCAACCTTACTTTCAAGCTGTTCCCATGCAAAAGTGATGACCTGGCATAATCTCTACACGACGCTACGTGTTCCCAATTGCTTCTGCCTGATCAAGGTTGCGCGGGGCACGTCGTCTTCCGGCTGAGCTCCAGGCGACGTGCCAAGAAATCACACCCGTCTTCAAGCTCTCGCGGAAGCTCGCGCCCCACCACCCCGCGTTCGAAACGCGACTCAGCCTCCAACCACGCAAACCCCCTCCCCTTCGCGCGCGCGAAAATGTCCTCCACCGAATCAAAGCCCACAGATCCCGAGGCCACCGCCGAGGCCACGAGTGAAGCCGTCGAGGAGACCTCGAAGCCCCAAGCTGCGGAGGAGCACGACGAATCCTCCGGCGACGAGGAAACCCCTGCTGCCGCCGAAGGCGCTGGCCCCGCGGCGGCTAAGAAAAAGAAGAAGAAGAGCAAGAAGAAGAAGATCAAGGATGCTCTGGTCGGCACAAGCAATGCTGAGGCAAGCTCCAGCTCGGCGCCGCCGAAGCAGCAGCTGAGCAGGGAGCAGCTCGATGCGCTCATGGCCGCGAATCCTGCCCTCAAGTCTGAGTTCGACAAGATGAGCGAGCAGCAGGTGCAGGAGCTACTCAAGAACCTGAGCGTCTCGGATCTGTTGACTGGCCTCACCATCGGCAGCAAGAATGCGAAGGACATGGCCAGCTATAAGTTTTGGCAGACGCAGCCCGTTCCTTCCTTTGACGACCCCAAGCTCAAGGTCGAGGATGGCCCGATCAAGGTAATCGACAAGGAGAGGGTCCCCAAGGAGCCGTCGCCGTTGGTTGAGGGGTTCGAGTGGGTCACAATGAACTTGGAGGACGAGAAGGAGTTGGAGGAGGTCTACGATTTGCTCACCCACCACTACGTCGAGGATGACGAGGCCATGTTCCGATTCAACTACTCGGCTTCGTTCCTGAACTGGGCACTCAAGGCTCCCGGTTGGCGCGACATCTGGCACGTCGGTGTCCGCGCGACGCAGTCCCGCAAGCTGGTCGCCTTCATCTCCGGTATTCCGGTTAAGCTTCGCGTGCGTCAGAACCTTATCAACTCTGTGGAGATCAACTTCCTCTGCGTCCACAAGAAACTCCGCTCCAAGCGTCTTGCCCCGACCCTCATCAAGGAAATCACTCGCCGCTGCTACCTGAACGACATCTTCCAGGCCATTTACACGGCCGGTGTTATCCTTCCTACTCCGGTTGCCACCTGCCGCTACTTCCACCGCAGCATTGACTGGGAGAAGCTGTACGATGTCGGTTTCTCGCCGCTGCCGCACGGCTCGACTAGGCAGAGACAGGTTCTGAAGTACAAGCTCCCTGAAAGGACGTCCACCAACGGTCTTAGACCCATGGAGGCAAAGGATGCGGATCAAGTCAAGGATCTCTTGACGAGGTACCTTGCGCGCACGCACCTGGCCCAAGAGTTCTCGAAAGAAGAAGTGGAGCACTGGTTCATCAACAAGGAAAAGGACGCAGATAAGCAGGTTGTCTGGGCTTATGTGGTCGAAGACGCTTCGAGCGGCAAGATCACTGACTTCTTTTCGTTCTACTGTCTCGAGTCTACCGTCATCAGGGACCAGGGTAAGGGCAACCGTGTCGTCAGAGCTGCGTACCTGTACTACTATGCTACCGAGGTGGCCTTTACTGGAGACCAGAAGGAGCTGAAGGTCAGATTGAACGCACTGATGAAGGATGCCTTGACCCTTGCGAAGAAGGTAAGCTTTGTATTTTCCCCTGTTATGAAAACTACCTCGCTAACAAATATCGCAGGCCAAATTCGATGTCCTGAATGCTCTTACCCTTCTCGACAACCCTCTGTTCCTCGAGGAGCAGAAGTTTGGTGCAGGAGACGGTCAGCTGCACTACTACCTTTACAACTACCGCACGGCACTTATCCCTGGTGGAGTCAACGACAAGAACCTGCCTTCGGATAAGCACATGGGCGGTGTCGGTGTTGTCATGCTCTAAGCTTCTTTCAAAGAGCAGTGTAACAATTTTGAGGCCAACGAGAGAATCATGCATTGTCTGGGCGGCATAGCTTTGGAAATATGAGCAACAAAATGTAGTCATATATCAGCCAATGACAGCTACTGAAATGCGCATGACACGTGATGACCTCGGATGCGTTCCTTTTCTGGTAAAGTCTTGGCGGGCTTAGGGCAAAAAAAGTTCCCCGGGCTGTGGTCTGAGCTTGCGCGCTCTCGGTGGTTTGGCCGCATCTCCGCAGGCAAGACAATCTACCACCGCGTCCTTTCGTTTCCTTGTGCAGTTTTCGTTTCTCCATCATCGGAAAAGATGAGGGCAACGGGGCTGATCAGAGCGCAAGCCGCAGCGCTACGCTCCGTGACCAATGGTGCCAGATTGAGCTGCCGCCAATCGTCGCTGCTCCAGGCCAGATGCGCGTCCACCGCCGTGCTGCGCCCGGCTTCCGCAGCCATTGTTCAGACTCCCGGTGCGAGGCTCTGGTCTGCGAGAAGATGGCAGTCCGGTACCGCTGCTGCAGTGTCAGTACCACCCAATCAAGCATTGGACAATGGCGCGTCCTCCATAGACTAACGCGACTCTCAGGCTTGACGCCGCTCAGCAAGACCCGTCCCAGCTCTCCCAAGAGACGATCGTCGAGAACCTCGATCCCGCGGAGTGGAACCGTCTGCAGAAAGTTCGGAACATTGGTATCGCTGTACGACACCCTGACGGCTGCGGATAATTGGAGCATGGACGCGTGGATGGCGAATTGATGGCTGACGGCACCAGGCCCACATTGACAGCGGCAAGACCACGGCGACCGAGCGCGTTCTGTTTTACACCGGCCGTATCAAGGAGATCCACGAGGTGCGCGGCAAGGATGCCGTCGGTGCGAAGATGGACTCCATGGATCTCGAGCGTGAAAAGGGTATCACCATCCAGTCCGCTGCCACCTTCTGCGACTGGGTGAAGAAGAACGACAAGGGCGAGGAGGAGAAGTACCACCTCAACCTGATTGACACGCCTGGCCACATTGACTTCACCATTGAGGTCGAGCGTGCGCTGAGAGTGCTGGACGGAGCCGTCATGATCCTGTGCGCCGTCTCCGGCGTGCAGTCGCAGACGATGACGGTCGACAGGCAGATGAAGCGCTACAACGTTCCTCGCATTTCCTTCATCAACAAGATGGATCGCATGGGTGCCAATCCGTTCAAGGCTGTCGACCAGATCAACCAGAAGCTGAAGATTCCTGCCGCCGCTATCCAGGTCCCCATTGGTTCCGAGGACAACTTCCAGGGCGTCATCGACTTGATTCGCATGAAGGCCATCTACAACGACGGACCTAGGGGTGAAATCATCAGGGAGACGGACGAGATTCCTGCGAACCTGGTGGAGGTGTGCAAGGAGCGCCGCGGCATGCTCATCGAGACTCTTGCGGACGTCGATGAGGAGATTGCAGACCTCTTCCTCGAGGGCCAGGAGCCTACACAGGACCAGATGAAGGCTGCCATCCGCCGCGCTACTATCGGCCTCAAGTTCACTCCGGTTCTTATGGGTTCTGCTCTGGCGGACAAGTCTGTTCAACCCATGCTGGATGCCGTCATCGACTACCTGCCTAACCCCGCCGAGGTCGAGAACATGGCTCTGGACAAGAAGCGCAACGAGGCTCCCGTCAAGCTCGTGTCGTACAACTCTCTGCCGTTCACTGGTCTTGCCTTCAAGCTCGAGGAGAGCAACTTTGGTCAGCTGACTTATATCCGTGTGTACCAAGGTACTCTTAAGAAGGGTATGACTGTCTACAACGCCAGGACGGACAAGAAGATCAAGATCCCTAGGATCGTACGCATGCACTCGAACGAGATGGAGGAAGTTCCGGAAATCGGTGCCGGTGAAATCTGTGCAGTGTTCGGTGTGGATTGCGCTTCCGGTGATACCTTCACGGATGGAAAGCTTGAGTACACCATGGTAAGTGTCATCGTCAGTTCCGAGTGACATCCGACTAATTGTTCCAGTCTTCCATGTTCGTTCCCGAAGCCGTCATCTCCTTGTCGATTCAACCCAAGCACTCCAAGGACGGTAACAACTTCTCCAAGGCCATGAACCGCTTTCAGCGTGAGGATCCGACTTTCCGTGTCCACGTCGACCCGGAATCGCAGCAGACCATCATCTCCGGCATGGGTGAGCTGCATCTGGACATCTACGTCGAGCGGATGCGCCGTGAATACAAGGTCGAAGTCATCACTGGTCAGCCTCAGGTCGCGTACAGAGAAACCATGACCCAGAAGGTCAAGTTCGACCACACTCTCAAGAAGCAGACGGGTGGTGCGGGAGACTACGCCCGCGTCATCGGTTTCATGGAGCCCACTGGCTCCTTCGGCGACAACAACTTCGAGCAGCACGTCGTGGGTGGCAACATCTCGGAAAAGTACCTGTTCGCCTGCGAGAAGGGATTCATGGACTCGTGCGCCAAGGGCCCGCTCCTCGGCCACAAGATCCTCGGCACGAGCATGCAGCTGCTGGACGGCGCGACGCACATGACGGATTCGTCCGAACACGCGTTCCGCATGGCGACGCAGCAGGCGTTCCGCAAGACGTTCATCCAGGGCGCGCCGCAGGTGCTGGAGCCCGTCATGAAGACGACCATTACGGCGCCCAACGAGTTCCAGGGCAACATCGTCGGTCTCCTCAACAAGCGCAACAGCACCATCAACGACACGGAGATCGGCCCGGACGACTTCACCATCTACGCCGACTGCTCGCTGCAGAGCATGTTCGGCTTCTCGACGCAGCTCCGTGCGGCGACGCAGGGTAAGGGCGAATTTAGCATGGAGTTTAGCCACTACGCTGCTGCGCCGCCGCAGCTGCAGAGGGAGTTGATTGCCAAGTATGAGAAGCTGCAGGCGGAGAAGCAGAAGAAATAGATGGGATGAGGAGGGAGTGTTTTTGGAGGAAGTGTAGAGGAGAGGAAGGTGTGAAGAAAACTTCTGCTGTTTGATGTATGATACGAATGGCGGGAGGATGGGATATGGATGGATTAAAAAAAGTGATGGGATGGAATAGGGTGATTTGTGAGTGATCTCGCATTTAGATAGGAGCAGGTTGGGCCTTTTTCTTTTTTAACTCTTCACGATTCTATTCTTGTATTCTACATGATCTGCGTGTCTAGGGATTGTTGCTTTCTAGAACAAAGTGGGATTCCAGGCATGCATGGCGTACAGAAATAGAGATACCAAACTCCACTCAAGAAAGAAAAACAGCTTTCTACTACCTCCTCTTTGTCCCCGTCTCTCCTGTCTTAACACCTGCAGCCTTTGCACTAATATACAGCTTCCTTCCTTTTCAGAACTCAGGGGGTGAAAACCACCATACACGCGCAAGGTCTTTCACTCCTCCATCCTCTTCCCCCCTTCTCCCATTCAAGCTTTACGAGCCGCAGCAGCGTCAAACGCCCTCCTCACAGCCAACGTCACGGGAGCGAAGGTGACGACGCGGTTGTGCCCGCCAAACGGCAGCAGATCCATGCGCACCTCGACGCCGCCATCGCCCGTCGCCGTGCGCCGCACGCGGCCGGTCAACTTGTTGTTCTTGCCGTCCGCCTGCACCGCTACATCTTCGACCTTCACGTCGCCACCATCGCCGACCCGCTCGACGACGGCCGCGCTCGCGCCGTCGTACAGGCTCTGGCCGTGCGCCCACGGGATGTCGAAGTCGTCCTTGGCGTGGATGACGTGGAGGCGGAGGTACCTCTTGGCTGCTGTGGTAGCGTCGACAAGTGCGTTGATGCGCGTCGCCGTCGGCCACGTGTCGACGATGCGGCTGCGCAGGTAGTTGACGAAGCGCGGGTAGCCGCGGATGGGGGAGAGGACGGGGATCAGGCCGAAGATGCGGTAGGTTTCGAGGAGGGTGGGGAGCGAGGTGAAGGGGGCGACGAGGACGATGGCGGCGAAGTCGATGGGGGTGTTTTTGTCCTTGTGCTGGGCGAGGGCTGCGTG
Organism: Lasiodiplodia theobromae; assembly: GCF_012971845.1. NCBI lineage: Eukaryota > Fungi > Ascomycota > Dothideomycetes > Botryosphaeriales > Botryosphaeriaceae > Lasiodiplodia > Lasiodiplodia theobromae. The sequence continues at coordinate 667,552 of NW_023336563.1, read as the reverse complement.
TGGAGGACTACTGGTGCTGCTGTTCGGGAGGAGAGAGAGGGAAGTCGATGGGTCCGCGAAGTGCAGGCCCACGGCGCTCGCGACGGCCGTGCCGAGCGACTGCCCGACGATGACGATGCGTGAGGAGGGGATGCGGAGGGTTTCGAGGGCGTAGGTCGCCAGAGCGACGCCGTCGGCGATCAGGCCGGCTTCGGTGGGCGCGCCGGTGGAGCGCCCGAAGCCGCGGTAGTCGATGGTGAGGAGGTGCGTGTTGGGTTGGGAGGTGAGGGCGCGGTAGGTGTCGGTGCGCCAGCCTTGGGCGACGTGGCCGGCGTTGCCGTGGACTGAGGGTTGGTGTTAGTTCTGGATGAGGTCTGGTGGTGGTTGGGAAATGGGAGAATGAGGAAGGGCTGGAGATTTGTGGCACGCACAGTTGAGGATGAGACGGGCATCGGGATCGTTGGCTAGCAGCTCAAAAGCCTTGGTCTTGGTGAAGTCGCCATCGGGAGAGCCAGAGGGCTCCTGTGAGAGCTCGGATTCGTGCTCCTCATACACGTTGAGAGGGAGAACGTGCCAGGCGTAGAGAACCTCATTGTCTTGAGTGCTGACGTTGAAGGCGGTCACTTGGTTCTCTAGGGCGGTGTCAGCGAGCGAACAGACTAAAGGATGGTACGTCTGGTGATACTAACTTGCAAAACCGTATGCTTGCGGCTTGTCCAGGTCAGCCCACCAGGCGCCGACTATCTTGTTCGCATAGAGTGCGCTAGTGCAGACGGAGAATAAATCAGTACATGCCGCACATCTATGCGTAGGGGGAATTGACTTACTGGCGCTGAACGGTGACATTGGTCAAGCAGAGCATCAAGGCGGCGTACAGCGCCCCGGCCCCTGCTAGGCCAAAGTAGGCCTTCCTTAGGATGGGATTGAATGGCGGCATCTTCTCAGTCTTTATCACACGTCAGAACAGGGGCACAAATTAAGATAAACAGACAGACTGAAAGTTGAGATGATGAGATGAAAACAAAGTGGATGCCTAGATTAGACAAGATAGGGTGAGGACCATGAATGAAATGCGTGAAAGGCGAAGTCAAACTGAGTGTAGAACTGTAAATATGAACTTGGCTGATGCCTGCACTTACCTACCTGGCTTCTACCAACCCTTGTAGATGAAGCGGACAGGTGGTCGGCGATGGCCGGACATCGTTGGTTGTTCGGCCGTGGCGGCCTCGTTTAGTCATGGCCGGCATGTGATAAGAACGCCACGGCTCAACAGACGGTGAAAAAAACATGGCCTAGATCATAAAAGTCCTCGGCAGTAAACGAGTTTCAAGGAGTTACACTGTCTATTTCGTGATTCTTCAAGCACGCTGTGAAAGGTTTATGTGTGGCGGAATGGACATGGTCTTGGCAGCAATCTAGCGGCGCGTCACCCTGTCAAAGCTCGCGTGAGGCCGTCGCGACTTTCTTCCATCATGACGCGTGCCTCCCCACAATCTTACGCTGCCGACCTCTGCGCATCCTGCGCCAACGGGCCTTGAGACACCGAGGTCTCATCATCAATCCCCGCCGGACCCCTCGCTCATCCCGTCTATCTCCGGAATCTCGTCGCAACGATGCAGCGGCGCAAATCCGCGCGAAACCAGAAGCCCGAGCCGACACCTGGGCAAGAATCCCCCGCGCCAGTCAAGGAAGCTGTCAAGGGCAGGAGAAAGGACACACCCGTCAAGGAGAAACAAGCAGAGTCTTCACCTGCGCCCGCACCACCTCCGCCGCTGCCCACCAAACTTACGGCCGGCCAACCAATTCCCACCGTCAAAGAACCACAGCCCGCGGACCTGCCAGAGTCGGATTGGCAATCGGTAGTAGAAAGGTATGGCACTGGAAGCTGCTCCATGTGTAGGGCTGGGCTGACATATGATTTGTAGTGGCGTCTTAAAAGCAGCACTCGAGAGATCGCGACAAAAATGGATGACCCCCGGCATCTTCGAGCTCTACTACAGCAAGGCGGGGAAAAAGAAGCTACCGAATAAGGGCAAGAATAAAGAGGAAGATAAGGACAAGGCAAAAGACAAGGACGGCAAGGACAAGCCGAAGGACGGCGGCGCAGATGCTGCTAAGGAAAAGGAACCGTCCGAGACTCTGAAGGCGAAGCAGATGAAGCGCGAGGGCAATTGCAAGCTCTACATCGATCCACACCAATGGGACATCACGATATGGACCATGAGGGAACATACTGCTCCACCTCCGCCAAAGCCGAAGCCTGCTCCACCTCCGCCATCGTACAACCACCAACAAGGCTACTACTACGGCGGCGGGTACGGCGCTACACACCCATACCAACATTACCACCCATATCCTCCACAGCACCCGCCGCATCCTCCGCCAGTTCGCAAGCCGCCTCCGCCTGCAGCACCGAATCCACCTCCGCCGAGTCGACCTTCCCAGACACCCGAGTCAAGCGCTGCGGCATCTAAGCCAGCACCCGATCCAGTCATCCACATGCTCGCTGAGCGTGCAAATACAAATTTCAAGCTGAGGGATATCATGAAGATTGTAGCAAGAGGAGACGCTACAAAGGAACAGCTGGAATATTTCCAGTCGCACATCAACGAGCTCACCGAGAGGCTCGAGGCGCAGAAGAAGGCACAACAAGCGCAAAAACCACCGGCACCACGGCCCGCCCCTCCCTCAGCCCATGCTGGCCCGGCCCCGGCCCCTTCGCCCGCTCAAGCCAGTCCCAGCCCTGCACCGGCTCATGGCAGTCAAGCTTCTCCAACCGCCCAGGCCACCCCAGCTCCACAGCCCGTGCAGCCCACTCCGGCGCAGCAACAACAACCAGCAGCCTCTTCCCCGCAGGCAACGTCGTCACGGCCTCCTTCTTCTCATTCTCATCCAGCACCACCACCAGCATCCGCACCAGCCACCGTCGGTGCCAACCTACCACCTCCCAGCCCCGCAACGCCGACACCAGCAAAGATGCCCCAACAACCGCCGATGACATACTACACACCACCGCCCCAACCCGGACCGTACGGCCACTTTCCGCCTCCCCCACCACCACCACATCATCCCCCGCATCAGGCTCATCCTGCTCCTCCTCCCCACCACCAACCCGTCCAACCCGCCGCCGCCCATCACAACCACCCACCACCACCTCCCACGCCCCACCAACAACCACCGCATCATCAACCACCGCCACAACCCACCTACCGCGCCCTCTGCATCGACTTCAACACCAACGGCGACCGCCTCCTCTTCCCGCGCGAAACCATCCTCGAGGCGCTGCCGGGCAACCAGGTGCTAGCCTCGTTCCTGAAGGTCGTCAAGGTTGGCGACGATGCTGCCTCGGCGGCCAACAACAAGACGCAGACGACGACGACGCAGAGTCCGTCGCCGTACTACAAGCCCGGCAAGGAATACTATCAACCTATTACTGTGCGGTTTCGTGCGTCGGGGTCGGGGTCGACGGGGGCGGCGGGGGGAGGAGTGGGAGGAGCAGCAGCAGGGGTTGGGGATGGTCACAGCGTCCTGCAGTGCCTTTTTCGTTGGGTCAAGCCGCAGGAGGAGGTGAGGAAGTACATGGAAGAAATCATGGATCGCGCGGAGCCGGCGGAGGAGGTGGAGTTGGCGGCGCGGTTGCCGAGGGAGGGGGTGGTTGTGCAGGTGCAGGGGCAGGAGGGGACGGTGGCTGGGGCTGAGGGGGGAGGTGGGAAGGCAGCGGCGGCGGCGGTGGGGGCAGTGAAGGAGAGCGTGGAGAGGGTGGGGACGCCGGTGGGGGAGAGGGATAGGAAGAGGAAGAGAGTGCGTTGAGTGGTTGGTTGGTTTTTTGATATGATACCCTGTGAGTAGACAGACTGGAATGGACTGATTGTAGGTTGGTTGCTCGTGGCTGATTGTTCGGTGGCTTTGTTTCGATTCGTTCACAAAAGAACTCACATATATGCACGACGTAACTGATGTAACTTTTAGAAGTAAGAAAAAGAAATGTTAATGACTAGTCTAGAGTCGTTTGTCCATGGAACGAGTTAAGACAGACAGAAGAAGGCTATGTTTGAAAAAAAAAAAAGTACGTGGAACCGATACTTATCGTTTCCGTGTTGATACGACAGAGGAGGTAGAACAGGAGAAAAAAAAAAAAGTGAAGTGAGTGTTCACGAATAGGTCTTTCCCCTCCGGCTCATGCTCCCCATTACCCCTTTTCACCCTGGTAATATTACAAGATTCTACCCAAACCCTAACTTTTATTCATATCCCGATTCATATATCCCATTACCAGCGTCACGTAAATACCCCGAATACCCGAAGAAAAAATTACTCAAAGAGTGCGTGTGCGTGTGCGTGCAAAATAGAGAAAAGAGAGAGTGCGAGATGGTACATAGTACCCACGACCTATGATATAGCCGGTCACGCAAGGCTTAAAAAAAAACGTCAAGAATCAGATGCAGGAAAAAGAACGGAGCGCGCCATCATCATCATCGTCGTCATCGTCATCTCCTCAGCCCCCGAAAAGAGGGCCCAAGTTCAAGCCCAGCAAGCCGTTATTTGCAGGCGCTCTCGCCGACGACGTCGTTGGTAATGGCGACGCAGAACTCGCCGTAGGCGGCCGCGTCTGCGTTAGCAGCGTCGTTGGTTGTTGTTGTTGCGGCTGCCCTCCTAAGCTCAGACCGACCGCTCCTGACGCCGAAACGGACACAGCAGGAGAAGCAGCAGCGGCGGTAGATGAAGTAGGAGAAGAGACGGTGGCTCTGGACGATACCGGCGAGGCGGATGACTGGCTTGCTGCGGGAGATGCTTGAGATGATACTGGCGAGGAGGCGGATGCCTGGCTACCTGCAGGGGATTGAGATGACGGTGGAGATGCGGCTGGAGGAGAGGCTGCTGACTGGGACGCAGATGGTCGCGAAGCAGATGGTGGCAATGCGGACGGTGGTGAGGCCGCTGGCTGCGAAGCAGATGGCGCGGAGGCCGCTGGCGCAGAGCCTGCTGGCACAGAGCCTGCTGGCGGGGAAGCTCCTGCCGGCGGTGCTCCAATATTTAGTGCGCCGGACGCGGATGCCGATAGAGCGATGGCCGGGGGTGGAGGTTGAGCTGGAGCGCCGGCGGCGGGCGAAGAGACTGAGGCAGCAGGCGAGCTCACGGCAGAGGCTGGCGGGCTCGCAGCGGAGGCGGGGGCAGAGGGAGCAGCAGCGGATGAGGGCAGCGGTGATGATGCTGGCGGCTGTGATGCTGGCGGCGGCTGTGGGGCTGCCAGTGATTGCTGCGATGATCCCTGTGAGGGCTGCGACTGTGCCGACGGGCTGTTCGGTGGCGCTGATGCCGCTGGTGCGCTCGCGCTGGGTGCGGCAGGGCTCGATGGTCCTGGCCCCGCTGCGCTGGGTGCTGGTGATGATGATGCTGCAGAGGGAGCGCTGGCGGATGCTCCGGTAGTAGAGTGAGGTGATTGCGAGGCGGATGGTGGCGATGCTGCTCCTGATGACGGCGGCGCCGATGCTCCTCCTGATGATGGTGGCGATGCTGCTCCCGATGACGGCGGTGCTGATGCCGCTGCAGGCGGTACGCTCGGCGGCACCGCAGCAGCAGTAGCAGGCGATGGCAGTGACGCTCCTCCTCCTGGTCCCGTCGAGACCGGCGCAGATGAAGCGACTGCAGGCGGCGTGGGAGGAACGGGACCAGAGGCACCAGAAGCGCCGGATGGCAGTGGTGACGGTCCTCCTGGTGCCAGCGGTGCGCTCACCGTGTTGGCGGTGGCAGCGGGGTTAGATGCTGCAACTGGGGGAAGGCCGGCAGGAGGGGCGGATGGTGGGCTTGCCGCGGCAGAAGGTGCGGCAGCACTCGGCGCGCTCTGCTGAACTGCTGATGATGCCACAGCGGACGACGGGTTTCCAGCGCTAGAGGGTGATAGTGGTGCGACTGGCGCTGTGTTCGCGCTCGGCACGGGGTTGTTGGCGGCGGCGGCGGATGGTTGTACTGCCGCTGCTGTTGGTGCTCCGCCGGCAGATACTTGGAGTTGGCCGGACACGTTGATGCTGTTTACCTGCGCCTGATTGACGGGAGCAGCAGGGGGAGCAGCGGGTGCAGCAGGCGCAGGGTTGCCGAAGAGACCACCGAGCAGATTGTTTACGGGGTTGTTGTTGTTGGCAGGGCTGCTCGGAGCAACGGCGGCTGGTGCAGTGCTCGAACGTATGGCGGTGGTTGAAGCGCCGTTGCTACTGGCAGGCGTGGCGACAGGTGAGCTGCTGGGAGGAACGGCAGAAGCAGCTGGAGCACTGCTGGGTGGTGGAGCCGCCGGGTTTGGCTGGGCAACGTTATTGGGGTTGCCGAAGAGACCGCCGAGCAGATTGTTCACAGGGTTGTTGTTGGCAGGGCTGCTCGAAGCAACGGCGGCTGGAGTAGGGCTAGAAGGTATGGCAGAGGAGATGGCTGGAGCGCTACTTGCGGGAACAGCAGCAACAGGGTTTGATGAGGGGGCATTGAGACTCCCTAGGGGGCTGTTATTGCTGACCGCTGAAGCAGGGTTGCTTGCCAGAGCAGCGGGCGGCGCTGGAACGATCGAGGACGGAACAGCAGCCGGAGACGCGTTGCTACTTGGAAGGCTCGCTGAGGAGGTATGGATGATGCTGCTTGGAGAGGCTGCCGTAACCGGAGGATTGCTCGAGGGTTGTGGCGGGACTGACGAGCCGCCTGGGGCTACACTGGGAGAACCACTGGGCTGAACGGCGGGAGAATTGCTACCAGGCTGCCCCGGGGCACTTGACTGAGCGGCTTGCGGGTTACTGCTGGGCTGAACGGCGGCGGTTGGGCTGTTGGTGCTTGGGAGAGCAGCGGGAGCGTTACTGCTTTGGACCGGGGCACTGCTGCTAGGTCGAACGGCCGCGACGTTGCTGCTCGGCTGTACAGCAGGTGCAGGTGCAGGAGCGGGACCAAACAGGCCGCCCAGGAGATTATTAACAGGATTACTGTTAACTGGAGCTGCGTTTTGAGCTGCCGGCGCAGAGGTCTGAGCTACTGGTGCAGAGGTTTGAGCTACTGGTGCAGATGTCTGAGCTACTGGCGCAGAGGACGGAGCCGCTACGACATTGCTGCTCGGCTGTACAGCAGGTGCGGGAGCAGGAGCGGGATTAAGCAGCGGGTTCAGGAGACCACCGAGAGGATTGTTGTTAACTGGGGCTGCGTTTTGGGCTACGGGCGCAGAGCTCTGAGCTACTGGGGAAGAGGCCGGGGCCGCTACGACATTGCTGCTCGGCTGCACAGGAGCTGCAGGAGCAGCAGGAGCGGGACCAAGTAGACCGCCCAGGAGCCCACCAACAGGATTACTGCTAACTGGGGCCTGAGGTGCCAGAGCACTCGGCAACAAGCCTCCAATACCGAGAGACACGCCCAAGCCAGGCACAGAGACCTGGGCTAGACCAGGCGCAAGTGAGATACCCAGGCCGGGTGTACCTGTCGTGACGGGGCCACCAACGATATCCAGTCCGATGCTGAGAGCGTTCGCCGCAGCACTCGGGAGAGCCGCCGCAGGTTGGCTGATACCCAAGAGACTTCCCGGCCCTTGGCCGAGCAGTGACGAGATGCCACCAGCACTGGGGGAGGCTGCTCCAAGCAGGTTGCTGACGACGGGTTGGACAGCGCTGGGTGCCTGAGGAACAAGGTTCGAGACTGGCAGAGGAGGCAGAATCGAAGCGGCTGGGAGTGAAGCACCAGGCAGGAGGGATGACAACGCCGCGCTCGGCGCCAGATTCGATACTGGGAGAGGTAGCTCTGGAAGTGGAGCACTCGGACCGAGGGATGGCAACAGTGCACTTGGGGCCAGGTTTGACACTGGCAGAGGCAAGCCCGAAAGTGCCGGGAGCGAAGGGCCGAGGGACGGAACGACGGCACTCGGTGCTTGAGGAAGGAGGTTCGAGACTGGAAGTGGCAAGACTCCGCTCGGGCCGAGGAGACCACCAAGTGGGCCGCCTGTCAGGATTTCGCCAAGGTCGGATTGCAAGTCATCGATGGCTGAGGGGAGAGCAGCGGCTGGTTCCGTAAGGAGATCTCCTAGTTCTGAAATGATTGGATTGAGGAGGCTCGGCGGGATCAGGTTAGATGGAAGTGCAGCGAGATGGGACTCAAGTGCAGCAACGGCAGAAGTTAGTGCGGCTGGTTGCGTGAGCACATCATCCAGGTCATCCAGTTCGTCAACGAGCGAGTTAATCGCGTTGACCTGAGATGGGAGAGCGGCTGAAGGAAGGCCTGCCGTTGGAAGTATTGCTGAAGGAAGAGCAGCAGATGGAAGGCCTGCCGTTGGAAGGCCTACAGATGGGAGTGCTCGTGTAGGCAATTCGATCGATGGAAGACCAGTCGACGGCAGACCTACAGAAGGCAGAACCTCGGATGGCAGTACTCTGGAAGGAATAGGAGCCGAGGGGAGGCCTACGGACGGAACACCAAGAGATGGCACGCCTACCGAAGGCAGACCCGCAGACGGCAGAACACCCGACGGCACCACGCCCGAAGGCAAACCCGGCGAAGGCAAGCCACCAGGCAACCCCGGCAGACCGCCAGCCGTAATCGGCCTTAACAAACCATCCAACTCCGACCCAACATTAACCCCCAACGCCGACGGCAGCGCAGCCGGGTTCGACAGCACCTGGCCAACCTCTGAGAGCAGCGGCGTCACCACATTCGACGGCAGGCCGGCGAGGTTGGACGCTAGGTTGGACAGAAGGGATGGCACCGCGCTCGGGCCGTGCGTCAGCACTTCGCCGACGTCAGAGCCGATGTGCGAGAGCAGCGAGGGTACGGCGTTGGCGCTGGTGAGCAGTTCGCCGACTTGCGAGACGATGGTGGCGAGGGGGTGGATGGCGGAGGCGAGGTTGGTCGGGACGGCGGAGGCGATGTTGCTTGGGAGGGCGGAGGCGATGTTGCTGACTGGGAGGGTGGAAGCGAGGTTGCTGATTGGTGGGAGAGCGGAGGCAATGTTGCTCGGCAGGGCAGAGGCAATATTGCTCGGTAGCGCAGAGGCTACATTACTAACTGGAAGAGCGGAAGCAATGTTGCTAACTGGAAGAGCGGAAGCAACGTTGCTGATCGGCGGCAGGGCAGAGGCGAGGTTGCTCACTGGAAGAGCGGAGGCGAGGTTGCTAACTGGCAGGGCGGAAGCAACGTTGCTTGGGAGAACGGAGGCAATGTTGCTCGGCAGGGCAGAGGCAATGTTACTCGGTAGGGCGGAGGCGACATTGCTGACCGGGAGCGCAGAGGCAAGGTTGCTTGGTAGAGCGGAGGCGACATTGCTAACTGGAAGAGCGGAAGCAACGTTGCTAACCGGAAGAGCAGAGGCGAGATTGCTAACTGGAAGGGCAGAGGCAACGTTGCTTACTGGAAGAGCAGAAGCGAGGTTGCTGATCGGGAGAGCAGAGCCGACGTTGCTCGGGAGCGCTGAAGCAAGATTGCTAACTGGGAGCGCTGAGGCAAGGTTGCTGACCGGAAGGACAGAGGCAATGTTACTCGGTAGGGCGGAGGCAACGTTACTTGGGAGAGCGGAGGCGAGGTTGCTAACCGGGAGGGCAGACGCAATATTACTCGGCAGGGCAGAAGCAACGTTGCTTGGGAGGGCGGAACGAATGTTGCTAACTGGAAGAGCAGAAGCGACGTTGCTTGGGAGAGCAGAGGCGAGATTGCTGACCGGGAGAGCGGAGGCAACATTGCTTGGCAGGGCGTTGCTCAGGGCGGGGACAGCGCTGTTGAGGTTGGAGGCGGCGTTGGATAATGGAACTGGTGGTTGCAATGGTGCGAGTGCTGAGAGGACTGGGGGGACGAGACCGCCGAGTGAAGACGGGCCAAGGACTGGGTTGAGCAGGCTAGCAACTGGATTTAGAGCACTGAGGCCTTGAGAAGGTAAGCCCGCAGGGAGTGAGGGAACTGCTGAGGCGATGGATCCAAGAGGATTTGAAGGCAAGGCAGATCCAAGGCCCGGCACCACTGGATTGAGAGCAGAAGCAATGTTTGACGGCAGAGCTGCGCTTGGCGGGCTGACGATTGTCAGGAGGGTAGTCGGCAGGATGTTGGACGGTAGGATGTTTGATGCCAGATTCGAAACCGGGTTGGGTGGCAAAACACCAGAAGGTACTACACCTGAAGGCAAGACACCCGAAGGTACAATACCCGAAGGAACAACACCCGAAGGCACAATACCCGAAGGCAGCACATTCGACGGCAACGCAGAAAGAACATTCGACGGCAGCACACCCACAGACGAAGCAGCCAGCACACTCGGCAGAACCCTCGTAAGCGACGCCGGCAACCCCAGCGACGGCGCCGCCACATTCACCAGACTCGACAACGCCGACACCAACCTCGGCGGATCGCTCGCAAACGCGCTCACAATACTCGGCAGCGCCGAGCTCAGTATCGGCGGCGCAAACTCTGGCGGCAGCGCGCCGAAGAAGTCGGAGAGCGCCGACTGCAGCGGGATGGGCGCCGTGACGGTTGCATCGGGCGGGAAGACGGTCGGCAGCCCGAACGGGCTGTTGAAGAGCTGCGAGTAGAAGGCTTCCAGATCGGGTATCGACGTCATGATGGCTGTCGGCTCGTCTGGGAACTCGGTGGGCAGGAAGCCGATGCCTAGTGGCGCCGAGGCGGGGTTGGATGGCGCGGCGGAGGCTGGTGCCTGTGCTGATGTCGGGATGTTGAGGCTGGTCAGCCGGGTGGGGAGCGGGTAGAGGCTTTGGGAGCTGGGGGCGGTGGGGTTGTTGTTGTTGAGGAGGGATGATGCGGCTGGAGGGGCGCTGGGGGCGAGGGCGCTGAGGGGCGCTGGTGGGAGGACGCCTGGTAGGAGGCCTCCGAGACTTGGTGCTTGGATGCTGGGTACGGCGAGAGATGGGAGGCCGACGCTGGGCACGGAGATTCCTGGTAATGAGGCGGACAGCGCGGCGCTCAATGACAGACCGGCAGTGGGAATAGCGACACTTGGAACCGCAGCTGAGGGTATGCTGACGCGGAGGCTTGATGGCAGCGCAGCAAGGCTTGACAGTGCTGCCGACGGGAGACCTGAGCTCGGGATACCGAGACTTGGAGCAGCGATGCTAGGAAGGCCACCAGAAGGTAGACTTACCCCTGGCAAGCTCACTCCCGGAATACCTGTGCTTGGAAGAGCAATGCTTGGAAGCCCAGATGAAGGTAGGCCCAAGCTTGGTGCACTCGGCAAAGCAATGCTTGGGGCGCCGACGCTCGGGAGGCTGATTCCAGGCAGACTGGCACTAGGTAGAGCAGCACTCGGAATAATAGCGCTTGGGAGACCGGTACTCGGGAGACCAACGCTAGGGAGCCCGGAGCTGGGGAGTCCAACTGGAAGACTGACGCCGGGGAGGCTACTTGGAAGGCCACTTGGAAGACCGCTGGGAAGAACGCTTTGAAGACCAGCACTGGGAAGACCGACACTCGGCACAGCAGCGCTCGGAAGCACACCGCTGGGTAGACCTGCGCCTAGGGAACTAAGTCCAGGAAGACCAACCGAAGAAACAAGCGGAAGAGCAGCACTCAGGAGGCTACCACTCGGAAGGACACCACTTGGGATGACACCACTCGGAAGAACACCACCGCTGGAAAGACCCGGCAAACTGACTTGCGGCAGCGCACTGCTCACGATCCCGAGGTTCGAAACAACGGGTGCGATGAGACTTGAGCCGACGCTGGGTAGTACGGAAACGGGGAGCGAAGGGACGCTGGAACCGATGTTGGACAGCAGCGCAGAACTGGGCAGTAGACTGGCGACGCTCGGCGCAGATACACCAGGTATAGGGGCGACACTGGATAACCGGACGCTGGATACAAAAGTGCTGAGTTGTTGAGGGGCACTCGGCAGGGGCTGGCCGAGGCCGGGGAGGCCGAGGCCGGGTAGGCCTATGCTGGGGAGAGCGGCTGTGGGTAGGCCCAGTAGGCCGCCAGAGCTCGGTAGACTCAGACCAAGACTGAGAGGCAAGCTGGCGCTGAGGAGGCCGATGCTCGAGAGCGGCAGGCCTGCGCTTGGAAGAATGCTGGGTAGGCCGGCATTGGAAAGGATGCTGGGCAACACAGCACTGGGTGCAACATTGCTGGGCAGAGCGATGTTGGACAGCCCACTGGGCAGGGCAGCGCTTGGTAAGCCCAGACTTGGAATGGCAGCACTGGGTACGCCGATGCTCGGGCCAATGGGGTTGGACAGGTTAATGCTTGGAAGAGCTGCGCTTGGGAGGCCAGTGCTTGGGAGAACAACGCTTGGGAGAGCAGCACTTGGTACACCTAGAGACGGTACACCTACGGAAGGCAGACCGGTGGAAGGAAGGCCAACAGAAGGTACACCAGAAGGCAGGCCTGCCGAAGGAAGACCAATAGACGGTACTCCAACAGAAGGCACTCCAACAGAGGGCAGACCTGTACTTGGAAGTGCTACCGGTATACTCGGTGAACCCACGTTAGGTGACGACGGGCCGCCTGGTAAACCAATGCCGGGCAAACCGATACTCGGCAAAGCTCCAAGCGATAGAGCGATGCTCGAGGGCACACCGCTCGGAAGCTGAATGCCTGACAAACCAGGCAAGCTGACGCCAGGAAGTCCATTGCTCGGTAAAGAAAGGGCTGGAAGGCCGGAGCCAAGGCTGGGAAGGGCAAGCGATCCCACTGGCGGAACACCAAGGCTCGAAATACCACCAACACTTGGAAGAACTCCGCTCGCTAGAGGGACACCGATGCTCGATAGTGCACCCGTCGGCAGACCTCCGCTTGGCAGAGCATTCGGAAGTGAAACGCCCGGGACGTTTGGAAGAGAGACTCCTGGCACGCTTGGAAGAGAGACCCCTGGAACGCTTGGGACAGAGACTCCCGGAACGCTTGGGAGAGGAACACTCGGCAAGACAGCGCTCTGCGAGGGAAGACCAATGCTCGAAATGCCAATACTTGGCAGGGAAGCAGCACTGGGAAGAACTCCGCTAGGAAGGCCGGCGCTGAGGCTCCGCAACGCACCACTCGACAGACCGATATTCGACAACGCACTCGGGAGCGCAACGCTCGGTTGAGAAACACCCGGAACGCCGGGGAGAGCGACACTCGGCAGAACACCGCCTTGCGAGCTTCCAATGGGTGGTAGGATATTGATGCTCGGAAGAATTCCACTCGGCAGGACGCTTTGCAAGCCTCCGCTCGGCAAGCCCAGAAGATTGCTCGGAACACCCAAGCTCGGGAGGGCAGAACTCGGAAGACCGATGCTCAGTGCGGGAACGCTCGGAACCCCAGCACTCGGTAGAAGTCCACTGGGCAGATTCAAAGGATTACTCGGAAGAATCCCTCCGCTTGGAAGATTCAGGGGATTGCTTGGAAGAATCCCTCCACTGGGCAGACTCAAAGGATTACTGGGAACGATACCTCCACTGGGCAGACCAAGAGGATTGCTTGGCAACAAGCTCCCCAACACGGATCCCACCTGCGACGCCAGCGGCAAGTTCGATGCCAGCTGGCTCGCCACGAGTGATGGCCCACCAGGAACCCCCAGCTGGCTGATAGCCGACGCGAGCGGCGCATTGGACGACGCGATGGCCGAGACAATCGGCGCGAGGTTACTAAGGGCCGGGGGAGGCAGCGCCGGTAGTATGCTGGAGAGCGGGAGTGCGGTGGCGGGGTCGAAGTCGAAGGGTAGGCCGGTGCCGAGGGGAGGAAGGCCTCCAGATGGGAGCAATGACGACACTGGGGGCAGGACGCGCGAAAGAGAGGCGGCGGATGGGAGTACCGGGGGGAGGAGGCTGGATAGTGGGAGTGACGTGGCGAGAGCAGGGTCGAAGTCGAAGGGTAGGCCGCCGCCGAGAGGGTTGCTTGCGGATGAGAGGAGAGCGGGGATTGGGACTGATGAGCGGAGGAGAGAGGCGCCGGAGGGCAGCAGGCTGAAGAGCGGGAGGGAGGCTCCGAGTGGTGGAAGGCCTGTGGATGGCAGTATTGATGATACTGGGACTGAGGCGCGCGAGAGAGAAGCGGCGATGCCGCTTGTGGGGAGCTGCGGGATGGCGCTGGATGGGGCGGGTTGGCCGACGCCGGGGAGGCCGGGGAGGCCGGGGAGGCCGAGTGATGGCAAGCCAAGTGAAGGTACACCAAGAGAAGGCACACCGAGTGAGAGGCCGAGTGATGATATGCCCAAAGAGAGGGAGAGTGCTGAGGGGATGGCGGCGGAAGGAAGGCCAATCGAGGATAGGCCAAGTGATGGCAGACTCAGAGCGGGAACGCCGGTAGACGGAAGGCCAAGCGTCGGCAGGTTGGGTGAAGAGAGACCGATGGAAGGCAGAATTGGAGGTGCAAGGTTCGAAACTGGAGGTAGTACGAGACCAAGAGAAGATAGAGCCGCAGATGGAATCCCCACGGAACTCAGGCCCAGAGACGGAAGGCCAGAGATTGATGGCAGCGCCGCCGAAGGAAGCCCGGACGGGAGACCCAGAGAAGGCAAACCTGTAGATGGCAAAAGGAGCGACGATAGGACTTGAGAAAGCGCAGAAGGAAGACCGGGAGAGGACAGCCCCAATGATGATACTCCAAGAGATGGTACTGCCAAAGACGGTACTCCCGAAGGCAACCCGACTGATGGCACACTTAGTGGTAGAGAAGCCGAAAGTACCCGAGAAAGTAGGTTTGACGAGGGCAGGACTGACGGTACACCAGACAATGGCTGACCTAACGAGGACAAGGCGACAGAAGGCAATCCAGCCGAAGGCACTCCCAAGGACGGCACGCCAGAAGGTAAGACAGGCGAAGGCAAGCCGATTGATGGTAAAGCTGGAGAAAGAAGTGACGCCAAAGGTAGTCCTGTGGATGGCAGGATAGAGCTCAGTGGTAAGCCCTGAGATGGAACACCCACTGGAGGCACACCCAATGACGGCACCCCTAACGATGGCACCGCAAGTGACAGTGTGGGAATTCCCAGTGATAGTGAGGGCACTCCTAGTGACGGTAAGCCCAATGAAGGCACGGCAGACGGCAGACCGGGTGATGGTAAACTCAATGACGGCACACCCAGTGAAGGCACGGCCGACGGCAAGCCCACTGATGGAACAGAAGCCGAAAGAGGCAACGCAGAGGGCAACCCAATAGACGACAAGCCCCTCGAGGACACAACAGATCCGCCCAGCGCAGTAGGCAGCAGCGGCGGGATGATCTGAGACAGCTGCGACGGCAAGCCCAACGACGGCACGGCAGCCGACGGCAGCCCAACCGAAAGCGACACGCCCAAAGACGACAACCCGGCCAAGACCGAGGACAACTGCGACGGCTGCAGATTCAACGAAGACAGCTGGCTTGGAAGCTGGCTGAGTAGTGAATTGATGTTGCTCGCAACCGAAGGAAGCGCAGCGCCGCTGAGGAGACTGCTGACGGGTAAGCCGGACGACGGCAGGCCGAAAGACGACGGTAGAGCGCTCGGCACGCCTGGAAGAATTGATGAGGGTAGGCCGAGTTGGCTTGGGAGTCCGAGGGATGATGGCAGCAGGCCGGTTGATGGAAGAATGCCTGGGAGTGAGAGTGACGGCAGACCAATGCTCGGAAGCCCGGTCGACGGCAGCACGGCGCTGGGGAGGCCGAGGCCGCTTGGGAGCGCGACGGAGGGTAAGCCGCCGCTGCTGAGAGGGTTGAGGGCGCTGGGGATGCCGACTGGCGGCAATCCGCTCGGGAGTCCAAGTGACGATAGTACGCCCGGGAGCCCAACAGACGGCAGCCCACTGCTCGGTAAGCTGAGTATGCTAGGGAGTCCGAGTGATGACAATGCACCACTGGGCAGGTTCAGTCCGCTTGGAAGCCCAAGTGATGATATCCCACCGCTGGGCAGGTTGAGCGCGCTCGGCAGCGAGAGTGGTGGCAGAGAGCCAAGTCCACTTGGGAGGCCGACAGACGGCAGACCCGTGCTCGGCAAAGAAACGGCGATCGACGGGAGACCGCTGCTTGGAAGTGCCACCGACGGTAATCCTATGGAAGATAATCCAGCGCTAGGAAGCCCCAAGGAGGAAAGTCCAACGCTCGGAAGGCCGAGCGAAGAAAGCACGGCAGTGGGGAGACCAACTGATGGCAATCCGGTACTGGGAAGGCCAAGTGATGGGAGCGCATTGCTCGGAAGACCAACAGACGGGAGCCCGACGGATGACAGCCCAATGCTGGGAAGGCCGGGCACACCTGGAACGCCGGGTGATGGCAGACCTATGCTTGGGAGAGCAATGGACGGTACGCCGATTGAGGGTACGCCTAAGCTGATAGATGGTACTCCCAAGCTGAGCGACGGTATTCCTAAGCTGACAGATGGTAATCCCAAGCTGAGGGACGGTACCCCTAAACTGAGAGAGGGAACTCCTAGACTAAGAGATGGTACTCCAAGGCTAATAGAGGGTACTCCGAGGCTGAGCGATGGCAATGCTGCGCTGAGAGCCGGTACCCCTAAGCTAGACGGTAATCCTTGACTGGGTATACCAAGATTACTCGGAAGGCTGAGAGGCGCTAGGACGCTGGAGAGAGGAATGCCAGCTGATGAAAGAACACCGCTTGGAAGCACACCACTTGGAAGCACAGCACTTGGAACCGAAACGCCAGGAACTCCAATGGACGGCAGTCCCACGCTAGGCAGGCTCAGAGATAGCTGGCCGCCCGGAAGCCCACCAGACGGTAGGCCAAGCGACGGCAGCACGGCAGTGGGCAGGCCAGCTGACGGCAAGCCCACGCTGGGCAAAGACAACCCGAGCGAGAGCGAAGGGAGCCCTGCACTCGGCAGACCCAAGCTGATCGAAGGGAGCTGGACGCTCGGCAGCCCACCCGACGGCAAGCCGATAGACGGCAATCCCGCACTGGGCAGGCCGAGCGAAGGCAGACTCAGCGACAATTCCCCAAGCGGACCGCTCGGCAGCGCCAGCGACGGCAAGCCCGCGGACGGTAGGCTGATACCCGGCACTCCCAGAGAAAGCGACGGGAGCCCGCCGCCGCCCGGCAGTCCTCCGCTCGGCAAAGGCAGGCCTACGCTCGGGAGAGACAGTCCGACACTAGGCAGTGAGAGGCTGAGCCCTCCAACGCCCGGCAGGCCTCCACTCGGCAATGGTAGACCGACACTAGGCAGCGAAAGGCCTACGCTCGGCAGAGACACACCAACACTCGGCAGCGAAAGGCTGAGCCCACCCACGCCCGGCAGCCCTCCTCCACTCGGCAACGGCAACGGCAACCCTCCATTCGTCGGCAATCCGCCCAGGCTGATTGACGGCAGGCTCAGCAGCTGGCTGCCGAGGCCGGACAGGACGGAGCTCAGCACCGGTGGGTTGCTGAAGATGGACTCGAGCGGGCCGGGTGGGAGGAGCGATGATAGCGCCGGTATCTGGGAGACCAGCGATGCGAGGTCGGCGGGGCTGGAGGGAAGCAGCGACGGGAGGATGATGCTGGGGGTGATGATGGGTGGAAGCAGTGACGATACTGCGGGGAGGCCGAGGGAGAGGCTGAGTGGGAGGTTGATGTCTAGGCTGAGGGGGATGGATGGCAATGGAAGGCCGGCGGTCGGAAGGGACGGGAGGCCGAGGGATAGAGACGGGAGCCCGGCAGTTGGGAGACCGAGAGACAGGGACGGGAGGCCAAGACTGAGGCTACCAAGAGGCAGTGATGGTAGGCCGCCGAGGGAAAGGGACGGGAGACCGCCGAGAGAAAGAGGTGGGAGTTCAGCAGTTGGGAGAGACGGAACGCCAACACCTGGTAACGATGGAAGACCGCCGAGAGACAGCGAAGGGAGACCACCCAAAGAGAGCGACCCCAACCCACCAATTGAGAGCGACGGCAAACCGAGCGACGGCGCACTAATCACCGGCGCGAGCAAGCTCGGGAGAGCCGAAGGAATCACCAGCAGTTCCGAGAGCTGACTCTGCAGAGCTCCTCCCGTCGGGAGCGGCAGGTTCGAAAGAACGCTGCCGAGGCCAGGATCGGCAAGAACCGACGAAAGCACTTCTGGAACTTGTGCCGGATTAGTCGGAAGGGGGATGCCCAGGCTCGGCAGTACTGAGTTGAGCACAGAGACCAAATCACCCGGGTTCGAGGGAACCGGTAAACTGGACAGCAGTGGTGGAAGTTCCGTTGGCAATCCGGTGGGAAGGCCGGATGGCAAGCTGAGTGGAAGACCTGGAATGCCGGTCGGTGGGTGGAGCACATCCGAGAGCAGATGCGAAATAACCGGCACTACTGCACTTGGTAAGATGCTACCAACGTTACCAATCTCCGAGAGAAGCGACGGCAGCACGGCGGAGTTGCTGAGAAGAGCGCTAGGCAGAGATTCAAGGTCTCTGATGAGGGACGTCAGTTGCGCAGGGGCCGATGGCAAGAGGCTTTCAAGGGCGGCAATATCACTCAGAACCGGAAGAGGAGGAAGTTCAGAGGGTAGTCCAATTGGAGGCAGCCCTGGAAGGCCTTGGCTTGGTCCGGGAAGACCAAGGGAAGGCAGTTCAAGAGACGGGATTCCAAGGCTGATCGATGGCAACCCCAGGCTCAATGATGGAAGCCCAAGACTCAGGGAAGGCAACCCAGCAGTGGGGAGGCTGAGGGGAGGCAATCCAACAGTGGGAAGACCAAGCGAAGGTAATCCAACAGTGGGAAGACCAAGTGATGGTAATTCAACACCGGGAAGACCAAGTGATGGTAATCCAACAGTGGGAAGACCAAGCGAGGGCAATCCAGCAGTTGGGAGACCAAGAGAGGGCAGGCCAGCAGTCGGGAGACCAAGGCTCGGGAGGAGAGTTTGAATAGCGGAAAGCGCTCCACCAGGGTTGGTAGGGAACAAACTCTGAAGAATATCCTCCACGTTTGACAAAAGACCGCTCGCAATAGCAGGAGCTGTTTGCAGTATACCGTCCAGAGCACTTTCGACGCCATCGAGAGCGCTTTCGATGCCACCAAGTGCGCTTGACAAGCCGGGCGCGTCGGTGGGAAGAGGAGGCAAGCTTAGTTGGAGCGACGGCAAGCCGACTGTTGGCAGGGACAGCGGCGGCACGCTCAGCGAGACACCAATGGATAACGGTAAGCTGACGCTTGGGAGAGGGAGGAGGTTGCTGACGGGTAGCGGAGGAAGAAGGTCCGTAGGCAGCGAGAGAGCTGTCGGAAGACCCCCTAAGCCGCTTGTGCCTCCAAGCAGGTTCGAAAGAGCGGACTCGAGCGGAACGTTGGTGGGCAAGTTACCCAAGAGACTTGTAGCTCCTCCGAGCAACTCGGATACCGGCAGGGACCTCAGCAACTCAGATACGGCTGACTCCAGAGGTACATTCGTCGGAAGCGGTCCAAGCAGGTCTGACAAGGCCGACTGAAGGGGTACATTGGTCGGCAAGCCTCCCAGCAAGTTCGACACCACTGATTCTAGCGGAAGGTTACTTGGCAGCGGTAATGAAAGGCTGAGAGGAAGACCCAAAGATACGCTTGGCAGCGGAAGAGAGATGCCAGGAAGAGCAGTGGCAATTCCAAGCAGCTCTGACACAAGCGACTCGGCGGCCAGGTTCGACGGTAGACTCGGAAGAGCGGTGACGACGCCCAGCAACTCCGACACAAGCGTCTCAAGCGGGGCATTAGTGGGCAGCGGGAAGGGCAGAGAAAGTCCCGGCAAAACCGAAGTGATCCCCAGAAGGTCTGAGACGATCGAATTAATTGGCAAGTCCGTAGGGAGGCTGACCGGGAGAGAAAGACTTGGAAGCGCCGTTGGAAGGCTTAGAAGCTGTGATACGAGCGAGTCCACTGCAACGTTGGTCGGGAGAGAAAGGCTTGGAAGCGCAGTTGGAAGTCCCAACAATTGCGACACAAGCGAGTCTACCGGAACGTTGGTTGGTAGGAGGCTAGGAACATTCGTGACGATGCCCAAAATCTCCGAAACAAGCGATTGGACCGGTAATCCACTAGGGAGTGCAGACGTAAGTCCCAGAAGCTCCGACACGAGCTCATTAGGCGACAAATTCGTAGGCAGGGGCAACGGAAGGGAAAGTCCGGGAAGAGCACTCGTAATACCCAAAAGCTCGGACAAGGCCGAATCCAAGGGCAAGTTAGTCGGGAGTGAGATGGGAAGAGAGACGCTGGGTAGAGGAAGGGAGACGCTGGGTAGAGGAAGAGAAACACTGGGGAGAGGAAGAGAAACACTGGGGAGAGGAAGAGAGATACTAGGTAGAGCCAAACTTGGCAATGAGAGTGACAACGAGAGACCGGGAAGCACACTGGTGATTCCAAGAATCTCCGAAACAAGTGAGTTGAGTGGCAGATTCGTAGGAAGAGCGCTTTCAAGGTTCAATAGCTCGGACACCAGCTGGCCAGGGTCTGTAGGCAATGGAAGCGGCAACGAGAGACCCGGAAGTGCGGTAGTGAGTCCAAGAAGTTCCGAGATAAGTGGGTTCAGTGGCAGATTCGTGGGAAGGGGCAGGCTGGGTAGAGCTGACGTGATCCCCAAAATCTCCGAGAGAATCGTGTTAAGAGGAAGATTCGTCGGGAGAGCAGTTCTGATGTCTAAAATTTCCGAGATCAACGAGTTGAGGGGCAGATTCGTCGGTAATGCCAGCGACAGACTTGGAAGACCAGTCAGGATCCCTAATATCTCAGATACTAGTGTGTCGGCAGGGATATTTGTCGGCAACGTCAGTGGCAGACTTTGTAAAGCACTCGTGATCCCCAGAAGTTCAGATACGAGTGACTGAACCGGTAGATTTGTTGGCAGCGTCAAAGGCAGACTCGGGAGAGCAGTCGTGATTCCCAAGATTTCTGAGATGAGCGTGTCAAGTGGAACATTTGTCGGCAATGACAACGGGAGACTTGGAAGAGCAGTGGCAATTCCCAGAAGCTCCGAAACGAGCGATTCGGCGAGGAGATTGGTTGGCAGTGGCAGGCTTGGAAGAGCAGTGGTGATTCCAAGAAGCTGTGAAACCACAGAATCAACCGGGACGATATTGCTCGGCAAAGGCAGCTGGGTTGGTAGCGTGAGAGGAAGTGATAGCGATAGAGGAAGCGACAGCGAGAGACCAGGCAAAAGCGATGTGATTCCGAGCAAGTTTGACACCAAAGAGTCAACAGGTACACCGGTTGGTAAGCCAGTTGGAAGAGAGAGAGGTGGTAACAAACTCGTGATTCCCAATATGTCCGACACGAGAGAGTTCAGAGGGACGTTTGTCGGTAAGCCATTCGGTAGGGTGAGTGGAATTGAAATGCTTGGTAAGGGAAGGGATAGACCAGGCAAAACCGTGGTAAGCCCCAGAACATCCGAGATTATCTCGCTGAGCGGAATACCTGTAGGCAACCCATTCGGAAGAGAGAGGGGGATTGTAAGACTTGGCAGTAGAGTCTGAACGCCGAGCAAGTCTGAGATTACCGAGTCCAAAGGAATGTTCGTTGGCAGACCGCTCGGCAGTGTCAGAGGGAGAGTGAGACTTGGCAGCGCCAAAGAGATGGAAGGGGTTGGCAACGGTAGAGACAGCGACGGCAAGGCGGAGGTGATTCCGAGGAGTTGGGAAACCAACGAGTCTACTGGTAGATTTGTCGGTAGGCCATTGGGAAGAGTAATCGGAAGGCTGAGGCTCGGCAAGACACCAGATAGGAGTGAATCCAGGGGAACATTGGTTGGAAGCGGCAGTGACAGAGAAAGGCCAGGCAACACTGATGTGATTCCAAGGATCTGAGAGACCAGAGATTCTACTGGAATACTCGTTGCGAGTGGTGGCAATGCTGTAGTAATTCCAAGCACCTGGGAAATTAACGAATCTACTGGAATATTCGTCGGAAGTGGCAATACTGAAGTAATTCCAAGAATCTGAGAGACCAGAGATTCTACGGGAATGCTGGTTGCGAGCGGTGGCAATGCCGTGGTAATACCCAGGATCTGCGAAAGGAGAGTATCAACCGGGAGATTGGTTGGCAAAGACGGCAACCCCGTTAGCAGTTGGGACACGAGTGAGTCGACAGGGAGGTTCGTAGGCAGAGATTGCAGCGCCGAGGTAATTCCCAGAAGTTGGGATACCAGAGATTCAACAGGGATATTCGTGGGTAACGCGGAAGTAATCCCAAGAATTTCCGAAACAAGCGAATTGACGGGAAGATTTGTGGGCAAAGATTGCAACGCGCTAGTAATTCCCAAAAGCTGTGAGACGAGCGAATTGACGGGGAGATCGGTGGGCAAAGGCGGCAACGCGCTAGTGATTCCCAAAAGCTGCGAGACAAGCGAATCGACCGGAAGATTGGTAGGCAACGCCGAAGTGACTCCCAGAAGCTGTGAGACGAGGGAGTTAATTGGAAGATTCGTGGGCAATGCGGTAGTGATTCCAAGAATTTGCGATACGAGAGAGTCGACCGGGACGTTCGTAGGCAGCGCCGAAGTGATTCCAAGCAGTTGCGAGATAACCGAGTCAACCGGGACGTTTGTGGGCAATGCCGTCGTAATTCCCAGAAGTTGAGATACCAGAGAGTTGACTGGGAGATTTGTGGGCAAAGACTGCAAAGCACTTGTAACCCCAAGAATTTGAGATAGTAGGGTGTCGACTGGGAGATTGGTGGGCAATGCGCTTGTAATTCCCAACAGCTGAGATACTAGAGAATCGACGGGAACATTCGTAGGTAATGCTGTGGTAATCCCTAGGATCTGTGAGACGAGCGACTGAACCGGGAGATTCGTAGGCAACGCCGAGGTAATCCCCAAGACCTGAGACAACAGGCTATCCACTGGGACGTTCGTTGGCAATGCCGAAGTAACCCCCAGAAGTTGAGATACCAAAGACTCGACTGGGACGGAAGGTAAAGCAGTCGTAATCCCAAGAATCTGGGAAACCAAAGACTGGATCGGGACATCCGTTGGAAGACCTGGCAATGCGCTGGTGATACCAAGAAGTTGAGAGACCAGAGAGTCAACTGGAACGTTGGTCGGCAATGCCGTAGTTATACCCAGTACCTGAGACAAGAGACTATTTACTGGAAGGTTTGTTGGCAACGCTGAGGTTATCCCCAAAATCTGAGACAACAGGCTTTCCACAGGAAGACTGGTCGGCAACGCCGTAGTAATACCCAAGACTTGAGACAAGAGGCTGTCCACTGGAAGATTAGTCGGCAACGCTGAGGTTATACCTAAAATCTGGGACAGGAGACTATCCACTGGAAGGCTAGTTGGCAAAGCTGAAGTTATTCCTAGAACTTGGGATAGGAGGCTATCCACTGGAATACTGGTCGGTAACGCTGAAGTTATCCCCAAGACCTGCGATAAAAGGCTTTCAATTGGAAGATTGGTTGGCAACGCTGAGGTTATTCCCAAAACTTGTGATAGAAGGCTATCCACTGGGATATTAGTTGGCAATGCTGACGTTACTCCGAGAACCTGCGATATGAGGGTGTCCAGTGGAAGCGAAAGCGATACCGAAGGAAGTGCAATTATGTTCGAAACGAGTGTGGAAATTAACGGCGGCGGCAGGATACTCGTCAGACCTCCAATCTGCGAAAGTGCTGAAGATAGCTGCGGGCCCAGCGATTCGAGCGGGATAGAAATCGGAGGCTGGGTGATAGTTGGTAGAGTAAGAGATGGCACGCTGAGCGAGGGTCCAGTAACCCCAGGCAGGGTAGGCGTCGGAAGTGTGAGTGACGGTATGTTGATCGAAAGGGAAAGTGATCCGGGAATCGATGGCAAGGAGATTGACGGACTAGATAGCAGAGGCCCAGATGGCAGGGAAACTGAGGGTAGCAAACTTGATAATAGTGATGAAAGTGAAATCGAAAGTGAAGCCAAGGGAAGTGAAGCCGATGGTAGCGAAGGCGATGGCAGTGAGAGTGATGGTAGTGAAGCCGATGGCAGTGAAAGTGGTGGCAGCGAAGCCGAAAGCGAAGCTAAGGAAAGCGAAGCTGAGGGAAGCGAAAGAGAAACTGCCAATGAGAGCGACGGCTGCGGAAGTGATATTCCTGAAATTGTTGGCAGCGAGACGGATGGCAGTGGGATCGACGACAAAGAAATAGATAGAAGTGAGCCCGACGGCAGCAAAGATGGTCCCGAAACAGACGGCAACGATACAGATGGCTGTGAAACGGATGGAAGCGGTATTGACGGCACCGAGACCGATAGCTGCGACAGCGACAGGAGTGTGCCGAAGGAAGCAGACTGGGACAAAGAAATAGGCGGTAACGAAACGGTAGGTGCGGAGATTGACGGCACCGTAACTGACAGCGAGACCGAAGGCAAGGAAAGTGACGGCAAAGAAGGCGATGGCACAGAAAGCGATGGTGCCGACAACGAAGGCACTGAAAGTGACGGCAAAGAAAGTGAAGGCACCGAAAGCGACGGTGCCGAGAGCGATGGCAGAGTCAGGCTCCCTGATGATGGCGATCCGCTGCTCGAGGATTGTTCAGGCACCAAGGCGCTCGGAATCATGCTTGGAATAATCACCACCTGAGAACTAGACCCTGGCAACAGACTTGAAGGGTTCGGCGAACTCAACCCAGGAATGGAAATTCCAATGGATATACCGGCGGACAGAGACACAGACGCACCCAACTGTGGGTTGGAGCTGGGGGCATTGGGTCCTGAGGGACTGAGTGTCGTGACTGGCTGCGAGAAGCCTGGTGAAGTCGAGGCGGATGACAGCAAGAGCGTAGAGCCTGCCGAGACAGTACCGATGCTTGGAGATGCGAGTGACTGAATCGAACTTGGGCTTGTGCCGAATAATACGGAAGAGAGGCTGGATATGATTCCTTGTGATGAAAGCCCTGGCAGAGAGCTGAGAGATGCAACACTTGGTGCCGCGGAAGACAGGATACTTGAAGGAATTCCAGAACCAGATCCGACAGATCCAGCACTAATGCTTATCGAGCTGAACCCGCTCGGCGATAATGATTGCTGGACACTGCTTAGAAGCGCGGTACCGCCCGAAATTACGCTGCTAATGACGGACGACAGGGGACTAGCACTCGATCCGGAGATAATGGTTGAGAAGCCTGATGGGATGGATTGCGCGCCACTCTGAGAGAAGCTGGGCAGCGAAGATGGTCCGGAAAGTACGCTTGAGAAGCCGCTGCTGATTGAAACGAAGCTGCTTGCCGAAAGAGTGGGCGAACTAACCGGCAGGCCGCTGACAGAAAGGCTGTTCGACAGTAATGACCTCGATACAACGTTCGACGAGACACTGCTACCAGGAGTGTTGCTACTCGGCGAGGAGAACGCAGAAGCGATGCTCGATGGAGTGCTGCTCAAACCAGGATTGAGCTGTGTAACCATTGGGAGGCTGAATGACGCACCACTGGCGGTGCTAAAGATCCCAGGACTGCTGAGAGAAGGCCCTGAAGAACCGAGCGGCACACTGCTGATAGTGAGACTGTTCGATACGGCGCTGATACTTGAAATATAGCTGCTGATCGAGGACTGCACAGCACTGGGTAGGGCGCTACTGAGAGAACTTCTGCTAAGCGTAACCGATCCAGAGATAATGCTTGACGGCCCAGAAAGCACGGGTCCAGAGCTGCTCAACGAGAGAGCTCTTGAAAGGCTACTCAAGATGGAGTTAATACTGGCTTGCGAGCTGACAGCCGGCAACCCTGAAGAGCCAACAGATGGTAACCCAGAGCTAGCGGATGGCAGTCCTACGGAGGATCCCTGTGAACTCAAGGAAGAAACTCCAGGGGCAAGATTGGTTGGCAAATTCAGTAAGCTGGACCCAAGAATTACGAGGGTAGAGGATGAGGACACAGGAGATAGTGTTGATCCGAGGAGGCTGCTGGAACCGAGGGAAACCCGCGAAGTGCTGGAAAGGCTGACAACAGGGAGGCTTGAAGAGCTGAGGGTGCTGAGTCCGATTCCCAAGGAAGCGGACACGCCCAAAGAAGCAGAAACTCCAACGGCCAGGGAGGGGCTCGTGGAGCTGCTTGGACGAGCTATGATAGATGTATAGCTGCTTGGAGAAACGGATATTCCAGGGCTCGAAAGCACGCTCGAAAGACTGGATAACACATTCGAGCTGAGCGTTGGCTGCTGGACTGAAATCCTGCTTGTCGTCGGGAGAAGACCACTCGGGCTCACAGAGAGGGTAGCACTCGGCTCTAAAGTCGGTAAGGAGCCAACGGAGCTCAACAGTCTACTGAGACTGGTTGTGTCGATCAAAGAACTGCCGATTGAGCTCCCGACACTGGAAACAAGAGCTGTAGGGATTGGCAAGCTGTTGACCAATTCGCTTAGGCTCGAAATAATGACTGAAAACAGGTCTTGGGAACTGGTCAAGCTGGCCGTGCTGGGTCCAATGTTGGATGGGAGTGTCGTTGGCAAGGACAGGGCACTAGAGAGATCCGACGGATTAATTGTTAACTCAAATCCCTCGGTACTAGCCGTCGGGTTAATGGTTAACTCAAATCCCTCGGTACTCGCCGACGGGTTGATGGTTAACTCAAATCCTTCGGTACTGGCTGACTGGTCAATGGTTATCTCGAATCCTTCGGTGCTGGCTGATGGGTCAATGGTAATCTCGAAACCCTCGGTACTAAGCGATGGGTCAATGGTTATCTCAAACCCCTCAGTACTGGTCGACGGTTCAATGGTTATCTCAAATCCCTCGGTACTGGTTGGCGGGAGAATAGTTATCTCAAACCCCTCGGTACTGATCGTAGGGAGTGAAATTTCGGTTGAGATTGAAGCACTCGTTTCGCCAATAATGATGCTGAAATTTTCGAGCGAATTGCTGGATGCAGTCGATACGCTTTCTTGCAACGACAAATCGCTTGACGATTCTGTCGGTACACCTTCCAGCGAGGTTTCACTGATGCTGTCCGTTGCAGATTCATTAGAGGTCGGCAGTTCTTCGTTGGTCGACGGGAATAAATTCGTCACTGCCGGTGGAAGCTCGTTGTTTGAAGTGGTTTGCGACGGAAATAAAGCAGATATAGCCGGTGGGAGCTCAGTCATACCCGACGGGAAGACGTTCGTCTCCGCCGAGGAGAGCTCGCTGGACGATGAAGTTGAAACATCAGTCCTCGTGGATGAAGTCTCACTACTACGTGACGGGAATAGGGCAGTGACTGCCGGTGGAAGCTGTCTGGAGGTCGATGTTGACACACGAGTACTGGTCGATGAACGCGTGCTCTCATTCGGCGGAGCCAAATGACTCTCCACAGGTGGAATCTGGGCAACAGTCGACGATGACGTAGCAGTCGAGGAGGTTGAAGACCTTGTAGACGATGTCGTGGAAGTCGAGGTTGATGATGACGTAGAACTTGAGGATGATCGCACGCTGGACGAAACCTTGGAGGATGTCGTAGATGACGACCTCGAAGTTGTAGAGGACGACGTTGAAGAAGATGATCTAGAACTTGAGGATGACGACGTCGAAGTCGTAGAAGATCTTGTTGATGAAGACGTCGAGGTCGGGGGTGGTCTCACGCTAGAAGTTGAAGACCGCTCCACGGTAGTTAAAATTTCAGATGGTTTCACGCCGCTAGATGAAACCTCAGAAACAGTCGTAGATGACGACGTAGAAGATGACGGTACGGACCAAGGCAGTTGAGATACGGTGAGTTCATCCTCAGAGAAGCTGAACGTAAAATCGGATGAGTCGTCGCTCGCGGAAAAGATTGAGGAGCTAGGAAATGGGAGACGTGTGGGTAGAATCGAAATAGAAGGCGGAAAAGTTGCGCTTGGGAGAATGAAGGTCGCGTTTGGAAGCGTCGAAGAACCGGTAGGGGGCGGAGACTGCGTACCCTCCGGTCTTTTCGTAACTATTGTCCGATACGATGTGACGTGGGTTATGGTAGTACCGGTAACGGTGGTATCGACAAGCGTTGGGGCGTTAGTGATAGGGATGGTAAGACCGGGAAAGACAGCTAGTTCGGTTGCTCGCCGCACGAACGTGTCGACAACGATGGGTTGCAGCAATACTCTGGCTTGAACGTCGATCTGAAGAATTCGGTAAGGGCGAATGTCTTCATCTTGGCGGGGCCGGAGGGCGGCGGCGGCCACGAGTGGCACCAACAAGCCTCCAGCGAGGCCCCGTAAGATCATCGCCACCTGCTATTAGCACCAGTCCAATCAAAAGTTACCTACAGATGTTGGATCAGAAACGACAGGATATTCCAACGAAAGCGGAAAGCCGAAGGATTGACAAAAACGAAAGGACGGGTGTGCGCTGGAGGAGCAACCCAAGAGTTCCGGTACGAGTGGAGCCGGACAAGGCTCGTCGTCCAGGGGAATTGGCAGGATTTTACATCTTAACACAACGGCTTTGTGACTTCACGGTTAGCGAGAAATGCGATCTTCAAAACAATGCAGTGTACATTGGCATGGCATGGCCAGATGAGCTGTGTTTACAAACGAGAAGGCGATGTCGGGGGGTCAGGCTCCTTCACGGCGGTTTGGGACGAGCCATAGTCATTTTGGGATGGATTTCCCACGATGCGGAATGCAGGCAAAAAGGCAAGAAGGCGATGGAGAAATGATGTACAATCATTGTCCACTACGCACGTCGTTCATTGGAGAATCAATGGGCAGCGTTCCCTCGTCGGTTAAGATGCCGTGGGAAGTGGCGAGACACGGACGGATGGGTTGGATGCAGAGTGGAGAGGCAGCGGGCAGCGTTGTCGTCGTGTGCAAGGAAAAGCAGCCCCACGTGTCTTAGCGAGCTTGGCAGAGATTCCCGGGCAGTTGTGCGGGCGGGTGCTCCCGCACCTTCTTCCCTTTCTGGTTCGAGTCGGCCCACTTGCCTCTTTGCCGTCCATCCCTTCGCTCATCGCGGGCATTCTTACCAACCCATTGGCTTCTACTTTGTCGGCATGTTTACTTTCAATTGAGTTCCGGACCACGAGTGGCACGGACATGTCGCCTGTTTTCCACCCTTATTATGTATTTAACAATTCCATTGAGGAATAGCTTTGTACTACGCTCGACTTTCCGTACCGCAGCCTGTTTGTACTACAGTGAGCTTCTGGTACCACAATCGGCTGCAGAAGAATTTTCTAGTTCCCCAGTTGAACCCAGCCAGCATTCTACGCCCTACTTCGAAAATCCATGGGGATGCTTTTAGGAAGTCCTAACATTTAGACTTATTTCTGCGTGTCTGATTCAGCTACCTATGTAGGGAAAGTTCAGTATTTACACGGGACGACAAAGGGCATACTGATCTTCTCCATCTCACTCTGTTGCAATCTTTACTGATCCACTGCAGTCCAGGGGGCTTACACACCATCACTCCTGGATCTATCGCAGCTCAGCGGAATGCATGGGTATCTCCGTCCGCATATCCGAGCGGTTTGTTAAAAGCTAGGGCTTCACAGTCAATTAAAAGTCCCTGTCGCTACACTTGCAATTTCTACTTTCTTCGTTGGGATTCCTCCATGTGAGAAAAGTCCTGTTTATTTCATAATTCTTTCCACGCCACTCAACTCCCCACCGCACATCCGGTGTAAAAAAGCCTTGAACACAAGGAATATATTCAGCATACAGCTCGAGAAGCTTGCCCGAGTACTTGTGAGTGACTTCTGACGAAACTTACATTAGATTCTCTTCACCCATTACGGTGAGTCAAGTTTTGGGGTATGTAGCGATGACTTCGCAGCTATCAGCGGCCTATTTTATTCCCCAGAAGCGTCTGGTAAGCATTCTTTACGTGTGAAGGCTCTTATTCTGTTCCTTTCATGGCTTTAGCATTGGCACTTTTTGCACGACACTGGGCAGAAGAACGGTGAGTGAGCTACGTGGCGATATGTCCGATGAAGAGACATCAGCTTTGTGGGGGGCAGTGCGTGTAGGCAGGTGCGGGCGCGTCAAACCCGGCACTGAGTCGCACGGTCGCCCGTTGGGGCAAGAGCATTTTTCTGGGGTGTATAAAAGGAAAAGGCCACCATTCCTTGTAACGCCGGGGAACAGGCCGGTTTGCCGTGAGCCGCCTTTGATGTAGCACGGCATCGTGGTCTAGTGATAGGTCACCATGTCGCCAACCGAAAGGCGCTGTAGGAGCTGGAACCGAGTGGTAACCCTTGTGGAGGTCACGTAACAGGGCTATATCCGGGTGCGAGTGGTTAGCTCCTACATTCAAGTCCATTGGTCCTTGGTTCGATTCAAGGTGCGCACCCAATGGCCATTTTTTTTCCCTGTTGCTTCTTTGGGATATCAACTTCTCCCCAATGCGCACCACTACCGCGAGACCGGCGCTACTAACGCTGCTTGGATCCCATCGCGGCACTCCTTATCTTTCTAGCTTCCGACAATATTATTACTGTGCGGTTGCTGTTCGCGCATCGCGATAGCGGGTGAGGTGATATCTTCCTGGAGAGGATGTGTGGTGAGGTCGGGGCAGGGTGACATCGTGAATGGCGTGCCACATGAATTGGTAACTACTCACTACCTGCTATCGATATTTCATGCTAAAATCTGGACGTGTACAGCAATATGATGATTACGGGCGCAATATCTGAAAGGCATTTCTGCAACAGATATCCTTTTTAGTCAGTCGGTCTGAAGTTTTGGCAACCTCACCTCGCTGGTGGAACTCGACCATGGGCTGGGAACAAGGCATTCTCCATCTGTGTTGAGACGCAAGTGACATGACTCCGTGATCAGAGAGACCTCGATCCTAGTAGCTCACAGAGGCCATGAAAGTGAAGAAGCACGTCGCGTTCACATGTCAACAGGGCCTGTCGCGAGGATGCATCGTATGGCGGGCTTCCCTCTTGCTCACGACCTCACTTCGCTGGTCTTTCCGCAGTTTCCAATTAAAATTTGTGGCCGCTGGGAACCCGGCAGCTGCCTTCCTAAATCGGGTTGCGAGCTACCTTGCTGCCTTCTAACTCCCGATCGGCCATTCCTCTTCTTCTTCTTCTTTCTCCAACGACAGCCGCAACACCACCTCACGAACGCATCGCTTTGTGCTTGCCTCGCCCAAACTCTGTCGGTGTAATACGTGCAGCATGCCTGGCACTGCATCATACTCACCCTCCGAGACGCAGCTCACCGTCTCGGTCGCCAACTACCCTCACTATTCAGTCAAGATTGCCGCTGAACCCGACCTCACCGTCCGCATTTACGAGTACCAGGATGTTTACGCACCGCCAGGACGGCTTCCTCCTATCAAGAGCGTTACCGACTACGCTGTTTCAAGGACAATCATGCGTGCCAGCTCTGAACCTTTCGACGCGATGCTCCAAGGCGGCTGGATGGAATCAAGGACTACCATCGTGGAGCTGAAGGAGAATGACTGGATCATGAGCTTAGCCATGGAGATCTGGTTTCGCGCTTTTCATGGTGTGCCCATGACGGAGGAGTGCTACAAAGCGGATGTTGCGGTGGTTTGGAGTCTTGTCCGAGCTGGAAACATGTGGAAGCTGAAGAGGGAGGGCCTGATCAAATGGTTCAGTGATTGGTTCAAAGAATGCTGGGAGAGGAATAAGGGAAAGGACTTGGGCAAATCAATGGGCGGCATGGGCGGCATGGGCGGCCGGGGCGCCAAGCTGGCGCAGGTCATTCTGTATCCGTGCTGGGCTTTCGACCATGCGCCGGGATTTGCGGCAGCGACGAAATGGCTTGTCTACAACTCTGCATCGCACATTACCGAATTCAATCCAACCAAGCACCGGGACCTGCACCTTCCCAAGCGTATCATCCGTAAGTTAATTTGTTTTTGGTATTAAAATTCGACCTGTTCTAATAATAGTACAGAACAGCTCAACGCCGCGAGAGGCCGTCTTAAGGCCGTGATGCACGACATACTGTGGACTCCAATCGAGCGCCCGCTCAAGTACGCCACTTGTGACTGCAAGGAGATTACGCTTTTTCTGTACCAGAAAGCTTTACTTGACGTCAGCGTGTGGCCGCTCGAGCGCACCTTCTCACACACGAGTATTACAGGTCTTCTTGGCCGGCTGGAGGCTTTCAAATACAAGTCCGAACACAAGCCTTGCTCCAGCTGCGAGATCCGCTGCGAAGAAGTAGTCAAGAATACCATACGCGAGGTGTCGGGATACTTCGATGGTCTTTGTCTCGTCTGCATGGCCTTGACTGAACCCGGTGCACCTCACGATGCAGATTGGTACTACTGGAACCATGATAAAATCAAGGATTGGGACAGGGGCTGCCGCGGCCGTGGAGTTAAGCATGGCCAACCTACCTGGTTCTACTCGTATATGAGCGCAACCTACCACAAAGACGCGCGCGAGAACTGGTACAAACTACGTCGCTTTGACCACGAGCCCAACGTCTTTGGTACCGACATCTTTGATGACGACTTCTCTGCCACCGGCTTCTCTGCTCCCGACTTCGCTGCTCCCGACTTCGCTGCTACCAGCTTCTATGGCTAAAGTTACGTTGCCTTTGTCTCGGAAAGGTATCCAGAGTTCAGCATAACCAATCTTGAAGAAGAACAAGGCTTCGCTGCTTCAAAATGAAAACGGTAGAGGCAAAAAAGAAGAAAGTTACTGTGCGTGCAATGATAACAAGGAGTCGGCAATGGTTGAAGGTTCATGGCTATTGAGTCTGCGTCAAAGAGATTTCATTAGAGTGCGATCAGATGACACTGGCTGGGTAGTGATATTGCAGAAAGGGTGCAATCTCTGGAATGCAGATATGAAAGGTTCTTTCGACACACGATGTAGTTTTTCTTTGTGCGACAGGGCGGTTGACGAGCGTTACTACCATGTCTTAGCTGGAGGTGCACTCCCGTAGCGGCGGAGCGCAGCGGAGGGAACGCACCATGACTCGCATTGACTGATACCTATCAGGGCAGTGCCTGCTAGCTTTATTTTCACGTGTTGACGCGCATGGGACGGACGGATGGACGGGAAGGATGATGAAAATGACGGAAGAAAATATGCCGAGTCATGATTTGCGGAGTGTCAAGTTGAGTGATGATAGATGCTCACCTGGCGCAGACCAGCGGTGAGAGGCGGATTTGAGTGCAGGAGTGAGGGCTCGTCGGGTGCGTCGGGTGCAGAATCGAAGGGCGGGCCCGCATGGCTCTTATCGATAAGAATCGGCGGCCTGGAGGCGTTGCGTCAGTTGCTCGCACCCTCTTCCTCGCCTGCGCCTGCGACCCTCTTGTGCTTGCTCGCTCCGTCAGCTCCACCGTCCGCCGTCTGCAAAAGATCCAGCTCGCCGGTGCGCCTAGCGATGCGTCTCCAGCACCGCGACACCAATTTCCTTCCGGATTGAGCTTCCGCGCCACTCCAACGAGCTCCAGACCGTTCGACCGAGCGACGCTTCCGCCACTGGCTCGTCACTCCGCGCCGATCACCAAGCCGCCCTTGTTCTTGCCTTCGATTTGCATTCCGCGCCGCTGTGCGCCGCTCCAGCATGAAGTACCCTCTCTACAGCAAGCTGCTCAATCGCGAGCTGGGTCTACGCGACACCAAGTACGAACGCGTGCACGACATCTACGGCGACAAGCAATGGATCCGCGATCTAGACATTGTCAACGAGCTCTCGGGCCATTCGGGCTGCGTCAACGCCCTTTGGTGAGAACACCTCCCCCAAGCCAGTCGACCCCGCCTTGCTGACGTTTGATTCCTCATAGTTGGTCCAAATCCGGCCAGCTGCTGGCCTCGGGCTCGGATGACCAGCACGTCAACATCCATTCCTACATGCCCCAGTCTCCCGATAAGCAATTCGACTTCACCACGACCATATCCACCGGACACCGCGCCAACATTTTCTCCGTCAAGTTCATGCCCTTCACCAATGACCGTACAATCGTGACCGCTGCCGGAGACGCCGAAGTGCGCATCTTCGATATCGAATATGCTGGAAGCTCCACCGTTCCTTCTGCGCCGTCGAACACTTCTGGTCGTGCTAGGGGATTGAACACGGTATATGATGGTGTACGCTACCTCAGCGATAACTCTGCGAATTGCAAGGTCTTCCGTTCGCACAGCGATAGGGTCAAGAGAATTGTCACTGAATCCTCGCCCTGGCTCTTCTTGACATGCTCCGAAGATGGCGAAGTGCGGCAGTGGGATATCCGCCAACCTGCGTCCAACTATCCGGGATCTAGCTCATTGGCCAGGCGCACCTCCAACGACGATAACGTTCCACCACCTCTTATCTCCTACAAGCGCTACCACCTCGATCTGAATACGATCTCATGCTCGCCCAGTCAGCCGCATTACATTGCGCTAGGAGGTGCTCACCTACACTGCTTTTTGCACGATCGGCGTATGACTGGCCGTGACAAGCTTCGTGAGAGGGGCGCCCCTCTCTCTCCGGGAAAGCTCTCCGAGCACGACAATGAGATGATGAGGCAGGCTACTCAATGCGTTCGGAAGTTTGCACCGAACGGTCAGAAGCGTATGAAGCGTACAGACAGCGGCCACATCACGGCCTGCAAGATCAGTGACCATAATCCGAATGAAATGATCGTGAGTTGGTCGGGAGAGTTAATTTACAGCTTTGATCTTATTCACAGCCCCGACGTTGCTGAGCAAGAAGATGAGACCACGCCGAAGTCTACTAGGGCTAGCAGCAGGGCGAAGGAGTCAAAGGACCGCAAGAGGAAGAGGGCTAGGACGGGCGTTTCTCAGGAGAGTACAGAACGAGCTGGATCGAGACCGCGAACTGGCGATGGTTCGGCTGAAGAGGACGAGGAAATGTCGCTCATGGTCCACTATGAGAACGGACAGCGCGAAGAGATTCCCATCGATCCTCCTCATGCACGCAGCCCCATCTCAGAAGCTCGTGAGGCTGTCCTTCCCGAGGCTCAGAAGCAAAGCTTCCGCATCGCCAAGAATGTAGTTGCCATGCGCAAGAACCTCTTCACGCTGGGAAATCGCGGTTCTACTTCAGACTCCGACCCTACCGGCTACGCCGTTCCCTTGACGACAGTCCTTGGCTATGCTGCTGCCTTCTTACCGCAGATGGACGAGATCTCTCGCGACTGGCGCTATCCGGTCAATCCTTTGGATGTTGACGTGAGGTTCCAGAACAATCTGCGAGAGAGACGCGGATCGGCCAGGCGCTTTGTTCAGGCCGCAGGAACGTTGTCCAGAGTTCTTGGTGGAAGGCTACGCACAGCTGGCGGTAACACAAGTACCGCCCTGGCTAACTTCGAGAAGATCGTCCCGGCCCCTCGTGAAGCCAATGAGATACCCCGCCACGAACACTTTGGATACGACTTCCTGAAGGCTATTCTACTTTGGTTGGATAGTGGCGTTGGAGCAGTACTAGAAGGGTTCACTAGGCCTTCGGATGTGACTCGCACTCACCCTCGTTACCCTGTCCCTAGAGACTCCGGCATCGATGCCATCGATGAGGTTCTTATTCCTTATCTGCTGGAGCTGGCCAGTGAAACACCAATCCTCAACATTGAAAGCTCTCCTTTCGAGACAGACCAAAACCGTGTCGTCTTCCCCACTGAGAAAGCAGCTGTCATTGCGTTCGCACAGGCACTCAAGATACCCTTTGCAGATCTATCGAGCGCGGTTGTCCCAGTTTCCCAAAGCGCTGAAGGCGGTAGCTCTGCTCCTGAGGCTATCGGAGCGCAAGACCGGAAGGCTGCTCTCAGGTTCTGGGGATTCAAGGTTGGTAGGGGTGTTCTAATGAATGCCGGCCAGAATGTCGACTTTGCATTCGTAGACCGCGCTTTCGGTGGTCTGGGAAGGGGCGATATGAACATCCGACAAGACGAAGCCAGAATTCGCAGGGCTTGGCAGACGATCGACCCTGATGAAGATGAGGGGGTTGTGGAAAGCGCGCGTCTTGTCCGCCGCACCAGAGATTCAGCTTCTGGAAACGAAGGAACTGCGGATGGTGGCGAGACAATGGAGAGCGACGGTGAGCAGTTGGCTCTGGAGGAGCTTACCGAGATCATCACTGAGCATCGCGATGACGATGAGGACGATGACGATGATGATGCGGGCGATGACGGTGATGACTCGGAAGATGACAGCGAGGAAGATGATGACGATGACGACGACGAACCTACTAGCATTCTCTTCCGTTCTGCTTTCGAGCGTTCGAGGTTGAAAGAGAAAGTTGAGGTCGACAAGCCATGCTTACCGCACACTCGCCAGTACCGTGGTCACTGTAATGTGAAGACCGTCAAAGATGTCAACTTCTTTGGCTTGGAGGATGAGTACGTCGTCAGCGGTAGTGACTCAGGTCACTTCTTCATCTGGGACAAGAAGACTATGCAGATCGTCAACATTCTCGAAGGCGACGGAGAGGTTGTCAATGTGGTTCAAGGTAATGCAAATCCTCTTTCCCCTTTTATTTTGATACTTCTAACTGGTTTAGGTCATCCCTACGAGCCAATGATTGCTGTATCTGGCATCGATCATACCGTCAAAATCTTCAGTCCCGACGCTCGCGCTCGCCGCAACGCCCGCCTTGGCATTGGCGTAACCCCCGGTGACGCTTCGCAATTCTCGTCCATCTCTTTCGGTCGCCTACGCCGTGCTCGCCCTTCTCGTTCCCAGCCACCTGCCGATGAGGTCGATACCACCACCGTCCCCGAAGGCGATGAAGACGAAGATGAGCGCGCCACACGCAACGGACTCGCAAGTCGCCGCCGTATGCATGATGAATATCGCATCACGTCCGAGAATGATGTCAACCGCGCTGGTGGAAGCCGAGAGAACTACATCACCGTGAGTATCCGTCGTTTGCCAGACACCGCCTACATTTTCTTTGTCTGTATCACAGACGCCCTCGGCCTGCGCTTGAGGCACGCCTAAGAGCCGTCTTTCGTCAACTCATTTCTTTCATCAACAAGGAGAGACACTGATCTACGTCTCCACAGCGCGGAATGCTGGCCGAGCTGGCCCAACGCTTCTACATGAACCCGGACGGCGACGACGATGATGTCGAGGGTGGTCCGCACCAGATAATTGTCAGTGAAGAAAACTGCACGGTGATGTGAAGGAGAGGCTCGAGCTTGCACAGGGCGAAGTCAGAGAAAAGGAACATAAACTCGAAAGTCGGACAAAAAATGCTATACCCTCCTTCATTTCCTCTTTTTGGCATCCATAAGCACTTCCGTTTTTCCTTTCCGTTTATTTGGTTCACGACGTCTACACTGATCTGGATGTCGTTCTTTCTTTCCCACAGGGTCGCACCGCTTCTGAAAGGATCCTCAGGATCGCTCTACGCAACGTCGGATACCGCCTCCTGCCTGGTCCCACGGGGCTCAAGCTCGAATTGAGCGGACCCACCAACGGAATCTGGACGCGTCGTCTCCGTCTCGGCCAGGCGGACAGGAGACTGCTGCGCGTGCTGCACTGGCACTCCGGCGAGAGGCTCAGGCGTAGGCTGGGCGCTGCCAGGCCGCGGGTGCAGTTCACTACTAGGGATCTGGACGAGATCATTTTTGGCTTGGCTAACTGATTGGTTTGGCTTTATTTGCTTGCTCTCGTGAATTCGGGTTCAAGGGTGTTTACAGGGCCGGGATTTTCATGGCGGCGGCTTCTTCTTCATCTTCCCCTCTCTTTCCGGGGAGTTTCGAGGGCTAGCATCTGGTGGTGGCGGTTGGCTTAGATACATACAGATCGGAGGACAGCGATGATGATTCAGATCAATGAAATTTTTGTTTTTTTTTTCAAGCTGGGCTCGATGCTGGGTTGCTGGAAGTATAGTATTATGATAGCTTGGGTTAGTCCAGGGAAATGTGCTGTTCAGCGGTCATCACGCATTGATTTACAAGCAGCTGCACGGTTTCCAAAACCTTCGATTCTGTCTCTGACCGTTCATGATACAGCGCCGTCCAAAGCCGTCTGACCCGATCATACAATCTAATAGAAAATCACGGTATCACGAATTTCCCCCTCCCTCTATCTACTCCTTACCAACAAGCACACCCTTCTCGTACAATCCAACAACCAGCACGACGCCCTCCTTCGTGTCCCTCGCCGCGGTGGTGCTCGCGCCGAACTCGGTTCCGACATACACCTCCTTCCAGCCAGGCACGCCGGTCTGCTCGTCAAAGACCAGCTCGCCGACCCAGCTGGGCGGCGTCTTGTCGTAGTCGACAGCGCAGCGCTCCAGCAGCGCCTTTTCTTCCTCGGCCATGACGATCTCAACCGTCTTCTTGGCCGTCGCGTCCGCGATATCGTCCATCAGCGGCTTTTGCTCCTCGTCATCGCCGAGCTTCTTCTCAACCTCTTGCTCGGCGGCCTGCTCGGCGGCCAGAGCGATGGCCTGCGCCTTGGCGCGCAGCTGCAGGCACGAGGCGCGGAAGGCGACGGTGGCGGTCAGCGCGCCGGGCCGGGGGTGGCCGCCGGCGAGGAGGCGGCCCTGGGCGTCGACGGAGAGGTTGTCGAGGAGGGCCGGGGCGGGGACGTCGGTTTTGTGGGTTAGGGAGACGGTGCCGTCTTCGGTGGCGTTGGTGGAGAGGTCGAAGAGCTTCAGGCTGTGGCCGTTGGTCGAGGCGACGGCCAGGGTCGTGCTGTTGAGCAGCGCGACGCCGTTGGCGAAGGGGATGCCGCTGGCGACGGTCTTGACATTCACGTCTTCAGGGCCGAGGGCCAGGGGGATCCTGTTGCCGTCCTCGTCTTCCTGAGCAGCGGGCAGCTCGGTGGGGAGCGTGATCTGCACGACGTTGCCGAGCGGCAGCGCGGCGTACGTCTCGAGCTTATTCAGGATGAAGCGCTCGCGCGCGCGGAAGCCGTGGTCGTTGGTCAGCAGGAAGCTGGTCGCGTTGAGGGCGTGGATGCTGTTCGGCGTCCACACGGCCGACGGGTGCGCCACGGTCGCGCGGTGCTGCGCCGACGCCCGCCCGAATCCGCCCCACGGGACGTAGTCGAAGACCTCGATCGTCGGGCCGGTGGACGCGTGATTGACGATGTAGAGGGTGGACGAGTCCGAGTGGTACTCGATGCCCAGCGGGTGGAAGTCGGCGCCCGCGCGCCCGCCGAAGCCTTCGAGCGCGAGCGGCTGCGGGAAGGCGGTCGGGTCGCTGTAGAACCATTGGAAGATGGCGCCCGGTTGCGAGGGGTCGATGAAGGTGCCCTGGTGGAGAGAGAGATTGGTGTGTGAGCGTTTTTGGTTCATTTCCTCGTTTATACGGTCTCGTCCCCCTCGGCAGTGCGATATCATAGCCAATTGCTTGCAATTAAGCTTAAAATTCGCAAATTCATTGGCCTCCTTTCTTTCTCATTCTGACTTCTCCGTCCGAAGGGCAATTGGGGGTTGAGTTATCTCACCATGACTGTATTCCACGCATCGCGCTGCGGGTCGCAGCTCAGGATCGCAACGCCCTGGTCCTCGAGCACGATGACATCCTCGCAGTTCTTGAGGATGTCCTGGTGCTTGATCTGCTGCTCCTTGAAGGTCGTGACGCTCTGCAGGGTCGCGACGTCCGCCGTGACGAGCTTGAGCGTGTCGACGCGCCACGACAGCTCCGGCCAGAGGAGGGCGACGCCGCCGCCGAGGGCCTGTTGTGCGGTCCAACGTCAGCGCTTGTTCTTCTCAAAGGGGCCCAATTCGTCGAGGAGCAATCGCGGTGGCATGACCGCAACGAACGGGGCGCCGTGTGAGCTGTAGTTCGGTCACCGACGGGGTGGAAAGACGCGTGGAACCTACCACTGCAGGAAGAATCTTGCCCAACATTGCTGATGCTTCTGCAGCTTTCTTAGGGCAAAGCCAGCAGTATAAGGAGGGAGAAGGGAATAGAGGACACGAGGACAAACATGGCGGGGCAGCCGATCAGTGCGTTTAAGTACGTTAGAGGGAGCTCTGACGGTGGGGATCTGCACATGGTAGCAACCTCCGTTGTTCCCGGTGGCTGATTCAGAGAGGTCACTGACGCGGGGAAAGCCAAGGACCCATGAACTTAATACCAGGCTCTCTTATCAGTAGTTGCATCATCCGAGGTCCATTACTCATGATGCACGTGGAATGCGGAAAGAATGTTGTCCGAGCAAAGGTATCTCTGAATTAATTTCTACTGCTCTGCACGCTAGCGTTAGCTTCTAGAAGCCGGCGCTCGCTTCCACGGAGCTCTGAACCCTGAAACCCGCCTCAGCTCTTCATCGCCCTCGCCCCACCGCCCTATCAGCGCCCGGCAATTTCCCTAATTCCACCACTCATCGCTAAACGACCAATTTGCTTCCTTCAGCCCTGTACTTTTTTACACGAAACTCCTCATATCCCATATATTTACAAGTAATCGCTAGCCCTCGCCCGGCTCTTGCCTGCGTCTTCTCTCCTTGCCGGGCTTCCGCTCCGGCTTCTGCTTCTGCTCCTTGACACGCTGGCAGACGGACTCCTGCGCCTTCCACTACTAGCTTTCGCCCTAGGTGGTGGCGAAGCCTCCACCGAGCTAGTGTTCCGTCTGCGTGAGTATCGGTCATCTTTGCCGCCGCCACGGGAGCTCCTGTCGTCGCGGCTGACTGGAGACCTGCGTCTCGGCGGCGGCGACCGGCTCGGGCTCCGCGAAGGGGATGTGCTGTATCGACGGCCCTTGCCCTTGGGCGCAGGGCTACGCGAACGCGAAGAGTAGCTCGGACTACGGTTCCTGCGGCGAGGCGGGCTGCGCGAACGAGACGCAGAGGGGCTGCGACCCTTGCGTGCTGTGCGCGGAGGGGTGGGCGAACGTGACAGCGAGTCCCTCGTGCGCCCGTTCCTCTTTGGCGACGGAGAACGAGACATCGATGACGTGGCTCGTCTGCGTCGGGGCGGCGGGGATCGTGAAACCGAGCCACTGTACGAGCGGTCCGTACGGCGACGAGCGGGAGTGGGCGACCGGCTGCGAGAGACAGACTCTGAATAGCTCCTGTCGCGCCTACGGCGAGGCGGGGGAGTATACGACTCCGACCTTGACCGACTCCTTCCACGAGGGCTTCTCGACCGAGACTGTGAGTAGCTGTCCCTGCGTCTCCGTGACCTGGATGGCGACCGCGACCTTGAATAAGACCTTGACCGAGAGCTGTAGCTCGAGTAGCTTGAGTATGACGAAGCGCTTTCCGAGTCGCTTTCCGGCTCCGGCAAAGCTGGAGGAGGGGCTGGCTTCGGCATGTTCTTGAGATACTCGCGCATGTCTTCCGTGAGCATACCCATTCCGATGGCCGTGAAGAAGTTGATGGCAAATCTGGTGTTCCTGCTCTCGTCCTTGGGGAAAATGCCGTCGAAGTAGGGTTGCAGAACGTCCTCTTTCATACGCTCGGCAAGCTTCTTCATGCCCATGGACTGAGCCAAATCCTCAAAGAGGATCTTAATGAAGATACGGCTCGACGAAGTAGTATCGTTCTCGTTCAGGCGAATAGCTGACAATACGTGCCAACCAATGGCATCGCTGGCAAGAAGGTGGCCGCAGAACTGCGCGATAATACGCAGACGGTTGGTCTCGTATCGATGGATCGTGTTGTAGTACTTGATGAAAGACTCTTCAAACAGGTCCCTCCAAAGCCTGTTCAGCTTGGCGAAACGCTCGCCGATGAGACCATAGAACTTGTCGTACGTGCGCTCTTGGGATGCGCACTCCACAATCATCGACGGAAGTTCGCTTTCGTAGCCTGCTGGTAGGTTGATTTTCATCAACTTGTGACAACACTCTTCGAATCCACCACTCGACTTGATGGTGAGGTAGATGGTCCTGCGAAGGTTGACGAGATCGGTGTTCGTCTGGTCCTTAATTTCGAGCTCGCGATCTTTCTTCTCCTCTTCCTCGTCTGAACTGTCGTCCGATTCATATTCATCGTCATCATCGCTTCCCTCGGCCTCGCCCAAAATCTCAGCCTTCAGTTGCTTGTAGGCATCTTCGTGCTCCTGCCACTCCGAATCGAACTTGAAGATGTTGAGGCCATCCTGCACTTCCAGCTCATCATCAAGGCCAATCTTGTGCGTAATCTGGTCCTCCTCTTCAACCAAATCCAGCTCCTCCCGAACGGAGGGGTTGTCCTTGTACTTGTCCTTCCTAACCTGAAACAGAACCTCAACCATGTACTGCGTCCGCTTGTCGATGTCGGCCTCGTGGAGAATGTTCCGGAACTGGTCAAAGACAGCCAGGGCAATAGGCTGTGACATTTCCTCCAGATGCTGGCCAACCTCCCTCGTCAACCCCACCGCAATCTCGACACTGTCGTCCGTCGGCTTGTGGAGCAGCAGGAGGAGAATCTGAGCAGCCAGCATCTCATGCACAACCTGCTGATTGACAAGATGGGCGAGGAAAGTTGTTGAGGACAGACAGACGGCCTTGTCGTTGCGCTTGAAAGCCTTCCTGAACTGCACGACCAATCTGGTGACAAGCAGCTCGCCGACCTGCGGAAGCTTCGTGTTGACGATGGCTGCCATAGCAGCGTAGATCGGCGTGAATGGCAGAGAAGCAGCTTGGGCCTTCATGATACTCCGGCAAAACAGGCCACGTCCACGGATCAGGTTCTCGTTGAACAGTTCCGGCACGATGAACTTGATGTTGGACACGTTGACCTTGTTGATCAAACCGTTGATCGACTTCTTGAGGGCCTCCCACGCCATACGCTGGTACTCCTTGCTGGTCTTATCCGTGATCTGGGCCTGCAGCGCGCGCAGCCTGGCGGGCGGAATGTAGGTGCCTCCGGAACGCATGTTGAGCAGCTTTTCGTACTCAGCCTTGGCGGCGGCCTGCTTCTGCTCCTCAGTCACCGGCTTTGGCGGCGACGGCTGTCTGGCGCGGAATTCCAGGTCGCGCTGGCGGTCGCGTGTTCGGTCGTCATCGCGGCGATCGGGGGATATGGTACGCGACCGTCCCCGCGGAGGGGAGCGGTAGCGCCTGGGGGATGGCGAGCGCGACGGAGGCGAGCGCTTCCTCGGGCGTTCGGGCTCGGGCGACGGAATGCGGACGGCGGATTCGATCTCCATGGTTGTTGGAGTTGATGTCGCGACGGGGGAGAATTGAGCGGGCTCTTCGCGAGGAGACTGACGTCGAGCCACAGCCACAAATGTGTAGCTGAGCGGATGACGGCAGGCGCACGGCGGGAGGCGACCGAATCCGCTGAGGGGCGAGTCGGAAGATTCAAGGAGGGCGGATAGATGGCGACTGCAGCTGATAGTGGCAGGCACGCAAGCAGGCAAAAGTCGCAGCGCGCGGCAAAACGATCCGCCGTCAAAGCTCCAGCCACAAATGTGGTCTGTGCGCAACGCCTGCTATGCTCCACATGCTTCACTTTTTGCTTTTGCTTTTCATGACTGCATTAAGTGGTCTTGTTCAAATGCTTGAACCCGATATGACCAAGTAAAAGGTTTTGAGGCCGTTCAATACTTCTCGCACCAGCGTGGCAGAGACAATTGAAGCAAAAGTAGCTTGATGCGTTCCTTACATATGATTGTTTGTAGTGTCTACGCCGACGCTAACAAATTCCTTTACAGCCAGTATAGCAAGGAGAAGCCCGGTGAAATCGTGTGCCAGAACACATGAGCAATAAAAAAAAACTATAAGAGACCAGAAAGAGCCCCATCCCGATAGTGCACCAGCCGCAAAATTACCTCCCATTCTCTTAAAGATTTCAGCAAGCCCTCGGAAGATCCGAGGAGGGTATCGATACAACCAAACCATTTACTTTTTGCCTCTTTCAACATTAGTCTCATGCGTCTCTTGCAGCCCAGCCTCTTTTGTTTTTCTCAAGTCCGATACGCAGCAACCTGCATTCATGACGTCTCATAACGTCGCTGCAGTCTGTCTGGAACATCCGCAATCTGGTCGGAGTCCACCATCTACTGGCTCTGGTCATGGAGGTAGTTCCAGACAGCATTGTACACTTCGCCGTGCTGTGGCTCATCACTGAGTCCAGCTGCGTGAACGTTCACCGGTGGTCCGGCATTGAAGATTCCAGCTCTGCGATCCAGCTCTTGCTGTGCTTGTATATCTTCTTCGTCCCACTCGTAGTGTGCTCCCATTGGCTGTCCCATAACTTCATCCAGACCGCCAATCCAGAAGTTTCCGCCTTCGTCGGCGGCGCGTTCTTTGATAGCTTCCACCGCCTCTGTACCATCCATGCCATGCACCGCTTCCAAATGGACCTGAAGATCGTAGTCGCGGTAAAAGCGGTTCTCGCAATCATCAAACAAGCAAGTAATTCTGCGACCAGTGGCGTCGTTGTAGTCGATACCAGTGAGACGGGTTGCCATCGGGACCTTTGCTTCGCGGGAGCGGGACTTCTTCGGTGCGTTGGGGTCTTTTGCTGGCTTCTTCTTCTTTCGGGTGGCCTTCATGCCGAGATGTTGCGTTTGAATGTGCTCTTCCAGGTTACCTTTGGAAGAGAAACCGCGTCCGCAGCCTTCGCCATTCCACTCCTTGATGTGATCCTTCTTACTGCTGCTCATGTCCGTCTCACCGCAAATCCATTTGTCGGCGTCCTCGTGAGCATGCCTGATGTGCATATTAAGGTTCCCTTGCCTCGTAAAGCTGGACTCACAATCGGGATAAGGACAAGGGAACTTCTTCTTGCGGTCCGCCAGGGTGAGGCCGCTATGAAAGAGTTCGATATGCGCCTCGAGTTGCTTCCAGGTGGACACAACAAGGTCACAGTGTTCGCACGTGGGAGGATGTGCTTCCTTGACGTGGACCTGCAGGGCTGTGTAAGTCGGAAAGCCGGGTGAGCTCTCGAATGGGTTGTCAGGATCAGTGGCACATTGAGTACAGTAGTGCTTG
This sequence comes from Lasiodiplodia theobromae, assembly GCF_012971845.1. NCBI lineage: Eukaryota > Fungi > Ascomycota > Dothideomycetes > Botryosphaeriales > Botryosphaeriaceae > Lasiodiplodia > Lasiodiplodia theobromae. The sequence continues at coordinate 623,066 of NW_023336563.1, read as the reverse complement.
ATTCCCCCATGAACACGTCCTTCGTGAGCCTTCAGACTTGAAGGAGAGTCGTAGGCCTGATCGCAGGGCTTGCCAGTGTCTGGATCAATGTGCGGGCATTGGTATTTCTTCTGGCCCAGGTGGGCCGAACGAATGTGCTTCTGCAAAGTAGAATGTTTGCGGAAAACCTCGCGGCAAGGAGGGTAGTCGGTGCAGTGGAATTTGCTTTCGTGGGCTTCAGTGTGTCTCTTCAACCGGGTTGCATTTGCAAACGTCTTGTCACAGCCCGGCCAATTGCAAACATGCTCTCGAACATTCTCGTGCTCATCCCTGACATGGCGATTCAGGTGCGTCTGGCGAATGAAGGTCTTGTCGCATCCATCGTATGTGCAGGAGAAGGGACGTTCGTTGTTATGCGATCGGAGGTGTTCCTCGAGGCGACATGGGCGATTGAAAGACCTTCCGCAGCCATCCACAGTGCAGTGATATTTGTTCGGTCGGAAGGGCTTCTTCTTGGGCTGGGACGGCGCCGGAGATGGCGGAGTGTCGGCGGTCGCAGCATCATCGTCTACTGTAGAAGTCCTGTCGGAGGCGGATTGCGAATAGCTCGAGGCTGCGTCAGACTCTTGTGGTGTAGGATCTGCTGGGCCTGTTAGTGACGTCTTCGGCGACACGCGCACCATCGAAATTGCTGACCTTGACGAGCCTTCTTAGACTGAGGCAGTGGGGTGCCAGAAGGCGGAGCTGCCCTCTTGCGCAGTGTCAGAGTCTCAGCCATGGCGACCGCGACGACAATTCCAGCACCTCTAGCAGTGAGAAGGGGAAGAAAGGTGTCGCGGAGGTGAGCCGTCGCCCGTTGTGCCTAGAAAAATTGGGCGGTGTGGAGCGGCAAAATTCGAAATCTTGGCGCGCTAGTGAATTCTTGACGCGGCTCCCGTCAAGTCGCGCTTTCTCTTTCACCTGTCGACGGCTGCGCGCCCCGATCTCCCAAGCTCCACCTGCCACCTCGAACGCCTCCGCGTTCTGTCGCTGCCTTTCACGAACACCCCTCTACCGGTTTCCCCGCAAGATGTCTGACTACGGCGGCGACGACGACGGTGGACTCGACAAGTAAGTGCCTGACATGTTCTTGCCGTACTCCCCGCTGCTGCGTATGTGCCGCGCTCTGTGGAATACAGGCGGCAAACGTACGCATTTTGCGCGCCCATTGTTCCTTGGGCTTTTTTATTACCTCAAGCAGTATGATTTATATTAGCAAGTACTTTGTTATTGACGTGGCCCCCTTCGACAGCGTCCAGGACGAGGTCTACGAGGACTTTGACGAACCCGAAGAGCCCGGCGCGTACTACGATGACGAAGAGGATGTCGCTGGCGGCCAGGAGGACCCGGATCAGCACAGGCGCGAAGGGGAGAACGTTGTTGTTGCTGGGGATGTTAGCGCCGCCGCGGCAGCAAAAATCAACTCGGTCCAAGAGCAAAGCAAGAAGAAGGTCCCGGATGACCAGCGCACCACGACTCCCTATATGACAAAGTACGAGAGGGCCAGAGTGCTGGGTACACGGGCTTTGCAGATCAGGTACGCCATAGGATGGACATGGCGGATTCGTGGTGGACAAGAGTGGGCTGACAAGGCTACAGCATGAACGCGCCTGTCCTTGTCGACTTGGAGGGCGAGACAGACCCGTTGCAGATCGCGCTCAAGGAACTTCGGGAAAAGAAGATTCCTCTCGTCGTGCGGAGGTACCTCCCTGATGGATTGTGAGTTTCCGGCACGTCAGAGATGGCAAGTGACAAGGGCTAATGATTCATGGCAGCTACGAGGATTGGACGTGCGAGGAGCTCCTATAGTTGCCAACAGCAACTGGGACGGGCATATGACGCGGAGTTTTCTGGGCGGCATTGAATGGTTTCTTGGAATGGCGATGGGAGTTTTACAGGATGAAAAACGCATCGCGAGCAATTGCGGGTCGATGCTGAGTAATAGCTAGACAAAATTCCATGAGTTGGCTGCAAAGGGCATTTTTCTCCACGACTCGGAATATGTTGCTGTTCGCGGCAATGCGGAGAAGTGGGCTGGGCACTAACAGACGTCACGAATCGGCGGCGCGACCCCTCCTTCGAGCTTGAATGTTGACCCCACTAACCGGAGCTCCGCTGGGCCAGCCTTCAAAACACCACGCCCGCGCTCATTCCTCGCCAATTCTCTTCATTGATACCCTCTTCCATTGCGACTGACCTGATTGGGCTCGAAACACACCACACAATGGCCTTCACCACGACTGCGACCATCGCCTCGTTTGGCGGCAAGCTTCTGAAGCTCACCCACGAGGCGAAGGCGACCAACTGCAAGATGGCGCTGAACCTCTACCTGCCCCCGCAGGCTTTCTCTGCACAGAAGATGACGCAGAAGGTCCCCGTTCTCTTCTACCTCTCCGGCCTGACGTGCACCGGCGACAACTGCTCCGAGAAGGGCTTCTTCCAGCACAAGGCCAGCGAGAAGGGCATCGCCGTCGTCTACCCCGACACCAGCCCTCGTAAGGACAACCCCGCATTTGGCTCTCGGCAATTGCCCATCGGGTGATCTCGCAACCCCAATTGACCTAGAACAACGGCTGACCGGTGCTTCCGCAATCCCTATAGGTGGCCTGGGCATTCAGGGCGAAGACGATGCCTACGATTTTGGCAGCGGTGCCGGCTTCTACGTTGACGCGACCAACGCGCCGTATGACAAGGGCTACAACATGTACACCTACATCACGAAAGAGCTGCCCGAGACGCTGTTTGCGAACTTCGAGGTTTTGGACAGCAGCCGAGTCAGCATCACCGGCCACAGCATGGGCGGTCACGGTGCTCTGACGCTGGTATGTGAATCCCAACAAGAAACGTGACCACAGCCGTCGCGAGTCTATCGGTCAGTTGACTAACAATTGCACTTGCAGTTCTTGAAGAACCCGGGCAAGTACAAGTCTTGCTCCGCCTTCGCGCCCATTTCCAACCCCATCAACTGCCCGTGGGGTCAGAAGGCCTTCAAGGGCTACTTCGGCGAGAACGAAGCCAAGTGGAAGGAGCACGACGCCTCGGAGTTGGTGAAGCAATGGAAGGGCCCGCTGGAGCTGCTGATCGACGTGGTGAGTTTAGCCACCCTCCCTTCGTTCCACTCTACCGCACATCTTATCTAACCACCTTCTCTCCTATTCAGGGTACTGGCGACAACTTCTACAAGCAGAAGCAGCTGCTTCCGGAGAACTTCATTGCCGCGGCCAAGGAGGCAGGCAACGACAAGGGCATCAACTTGCGCATGCAGCCCGACTACGACCACAGCTACTACTTCATGGCCACCTTCGCGGACGAGCACGTGGAGTGGGCCGCGAAGCACCTTTTTGCCTAGTACGTCTGCCAGACTACATTTGTCGGCTGAAGTATAGGAGCTCACGATCACAGAAGCGACGTGATAAAACAAAAATTGTGACTGTCAACATGTAGATCATCGTACGAATTCAAATATTTCAATCAAATCGACGGCACGCGTCCAACTATCCAGTGAATCTACAACTAGCAGATTAGCGTATCAAGATTCAAATCGCCCTCTCAACTTCCATTCTTGAACCTTTTGCTCCTCTCAATGGAATGTGTCGTCACCAAGCGCGGCCCAGCTAAAATTTTATGGCATCGATAACCCCCACTCCTACAATCCTGCTAACCTCAACACCAGCCCTCACGCATACCCATCCACACCTCCCGCAAACTGCACCAAAGCCTCCACCGGAAATGCCTCAGCCATGGCGCGATACCCAGCCGGATTCAGATGCAAATAATCCCCCGAATCGTATTCAGTCCTCAACCTCGTCTCATCCTCGGGATCCCTAACCGCAGCATCGAAATCCACAACCGCATCGAACACGCCACCACTATCCCGAATAAACGCATTGACGCGCTGTCTCGTCGTCTCCCTCTCCCGCCCCGAGTACGGCTGCAGCGAAGCGTCGAAATTGAACGCGCTGAACGGCGTGATGGTGGCGCCGAACAGCGGCAGCCCCGCGGCGTGCGCGCGCAGGCCGAACTGGCGGTACGCGGCGATCAGGGCGTCGCCGACGGCGCGCTGCGCGCCGGCCTCGTCGGCCGCGCTGCCGATGTCGTTGACGCCCTCGAAGACCACCGCGTACCGCACGCCCGGCTGCGCCAGCACGTCGCGATCGAAGCGGCCCAGCGCGTTCGGGCCCAGGCCGTCGGCCAGCACGCGGTTGCCGCCGGCCGCTTGGTTGGCGATGGCGATGCGGGAGAGGAGCGGGGAGGTGGAGGTGGAGGAGTTTGAGTGTTGCAGGCGGGAGAGCAGCGCGTCGGGCCAGCGGTCGTTGCCGTCGGTCGTGCTGCCGCGGCCGTCGGTGATGCTGTCGCCGACGATGGCGAGGGTGCCGGGGGGAGATGAGGTGGAAGGGGGAGACGCCACCCAGGCGTCCAGAGTGCTGATGAAGTACCAGTGCGCGACGCTGGCGGCATCTGCGGCTGCGCTCAGGTCGTCGGACGAGGTCTGGTCGCCGGACGCCAGCCACGACGTCGTGCGCGAGCCTGGGTGCGAGGTGATGGCGCCGCCCGTCTGGCCCTCGGCCAGATAGATGCTGACGCTCAAGTCGTCGCCCGGCGCGACGTCCACGTCGACGGCGTCGGACACGACCAGCGCCCCGTTCGGCACCGTGAAGTTGGGCGAACCGGAGAACGTCAGCGTCTGCAGCGTCGCGACGTCGACGGCCGGCGAGCCGGCGCCGGTGTTGTTGGGCGAGGCGGGCGTGGACAGCGCGACGGGCTTGCCGATGGTGACGGCCGTGATGGGCAGCGGCGTCAGGCCGAAGGCGTTGGACAGGCGCAGCCGGATGCGCGTCGATACGGCCGTCACCCGGATCGTCTGGCGGATCGTCGTGTTTTGGAAGACGAGGCCGCTGCTGGTGTTGAAGGGTGCGGGTGGCAGGTTCGCCGGCTCCGTTAGCTGCGGCATCGACGTCCAGGCGGCGAGCCAGCGGCCTGCTGTTTGGTTGGTGCCATCCTGCCGCCGGTTGACAGACTCGTGGAAAGTGGGCTCGTAAGGAGAGGGCGTGCTGGTGGCATGCTGCGTGAGGATCGCGATGCAGAGCAATAGCAAGCGGGAGATGGCCGGGAGTAACATCTTGTGCGACTTATCGGACGCACCAGAGCCACGAGGATTGCGATGTCACTTCAAGCAGTGGCACTCGGGGATCCACAGTATATAGCTATCTCTTGTTCCGTATTCCTGGGGTATATTTACTGGGGTAATGATGCGGCGGTCAAGCGGGTGTTGTCCGAATCGCAATCAGGCTAAATTGGCAAGCGATGATGTAGGCAGGCGGACGGCGGCGGATGTGCTAGGTAGTACATTTCGGCTGTTTCGAATCAATTACTTGTCAGGAACAGGAAATGGTGAAGTTGGGAAATTAGGAAACAAGCGAGCTTCCCCGCATTTGGAGAAGGAGTTGCGCGTCATCGCTATGGGTTTAGAATGCCCCGCCATCTGTCATAGCCCCGGATAATTAGCATTGGTGGGAGTTAGCACCGGTGGGAGATGAGTGACTGTATGTTAGGACTCATCAAGATACTCCATGGAAATGCCGGGTGATGATCTTGCGCGTGCTTTTGTGTTTGGTTAGTGTGGAAGCCCCTAAAGAAATCAGAAGAACGGCCGACAAGATGTGGACCAGCCGCTCACAAGTAATTCTAAGGAAATATGAACCATAGACATGTGCATTCGGACCAAGACTTCGACTTTAGGCATAAGAAGTCGAAAAGGAGAAATCATGGTGAGATTGAACGAAATAAAAGATGGGTATAAACACACACCAAGCAAGTATGCTGGGCTACAGGTCCTGTTCAACGACAGTGAAGAGGTAGGAGGCAAGCCCCTCCCCAACTGCGCCGTACTATCATTACCGGGAAGGTCTCCTGCCCTCCAACTCCAACACTCCAACCCCTGCATATCACCACACTCCAGGCTCTTGAATCGTGGACATGTCTAGAACTCGGTAATATGAACACGATGGTCTGATCCCAAAAATAAATGGAGGGAGGATCGCATGTGCTAAGGGCAGGCCGTAGGACGCAGTTGGGAGGAGAGGAACGCTGGCGAAGGATGGCGTGAAGGGCCAGAGTGTAGAGCGTACGCGAGCCGTGGAACTTGGGCGGGTCTAGGCATTGGTCTGCAGTTGTTCGCGGACGGAGCAAGCGAATGCGAGATTCGAGACCGTGAAGGCTGAAAGAAAAGTATGCGTTGCTGAAGCTGGCTTGTGAGCATGACTAGAAGACGACATATTGGTCGTATATTCGCAAGCGTCAGCTGCAACGCTGGGCGTTGCGGTTGGTCTGTTGGCGCGGGATGACTGCGACGCCGAGTCGCGCAATTGCCTCAAAGTGGAATGATGCGGCTTCTAGAAGGGCTTTCCGTAGGGCTGAGGCATCGCAAGCGGCGCGGGCGGCAGGCTGTGTGGCGTCGCGGATGTTGTGATGTGGACCGAGAGTGACGATGCGGCATATTTTAGTCGTGGCCGTTCTATAGAGCAGCCATTGCGGAGCCGCCGGCCATCTAGGTGGCGCATCGGAAGGCTTGCAGCGGCTAGATGCGGCCTCCAAGATTTTCGTACCAAACTTTAGAGACTGCCCAGAGTCATCCCGCCAACGAAAACAGAAGCATACACCAGCTTGCTCTCACTTCCACCCTCTCTGAACCCGTGATTCTGTCTACGCTCGAATGTTGCGAGCGTGCCGATGATTCGGCCGAAATGTTCTCCACGCTTCGCTATGGTCTGACCAAAAGCGGACCAAGCTCCTCCGCCGAGATATTGAACGCGACGGGGCGCAACTGGTCGCCGCCAAGACCGCGGGATGCTTGACCTCAGAGGACCTTTGTTCCGCCCTTGGCTGCTCCGCTTATCTCTGTAGTAGAGCGGAAAAGGTAGGTGTCAACAGCATGTAGCTGTGCGCAGGAGCGGCTGGGCAAAGGCGACATGCTGTGGCTGTTTTGCGCCGCGGCCGGTCAATGCACGGGGTTTTCTAGGATTTTTGTTACCTCAGATTTTGCAGAAACCGGCCAAAATAGCCCACTTGGCGTATGACGCCTTCTAGAGGCGAATTGCACAATCTTGCCCACGGAAAACTCTGCACGCTGCCGCCCAGTATGTATCTAGAGCACCGGCTCCGCCCTTCTACAGCCCGAGACTTGTTGTTCCAACTGCTGTTGTCCCGCTCCCGCCGGCAAACTACTGGAAGGTAGCCGCCCGCCTACCCACCCGGCTCTTTTTTCGGCCTAGTACCACCAAGGGAACCTTGAACACTATCGTTGCCCTTTTTGTCACCATGTTCTCGTTCAAGGGCAAGGGAGACATCACTCCCGTCGAGGAGCAAACTCCACCCTACGCTGAGTCCGACAAGGACAGCGAGCATGGCGGAGAGATCTACCAGACCAGTGATTCGAGAAGAACCATTGGTCTCACCAGCGCCGTCTTCCTGTAAGCATTTAGTCCCACCATTATGGTTACACCCCAGCAATTAGTCTGATCGACCCTGCAGCATCTTTAATCGTATGATCGGCACTGGTATTTTCTCCACTCCTTCCAGCATTGTGGCTCTCAGTGGAAGTGTGGGCCTGGCCCTGTTCATTTGGGTTGCCGGTATGGTTATTGCTGCCGCCGGTATGGCTGTGTACCTGGAATTCGGAACTGGCCTGCCTCGCAACGGTGGTGAGAAGAACTACCTCGAATACGTGTACACGAAGCCGAAGTTCCTTGTCACTGGTTTCTACGTAAGTCGTCCGTATTTTGGATGAAGTTAACTTACTGACTTCTCCGCGTAGACCGGCTATGTTATTCTTCTTGGCTGGGCGGGCTCCAACTCCGTCGCCTTCGGCGAGTACATCCTGAATGCTGCCAACGTCGAAGTCAACCGCTGGAACCAGCGCGGTATTGGTCTGGCCTGCATCACCACTGCCTTCCTGATCCACGGTCTGGCCCTGAAGTGGGGTCTGCGCCTGCAGAACCTGCTGGGCGTGATCAAGCTCATCATCATCTTGATCATCATCTTTTCTGGTTTTGCGGCTCTTGGTGGCCACCTCAAGATCGACAACAAGCCCGACAACTTCTCGAACGCCTTTGAGGGCACGACCGGCTCTTCGTACGGTGTCGTGACGGCGCTTTACAACGTCATCTGGTCGTACATCGGCTACAGCAACGCCAACTACGCCATGTCCGAGATGAAGAACCCCGTCCGTACCCTCAAGCGTGCCGCACCGATCGCCATCATCTCCGTTGGCATCATGTACATGCTTGTCAACATCGCCTATTTCGCCGCCGTTCCTCGCGATGAGATTGCCAACAGTGGCCGCATCCTTGCCGCCTCTTTCTTCCGCAACGTCTTCGGCCCCAAGGCCGAGCGTGCTCTCTCGGTCTTCGTCGCCCTCTCTGCTTTCGGCAACGTCATGTCCGTCATCTTCTCACAGGGTCGTATTGTTCAGGAGTTGGGTCGTGAGGGTATCCTGCCCTTCTCCAGTTTCTTCGCCAGCAACAAGCCGTTCAACGCGCCCCTGGCTGGCCTGTTCGAGCACTGGGTCGTCTCCGTCATCATCATGCTCGCGCCTCCTCCTGGTGATGCCTACAACTTCAGTAAGTTCTTTGTGATTCGTACCCATTCACACGTCTTCCTAACACTCCGGCAGTCCTCAACGTCATCTCCTACCCGCTGGCCATCGTCAACGTCTTCGTCTCGGGCGGCCTCGTGCACCTCTACCTGAACCGCGACAAGTACAACTGGCACCCGCCGATCAAGGCCACGCTGCCCGTCACCATCTTCTTCCTGCTGTCCAACATCTACCTCGTCATCGCGCCGTACATCCCGCCGGAGACGGCCGACCAGAACGTCTACAACGACCTGCCCTACTACCTGCACTGCGTTGTCGGTACCGCCATCATCATCGCCGGCGGCATTTACTGGCTGTTCTGGGCCCAGCTACTACCCAAGCTCGGCGGCTACAAGCTGCGCAAGGAGGTCTTCGTCGACGACGACGGTTGGTCGCGGAGCATCTTCGTCAAGGTCAAGGACGACGAGGAGTAAGGGAATGGGTCGATTGGTGTTTTAAAAAGTTTTTTGTCTGGTGTTTGGTGCGGTTATGGCGATGATACCCGCGGGAACGTAATGATTAGTTAGATTCAACATCTCGGGCTTGTTTATTCAAACGAGCACAACTTAATGACAAGTAATGATTCAACTGCTGAAATTGCGCTCCTTCGTGGTGTAAGCGATTGTGTATTGACTTGTCCTAATCTGGCGTCCGAGACGTGACAGTGGAGGGCTCTGCATGTTAGCGTGAAAGTAAAGCTCTCCACCACAAGCACGAAGCAGGTAGGACAGCCTGTAGAACACGCTTGAGAAAAGGTTCGTTCTTGGGACCATAGGACCAATGCGAAATTGTAGGAGTTCGTACAGGTTTTCAACAGGTCCCGTTGAAAAAATATGTCGCACTGCGACCGTCTACGATTGACTTCCACCGGGACCGATCCCAAGTGTAACCCAGACTTCAGCCGTTCATCTTACTGAAGCATAGAGGGGATTGGGGGCACGCGAGGTGTTTGTGATGCTTTTGGATGATCCAAGACCAGGATGTGCAACCCTTGCGCATGTTGAAGCAAAAAAGGAAAGAAAAAATGGGGAAGCAGAAGTTCTGCGCAAGAAGTTTCCCACAACGGGAGTCACCGAGACCACGGCGAGCGGCGAAACAGAAGCGCCGCGAGTGGTGGTCCAAGCTCCCGGCCCAAGCAAGCAAGCCTGGGCTCCGCGTCGGCGCAAGGCCAGGGCGGGCGGCGGGAGCGTAGAGTAGTGCGTTCGCTCATCAGCCCTCCGTGTCCTCTCCCCCAGAAACGCTGCTGTTTCCGCCCACGAAAGCCTACCACGCACCCCGGTCGCCAATCACCATCCGCTCTTTCTTTGCTCTCCGTTTACCTTCTTCCGCTCCTTTTGTTCCGCCCTCGTAATCGCGCTACGCAGCTCTACTTCACAATGGCAAGTTCTGTCTGTGGAAGCCCTTTCGCAAGCTTCAACAAAGTAAACGAAGGACGCGAACGCTGATGTGAGAACCTCCGCAGCTTGATCGCCTCGTCGGACTCAGCATGCTCATCGTAGCAACCGCCGTCTTCACCTACTACACCGTCTGGACCCTGTTGATGGTAAAGCGGCCCCCTCACCATCCCTCGCCCAAAACGGAACATATACTCCAACCCCACCAAGACCTCCGTATAATAGATCAAGTCATGCGAATTGGCATTAACCGTCTGCAACAGCCCTTCGTCGACGAGGACCACCCCCTGCAGTCCCTCTTCCCGCCGCGCGTCTGGGCCATCCGCATCCCCGTCATCCTCATCCTCCTCGGCAGCACCGTCGTCGGCAGCTTCCTGGCCAGCGTTATGATCCGCAGCAACAGGAAGAAGGCCCTCAAGGCGGCGCAGGCGAAGAAGTCGACATAAATGAGAGCGAACCCAAGCCACAGCGTGCGGGCGATCGCGCCCTACTACAGCACGCCACGACCCTCTCGCGATTTGCGGAATTGGCGCTGGAGAAATCAATAAGCATTACCTTTTCTGGAATCCATTGGAGATAGCTGGGTGGATTACGAGCGGTGAAAGCTTGGTGGAAAGTGAAGGAACCTGACTTGCTTTGCGGCGCGAGTTGGCGTGGATTTTTTACAGCGGATTAATCAATCAGCAAAAAGACAATTGAATGGGGTTATAAGCGACTACTCCCGGCGTATGTGACAAGGAGCTACGCCTGCCTTATTCAGGTCGACAAATAATATTATTTACGTCATGATCGCATAGCACTCCAAACACTGAGGGTGCGCGATCACAGTGATCAGCCGGCTGCCCTTGCATAAAGGCTATTTGGAAAGCTTCGGTCCATGTGGCTCTTTGTAGTCTTTCTCCCGCCACCACTGCGGTGATACGCAAACTAACGACAAAAAGCTTTCTCAGGTGCTGCAAGGCAATAGCCCGAGATCGCCACGGTCGGGGACTCCGTATTTCGTAAGCTCGATGTTGTCCTTGCAGCGTAAACTTTCCTTCAACGGCGATCCGCGTCCCTTGGCGCGACTCGAGGATAGCTTTGTTGTTGGGAAAACGCGAGAGTCGAACGAAGTGAACGCGTGTGAACTTGAAACCCAAAATAGCAAGGAGAGGCGCGAACCCCAGTAGGCAGAAACGGGCTTAGCAGAAGTTTGGATCGCAGGGCTGAGCTCCACAAATAGAGTGCCTGTTAGAGAGCAATGACATAGTGGGAGCATAACGAATGCTGGTTTGATGATCTCATCGCAGGTCCGGGTATCCAGTATTCAGCCGGACGACACCTTGATGTCCAAGGAGGTACTCATTATATCGGCATTTTATTCCACAATCCAGCACGAGACAGCGTTGTTGATTTCTATCGAAACCCCGAATTTACGTTATTTGCGTTTCTTTTCTCATTTGCTCATACTATTTTCATGACACATGAAGTCCAGATCCAAAATCTAATCCACCAGAATCTTCTTCTCCAACTCGGCGAAGTGGACGAAGAAACTCTCAAACAGGTTGATCGCATGCTCAACATCGTGAGCACCACCGGTCTCGCGAATACTGTGCATGCTCAGTTGCGGGTTACCCAGATCCAGGGTTCTAGCGCCCATCTTCGCTGCCAGCATCGGACCAATGGTGCTGCCGCAGCTGCTGTCATTCCTGACAACGAACAGCTGCAGAGGAACACCCTCGTCTGAAGTAGTGTTGACGTTGGTGGACGCCTTCTTCGCCCGGCGAGCCGACTCTTGCAGGAGGACAATGCCAGGCGAGTTCGTGGCATAGCGAGCGTTGGCGTTGATCTTGATGACTGTACCCTTGTTCATCTCAGGGCGATGGCTAGACTCGTACTTTGCGGGGTAGTTGGGGTGGACGGAGTGGGCCATGTCGGCGGAGATAAGGAAAGAGGTGGCCAGGGTCTGCTCAAACGCGGTGGCTGCGTCAACGTCCAGCCTGTCATAGGACTTCTCGCTGTTGGACTCAGACGGGGCGAGTACGGAGAGACGACGAATCACTGCAGGCAGGAGGTTAGAGTCGGCACCCTGTGCGGTCTGACTGCCGATCTCCTCGTGGTCGAAGAGGGCGATGAGACGAATAGTGTTGTCGTTGTCGAGGGCAGACGGCGAGGAGAGTGAGTGGATGAGACCCTCGACACTGCAGAACGACATCATCAGGTTGTCAAGGCGGGCAGAGAAGATGAGCTCGTTGTTCAGGCCGCCGATGACTGACTTCTGAGTATCGTACAGAACGACCTCAAAGTCTTGGATATCAACAGTCTTAACACCGGCCTCCTCGGCAATGATCTCAACGATGTACGGGTGATGTCTCTCCGAAACCGTCTTCAGAGGCTCATACTGCCCAGTCTCCTCAACCTTGTCCGTGTTTTCACCCTCCGTCTTGCCCTGGCGGTTGAGCTCCGCGGCAACGAGGCCGGCGATAGGGAATAGCTGGGTCTCCTTGTTGAAAATGAAGTCCTGCTGGCGGTCGAGGTGGATAGCAAGCGTGGGCACGCGGAGGATAGGGCGGTCCACCTTGATGAGCTTCTGCTCGAAGGTGCCGTCACTGGTCTTAACCATCACACGACCAGCGATGCTGAGATCGCGATCGAACCAGGTGTGCCACAAACCACCGCCATACGTCTCGACACCCACCTGCAGGAATCCGTCGCTCTGCTTCTTAGATACAGGCTTGATGCGAAGGCACGGCGAGTCCGTGTGGGCTCCGATCATGCCGATCGGGTTGCCGGTCTTCCATTGCTTGCCGATAGCGAAGGCGACGAGGGACGAGCCGTTGCGAGTGAGGTAGTACTTGCCGCCAGGCTTAAGCGTTGAGGACCACGAGTCCCGTTCCTGCAGATGCGAGTCAATCCCGCGTGTTGACGTGCATGAGGAATGGCATGTGTCAGACCTTGATCTGGGTAAAACCAGCCTTCTCCAACCGCTCTTTCGCAGACTTGACGGCATGGAAGGCTGGAGTAGCACATTAGCGCCGGGGTCTTCGCTCCTAGCGGTGTAGCAGGGATTCCTCACGGGTGGGCGAGGCATTCACAAAGGACAGAAAGTCGTCGGCATGCTGCAAGGTGGGGGCCATGGTTGCGACAGAGCGTGCGAAGCTGTGGGCAGAGGTGAAGATCGCGGGGATGCGCTGCGGGGAAGCTTTCAGGACGAGTGCCGCAGCGGACATAGAAGTGCGGTGCAGGTGAGGTTCGATAAGCTGGCGGCACGAGATGCAGGGGAACGTGACGTTGGATGACGAATGCGGTCAAGGGCGGCGCGGTGCGCAGCGCCGGGCGGGAGCTGTTGCAAAGCAGCGTGGGCTATCGGGCTAGTGGCCAATTAAGTCGCGTTTCACCCACGCGACCGAGAGCACAACAAAGGCGCAAAGGCGCGTCTTGGACGTGTCGACAACAACAGAGCCGGGCTTCGGAGCGACCAGAGCGTCTCCTCTCGCAGCTCCCTTCCCAGCGCCCTGCATCGTGCTGCTCACCGTCCTTACCTCCTGCCCGCCCTCTGCTCGCCCAGAAGTCGATTCGTGCCTTTGTTGCGTTTGCTGTTCTTGTTGCTGTGGTGAGGTAGCGCGCCTCAGGCAGTCCATTAGTGTGCGCGGCTCCACGGTGCGGGCGAAGATCAGCTTCCGTCAGGGCAACCCAGCCGGGCCCGCATCGACAACGAGCAACACTCCACGACGCTCCTCCGCCGACGCGACTCATCACCACCCACCACGCCCCGCCCGAAACCCGCCCCGCCGTGCAATGCGCAGCAATCGCAATCGCTGAACGTCGACCCTGGCCCCCCGCGCCCGTCTCCGACGCCGCCGCCGCCGCTTCCGTTCGCCGCCTTGCTGCTCGCCCACCAATCCACCACAAGGGGTGGCTGGTTGTCGCATTCACTCCCAAAACCGCCCACCACGGCCGCATTCTCCCCAACCTCGCGACATTCTCGCGCAGATCCGCCCGTGTCGCTGCTTAATTCGTCGCCTGTATCTCCGTGCCCCGACGCGAACGCCGTCCCGACTCGATCTGGCGGTCGACCATGAGGCACGCAGAGGCCGACCTTGGCCTCACCGAAGGCGCGGGCACTGCAAATGATGACGTCCACACGCCGACCTTAATATCGCCCCCGGAGTCCAAGACGCCCCCGACTGCGCGCAACAAGCGCAACATCACCGCACCCGGCGCAATTGGAAATGGAAAGAGCGCGGAAACTTTGGACGCCAGTGCATTGAGCAAGGCCTTGGAATCCTTCCAGGCCGGCAGACAGCGCGATCCCACGCCTGGTCTGAGCCCCAGCAGGAAGAGGCAGAGGGTCTATGGCGACAGGTCAGTAGGCTGAAGTGAGGTTGCGGGACCTTGTCCCGGGCTATCGCGCAACACCCACAGGCTTTGAGGCTTTTGCTGACTTGGGGTGGTGTAGATTTATTCCCAATCGGTCAGGCCAGGACTTTCCTGCAAGTTTTAGCTTGTTGCACGAGGATGGCTCTCCCGCAACTCCGTCGAAGTCGGCGAAAAGAACGCCTCATAACGAGCTTCACTTTCAGAAAAGTACGTGCATAGTTCTCCCTGACAAAAGTGTCAATTCTAATTGCTCTGCAGCTGAAGAAGCCAACCGGACATACTCAAGTCTCCTTCGCTCTGAGATGTTCGATGATAGTATTCCTCAAAGCATCTCCCTCAATGAGGGTACCACTTACCATGACCCCTCACGGTCAAAAACACCACCGGGACGCTCGTCATTGCCTGCTACTAGTCTCACGCCGTCAACCCCGCACAAGAACCTCTTCTCTTACATGTCCCCTCGACATGCAAGCGCCTCAGGGCATCCCACCCCGCACAAGACCCCGCACCGTCATGGGCCAAACTTGAACGCTCGGTCTGAACTTTACAGCCTTTCGCCAGTGAAGCGAAGCAGTCAAGTCATGCTCCTTAGCCCTAGGAAAACACCTAGGGCCGTCAGCAAGGTGCCGTACAAGGTGCTTGATGCGCCGGATCTTGCCGACGACTTCTACCTTAATCTTGTAGACTGGGGCAGCCAAAACATTCTTGGTGTGGGTCTTGGTCAATGCGTATATATGTGGAACTCGAGTTCTGGCCGGGTAACGAAGCTCTGTGAGCTCCCAGATGACACAGTCACCAGCGTCAACTGGATCCAGAGAGTATGATTTCTATTCATTTTTATTTTTGAGCACGGACGCTAACTATCGCAGGGTTCGCACGTCGCCATCGGCACAAACAAAGGGTTTGTCCAGATTTGGGATGCGCAAACGCAGCGTCGTCTCCGAACTATGACTGGCCACACAGCCAGGGTTGGCGCTCTTGCGTGGAACGAGCATATCCTGACATCAGGTTCGCGGGATCGTCTGATTTACCACAGAGATGTGCGCCAGCCCGACCAGTGGCTGCGGAAACTCGTCGGCCACAAGCAGGAAGTTTGCGGTCTCAAGTGGAACTCTGAAGACGGCCAGCTTGCATCCGGCGGTAACGACAACAAGCTCATGGTATGGGAGAAGCTGAACGCAGAACCCACCTTCAAGTGGGGCGAGCACGTGGCTGCTGTCAAAGCTATCTCATGGAGTCCGCATCAGCGCGGTCTTCTTGCTTCCGGTGGAGGTACCGCAGACCGTACGATCAAGTTCTGGAACACCCAGATATCACCTCACGGACCGTCATCGGCTGCCATGGCTGCCCAGGCTTACCAACACTCGAACCCCGCATCTCCCACCAACACGACTACTCCTGCGAACTTGATCAGTAGCCTCGACACAGGATCCCAGGTCTGCAACCTTGCATGGTCCCGCAACAGCAACGAAATCGTCTCGACACACGGTTACAGCCAGAACCAAATCATTGTCTGGAAGTATCCGTCCATGCAGCAAGTTGTCAGTCTCACTGGCCATACCTATCGTGTTCTGTACCTTGCCATGAGTCCCGATGGCCAAGTCATCGTCACTGGAGCAGGCGACGAAACGCTCAGGTTCTGGAATGCTTTCAAGAAAAAGGAGAGAGCCGGAGGACTTGGCATTGTTGAGGATTGGGGCGTTATCAGATGAAGAGGCGGCACAGGATCTCCATTGACCTTTACCTCCGCATTGCCAAAGAGTTGTAGCAAACTTTGGGCAATTTCACACCAGGCACCTTGACTTGGACTCACCAACAGCGGCATTTGCATGCCGACATTTTGCGGCAACACCTCGGTCAAGCGACCTACGCATGACCGTCTGGGGACTACGGTCCTCGTTTTGCTCGCAACATTTCTTGCCGGACTTCTTGGCTTCCGTGAGCCGAGTGGCATGGAGCTCTAGCGTAACACTACGGAGCGCAATCTCCTGTCAGCTGGGAATGGCAGCTGTCTTCCCACACTCGTCCACGACATCTTGCCAAAGACAAAGTCCGTAGCTCCACCACTAAAGCGACTGTACGCATACGATTTGCCTCACAATTTGCGTGGCCAAATTTTATGGCCAACTCAGCATTTGCGATGCGAATTTGTCGACGGCTGTGGTGGATCAACACATTTATCGCTTGATCCAAAATTGAAGCGGGGCTCTAGCGTTCTAGCTTATGGGGACAGGAGTTGATTGGGGGGTTGGTTTCGAAGCGGAAGATGGGAGCATGGAGCATGCGGAGTTCTGGGGTGGCGAGCACGAATTTCTTTTTGATGAGAACGAAGCTTGAACATGGCATGTATAGAAGAACTTGTGATGAATTAAGATGGCGAGCGAGGAATGGGAAGGAAGATAGCTCTGAGGTTGCTGAATATATCCCTGTGTGTTGTGGCGACTGCGTGCAAGTGAGACAGGCCCATGAGAAGCGCCGAGAAAACGAGGCAGCCACGGGCGCTGGGCTCTGGGCCCTGGTGGGTTCACTTTGTGCGGCTGAGCGACGAATGATTGGCCGGCCGGCACTGGGCAGCCGCGCTGTTCTCCCCACCACGCGCCGACTCATACCATGCCTTCACGATCCCTGAGTCGAGCAACGATCTGCGCCCGTTTCCTTTGCCTTCCCGCCAGCCCAAAAGCTCTTTTATAAGAGCTACCAACGACCGCCCACCACGGCAAACCACACATCCCGCTCCTCCGCTTCCCGCTCATCAACCGCGCCTCCCTCACCGTTGGCCATCGCCGAGCAGCTTACTACCGCAGGCGCAATCCTCTTTAACCCCAAGTACACCCGACGCCCGCCGCCCACCCGCCTCCGGCCCACTCACGTCGGCACCCTCGCCGTCAACAACCGCACCGACTCCACCATCAGCGTCCGCAACCTCGGTGACGGACAAAGCCTGCCCACCATGGACAAGAGACACCCTAGCTCGTTCCAGCAGCTGGAGAAGTTGGGTGAGGGTACCTATGCAACGGTAAGACGCCCCGCATCCATGCGCTCCAGCGCCGTCGCTGATCGCCCCTCAGGTCTTCAAAGGTCGCAACCGCCAGACGGGCGAATTCGTCGCGCTGAAAGAGATCCACCTCGACTCCGAAGAAGGCACTCCATCGACGGCCATCCGCGAAATTTCGCTCATGAAGGAGCTCAAGCATGAG
This sequence comes from Lasiodiplodia theobromae, assembly GCF_012971845.1. Classification (NCBI taxonomy): domain Eukaryota; kingdom Fungi; phylum Ascomycota; class Dothideomycetes; order Botryosphaeriales; family Botryosphaeriaceae; genus Lasiodiplodia; species Lasiodiplodia theobromae. The sequence continues at coordinate 605,466 of NW_023336563.1, read as the reverse complement.
AACATCGTGTCGCTGCACGATGTCATCCACACCGAGAACAAGCTCATGCTCGTGTTTGAGTACATGGACAGGGACCTGAAGAAGTACATGGACTCGCGCGGCGACAGAGGCCAGCTGGATCCCGTGACCATCAAGTCGTTCATGTACCAGCTGCTGCGCGGCGTCGCTTTTTGCCACGAGAACCGCGTCTTGCACCGTGATCTCAAGCCCCAGAACTTGCTCACCAACAACAAGGGCCAGCTGAAGCTCGCCGATTTCGGTCTTGCCCGCGCCTTCGGAATCCCCGTCAACACCTTCTCCAACGAGGTCGTCACGCTGTGGTACCGCGCGCCCGACGTTCTGCTCGGCAGCCGCACCTACAACACCAGTATCGACATCTGGTCCGCAGGCTGCATCATGGCCGAGATGTACACCGGCCGCCCGCTCTTCCCCGGCACCACCAACGAGGACCAGCTGCAGCGCATCTTCCGCCTGATGGGCACGCCCTCGGAGCGCTCGTGGCCCGGCATCAGCCAGTTCCCGGAATACAAGCCCAACTTCCACGTCTACGCGACGCAGGATCTCCGCCTCATCCTCCCGCAGATCGACTCGCTCGGCCTCAGCCTTCTGAGCAGCATGCTGCAGCTGCGCCCGGAGATGCGCATCAGCGCGACGCAGGCGCTGCAGCACCCGTGGTTCAACGACATCGCTCAGGCGCACCAGCAGCAGCAGCTGAACGCCCAGCAGATCGCGGCGCAACAGCAGGCGCAGCAGGCGCAGATGGGCGGCGGTTATTCGATGGCGCAAGGTGCTTACTAGACTTGAGTTTCCCATTACTTGAGATCACGAGCATCATGACCAGCCATTTGGATAACCTCTTTCCCATTCCGCTGCCCTGCCACCTGTCCCCGTCCGCGTTCTGCTAATTGACCGAGGGGCATAGGTGCAACCAGTCTCCCCAATCTTCGTCAGTCACATCCGCGACAACTGCCTCTGGTGTTCGGCGAGAGGCCGCTCAGCACTTCCTCGCTGCCTTTCGAGTTCCGGTCGAACAGTCGTGGCCGCCACAGCCTCGCGCACGTGTGGAATGCCGAACAGTCGTATTTCTCCAACACCACTCCCATCGATCCGGCGCTGCTGGTTTCTTCGCATGCAACCCCCCGCGGTCTTCCTCTGTCTGACGTCACGGATACTTCCCACGTGGCCACGCCGAGACCGCTGGGCCGACGGCTCGTCCGCTCGGTGGACATTCCGCCTCCTACGCGAGCCGCATCTACGCCTCAACAGAACACGTTTGCGCACATGGACCCGAATGACCCGGATTATCCGTTTTCGGTAGTTCCGCCGCCGAAGTAGACAAGTGGTGGTTGGGGACTGGAAAGACCTGCAGGCGGCGCGCGTTCATCTTTTTCCCTCGGTCTTGAGTTGAGTTTTAATGAGATTCTTTTCTTTTTTTTTGGTGGGAGGGCACGTTGATTTTTTTTTTAATTCCTCAGTAAAAGTAGAGAGCGGCGTTATTTTGTTGTATCGCTCTGGCTAAGCGAGGCGTAGGGGGGTTTAGTCTGGATATGAGATAGGAACCTGACGAGGCTTGAGAATCGCATACATTTCGTGACGAGGTTTTGAGAAGTTTTTGGCCCTTGGGTCTCTTCTTCGCGTGCTTTTGTTTTGTGTGGGTGAGCTTGATCGGCCACGGAATTTCGCTGGCTTTCACGTTTTCTGGTTGAGTGCATTCGACCAGAAGCTCGCTCGGTGAGTGTGACAAGCGCTCTCGATCTACAAAGGGGTTTTGTGGCGGAAAACTAGCGTGAATGTGTTTTTTCTTGTTGAGTGTAGTTGAGGCTATCGTCTGGGCGTAAATGTCGGATTGACAATCATACATCCCACGTCCGGACGATGGTTTCTACGGCATGCACATGTTGTCCTTGGTAAACATACATTCACATCCAGACAACAGCTTTAGGTACCCATGACACGAATTTGACATTTTCGTCCGGATGACCGTTTCAACTACCCTCATATGTTAATTGATGAGGCATAATAGCCCCCTGTTCTGGGGCCTGTGATTCTTCAGCAGCAATGCCCCTCTAGACTGAGATGTGAATCTTCAAGCTAGTGAAACCCATCATCATTACGTGATGGTGATCTTCTGCATAATTCACTTATTGAAGGACATCAGCTTCATGCTAACTCACGGTAGTTTACTATATTCCACCCGCTGGCTGATAATGTACATGCGAAGCTGACATCGAAACAGACAGAAGGACCAGAGCGCAAGTAACATTTTGATTTCCTTGAGTTCCCGCGACAAGACGAGCTCATTGTCCCAACCTGGACTTTTCGGAGGCGGGATCCCATTTTAATTTTAAAGCCACGCTTCGCACTAAGGGAGAAGCCGCCGGAGACGTCTGTCACGAGCCAGCTGGCGTCAGCTGCACCAAGGTGACGAGCGTCGGGTCAGCTGGCCGGCGCTCTGAGGTGGTCCGGTGCGCTTGCGCGGAGGCAGCAGAGTGACACACTGTGGCACATGCTCGGACCTCTGAGTTCTTTGGGTATATTTACTGCCTGCGTCTTCCGGCTCTTTGGAGTTGACGGAAAACATCCTCTAGGGCATCCTCTGAGACCTGACATCATACCACAACTACTCTGGGTGCTCTTTCGGGGGCTCCTCATGACTGCCTGTCGCCAGTGGGCTCGGTGAGCTGATCTCAATGGTATAGCAACAATGGCTTGATGCTGGAGCGCATCATTATCTTTTGATGCTAAGCTTCATGGTTGAGGAACGATTTTGGGAAGGAAAATGCTGTGGTGTCGAAACAAGGTGATCGACCGGGAAAGGATGGCAACATAGCTCTTGCCCAAGGCAGAAGTAAAGAAATTCGACGTGGTTTTTCTTCATTGCTGATAATCAGCTTGAAATGGTTGCTTGGTGTGCAGAAAGGCAGCCGAGTGGGTTTTTAAGGTTGCGAGCTTCCCGTCCTACGCACCGTGCTTATGACCACAGCCCCGCCAGCTGACATACTTCAAAATTGTTGGCTAAACTAGTCTGCTGGCCCCGTAGCTTTGACTCTCGTCTTACGCCCTTCGACTCCTTATATTATCCGTATCTTCTTTGAAGGAAGGCTTCACTAAACAATCCTGCTCCACAGTACGCCACGCGAAATCCACAAGCAGTTGGGGAGGATAATCAGGAAGACTGCCCTTTTCCGTTTCCGCGGCGCATCAAGCTAGAAACGCAGATCCCCTCAAATCTTCAACACCGCATATCTAACAAATACGTAAACATCACTTATATATGAATCATATCATCATCTTCTTCATCGGTGATTTGCATCAGCATCACCAAGAATTGCTCAATACTTCAATATATCTCTTGTTGGAGACTTGAAACTTCTTAGTGAAGCAACATTTCTGTTTTCGAAAATGCATTATAGTAGGGCAACATCGCCATCTAGAATACTCCCAGTGATGTTCTCCCCTCCTGATGGCCCGGATATGGTGGGTAAACGGGGTCCTGGGATTCCCGGAAATTGATCCCCAAATCAGCCCGATGACTGTGTAGAAGGTCCTTCACCACTTCTGGTATCGGTAGGCCCGACGCCGACAGCGAGATCAAGTTCCCAGTGGTTTTTGCCAAGAGTGCCCGGAAAGAGTCTCAAGTAGAGCGCCGTCATTGGCAAATGGAAAGAACAAAAAAGCCGTGTATGCGATAAAGATGATCCCGGAAATGAGGGCCCAGGGGGAGAATTTGCGAATAAAATGCCTGATTCCTGTCGTGGACACTGCTAAAAATTCTCAATATGAGCAACAAGTCCAATGAAAGTGAGCAAATCACTTACATGGCTTATAGTCCGAGTCTAGGGAATGTTTGGACATATCAATGATGAATGGATTGTTGGACATGTAAGATGATGCTTCCACGGGAATTCTAGAGGGATTCGAGGTCAGAACATGGTCGTTAGCACTCATGGTGGCGGTTTGCGTGAAAGGTATGGGTAGTCGTGGCCGGTAGTATATATTCAATGCCTACTTGGGTACCGTTCCCACCTTTTCCTCCAGCCGACCCACGGTACGCAGTTGAACCAAGCGTCGGGACGTGAGTGTAGCCTTTACCATGCAAGATTTTGCAGATATATCCAGACCATGGAGTCGACGCCCCATAGAAGTAAGGTGCTATAATTTTTTCCCGTCGATTTTCGGAGAGACTGAAGCGGGATACGGTCATGGACTATACAGCAAATGCATGCATGCTACAGATGTATGCAGATATCGTCACCTTCGAAGCTCCTCTTGCACCTCGCATCCTGTCCGTGACTTCATGCGTGCGACAAGGCCACGTTTTCCTGAAGGTGCACCGGAATGTCGGTTTTAAGGCAGTGCAGCTCAACCATTGGTGCGGCTCAAGCACGATGACTGGTCCCAGAAGACCCTGCAAAAGTAAAAATTGACGCAGAACTGGATTTTCGAGCGGACATCGTCCCAACTCCTGTAAATGGTTGAGCTCATGTCCAGACGCATCGGCATCATGGATCAACGGTGCTATCGTCAACGTATCACACACGGATCGAAAGCGCACAACTCAGGTGCATGGTATTGGTAATCGAGTGAGTAACCAGACCCAAAATAAGCAGCGCTGTAGACGGTATCAGCTCCCAATCGGAGCAATGAGTGCGGGAATAATCTTGCAAATCCTGCAACGCTTCACAGACTTCGCGTCAGACCGGAGCATCAGAAGAGGCTGGCGGGTCGAGGTGCAGCAGCCTCAGCTTAAAAAGTGGGCGATGTCGCGTGCTGCACGGGCATTGCACTGCCTCGTGTCTCCCGCTTCCGCATGCCTGCAGGATAGATTGACTTCTTCTCCGAAGGGGAAATAGGACGCAAGTGTCGCGTGTTGAGATGTAAAGTACATACGTGCCGCTACGCTCTGCATGCACCGGCTCTCCTCCTTTCGTATCCATTTGCCTGGTTTCAAACTATCCGCACACACTATACGAACGTTGCTAAATATTAAACCCCGAGGAGGGTACGTATATTCGGACTTACGAGCGAATCACCAAAACGACACATCAGACAAGGGCGTCACATTCGGCGGCAAACAGTGTGGAGCGAGTACTGCATCAGGAATCTCTAGAGAAGGAACTGTATCGATGTCAACATTCCTCCTCTATTGCAAGTTCAAACAGATTGGGGAAAAGACGAGAAAAATCAACCGGTATTTATTCAGCAACAACAACTCTCACCACCTGGACCATCCATCAGTGCCTTTTCTACGACGAGGATGATGCTTTGGCTGCTCGTATGCGGAGTAAGAGCGGTGGGGTTGTAAGCGTTCGGGTTTGGTCTACAAGGTTGGTTTGCCTTCCCCTGCAGCAGCGGTAAAAGTGCGTACATTCCGAGAAAGCGATAATTGAAAGCGAACGGGAGGGCCGGGGAAGGCGGCGCTATCATCGGGTGCTGATCGTGATGGGAATATCGTCGGGCGTTTTGAAGAGCGAGGGGCTAACCGGAGAAAAGAATTCAACGCGGGTGAGTGGGTGATCCGAGTCGGTGGAGCTTGAATACGTGGGGCCAGAGTTGAGTGGGGAGAAGGCGCCGGGCGGAAGCGGCAGCTAGAAGACTGTGCAGGTGGCGGGAGAGGTACGGGTAGATGAGCAGAATTGATCTGTCTCCACTCGCTCACTGCACCGTTAGCGAGCAACGGGAATGTTTGCCACCGTGAACATCCAAACACCCTGTCGCCAGGCCACTTGATAAAAAAAAGGTTATCCAAGTGCATTGTTGGCTGGTATTTTGGGATAGCGCGTATACGAGCATCGGTGGTGGCTATGCTGACCACGCGGTTCCGAGTGAAGCCCCCTTTTGTTATCGCACGGAATGCTTTGAGAGAAGACTTCGGGTGTGGATTACGAGAGTCAAGATGCAGCGAGAATGGCTTGAGGGAAGGATTGGCAGTGAAGGAGGGTGGGTGGTGATTGCTAAGTGGAGCGGAGCCGCTCAATGGTTATTGTACGTATGCGTAGCTGATATTCCGGTTGAATGTGGACAATGTTTATGTTTTAGTGGACTTTCCTAAACAGGGCGAGGGGTGGATTCTGTGAGACCACATGCTCAGGACGGCGAATGGGTATGAGATGTTCATGAGATAGACATGCCAAGGACAATGAGACATTGGTGGAGAGATAGGCCAACAAGCCTACCGCAACGGCACAAAGTCTGTTGTACGAAGTAGCGTGACGGTGATCTCATAGTTCAAGATTCGACGAAACAAAACTGTAACCTTGGGATGCGTCTAGAATGGGGCCTGATTAGCCGCGAGTCGTGCAGTTAATTTGGGAAGCCGGGTTGAATGCAGCTGGACCCCGGGCGCTTTAATGTATAGATGCATAACCTCAAGGTTAGCAGAGAGCCAATGGGGCACGAATAGGTGGGGAATAGGTGGCTTGGCCCGTGATATTAGATGGCATTCTTCTCACAAAGCCTGGATGTTGGTGGTGGCTAGGGATGTTTCTGGACGCCTCAGCCGGGACAGCCGGTTTGAAACATGTTGATGGCTTGCATGGAGCTACCTGGTCACTTGCGTAGCTCAACGCATGTCGCACCCGCAACGGTACTGATCTCAGCTAGGTAGTTGGAGTCCATTAGAGTCACGATTCGAGCGATTGACGAGAGGTTTCTCATGCAAGTGGTATCGATAGACTTGGTCCTCCCACACTGAATCGGTAATCCGTCGTCGGCTGTTGGCTTCTCGATGAATGGCTGAAACTCGATGCACCTTGCCGCATGCGGCACGGACGCCAGCGGTTTTCTGCCATTCTTCCAAGTCCCGCACGCGACAGCGGCAGATGGGGCGCAGGTGCCGGGATATTTTTTTGGGCCAACAGGCGCAGTCAGCAGGAGTCAACACCAAAGATCGTGGAGCACGCAGGCAGCATGCAGCTCGGATTCGAGGGGGCGGGAGTGTCGGTGTGATTTCAGCGGTGGTTGCGCATTGGGAAACGCTGCTGTGCAACTGAGTTTCGCGCCGCCGACTGACTCAAGCCGCCGTTGGGCGCGGGGCGCTAAATTTGGGCGGCGCTTCTCCTTCGAGGTGCGTCGTTGCAACTTTATTGTGACAGTGTTGCACAACAGCTCGGGGGAGACAGGCGAGCCTGGAATGACGGTGGTAGGGAACCGTTGGCTGACAGCTGGCTGCTGGGGAGGTCAGCGGTGAGCGCGCTTAGAGCAGTATCGAGGCCGGAGTCGAGGGCGGCCTTCGGTCATGGAGAATTCGAGGGCGGTCTCGTGAGACGGAAAGTTGAAGCTGACGGGCCGTGTTTCCTGGGAAAATCGGGGAGTCCCAAGGCGGACTGGAACAAGTCCCGGCCTCGGCAAGGCGGCAAGGCGGCAGCGCGGCTGGATTGGGGATGTGTGCGAGACTGGGGTCGGTCGTGGAGGCGGGGACCGGCTGAATTGCGCCTGCCTCTCTCCACCTCCGCCCTCGCCGCTTCCTCAGCGAACGACCCGCCGCGCCGGCTCAATTCCTCTCGCTCCGTGCCTCAATCCCTCGTTTTCCGTGCAACCTGGAGCCAACCACCGCTCGCCTGACTGTGCTGCGCATTGCCTATTGCGCCGTCGCTACGGCGGGGTTTTGACTCGACACGAACCATCTTCGCCATTCGCAGCACACGGGCCGGCATTGCGCAAGCAGCCGGCGCATTGATTGAGCAGAAACGCTCGCGAAACCCGGGACCTGGGCCGGGTGATCCAAGCCATGTCCCTACACGAGCCTCCGTGTCCATCTCCGCAAGCCCGGAGCACCCCTGTCGCCCTAGGCAAGATGCGCCGCATGCGCCGCCAGCTTCCCTCCGCCATCAGGTCACACATGCAAATGGGATCGCGAGCAGGGTCTGCGGGAAGGCGCCTCTAGCTGCCGCCTAGACCTCAACTCTATGCAGCTGACGCTCCAATATTATATCTGCCCCGGCCCACCGCCAACGCCCGCGCGCACCACCACCTGCTGTCTGATCTTGATAGCATTCCTTTCTTTTTCGAGTCCATGTCAACTTATTGCTCGACTTCCCAAACGCTTCTGCTGCCAACATAACCCAACACCATGGCTCACCCTCGGGATTCGGCGCAGGACTACGGCTGGGGAACTGCTGTGTCACAGGAGGCCTACTGCTGGCACGACAAAGAGGATGAGCTGCAAACCGTTGCCGTCGCCAATGTCGCCTTCGCCTCTGCCGAAGCCCAGGCGAAAGTCTTTCCGTGGACGAAGCGCATGTTCCTCGTATGATCCCAGACACGATATCTATCTTTGGGTGACCTTCTCACCATCCGCGCAGCTCTACCTCTGTCTCCTCATTGCGACGGTCAACAGTGTGATCAACGGCTACGATGGCACCCTCATGTCCTCCATCAACTCGTACCCCCAGTATCGCGAATACTTTGGTTTCGATCCCGTCAACGGTACGCCAACTACCAGTCTAGCATATGCCATCTACCAGATCGGCAACCTCGTAGGGAGCTTCGCCGCCGGGCCCGCCGCCGACTGGCGCGGCCGCAGATGGGGCATGTTTTTCGGAGCCGCAATCATAGTCCTGGGAACATGCGTGCAAGCAACATCGACCAGCTTGGGTGCCTTCATGGGCGGCCGTTTTACCCTTGGCTTCGGAGTCTCCATTTGCGCCACAGCCGGCCCCGCTTACGCCAGTGAGATGGCACACCCAGCCTACAGAGGCATACTAACCGGCCTGTTCAACACGTTTTGGTACGTGGGTGCTATTCCCGGCACTTTCGTCCCGTATGCTACCAGTATGTTGGACGGCACCCGCGCTTGGCGCATCCCCACGTGGTTGCAGTTGATCTTTGCCGGAATCGTCCTCCTCGGCGCACCCTGGCTACCCGAGACTCCTCGGTGGTTGATCGCCAATGACAGGCACGAGGAGGCTTTGAACGTCATGGTACGTAGTGCATAGTTCGTGCATCAGAGCAGAGAGACTGACATTGGCGCAGGCCAAGTATCATGGAGAGGGAAACAGAGACTCTGCAATTGTCCAACTCGAGTACAAGGAGATGGTCGAGGACATTTCCATTACCGGTGCTGACAAGCGTTGGTGGGACTACCGCGAGCTCTTCAACACCCGCGAAACCCGCTACCGCACCTTCATCGTTGTTACCTTTGCCTTCTTTAGTCAAGTTCGTGCCCTTTTCCCAAGCATTCCCCCACCTAGCTGACTGATCCGTGTTCCAGTGGGTTGGCAACGGTCCCATTTCCTACTACTATCCCGCCGTCCTCCAAGGGGCCGGCATAACCAACAACCACACGCGGCTGCTCCTCAACGGCTTCCAGACCCTCGTTTCACTCACAGGCGCCCTGATCGGCGCTGCCTTCACCGACAAATGGGGCCGGCGCAAGCAACTCATGACCTCGACCTTCGTCATCGCCCTCATCTTCGTCGCCGTCACCGCCCTCAACGCGACCAATATCCTCACCGATCCAGAGACCGGCCTCCCCGTCACTGACGACAGCGGCACGCCCATTGCCATCTCCCAAGCGCGATCCAGGGGCGTCATTGCCGTGGTGTTCATTTTCGGCTTCGTGTACTCGGCAGGCTTCACGCCGCTGCAGGCACTGTACCCGGTCGAGTGTCTGCGGTATGAGAGCAGGGCGAAGGGAATGGCCACGTACAATTTCTTCGTCAATGTGGCTAACTTCTACAACGTGAGTTGCGCCTGCCTTACCACGCCGTCCTTTGTCCTTCCTTGATAGAAACTGACACATGACAGACCTTCGTCACTGGCATCGCCTTCACGCACCTCGCTTGGAAGTACTACTTCCTCTTCATCGCATGGGACAGCCTGCAGCTCATCATCATTTACTTCACCTACGTCGAGACCAAGCGCCGCACCCTTGAAGAACTTAGCGAAATCTTCAAATCCGCTCGTCCCGTCAAGACGAGTTTGGGGACCACGGTCGTCGTGGTCAGGGAGGGAAGGGGGGTGGAGGTCGTGGAAGAAGATGATCGGATGGCTGCAAAGGAGAATAAGGAGGTCAGGTGGAGTTGGGAGTAGACTCACCATCATGAGAGAAGAGGTGAGAGTGGTGTGAGGTAAGGACTACGTTCCCTCGACGTTTCTTTTGTTCTTTTTTTTTTTTGCAGATGATTTCTGTTGCTCTTTTGATACCTACGCTTTTAGGCATCGCTGGACGAAGGTTAGTGCGGAATGGCGTTTTTGATGGCTCACAGGCGTTCTCTTCTGGCTGGCACGGAATACCCCCTAAAGAACTCTACACCATATCTTCATCATTTGTTGTTTTGTTATACCATTTCGGTTTGAGATTGGGAGTTTTGGGCTTTGGCGTCTTCTCCGGAAAAGATTTGGGGTTTGGGGTTTCAAACGAAAACATGCACGATGGACGACGAGCTCCACGGCTGCCGGCATCTACTGGAGGGGAATCACGATGACGATGAATTATTTTACTTACGACGCAAATACTCTATACCCCCGGGGATCTCGGATGGTTGGATACCCCCATATCAAGGAAATAGGAAACAGGGTAGGAGGGAGGTTAATATCTTTAGTTTATGCGCATGTAGGGAGAGGAGGAGATGAAGTAGAGGTACGAATGAGAGATATCGCTCGACTTGTAATCTGTGCTGGTAAAAGTACTGTGCAAGTAGACCATTCCCACACGCGGCCACCAGTTTTCCACCGCTCGTCCTCTCTGTTGAGCGGGTTGAACTACCAATCCTCCATCTAGAGCACCCGGCATCCCAGTCTTTTGCCGAAGAGCCGTGCTGCATCAGCGCGTATGTGTCATTTCAGCCTGCGGCAAAAAAAAAAAAAGCGAACCACGAGCTGAACTTCTCTCTATCTCTGCACTGCCCTGATCTCCGGTCGTACGAACAGACACTTCCAGACCTGCGCCATTTCTTTTTTCCTTATTCATCTGTCGCCCCCAGGGAAATCCTGTAAAGACTTAGATTGCGTAATGTACTACCTACCTACTGCGCCCAACTGCTGCAGCTGCCCGTTGGAAACGTGGCGCTGCGTCCCTGCTGATTATTACCCCAATTCCTTGGAAATAGAGGCTTCGAGCTGCATACTGCATGGATGGGTAATGTAAAATGTAGGGATCCGGCCGGCCGAGAGCCCTGCATTGCGGCGCGCGGGCGGCTACTGCGCGGGCGCGGCACGCAGCCGTGTGTGTGTGTATGCGTGTGTACTGTAATGTATGTATGCGTTGGTATGGTGTGTGCGGTTCGGTCCATGGTACTGTACCCTCGACGTGCATATTTGTTGGACTTGGGATTGCTGACACCCGGTATGCAATGCGACACACCAACAATCCTTCCATTCCCAAAGGATAAACCGGCTAGGTGTAATTGATAAGAGAGATAGGGTGTGTGTGAGACGTCAGTTGGTTACGCAGGAAGTAACAGAGGGCAGGCAGGCAAAATAAGGTGAGACCTCTGCTGTCTTGATTCAGCCTGGTTCGTACTCGGTACCAGGACTGCTTGCGCGACGTTAGGATGACTTCTGCCTAGGGTGTTACGCGTTCTCAGTGGGAATGCTTTGGCGGAGTTAGCGGGTGGCGACGCGAGAATGATGGGGATGGCGGCGTTGGTTGCTGGGTAAGTTGGCCGTGGCTAGCGTTTATTTTTTTTTTATTCCCACCCTGATACTAGAGTGGCGGGAGAGCGGCCACTGAGTCCGAGGGTCAGGGTTTTCAGGTGGCGTAACAGTATGCTTGTTTTCTCTTGGAGCATGTGCTTGTCCGACTGGACGAACCCGGTGACACCTTGCAGCACTAGACGGGAGATGGACAGGTACTCTGACGATCTGGAAACAAAATTTTTTCTCTCTTCCCACCGGGTTGGGAACGATGGTCTAAGGAAACCCCTCACCCACCTTCTCGGTCAGGATACGCTACTGCGTGGCCAAACCTGACTGACAAATGCTCTAGCTGACGTGGGATTCTGAAGCGTTTCTTGGATGCTCTTATGCGCTCAATTTCCGCATTCGGCATGGTGCTGCGAGACGGTTGTGCTCCGACATTCCATCTTGGGTAAAGCGCTTTGCTTCTAACGGTTAGTCTGAACACTTCGGCTTTGTGCTTACTATCAATTACTCCTCGAGACATCCATCCTGCCGTGATCGCCACGGAACCAAGGAGAAGGGAGTGCAACGGGTCACTAAGCAGCGCGAGAGAAAAACAATAGTGAAGTTGGATGGTTATTATGAATTCGACGATGGTATAACAATCGTAAACAGCCTAGTCTAAAGTGCCTGTTGGGGGGTGTCGACAGTCTGTCCGTAATCCTACACCAGACTGAATAGCCAATAGAACCTGAGAGAAAAGGAAACGATGCAGTGTTGCAAGGGAATGTTCAACAAGAAAGGCTCGTTGACGAAAAAAAAAAGAAGAGAATCAAAAAACACGCTCAGCAATCATTTCAACCCATTACTATTCGCCACGCCCACCCAGCCATACTCCTTATCCTCAGTCTTCCAATAATCCTTGCCGTCAGGGAACTCGCCCTCGGCGCGCTTCTGCTGAAACAGCTCCTCAACGAGCTGTTTCCGCCTGTCCATGCCCTCGCGCACCGTCAGGCTGAACTCGAACGGCACGGGTTTCGCGATGAGCAAATGCGTGTAGTCGAGCGTCGGATCAACCTTCTTCGCCGCCTTCTTACCAGCCTCGACAGCAGCCGCGGCCGCGGCCGCCGTCTTCTGCTCCTGCTCCCACTGCTCGTGCGCCTCGGCGTCGGCGGTGCGGATGGGCCACGCGCCGGGCGCCTTGGTGTCGGTCGGGCTGGTGAGGATGGGGTGGGTTTCGGGGGCGGCCGCCGCAGCGGCGTACTCGGTCGAGGTGTTGACGATGGAGGCGTCGCCGGGCTTGACGGGCAGGGCGCCGCCGGAAGGCGAGCCGATGACGCTGTCGTTGCGGTCGCGCTCGATGCCGGTGCTGAGCTCCTCGGACGAGATGCTGGCCTTTTCGTTGAGGTACGCGCTGCCGATGGGGGACGAGGGGGTGGGTTCGTTGGTGGCGCCGTTCTTCTTGATGTCGAAGAGCCAGGCCAGCGCGCCGAGGCCAATGAGAAGATCCTCGTCGGCGACCTGCTGGCCCTGGCAGAGGCGGCGGCCGTAGCCGAACTGGGTGATGTTGATGATGCTTGGGTGCTCCGTCAGCGGCTCGCGGTAGACGGGCGACTCGGGGTCCAGCCAGCGCATGGGGTTGAAGGTGTCCGGGTCCGGGAAGAGCTCGGGGTCGCGGGCGATGCCCCTGTTTTGGGTGGTTAGCTGGTTGTTTTTTTGGGGGGAATTTGAGGACTGGGGCTGCCAGAAAACTTACCACTCGAGAGGGTGCATGACGCTGCCGGCGGGGATGTGGTAGCCCTTGTACTCGTCGTCCTGAATCAGGAAGTGCGGGATGCCAGTGGGGACCGGGGGGCGCCAGCGCATGACCTCGCGGATGAAGGCGCGCAGAACAGGCAGGTTGGGACGGTCCTCGGCACGCGGCAGACGGTCGCCACACACGCGGTCCAGTTCTTCGTGTAGGATGGGCAGATACTGCGGGTAGTGGCACATGGCGAGGCAGAAGGTCTGCATGGGAGCGGCGATGGTGAGGGCACCGGCGATGCCGTGCATACCTACGCAGAAAGCACCCTCGAGTTCGTAAGAGAAATCCCACTTGTTCCAGGTTCCGAGGAGGATCTTCATCCAGCTGGGGGCGGCGCGCTTCTCGGCGACGTCTTTCTTGACCTGGTTCTGCATGATTTCAAACCACCTGCGCTCGGTCCGCTGTCTCTTGCGCTCCCATGCCTTGACAGGGGAGATCCAGTCGGGCAAGCTCATGAGGAAGGGAAGCTTGTTGGCGAGGTGGCCGGTGGGAGAGACGGAGATCAGCAGTTCGCGAGCACGCTGCTTAAGCTCATCGCTGGCCTCAGCGTGGCCCCATGCCAGTCTACACGTAACGCGTGAGATGAAAGACTCGAGGGCGTGGTTGTACTTGTGCGGCTCGTCGATGAGCTCCTTCAGCAGGCGGATCGACTCAAGCTCGGGGTAGTGGTAGAAGGTGTTCTGCTTTGCTTCACGCATGATATATGTCGCAACCTTGCGCTGACGAGACCAGTGCGCTGTGGGACGTTAGCCAGTGCCCTATTGGAGAGAAGTGAATACCTACGGTTCTTGCTCATCAGCGGAAGGTATTCGGCGCTTGTGCGGTTGTCATGGAGAAGCGCGGGAATGTGAGGGCGATCGGAGTAGATGGCGGCCTTCTTTGAGAGAAGGTCGCGGGCAATCTCGTCGGTGGAAATCCAGACATGATTGCTGCCAGCCAGATTCACGTTGTAAATCGGGCCGTACTCCTTTGACCACTCGTAAAACTTGATATAACTGTTCTGCTCGGGGACGTCGGGGACGGAGCCGAGGACGGGGTAGCCTGTATCCCTTGTCAGCTATATGATTTTGTCAGTTAAAAGGGTGGCACCAACCTTTGGGACCGGGAAGGGGCTTCAAGCCCTTGGGTATCTTTTGTTTCGCAGGGAAAAAGACAGCTTTAATTAATGCAACCAGAGCGACAACGCCAATAGCAGCAGCCAGGGTGAGGAGAGCCATGCTGAAAGGGAAGGGTAGGCGTTCCGCCCAGAAGATGGTACAAAGTAAAGGCCAGTAAGGGCAGGGTCGGGGGTGTAACTAGGCGGCACAAGAAAGATGGAAGCGTAATGGATTATATGTCGATGGAGGCAAGCGGCATGTGACGCGCATGAATAAATATGGGAGCCGCTTGGGTGGTTCGGACATTCGGGAGACCCCAAGAGCTTGGGAGGATGCGGGCGCGCTCTTCTGACCAGTTCGGGGGCATGGCATGGATTTGTCTCGTCAAAGTCTCACCTTTTTCGGGGAAGCGCTACGGCCAGCAAGGCATACAGAGTGAACAGGGCCCAGCATGACTTCAGCTTAGAGCAGGCCCTCCGCCCCACGACCCGAAGTCCGGGCTCGTCGGTGACAGGCGGAGACTATCTCTGCTGAGTGAGAGGATCTGCAGGTGGAGCAGGGGTGCGCGCGCAAGACGGCGATCTGATGGTGGGACAACACAGACAGTTGTTTCACAGTCAGCGCTTGGAGCCGTCGCATGCCGCGATATGTGCAATTGGATTTGAAGTGCCGACATGCTAGTTTAGCGCTGGCAGACATGTGTCGAAGGCTGGCTGATGGTGTTGACGGCGAGGGCGCAACGAGGCGTACGAGGCGGCCGCCAATACTTGGCTCCTAGTTGGCGCCTCAGCCGTGGGAAAATTCATGGCAGGAGCGACACTGCGGTCGACGGCCGGCCCGCTAGCGAGTGGCGCTAGGCCCCCGTCGGACTAGCGTAGTGTGGAGAGCCGACAGTCCAACTCCGGCTGCCAACCTCACTCCATCCACCGCGACCCTCCCGCCGCTCGCCTCTCTCTCAACCAATCTTCGGCCGACGCCTCCCCGTTATTTCAGATTGGCTTTGAAGTTTGCTGCACCTATTCATAGCCACATTCGCTCTTTCGTCATCGCCGCCCCGAGAACTCGACACCCCCAGCTCGCCCTGCGAATTTCCACATGGCTCACTTGTCCCTGAATCCCTCGTGGCTTCATGCTATGGAACAGTGAAGCAACAACACTCTAATTCTCCTTTCCAACCGATCCACTCTCGTGCCTGCTGATCGCCACACGATCGGAGATGGGAACACCGCTCTACTGCATGAAGATCCTGCATCGCGACGTCCGACGATACACTTCGGCCGAGCTTGTTCGCTCCGTGGTAAATTTCGTGCTTCCTCTCATTGTGTTGGTGCGCGGGACCTAACCGAGCCCAACCTTCGCTACCAAACGGGAGCGTACATCTGCCCGTCCGCCACTCAACCCTCTCACACCCGCCCACTAGGTCCCCAAGGGGAAAAAAACCGCCCGCCCTATCGCTTAGCTTCCTGCGCAAAAACGTCACGCCACCGACTCGAAGCTTTGTGTCCAGTCCGGTACTCTAGCCGGCAAGGCTGAAATCAAGCCTCGAGCGATTAGGGCTTCCCGCCATTCCGCCATCTAGCAGGTGTGGCTGGTTGGGTGGCCAACGTCCGGATACACGTATCAAGGCCAAGGCTATCATCCTACGGGTCCCCTCAGTTTGAGTCAACCACTCATGCTTGCCTAACGAACCAGTCAAGTATATGCCTCCTGCCAACCGTCTGGCATAGACGACCGTCCATGCCACTTGTGATTTCTCGAGCCCAGACCCCTTGACAACCTTACAGTCGCTGGGTTAAAAGTGCAACCGGGGAGAGCCGACCCAGTCATGTCTTTGACTCTGAGACGGGGGGCCTCCTTGCATCAGATCCGCGCAAGAATAGACTGGGCCCGCTTTTTTAGCTCGACCGTGGTCCGCCTGGTGCCTAACGGGGGAATACCGACCGCCAGGTTCTTCCAGTCGATACAATCTGACCACGTGGGGCTGCTCCGAGAGTTGTCTCGTGAGATTCACGCCAGTTGTCAGGCACGTCAGCTTCTAGATCCGATACGCGTTTTATCTTGTCTGGAGGTTAGGTGAGAGCTCAACTCAGGATTCTGTTGCTTGCAAATGTCACTGCTCACTAGGCGCTGCATTCTACCTTTTGGTACTCGTTCTCCGCAACTACGCAATAGCGCAAATACGCAATTGCAGCCGGAGTATGCCGCTGGGCTCTAGAAGCGCCAGCGGATCGACGACGGAACCTAAATCTGCAAGGAATCCGCAAAAAGCTTGGCCGATCCTGAGCATGCCCCCGTCAATTCTCATTGTGATGCTTGGCGCCAACTCTCCGCGGTCGCGGGAAATGATAAAGCCCAGCATTGGCACAGTCGCGCGCTCAATAAGTTTCTCCCGCTTTCTTGGTCGCTCTCGCTGCCCCGCAAACTTCCCTCTCGGCATCTGGTCTCGATTCACGCACCCTTCGTACGACGTGCATGCCAGCGGAAAATCACTTGATTGGAGGCCGGAAAACTCAAGAAAGCCTCAAATGATCCCTCGTACCAGCGTTCAGGCTCTCCTATCGTTGGGCGGCTCGGAAGCGGTCGGTTGATCGATAGCCTGCGCACCGAAAGAAAGGGATATTTCCACTACTACCGTTATCATGATGACCCGGGCGCCTACTACTGCAATGCAAGATGTGCGAAACCGAAAAAACCTGCATAGCCTCCGACAAGTCTAGAGCCCCCGGATTGCCCGGCCGCTTTCCTTTTTTTTTCCACCCCCTCGATCCAGGAAAGTCACGGGCTCGGCTATACCGACCCGTCCGTCAGCATTTGCCAAAGATAAACCCCGAGCGGCAATCGCTGACGCATTTTCTATTTTGGCCCCCGTGTCTCACTCTATTTGGCGATCGTCAGGGCATCGCTGACTAAAAGCCCACGGTGGTGATTACATCACAATCTCGTGAGAGTGAGCATAGCCACGCCGCACCGCGCCGTGGTCGTCGTCGGTCCCAACCCTCTGGTTCCCATCTTCCAAAGGGTCGTAATAAGGTTGTGCTTTAGAGTTATCCCGTCCATCTTTTCTTTCGTTTTCGGCTTTTTCGTAATGCGGGGGCCGGGTGTTGCACGCGAGTATGTTACCTACCCTGTTGGGAATTCCCCGATGCGCACGCGCGTGGGCATGCGGATGTGACGGCTTCTACCGCCTTCTTATCCCCCCATCTCTTCCCCCCCCCCCCCCCCCCTCTCCAAGCCCACGCTGATCCTGGCGGAACAGCTGTCTGGGTTGAGTTGCACGGACTCGTCGGCACTCTGCGCTTGAGACTTCAGCTTTGCCCGGATCCGCCCTTCTTCAGTCTCTGTACGATGACATTCCTGGGTCAGCCGAAAGTTGCGGTCTCTTGTATACCGTTGACGCAGCGCGGGCTCAACATCATGGACCTGCCTCTGATATCCAACTTCGTCCAGAGCTCCATAGACGCTGCAATGGCCGAATACGTCGCACCCAAGTCCCTCACGCTCGACTTGAAGGACATGCTTATGGGCGACGACTTCAAAAAGGACACAGCTGCTCGTGGAGTCATTGTGGTCCGGATCATCCGCGCTTTTGACTTCAAGGAAGGCGACGCTGGGTTCCTGTGGAAGAAAGGTTCGACTGACGGCTATGTCTCGGTGGGCTGGGCCAAGTTCAGCAAGCCATTGTGGTCAACGAGGATCATCCAGTCGGAAATGGAGCCAGCTTGGGACGAAACGGCCTACGTGCTTGTGACCGCGGATGAGTTGAACGTTGAAGAACGCCTGCGTGTCCAGCTGTGGGACTCTGACCGCACGACCGCCGACGATGACCTGGGAAGGATCGAACTGGACATCAAGCAGCTAATGCGGTCGTCTGAAAGTCGTGGCAAGATGATGGACAGAGTAGACGGCTTCAAAGCTCTCACTGCTGGCGAAACCATGCCGGGGCGCTTGGAGTGGAGTGTTGGATACTTTCCAAAAGTCCGTGTGCTCGACTCGCAGCTGGCCCAGCAGGAGGCAGACCCTGAGATCCGTTCTGTGGACCAGTTGAAGAAGATTGTTGATGAGGAAAGCGAACGGAAACTTCGCGAATCGAAGAAGGACGAGTCCACTGAACTCAAGCAACAGAAGGCGCAGGACTTCAAGGTACGTCGCTGCTGGTGCCCCCCGGCGCCCGGTAGTCCTCACGCTAACAGCAGCTTCAGGAGAGGCAAGACCAACTGCTCATATCTTCACCTCCAACGCAAGAATACCCGAGCGGAATCCTCTCGATCACCATCCATCAGATCACAGGACTCGAACTCGAGCCCATCAATAAGAACAAAGCTAGCAAACACGAGGCAGATAGCGACGAAGAGCAAGAGGGGGATGACCTACCGAGTTCGTACTGCACCATCATCATCAATCATGGGAAGGTCTTTCGGACGAGGACGAAGCCCAAAAACTCACAGCCCTTTTTCAACGCCGGCTGTGAGCGCTTCATCCGTGACTGGAGAAATACCGACATCCACATTTCAGTGCGGGACTCCCGAGTCCACGAAGATGACGCACTCCTCGGGATGGTGTATTTGCCGCTGAGTAGGGTCTTGGCGAATCGATCCCAGGTCAATGCCTTCTTCCCGTTGTCCGGCGGCGTTGGGTACGGGCGCGTTCGTATTTCCATGGTCTTCCGCTCAGTCTATCTGCAAGCGCCACCCAGTATGCTTGGCTGGGACTACGGTACGCTGGAAGTCGTGCCGAGGACGGAATCGACAAACCTTCCCCCGGATTTCAAGAATCTACGCTTGAAGGTCAGGACGAACCTTGGGCGAGGCAAAATGTACTATTCCACCTCAAGTACCGGTGAAACCCAACCGCAACGCCCCGGTGGTGTGTGGACGAGCAGGCGCACCAAGCCACTCAAGCTCGCGGTTCGCAAGCGCTATGCCAGCCCCGTCATTGTTGAATTCAAGAAGCCGAAGTCTGTGCTGGATGGTCTGCAGGCTTACGGCGTCTTTTGGCTCAAGGGAATACCGGACAATGAGGAGCAAACCATTACTGTCCCCATCTGGAAAGGTGGTGACATGAAGCATGCGTTAACGTGCTGCGCAGACGAGATACGAGGGGCCACAAAGGTCGGTACAGTGGCCCTTCGCGTCACGTTCTGGAGTGGTTTGTCCGGCTATCATGTCCCACTAGCTTCCAAAGACCCCAACATTGCGCAGGTCATGGAGGTGTTGGACACGGCACATGACAACGACGAGATGGATTTTGACATTGGCGATGGTGGAAGCTCAAGCAGCAGCAGTTCTTCAAGCAGCGACGACAGCGACGACGAAAGCGGCTACGGCAAGGCCGTAGATGGTGATGTCACGCCCACAACCTCTGCGAGTCGATGCAGTGGTGAGAGCGCAGGTAGCAGCAGATCAGATAGCCTCAGCAAGAACGGGAAGAGGGGGCTGGCGGCATCGGTCAAGGAGTATAAGAAAAATAGGAAGCACCTACACCGAAAGAATCGCGGCTTGATGCAGTGGAAAGGTCCAAGGACACTGCAATGGATGAAGCACAAGGTTGAGCATGGAGAAAAGAGGGTCGAGACTTTGTTCAAGCACCAGGAGCGCGAACCTGGAATCGAGACTGAGGTCTAAACACCGGGGCTTCAGCACAGCAAATCCTCTACGCATAATACGATGGATGTATCATGATTAGAACAGCCACTAGCATGTATTAATTCTTCTTAGCGGCCCCTCGTTGGCGCAGCCCTTGGGAGAAAACATTCTCAACTATCTCTTTCGTGGGCGCTGTCCTCCGGCACGTCCTCCGATACCTGACTAAATCTGTATCGTAGCTTATCTATTGGCTAAAGAGCTGATTATGCTCTACTAAGATCAATATTGGGCAAGCACTAGACCTAAAGAAAATGTAGAAGGACGTGCCGGAGGACCGCGCCCACGAAAGAGATAAAAGTAGTGAACTTTGATAAACGCGCTCTAGCATTTATATTAGCATATTTATGCTTTTACTATAAGCAAACTCCTATATTCTTAAGTAATTATTCGTAACAGCTAATCGTAACCAAGCGGGGGGTGGTGGTAATTGCGTAGGTGATGGTAATTTAGTATTCATAAACTTGCTTTTTACGATAGTAGTACCTTTAATAACTCTTAAGATTTCTGTTATTTAGGAGTGAAGAGCCAAGAGAGATATCTTCTTTTTTTCTGTCGGGGTGTAAGTTAAATTCTCGAGATGGGGAAATCAAGTCTGGAGGAACCGTCTCTTTTTACCGACATACTTTAGCATTACCAGAGCTATTGTCACAAGACGCGCACGTGTTATCAAGCTGGACCACTACCAACCTCGTTCTAAAGTCACCTTGTGCTGGGAGAAGCCTAATGAGCATGTTTCTCCATGGCTGTTGTATTTGCGTACGAATGGTAATGTAAGATAGCTTTTGTGCCTTCTATGCGCCTTCAATGCAACCTCCACGCGAACCACGCAGTATAACCCCTTTTCATATCCTCAACTTCCATCTTCATGATAAACCCCAATTTATTTAGCCCTGCGGACTTTCCTCTTCCTGGTCTCCGCATTGGCATTGATTGCCGTAGCGCTCTTCAGAGCGTCGTTGGCCCCCTTTGCGTCGGCGTCACCATTCGATGCACCATTCTCGTCAATTTCAATCTCCAAGTCCTCGGCGGCAGCGTCTACGGCAACATCTGAAGAAGACTTCCCAAAGAGACGGCCGACAGATTTCTTGTAGAACCAAACGGGGAGACGCACAACGGCGGTGTCGAGGAAAGTGGGCTTCGGAATCTCGTCGACCTACACAAGGCAATTAGCATGGGTCGCGGCGCAGGGCCAGCGAAGCAAACTTACGTCGAGCAAAAATTCGTGAACATCGCCATCCTCAGTCTCTTCCTCCAGGAAGACATTGCCAGCACTGTCCACGATGAGAATTTTACCGTTTTCGGCTTGGACACGCTTCTTCGGACCTCGCGGCCCGCCACTGGTAAGCTCGGCCTCGACGGGGGTGCTGACGCCAGAATTACGAGCCTTCTTGGCGGCTTTGGCGTTCTTGGGGCCCTTCCCTTCCTTGCGGGCTTCCTTTTCCTGCATGCGCTTCTGGCGGCGGTTCAACGTGACGGGCTGGCCATTCTCATCCACGTACTGCTGTTCCTGCGGCGCAGGCTGCTCGACGGGCGTGGAAGTGCCACTGTCTCCACCGAGACCTCCGGGAATGCCCTGGATTCCCAGCTCGTCGCCCCAGGCAGCACGCCTCGCGTGCCGGATGTAGCGGTCGACGAAGTCGCGCTGGCGCTTCCAGCCGAGGTACAGGGCGCCGTAGTGAGCGGCGCCTCCCATCATGACGAAAAGACCCACGAGGACGGAGCCGAGGCCCGGACGGTAGCGCGAGTAGTAGTAGCCGGTCCCGCGCCAGGCAGGGAAGCCATTCTTCAGGAAGTGGTCGTAGCGCTCCCGCTCGGGGCCACGCAGGATGTTGGCGACGACACCGAGACGGGCGAAGCGTGCGGACGCCTCCTTGTCGAATTGGCGCAGCTCCTTGGCCGACGGCTGCTTGCGCACCGTCACGCCGGCCTTCTTCTTGTCTTTCTTGGTGGGCTTCGCGTAGGTCGAGAGGTAGGCCTGGCGGGCCTTGTCGGGATGGATCTGGCGGGACTTCTTGCGATACGCCTTGTTGATCTCGTCCTGCGACGCGGCAGGGGCGACGCCGATGAAGGAGTAGAAGGTGGCATCGGGGCCCTCGCTGGCGACGACCTCGTCGCGGAGGCGGAAGATCTCGTGGTCTGGAAAGGTCAATTGCAAGTGAGGGGCGGGGCGGGCTTGTGCACAATGCACGCACCTTCCTTGGACCAGGCGGCCACGGACGAAACGAAGACGCACAGCAGCAATGCTGCCAGCGCGGCGAGCCTCATGGCGACGGGTCAGACGGGGCGGGCTGGGGGATGCGGGAGCGGCGAGTGCGGTGGAGCCAGAGCTGAGGATATGCAGGCGCGATCGAGCGTTAACGTGTACCAATCAGCGGCGCACAGCTGCCCGGGGCGCGACGGCGGCAGAGGGTGGGCGAGGATAAAAGCCCGCGGGGCGCGCAGGATAACGCTCTGCAGAGTCCTCTCTCTACGTGTTAACTGGCGGCGTCCGTGCTGCCGCAGCGTAGCCTTCGGCCGGTTGATCTTCAGGGGGCTCGCCGCCGTGCGTGTGGCTGAGCGAGGCGCAGGCGGGCAATCGCACACGTCTCCCTTCCGCCAACGAGTCCGCGCTGCCCTCAACACCTTCACCACCACGATCCGCCTCGCCTCCACGCGCCGCCGCCCTCTGGCCCCGTTCAGGTACGTCGCGCCCGGCAATCGCCAGAAACAACGTCGAGCTCACACAGGCCCTTTGCAGCACCTCCGACGCCCATCCGCCACAATGGCCCGCATCAACATCCCCATCGACGCCCTCACGTCGCGCCTGCAGCTCGGCTCGCGCTTCGAGGGCATGCGCAACACGTCGCTGTCCTCGCGCTTCGCCAACCTGCGCCCCGTCAGCGAGTTCTTTGACATCAAGCGCCTGAGCAAGCCCCAGAACTTCGGCGAGGTCCAGTCGCGCATGAACTACAACCTGGCCTACTTCAGCTCCAACTACCTCGTGCTGTTCGTCATGCTGGCCTTCTACTCGCTGCTCACCAACCTGACGCTGCTGTTCGTCATCCTGCTCGTCATCGGCGGCATGTACGGCATCGGCAAGCTGCAGGGCGCGGACCTGGACGTCGGCTTCGCCCGCGCCACCTCCAGCCAGCTCTACACGGGCCTTTTCTGCGTCGCCGTCCCGCTGGGCCTGTGGGCCTCGCCCATCTACACGGCGCTGTGGCTCATCGGCGCCTCGGCCGTGACCATTCTCGGCCACGCGTCGTTCATGGACAAGCCCATTGAGTCAGCTTTTTCCGAGGAGGCGGTCTAGGTGGTCGGCCGCGAACTCCATACGCTAGTGTGCCCCCTTGGGGAAGACCACCAGGGGCAGGGGGACCCCGCATGGGGAGGAATGGGATACCGTATGGAGCCAGGTTGCAGGAGCTGGGTGACAGCGATGAAGACGAGTTTTCGGCCGGCGGTTTACGTGGCCAAGGGGGCGTGTTTCTCGATCCGATGGTGCAGAAGGGGGGACCAGGAAGAGCCGCTTCCAGTGATGCATTGTACTACGACGGCATTGATCCAAGATGGAATGCAAGGGGAGGAATTGATTACGATAATGCAGTTTATAGGCCGGCCTTTGAAGACGACTACTATGGTGTCCGCCTTAATCCAGACGAGGAAGAGCTCCTCGTCCAACGCGCTCTCGACCGCATACGCATCGCCCGCTCGCGCGGCCAACCCAACGTCAACCTCTCGCACGAGGAGCTCGAGGCGCTTGCGCGTCCGCACATCCAGCAATCTCCCAAGCCGCCGGACCTCGCTTCCGCACGGCCCTCCTCCAAGGGCCGCCCAAGCAGCAGCAGCAACAACAACAGCAGCACCCGCTCGAAGAAGTCCAGCTCGAGGCCTTCGCTCTTCTCCTCCTCGCCACGCTCGTCGCGACCCCGCTCGGGAAAGTCGGACAGCAATCGTCGCAACAGCTCCGCTCATGAGTCTGAAGCCTCGTCTGCTGCACCACCAGGCTTGCGCATTCCCGGTGCGGGTGCCGCTCCACTGGGCTATGCGTCCCATCCGACTCCTCACCCCGGTTCTCGCAGTGCTAGCGGAGCCTACCATGCCACCGCCATCGGGCGGGAATGGGCAGACCCTTTCTACGATCCTGCCACTCGCGACTACGCAAGACCCAGCAGCCGGGACTCGATCGGACTCACTCCCGCCGAGGAAGCAGAGTACCTCGCCCGTCGCGCCAACCGCTCGCGCTCAGGCTCGAGTGCGCCAGGCTATCCGCCGCCGCCGCCGTATCCGACCTATGGGTTTGAGCGCGAGCGCGGGAGGCCATCCGACGCTGATCCTTTCATGTACCAGACGGGCGGCCCTCCGCCCGGGCTGTACGCGCGCAGCAGCGCATCTTCAAGCCCAAGCAGCCAGCGTCGCGCCGTGTTTGGCTCTTCTGTTGCCTTGCCGCCAGCCGGAGAAGGTGTCGCGTACACCGCGGTTCCGCGCCGCGTACCCGTCCCCCCGGGAGCCGTCTCTGCGGCAAGCAGCTCACGCTTGAACGATCTCGCGGGGCTGGGTCACGCCAGCATCTCCGATCCTACTCTGGGTTACAAAGCCCGAGGCGGCCAGCGAAACAGGCCCCTCGAAGTCGAAGTCGAATATGACCCACCGAGTGCAAGTGGAAGCAGCGGAGAGAGCGACGGTGTCCACCAAGGCGTCAGGATCCATGACGCGAACCTTGGGCCTCGAATAGGCGTGGGGGGCCGAGCCAAGGAACTCGAGCGTGAAGCAAATGCAACTGGTCGGAGTGGCAGCGGGAGCGGCAACGGCAGCGGAAGAAAGCGAAAAGGAAAAAGAAGATGACTCTCCCCTTCAACATCCAAGTGTTTTATTTCCAACTCATAATGTCCCCTCCTTTTGCAACACTATTGGCAAGCGGTGGAAGGCGCAAAGGTCAGCTTTCTGGACGATCGGATCGGTTTCATGGCTTTATTGGGCACACGAATTTCCTTTCAGATGTTTGCGTGACATTGTATAGACTGAATGCCATTAATCTACAGGCACTGGGCCGCCGGCTTGTACTGCGAACCTCCAAATGAAGGTCACCGGACATGTATCTGAGATTAGAAATCGTGACCGATTTGGGATCACTTGCTCCCTGTTCTTCCTCTCGGAATACATCACACGAAGAGCCGCTCCTACTTAGAGATGATGCTTCTTACGAACCCGCAGAGCCATGGGTTTCCACGGCCTGTGGCAGACGAATTGCAACAGGTCAGCTGAGGAGTGAGCGTAATTGGTCAAATATGTGTTTTTGTTCGTCCTGCGCTGCTTGAAACGGAATGCAAGTGCATATCGAACTATTTACAAGACATTCCATTGAATAAAATGAAGCGCCCTCTCTTCGTAGCCATAGCATTCCTCAGCACCGTTTGACATTATCGAATGTACATACGTGTTGCATCGATGCTGCAGAGGTATGAAATGTAGGCTTACCGGCATGTTTGAGTGCGGTTTATGAATGCAAACGAGTGCCCACCAATGATTGCGGCAAGTGACACGATTTTTATGCAATCTCGAAAATCAATGGAACTCCTATGGCTGCTAGAAAGCCATGGAGCATGGAGTGCACTGGCCTAGCTTTAGTAGTTCTATTTCCTATAAATTTGTGTCCGACTTAATACGAGCCTACAAGGTAATCTAGGGCGACCTTTAGTTGCTATACGTCTATCTCTCTTACTTGGGGTAACCAGGTTGAGTAATACCCCAGATTTACACCCCTTTTACCAGTATCAACCATAAATAATATAATAATTTTCTTCTAGGAACTATATCTTAATGCATCGAGGTAGATTTCTCTTGAAGCCCATCTTGTGCGTCGGGAGCGCCCCCGGGTTACCATGAAAAACGAAATAGAATATGACATATTCTTGGGGCATCAGAATGGATAATGGCGCTTGAGATGCAAGCATTAATTGCAGAAGTAGTCCCTAAATCATCGATAGACAAACCACAAATTATCCCGCTTCCAAGCACTACCCTCCGAAATCCCTTATAGTTTTCCACGCCTGACAAGCGTAGACGCCAAAATAAAATTCACCGCTCACTCACCCCCGGTGTCAAAACCAGCGGCACCATTCCCGCTGTAGTAGTATCAGCAGCAACACCGCCATCTCCACCGCCACTGTTATCACGCCGATGATGACCCGGGCCAACTGCCCCCATTTCCTCATCCTCATCCACCGGATATGGTGGTCGGCCAATCACTCTGGCATCCACAGCCCTCGCCCTCGGATCTGGGATCATTGGATTCGCGTGCCCCTGCGACGATGGCGACACCGCGGCGAAAGCGTTGCTGATGACTGGCTGGTGGGGATGCGTGGCGGTCGTGGGGGTGGCCGCCGTGTGTGTGATGGAAGGGATGTTGTCGTTGCCGTTGTGGTCCGCGAGATTGCTGGCGAAGGGAGCCGAGGCGGTGGGTTGTAGCGGAGAAACGGGTGGTGAGTGATGGAGTTGATGCTGGTGGGCTGGTACAGGCGCCGGTTGGAACCGATTGAACCCTCCTCCTCCTCCTCCTGCTGCTGCGGCGGCGACAGAGGTGCTTTCAAGAGGAAGTGACTCCGTTTTGGGGGCGGGAAGTGTGCCGCGTAGGAACCCTGCATGGGGTTGCGTGCCAGCTCGGTGGTGGTGATAGAAATATCCGAACATCTTGAGGGTCAGGAGGAACAGGAGGCTATGCAGCCGTTTGGCGGAAAGCCTAAGTGTCAGCCTTCTAGTCACAGAGATGTACACCCGAGAAAAACGTGGCAAGGACACTCACAGCTCGATGACGGCGAACACACAGGCTGCAACGCCGCACCTCCATGCTCTGGCGATATGCGGTGCTCCCGGGGCCCACGGGATCCTCTCAACCTTTCTGTAATAGCTAAAGATGCGAAGATAGCTCGCAAGCGCCGTCAGTGAAGCAAGCCAGAGCAGCGTTCCGATGTAATTGGTAATCAATGTAACCAGTGGGTGAATTGCCGCCGTCGGAAGTGGAATTGTGATAGGAAAGGTCGGGAAGATGGTGAGTGCTGCAGTGATGATTGTAAGGATCAGAGCGGGGCGGATCTGGAGCGGGTGAGCAAGGCTTCAGAGCATTGGGCACGGGTGGGTTCCTCATACTTGGCTTCCGCTGTGGGCACTCAGCGCGTATGATGTGAGCGCTAGGATCAATATGGCGAAGAAAAGTTGTGCAGAAGGCAGTGCAGAGAACCATCGTGGTATGGCGACGGCGCCCTGCTTCGTGCCGAAGAGGCGTGGCATCGGTGCCTGTTGTTGAGCGAACGATGGACTATTCTCAGGCCTTTGGAGGGAATTCGCTTGCGCCGAGTGGTGTTGGAGAGAGTAGTGATGCGGTGCGCGGAGATGTCAAGTCTACACTTGATGATAATCGAGCCTTTGTTGGCCACGAGCATCCAATGGACACAAAGAAGGGACGCTCGCGTCGACTTGGCCCACGAACGCGTCGTTTCAGCAACCAATCTTGGGAACGGACGTAGAACAAAGGATTGTGAGTTGCACCGCTTGGCGTCTACCGCTTGCCGAATCCAGACTTTACGCAACAGGCCTGTCTTTCCGCCGTCTATCCCCGCCGGACCGCTGAGTTGATTGATTCAATTTCACAACTAATCCGTTAATCTCGCCCCAGGACTAATATAGGTATCGAACAAGGTGGATAGCCAGGCATGGAAAAAGGAAAAAGAAATGCAGCTGGGAGAAAAGCACGCAAATAAAATCAACAGGGAAAAAGACCATGATATCCAACCGTGCAACGTCCATCTTCTCAGAAACCTCCCTGACTCTTGCGGTCAGCACTATTCTGTTATACATCTGTCATACGATGCCAAAAAATGAAGCCTGGCAGCGAGCAAGCTGCAGTGAGACCAAGACCTCAGAAGCCATGCCTGGAACGCGTGCAAACCCAACTTTTTCTTTTTGCGTCGGAGTAAAAATTAGACGGAAAAGTGTAGACGGCGGGGATATTGGTAAAGGCCAGATTTAACGCTCGTAGAAACGGATCAAACGCCCCCTCCCATTTCCATTCGTCGCATTCCCAACACCACGCCATGTAGCCCCGCCCCTATGTTTCGAGAAGTCGCTATCGTGTACGGGACTTCTTTTGACAGCAGTCTTGTGACGCCAAGTGCCGATCCCCGTCGGACAGATGGAAAAACTCCTCCCGGCGCCAGAGTGATAGTACAACAGTTGATGGAAGTTCGTGATTAACATGAAGAGAGGTTCCTTCGGCCGCCTCTACGAGCGGCTCGGCTGTTGTTGCTGTAATTGAGCGCGTAGCTGCGCGACTTCTTCTTGCAGGGCGGCTATGCGCGCATTCGCCTCCTCGTGCCCGCGCAACATGCGTGTTTCGACATCTCGTATGTATGCGAACAGATCCGATTCTCGACCGCCAAAGTACTCGCGCATGCTCCCGCCGCTGCTGGGCCCGTGGCTCGATAAACTCCCCGGATTGGACGCCGTGCCGGGTGCCGAGACTTGCTGGTGGAGCATGCTCGTCCCGGGCCCGCCTTGGGCATTCTGCTTCTGGGCCTGCCCCGACGGCATCTTGTTCATCGACATTCTCATGTCGGCGTTCAATCCCGGCAGAGAAGGGAGGTGCGGCGCGTGGGAGTTGCCGACGGGTGGAGGCAAGCTCATTGGAGAGGAGCCGCGACCGGCGCCCCGTTGATACTGTTGATGCGCCTGTTGCGACATGCTGGGCGATCGGGCCCCCGGCACACTTGTTCCCTCTAGGATGCCCTGGTGACGCTGCGCCTCCATCTGGCCCGGGGATATGGGCTTCGGCGATTCCGTCATGCTACCTTGCGCGAAAACCGACGGAGGGGGCTGCTGGCCCGGGTAGTGCATCGACGAAAGGCTGGACCCCCCGGTCTTTGGGCTTGGGTGGCCGGACTGGTCCCTGGAGGTTGCAGAAGCGCCAGATCCCGGGGGATACATCGAATGAACACTGTTGCCCATAGCACGGCCAGCAATCGGAGGGTATGTGCTCGAATGTTGATGATAAGATGCCTGCGAGCCCTGACGACCCTTGCCGCTCGGCTCACTGACTCGACGGCCCTGAGGGCCATCTTCATCCATCTTATCCTCCGAGCCATCCCCATGGTACAGAACGCCGTCCATATCATCTCCTCTGTGCTCGTTCCCATCTTCGTCAATGCCAAAGCTGGAACGCCTGCCGGCACAGCCGCCTTGGCCCTTGTTGTGCCTCGCCAAGGCGTCGCCACGCGCAAACTTCCGGCCGCACTTGGGGCACGTGTGCGGCCTCTCACCAGTGTGGAGCTTGGTGTGGCGCTTTAGGTCGTGCAACCGGCGGAAACGCGCCTGGCATGTTGGGCATTCGTATGGTTTCTCCTGGCTGTGGGTGAGAAGATGGCTTTTAAGGTTGTGGTGACGGGTAAAGTCCGTGGCGCAGTAGGGGCACTTGTGGCGTTTTGCGCTCGGCGATCTCGGGCTATTGTTCTGGCTGTAGCCGGCCATGGGCATGCTGAGCACCCTGGTCGGCTGTCGGAGATCGTGGTCCGCAGGCGCGGGGACCGGGAAGGTCTGAGATCGATTGTTGGCAAATCCACCGTCGCCAGGCTGGGGTCCCGAGGTCGCGGGGGCGGCCGAGCTGGCCGGGCCGTCGGCGGCCGACATGGCTGCAGGACCAAGCTGCCCCGCCGGTGCCGTGTCGGTGGCACTAGCCGTGGCGGTTGGTGCGGTTGTGCTGTCCACAGATCCAAAGCTAGATACACTTACTGGACTTGTTTGCATATTTTCACCCGTCACCGACTCGGGGATTTGGATGTTCTTTGCCGCCTTCGCAATGGGTTCGGCAAGCGTGGTGGCGGCGGCGGGCGCGTCGCGCATTTTGCTCAGCTGGTTCGCGCCGAGAAGGCTGTTCAACGCGTTCACCGCGGGGTTGGGCGAGACCTGACGGGACATCTCTCGCGCTCGCTGCTCGTCCTGGTGCCGACGCGCATCCGCCATGGCAGCCGCACCGGTGAGCGGCTGGGGGGAGTAGGCGGGAGTGAGCTTGAAGGCAGGCGAGCGGGGAGTGTGGGCGGTGGTGGGCGAGGGCAGGCTCGGGTCGAGGGTGATCTGCGGCGTCTGCGCGTGGTGGCCCTTGAGGGCGCCAATCGGCTGCTGGACGGGAGATACGGAGGTTGGCGTATCTGGAGCTTGCGGCGCGGGAGGGAAGGGTCCTGTGTGCGTCGACGAGGGCGGGAAGGGTCCTGTAGAGGCCATAGGACAGGCGTGACGGGGCGGCGCGGGAGCGGGTTACAGAGCGCGGGGGCGCTCGGCGAAGGGTGATGCTGGAGCTGGCATGGCGGTTAGCGGGTGCTCGAAGGCGATGGGCGCGGGCCGGCGTGGCGGAGGAGGTGTTGAGGGCGGTGCGGTGCGCGGGAGAGACAGCGTTACGTTACGTACCGAAACTCGCGGCGGCGCGCAAGGGTCCAAGCGGAGCGATGACGATGCTGCGCAGAACAATTGTGGTCCGAAAACTGCTCCCCAGAAAGCCGTCAAGCGGTGCGCATGTCGACGCCTGCATCCGTCCACGGAGTCGCAAGATCGGAAGCGCACGGCGATGCGGGCTGGGGGACGGGCGCGGTGCTGGCAACGCTGGGCGGCTCAGTCGACTCGGCAGCGGCGCTGATCGCAGAGGAGCAATTGAACGCCTGGTGGCTCGCGCGCAAGCGAGGCTCGAGTCGCGCGCCGCAGGAGGCAGCAACAGACGGCGGGAGGGCTGCGCTGCGAGGTGAGGAGAGTCAGCTGCGAGGTGCCGGGCAGCGGTAGCAGAGACATGCGCTGCTGCGGCTGCGGCTGCCACAAGGCTTTCGGGGGGCGGCCAGGCCAAGCTCGGACGCGGGCAGAGGGCAAGCGGGTGGGCGGGTGGGTCGGCGGGCGGCGAGAGGGCTGGGATGGCTTCAGCTGCGAGGCTTTGGGGAGGCGGTGGTGTTTGGAGGGCAGCGGTCGAGCGTGGCTGAAGAGCCTGGGGCTTGCTACGTACAATACGGTGCGAGCCCGGGCGGCGCGCAGAGGCCGAATGGGGCGCAGGCAGTGGGACGGGATCGGAGCACGCCTGTTGCAGCGGGTGAGCGTGGTGAGGCGCTGGCAGCAGCTCTGACGCAGGCTGGCCCGGGTGCGAGCGAGGCGACTGCTGAGTAAGAGGGCGGCGAGCTGGCGGCCTGGTCGACGCTGACAAGAATCGCGATCGCGGCGATGATGATGGGCGTGCAGGCAGAGCGCCGCACGCAGGCGGCAAAACCGTGTGGCGGAGCAAATCTTCGATCGCACCGCCCGCAACCAGCCGCGGACACGGTCTCCTCAGCGCGCCAGCTGATCGTCAGGCACGTCGCAAGACTCCTGAAGTTCCAGCGCGCCTTCACCACGTGCGGCGGCAGCCCAGCCTCCAACACCAGCCTGCGGACGGCCGTGGTGCGCCTCCATCCCGGTTCGGCGACCAGCTGGCGCGCGCTGCTCGGATGCTGGTCCGAGGCCGTTGTTGATCGCACTACACCGCCACAAAACGGACTGCTGCCGTCAGTCCACTGCGCGATTGGCCTCGCCGCCGCTGGACACGCGCGCACGACGCGTCTCCTGCCGCCGTCCAAGCGAGCTACCTCCGGCCAGCAGCTCTCGGCCGCAACAGGCGGCGTCCCTGTATAGCGCTTGCGTCATACGGGGACAGTGAGACGTACATGCAGGAACGTTCAAACGCGTTTCCGACGCCATGCACTCTTTTATCGACGTCCATGCTCCCCGTCTTTCTGGAACTGCAGAAAGCTCGACGCCACCGGCGCCTCCGCATGGCCCTCGCTTCGCCCTCAGCTCGCCGCCGTGATGCAATCCGCCCAGCCATCCGTCGAGCTGCCTTTGCTTTTCCGCCCGCCACACGCTCGCAAAATACGAATGATGGTGCAGCGAAAACAAGGCAATAGGGAGCAACTAGCTACCTACCTAGGCCTCGGCCTCCGCCGAGCGGGCCAACTGTTGGTCCGATGCGTTTACCAACACCCCCTGCCTTTTCATCGCCATGTTCCCCGGCTTCTCGCCCCCAAAATTCGATCCAGCCCAATCGCAATCTGAGCTCAGCCGTCACCCGACCACAACCGCCTCATCCGAGCTGCACCGCCCCTCTTTCGCTCGAACAGGAGCCGATGTGGCAGCTGCAACCGCCACCAATGGCTACCAGCATAAGGCCTTCCAGCACAGAGAGAGAGAGAGAGAGATGCTGCTATTCTATCTATAGGTAGCTGAGGTCCGCGCGCTGATGCAGGTCGGAGAGTGTCATGTACACCGACGTCTAGACGCTGGCCTCAATTGCCCGCGTAGGTACTGCGAAACGTGTCTGCGGTGGGTGGAAATACCTCCGTCAAGCCACCGTGACTGCCGTTCGTCGAGGTCGCATGCGGTGAGAAAGTCCACTCCAGCCATGACATCAGCGAGCATAACGAGCCACAACACACACCTAGCCGATGACCTGACGCAAGGCTACTCGAAGTGTGGTCCGGAACTCGTTCCAGCCGGGAGCCGCTCCGCACTCTTAATCTATCGCCGCGATCCAGCCTTGCTAGATCACGATGAACACAGACCAAAACATTTTCAAGGAACAGCGCGTGCACGTTCCGTACCCTTTCACCAGCCACGCCTTCCACGTGGCTGAGGAGAGGGGGCGCCTGCCCAGGTCGACATCTCTCTCTCGTACCGAACGCATGCAAGTCAAGATCAGCAGGGTGGAGGCAGCTTTGGACCAATGGAAAGTTTTTCGATAGTCTCTACAAGCGTAGCGCTACGGCAAGGAACAACGCCAAGAAACAGTTAGAGTCTAACCGTATGCATGCGTGGGAAAGACAGAAAAAAAAATCTCGAGACGCCCGAGTCATCCCATTCGAAAGTCGGAAACCTTGGATGCCCAGATAACGGGACAAACAATGGAAAATCAAGGCAGAGGTTCCCTAGTTCGATCCGTGATGCGCCGATTTGAAGCCTCCTTTCGCATAACCCACCAAAGAAATCCCGTCCCAGGAGGGGGGAAAAGGAAAAGAAAAAGGAAATCGACCTTCGACGACCACTCGGCGTCCATCACGCATCGGAGGCACTGGTCTCCCTCGCACATCCGCCTTCAAGACCAAATGATCTTTGCAGCTTTTACTCCCTCTTATCATTCGTCTTCCGCTTCAACCCTCACCAAGATCTCCTCCAAAAACCCTTCCAAGAAGCCTTGCACATCCTCTCCCATTCCCACGGGGGACTGGTTATCCCATTGGTCAATTTCCGCGAAGATCCTGGCGGCCTTTCCTACCAGGCGCCGCACATTCTCATGAACTTCGCGCCGTTTCTGAGTCTCTTCTGCCGAGGAGCTGTTGGGCGCTGTAGCTCCCGAACTGGCGGCTCGAAGATTCGTGTACGATGATTGCTTTTGCAGAGCATTGTAATTGTAGGTCCGCCGGTGCAGTGCCGCCTCCAATGCTGGCAAAACTACACCGGTCAAAGCCGTAATCTCTGGCGGATTGGCATTGTTACCGTTACTCCCCGCCGTACCGTTCGAGCTTCCGATGGATTTGAAGCTCCGACCCAGCGATCGACTGCCATCGGAGACCTTGCGTGTTGCTGGAACTTGCGGTGCGGCGCTTCCGGGCGTTGGGAGAGGTGGTGTGGGTTTCTGCACGGCCGGCGCCGGCTTACGCTCTAGTGGCGAAGGAGCTGGGGAGAAGGATGGGAGCGGGTGCTGCGATAGAGACGGGGCGTGGTCTTGCTGCAGCCGTGGGCGTTGGGGACTACCCGACGGGCTGGTCACGCTTTGCTGCGAGGACTGGCGCGATCGATTAGGATTGAATGGTGGAATAGGCGGAAGATTGAAAGGTGATTGCGACAATCCTGGCGGGGGTTTTGTCGGGGTTGCGTGCCTTGGCGTCGGAGGCAGGGAATGGTTTTCTGAGACGCTGAGAGATGGCAGATCCGACTCTACGATCGCTTGTCCGAGATAATCGTCAATATCCAGATCGCTGAGCCGCGGCGCCGGTGAGGGTAGGGGCTTCGAAAGAGACGGCTTCTCGCGGGAGGGTGAACGAGGTCCCTGTGGACCTTGCGGCTTGACTGGAGATGGGGGCAAGGGGACCTTTGCCGGCGAGAGGGGGACGAAAGATGACTGTGAGATCCGCTTCTGTGGAGAGAGCTCCCTCGGGGGCTGGGGGGCCGGTCTAACAGGACTGGTGCTCCTCACCGTCCCACTGATGGAAACAGGCGCATTCTCCTCGCCTGTGCTCGTCAAGGCGGCCTTGCGAGGCGACGGTGGCACTGCTTGAATATCGGCAGTCCTGTCTGTCCGGCTCCTCGCGTTCGCCGCGGCGTCGTTCATCGCCTTCAAGGCGTGGGATTTGCCAGCGGGCCGGATTGTGCCAAAATCCCACAAATCTTCATCCACAGGTTGACGCGGTTCCGCCTCGTTGTCCGACTCATCTGATTCGCTCTCGTTCCCTTTGCCATGCCTCGCCACCCACCGCTCGTGCCGCTCGATTAATTCCGTGAGGTAGGTGGTCTTCTTGGCCTTCCGCACAAAAGGGTGCTTTAGGAGGTCCTTCGCCGAGGGCCTCTCACGCGGCTCCTTTCTGAGACACAATTCCACGAAATCCTTGAACGATCTGCTGAAGCTGCCCTCGAGTTGGGGAGGCGGGTTCTTTGGAATTAGAAACAGCACCTTCATCGGGTGGATGTCGGCGTAAGGAGGCTCTCCGTGGGCCAATTCCAGGGCGGTGATGCCGAGGGACCAGATATCAGCCTTGTGATCGTACCCGGATTGCTTGATGACTTCCGGGGCCATCCAAAAGGGGGTTCCAACAAAAGTGTTCTTCTTCGTCATGGTCGCCGAGAGCTGGCCAGACACGCCAAAATCGGCCAACTTGACCTGGCCGTTGGCACTGAGAAGGATGTTCGCAGCTGGTCATGAGAGGGACGGTTAGACTTGCGCACGAGAGGGGTCCGCATGCGACACTCACCCTTGATGTCTCTGTGCAGCTTGTTGTCGCCATGCAGGTATTCCAGCCCCATGAGTAGCTCTCGTATGATGATGGTGATGTACTCTTCCGGTATGAGGCCCGGCTTCATGAGGTCACCGCAGCTGCCACCCGAGCAGAACTCCATAATGATCCATAGGTCCGAGCCTTTCAGATAGCTCCCGTAGTATTTGGTGACGTAGGGGCTGTGCAGCTCCGACAAGATGGAGATCTCCTGAATGATGTCGTCGACCTCGTCTTCGGCATTCTCGACGTCTATGATCTTGATGGCCACGCTTTGCCCGGTGCGCTTGTCGACCCTACGCTGAAGTCAGACAGGAGGCTCTCTGGAGACCGAGGGGCGGGGCGGAGGGTACCCTTTGTACACCTTGCCGAAGCTGCCACCGCCGATGCAGTTCTGCTTGGTGTACAGCGTCTCAGGGTCGACGCTCCCGCTGGTGCTGTACGTGGCGGCCATGCTGGCGCGGCGCAGGTGGCGGGGACGCGGTGTCGCGGCGTTCGGGAGTGGACAGCAGGCGGAGCGCGGAGGACATTCGCCACGCGAGCGGAGGCGGTCGGGTTCCACACACGAAGAGCTCTGTCTTGGGCGTGCTGGCGGTCGGGCAGCTGAGCGGGCGAAGGTGGGCGTGCGTGGGCGGGCAACAGTTCGGGATGTTGATATACTTGCTCAAGAGGGTTAGCCAGCCGCCGAAGCAGGCAGCGGTCGTCGAATTGAGCCCTTGCACGCAGCAACACGCGCGCGATTGGTCGAGTGTGCGGGCAGCTCCCGTCGTGGCGCGGGGATGAGCGTGGGTGACCGGGGAGCCAAGCGGCGGATGTAAACAAAAGATGCGCCCAGCTCGACGCGACTGCGGCCGACGCTATAACTGAGACGCGGCAGCCCGGCTGTCGCAGGCTCGCAACCGCGCGCGCGTGAAGACAGTGCGGAGGCCGCTGACGTCGATGCGGTCTGGACGGTGATGGCAGGCGGGCCACAGAGTGCGCCGCGCCCAGGGCGTGTTGCGTTGGCGAGCAGCCGGCAGCAGATCCACTGGCCCGGGCAACCATTCGATTCAGCCTTGGCGGGCAGCATTTCGCGCGACAGGAACAAGCCAGTTGCAGACAGCCGTGGCCGCAGATCCACCGCGCGATCCGAGGCCGTAGGCGGGGATATATAACTAAGACTAACACAGTACAAACCTAAACCCGCCCAATCTGCGCAAGTGCTTTCGTGATTCGCCTCCCAGATGCAGAATAATGATAGATAGCAAACGTGTCCCCCTTCTCCTCACCTCCTCCGCTGCGCTTCCTCCGTCACCTCGCTCTCGTCCTCTTCTTCCACTGGCGCCGGCGTGTTCCTCTGCTTCCTCCGCTCAGGTCGCCGGCGCCGGCTGTAGCTAATGTTGCTTGCCGAGTCGTCGGGAGCCAGCTCCGACCTCTCGTCAAGTCCATCGTCAGTCTCCGTTTCCCATCCGCCGCCTCCCCAGCCTCCGATGCCAGAAGCTGGAGTCCCGAGTCGGACTTCGACGCCGCCATCCATGGATCCCCGGCGCGCCTGCGCCGCCATCGCGAGGCCAGCGCTTCGCTCTCGGAGCGCTCTGCGAACCGTCTCAGCTTTGCAGTGGAGCGCCTCAAAGGCGTCCTCGAGCGCTTCCATGCCCAAGAAAATCTCACGTTCCACCTCGGCAAGCGTGGCAATCTCCACCTCCTCGTCCATCTGGACAGGCGCGCCAAAGGAGCCTGGCGCCGTCGACGCCGACCTCGCAGTCCCAGGATTGCCGTTCTGGAAGGGCGTGGGCCCGCGAGACGGCCCTCCCCCCATGCTGAAGGGAGTCGTGGTCCGTGACAACGGCGTGGCGGTTGGTCCACGAGAAATGGTTGACCCCCCGAGAGCACCGGGCGGAATTGGGCCTTCCGCACCGCTCCACAAAAACCCATCGAACCTGCCTGAAATGAGTATTTCCCACTCACCACTGCTCACCGCAGCCAGTGTAGCCAAGACTGAATGGAGCATCGGGTAGTTGAGCAGAAAGATTGCACATTCGGGGTCGCGGGGGGCCTTGCTCAGGCGATACAGCCGTTGCAGAGCAGTAGCAGTCTTCGCTAGGAGGTCAGGCCTTGGCACGTTGAGCGGGGTCGGCGTGCGGGAAGCTGGGATGGTGCTCATCCCCCTGAGGAGGGCCGTGAAAACCGGGCGCTTCTCTGCTTCCAGGTGCGTGAGCATGGCAAAGGTGAGAGTTTCATCATCGACTTCCTGCGGTGGGCTCGTCGGGAATTCCGGTTGGGTAGCGAGCCAGTTTTGTACCGCTTGCTTCGTTTTCTTGCTCTGCTTGATGTAGTGATCACGATACTCCTCGGGGACGTCGATGTCGAGCTTTTGCATCGGCGCTGCTTGGTTGAAGCCGGAGATGCCAAGGCCGCCGGCGTCCGTGTCGATTGAGAATGGTGGCCAGGGAGGCAGTTCGCGCCGGCCAGAGACAAATTCCAGGATCTCTCCCCAGCTGACACCAGTTTCTTCTTCAGTCGGCTCCACCTCGTCTGATCTCAGGCGGCACATGACGCAGCGACAGACTTCCGAGGAAATGTCGCGAGCGAACACCGCTTCGAGCCTGTCGAGCAGCCGTCGTGCCACGGAGCGGTATCCGGTAGCAACGGCTATGGACCCGTTCTTCGACATGACGTGATTGTAGTCTTCTAGAATTTTCTGGAACGGTGCGAAAATGTGCTGCACCGAGTCCGCCGGCCGCGGTCGGCTTCCTGGAGAGCCATAGTGAGGCTGCAATGATCCTACTGGTGGTTCCACGGCCGCCACGAGCGTTTTGGGAATTGTATGGGGCAGACCTCCGTTTTGTAGCAGATAGTCCACGCGAGGTACGTCAGTGGGCATGACCATCGGCGGCGGGGGCGGCGGCGGGGGCGGTGGCGGCGGAGCATTTGTGCCTCCGCCCCAGAAATCTGCAGACGGTGCGCGAGAGTCCGGGCCTGAGAAAACTTGAACCATCGGCGTGCCCTTTTGGCCGGGCGGGGCGTTTGCAAAGGCGGGGTGGATTGCAGTCGGTGTGCGAGGGGACGAGTCGTCAACTGATGGGGAGGAATCCGAGATCGGATCTCTGCGTACTCTGGTCTGATCTGGGGCGATTGAGGTAGCATCGGAATCCGTCGTGGAGTGCGTTCCACTAACAGTCCTCTGCGATCTCGCCGTCGAGGTATCGGAGGACGTTTTCCGCAGAGTCGCATGGCGGCGAGCGGTGCTTGGCTTTGAGCCCGAGCCGTCAGAGTCTTGAGAGTCTTCGTCGAGTGGGATAGCCTGGCGCAAACTTGATTTCGACGTCGCCATCTTAGGACCGGCGCCTCGGTGCGAATCTCCGCCTACGCTGCGTCTCCCGCTAGAGCTCCGCCTTCCGCTCTCGCTCCTTTTCCTGCCCTCCTTGTCTGACCGCTGGCTACCTCCGGATCTTCTCATGCTGTTCCCACTGCCCCTCCTCCTCAGGTCGGGTTCATCGGCGGTCAAAGGCGGGCTTGGAGGAGCAGCAGTCGCACGTGCAGCAGCGGCAGGCTTGGGAGACTGGCGGCCGTCCTTCGGCGAGCCACCCAGGTCAGTAGGGTCTGGAGTATACAGCGGCTTCCCCTTCTTCGGGTCATCGCTGCGCGGCTCCAGCGACTCGCGGCTGTGGGCCTTGGAGAAGGAGGGATAGGAGCGGCTGGAGGAAGGCGAGGCTGAGGGCGGCCGGCGGTCCAGCTCGGGGACCAGCGACATCTTCTTGGAGTGGGTGTGCGAACGGGTGGAGTGAGTGCGGTCGCGGTCCGCAGCGTCGCGCAGGCGGTCCTTGGAGTGCGATTTTTTCTTGTGCGAGGACTTCCGGACGGCGTGGCGGTCCTTGTCCCTGGAGCGCGACGAGTCGAGGTCGGAATCGCGGTCCTTCCGGCGGCGGCGGGCGTCTGGGTCCTTGGAGCTCATGGTCGCGGTGCGGCGAGGTTGCACTTGGCGGGCCGTGAGGGCAGAAGTCTCGCGCGGCTAGACACAGGGCGGGCGAGCGGTGATTGGCGGTGAGGGCAGCAGGGAGCGGGATCATCGCATTGCTGCGGTGTTCCTGGAGCAGGCCCGTCGGCGTGGGCAGCGCTTCGCGGGCTGTTGGGAGCGGTTGTGGCGGAGCATGCCCGAAGGGTCGACGTGAATTGGGCGCGGGCGAGCGTCGCTGTGCATGGGGGCGGCCCACGTCACTAGCCAAGATCGCGACGAGCAGCCTCGCACCCGCTCCCCGCCTGCCCTACCCGCTCTCCTCCGCGCGCAGGGCCCATCAGACGGTCCTCTGCCCGCCCACCCTGGGCCTCGCTGGATCAGCACCGCGCGTCATCCTCCCGCCCAGCCCTCCGTCTGCGAACCCTAATCCGACCCGCCGCCCTGCTCCCGTCGATCCCCGCTCCTCGACCAGTGTCCAGCTCATGATGTCGGCCCTGGCCCCAGACCGTCTGGCTCTCTGCGCCTGCAACGTCTCACGGCAGCTGCTTGTCGTGCTTCCGCTGCACAAGCTATCCCTACGTCAGACACGCCAAGCCTGCTTTGCCTAATGGAATTGTCGATGCTGCGTTCGCGGACCCTCTGGCGGAACCTGCCGCTTGCGTGTGCCTTTCTCGTCCTGTAAAAGTAGTTGCTACGCTTTGCCCATCTCTCGCGATCTCCGCTAGAGACATGTGCGTATCAAGCCTCTGGGGCTACGCGGATGCGGTAACCGTATCCAGCATGGGAACCTCCTGTTCTTGGTAGCAGCAACTGCAATCAGCCGCTTCCTGGAAGACCGGGTGCCGTTCGCCGATTCTCGAGTTTGGATCCTGCCGCTCCTGGTTCACTGCCCCTGCCTCTATGTATCCCGGCATGGCACGCTCGCAACTCCGGGGATCGATCGATCCTCGTTGGATATCAACACCTATTCGTCCTAAATCTCATACCATTCACGGTTGCCGCTCTCTTGCCAACAGTCCTCAGCAGGCTCCGCCTAGAGGCTCGTACGGCGACAACGTCTTCGTCAATATTCCTTTCGCGAGGGGTCGCCAGTTCGGCCTCTGCGTCCGCTTCTCCAGCGCCCAAGGAGCTAAGACTTCAGCCGCTTATCGCGTCAAATAGCTCGTCTGTCAGCCCTGATCCAATGGTGCCCAATTCAGTCGCTTCAGAGTGTCGCACAAAGCTGCCGTCGGATCGTTCTGCAATGGACACGCTGCCTTGCGAGATCATTCAGCAGATCTTTGAATACCTCTCGCCGGTCCATTTCAATGCCGCCCGCCATACCTGTCGAAGTTGGATGGAAGCAAGTCTCGATCAACGACTCCTCTCTTGCATGTTGAAACGAGGTGGTTGGTGGTCTGGAGTCTATACGGCTCTCTGGGCACGCAACAGCAGTGACTCTGACGCATGGATTCTCAGTCGGCATCTTGCTCGACAGTGCGCTCTTGCAGCTGGCTGGACGGGAAATGGCTTGGAGGCCTCGCCGTCTCCCGCAACCGCATCATCCCACACCGGCTACTACTCCGGTCTCGTTGAACGATGCCGGGCTGACTTTACTGATCTTGCAAGCGGTTATGGCGGGCCGGCGAGACAAGACGATCCGCGGCTTGTGTTTGCCACCAGCGTCTGCGGCAAATTCCTCCTGGTAGCTGAGGCAGGCATGGTATACATATACGCGGTCGAGGAGGCTGGTGTTCTTCCAGTCACTAGCGTAACATGTCCGCGCAGGGTTCTTGCTATGAGCATGGATGCTTCCGCGGGTCGATTTGCAGTCGCTGCGCTCCTAGATGGACGCATGGGTCTTGTTTGCGACCTGGATTTGGAAAGAAAATCGAAGGAGGCTGCCAGACCACTCGAGCCTGGAGTTTTCATGGACAGCTCCTCTGGATATCGCACGACTGTCAAGTCGTCAATCTTCACGAGCAGGTCGTATCCTCGAGACGCGCGGACCACGGCCGTCGAGCAGGATACTGAGCACTCTAGGCCGGCTTTCGACACCGTCAACGTCCGCAGTGGTGATATGGATGCTACGCTCCACGGGATCGGTGACCCTGTGAGATACACCCAGAATCTCGTAAATCAGACCTGGAACGATCATATTACCGCTTCAGCCTCTGTCTTGACAGACTCAACTTCTCTCGGCAAGCGCAATCTCATGCCCATGTGCAACGGGCCGCGTACCATCTACCGCCATTTGTGCTCGCAAGACGATCCCCCTAGAAGTGTCGCGTTATGCCCTCAACGACGCTGCGTGGCATTTGGATGTGCTGGCGGCATTGAGCTTCATTGGGTCGACAAGCAGACTGGGCAAGATTTGCACCGTTGGTTTCCCGTTGCTTCACCTAGTGATTACCTATTCTTTCTCAACCCGAGGCCAGGTATGCCAGCTGCAAGTGGCGGTTCAATCTGTCGTATAGCGGAGTTGGCTGATACGATACCACAGGCATTGATTCCACGCACAAACTTCGTATCATTTCTAGTATTGCTCACCCAGAGGACCGACCAGCGATTCACAAGCATTTCTCTCAGTACGCACATCCTGCACCATTTTCCTGGGCTTATCGTACCCCCGGTCCTGGGTCGTGGCGTCGAACAACGCCAGGAGTTCACGACCACTACCGCGCCGTGCCATTATCGGACGGATTTCATCACATGTTCATAGACCCTGCAACGTCGCTTCTGCACCTTGGCAGCGATGCTCCTCTTGGTGGCCTTACTAAGCTAATTCGAAAAGTCCTCTTGCTGCCACCGAATCCTGGTATGATCCCAAGGTGCTATGCCGTAGGCGCGGACCTCCAGGAAGGTGCTCGAATAGCCGCTTGCTTCCGCCGTTCCCAAGTCGAAGGTGTTGACGAGATTTCTACAAATCCGGACATCAGCTATACTCAAAATACCCTCTCTGGAGACGTGGTGATACTCTACTCGGTCCCACCGGATTTCCTCCTTGCCTCTCAACTGGAACATGGTGTCGATCATTGGACACACCACGGATGCAGTTGCACATTCGCCTCATCATCATCTCAGCAAAAAACACATTGCGACAACAATCTTTGGCTCGATTGGTGGCCAGATAAGGACGATGACGACCTTGATCCTATGCTCCCGCAGCAGCGAGGCGCTCCGTGGCCACTCAGGCTAAAAGGAGTGATCTTGGGGAAGCTAGACGCAGATTGCGCGGCGCTCGCAGTGAACGAGACGCCGGATCTGACAGTCTGGGCGGTCACAAGGGACGGGCGTGCACGAGCCTGGGTTATGGGCGATGGTAGAGCTCGAGTGATAAAGAGGAAATTCATTGCAAAAGATGGTCGTGTCATTGACAGAGATATGAACGATGGCTTGGAAGAAAATAAGGATGAGGGTTACGGTGGGTTCTCGGGCGCCTTCGATGACTTTGATGGAGAGCACAGCGTAGCCATCGAGCCGGATGAGGGTTACGATGACAGCGTGTCTTCTGTTAGTTAAGTTGGAAAGCACGCTGTCAAGCTGGATTAGCTTGTGCATCAGGCAGCAGTATTAAGGAGTAACTGCGTCGCGGGCTACACCATCACGACTATCTTAAATTTTTATTCTTCGGAGAGGACCTACGAATCATATCCTTCATTTGTAAATGTGGGCTGGCTACGATATGTGAGCTGGACGGAATTTGTTCATGGAGCAAGAGCTTGAGGTCCACAATGCCGACACTCATATCTGGATGGGCGTTTCGCTTCGTACAACCTTCATTCACATATGAGACACTTCAAAAATTTAACCGCAGGAAAGCCTCGATCCGAGCTCTTCCATGGGTTATTTGACTCTACCTTCAAAACACGTCATAACGCTCAAGTCTATCTCAC
This sequence comes from Lasiodiplodia theobromae, assembly GCF_012971845.1. Classification (NCBI taxonomy): domain Eukaryota; kingdom Fungi; phylum Ascomycota; class Dothideomycetes; order Botryosphaeriales; family Botryosphaeriaceae; genus Lasiodiplodia; species Lasiodiplodia theobromae. Next base: position 562,529 of record NW_023336563.1, on the reverse strand, counting down.
ACGGCAGCGTGTAACACTTTCATCATTACAGAGGCTATACTTTTAGCTCGCTATTTCAACACTGCATCGTTTTTTTTTTTCCTTTGGCTTCGCACTAACATATCTGACTAGCCTCAGATTGCGTGAATATGGTCGAGGTTCCAGCTGGTCTTCGGCGTTTCTTTTATTTTTCACTTTGCTTTGCTTTAGTAAGCAGAAATGCGGCTTCTGGCTCCGCACGGGGGAAATAGAGATCTTTTCCTATAACATTCCCCAATGCCAAGCGTCGGGAAACATATATGGAGGGCCGGTGTGGGGCTGCCGGCACACAGGAGGTTTTGGGTGCAGGTCGGTGCGTCGAACCCTGTTCTCTCTATTGTAACTCTTTGCTTTTTTTTTATTCCCGAGCGCCTAGCGCCTTTTCTTCGGATGCTTGTTATACTGCAATACTATAAGCGTTATGCAGGGGAGACGCGCGCTAGGTATGACTGCTAAACGCTCAGACCCCATATAGAAGTAGCACACTTCCGGATGCGTGATGGCGTGAGTCTTCGGTTGAACAGGTTTAAGCACGCGTATGTGGGCTGCCTGCCAACCCGAGCGCTAAGCGCTGGCACGGACCAGACGTTCAAGACGGCATTGCACACGTGCGAACGGGAGAACTGCTTACCTATAGGACGGCAGCAAAATCCAATAGGAAGTGATGAGATTATGCATGCTCGGCTCCAGCACGTCTCCAAGGGGCCACGGAACAATGGGTTCATTAGAGGCTTGCCATAGTATGATGCTTTTGGCAGTTTGAGCGAAGTTATTCGTGCTGCTAAGCGAGTTTATATCAATGAACTAAACGGACCAGCTAAATAAAAAGAGGGAACAGGTTTTTAAATTTCAATGGTCTGAAAATGAGGCTGCGCCCGAAATCTTCTAAAGAGGGGAAAAAAGGACAGTCATTCGAGTGTTGCCCTGAACATCGACAGTGGATGCAGCTGAGGGGCGAGAGGATAAAGATGTTGTGTACCCGGTCGCCGTGCGCGCTGTCCGGACAGTGAGAAGGAATGATGGTGTTTCGGGGAGATGGCAAAAGGGAAGGTAGTAGGTACATTACGGCAATTCTAAGCCTCACAAGGCAGTGAAGCTAACATACTTAGCCGCATCAGTCATCCGCACTAGGATGAGCAATCTTACCTCTGCGGCGAATCCAGAAGAGGCGCAGGAAACCGCTTCGGTCGGTTTGCATCCAGACCTCAGAGGAAAATGATCACTCCTGCCAATCACGACCCAAAGCATGTGCAGTTCCGCGCCGATCAAATGACAGCAGGATGAAGAAGGCTATGCGGTAGCCTCTTCCAATATTTATTCTTCCCCTGCCCAAGAATTCGCGCGGTAAAAGGGCAACTGTTGCTGTGGCGCAAGGTGTCCTAACGTTTAGCACGTCGGTTCCAGCTGAATGATCACCAGATCCGCTTGAGAGCTAGCCAGGAAGTCTCATGTCGAGCCGGCGTCCAAACTAAGGCGACAAGTCGACCTGGACCGAGCTGAGGGCAAGCGCAACGGCTCTTCCGAGATGAATAGCACCGTGTGGGGCACCTGTTGCGCCTTTGGGGTCCGGAACAGGGCCCGCGTCCGTCTGATCTCGAGCGACGGTATCCATGATAAGCTGTCGACGCCACTTCTGAGAAGCGGACCGATTGATTGCCATCAAAAGGCTGATGCGCGCTATCCGAGGGCTGCGAAGGCGGAAACGACGGCGATCTTCGCTGTTTGCCCCGAATCTTGCGCCGCGAGGCTGCTGCAGGATGTCGCCGGTCCCAAGGAATGTTGATGACTGCCTTTCAGCCTCGTCGGTGAGCTGAGCGAACATGGGGCAGCTCGTAACGCATCGTGTGAGCCAGCAATTGCGGCCAAATATGCTTCAAAGTCTGTTCTATTGTTGTCTGGCGGGAGGCGACGAGGCGGGCACCACTGCGGGCGAGGGGCCGACGCCGGGGCCTCGTGCTGATGCTGATGGACGCGGTGGAAATTGGTTGTCGGTTCCTACTAAACGTGCGATGGAAATTGCAGCAGCGGCGCTAACCGCTCCGGCGGACCGCAGAACAAACCACGCCGGAAAAGGGAGAGCAGCAGTACATAGTAACAGCATGGAGCGGCGTCGCGATGCATGTTGCCCGAAGCAGCAGACGTCGGCGCACATGAGCCACGAGCCGGCCTGCACGGGCGGCACTACTGAGCAGCGCCACAACGGCAATCATCAGCTCCGCCCCGGGGTGCGTCCGTCGAGGTGCAGCAGCGGCGGCAGCGTGGGCGGAGCGGCGCGGGCCAGCAAGCGTTGCGAAATATGGCCGGCCAGGGTACGCGCACGGAGGTGCCGGCTGACTGCGCATATAATTACTGGCGGCACGCGTGGCATCTGCTGCGGTCGAGGTCCAACTTTGTCGACGTGCAGCCCTCCGGCTTGTGCCGGCCGCGTTCTGGACCGTGCCTGCGGGCTGCTCTTATTCTGCGCGGCCGCGAGCGATCGCAATGAGCAGCAACACCCCTTGATGGTGGTGGTGGTGGTGATGGTGGTGGGCGGCGCGGAGCTGCAGGCGCGGGCAGCACAGGGCCCGTCACACTCGTGGTAGGACGCGCAGCCAATGATGGGCATCACAGCCGCGCCGGGAGGGTCAGATGGTTGAAGGTTGGACTTGCGACGCGAAGCCACGGAGGCGGCGCAGCCAATCAGGCGGGCGCAGGGCAGCGGGCTCGTGTGATGAGCAGGGGAGCGGCCTGAAGAGGCAGCATTATGAGCTGGGCGGCCGTGGTGTTTCAGGATCGCCTGTGATGCGCCCTTGACGAACCGCCCGCCGTGGAGCGCTCGCCGGCGCAGGCCAAGTCAGCCTTGACCTGGTTCCTGCAGCACCCCATTCGCCATGGTCCCGGCGGCGGCTGCCCGCACAGGCGCGTCAGAGGTTGCGCTGATCTGAGGCCAGCCGAGCGCCTAACTCGAGACCATCTGCAGCGCCCCAGCACCCCACAGCGAGACAGCTGGCTGTCGCAAAGCCCGCCCGCCGCACGATATGCCGCTTCGGGCCTGCACCGTGCCCGCCTAGCCTGGTTTGAGCCGACGGTGGAGTCGTGCGCGCGCGCGCAGCGACGGTGCATGCTCGGCCTGGGCACCATCCCGGCCCATATGCCTCTGGATATGGAGCTGCCATGCTCTTCACCATCTCCCCCATTCACCAGCCAAGCCCGCCCGACCACGCCGTCGCCGTCCGCCGCCTGCGCCAGTCGCAGCCGCCGCCAGCGAAGCCTCCGCCGCCGAGCCTCCACGCCCGCGGCCTCTCTCGGCGCACGCCTGCACCTGCACCTCCACCCAATTCTGCACTCTCCCTCACCCAACCTGCGGCCAACACCACTGCCCGACGCCCAACCCGCCCTGCGTCGACGCCTCCACCCCGCCGCGCTCGCCGCGCGCTGCTGCTGCCGCCGCCCGCCAGGCACTGCCCGCCAATCCAGCGCCTCCACGACCACCAAGCCGCCAAGTGCTGGACGCCCTATTGGCCACCGCGTGTCTTGCTCGAGCCGCCGCGCCAAAGAGCGACAGACACGAGCCGTTGTCTCTGCGCTCCACCTCCATCACCACCATCAGCAGCAGCACCGCGCCGAAACCGTCTTCATATGCGCAGCCGCGAGCCGTTTCCGTCACGCTGCTCGCATCCGCCGGCCTCTGCCCTCCGTTTGCCCCTACCTCCGTGATGCCTGCATCCAAGCCCGTTAATATTGCCGACTCCCGGCCCAACGCCGCGCGCAACACTTCCATAGACTCTGCCGTCTCCTCCATATCCTCCAATGCCTCTGCCGTCAACCTCAAGTCGTCCCAGCCCATGGCAAATGCACAGACGCCCGACTTTGCCGCCCTGATACAGGCTGCAGGCTCTCCGGAGGCAGCGTTATATAATCTGTGGCGCGAGAAGCAGAGTCTGGAGAACCACAACCAGCAGCTATGGCGGATCGTCACCAAGCAGAAGGACATGGTCGTGGGCCTGAACAAAGACTTGGAGCGCGCCCTCAAGGATCGAGAGCGCTATCGCAAGAAGCTGAAGGAACATCTTGCTCAGGTGCCGCCTTTGCCACATGCGGCGCAAAAAATCGAGATTCCAGATCGGGAACACAGCTCTTCGCCGGCACTGAGCGAAGCGCAAGAAGCCGTCTTGAACGGTAGGAACAACAGCACGCCGGATGTGATTCCCGATGGCCTCAATCGCAAGGTTTCGGTTGAGCAGAGCACGCTGCCCGGCCAAAACCCTCGCGACGGCGGTTCGCTGCTGCTGTCCCCAGAGTCGCCCCCGGCCCAGTCTACTGATTCCGCATCCGCCGAAACCTCTGTGAAGGATCCAGCCAGCAGCGAGCCCTCGCCGCTTGAAGGTTCCGCCTCTACCGTCGAGTCGCGGAGTGGTGCAAACGAGCCTCCTGCGGGTGATTCAAAACCGAGCGATCTTCGCCTTAGAACGCTGCGCGAGGAGGCCGTCGGTAGTGGTTCGCAGGCTGCTTATGACGACGCTGTATCGCCCAAGACGACCGTCGCTCAGTCGTCGTTCCATGCAAAGACTCCTTCACTTTCACTAACCGCGCCTACTCCTGTTCTAGGTTCCAACGGCTTCCCCAGCCCTGAGGAACGCCCCCAACGAAAAGCCCCACCTGCACCTCTTAATCTCTCACAGCCCCAGCGCCCGAGCGAACATCTGCAGCAACCGCCCCCTGATGACCGCCACTCTGACTCAGAATATGACGAAGTCTCGGAGGTAGATGAAATGCCCGTCTTTCAGCGTGGGCGGAAGAAGACGCGGGAAGAAGACGACAAACAGCGTGAGCTTCTCGTGCAGAAAGAGCTCGAGGAGCGCAGTCGTTCGAAGAAGAGCAAGAGTAAGAGTAAGAGCAAAAGCAAGTCAGGTCACGACCAGGCGGCGCCGGAGGACACGGCCAAGGTTGCCGCTGCTTCAGCATCCCGATCGCCGGTCGCACTTGGACTACCGAGCTCTCCCCGCCTCGCTCAAGCCCCCGGTTCTATCAATGCGCTGCTCAGTCCCGCCAGTTCCGACGGCTCCATGGTCGCACAGCGAAGCATAAACACCCCTCTGATGAGCCCAGGTCTGCCTGTAAGCCCGCGTCCCGGCGACCGACCTCCAGGTGCACCAACACCCCGTCTTCCAAAGCAGGAGATCGTATCTCCGCCAATGTCCCCTCGCGGCGCCAATGGCCTGCCGCTTTCTCCACGCGCTCCGAGAGGCCCGATTCCCCTGCCACCGCAGACGCCGCTTGCTGTTGCTTCGCCTCACCTCGCACGTGCTGAGCAATACCAACCGCAGCCCCAGAGCGAACCCGAGAAGCTTGCAGTACCCGGCACAGGGTACTCGAGTTCTGAGTCGAATAAGGGTAGTTCCAATGGCTCAGAGCCAACATCCCCGGACGGCATCAGTCGAGAGCTGGTGTCGGAGCAGTACCCCAATCTGCTTCTTCCGCCGAATGCTCTGCCCGGCATCCAGGTCAAGGTCTTCTCTTCTCGCCTGCGTCCATCCCGCCACAGTTTCATGGCTCCCAGCCCGTCCGAGGAAGACCCGGTTTTCATCCTTGCCATTCATTCCCGCTCTGACGGGAAGCAGCTATGGCGTCTCGAGAAGACAATCAACGCGCTGCCAGCGCTGGACCAGCAGCTGAAGAAGCTTTGCGAGTTTACCGGTCAGCTTCCGGACCGGAGCTTGTTTACTGGCCATGCCCCCTCGAAGATCGACGCGCGGAGGGCGGCTCTGAATGCCTATTTTGATAAAATACTCGATACCCCCATGGGCGAGAGGGCTGCCCTGATTCTCTGCGAGTTCTTCTCTACGGATGCTTTTGGCGCCGAGATGGAGCCTCCGAGATCCTCCAACCTTTCTGTTCCCGAGAACCCTACCGTGCCACCAACGAAGGCCACCAAGGAGGGCTACTTGACCAAGCGTGGAAAGAACTTTGGTGGGTGGAAGGCTAGATACTTTGTGCTCGAAAGCTCCGAGTTCCGATATTTCGAATCGCCCGGAGGACCTTTACTTGGATCCATCAAGCTCCAGAGCGCCCAGATCGGCCGGCAAAACCCCAGGAACAAGGCGAGCCAGCAAGACGACGAGATGAGGCATGCGTTCCTCATCCTGGAGCCCAAGCGCAAGGACCCGACCACCAAGGTTTCGCACATTCTGTGCGCCGAAAGCGATGATGAAAGGGATGCCTGGATCGACGCACTCCTTCAGTATGTGGAATCGACAGAGGACAAGAGCCAGCAAGCTTCGGGCGAAACGGTGCGTGAGCCTGGCTCTGCTCGTAGCAACGAGTCTGGCAAGGAATCGAAACACAGCGGCTCGCAGCGTGAGAAAAAGAAGGAAAGGAGCCCGGAGAGGGCGAGGCATCTCGATGGAGTCCAAGCGACGAGCTACGAAAGCACGGTGGCGGCCGATGCGCCAATCATGGTAGGCAGGGAAGGTGTCCCCTCTCCCCCCTTGGGAGGAGGCTTCCACCCAGACCGTATTATTTCGGGTCCCACGAACGGCGCTGTGATTCAAAACGCCGAGCTTTGGGGGAACAAAAGTCTGACCACGCAGACTCCCCTCAGAGACAAGAAGCGGAGTATCTTCGGATTCGGCGGTGGAAGAGGACGATCGTCCACCGACCTCGCACCTGGACAGAGCCAAAACAACTCTGGCCAGAGCCAGCCGCCGCGTGAGCCGACCCCTCAGCAAGGCCGGCCTGTCTGGGGGATCCCTCTCGCCGAGGCGGTCGAGGCCACTCAGCCAGAAGGCGTCGATGTCCTTCTACCTGCCGTCGTTTACCGTTGTCTTGAGTACTTGAAGGCGAAGAATGCTCATCGTGAAGAGGGCATCTTCAGGTTGAGCGGTTCGAACATCGTCATCAAGGGGCTCAGGGAACGGTTCAACACCGAACGTGACATCCGACTGTTGGAGGGCGAGTACTACGACGTTCACGCCGTGGCCTCGTTGCTGAAGTCTTATCTGCGTGACCTGCCTGTCTCGATACTGACAAGAGAGCTCCACTTGGACTTTCTCAAAGTACTTGGTGTGTTCAGGCACCTCCTTGATTGCAATTGTCGAGCTGACCGTCATCACAGAGTTGGATCAAAGGTCCGAGAAAATCGACGCCTTCAATGTTCTGGTTCACAAGCTGCCGCCCGTCAACTTGGACCTGCTGCGCGCTCTTTCGTCTTTCTTGATTGATATTACAAATAATTACGACATCAACAAAATGACGATTCGGAACGGTGAGCTGCACAGTCCGTTGCCCGTGATGGGCTGGTGCTGACATTGCGCAGTCGGAATTGTTTTCTCTCCCACTCTGAACATCCCGGGGCCGCTCATCTCGTTCTTCATCACCGACTATCATGACATATTCGGCACGGCCAAGGACGAGGCGACTTCTCCTATCCGGGAAGTCACGGTTACGGCGCCGCTCACTCCCGAGTCGGTCCGGTCTCCGCGTCATCAGATGTTCTCGGATCTTCCCACGCCGGCGTACCAGGGGGGTTTCCAAGAGCAACACAAGCAGCAGCAGAACACAGGGCCTTCTAATTCTGCAGGGACGCGCGAACCGGCGCCGCATTACGACACGGGCTTCATTCCCATGCAACCGAGCTATGACAGCGCCACATATGGGTACGGAGAAGGATACGGGAGTCTGAACAGCGCCGCACTTGCGGCCCCAACGTCGCGCGAAGCGAGAGCTCGGAAGAGGGAAAGCGGAATGCTTCTGATGAACATGGGCCTTGGCGGCCAACGAAAGAGCTCGATGCAGAGACTGAGAGAAGAGTCGGGCATGGTACAAGAAGAGAGCGCATTTGAATAAAGACGGCAGAAGACACGAGGATTTTGCTTCCATGACAGTGGAGGAAACGACATGGACAAGAACGCTGAAACGATAAGAAGACGGCATTTTCGCCTCGGACGACGAGTGTGAAGCACCACGTCAGCACAACTTCGACTACCCTTTTCGCCCTCCCTCGAGCATTTTTTGGGGGGGGTTTTATGTACATGAGCATTCGCTGGGGGGGATACTTTTTTTTTATACCAGGCTGCGCAGCTGAGTGCTGCCAAGGTTGGGTCTCGTCCAATTTCACCGATATCAGGCGGGAGGCATCTACGAGAACATGGACATAGCTCTTCTCTTTTCTTCGATTCTAGGGGCGGGCTTTGTTTTGTCTTTTCTTCAGACCGGGATTGCTTGGGCTTGCTACTTATACCCTTCCGTCTTCCTCAAGCAAGCGGTGTTTTAGTCGTGGATTGGTTGCATATACGCATAATTTTGATTGATTGCGACGTTGCGAAGGGGTGGTGAGATAAGGGGTGGTCCAAGCTGGGCCGAACCGCAGACCCGCTGATGGGCGCACGATCCCTGCCCGCATCGGGTGGTCCATGCGCGGCGGCGGCATGCAAAAGGAGCTTCGCGGCCTGCACCGAGGCGGCACGATGATATCAGGCGCAGGCGGTCGCTGCCGGATGCATCGGAGGCAGCGGCTAGCGATTGTCGGCGGCGAGGTTTGGTCGGCGGCGAGGTTTAGAAATGACGTGAAGGGTGCTGACACAAGCTTGGACTCCCGCCCGCGTCTCCACCCCCGGATGCGCTAGGACAAGGGCCAGGGTCGCTTGTCCAGCTCCCCGCCAGCAATCAGCACGGGCGCCCCATGCGCTGCTTCCAGGGCGCTGCACCGCTGACACACGGTACGTCGACCCCGCCAGAGCTAAGGACGAGAGCGACTCCGCACGCGAGATCAAACCTCCTCCCTCGCACCCTCCTCAGCTCCACCGTCTGCCCGGCCGCACAACCCTTCCGCTCCAGCACCTGTACGTTACTCTTTCCTCCAGTCTTGCAATTGGCCCCTCTCTGTGCCGGGGATACCGCATGCCAAGCTGTGAGCGCCTGTGTTTCCTCTCAAGCCTTCTCGGCGCCGCATGACGCACGTCAATCAATTCATTTGCTGGCCCTCTCCCATTCGTTCTTCCGTGCATCCTTTGCCGCAGCCGACTGACCTTCTCCACCAGCTCTGCAGCAAACGCCGCCATTCCTCTCTCCACCTTTCACGCGAAGGTACGTCACGCAGCTGACCATCGTCTTCCAGGTTCATCAACTCTTTCCCTCCCTGCTAACAAATCCCACTTTCAAAGAAAGCTCACTAGATTCCCTCACTTTCTTCGAATCTCAGAAGAATTGGCGGTACAATTCGAACCAACCATTGTTCCTTTTCTCGTTCCTTTGTTTTCCAGTAGCTTTCCTCCTCCCTCCCTTCGGTGACCCACCTCAACCAACCAACCAACCAAACAACCACTCCGACGTCAAAACATGCCCGCCCTTGACCTCGCGAATCTGGGGGCGGTGGCGACGACGACGACGTACCACCGGCTGGTCAAGCGCAAGAACTGGGCTGCGCGCGAGCCCGGCGTCATCCTCGTCTTCTGCATCATCGGCGCCATCGCCATCCTGCTGATTTCTCTGTTCACCTGGAAGAAGATCCAGCAGAGAAGGGTGGCCAAGGCTGGCTAGGCAGGAGGGGGTTTTTTTTTAAATTCTGGAGAGGACAATGGTAGGGGCGTAGGCCGGTACGTTTGATTATGGTGTGACGCGGTCTGAAGGGAAATGAACATTGGTGGTGAGGGGTACACATACTGCCCGGTTCCGCGGGCTTGGCGCGAGTGCATGGGCATATGGCTTCTTGGAAATCTTTTTCGTTGTAATCGGCTCCTTTTACTTTCACCCTTCTCCGATACTCTTTTTCTCGTCTTTTGTCACTCATACCCTTGATACTAATGCCTGGCTGTTGCGCTCCTTTCGGCGTCCGTCATACGCTCTTTACTTTCTCCACCGTAATGATAAGATCTGGCAGTACAAGCCCTGCAGCAAACTTCGAGCAAGGCTCTTGCATTGTTTTCTTCACTCTCTTGTTGGACTGCTCTATGGCTTCTTTGCTTGTACAGTCAGTGTGACATATTCCTCATTTGAGAGGGGATATGCTATTGTAGGTAGTTGAAACATATGCCTCAACTTAGAAATTTGGGACATTGGACGTGCGAAAGGAAATTCACAACCCACCACAACTGCAGGGACGAGACGGAAATTGGCCGAATGACATCTCTATTTCTCTTGGTCCCTGTCCGTCTAAGAGTCACAAGCGGAAATACGCGGGAAACGGACGAAGCACCTGTGGAAATGCAAATTCCGACCACTATCTAAAGCTACCGAGACGTTTTGATCGAATCTCAGCTCCTCCGGGCATTCTTAACTACCGACTGCATTAGCCTTCCTTCAGCTCCGTTTCCCTGACCTCATTCGCTCGGGAGCCACTGATCCAGAAGTGGTATGATCGAGCTCACTCAGACGACACAGTCGCTTGCCGGATACGGGAAGTTGCCTTTTTCATCCTGCATGGCATCTGTGATTGCTGTGATCATGGGCGGCAGAGTAGTCGAACCCGGCCATCTTGCTGAAGAACGTTTGTAGTGGTTGACTGTGTATTATTATTATACGGAGAAGCCTTTCGTTGGGGTCATGAGCGATCTGAAGGTTGAGCTTGGGGTGTTGATTTGACAGCGCACGACGGCAGTGTCATTTCTGGTAGCTTCGGCGGTGGTATGAAGCTACAAAAGGGATGCAGCCGAGCGATGTGTGCAGAAGAGTGAGTTGTTGACGGTTCTTCAGACTGCTGGGAGGTGGGACCACACGGACGGTTGCTGGGGTGAGGGGATCCGCATGTATTGGTCGGCGAGATGCAGAACAAGCGGGGGTCGGTAAGTTGTGAGAGAGCCTTCAAGGGAGAGCTCTTGCTTGTCGAACCTTGAAGTGAATATAGGATCAACCGGAAGGTAGTTTCTTTGCGCTGAGCTCTCAGTCGGCGAAGGATCTTGAAGCTGCTGGAAGTAGAAACCTTGCTAGCTGATTGTCAAGGTGAGGTAACGGGTTCTGTGCGCTGAGCAATGCCGGCCGAAGACCAGAAGGTCTGAAGGTGGTTGAGCACATTGCGCAGCTGAGGAGTTGTCAGGCGGGGATGCGAAGGCGTGCATCGCACAGCGGTAGCTGGAGGATTGGCTGGCAGCTACATGGGTTGGTTCTGGCTATTTCAAATGATCGTCCGCGGGCAGCGCTCAGCATACGAAGAAGGGAAGAGGAGCTCGAGGGACGAAGGGGTTTTATAGCCATCGGTACACGATTCGCTTCTTCCACACACGTGCATGGTCTGCCAGGGCAACCGGCCGCTGTCATTCATCACCCGTAGCTTCCAAAAGCAGCATTTAAGAGCAAAGCAGCCCAGCTGGATTGTTGGACTTCACGTTTACGTCTGGGTATCTGCTCAATTGTCCCGTACTTAGCTGACGTTTTGTTCGCAGCCTGCCATCAGAAACCCCCTCCAACAGAAACGGGGGCATACAGACGTCCAAAACGACGTCAAGCACCGCGTGACTGACTCAACCAGCAACATCGTCACAGTCCGTCTGTGACACGATATCCCTCCACGCCTCCAGATCCCTCTTACTCTCGTCCAACACGCCGGCAATGACATGCACAGCATCGCTCCCCAAGGCCAAACGCGGCGGCAGCGGGGGCATGTCGCGGCACCTGCCCCTCTTGGTCAAGGCGTCGACCAGCACCCTGGCGCCCTTTGCGGGGTCGCCGGGCTGCCTCTCGCTGACGCGGGCGAAGGCCTCGCGGGTGGCGCGCGTGGCCTCGTCGAGCTCGGGGATGCGGTTGCGGGCGGCCGTCTTGTTGGCGCCGGTGAGCAGGCGCGTGCGGAAGTAGCCCGGCTCGACGCAGGTGACGTCGATGCCGAAGGGCGCCAGCTCGGCGCGCAGCGACTGCGAGTAGACGGCGATGGCCGCCTTGGTCGCGCAGTAGACGCCCGCCGCCGGCGTGCCGCGCCACCCGCCGATGGACCCCAGGTTGGCGATGACGCCGCCCGCCGGCTGCTGCTGCGAGCGCATGTGCGGCACCGCCGCCCGCAGCACGTTGAGCTGCCCGAAGACGTTGGTGGCGAATTGCGCGTCGACTTCCTCGTAGCTGATCGACTTTAGCTATCTCGAAAGGGAGAGGAGGGGTGGTGAGATGCGACACACCTGCACTCTTCGATGGCACCCTCCAGCACGTATCCGGCATTGTTGACAAGTATATCAAGCCTTCCGACAGTGGCAACAATCTCGTCAATGGTAGCCTTCATCTCTTCGTCTTTGGCCAGGACGTCAAGACGCCTCGTAATGATCTTGCCTTCGCCCTGCGCCTCCGTGCTAAGGTCGGCGAGCTTGGATGCATCTCTGGCCGTGGCGACGACCGTGTCGCCAGCCTGGGCTGCGGCCAGGGCAATCTCCCTACCGAAGCCGGACGAGCAGCCGGTGATTAGCCAGATGTACGGCATGCTGGCAGAGTGAAATGAATATGTTGGTTGGAGGAACTTTCTGACGTTTTCCAGAATCAAAGACCTTTTATGAATCGGACATCACCATCTGCTTCGGGGATAGCAGCCTTTATACCTTTCTATCTCCACACATGTGAAAGACGAAGGGTCCTGCGGGGTCTACTCTTCTGCCCAGGATTCTCCAAGAGACGAGGCTTGCCTGTGGTGGCTTTGTTTGATGACTGGATATCTGACTAAACCTTGGACTACGCCCAAACAGGGAACTTATGCGTTGCTTACAGCACCACGAAGGCCGAGAAGAGCGTTGATGGGAAGGATTGCCGAGCTGCCTTTGCCCGTGGCTTATGTCTGACCAATGCGATTCGGAGTCCAAAGACTCGCCTTACCCAAGTCAAAGAAGCTCCCATCTTATTTGGATGGCTATTTGGGCCTGTTCGATAGTACTTCAGCAATACCGAAACAGCCACCGATGTGTGTGAATGGACTGGAATTGATAAAATACCTAGGTATCGTCAACGAACGAGGGAAATGCTCAAATAAAGCCAGCGATCCTTGCCAACTTGAAGGACTGCTTTAGGGTATCAGCTTCGACCACCGCTATGCTACGCTTAAAGAGACACGAAAAAAGACCATCAACTTCAGATACCCCGCAGGATTTCCGGCAGACCTTCGAGAAGAGCTGCAACGCCACCATACTTGGCCAAGGTACCGAATGTATGACTTCCGCTGCTTCTCTTCTCGCGTTCCTTTTTACGCCTGCTATTACTTCTGCGGTTTTTGATGCTCGATGAAGAGATGGTGCGCCGCGCACGAGGACGAGCGTCGGAGTCGGAATCGGTTGCCGAAGAATCGTGACCGTCACGCGATCGGTCGCTGTAACTCTTCCCGTTTCGATCGCGTCGGTAGGATCCCGCACTATTGTTGCTTCGGATGCTACCTCTGGAATCACTCAAGTCGGCACTGAGCCGTGGAGGGTACTGTGCTTGCCGGAAAAGCTCGATGGATCGGTCGACAAGGCCTCGGATCTCGGCCTGTTCTCGTCAGTCTCGTAAACGATATACGAATCAAGAGAAACCCACATAAGTCAGAGGCTTCCCGATGCAAAAGCAGGTCTCGAATCTTGTGCGGTTACCATCAGGCATCTCTTTTTGCACCTGATTGAAACTATATCGAGCTTCCTCGAGCGCCTCTCTTCGTACCCAAGTTTGCATGATCTCGGTCCAGCTACTGCGCTCCGTGTATGCCTTCTCCACCGGCGCCTGCGAGTTGGTGTTCATTATTTGGTCGTCGACAAAATCCCAGCGATTGCTTCCCTGCCAGAGCCTCCATGGAATACCAAGTCCGTTGCTGGTGGCTCTTTCTCTTCCCTCGGATGCCGGGGCGTGATTCGAGCCGAGCGTGTTGGAGCTGGTTCGTGGAGATGGGAAGTACCCTGAATTTACTGATCGAGCTGGTGACGGTCCTGATGGTACGTATGTGGTGGAAGGGGAGAGGCAGGCATATGAGCCTCCAGGCGAGAAAAGGGCGCTTGATCGCATGTTTTGGATGTTTGCAGTCGGAGTAGGAAGAGCATTTCGGTCCGTGACACCCGCATGGTGGACGCCTGGCGGTACTTGTGGTCGCGGGGACGTCGCCTCCGAATCTCTCCGCGTTAGGCTGGGGCTCTCTTCGGATTCACTATCAGACTCGACGCGGGGCTGGTAGCTGTCTCGCCGCTCAAGTCCCTGTTGAACCGTTTGCAGAGTACCAGGATACTCATCCGTGGAGGACAGCCGGCGCTCGATGTCACTGAGCCTTGTCCACCTGTGCAGAATGTCATTGCTGGATGTGGATGAGATACGGCGGACAAAGGCGGAGCTCTCAGTGATGCTGGATTGAAGATTTGCGGCCTTGATCGATTGGTCCTTGTACTTTTCAAGCGTGTCGGGAGGCGGGGTGGTATCCTGGACTGTGCTGGGATCTCTTTGGTCAGAGTTGGTTGCGAAGTCACGACTTCGGCGGTACTCGGCATGGGCCTCGGAGACATCCAGGAGGAGGAGCTGTTGCTCGATGACCAGGACTTCGAGCTGAGAGCGCTCATTGGCAACGGCATCAGCGGCGGAGGCTGGAGCACGGTCTTGGCGAGATCTGTAGCGCAGCAGGTTAGTCTAAGATGGGATAGTGGGACGAGTCGTCTGACCTGGACCATGCAATGACGCGCACAGTGTAAAAAGCCTGCAGCATGACGGACAGGGTGGCGTTCAGTGAATCGACGTAGGCGAGGAGATAGTGGAGCTTGCTCTTGGATACGAGATCCAATTTCCGCGGGGGTGAAGAGGCAGGGTCGTCGGAATGCGGGAGCGGCTTGGTGGGCAGGACTTCCTCAATGGCGGCAAAGGCATTCTGGGCGAGCAGAGTGATGTCCTGGACCGTCTCGTAGGACTCGGGCGAGGGCGAGGTGACGTCTTCGCGCAGAAGGGTGCCGACTTGCTTCAGCATGAGCGAGAAGAGGCTGACGCTCTTTGCCGTGCGGTTGAGCTCTCGGGTGGCCGAGGGATTGGAGATGCCGAAGTCGTACAGACCGAGCGACAGCTTTGTTCCCCAGGCCACGACCTGGATAATGGGGGCAAATTCGGCCATGGCAGAAGGCAGTCGCAGGCTACATGGCCAGTGGGGGAGCAGGCGGCAGCTAGTTGTAGGTGGAGTTGAGCCTCGACTGGACGGGAGGCTGCATGATTGCGGAGGAAACGGCTCACCGGCGGCGTTGGCGCTATTAGGCAGCGACGAGGTTGCGAACGCGGGCGCTCTTCTAAGAGCGACGACAAAAGCTGGGGTCACGTGGGGGCGGCTTTGCTGGCAGGACCGTCTGTGACGTATGGCGGTGCGACGCTCGGCCATCCAAGGCATTTTTGCTGATCGCGGTCCATGCGCCTGCTCGTTGCTGTGCAGTTGCTATGCTCGCTGTTACCACGCGTTCCTTCTGGGCCAATGTGCGCGCCGTCTGCGCCGGTCAGGTCGGGCAGCGGCGAGGCCGTGCAGGGTGGCACTGCATGCCGCCATCCCGAGCCACAGCCCGACGTCTTGTTGAGACGGCCAAAATTCCCCAGACTTTGCTAGCGACAAAAGCAGTTAGCGCGGCTTGCCGAAATCGGAAACCCAGCTGTTGAAGAGGAACATGGAGAAGCGATGCAAAAACTGAACAGTGCAAGAAGAAACCGTCTGCTCTTTTCGCGGCGTCTTTCGGGACCAAATGATTCTTTGATTGGAGGAAACCAGGGCACGGCGGCGGGGGGTGATGCATCTCTTTTCTGGGACCTGCACCCCATCGCAGGCTGACCGGTCGTGATCGAGCGATTCTGGAACTGCCATCGATGCATGTGAAGCTGCGAAGTCTGTTGCGACACCGTCGAGTTAATCACCTGCGCTGAGCGTCATAATGAGGTTGGGCCAGGCCGGTTGATGTTGATGCCGTGCACATCCATGCCCAGATGATGCTTCCAACTGCCCGTCCTTATCCTTGCAATATTACAGGGGGGCATCGGCTAGCATGAAGAAGAATAGTAATTAGGCCCCTGGTGTAGCTATGCCCCAGCTCTTTTTCAGAAAAAAACGACATATGTGGGTAGTTGAAGCTATCGTCCGGACGTCTTTGTCGAATTTTTAATTTGACATTCTTGTCCGGACGATAGCTTCAACTACCCATGACATGAGTAAAAATAAATACACGCTAGCCATTGGCTGCTGTAAGCGAATCCACTTCGTCGAGTCGCGATATCTGCGGTTCCCTGCGCATCTAATAAGTCGGTACCAATGCTTTGGCAGCCGGAAGGATTTGGGTCTGTCTGAGAAGGGAAGGACAAAGATAAAGAAGGCGACACAAATAATACGAAACCTCCACATATGGCAGCTGCAGGTCGGACTAGCACGGCCCACGGCAGGCGGCGTCCCACGGTCCACAAACCAGGTGGTTGGAATTCGATTGCGTGGGGATGCCGGCAGGGGTCGCAGTGCTGTGGCTTGCCGGCTGATATGGCACCGCCGAAGCATCATGATATGCGGTGGCAACGTCTGCTGGCAGAAGCAAGTGAGTGTCGGCGTGCGCTGCGAAACGGCAGCGAGGGCAGCGTCGGCAATTGCTAACAGAAATCGATGTCGCAATCGCGCTGGCGCGGAAAAATTGGACGCTGGCTTGAAGAGCACGTCAATTTCGCTATCTCGCGGGATGCGCCGGGGTGGAGTGAGAGGAATCGATAAGGTGCGGCACGGGCTCAGCAGTGCGCCGCGGGAAGAGAAAAAATTCGGTCAGAGCAACGCGCACCGACAACGGCCGAGCACGCGTAACGGATGTCTTGCGTCAGCCCTCCCTGGACTCACCTATTTTTTTCCCGCCACATCGAGCGGTCCGGTGATCAGCGTGTCTCGGGGTTGCCGCTCGCCAGATGTTCATTGCAGACAGAGAGATGGCGATTGGACGATAAACAAGCGGCTCCTGGTCGAGAACATGGCATGCAGAGGCGCGGGCTTCCAGAAGGCCATGGATGCGGGGGTGTCGCTGCGGTCCAACAACCCTGCGACGGCGCCGGCCGTCGGAGACAGGCACGAGTCGTGCGCCCTTGCGACCGCCCTGTAAACTTCAGCGCTTCCACGGGTCTTCGTCTGGTGGCTGTTGGCGACGGGCCATGACGAGCAGGAGTGGCGGGCGCCGTGGTGGTGCAAGAAGCCAAGGCGATGCTTGGAGACGGCAAAGCTTTGGTTGGCTTTGGTTGGCGATGCTTGCCCCGGGGTTGGCGGCGGGGAGAGGCCCAAAACAGGCGGGCTGCCGAACGCCTCCACGCCCCATTGGCCCTCACCCCTGCTCCGACCTTCCTAATCAACGTTGCACTGATAACGACGTCGCAATGGTCCAGCTCTCGCCGACGCCGGTCGCTGGTGCAAGAGCAATGTGTCTTATTTAACGTCGAGCTACAGACCGTCCGGCTCCAAAGCACCACCCTTCCTCGTGCCTCCCCCCGCCTCACCAACCATGCCTGGCGACATCACCGACAACAATGTCGTCGACAAGGTAGATCCTTCCTTGGTCGACGGCCAGGCCGTCCCTCAAAGCGAGTTTTTCGACCATGATCTTCCCATTCCCACCGAGGAGGAGCTTCGCACTCTTCACCGCGTGAGCGAGAAGATCCCTTTCAAGGCCTTCACCATTGCCTTTGTCGAGTTAGTTGAGCGTCTCTCCTACTACGGCACCACCCAAGTCTTCGTCAACTTCATCCAGCAAGATAACCCCGGAACTTCCACCGGAAAGGCCCTTGACCCCAGCGCCGACGATGCCCAGCCCGGTGCCCTTGGTATGGGCCAGCAAGCATCCACTGGTCTCACCACTTTTAATCAATTTTTTGTTTATTTAATGCCATTGGCAGGCGCATATGTGGCCGATTCTTATCTGGGACGTTTCAAGACCATTTGGATGTCTGTTTGCATCAGTATCCTGGGCCACGTGATCCTCACTGTATCGGCCGCACCCGCCGTCATGGCTGTGCCCAAGCATGCTTTGGCGGCTTTCGTCATCGGTCTGATCATTATGGGTGTTGGCACTGGTGGCTTCAAGCCTAACATCTCTCCGCTCATCGCTGAGCAAATCCCCCGCAAGATGTACGTCCACACCAAAAAGAACGGCGAACGCGTCATCGTGGATCCGGCTGTCACGACCGCGAGGGTCTACAACTGGTTCTACCTCTTCATCAACATCGGTGCCCTCGTCGGCCAGCTGAGCATGGCTTACGCCGAGCGCTACGTCGGTTTCTACCTCTCCTTCATGTTGCCGACTCTGCTGTTCTGCGTCGCCCTGCCGGTTCTCTTCTTCTGCCGCAAGTGGTATGCCCACACGAAGCCTGAGGGCAGCGTGCTGGGACCTGCCGTCAAGCTCCTGCTGCTAGGAACCAAGAAGCGCTTCTCCATCAACCCCGTTGCCTTCTACCGCAACCTTCACGATGGCACCTTCTGGGAGGAGCTCAAGCCGTCCAAGCTGGGCGTGGCCAAGCCGGCTTGGATGACGTTCGATGATGCCTGGGTCGACGAAGTCAGCCGTGGCTGGAAGGCGTGCAGCGTCTTCTTGTGGCTTCCCCTGTATTGGATCACGTACAACCAGCTCAACAACAACTTGACATCTCAGGCTTCGACCATGGCTCTCCACGGCATCCCCAACGATGTTCTTTCGAACCTCGACCCACTTGCCCTGATTATCTTTATTCCCATCTGCGACATCTTCATCTTCCCTGCCCTGCGCAAGGCCGGCATCAACTTCACGCCCATCAAGAAGATCACCGGCGGCTTCTTCACCGGCAGCATGGCTATGGTCTGGGCTTGCGTTCTCCAGTACTACATCTACAAAGATAGCGAGTGCGGCGACTACCCGTCAGGTGATGGGTGCGAAAATGTCAGCATCAACGTGTGGGCGCAGACGGGTTCATACGTGGTAAGTGTTCCAGGACCCTGCATACGCCGTCAGTTCTAATTTGCCCATCTAGTTGATTGCTATCAGTGAGATCCTCGCCTCCATCACTTCGCTGGAGTACGGTTTCTCCAAGGCGCCCAAGAACATGCGTTCGTTGGTTGCCGCCTTTGCGCTGTTCATGAGCGCCATTTCCGCCGCTATTGGCGAGGCATTCAACCCGCTGTCGACCGACCCACTTCTGGTGTGGAACTACGGCTCCATGGCCGTTATTTCCTTCGTGGGTGGCTGTCTCTTCTGGTTCTGCTACCGCAAGCTGGACGCTCAAGAAGATGAGCTCAACATGCTGCCCACCGGCCACATGGGAAAGACGAGCGAGGCCTCCGACGTGGAGCGCAGCATTAGCGTAACCCACGAGCCGGTGCAGGTGCAGGAGAAGGTGTAGATACTGAATCAACAAAAAGTAGTAACGCTGGGAGTACGGGATTTTTTGGATTGTACCCCAAATTTAATCATTCAAAAGCTTTGATGCGGTGCGAAATGCTTCGTGATGAGTAATTGGTCTCCGCAACAGCCGAGCTTATCTACCTTGTCAACCATCAGATGTGCGACATTTTAGCTCCCAGATAAGCTCATTCTTCGCTTTCCATTTCGCGTAAAGCTTAGGCGCACGACAACTACAGAGGGGTGTTGTAGCCGACAGCTAGCGCGAAGAAGAGCAGGGCTCTGGAATAGAGCGTAACCATGCCTCAGCGCTTCTTTTTTTGACAAGAAAAAGAAAAACAATACGTGGGTAGTTGAAGCTATCGTCCGGACGAGAATGTCG
Source organism: Lasiodiplodia theobromae (assembly GCF_012971845.1). Classification (NCBI taxonomy): domain Eukaryota; kingdom Fungi; phylum Ascomycota; class Dothideomycetes; order Botryosphaeriales; family Botryosphaeriaceae; genus Lasiodiplodia; species Lasiodiplodia theobromae. The sequence continues at coordinate 542,888 of NW_023336563.1, read as the reverse complement.
AATTAAAAATTCTACATACACGTCCGGACGATAGCTTCAACTACCCATGACACGAGCAAATAAAAAATCCACGCTAGCCATCGCTGGGAGAGGGGACTGCACGCCTGTAATGCCAGCGGGAAACATCCATGCGCGTTTCGCCATTCACTCCACGGTGAGTGCCGAAAGATCTGAGCCATCGTGACTAATTTCTTTCAGCATCTACACGGGCGCTTCAATCACACGCTTTCAATAAGTCTCACTGCTGTGTTCCCCGGCGAACGGGCCTCGTATGGCCGATGCTGATGAAAAATTTGGTCAGCCTGGACATATGCAAGATCCCCGGAGAAGGGTCGCCCGATCAAGCGTGAATCCTGCTGGAAAGAACAGGTGCACAGGGTCTGCAAGATCTGGGCGATGGCGCGGGACGGGAGCGGGGAAGCCTCACGTTGCGTAGGCCGTGCATAATTTTTGCATAATCGTCGGCATAACTCAAGAATGGTCGGGTACGGATACAGCTGCTTCCACGCCGCAACGCCTCATTGCACACACGGTTGCAACCGTTCAAAAGGTGGCAAGAATCCTGGTTGAACCTCTTTCCTTCGCAGCAGTGGATCGAGTGCCCTAGACTTTTATCATCTTTTGCGTTTCCACCCAGGGGCTCGGATGCGATCTGTTATACTTCAAACGCCTTGATTGCTGTCACATCCTGCAGCGGCGCTACGCTACCGAATACGCTAACTGGGAACAGCAGAAGCGTTGCGAGGGGGCAGTAAGTCTGATCTACCTTTCATGCGCGAACCCAACTTGCAGCTCTTTTCATCTCCTACGTCTACTCGTACAAGCTTTCAAGCCATGCCGGTGGTCATTCAAACCCCCGTTGTATACACATAGATGTGCTTCATCCTGGACCGCCATGTCCCAGCGAGTGACGTGTCGAGGCCACTTCATCATGCTGCTGCGCTCAGTCGAGCCTTGTACATGGTCACTTACTAACTGCTCGGGTATTGTGTAGAAACTATCCCAAGATCAAACAAGATCGATTACGCAGCTTCTCGCGCCCTACGTTTACTTCCACCGTACACTCCCGGGCCAAGATAGAAAAAATTCCTACAAGAATGGAGACTGAAGTAGAGAAAGGTATTGGCAAGGGCATTGGCGGTGAAGGCATAAGCAGGGCACCGAGCACATCGGCCAGCGAGACGGTCAACGGGGAACAGCAAAACCGACAAGAGCAAGGTCAATCGCAGGATGAAGATGCAAACCTGGTATGGTGGGATGGCGATGATGACCCTGAAAACCCCATGAACTGGTCAACCAAGAAGAAATGGTCGAATCTGGGGCTGATGTCTTGCGTCACCTTCATCACGTAGGTTTGAACATCGGCTTGGGCGTCTCCCGGGTACCAGCTGACGCTTTTCCATTATAGCCCCCTTGCCTCGTCCATGTTTGCTCCCGGTGTTCCCCAGGTCTTGAAGACGTTCCACACGACGAACAATCTTGTAGCCACATTTGTGGTGAGCGTGTACATTCTAGGATTTGCACTGGGCCCTCGTAAGTCTTTCTGTCATCTTCTCCATTTCATTCACTGATCGACTCGTAGTCATCATCGCTCCCCTCAGCGAAATGTACGGCCGCGTCCCCCTGTACTGGGCGGGTAACTGTGGATTCCTGATCTTCACTATCGCCTGTGCCGTCTCCGATAGCCTCGGCATGCTGATTGGTTTCCGTTTCCTGGCCGGCTGCTTTGGCGCAGTCTGCTTGAGCCTTGGAGCAGGCACGATTGCCGATGTCATGCCGGTTGAGAAGCGCGGAGGAGCCATGGCCATCTTCTCAATGGGACCCTTGCTGGGGCCTGTGATTGGTCCTATCTGCGGTGGATTTTTGGTCGAGGCGAAGGGCTGGAGGTGGTGAGTGGCATTCAGCGCTTCTAAAGAGGGCAAGGCAAAACTGACTTCGTCTCAAAGGGTGTTCTGGCTCCTTGCCATGTTGGTGAGTGGTTACCGTCCAACGAGAAACAGTACATACTAACAAGCAACGCTCACCAAGGGTGGAACGGTCACCGTCGCGTGCTTTATCTTCCTCCGCGAGACGTACGCACCCACGCTCCTTAGGCACAAGGCGGCGCGTCTGCGCAAAGCTACCGGCAACGCGGCGCTCCGCAGCAAGCTGGACACGGGGGTGCCGCACCGGGCACTGCTTATGCGGGCCATCATCCGGCCGACCAAGATGCTCTTCCTCAGCCCCATCGTGGGGCTGATGTCGCTGTACGTCGCCGTGGCGTACGGCATCCTGTACCTGCTCTTCACCACCTTCACCTTCGTCTTCGAGGGCCGGTACGGCTTCAGCTCGGGCACCGTCGGCCTGACCTACATCGGCATCGGCATCGGCATGATCCTCGGGCTGGCCATGGTCGGCAAGCTGTCGGACGCCACGCTGCGCAAGGTCAAGGCGTCGGGCGGCGCCATGAAGCCCGAGCATCGCCTGCCCTTCCTTCTGACCGGCCCGCCCGCCGCCTGCATCCCCGCCGGCCTGCTCATCTACGGCTGGACCACCGAGTACCACAAGCACTGGGCCATCGCCCTGTTCGGCACCATGCTGATCGGTTTCGGCTTGCTCGCCTGCATGGTATGACCTCCCCCCCCTGATCTCCAGCCATGCCATCTAGAATATCACTTCGTCGCTGACCGTCCCATCTCATTTCCTCTGCTTTAGATGTGCGTGCAAACCTACCTCGTCGACGCCTACACGCAGTACGCTGCCTCGGCCATGGCTGCCAACGCCGTGCTGCGCTCCGTCTTCGGCGCCGTCCTGCCGCTGGCCGGGCTCGACATGTACAACGCCCTCGGCCTCGGCTGGGGCAATACCCTGCTCGCTTTCCTCGCCCTGGCCCTGCTGCCCGTACCCATCGTCTTCAGTCGGTACGGCGAACGCATCCGCCAGAGCAAATTCGGGCAGGTGAAGTTTGATTGAAAAGGGGGGTCCGTATCGACGGGAGGCTGTGGTTTGTAGTCCCTTTGTTTCCCAACTTGATTTTCTTCTCTTAATCGTTTTTAAATGCTTCGTTGTCCAGTAGGGACATCAGAAAGTTGAATGCCGGGGGATGTGTATTCTTCTATTTCAAAGAAATGCATCTCAAATTAATTGAAGTATCCGTAGAGGGCTCATTCTTTAGAGACAATTACGCAAGTATCTATTCGCAAGTATTCAGCTACTCTGCCTATTAAATACAGAAGCTATGTCCAGCTTCCGTAAAACATTGAACCGTAACTACCTTGGAACTTAGTAACCGTATTCAAGGCAGCAGAAACCTGCACAGTATATATGTGTGTTGAATGAAGTAAAATGGATGAACGTCTATCCTAAAGTCAATGGTGGCATGGGGCGTGTATTGAACCCCCACTCTGAACACCTAGGCTGATTAATCACAGTGCATTAATATGATATTAAATTAAAAGTGTGTAAGTGCAGTGGTCTTTCCTTGGCATAAAATGAGTTTCGAAATGGGTCTTTAAATTTATGGGTTCTGCTTGAGGTTGTTTGTTCCCATAGCCGTGTCTGAGCTGACGCCTCATCGCCGTATCAGCCAATCTCCGCCAGCAAATACTGAGCCTCCATCTTTCTGTTGATATGCCCATTTTGGCATGTTCCGCGAAGATGCCTTGGTAGGACACTCCGAGACTAGTGGTGCCTAAAGTCCAGGTGCAGCTCTCTCATAGTCCGATCAGGGAACGGAAAGCCGAACGAGCTAACGTACCAAACAGTCTTCGCTTTGCCCTTCCTACCAGATCCCCCTAGAGGCTACTGGCTCGTGACTCTGATCTCCACTAGGCCCACAATCCACCGGCGATCTCTTAACTGTCTCAGTGAGCTCTTCCTTCGTCCTAAAATCCTGTTCGGGGCTTGGGGTACACTTGCTACCATCACAGAATGCCACTGAAGACGATTTCCATCAGATTAGTTGCACTCTGCTTGGCATTTGAATTTGAATCCTACGCCAAGATACAACATTAAATCCCACATTCACGTCTGGATGTTTTTTTTTTGACTACCAATGTAGTGAGAAGAGTTTAGCAACCATTTGCAAACTACTGAACCACGGCACTTCTCATTAGAATTACCCGGAATGCTTCTCTATAGTACTTAATGAGCACTCGACGGCGAGTGAACTCGAATATTGTTCACGCACATTTTCTACAAAGCCTTGATACACGTGTGGTACTGAAAAGAACGTATTCGACGTGATTTGCCCCCATACCCACCAGCACGAAGTCCTCACCAACTTGTGCATCGACGCTGCATCACAGATGAAGCTTCTCGGCTTTCGATTGCCCTTTCTTGGGGCCCACATTCACCTCTTATGCTTCTCGAAGCATATTAAGCGGCAGCCTCCCCTGGTAGACGCATGCAGGCCGTATTCCCCTTTCTCGTACCATTTAGCATGCCCAAGAGGCTCTACTGGCTTGTACTGTGGATTGAGAAGCCGGAGGTCGGATATAACAGGGCTACACGAGCTTCCAGGAGACGGCTCGTATCTGTTGCCGGTGTAGGAGGATATTGTCAGTGCGACTCGAGGTTCTCGTTCAACTCTGGTCACCAACACCACGGCTTTCTTCTACTGAAGGTGAAGGCGACAGACCAGTACAAGCTAATAGTCAGCTCGCACCGAGGACAGGAATTTTTAATGTAGCCTTGATTGGGTCCATAATCTCGTCTCTGTACGTTCAAAGTCAACTGGATTCCATACCTCGGGAATTCCATGACCAATGCGGAGCGTATATCAACGACGTAACAGCTTGCGATAGGATCCTACAATCCAAGGTGAAGCATCTTGATCAAATCTTTCACAACTAAGTTAGCCTTTCACTAAAGACGAGCTTCTTGGGCTACCTTGATGCCGCCACTAATATGCAACTTACTGACAGGTCGTCTGTAACCTCTCCTTTCACGGGTAGGGAGAGACTCGCCATAAATTTTTGAAGTTGTTGGATGGAGATTTTTTCAATAGCGGTATGCTATTCAATTTGAAGGTTGAAATTAACTGCGAATTCAATGGGGTATCGGACAAGGTATTTATGTGCACATCGGAACAATCTGGATTCATCGCCGGAGTAACCAAGAGCAGCTATGGGTCGCGCCATCCAGTTTATCGCGCAACGAGCGAAAAGGTCTGGGTGCACAGTCCACTCCGGCGGCTCGGCGGCTGTACGAAGAAGCTAGTTGTTGGGGAAACTGGTATTTACCTCAAATCGCGACGCGTCCAAATGCCATGCCGGCATCTCGGCAACACATCTACAAGGTCTTTGGCGTCACCCTGATGCATTTTGTTGTCTTTGAGATCTTTTTAGGCGCTTGTGTTCAGACAATTCGGACCGTCTTCCTGCCGTTGCCATAGTGCAGCCTCGTTGTCGCGGCGGCGTACCGCTCGCGACCGGACAGGAGGGATCCGCACCAAGAACCAGCGAGCGAAAGCATCACCCGAGCCAATCAGGTAAAACGAATGCTCACTGGTTTCTTATCAGGAATGGTAGCGGAACGGAGACGGCGGCCGTTGCTGGAGCGCGGTTTTCGTAGCTTACCAGATGCCTCACCAGGCCTTTTTGCCCGGAAATGGTTTAGGACAAAGGTTGCCAGGGAGAGGCGCCAGCCCTTGCGCGGACAGCGCGGGTTACACCCCGACATGGGTTCAAATTTTCATGGCGTTGTCCTTTTTGCTGGCGGGGTAAAATGGAAGTGTTTGCGCGGAGCTTTCGACGCCGATGTCAGATTTTGGGGGCTTTTTTGTTTTTCCCTCAATGAATTTTGCAGCGCCCAGGCTGATTTGCTGTCCGTCTTACCGGCAAGCAAGGTGGCGTGACGCGTCTTTCTGGCGCTCAGCTGGGCTGATTGAGGAATTTGGATTTTCGAGGCTTCTTGGCCGTGAGAGACCTAAAATTGGACACGATTTGAAATGTGACTATAGTGAAGTGATGACTCGAGGCGGATTACTCGATTAGGGGTGAAGGATGTGTACGGATTCCCCGAGCCAAAGTCGACGAGAGAGGATCCGAGGGATAAGACCAGTGCCGGAGCACGTGGTATGCCTCTCAGTAGTACAGCATTTGCCAGAACGGACTAGGGCCAGGCAGATGTCAGCTGAAGTAAGGTTAAATATTAGCGGTCGCTTGACAAACCAGGATGGGACGTGTAACGAAAACGAGCGAAGGGAGGCCGGACGAGCGGCCGTATCGGCGATGGCGAACGAAGCATGCGAACGTGGTTCGGGGCGACGGTGCATAGTCGCGGGTCTCCTGATACGGCGAGGCAGACGTGGATCTGCAGTAAGATGCGGTCTCAGTGCACGCGGCAGCAGAGGAGAAGACGACAGATGGTGTTGTCTCTTGGCTCAGAGGAGGATAATTGTCGGCGCGGAGTGCTGTTCAGTCAGCGCCAGACGACGAGAATACGCGTAGTGAGCGCCAAGGCGATGGTGCAGTGATGGTGAAGCAGGCCAGAGCACAGGGCTGAAGCGAAGCCACAGGGCTGTGGGGCCACCCCGCACCACCAGTGGTGGGTATTTTTGCGGCGTCAGCGCTACCCCGGGCTGGAAGCAGTAAGCTCCGTCCTAAGCCTCTGGCTGGCTGCGTCGCCCGGCATGCGCCGACGCCGGCGAGAGCGGGCGCGAGGAATACCAAGAGCCTTGGCTGGGTGTTGAGAGGGAGAGCTGCGAGGTGTTGGTGGTGTCGGTGCAGCGGTAGCGGGTGATGTCACGACTGAGCGCTCGTCGGCTCTCCAGCCGGGTCGCGACTGCCCTCTGCTCGCCAACAACCTCTCGCAGCAACCACGGACCCCATCGCTCTCTGTTGATCGCCTGACCGCTGCAGTGCGCGAGCGGGACGACCCGACTTGTGACGATGCCTGCTACCGTCGACCCGGCTGCGACCCGCTCTCGAGCTGCCGCAACCTGCACGACTGTCAGATCCGTCAGATGCTTAATCGCCTCGACGTGGTTGCCGCAGCGCTGTTGCTTGGCCCACGGCACCCTGCTCCTACTGGCTATCCGATCGCCCCAAAATAGCGGCCCACGCGGTGTGGCGCCTCATCACGCCTTCTCTCACGTCAAAGTATCCTTCCACGCCTCTCCTGACTGGCACACCCTGCACTGGCTGCCGCACTGTCCCTGTACGAGACCAATCGCCGCCTCGGGTCTCCGCTGACGGTTGCATATGCGAACATCCTTCCACCCTGCACCGCGCCGCCGCCCTGCTGACTCCAAGGAGGAGGCGGCTCAACCTCATGTCACTTCCATGGTTCTTCCGATTGGCCCAGTAACCAACTGCGCCGACATACTGCCTCCCTCCGCCTGCTGTATTTCCTTTTTGGGCAAAAACCGTCGACGCAGAGATCATGGCATCGCCTGCTCACACAGCCCCTGCTGGACAGCCCCGCCGAGACGTTGCCCCCAGCTACCAACACTTTATAATCCATCATGGCCCCATCCCAATCATGCCCATCTGCAGCTCACCATCTTTACTCGCTTGGAGATACAAGCTCTTTGTCCAGCACTCACTTCTGAACCCCGGGCTTCTCTCAGCCCATATTTCCTTGACTTTCCTTTTTCTTTTCCACTTCTCTCACTATCACAATGTCTTTCATTGCCAGGTCCGTGGTAAGAGGTCTTGCCGCTCGGTCTACCTTCACAAACGAATCGTGGACCGGTGCCTGGGAGGCTCATGGCAGCACCCAAGGCAACATCTCTCCCCAGGCCAGAAACGGTATGTTCCCCACCTTTTCTTCCACGCCCACCCATGCCTGACTTTTCCCTGTAGGCGGCGGTCCCCTGGGTACTGTGGATGCACCACATCTGCCTTTCTGCATAGGCCAGCCTCCTTGGAGCGGCCAGAACCCTAGCATGCCCAATACCGGCGTTACACGAGAGTACGACTTTACCGTCACGTACCAGGATATCGCCCCTGATGGCGTAACAAAGAGGGGTGTCCTCGTCAACGGCCAGTTTCCCGGCCCGATGATCGAGGCGAACTGGTATGTTTCATTGCCGCCAACGTCTTGGAGACCGTTGCTGACTTTTCTCAGGGGTGACTGGATCCAAGTCACCGTCCACAATGCTCTGGGTAAAGAAGAGGGCGAGGGTACCTCGATGCACTGGCACGGCTTCACGCAGAAGGAGAGCCAGTGGATGGATGGCGTTCCCGGCGTCCAGCAGTGCCCTATTACCCCGGACGACAGCTTTACCTACCGTTTCCGTGCCGACCAGTACGGTACCTCGTGGTACCACAGCCATTACAGCGCGCAGTATGCTGGTGGAGCTGCCGGCGCCATTGTCGTCTACGGCCCGGACAGCGCTGGCTACGACATCGATCTCGGCCCTGTCATGCTTTCCGACTGGTATCATGCTCAGTATTACGACATCGTGAAGGAGACCATGCAGGCCGACCCGACCGGAAAGAACCCCACGCCCCCGCCGCCATCCGACAACAACCTGATCAACGGCTTCGGCGAGTTCGACTGCTCCACCACCGACCTGCCTTGCGTTCCCGATGCCGGTGTGGCCAAGTTCAAGTTCACCGCAGGAAAGAAGCACCGCCTCCGGTTGGCAAACACCGGAGCTGAGGCCATGCAGAGGTTCAGTATTGATGGCCACAAAATGACCGTCATTGCCCACGACTTCGTTCCCGTCCAACCTTTCGAAGTGACCGCTTTGACTCTCGGCGTCGGACAGCGTGTCGATGTCGTTGTCGAGGCTACCGGCAAGCCATCGGATTCCTACTGGATGCGTTCGGACATTGGCCTTGACGGCTGCAACGCCTTCAACAAGGCTGCCTCTGAAGCCCTCGCAGTCGTCGTCTACGATCATGCTGATCCCAACGTCGTTCCCGCCTCGACTGCTCAGCCCGACGCGAAGTTGACGGTCTGCAAGAACGACGACATCTCGCTCGGTCTCCCGTTGCACCCCGTCATGCCCGACCCCAACCCGTCTACGACTACGGAGCTCCACATCACCAACGAGTGGAACGGCACTCACTGGCTGTGGCACTTTGGCGGACCGTCCTACCGCGCCGACTTCAATGACGCTCTGCTGTACCAGATCCAGCAGGGCAACGCCGAGTTCGGTCCTCAGAGCAACGTCCACGACTTTGGTTCCAACAAGTCGGTCCGCTTCGTCATCTACAACGACTCGCCTGCTCCCCACCCCATGCACATGCACGGCCACAACTTCTGGGTGCTCGCTGACGGCGTCGGCCACTGGGACGGCACCATCGCCAACCCGAACAACCCGCAGTACCGCGACGTCCACGTCCTGCAGCCGGCTCCGACTGGCAGTTCTTCCTACATGGTCATCCAGATCAACCTCGACAACCCCGGCCTCTGGCCCTTCCACTGCCACATTGCCTGGCACGTCTCCGCCGGCCTCTACCTCAACATCCTCGAGCGTCCCAACGACATCAAGAAGCTCGCCATTCCTTCCTCATTTGGCGACCAGTGCAAGGTGTGGGGCGAATACACTGCCACCAACCCCATCGATCAGATCGACTCCGGCTTGAAGAGAAAGGCCATGCCTCTCTAGGCTGAAGCACCTGCTCTCCTTTGTTTATACATACATTGCATACACCGTTCAAGGCGTTCAAGAAGGCGAGTCCCACAAGCATTTCGGCGGCGTCGTTTTTGTTCTTTCATCAACCTACAGCACGTGTCTCGCCCTCACAGCGAGCAGACGTCCTACAGTAATTTCTTGTCTGAGCTCTTAATTGTTAATCGCAACGAACTGTACGCGCTTCTATATAACCCCAGCTGTAGATAGGTCGCCGGAAGCGCGATTTGGTATATAGGATAGTAGTATATAGGGTCCACGAGAAGAAATGACGAATAAAACACACCTTCCAAAGCATAACGTCTTCCTCACATCATGGTTGTCGTTTTCCGCATGTGATTTTTTCCTGCAGGAGGGACCCGTCTGTACGGTTCGTAGCGCACGCGCGCAGAACCAGCTGGGCGGGTATCCCGACTCGCTGCAACTTCGAACGTCGCAACCCGAAGATGCGGTTTTAGCAACGAGCTGGAGTCGGGCCGCCGAAAGAACCCTTGTTTTGTTGGTGGGTGGGAAAAAATCGTCACCCCCACACCCCCATCGTTTCCCCGCTGAAATTGTCATCGGTAGTCCCAATCCATCATCTACATCTTCCTCCATTGTTTTTTTCAGCCGTTCGCTTTGATCCATCACCACTGCGGCTGCCGTTCCCGCATTCCCACCATCCCGCACAGAGCACACCCTAGCCACGGTACCGAGTCGGTGAAGGATGAACAAAATTTTGTTTTGCACTGACCGCCTTTCCCGATCCCATGGCTCTGGGCCGGCGTCATGGCGGGGGATTTTTTTTTTCTGGTGTTGTTGGCCAGTGTTTCGCCTTTTTCCCGTCCGTAGTCGTCGTTGACCGGTCGATCCCGTGACCGAGCCATGTGGGGATGGTGCCGCTGTCTCGGATTTTGCTTTCGGCGGTGTTTTTAACCTTTTGCGAACCACAGAATGGAACGAGAAAAGAAAAAATAACGGTCGTTGACCCCTCTGTCGTCATTGATGATCCGTGCATTTTTCTTGCCGAAGAGCTGTTGTGGGCTGCCGTCTGCTTTGCTGGATACTGTGGAGATGGTGACGGCCGATCTTCGCCTCGCTTCTGGGTTGGTGGCTGGGGGGCCCCATGTGGCAGGGCGATTTCCTTGGGGAATTGTAGTGGAGTACAGGTGTGCAGTCGTGGAAGATACTGCACTCTTGACATGGGTAGCTGGAGCGAATGTCTGGACGTAGCAGATATAAAAACATCCCGACGAAGGCTGCGACTATCCATAAAGTGCAGCATGTCTTACGACACAATTTGAACTCATAATCTGATTGACTACAATTCACACAATGCTGGGGAGCTGAAGCGATTGTCCGGACGTGATTGTCTAATTTTTACATCGATATTTGCGTCCGGAGAAGAGCTTCAGCTCCCCTGATTTGACAATTTAATTCCGGTAGCTGAAATTCAGCAGTCCTTTTTGTGGGGCTGAAAGCACAGTGCTGTTAGCATTCACTCCATAAGACTGTCGATGCGCTTGTCACTACCGATGATGGAAGCTTCATCGCGGATCTGATTGATGGCAAGACCCAACCCGAGTTGCATGTCGGGATTGATTGCCTCGTCATCATCGTCTTGAGTGCCAGGCTTTTTAGTTTCTCTGACATCAGGACGCGCGATGTTCTGCTTCGGCACCCCGTGGAAACCCCACCAGGGCTTGAATGAGTCAACGAGTCCGTCGAAAAGCGCTTCAGAGTTCTCTGCGCGAGCATCAGTAGGCCAAGCCCCAGGGAAGGTATGACCTTGTTCGACGACTTCGACAATTTGACTGATTTCGGCTTCCGCGAGCATTTGACACCTCGTCTGCTTCAGATCGGACCCGACCTTCTTTAGAGTCAGGTCGGTCGACTGGAAGCGAATCACGGAAGCCGTGATGCCCAGCTTTTCGAATTGGACGCCGCGGCAAGAAGAAACTTCTTGTTGGGCTTGGCTGTGGCAGCACCAAGCAAGTACTCTACTATTTCCCCTCTCCACTGCGGCTACTGCAGCTTAAAGCAATTTGTCATATTAGAAATTGAGGCTAGATGATGTCTTATGGAAATTTTTCAAACACGTTTTATCATTTAAATGTCGTGCGCTGACGACGATTCCTTCCCACATGTACTCGTCACATGCATTATCTGAAATTCGATATAGCACGATTTTCCCGTTTCATCATCGACTTTAACTTACTTAAAGCCCAGCTAGCACTCTAAGCGTTGTATACCACATTCTTAAGTCTAATAGATAGATAGTAGGGTATAATTATTTCTCTATATAGTTAACCTCTATTCTAAGATCTACTATTCTTAGCGTTAGCTACTAGTTATAGGTACCGTATTAGATCTATTAGTATAACAGATCTATTAATGTAAATTATACTTTATTAGCTGTATCCGGAGTCTCTTATTTGTCCGCCAGCTTTACGTTCTTATTAGGAAGAATCTAACCTATACATTCTTAACTTGTCTGAATAATACGATTGGTCCGTTATACTAATGGGTCTGTTACGTTAATAGGTCTAAGACGGTAGATGTAATTTCGAAACCCCGGTTTCGTAGGAAGGTCGAGCCGAGATTTGCGGGGATCTGTCCCACCGCACAAAAGAAAAGAGCAAAACCCAACAAAGCTAGTAGGAGAAATGAGGAAAACGGAAAAAAAAGATAGTCGCCCGACGGGAGATTCGAACTCCCAACCCCAGGATTACTGCGGGAAGCAGGTAAAAGTCCTTCGAAATATTAGTTAATGAATTTTAAGCATAGTGGTAAAGGTTAATTTACCTATGCGCTAACCGATTGCGCCAGCCGGGCACGGTATTAGAGTGAATTGGAGGTAATCAAAAATTGTTGAGTATATATGCTTTAGATATGTAGTCAAAGTAAGTTTTCCAACGTAAATTTTCTATTACAACTGCCGCAATTAAAAAATAGGGTTTAAATAGCCTTATAAAGCTCTTGCGTCTATACTAGACAGGAGACGAGCTTGCGGTAAGATATATTAATGTTATATTACCATTCCTAAAGTTTAAGAAACCTAGCTTCCGGTTAGAAAATTATCCGGCGCACGGTTAGAATTATCCCTCGAGAACCACTAAGAGTAAAACCAACTTTTAAAAACATCGCGATAGATTTCTGAAATCTGGAGAAGGTGGCAGACTAGTTCCTGGCAAAGCTTTCTAGCATTGCGTCATAGTTCGCGGGATGTACATACTTTATCGTTGCTCCCACGCAAACTGCCTTGTGTGTGGCAGTTAGAAATTTCCCGACCGTGTGCCCGTTGCTGAAGTAGTTCGAGACGAGGACATGCATGGGATACAGTGCAACGCAAGAAGCAGATTTGCTATCAACAGTTTGCGCGGCCCTGCTCAAGGCAGACCGTACGAAGTAGCTATAAACCGAGTAGTGCGAGGGGCACACATAAACATTGTGCACGTACTCGTCCTTATTTCGAGTCTGCATCGCGGAGTGAGCGAGTCCAGGGAGGCGAGGGGTTGCCAGCCAGGCCCCGAGACGGTAATGTTGAGCATGTCAGCGAGGAAGGCTTTCAATTGCGAGGTGTCTCCCTCGTCGGCGCGCTCTATAAGCATCGTAGCTTAACGCATATAAGATCTGGGAGCTGAGAGAGGTCGGAGATCAACTTCCAGAAGCGCAACCGCGCCTCGCGGCGTGCAGAGGGCCGAGTATCGCCTAGAGCAAATTTCTGTGATGAACTCTTCGGACTTACGGCGACAGGCAATCTCAATGGCGAAACAAGTGCAGAGAATTGCGTTGCGCGGACGACAGATTGCCTCAAGGGCTGGGCTCATTCCAGAAGACCGATCGTCGCATCCAGCGAGTTGCGATAGTGAAAGAACACCATTGAGACCAATATGAGCAGAGAACGCGTGTCATCATCATTTGCAAAATCTGGCTTGGATGCACTACTTAATTGGACGACTGCAGAGGCATTACCAACTGGCAGCCTTCGCTCGGCTTTTTGGTTCACCGTCACGCGGAAGAACAAAGTTCAAACCAGATCCACGACCCGTCAGACCATTGTCTATGTATAATTCGAGTATGGAGGTGTGATTCAAGCACTCACATACTTCGAAAAGTGTAGTTAGCTAGCACGTAGCCAAAAAAAAAAAAAAATCTGATGGCAGCCGCCTGCCGTGGCACCCATGCCTGTAAAAGGACCTCGCCTTCCTACCCCAAACTTTCCCCTCTTTTCCTCTTCTTTACGAGGTTTGTACAAGCCTGTCTTAGATTGTCCTTTTTCTTTTTCTTTTTCTTGCCGCAAGCCAATTCCTCCGACATCGTACGCGCTGCAGTCCTACGAGAACCCAATCAAAAAAGAAAATAAAACAGGCGCAAATTCAGCCAAAACGCCCCAATATGCCGTCGGCAACCTTCCAGATGTGCAATTTTCGACACCGAGAGATGACGAAAGAAAACGCAGCCCATACGAAAGAAACTGTGAAGAGAAAAAGAGAAGCCAAGCCAACTTTCCTTGCCGCGTGTACCTCTTTGCGTCTCCACACGGGCTTCGGTCCCACGATCTCGTTGTGGGATGAGGGATGTGAGTAGGTAGTAGAATTGGAGCTTGCACGGCGCTTACGCAAGAGAGTTCCAATACCTGGCTCGTCCCTGGCGTCGCCTTCCGTGCCCTCCCTTGCCTTCCTCTTCCGGGTGACTTTGCCATATTCCTGATTTTCCGGCACCCAGACAGCATCGATGGACTGGCAGGCAAAATCTTCCTCAAAGCAATCGTCATTGACAGCGCAAACAGCTTTGTGGACGTCAGGTTGGTCAGCTTCTCATCGCCGGAGTTGTTGCATGCGATCTGCACCAGCCTGGGGTGTATGTACTTGTCTCAAGTCGTCATTCAGAAGATGCAGAACGTTACTTCCATAAACTCATGCTGAAAGCACTTCTCAATGGCAATCTCGGGATGGACTAAAGAGTTCGATTAGCATCCTGCTGAGTAAACAAGTTTTAGGCCTGGCTTACAGGTCCAGTACAGGGACACGGCAACGTTCACGTTCCACTGCTCTAGCCGGATCTTCTCTTGCTCTCGTTGTGTAAGCTCGAAATAGTCGTGGGCCCGTGGCATGACGGGGCTATCGTCAAACTGAGGGAGATTGATATCTTTGATCCGATTGATGACGGCCCTGCGGTCTTCCTACTCTCCCTTCCGAGCATATTTTGCCGCCTTGCTGTTCCGGTTTCTGTCAGGGATCTCTGAGCAGAACTACTCCTGGTGACATTGTTCCAGCTCGGTGAAGAACTTCTCCTTGTACTGCTCGAAAGTTTTTTCAACATGGTCGCGCTCTTTCTCGCGGTTAAACCTGACATCCTGGCCCTCATCTTCCTCAATGCCCAGCGAGGTGTACACATGGAGGAGGTTCCTGAGAAAAGCCTGCTGTCAGCAGGAGTTTCTACTCAATCCGTCGAAAAAGGCATAGCGCAAATGCATTGTTCTTGCGCAAAAACACCTGGCTTTCAACCTTGTGTTAATTGTCAGAGCGCCTAGGGGCGTCATGAATAAACCGAATACTTTTCTCAAACATTGTGACGGTGGTTCTCTGATTTTGGAACCCTCTCGTAAGTCTCCACCCAGACCCTACAGACTCAACCAACTTAACAAACACCGTCACAGTTGCTTCCCTTGCGATAGCCATCAGCCCAAACCCTTGTGCTGGTTATTTGGCTTAATTCAAACCGTGCTCGTCATGCGCCTCACCTGTACAAAGCAGTCATCGGGATCTCGCAAGCGCCTGAGGTATGAGTTGCATGGTCTTTCCCCCGACGGCTTCCCTCAGCATTCGCAATACCTCCACAAACTCGGATGCAAATACTGGGTTTCACTTTGATGTCATCAACTTCAACAAGGCTGGTTCAGAGTAAATCGCACACAGCTACCACCGCGTTCAACTGACCAAACCAGCAACGACCTCGATACCAGTCAGCTCAGACAATGCACTTTTGAGGGATATCGGCGCCTTTGTTTTCCTCAGATTACCTCGTTCATCTGGAAAAGTACACATGGAGAGAGCACATCGTAGGAGACTCAGGAGGCGATCGAGCGACAGCGGAAACAACCCACGCACCTTCAGTGCAGTTTTCTGTTTGTGATGGAACCATGGAATACGTAAGTGAGATGAACTCTGATTAGATACGAGCCAGTGCTGATTTTCTTTTCCCAGGAAACCTCCCTGCCGCGCCTCCCACTCCATCCCAGAATCGAGGAGACGATCAATCAGCGAAACAGATGGTGCCTACCCGCACGTCACCATTCCGCGCTCGTATCTGACCCGCCTCACGAAACCCCGCTCACCGACCCCGACACTCATGATGAAGAACTCTCAAGCAAATTCGACGAGACCCAGTCCTGAAAGCAAGACAACTACAGACCACTGGTGACAAAAGAGGGTACATGGGATCATTTTGGTTCTTTTCTGGCTAGCAGTAGTGGAAGCCGGTACATATATTTCTTTAGCGGGCTGGCTAGGCATGAAGCGGGCTCGTCAAGACCGCTCTTTCCTGACTTCGCAACTGCTTCCTCCGACCGACACCATCCTTTGCTTCACCCGCGAGCTGCACAAAGGCTAGGAAGTAATAGTTTGCCGAGTAGCTTCGCCTCTCAAGCGACTTGAGCTTTCCCACCACAACGCTCCGACAGCAGCGTCGCGCAGATTCCACTTCTGGTCACACTACGCTTACTGCTGAATTGTCCAGAAAGCACCTGGCACTGACGTTGACGATCGGCCCAAGGCACAAGCATTCCCTCAGACCGAGTTTGGAATTCGGAAGGACAAGATCCTCATTAATCTCGACAACGGACAGCGCCTCAAGGATGGAACGAGCTCAATCAACAAACCTTTCACTAGCCACACGTTCAGTTTGATCTAGAAGTTGCTTGCAACAGGTTTTGAAGCCAAGGAAGTCCTCATTGTCACTCTTTACGCTTCCCAGAGGAGACAGTACATGGCAGAATTGCGCCACATGAGTGCTGAGAAGATCCATTGGGCTCCTCAACGCTAAGGACGACTTCAAGGCATGCATTGTCGACGCTGTCCAAGGTGGAGAAGTGGACATTGCCATTGCCGATCTGGTTGCCGCAGGTGAGCAAGCAGCGGTGTTCGTTCAAGACCGCTGGCGTTTGGATGTCGTCGTTAGTCACGTCCGAGATAGCTTGACCATCGTCAATGACTCCAACAGTGTCGGGCCTGATACGCATAAGTCATTGAGGCTGGCAAAGAAGGGCAAATGGAAAAAGCTCACCAGGAAGGACCTCCACGCCGCCGCCTTGATCTAGTTCACAAGCAGGGAGTGGCTCACAGACCATACAGAGCCCACCGAGTCTGCTATCGACATCTAGTGGAGCCTGGCAGAACGAAATTGGAGATTCTTTCACGGTTGTTGAATGCGACAGCGCCGGAATCACACAACCCGCCCTGACAACGCTGACGGTAGTCCCTGGTGCAACTTTATGGTGCCGGTTTCGATGTGTATTCACAAAGTGGAAGTCGCCTAAAATCTTAGGACACTATACATGTCAGGAACTGAAGGCTTGCCGACAGGATCTCTGGCCTATATTGCTCAAGCACGATCCCGCTGAGCCCCCCGCTGATCGACCCCTTCACTCACGCAGATGTCACTGAAGCGAAATCCGAGATGGACAGCGAGGATCCCAAGCAGTACGACAAGGCCCGACTACAAGACGTGCAAGCGAATGGGAGTACTCTGCGCCGCTCGTCCCGCTCTCATGCTCGGGCCGACCTTCAAAACGTACAGTGGGTAACGGGTGCCATCGAGCAGCTGACGGGCCTCAATGAAGAAAATGAGTGAGACTATTGTCATCCTTGCACCACACAAGCGTCAGCGCGAGGAGTGTGATGACCAGATCCTCAAGCTTCGTCGCTCGGAGAACTTGACGACAAGCGACGTTCTTCGTACTGCCACCGTCGACTCTTCCTGGGGCTATAAAGCAGATATCGGCGTCTAAGATCTCGTTCATGTCAGTGTTGGCAAGGCTGTTGACATCGGCTTTATGAAGGACGACTGTCGTATTAATATTGCAATTACGCGTGGCAAGAAGGTCTTTTTGACAGTCCGCGGTGAGTCTAAGGGCTGACTCGCTGAATTTAAATCCAAGATCGACGAGGGCGAGAAATCCTTCGAGCCCAGTATTGAGAAGAAACCCCGTGCGCTGATGGACCACATCATCACACTACGCCAGAGGGTTCGCACCACCATCGTTGACGCTTCCACTCTCACGGAGCCCACAGCTAAGGACCTGCTCAGTCCTGACCACAATGTGGACAGTGGCACCAAAGACCAGACAAAGATGCTGCAGGCCGGTCTCGTAAGGCTTTTGACAGAGATGCAATCATCCCAAGGTACCAGACTTACGATGTTCATCCGGATTGAGAACAACTTCCACCACACCTTCACCACAACCACCGTGCTGGACGTGATTCAGCCTATGCCAGCAGAAGAGGAGACGTGTGGAAAACTCATTGGGAGCGTGGTGATGTTCTTTTACTGGGTAGCATTCGGAATCAAAAGCTCACTGAGAACGAAAGAGTATTCCTTGAGATGACTGCATTGTGTATACGATAGGAGACCTCAAAATTCGCCAATATGAACTTGAATTCGCCGTATATGAGAAATGAGGCAGGTGAGCTAAATATTTGAGAGATGCATAGTTTGGAATTTGACATGTAGGGAGCTGAAGCTATTGTCCGGACGCATATGTATCATTTTAAATTCTACATCTACGTCCGGACAATAGTCAGCTGCCCATATGTTGTCTTTAAGTACCGCAACAGACGTTAAATCAAACTCCATCTGCAGTTGCCGTTGAAGAACAACAAAATGAAATGTCCATGGAGAACGTGAAAGGGTCGCGCTTGCAGAAGAGGTTTGTCGTGGAGCCTCCATTGTGGTGAAAGAGCAAAGCGTCGAACATGGGCTTCGTTACAGATTCACGCTCACAAAAGCTTTGGGGAAGATTGGTATACCAGAGAATGCTCTCTCATTTTCCTTTTTGGTAAAGGTTTTGCGGCGCTATCTAATGTCTTCCAGAGCGAACGCTAATTTGCAACACAACAGGGATATTCATACTCCCGATGCCAATGCAACCATCCTCTACTCTACGCAAAAAACTGCACTCCGTGATTATGCAAAATGTACGCTGCTATGCTGAGATGTAAAACATAAAAATGAAAAAACGAACGGTGATGCAAGCTTCCAACGATGACAAATGAGAATCCAGGAACGATGGACAACACAGCCAAATCAATACGCCGAACACTGCGGCTGTGTCTGGGCGCGCAGGAAAGCCTGCGCAAAGAACTCCTGCATGGCCACGTAATGGAAAAGAATACCGCCGAGCACCGCGACATGCCAGATGTTGTGGCTGCCGCCAACGTAGTCGAACATGCCCGGGCACCAGCGCTCGGGAATCTTGGCGGCGTAGAGCACAGCTCCAGTGAGGTAAACGGCAAGGGACTTGACGATGGGGGCGTAGAAGTAAATGGCCCAGAAAAGACCGCGCGAGTGAATGAGCTGGACCACCGGAATAGCACCGGTGGCCGAGAGCGACACGTAGAAGCAAACACGGGCCCAAGCCATGTCAGCACGGTTGAAGGTCGGGTGCCAGGGCAAGATGACGCCGCCCACGCCAAGCATCAGAGTGGTGCCCATGTAGATCCAGCGTGAGACGGGCTCGCAGTAGAACGCCGTGTACTCGGTCGTCATGATGGAGGCTGCCACGAGGAGCGAAATTCCCGTGTAGTCGACGCAGGCGAAACGCTCCATCAGCTTCTGTTCCGAGATGCTGCTCATAGTGTGCCACATGGTGCTGCAGACCAGGCACTTGCAGGCAGCGAAGAAGAACATGGCGGCGATCAAGATGTCGGATTTGCTCGACATGTGGAAGTTGACGCTGGTGGGATAGAAGTAAAAGGCGATGGACAGGACGATGACCAGACCGATGGCGTGGGACCAGATGTTGAAGGATTCGTTGGAAAGATTGAAGACGGACAGGATGCAGTCCAGCTTGTCCTCGTGGAATCGGTATCCCTTGAGGATGTGGGGGTTCACGCGCCAGGGCTCCGGAAGATCCTCGTACCTGATCAGGCCGTGCTCCTTTGCTCTCGCCAATGCGTGTCCCACGGCATGCTCCACGCTCTCCTTCATGCTGTCCTTGGCTCGTCTCGCCTTCTCCAGACCCTCGCCCATGACTTCCTTCGCCTTGACCTTGGCGTCGTGCATCCTCCGGTGGCCCTCGCCGTAGATCTCGTGGGCTACGGCCCGTACGCCGGCGTCCCGCATGGCGTAGGCGCGGGCCTCAAAGTCGGCCAGCGTCAATTCCAACAACCGGATACCCTCGTGCACCTTCTGCTCCATGGTCTCCTTCCGCGCCAAGGCATCCTGGTGGATCGTCTCCAGGGTCGTAACAAGGACGCTCGCTCGGCGCTTGCCGGCGTCTATTACGTCGTTCCTCACGCTCGAGCACGAGTCGCGCACGGTGTGGAGGGTGTTGTAGGCACGCTCAATGCCGGCATCCAGCTTCAGTTGGCCGTAAGATTCTATAAAGTCAAGGCGGCGCTCAAGCTCGATCAGAAATCGGTCGACCTGCAATTTAGACTGATTAATCTCCGCTCGGACTTCCCTCACACGACGCTGCGGGCGCACGCACCAAAACCTGTACGTTGTCCTCCATGGACCAATTCCGGCGGTGATAGGAGGAATGCCTGCGCCGGCGCAGCTCTTCTCGGCGGACAGCGAGACCGGACGAGGTGCCGATAACGGGTTCCTCGTAGGACTCGGTCATGATGGACGTGGCCGTGCACGCCATGGTGGGCGGGAGGTGGAAGCGCGGTCGAAAGCAGTGGGAGGCGGCGGTGAAAGGTGGATTCAGGCGCTGGTCGTCGAGGTCGGCGCAGGTGCGGAGGTGGTGCAAATATTGTAGGCGGGACGATTCGCGGGTGAGACGGCAGCTGAGACGGCGGCAAAACGGAAAAGGGAGCGTGAATTGAGAGCCGACGCGTGGCTGCAGATAAAGAGGGGTTTGGAAGGAAGAGACGGCAAAATATCTACACGTGGGCCAGGGAAAGGAGCGGCAGTGGGCGACTGCGGGCTTAAGTTGGTTGAAGGGTGCCCGCGTCTGCACGCCGCGACGGGTGGGGCGGGCCCGGGGGCATGTGAAGCTGACTCGTGGGCCGCAGCACTTGTCTACTTAGCCAACCCGCCGCTGCAAAGCCACCAACGAGCGCGCCCAAAGGCCGCCGCTCCCCACGCCCGACCTCATCTTCGCACAGCGCTCCTGCAGCGGCGTGCGTGGGGATTGGGATTGGGCCCTGGGCGGCGCTTGGCGTGCGAGTTGCCACCGGACAGGGCCAGCCTTACAGCTCGGCTACGATGCCGCGCATGGGTGCCCCAAGGCGCATAGCACCAACATGGGCCCTAGCGCTCCTTATCGCCCTGCGCCAGCACCGTGGCCGCAGACCCGCCGCGTCCGTCCGCCGCGTTGGGTTCGAGCGCGCAGTTAGCTGGTACATAGCACCGCCCGGTAAGCTGACGGTGTCGCAGTGTCTGGTCTGGTCCGCTACGGGCTTCGTCCAGCGGTGGCCGATTGCGCGGCCGAGCACGCAAAGCTTTTCGTCTTTCATGCACGTATCCGGGCCAAGTCCGAAGGGATATTGGGGTCCATGCGCGCCTAAAAGTTCCCAACTGAAATTTGCCCAGAGCTCGCCGCGCCCGATCAAGCGCTGCTCCCTGCCGAACTTCCGCGCTATTGGCGAACACGCAGATCTATCCCGTTGTGACGTCGATCGACGCTGCGAAGCGCTGCTGCTCCTCCTGCAGGAGGTTTCTGCCAATATACTCCCTATCCCGGGGAGCTTGGTCCTTATACCGCGTTTCGTCCTTATAGGGGCGTGACTAAGGGGCCTACCGCTGTACCCCGGACGAGAGATAACGCCGTTGATACGCGAGCCTTAAATGTTTCCCAGAAATTGGACCGTGTCTCAGCATGCGGCTGATCTCCGAGTGCGGCGTTAAACACCATCCACGTTCCATCAGAGCTATTGGGAAGAGTTGTGCAAAAAAAAAAAAAAAAAGAACGGCAGCAACTCTTTCTCTCTGCTGTACTTTAGTAAGCTGCCTAGTCGTTATGGTCCCATGCAAGCAAACGTTTCGGTGATGGAGTGCATGCGGGGCGGGCCTGTCGCATAAAGCAAATGGCCATCACCATTGAGCCGTGGCAGAACGAGAAGCTGCGCAGGCCAATGTACCACAGAAGCACCGACCCTGCGCCTTTTCTCACTCTCAACATCTCAGCTAGGACCCTTTGAAAATTTCCTGCTGATACAACTTGAATTTCCGCACCTTGCACCTCAACTGCAACAACCAATCAGGCTTGATTTTCCAGTCGTCATCCGCGGGCCGCACGCACGGGCACAGCCGCCCGCCATCATGCCGGCCGTGCAATCGCGCGCTGGAACTTTGCCCGTCGCTCTTCCGCGCGCAGCAACCACAACAACAACATCCGCCCCATTGACTGCTCCCACCACCGCCGTAATGACCGCTGCCGACATCATAACCGACCCGGACCTACGTGCCGTGCTCGACGCCGCTACGCTCGCCCAGCAGCAATGCGACGCACTGCTAGCGCTGCTCGCCGAGCACCCGCTCCCTCCATCGTCGTCCAGGCCCGCCGAGAACCAGATGCCGCCCGAGGTCGCCGAGCAGATATCGTCGGCGCAAAAGGCCCTACACGCCCACCTCGCCGCGGTGCGCAACCAGAATCGGAAGGCGCTGCTGAGCGTGCGCGCGACCAAGCACGCGACGGCCGACGCGAGGCACGAGGTCGACACGCTGCACCTGGCGTTGCAGAACCTGTACTACGAGCAGCGTCATCTGGAGTCCGAGATAAAGGCCTGCCAGGGCTACGATCATCCGTATCAGAAGCTCCCGCTGATGCCCGAGGACGAGTTTGCAGCGACCTTTCCGGACGTAGTGGAGGGCTGTAGGGAAGCTGCACAG
Organism: Lasiodiplodia theobromae; assembly: GCF_012971845.1. Lineage (NCBI taxonomy): Eukaryota > Fungi > Ascomycota > Dothideomycetes > Botryosphaeriales > Botryosphaeriaceae > Lasiodiplodia > Lasiodiplodia theobromae. Next base: position 520,282 of record NW_023336563.1, on the reverse strand, counting down.
AAGGCGGTTCTTGAGAGGGGAGATAAGGCGGGAGGCGGGGAGTCGGGAGGGGAGGATGTGGGCATGGAAGGTGGAGACGAGGATACGGCGTACGAGGAGGAGGTGTTTGAGGACGCGTTGATGAAGGCCAGGATCGAGCATGAGCACAAGGAGAGATTGGCGTTGGAGGAAAAGAGGCAAGGCCTGCTGAAGAAGAAGCAGGGATTGATTGCGGAGAACAACAAAAGAAAGGAGGACCTTGCTAAATTGGACGAGAGCTTGGAGAAGTTCATCGAGGTAAGCGCCCTCCTGATTGAAAGGAGGCTGAATGATGACACCTGACACTCTCAGGCCGCCAAACCCATCGAGCAAACTTTTCAAAAGGAGTACTAGGAACGGCGTGAACGGTAGATGGTCCTCCGAGACTTGTGCGTCAATGTGGCGACCGGCGTCTGGGATGACCAAACATGTCTGCAGGAACCTCCTGTCGCGCAACGAGGTACACATGCGGATACTAAAGATGACGGATGTGCTATGTGGGGTACAATCAGGAGAAAGTTAAGGCCGACACCGCAGTGGAAAGGCGAAGTGGGGATGGCAGTGATGCATTTAAGAAAAGGCAAGTCGACAGCTTTTCTAATTAAGAGTTGCAGCCCTACCTGCACAAATACCCAACTCTGCACCATGCTTCGGTGCCAGGCGAAGATCAGTAAAGCACACAGACCATTCCTGCTAACACACCCTGACGGCAGTCGTACAGAATGTCATGCATGCATTCACTCCGTTATGGACGCAGAATACTCTTGATCTTCTCTTGCGTCTCGCGACTCACTCCCGCCTTCTCTAAATACCCCTCGACACCGTCATAATTTTCATCCAAAAACTCCTTTACCTCTGCCACCAAGTTGGGATCGCAGTCTGCCCATTCCGATCCTAGCCCAATCCTGGCGATCTCTTTTACACGCTCCTCCCTTTCAGGCTCCAATTCTGCCTGCGTTGCCATGTAATCACGCTGCACATCATCAATGTCCACGCCAAGTAAAAATAGCGTCAACATCGTCACCAGTCCCGTCCGGTCCTTTCCCTGGGTGCAGTGCCACAGCACTGGGTAACTCTCCTCTCGCGCTAGCACCTCGTTGAATACGACGGCGATCTCCTTGGTACAAACGGCCAAACTGTCCAGCATCAGGCCGACAACGCCACGGGGGCTCATTACCTCGTGGCCGATGATCTGCACGGCTTCAACGCGGTAACCAGCAACATAGTAGGCTAGCACAGTCAAGTAAGAGGGCCAGGAAAGTTGCGATAGCATCGAGCGGATGTAGGCACCACCATTGAAGTTGACATCGCGGTACGTGATTCCCGGAATCTTTGGAAGGTCGGCCGCCGTTGCGGACGCAGAGGTGCTCCACGGGGACGGGACGGTGGAGACATGGTCGTCAATCCGGGCCTGAGCGGCGAGCTTTTTAGCTTGCTCGAGGTGCTCGGTTGGGCTGCGGAGATCGACGATGGTGCAAATGTTGTAGCATTTGCCTAGCAGAGCCTGGTCTGCGGGCGTGGCTTCGTCTGTGCGGAGCGTCAGGTGCGATGGAGCGGGATTCGCATTGGAGGCATACCTGGCCTGGCACTGCGGAAGAGCCTGCCCGCCTTGAGCCTTGAAGGCTGAGAGAGGAGGGAGGAGACATCGCGGAAATTGAGAAGTTTCTCAAAACGAGGCTGTTCGGTGGCCATGGCGACGACAACCAAAAATAGCAACTGTCCAAATGGCAAGATTTAGGCACGCAGATAATCCTTTGTAACGCAGATCGCACGAGAAAAGAAATTTGTGTCAGGCGCGGCAGGTATCCTGCTTTGCGTCTGGTGCTTCCGTTGAAGAGACTGCGACAGAGGTCTGCTTGTGTTGCGTCGTGCTCTGGTTGAACTGGCGGCAGGGCTAGAAGACGGTCGTACTGGATGCGTGGCCGCACTGACAGGAGTTCAGCCGTTGGCGTGGGATGGAGGTCAGGTTTTGCGACGCTGGTCGGTGGTCGAGATTGCCAGGCGGGTTCCCTGTGCCGATCGGCCCCACGCATTCTTTGCGCTGCAGGCGCTGGAGTTTCCCAGGGACACTCCACTTGCGCAGATCGTCATCCGTGGGACGACAGCCGCAGCGGGCGCATAGCGCAGAACCGACTGTTCGCCGGGCGCGAAAGGCGACGGACTCTCTTGGCGCTCGTGACAGCGTGCAAACTGGAGGCGCCGTCGTGCCCGCCAGCCCGTTGCGGCTTAGGCGGCAAGGGTCTCGCGTCTGGCCACACAGGTGATGTCATGGCGTCCATGTCCTATACAACCCTCGCCCTGGCCTCCGCGCTTCGCTCTGCTCGCATCCTTGCGGCACATCTTCCTCAGGCAGACATTATCTCACACTTCACCAATCCGCTGTCGCGCCGCATGTCTCTAGTTCCGTGCCTGTTCCTATAGGAATTTACCTTCCAGTCCGCAGCCCTATATTTCCCACTATGGCTGCCACCGCTGCTCTCGAGAATGCTCACGCAGGAGCTTATTCCTCGCAGTCAGCCAAGCCCTTTTCTTCTGGCGATATGGCCTGTCCGGATCCGTCCGCTCATGGCCGAGACAAAAAACTTCAAGAACAAGCCTCAACCGCTGCCCTCTACGTCACACACCCTGATCGCGCGACAAACATTGAGCAAACGAGTCCGCTTGGCTCTAACGGAAAGCTCTCCTCGGCGAGTATGTGCTTCCCAGAAAAATGCCATGGATCTAGGGACTGCACCCACTGACCGCGCAGCAACAGGCGCCGCCACCTCTCTCAAGTACGCCAGAGCGCAGGAACTCCCTAGCTTCCCGGTCGTAGGCATTGACACAGCTAATTCCGCGGGATCCGCTGCGCTGCTGGCTGCGGGAAACAAGACAAAAATCGAGTGGTGGAAGCCTGATGGCACGTCTGACAGCGCTGCAAAAGCCGCTCTCTTGGCCAAAGACTACAAGATGCCGCCTCTCTGGCAACCAGAACTGAGCGCGGCAGGCTCCAAGGCCGCACTACTCGCTCATCGGGATAGCGCCAAACTCAACCTGTGGATGCCTGAGGCAAGTGCGGACGGCAATTCGGCTGCTGGCATTGCCATGCGTAACAAGGCGCTGAGCCCACAGCCTGACTATGGTTACTCCGATACTGGCAAGAGGAATGCACTCACAGCTGCAACAGGGGCAGTGGCTGCCAGGAACCGGAAAAGGGCAGAATCGTCACCCGCGCCGCTTCCAAACTATCCTGATGCCGCAAACTCTGCCCACAATTCACTTAACGCCGCCACTGTCGCACATAGACCGTCGATCAAGAAGCCTCACGACACCAACCGCACGAGTTCGGAAGCTATGCAATCCGCACGGATTACCAACATCGGCGCCAATGTCCCGAAAGAGATGTTCGGTTCGACGCCACCGGTCTCGATCGAGGTCGAGGAACAGCGACGACAAGCAGCCCTTCGGGCCTCCGCAATCTCCATGGCCAAGAAAATGTACGATACACAACAGCACGCGATCAACGAGGCAGCTGGCATCTCCAACATTGGTGAGACGGCGGCTCGCGGGGCCAGCGCACGGCCGATGTCAATAGCGAGCAGCACCACTTCACCTGCGGACCTCAGAACACAGGCGCTGCAATACATGAAGGTGCAGAGTCAGGCTCAGAGGCTGGCTGCCGAACGACTGGCCAAACTCGACGCGGATGGCACGAATGACTTCCGTGACTACTACGGTTACAGCAGCACGCCAAAGCGCTCCCGGCTCTCCGTACGTCGAGGGAGGCGCCGTGCCTCCAGCGACAGTAGACTGATTGATTCAGATGACGAAGAACAATCGCGGAGGATCAGGGATCAGATGTCCATATTCAACACCAAGCTTGCCCAAGTTGATGCCAAGAAGAGGCAGAAAGACCGCGAAAACCTCCTCGCCGCCGCAGAGCGAAAAGTGCTCGCTCAGATGCACACGATGGACGAGAAGGTCTTCATGGAAACTGGGAAAGTGCCACCGGCGATCATGGAGGAATGGGAAGCGAAAGCCCGCGCCAAAGCATCTGAACAGAGCGAGAAACGCATGGAGAATCACGGCAAAGTACACGTTGGGGGTGGAAAGTTTCTAGACCAGTCCGAGATCGATGCTGTTGCCGCCAGCAAAGTCGCCCCGACCTTGAATGAAATAGCCGATGCTGCCGAGGCTAAGAGAGCTCAGGACGAGGAGCGACGGCTTGAGGAAGAGGAGAGGAAACGTCTTGCGGCTGTCGAGAAGGAGCGTGAGGCGGAGCGAAAGGCTGAGGAGAAGAGGATCAAGAGTGAGTACATCCAATAACTGTGTGTGGATCCTAATGATTGACATTGTGTAGGTGAGTTGAAGGCAGAAGAAAAATCCCGTAAGGCTCAAGAAAAAGCTACTGCAAAGGCTGAGAAGGAAATTGAAAAGGTGCGACGTGATGAAGAGAAGCGGCTCAAGCAAGAGGAAAAACGCAAGTCGAAGGCGGAACAAGAAGAACACGAGGACCACTCTGATGCGCCCATGACCGTTCTGGAGCCCCGACCTGTGACTTCAAGCACTCACAGAGACGAGCGACCTGCGCCCTTGGCTGAAATTCCAAGCTATCAGAGAGAGGTCGAGGCGATAGGCGAGGTTGCATCCTCTGACGAGGAAGACAAGCAGAAACATACGGTCGACCCCGTCGAGGAGTCACATCAAACACGCCGTGTGGCTACCGCGCCTGCAACTACCATCGAAACACCTACACACAATGAAAACAACAAATCAGCCAAGGATATCTCCTTTTCTGCGCCTACCTCCCCTATCGACCACACTACTTCTCCAAAGGAAGGCGGTAGCCGCGGTCTCAAGTCCTTCTTCAATCGTCTAAAGCGCCGATCCCACCTTGGTCGTTCCAAAGAGAAGTCTGAGAAGGCCGAGCCTGGGACACTTTCCCATCGCAGCAGCTTCATCGGCGGTGCGGCACTCCGCTCGCAGAGTTCCCTTGCTGCTACGCGCGATCAACCGCCAGCTCCTGAGCAAACGACGCCCATGATCACAACCCCACCGGCACGCCGTTCCTCACCTAGCATCAGCAGCCTGGAGAGTGGTGAAATAGCTCGTACCAGTAGCGGAGGCGGATTCGCGGGTAGCTGGAGCAGTCGAGGTCGGCAGCGTAGCGCAGCGACTGGAGTGAGCAGTGTTTCAAATGGTGTAGACGATGACGAGGAGCAATTTGTCGATGCGGGCGAGAGTCTTGAGCCACCTCCGCGGTTGACGACGAAACGGAGTACGGAGAGTCCCCAGAGGGACAGCCGGTTTATGGAGAGATTCTAATCCACTCCCCTGCTGTATGCTCGGACTCACAAGCTACGCGTCATGGGTTGCAAGCCACACCTGCAACTCTGCCATTTCATTTTTACCTTGGACTGGACTCATCCAGACAGCCACCGACTCCCTAAAGAGTGCCTAGTAGCACCAGCGCATACGCAAACTTTGGATATCAAAACACCTTTGTCTCGTTTTTCTTTCTCTCTACTTGCTTTTTGCTTCAGAGTCCTGGTTAGGTTGATATCCCCACGGCTTCGCACACATACCAATTTTGTATTTCTGTGTTATTTGGGTTGGGTTTCTCAGGTTACTTTCGAATTGGAAGCAAAGATGAGTATTTAACATCAGGACTGCAGCTTCACGAGCGGTATTGATGACGTTACACAACGGTCGGCGAATGGACAGAACAAAATAACGACTTTTTTTATATCTCTCGATTTTATGACCGTACGGTTGAGCAAAATGAAACTGTTCTAGGCCTTTGTGACTTCTATCGTCTGGCTGAAGCGTCTTGTGTCCTCTAGTCTTCTACGATGCGACTCCGCTTTGGGACCATCAAGTGATGATATCCAAATCAACAACTCTTTTCTAATCCCCATCCACTGTGGCACCGCCTGCAACTGGTGATTGTCCTCATTCAAGCTCACTAGCCCAAGACCCAAGTTTAGTCCGACTGGTGCACCACAAGATAGTCAAACTGATGCATACAGTTTGCAGTGCCGTACTCCCTTCTGCCGACCATACGGCCTGGTAAGGCCTGTGAGAGGATGAAAAGCCTCTATGTGGAGAACGGCCGGGCTGAGACGTTTCCGCTGCCGCTGGTCACCGCTCCGGGCCTTTTGCATATCTTTCTTGCACGCTTCAGCTGTCGCATTCCTCAGTCGTCAAGGTTGCCCAGAAGAGAGGACGCCGCCCGAGGTTGATGTAACCTCGAGCCCTGGCATCCATTCCTCGCCTCGTCTGTTACGTGTAGCCAGGAAAACCAGAGCTGGTGCGGGAGACAGCGGTGATCCGATTCCGTCTGCCGACAGAGGATGAGCGGCGGGCCACAAAAAAATCGAAGCGGTCAATCCCCATAGCTCCACAAAGGATCGTCGGTCAACGTTCACCTGAAGGACGAAAAATCCAACTTCCTGGCCACCTTGTCCCCACGGCCCTCCTCGCCAGGAATTTCGCCGCCGCGCCTCTTCAGATCCTCGCCCATCCTCTTCTCGAGCTCTGCCTTGGCCTTCGTCTTGTTGGGGTTCGGCAGGTCCTGTTTGGGCGTCGGCTTCGGCTCCGCCGTCCACCAGGGATGCTCGAGGACCTGCTTCGCAGTGGCGCGCTTGCGGGGGTCGAGGGTCAGCATGAAGCGGAGCAGCTGGATGCCCAGGGGGCCGATGAGGCCGAACTCGGAGTCCCAGAAGCCCTGGGGCCAGCCGCGCTTGACGTCGGCGCCGTCGGCGGCGGGCTTGATATAGCCGGGCAGCTTGGAGACGCCGGGCCAGTTGTCCTCGGTGGGGGTGCCGAAGACGTTGGCGATCTGGTCGATCTGGGCGAGGTCGGTGTCGCCAGGCATGAAGAAGTCGCGGCGTACGAGCTCGGCGAAGACGACGCCCATGCTCCACACGTCGACGGCGCCCGAGTAGAAGCGCGCCTGGTAGAGCAGCTCGGGCGGCCGGTACCACCGCGTGATGACATTGTACGTCATGGGCGCGTACAGCTCGGCGAAGGAGCGGGCCAGACCGAAATCGGCCAGCTTGACCTCGCCGTCGGCGCCGATGAGCAAGTTGTTGAGCTTTATATCGCGGTGCAGAACAAAGTTGGCGTGGCACCACCAAAGACCACGGCTCGCCATGCCCATCCACGATTTAACGTCGGCCGCCGCGTAGGATATCGTGTCGCGCGCCTTCATCATTTGCTCCAGGTCACCGAGAGGAAGAAACTCGAGAACAAGGTTCAGGTTCTGCGCCTTCGAACTGTACACGGCGTGCAGCTTGATGACGTTCGGGTGGTCCAGCTCCTGCAGATGCTTGATTTCTCGGATGGCGTCCATCGCGATGCCGTCTTTGAACTCGGCGTTCACTTTAATTTTCTTGATGGCGACAAACTGTCCGGGCTTCGCCACAACTTCGCCCTTGTATACGATGGCGTATGTACCTTCACCGAGCTTTGTTGCTGTTTCGAGTGGAGCGTGTCAGTGTCGATGGCTACACAGTAGGACGGTGCACTGGCTGGGAACATACTCTTCTTATATCTGTTTTTAATCTCCTCGTTCATCGCCTCAGACAAATCGCGCGGCGCATCGTCAGAGGTGGAGCCTGTTGATGCGGCAGCGGTGCGGGGAGACAGTGCTTTGGCGGCATTGTGTTGTAGAACGGTGAGCGCTTTGGCTTTGGCGGCGGTGATATTTGCGTTGGCAGACGCGGCGTAGGGCTCCGCCGGAGAGACTGCCATGGTGAATAACTATGGCGAGGGCGAGTGGACGGGTAGCGAGTTTCGAGGGTCGAGACAGGCTGGCTGATGGCAGATGATCGCAGCGGAGCAGAGGTGAAAGGAAGACGGCCTCGGCGGTGGAGCTAGTCCCTTGAGCTTGGTGCAGATGGCTGCTGATGCGGCTATGGTAGCTTCGAGGGCTGCTATCCTGTTGCAGCTGCGACCATGCGAGCAGATGTAGGGCGCCTGGGAGCTGGTGGTTGATGATGGGAGGAGTTACGCCAGGCGGCGCCGGGTGCAGGGATTCGGCGCCAGAGGGCGGCGGTCCGCCGACGAAAAGTTCCCGCGGCGAGCAACGTCTGACCTCCAGCTCCACCTCCGCCCAATTCTCAGCGCGACCACTGAAACCCACGCGCCCGACAGCCCGTTCGCCGCAGTCGTGCTTCAGGCAAGTCATTGCCGACCTCAATCGTCGGAACCGTCGTCCTGACGGCTACTGCAGGCTACATCGAGTCGCGCATCACCACCATGATTATCCGGCCAAACCCCCGGTTGGCGCAGCTGCTCCGGTCCAGCGCGCCTGCAACATCGATTTCGTACCAATGCGTCCGCCAGTTGCATAACCGCATCCCCCAGCGGCCTATCCCCCAGCCCACGCCCTTCGTTCCGGACGTCACCACCTTCCTCACCGTCATCGGCCGTAAGCTCTCCCAGCACGCCGCCAAAATACCCTCGTGGGAAGCGCTGTTCAGCTTGACCTCGGACCAGCTGCGCGATCTGGGCGTCGAGCCCGCACGGTCGCGCCGCTATCTACTGCACTGGCGGGAGAAGTTCCGCAACGGCGAGTACGGCGTGGCCGGCGACGCCAAGCACGTCACGGACGGCGTTGCTGAGGTCCGCATTGCCGAAGTGCCGTCCGACAGTGCTTCCAGCCATCCGCAGCTTGCCACAGCTACCTCGGCGCCGGGAACGAAGAAGATTGTTGTCAACGTGCCGCAAGGCGTAGAGGTCTCGGAGCAGGTGCTGAAAAACGCGAAGCCGCTGCGCGGTCTGAAGGTCAAGGGCGCGCACACTATCGTTGGACCCTATGTCGAGGCCGTTTCGAACAAAATTGCGAGGGTAGCAGTGAAAGAGGGCCTGTGGGAGGAGAGGAGAGGACACAAGGTTGATGGCGGTGAGAGGAGGAAGGCTGAGGTTAGAGCGAAGAGACGAGCAGCTGAGAACAAATAAGCGGCTTCCCCGATGCCTTGGGATTTCGGTTTAGAGGTAATGTGCATGGGGCTGCACTTTTTCTACTGTGTATTCTATGTGCACATGTATATTACTTGGCGTGCAATTGCCAGAATATTCAAATATTTGACAACAACTGTATGCAATATTTCAAGATAACGCCAAATAATCCGTGGGAGTTGTAGGGCGGGTGTGCAGGTACCCGCTTGCACGTGTGCTGATTGCACCTTCCGTTGGGAGCAGCTGCCTCTCCGCGCATTCGCTCATTTTGCAGCCTAGTACAACCACAAACGCCTCCACTCAATCGCGAACATGACAAGAACGTTACACCGCTTTCCAAAGGTACGACAACGATGACGTCGAAAGGCATCTTACACGTAGAAGTGCGCCTTCGCCACACACCCTGCCCGTTCTGGCGCGCGGACGAGGTGGGTCACACGCCGGCATCGTCAAACCGCTGTAACCGTAACTAACAGTAATACATCCAGGTCAGAGATGAAGTCTCACAATGGATACTGCAGAAATTCAGTTACCTGAAGGTAGGAGAGACGGTGTCTGGTGATGGTGAGCACTCAATGCGACCCACGACGCGGAGAAGTCGCCGTTTACCCTCGATACAGAGAGCCTTGAGAGTGGACAAAGCATCGAATACATCCACGTCGACAGTTATTCTGGAAACAATGAGGGCAGCAGCTGTTTCTCTCTTCAGGAAGTTATGCTTGATGTTCAAGTCTATCGGCTCCAAGACGACGAAGGCGCAGCATCTGCTACGTTGATAACTTTGACTGGCGATGAAGGGAATCTTGAAGATAACACGACACATCAGATGCGCGCGGTTACCTTGCCAAATGTCAACCTGGACGGGTTGTGGGAGTCGTGAGTTACTTTCTTCCCGCATCCAGAAACAGCTACTCACCAACGTCACCCTAGTCTGGCCTACCCCGGAAATATCCATGTCAAATTGCTACGACTTGCAACACGCATGTGTAAGCATGTTAGAGCGATGACTGTGAAGCTGAATGCTGACAATAACAGTGACTATTCTGCACAAACACGCTCTGGACCCGAAAAGCAGTCATTACATCAGCTGGAACGGTCTCTTCTTGCTCCACGGTCCACCAGGGAGTGGAAAGACGACACTATGGTAATGCTGTTTGGCAGTTCGAGCCCATTTGTCTTGGTAGTGCTGACCACATGGCTTGAATAGTCGAGGATTGGCCCAGAAGCTGAAGATTCGTTTGGGCAAAATATACACGCACGGCAAGATGATCGAGATCCATCCAGAATCGCTTTTCAGCAAATATTTTGGGGAGAGCGGAAAGATTATCGCCAAAATCTTTGACAAGATCCAAGACCTTGCGAACTCGGAAACACAGACATTAATTTGTGTGATGATTGACGAAGTCGAGAGCCTAGTCTCTCCGCGTGAACAGTCAATGTGTGGCGAAGTTGCAGATGCTATACGGGTGAGACGAGCCGTTTCACTTGGTAGTAATTAGCTGACGTTTCAAGGTTACGAATGGAATACTTACCGCACTTGACCGTCTTCGGAGCCGCCCCAACGTCATGGTGCTGTGTACCAGCAACCTTCCCGATGCGATTGTACGCCGACTCTTGTTCATTGGCCATCCCCGTGTGGGTTCCGGGGCGTCGGACTTTTGCTAATCAGGAATAGGACTCCGCCTTCCTGGATCGTGTTGACATGTCACAAGCCGTGCCTAATCCCGGGTCGGATGCAGTCTACAGCATACTTCGATCGTCACTGAATGAGCTCATCAGGCAGGACCTCCTGACGTCTACCACGCTTTGCAGATCCCAAGAGCCATCTCGCACGACCAACGGAACAGCCGGCTCTACTGAAGATGGACGTTGGAGGAAAGCTGACGCCGCAAGCACCATGATGGAGGATCCACGTCTTTTTCCATCTCTGGGATACTTAACGCTGATGGCCGCCGAGGATAGCTTGGCGTTCAAGCTATGGCACTTCTCGAAGAAGTGCGTCGGAATGTCCGGGAGGTCTTTGCGCCGGCTCCCCATGAAGGCCCTCGGCCTCTACACATACTCGGAACGGCCGTCAGTGGACGAAGTGTTGGACGCCATCCAACTCGCAATTGACGATGGGGGAAACAAATGAGTAGTAGCTGCAAGGAGGTTGGCTCTGTAAGCGGCAGGGAGGATTTGGCTTGAAGGAGTTGCATTGCTGAGCCGAAGAGCCGCAGCCGGGTGCTCCCGATATTCGCTTGCGCGAGGGCTGGATTCATGGAAGTAAGAGTCATAGCTAAAAGACAGAATTCCGCCGCCGCACCTGTTTCGACGTTGCACGACGGTTAGCTTGCTGGATTAAAAAAAGGTCCAGCCCCCAAGGATGCAGCGTGCCTCACTCAGCGCACGTGTCTGAATCACGACGAACCACATAAAGCTTACAGCAGAAAGAGAACGCCATTGCTTTTGCAGCAGCCAACGGCGGATACTTCACAGCCCCACCCAGGGCTTGACATGGCAGCCGTTGCTCCTGGACCCGAAGATCTGGACGCGGTGGCAAGCTGCGGGGAGGATTGGGCAGGAGGCGCTTAGCAGATCCGTCCGAGTTGGGCGAGACATGTTGGGCTGCATCACTAGCATCAGCGGCGGCGTGCCGCTCCGCAGGTGCGCCGCGTGCGAACCAAATGGCTAGCCATTGGCGTGTGTGAGCCGCAGGCAGGGCCTACAGCGGCTGACCGGTTGGCCGGTGCCAGAAAAAGATTTTTCTGGCTGGCAATGGGGGAGCTGGTTGGAGGGCGGGGGAAGTCGGGGGCCTGGGGCTAGCGTCGGTGTTGACGGCCACGTAGCGACGCATGAGAGGAACAGGGCCAGCTGCCAGCAGCAACGGCTGTACGTGACGGCTGCGTTGGGCGGATGCAAGGTCCTTGACGACGATGACTCTGCCCAAGGAGGCGGACGACATAAAAAGGCGCGGCAGGCCAGGCCAGGGGCCGGCGCGCAGCAAACGGCAAAGAGGACGCCAGGTTGTGATCCTTGTCCGATCCCGCTCCAGCCTTACTGTGTTGTGTCTCGCAGGGCTCTGAAACGCAACCCGCTGTTGTACGGCGCACGCACAATCCGGCTTCTGGGCCAAAACAAAAAGGACGGCCGCCGCCCTCGTCGACGCTCTGCACCGACCTCTGCGCCGCCCTCGTCCTGTCCGCCTCTCAATGTTCTGCTACACCAACGACCGGAGCTACATTTTCCTACGCAGACCCCGAAGGCCCGTCCGAGCGCCCTGAGACCTAGCGACCGTTGATCGACGGCCGCACGCCCATTCTCCAGATTTGCGCGCGGCGGGAGTTGCTTGAGCAACCCGAGCACGTTCTTCTCCCTGCCCCGACGACGAGCACAGGGCATCGTCGCGACACCACCGCATCGCATCGCAAGGTACGTCAGCGTCGAAGGTCGCGGAGGCCGGAGTGCGCTCGCCGTTCTGGCCCCCGCCGGGCCAAGCGACGGGTCACGTTCGTGCCCGAGGTGCAGCCCAATGCGCATCATCGTTTTTTGACCGGTCACGTACGCTTGGTGCTGACTAGCAGACTGCAGTAGTGCGGCTACTGAAGCCTGATCCTGCGCTCGAGGACGTCAGGCTCGCAGCGCCCAGAGGCACGCAGGGATCCGCATTCCTTACTTATCGCCGCCTACGCCCAGTCGCGCGTCGCCATTCCCAGCCTCGCTTTCAGGCGACGAGCGCGCCAGAGGAGATTGCGACGGCCGCAGCGCCAGCAGCACCAACGAGCGCCCGCTGTTGCCTCAGAATCCCGGCTGCAGCAGCGTCCTCCTCGAATCATCTTCAGCCTTACCGACGCCTGCGACACGCCTCCCCCTCGCGCCCCTCGCCCGTTGCGCATCCCTTTGCTATTTTACAGCCCGCCACCCGTTCGCGCGCTGCCTCCTCGCTGCCGACCACCGTTGGCTGCTGTTTACCAACACCACACCCACCCCGCGCTGAGCCACAGCAAGCTCGCCCACCCGACCTGCCTGTCACTCCTGGGCCCCCTTCTCGACTTTCTCTGGTAGAAAGGTTCCGAGTGAGGTGATCCCTGACCACCACCGTCTCCATGCCGTAAGTCGTCCCCTCTCCCCGCTCGCACGTCGCAATCTCGGCGCATCACACGGCGCGCTAGGCCCACTCACATGCTCAACACCATGCTAACATCCTAAAGGGTTTCAAGCATTCACTTCATCCACTCCTCGGGCTCCGAGCACCACCCTTCGTCCGACGAAGAATACGTCGGCACCGGCGTACCTCTTAGCGACTCGAACGCCGGTAGTCACGACGACACCGACGAATCCCTGGACCACTCTGGAGAAGAAGAGTGGATCGAAGTCGACGAGGACGAGCTCGACCCTTCCGACTCGGCCTCCCGCCCGCGTCAGACCAGACACAGCAGCAGCAGACACCGCGCCCACCCCGAGACACGCCCAACTAGCCATCGCCGCTCACGCTCTCACGCTGCCCCCGCGCAAGAGGCGCCCCGTCGTCACCGGGCCAGAGCCATTCCCAGGGAAGACTATTCGAGAGAACGGAGCGAACACAGTACGCATCGTCGTCGGCCACCGCCCGGCGACATAGACGAGCTGGAGTACCCACCACCAGACGATTATCCGGGTTACCCCCGTGGCCCGCATCCCGGACATCACAACCAATGGTCACATATCCCACCTAGCGTGACTTCGGGCTACGCTCCGAGCATGATGTCCGGCTTCCAACCGGCGCCTTACGGCGCTGGTATGGATAGGGCGCTGGTTCACATGTCCAATGATCCGTACGGCTACCAGGGGAACCCTTTCGCACCAAACCACCATGCCAATCCGTTTTCTCAGAATCAAAGCATGGTCGGTGCTGGATTCTACGACCATCCACAGGGGCCGCGTCCTGGAATGGGGCGTCAACGTTACTCCGTTGGCGGCATGCCCGGCCAGCCTCCTGTCCACCCGACTGGCAGTATGACGCCATACTACACTGGGTACGATCACCACTACGGTATGCCGCCGCCAATGCCGCCGTATGGCTACCCTCCAGCGCCGTATCGCCACTCACCGGAGCCGTCGCCTGACCGATCGAGCCGACACAAACATGGTCCATCCAAGGCACCAAGCCCACCCCCGGCGGCAGCTCCACCACCACCACCGCCTGTTCCTCCCGTCGCTGTTCCGCCACCGCCGCCGCCGCCACCGCCTGCTCCATTGCCTCCCCCAGAGCCCACCCCTGCGGAGAAGGAGGCCATGGCGCAGGCCGCAGAGCAGGCGGAACGTCTCAAGAAGCTAGAAGAGCTCCTCATGCAGCAGGCGCAAGCGCGAGCAGACAAGGAGGCTGCCAAGAAGAAGGCGGCTGAGGACGCTGCTGCCGCGGAGGCTGAAGCTAAGAAGAAAGGCGAGGAAGACAAATTGGCGAAGCTGCATGATCTTCTGGTCGCTCAGCGTGAGGAGCAGAAGGCTCGCGACGAGGCTATAGCCGCTGCTCGTGCTGCAGAAAAGGCCGAAGCTGATGCAAAGGCTGCCAAAGACGCAGCAGAGAAGCAAAAGGCAGCTGAAGACGCAGCTAAGCTGCTGGCTGCAGCGAAAAAGGCGAGAGAGGAGGCCGAGGCAAAGGCTGCAGAGGAGGCTAAGGCAGCGAAGGAGGCGCACGAGAAGGCGCTTGCCGAGGCAGCAGCAGCAGCAGAGGAGCTAAAGAAGGCTAAAGAAGAAGCGGAGAAGAAGGCTGAAGAAGAGGCCAAGGCCAAGGAAGAGGCGGAGAAGAAGGCAGCAGCTGCAGCCGCTCCCCCGCCGGCAGAGAAGAAGCCGCCTATCAAATTCAAGGATGCCGTGGGCCGGAAATTCAGCTTCCCATGGCACATCTGCTGCACGTGGAAGGTACGTATATCACAATTCGCTATCACTGGTCGGTTGGGCATGCAAGCTGACGTCTTCACAGGGTATGGAAGAACTTATCAAACAGGCTTTCCTCCACGTCGATGTCATTGGCCAGCACGTACACGATGGACATTACGACCTCGTTGGGCCTGATGGAGAGATCATTCTGCCTCAGGTCTGGGAGACGATGGTCCAGCCTGACTGGACCATCACGATGCATATGTGGCCGATGGAGGAGCCTGCCCCCAAGTCTCCGCCTCCCCCACCCCCGGCAGCTATGCCACCGGGGCCACTACCACCACCATCGTTGGGTGGTGAGCCTTGGATAGGCTTGAACATGCCCCGCCGTGAGCCGTCGAAGGGTAAGGGGCGAGCTGGCAAGATTCTTGGAGATGTGCCGATGCACAAAAAGCATTCGCGCGGACCTCCCCCAGGACCTGGAGGTCCTGGCATGCCCCCACCACCACCTCCTCCACCGCAAATTATCGATGTGGGGCCTCCACCGACACCCATGGTCGAGATCCTTAGTCCCATGCCGCCGGGCCCCATGCCGGTACCAAAGCCGGCGAAGGCAAAACCGAAGCCCCAGCCGAACGTGGGGTTCCTCCGTTGGACTGCGGGCGGCGCGGTCCGGCCGGCGGGAAAAGGGGCAAAAAAACCTGAGAGCCCAACTGGAGGCGGTGGCTCGGCTTCGGCAGCAGCGTCGCACGGTGGGCATCCGCAGCATGGTAACAACGCGGAAGCCGGGTGCGTCGTCATGTAAACCGGATTATTTCTCGTCGTCGACGGAAGCCGTATCTTTCCACCCTTCGCTCAACAGTCGGTGGCTTTTCTGGAGGCATGAGTTTTATTTCTCCTGTACAGGAGTTTTTGCATGTCCTCGGGGGCTCGTGTGTGTTTTGAACAAGACAAAATTACCTTTCTTCCGGAGCGGCGCCTCGGGATGGACGCACGCCGCTGGTTTTTTTTCCCTTCTCGGATTATTCTTCTTTTTGTCCTTCGAGGCAGCGAAAGCGTTTTGTGTCTTTACGACGATTGGGATGGATTTTATGATGTCAACGAAGGTGATGGCTTGTGATACTCCAATGATGTTCTGTTCTGGGTTATCTAGTACTAGGTATCGTTCAATGTGGGAAAAAATCAAAAAGGATTCTTCAGCTCAAACTGTGCCCAAACAGTGATCTTGCAGTAGATGACTGGCGCTGCGCCGTTGCAATGTTCGTGCCTTTGGATAGGCACGGCTGCCAACGATGCAAGTATCTGGCGCTCTATATAAAGAGTGGTATGCTATATTAAAGGTTTCCCTGTTTCGGTTAGCGCCTTTCCGCTAAGGTTTCCTTTAACAGTAGAAAATATATAGATCTGGAGTGGCGAAAAGTGGCGACAAGCAGCTGAAATGGACCGGGCCGAGTGCCGAGCCAAGAGAGGGAAGGGTATGGCTTACTTTTTTGTTTTTCGTCTATCTTTCTGCACATCAAATCCAAACCAGTAAGCAACACGAACAACCGAAAAAAAAAAAAACACCCCAGCCAATGCCTAATCTCACCACCGCTCATTCCACTTGTCTTCAACAACCGCCACAGCTCGACTTCGTCCCTACCGCTTCCGCCACGGCCGCCGTCGCGGGGCTGTCGTAATCACCTCCGCCGTCGCTTCGACGACAGTAGCACGAAGCGGTGACGGGGACGTCGGCGACGGCGACGGCCAGGCGCAGCTGCTGCTCGACGATGCGGGCCTCGGCGGAGCGGCCGCGGCCGAGGCGGGCGAGGCACTCGCGGTAGCCGTGCAGGGCCCACACGTTGTTGGGGTGCTGGCGGGCGCGCGGCAGGGTCTCGTCGAAGCCCAGGTCGGCGGCGTAGGCCTGCGCGGCGGCCTCGACGTGGCCCTGCTCGAGCAGGAGCGCGGCGTAGGCGTGGCGGGTGGGTTGCATCCAGGCCCAGCTGACGGAAGGGAAGAATAGATCGCAGGTTAGCAAAGGGGATCGAATGTAAGGGGGAGTCAGTGGTTGTTGACAATGGGTCGATCACTTACGGCTCGGCGTAGTTGAGGGCGTCGTCGAGCTCAACCGACTTGCGCAGGTGCTTGAATGCGTCCTCGTAATTGCCCTTGCGGTACTCCAGCTCGCCGTCGAGCATGGCCTTGGCGATGGCCAGGATGTCGCTGCACCGGTTGGGATACTCCATGCGCGAGTCGGGCACGCGCTCGACGGCGGCGTGCAGGCGGATGCGCTCCTCCTCGGCGCGGGCCACGTCGCCCTCGACGGCCCACGCGATGCCCTTGGCGTAGTGCGTCATGGCGGTCGTCACGCAGAAGAGCTGCTGGTCGGCGGGCAGCTGGAGGTCGTGGATGTCCTGCCAGCGGCCGAAGCGCACCAGCACGTGCAGCCGCGCCGAAAGGAAGGCCTCGAGCCAGTCGGCCATGGGCGGCGAGTCGACGCTGAGCAGGCTAGCGGGCAGGTGCTCCTCCATCTTGGCGACCGTGTCGAGCGCAATGCGTGACTGGCCGTTGAACATGGCGGCGTAGACGAGCGAGTGGTAGTCGTGCAGCCGGTATAGCGTGTAGAAGTTCATGCCGCCCTCACGCGCGTGGTACTTATCGTCGGCCACGGCGGCGGCCGCGTTGCTAGCGATAGCGCGCCGGTAGTCGCCGATTAGGATGTCGAGATGTGAGGGCATGTGCCGCAGATGGCCAGCGTCTGGGATGAGGTCGCGCAGCCGGTCCGCCAGCGCGACTCCCAGCTCAGGCGTGCGCGACATCTCGATCATGTGGATGTACATGTGCAGCAGGCCTGGGTGCTCGTGGGCCTGCTGCTCGTGCTCGGCCACGGCGCGGTCCAGCACCGTCTTGGTCTCAATGGCGCGGGAACCCGGTGTGGGCTCGCCGGTGCGCAGGTCCCAGAGCTCCCACGGCGTGATGTTCATCAGCGCGTCGGCGTATAACGTCACCATATCCAGGTCGTCAGGGAACTGGCGGTACGCCGTCTCCATGGCGTCGGCGTAGGCCTTGTTGTACCGGGAGTAGTCCTTGTCCGCGACGTCCTTTGGATTGCGGAATTGGATGGCCTGGGCAAGGGCCTGTTCGAATGGCGTGGCCTTGGCGGCGTGCTCTTGTGCCTTTTGCACCGCATCGTGGACCCTTCTCAGAGTCGTCTCCAGATCCTTCTCGTCGAACAGCTCCCAGGGCTTGTTGTAGTTGGGCCCAAGCGCATACGCAAGCCCCCAGTACCCCATGGTGCACTCCGGATCGTTTTCAATGACCTTCTCAAAGCAGCGTGCCGCCTCTTCGTGATTGAAGCCATAGCACCAGACCAGACCGCGGTCAAACCATTTCTGGGCAGTGGCATTCCGGGTAGTGACCTCCCGGTGGAAGGACCCCAGGTCGTAGTAGTCGTCCCCAGTTGAACCCATGATCTAGTGCCGGCGTGAATGCGGGGGTGGAATAATGTCGGTGGAGTCGGGATCCGAGCTTCTGAGGCGCGGGGCATCTGCTGATGATCCGGTCTGGCGACACTGCATCGTTATGTCGCGTCACCCTTTTCGAGTCAGATGTTGCGTTAGTTGCTGGATCCATGACTAGTAGGTCTGGCCTTATTGGTTGATTGCGGCATGTGAATTTACTCCAATCGTCGGCATCAGCAGCGCCGCTATCTGGTCGGCTTCGATTGTGAAACGGATCAATCCTTGAGAGTAGAGTGAGAATATTCATCGATGCAGTTCCGGCTGTCTTTAGTGGCACTAACAAAGGCGAATGAGGAGTTCGCTGGGGAAAGAGTCTGGATAATAGTCGTATTCCTATCAATGATCAAAGGTTCGATTGAAGTGTGAGCTTCAGTTGGCCATGAATAGCAATGGGCAGCCATGGACCGAGCAGTTGACATCTACATGGAGACAAGGAGAATAGCAGGTATCCAGAGCGCAATGACAACAGAAGACAACTCCATCGAAAGATGAATAGGAGACTTACACGATCAGTTAAGTCTCATTGACATGACTTGAGGACTTACCGATAGCAAAGTCAATCAGGAGTACGAGCTCAAAGAGAGAGCAACTTCCTGAAGGTTCTTGGCCCAGTAAACACTCACAGCACTGTCATCCGCTGGTGGCATTTCGGCCAACAACTTGATCCTGTGCTGTTCCACGCCTACCCTCTCCAATGTTTCAGCCAATTCCTTCTGTCCGCTGCTGGGCTCCTCATCACGGATGCAGATTCCCACATCGGCAACCAACAATGCCTCAAAGTCGGTGGCACTGTCACCCACATACACAACAAGCTCTTCACCGCCATATTTGACAGGAGTAGGCATGTTAGCGCGCTTATCTGCGCTGGTCCGGATAGCACCCGCCTCTTCACCTGAAACCTCAGTCCGGCCGTTTAGTAGGCCAGAAGAGCCATTTGAGTCCTGGAGACCGGCGATCTCGTTTGCCGCAATAGACACACGCTCAACCGCAGCCTTTGCATCGGGGTCGTTTGCAGCCGCTGCGCGCAGGCATTCCCGGATGAAAGTGGCGCTCCAATTGACACTCAGAATCGTGGTCTTCTGACTGTAGGCGAGCAAAGACGACCACCCGTCCCGAAGGATGATCTCGCCGCTGTCGATCGCTTGGGCGGCACCGGCTTTGACAGCCGCAGCAGTCACGCCCCTGAACAGGCCAGAGTCCTCGACACGCTTGACGCTGCTGGACTCGACGGCGGCCAAGCTTGCGAGCCATGCCTTCTCCTCGGCGATGGTCGTGCGCTGGCTCTTCGCGGGCGTGTACGACGAGGCATGGGCGGAAAAGTCGTCAAGGTAAGCTTTTACGATTTCCTCCCAAGTCGTGGCGGCGGGGGCATTGGCCGCATGGTCGGCGCAGATCTTGCCCAGAAAGTGCAGGGTGTCCTTGTGGGTTGTGGTGCCGTCCCAATCAAGGACCAGGTGGATGGGGGGCACGGATGCCATTGGGTGCAGGCGGAGCGGCGAGAAGGGCCGGACGAAGAGCAAGCGGGTGGCAATGGAGTGGTTGCACAGCGCCGAGGGGACTGCAGCGAGGGTTCGACGGCCAGCAATAATCATGGACCGAACTGCTTGCGAGCAAGAGCGTCGGCCCTCTCTCGCTTCCGAAAAGTACTCGTGCCCGCCCGAAGATGCCGAGAGGGGGGAAAGGCGGCGCCGCGTAATGAAACGCCGCGTTGGGGTGATGTTAAGCCAAAAGCGCCGCTAGACTGCATGTGATCGAAATTTGCCCAATGAAAGGCCGGATAAGTTGCCACCGCTCGCCCGCGATTTCTTTTACCCTGGCCGTCGGAATCGAATACATCACCGGTAGCGAAGCGGCCAATGAGCGGCCGGCTTTAATAAGCCCGGATCCCGCTTCCCTCGGCTGTCAAGGACGACGTGCTTCATCCGTCACGGCCAACTTCGAGCACGCTCTCGACACCTCCGCTGCTTGTACCACCCCTCGTCTCTGGCCCGAGCGAGCATCTCACAATCCACCATGTCGACCACGCGAGCATTGGCAAGGCTCTCCAGGAGCGCAAGTGAGTCTCCAGCGCTGCCGCGCCCACACCCGCATCCTCTCGCCCGCCCTTCCCTCCACGCCACTGCCAACAACACAGCCGACAATTGCTGACCATGCATCAGCCGCTGCCTCGAGGGCCCCTGTCTCCTCGACCGTCTTCAAGCGCGGCATGGCCTCGGTGGTCCCCGAGTCGCAGACGTCGGCCGCCAGCGAGCCCACGCCCAGCAACGACGCGAGGATCAAGAAGTTCCACATTTACCGTTGGAACCCCGACGAGCCCACCTCGAAGCCGCGCATGCAGACCTACACCCTCGATCTGAACAAGACCGGTCCCATGATGCTCGACGCCCTCATCCGCATCAAGAACGAGATGGACCCCACCCTGACCTTCAGGCGCAGTTGTCGTGAGGGTATCTGCGGTAGTTGCGCCATGAACATCGACGGTGTCAACACCCTGGCATGTCTCTGTACGTCCCCCTTTGTAGCGTGATGCAGCCAATGGCTACGGCATCTCACGCAGTCCTCTGGTGCACGACTAACCTGCTTCGCCACCCAGGCCGCATTCCCACCGACACCGCTAAGGAATCTCGCATCTACCCGCTGCCGCACACCTACGTCGTCAAGGATCTTGTCCCCGACCTTACCCAGTTCTACAAGCAGTACCGTTCGATCAAGCCCTACCTGCAGCGCGACACTCCCCCGGCCGATGGACGCGAGAACAGGCAGTCCAAGGAGGAGCGCAAGAAGCTCGACGGCCTGTACGAATGCATTCTGTGCGCCTGCTGCAGCACCTCCTGCCCCTCGTACTGGTGGAACTCGGAGGAGTACCTCGGCCCCGCCATCCTTATGCAGAGCTACCGTTGGATTGCGGACTCGCGTGACCAGAAGAGGGCTGAGCGCCAGGACCAGCTGAACAACAGCATGTCCCTCTACCGTTGCCACACGATTCTCAACTGCTCGAGGACCTGCCCCAAGGGACTCAACCCGGCCCTCGCCATCGCCGAGATCAAGAAGGGCATGGCTTTCACTTAAAACGGCGGCTCGTTAAATTTGGTCGTTGGGGGACACTGGAGGAAAATATCATTTGTGTAGATGCAGCAGGTGGGCATTCGACTGTGATTATAGGGCATATGGAGACAAAGGGAGTTCTGAATATTTGCCGGTGTTTGGGCCTGACCGCCTGACTGACAAGTCGTCTTTTTTCCAAGACAAAGGGAATATTATTTCATTTAGCTACGATGTATCAAACCCATCAAGGCGACCCTATGCCGCGGCCGATAGTGCAAAACAAGAGGTGAAATTCACAGGAAAAGAGAGAGCCAACCAAAACGTCATCATCCCCAGAATCTCACACACATGAAACATCCCTGCACTCCGTGCCACGTGCGTCTGTGGGAGAGGGAGCCCCATGTCAAAACAAAACATTCTCTCCGACACGTCGAACCAACGAAACGATCGCCTTCTTTTCTCCGCAGAAACGCATTAGCCGCCCGTATAGACGCGACAGCCTCGCAGCCTCGAGTTTTGGCGGAACGCCTGCAGGTCCGATTCGGGAAAGATCGTCGCGACGAGGCCGCCGGTAAGAGCACACGCATCATGCCTGAGGCTTCCACGAGCGGCATATCACTCCTTGTGTATGGAGATCACGCAGCTCCTGTTCTTCCGCGCCTCGGCCATCTCCGAACGAATGAGAGCCGAGATTCTCGCTGCATCGCTCCTTGCTGTTTCTATCGTCGAGGTTTCTTTCCTCTCTATCAGTCTGTCGTTGTTGTGCTGGTGGTCGCTTTTCCCCCTCGTTTGGCCCTGTTTCCCCATGAGTATCGCTGTCGACGTGGGTACGGGTATGGGTCCTCGTTTCGGCCCGGACGCTGCGTGCTGATCTTTCTTGCCTTTTCTGGGATGTGGGTTGCAGGTCGATTCGGCTTCGTGTGAAGCTTATCTGAACAGCGATCTTGCTGTGACAGGTGCGCAGGGATGTGCGTGATAGGTGGGCTTTACAGGAAACTAATTAATCTGCTGCGACTAGGTGGTTGTGACAGCAAGGATATGTATTTCTTAATTGCACGTTAGAGCAGGTGCAAACGGAAAACCAAATAGCATCATAGGCCCTTCCCTTTTGTTCCCTCAACAGCAGCATAGGTATATCGAGTAGCAGAGGTGAATACAAGGAAAAGCCAGGCAAAAACAAAGCGAAGGTCCCACCCATACCGGAATAATGACCGCGACACCAGTCGTCCAAGGCATGACGACTCCCATTCCCAACACCCCGCCGTGGCCCAAATTTTTTTGAAAACAGAACAGGCAATCACACTACCCTGCTGCCCCACCCCCTTCAACACTCCGTCCCCTTCAAAAATGGCTCTCACTTCTTAATCTTCCCCAGCAGGTCCTTGGCCTTCTCGCCCAGCCCCCTCACGTCCTCGTGCTGACCGTGGCTCGTCGGCGCGGCCGTGGCGCCCCCCTTGGCCTCAACCAGCCTCTCCCTCTCCTCCTCGGGGCTCGCACTCTTCTCCGTCGTCACGTTGGCGGCGCCGCCGCGGCCGAAGTGCTTGGGCCCATCGTGGTCGCGGCCGGCGCCGGGCGGGGCCTCGACGTCCTGGGCCGCGCGCGCGATCTCTGGGTGCTGCGGGTCGTTGCGGGCCATGTTGCCCGTGCCGCCGCGGCCCGTCGTGTATAGCGCCGACTTGATCGTCGGCGTCACCAGATCGCGCGGGTTGGACGACGACTCGCGGCGCGACGTCTTGGCCATGTTGCCTGCAAAGGGGGGGAAACGTGCCTAGCGTCAGTCGCCGTGCACCTTTGACATCGGAAAACGATATTGGGGGTGGTGTGAGGGATTGATGGGTGGAAAGACGGAATTGGGGATATATGTCAGCTGCCGGTATAGGGTAGGTGGCTGTGCCTGGCCCCCCTTCTGGAGATTCAAATGACCGCGGATGCTATTCCTGTGGTGCACGCGAATCTGCAGACAATCGACTCTGCCCTCGGTGGCTGAGCAGCGGGTGCCGTGTGCCGTGGATCAACGCCATCGTCGCTTGGTGGTACAGCCCATGTACGCGCGATTGCGCAATCTAGTGCCCCGGCAGCCGAGGGAGAGGGGGCAAAGGGGAAGGAGCGGGAGGCTGAAGGAGGAAAAGGGAGAATATTGGAAGCTTGTACCTGCGCCGCCACGCCCGTGCGACATGTTCCTCACGTCTGAGCCGGTGCCGTCAGAGGCGGTACGCGGGTCTAGAGCCATGACGGTGGAGTGATTCGAAGGAGATGAAAATGTAGCAGCGGATATTTCGATCGCGAGCAATTTTGTGCGCAGTACGTGTGACTGTGTCGGGAGGAGGGTGTTCAAGCTGTTGCTGAGCCCGACAGCCTTGCGAAGGGACGACTTGACGTCAAGTGCAGTCGGCGACGGACCCTCTGCTGGTAGCGACGAATGCGGAAGTCGCGAGGCAGCTCGTGCTCGAAACTCGCGTGTGCGCGGTGAGTCAGTAGCAGGCGACCGACAGATGCGATGCGATGCGACCTACGCTCTCTCCACCGAGGACAGCAGAAACCAACGCAGAGGATGTCACGGCACAGCAGAAAAGCGTCGACGACGGCGGCAGGAGCGACGGCTTTATGGCAGAAAGGAAGGAAGTGAGATTATACTACCTGGTTGCCTCGCCCGACTCCACTCTCAGCGACGGCGCCCGGGCGCAGGGCGGCGCACATCATGCGGAGAGAAAATCTCGACTCCGCAGTATCTTCGCCGACGCACGAACGGGGTTGCCCGCCTGCTCCGGGTTGCCAAGCAGACGGTTTGTACGGCCAGGTGCAGAGGAGCCGTCTGGATTTGGGTATCCATCACGTAAAAGATTGCTGCGGCGCGAGGGGCCAACGTCGAGCGCGCGACCCTTCGCCCGCTGCTGTCCCATGACTCTGCCGGCGAAGGTATTGCTGTGCGGCGGCCAGCGGCGCGACATTATAAGTGTGCGCTGGGAGTCGGCGGCATAGCGCGTCGAGCTTCCGCCGACGATGGCGCGACAGCGGAAACCGGGAAGAGGGGCACTGGGGTCGTGTGCGGGTACGGGCGATCAGACAAGCAGGAGTCAAGCCCACGCGTCGGTGGCAGCAAGGCTCGTCGACGGGGCGGCGCTGCGACCGTGGTTGGTACGACGATGGGATCGCGACGAAAGAAGTCAAGTCTGCCAACGCGAGAGACTGGGGAGAACCGCAAGTACGAGCGTCCCGAGCGAGCGGTCGTGTAACGCTGCACTATGACGCACATGATTCAGGGACCACCAGGCACCTGCTAAGAATAAACCACAGTCGTGGAGGTGGAGATGCAAGTTGGAGAAGCAAAAGATGCAAATTGTGTGTAGTAGTCCCTCGGGACTCTAATGATACAGTAGACAGCAACACCCAGCTGAAGAACGCCTCTAATCCCGTGTGTCCGTCTGCCCAAGCACAAGCCCCTGCGTGGGGGTGCCGACCGCGAGGTCTCCGTGTAGTCCGTCTAGTGTATCCGTCCCGTCCCAGTCTATGATGAAGAAAACTCAAAAACTCCGCTCAAATGCAATACAGTTCGCTGGCGATGCCGCTGAAGTGCCAGACAAACTCCCAACAGCCCGAGTAACGAAGGAAATCAGAAATGGAGTCCCACAAGCGCCGGCTCAATGCAATGGTTCGATGGTCGTACAGTCGCGCGCAACACGGCGCGAAAGAAGAAAGTCGTTGCTCCGTGGACGGCCGAAAAAGGATACCGGTCCGGTTCCGGCGCCCAGAGGGCTAATTAGGAATTTCTTGCTGATGACAAGCCGGCGATCGTCGGCATTACGAAAATGCTCGTCAAAGAAGGATTAATGAGAGGCGGTAAAACGTGAAGGGTGTCGAGGCACCCTGGCGGCAGCTCGGGCGGGAGTAATTAGGCCTAATTATCGAGTCAGCCATGCCGCCATGGATTGATTGAGCGAGCACGAGGTCAACGTACCATTTAGCTGCCACCGGCATCACGGGGCCATTCCTTATCGTCGCCGCCCTTGCGGCAGATCGGAAGCACGCGGCGCTGGTGCTTGATGGCGAGGTCATTGGAGGAAAGGACGGTCGAAGTCTTGGTGAAGGCCATTGTTGTCGTTGTTGTTGCTGTTGTTGTTGTTGTTGTTGGTGGTGGTGGTGGTGGTGGTGGTGGTGGTTGGTATTAAGGTCGAATTGGAAATGCGTGGGTCCGGAGGAGTTTGTATTAAGGTGTGGTGTGTAGATTACTTTGGTTGGTTGGTTGATGGTGGGCCAGAAGACAGCAGGTGGGAGGTGTATATATGTATTGAGCGGGTGTGTAGGGCAGCCTCTGGGAAGGGGTAATGAATGCTTCAGCGCGGTCCTGAAACCGAATTCTGGACTTTGGCGGGATACGGGGGGTCTGGCACGGGAGTTATCATCATCATCATCAGCTGCCGCCAACCCTACTCACTCGTCAAGCTCAGCACACAGCGCGGTGGAGGCTGTGCGCAGGGAAGCATTTCGTGCATGGCAGGGCTGATTGGATGCGAGCGCCATCTCTGTGCATCGTGGAAGCTCATCCGCTTTCCATGATCCATGTCAGCTCCCCGTCACCTTGTGAGGCGCATCCTCGAGCCATCGACTGCCGGAGCGTGGCGCCTGTGACGTGCGCCAGCAGCCAGTCCTCTGGGGCGACGAGGCGCAGTACGCCAGCTGGCTGTAGCGGAGCGCACACTGGCCACCTTGTCGTCCGCTGTCCTCACGTGGCTGTGCGCCAGGGCCACATCAGGGGGGCCCGCGCGCGCATGCCAATCAGCGCGGGATGGGAGGCGGGCAAGCCACCGTCGAGAACAGGAACAGGAATGGCACCGCCTAATGACTCGCACTCGCCCAGCTGCGCGCCTTTCACCGCCCGGGACGCCGCTCTGCTCCTGCTTGCTTCACGCTGCAGTCAGTTGTCGCAGAGCACGAGCAGCAGCAGCGATAATGGAAGCTTCGGCCGTGCTGCGGCCTTGAGCGACGGCGGCCGCGTTCCCGCTGCCTTGCTGCGCCCTCCCGGCCAATCCGCGCCGCCGTGCCTGGGCATTGAGGCCTGCGAGCTGCGTGCTGCGACGGCGCGCGCGGGGAGAAGGCGGCGGCGTTGCGACGGCGGCCATCCGGCGACGGGACCCGGCGGCATTGGAGGCGCTGGTAATAAGACGCCCCGGCCGATATTATTGCGCCTGCAGGCGAATTTCCCGGGTGGGCTCCGCGCTTTACAAAACGAGACCCCTTTCGCGTTGAAACGCAGCGCCCTGCGCAGCCGAGGGCAGCTGAGGCGGGCGCCTAACCGTCCATAGACAGCCATTGGTATAGGGGGCCTGTCGTTGCTGGCAATGTTCGAGAAGCTGCTTCGATGCCGATCCGGCGCCTGCAGCGACCATCGGTCTAGGCCCAGCGATGCGCGCCTGCGGCTGCTGTTCCCCAGCGCGCGCGTGCAAAGCGCAGCGGCCTATCTGCGCTGTCACCACGAACCACGACACACGACACATGCGTCCGACGTGTCGCGGGCGCCGGTCCGCCTGCGGCAATGCGGCCAAGCGCTTCCGGCGCGCGGAAGAGCAGCCAATCGACCCCCGCTCCACCCAGCCCGTCGCAGCGAGTCCGAGACGCTGCGCGCGCTCATGATCCCACGTCTGCCCACGCCGCGCCATCAGGTGACTCGCGCCCGCAGGCCCCTGAAACTCGAGTCGCGGGTCGCAGAGATCGTCATGAAACTGTTATGAGCAGCAACAAAACAGCCCAACTTTACACACGTGGCGTATCGACAGCTCCCGCCGGGCTGAGCCACGGCTGCCGCCCCTGGGCGGGTTACGCGTCTGCTCTTGACTCATCGCGTCTGCAGTGATCGCCGGGCAATGAATCGGAACAAGATCCGTCGTCTCCTCCCCTGACGATCGTGTTCGATCAGCCGCGCGCTGCAGCGCGAGGCAGGGCGGCGCCCCAGAACCGCTGCTGAACCACCCTCTGGAGTCACAACACCCAATTATAGCAGGCGAGCGACCAAAACCGACCGCCCGCGGCTGGGCCTAACGTCCCGATTCGGGCGGGTTGGCGCCAGAAGGAACTCTCCTATCGAGCCGCTCTTACACGAGCAGGGGCGGCTGGGATGCTCCCTCCAGCGCCGGGCGGAAGGGCAGCCATCAGCACCCTCCGACCTCGAGTTCTGCAAAAAAGACTCGGCGCTCGAACCGTACCGTCTTACGCGTCCGCACACCAGAGTTCGAGACCTCTCGCGACCTCAGCATGCTCAATGCTCCCTGGCCGCCCGAATTGGAGGGTGAGCATGATGTTTCCCGGAATAGGCGCATGATGCAATCGTCCCATGGCCGCTCCCCACAGAAGAAGCAGGTGTCGCGTCAGGCAGCCCGCCGCACGCTAAAATAAGCTCTCTCCCGCCGAGCGCTGCGCGCCGAAAGGTGCAGAGAATTCTGACTGTGGCGAAAGCTGCGCGTCTCTTTGCTCTTGCGGGCGGAAAAGCGCGCAGCTCCGGTCCGCTATCACCATCGGTGCAGTGGTAGTGACACGACCGCACGGCCAAAAAGAAAGGGATTCAGCCAGCCGCAAGGGTCCGGCCCAGAATCAGGGTACTGGATTGCTTTGGCCGCAGGCTTTTCCCTGCATGCCGTGAAAAGTGACGTTAGCGGCTTCCGGGTCTCCGCCATCTGGACGATAGGCCTCCTTTTCCGCTGCTTTTGGACCACCCCTGGGGAACCTTAACCAGCCGTGGCTTTTCTTAGCGGCCGCCCCCAGGGGATAGTCCTGCATATCCATCGATGCGCACCGATACTGTGGGTTCCTCAATCGGCTACGAGTAACCCCAGAGTCTCGCGAGATCTGAGCCAGCCATCTGCAAGGCGTCGGATCCGATACGATGCTCCTTGTCGGTCGGTCCGCCCAAAAATAGTAAGGAATAAAGCACGCCATCAAACCATTGCAGACGATCCAAATTTCTCAAGCTCGATAATTATAAGCTGGGAAGCTCATATTGACCAGCTTTCATATCTCGTCGAAACTGATGCTGGTGCTCGAGTACTTGGCGCTCGCAGCTCCCTTTCGAGCCAACGAGCTCTGCCCTACCGGCGCTCCGGGCGGCGCCTTACCCCCAGACAGGCCACGGTTGCCCCTGTCTCCTGCCAAAGGCTGCAGACAAGCTTTGAGTTTCACTCGACGTCACAATGCTGGCGCTCTCCCCTCATCGACGATGAGCATGACCCTGAAGGGCGCGCCGAATTGCCAACTTCAGGCCAGTCAATAGTCGTGGGCAAGACCAGTTCGCAGTGTGGCTTGGTTGCCACCCGTCACGGCAGCACAAAGTAATCATGACAAAATTCATTCAAAACGCCCGTGCTGTCAAGAGAATCTCAGACAGTCGTTGGGTAGGACTGGAAAAAAGTCGGAATCATGTCGGCTCGGTGGCCATCATGCCGGCGGCTCAAATTGCTGCAAATTCCCTTTCTTCATCTTCGAGCGCACGGAGAGAGCATCGGCCACGAAAACTTCGTTGCTGACAGGTGACTGTAGGATACCACGTCGTGTGTGCACGCTGTCTGCAGCATGTAGCCCGAGCTCGAAGACGTCGTCGGGCACGCCGGAAGTCGGGAGCACATGTCGAGCTTCCAGCGGAACCGTCCGGGTGCAGTGGTACCATCCGTGTCAGTGAAGGTCGGAAACTCGTCCGGAATGTGCGTTCTGGAAGAATCACGCTTCCCGATTCCCCGAGGACATTCTCGCACGCCAGCTCCTGCGCCGCCCTTTGTCGCACATGAACGGTGTTTCCGTGTACACTGGTGAGCATTGCGTTAGTGAAATTGGCGGATGTTAGCCCTGTGAGCAGCCGCCGACGCCTGTGTGGTGCCCGAGTTTCCTTGAGGCGCAGACGGCTGGCGTCATATCGAAACTTCTACGTCGGGCCCTCCAGTGGTCGCACCACGTGAGGTCCAATTCTGGACTCTGCCGTACGAGCGGATGAAATTGATGGTCAACAGTGTCGCCACGCGTCGTCGGTATGTGGAATTGGCAGCTGATTCCACCAGACTCGCCCGCGCCACCGCATCAGGAGAACCACAGCCCAGCGTACGAACATCCTGCCGCGTCTGGTTCATGGTCGCAGACGCCGCGTCAACCCGCGTTGCGCAGGCCGTCTTCCCCAACGGTTTTCCAACCAGCCCGTCTGGACGCTCGCACGCAGTGGCTCGACGCGACATGGATGACGTTATGGTTGGGGACGCTGACGAGACCCCAATCCACTTACCAGCTCGTTCGGCCAGAGACGTACTCATCCTTTCTAATATTAGCGTTCGGAGTAAAGCGACTGGAGATGGTCGGCTCACGCCGTAGAGCCAATCGACTAAGGGCGGCTTCATGACGTTGGCGCAAACATGTCGGCGCAAGCACTGTCCTTCAGCGGCAACGCACCCAGCGCCAGATTTTGGGTTCCAGAGGAGCATAATCATGCCGATTGCATCTAGGCGCGCTCGTACGGCATGTTGGAAGGTGTGCCGATCGTCAACGGCGGCTCTCATCCGCCCCAACGTATGTCCCCAACCAACGGGGTGAACAAGGAGCACAGAACTCCATCGATATCGTACGACGGGGAAAGGCATGAAAAGGTGGTGCGATTAAGGTTGGTGGGGGATTTTCCAAACAGGTAGTCTCGTCGGCTCCACTATTTCCTAATCCGGGTTGGAAGGCAAGGGATGGTCATGTGCGGCAGGAACATCCAGCGCTGCTGGCAGCCAATCCGAGCCCAATTTCGGCACATCAGCGATGAACTATCGTGGGAAAAGACCAGCAAGCGCATCGCGATTGGCGTCGCTGTTCTCCTTTTCCTGCTGGAAAGAGACGTTGAAGACGGGGCCGTCGTGGTGCGTTCTAGGCCCAGCGGCGAGCACTTATACTTCACACTTCAGCAACTGTGTCAAGGTCTTTCCAGGCGCAAGGTAGAGTAAAAAGAGATAAGGGGACTCGTAGAGAGTCGCATAAGTAGCGCCAAGTATGCAATAACTCCGGAGCCCGCTCTTTTTACTTTTCCGTTGCTGGCTTTTGCATTGCCAACGCATTTAACAATGAGCTAGGACTCTTGCCACAACCGCCACAGGAGTGCTCTGCTACCCATAGGATGCCCGCCTGCATGAGTTGCCGCAGTCCGCTTGTGGGCCGAAGCATGATTCAGAAATGGTGAACTCACCCAACGTAGCTATCGTGCCATTGCAAGCACACTGGACCTCATAACACCAGACTGGATTCGATTTCGCCTGGTTGTCTCATGAGACTTCTGCCCGAAACCCGTTGTCGATCAGACGTATATATACCATTGTCCGCTTACCGCGAGCTTCGGGGGCCCTGAAGGCCTTGGCTAAGATAATACCCCGATGCGGCAAGGCTCTCGGCTAAACGTCGGAACTTCGGCGACACACTTTGGTGAAATCTAGCGACGCGAGCTTCAGTTGTTTCGCGACCCCACAAGAGCCCAGCAACCGCACCTCTCGCCTGCCCGCAGCCATGGCGCCCAGCTACGACAACCTGCCCGTCGACGACGACTTCGACGAGAATGAGATCGACTTTTCCGACCTGAAAGCCCAGTATGAGGTGCGCCTGGAGGAGGGTTTGGACGCGTTCGTCGTCATCGACGGCCTGCCCGTCGTGCCCGAGGCCAGCCACGAAAAGCTCATCAAGTTCCTGCTGCGCAAGCTCAACACCGTCGGTCGCGCTTCGCAAGAGAGCGTCTTCATGCCCATGAATGACGAGGGCATGTCCGAAGGGTTCGCTTCCCCACCGCGTCCCCCGCCGCCACGCCGCCTACATACTAATTATTTCGCCCAGATATGCCTTTGTCGAATTCGGCGCCCCTAGCGAGGCCGTTGCCGCCGTCAAGGCCCTGAATGGCACCCCGCTGGATAAGAAGCACACCCTGCTCGTCAACAAGCTGACCGACATCGAGCGCTTCGGCCGCGAGGGCCGCATCGAAGAGGAGTACAAGGAGCCGCACATCGAGCCTTTCCAGGAAAAGGAGCACCTGCGCTCATGGCTGTCCGACCCGCGTGACCAGATTGCCATGTATCGCGACAAGAAGGTGGGCGTTTTCTGGCACGAGAAGGAGGATGCCCCGGATCCTGTCGTCGACCGCGAGCACTGGACCGAGCTCTTCGTCGAGTGGTCGCCGCTCGGCACCTACCTCATGTCCGTCCACGACCAGGGTGTCCAGCTGTGGGGTGGCAAGTCGTGGAGCAGGCAGAAGCGCTTCGCCCACCCGGGCGTGAAGCTGGTCAACTTCTCGCCCGGTGAGAGGTATCTCGTCACCTGGTCGCCCCAGCCGCTGCAGGTCGACGAGACCCGTCCCATCCCCAACTTGTCCGCCGACGAGGACGGCAAGAACTACATCATCTGGGACATCGCAACTGGCAAGCCGCTCCGTTCCTTTGTTACCATCGACCTCCCTCCCTCGACCGACGAGAACGGTCAGCCCGTCAAGAAGAAGCTCCAGTGGCCTACTTTCAAGTGGTCTGCCGATGACAAGTACGTTGCGCGTATGACTCAGGGCCAGTCCATTGCCATCTACGAGCTCCCCCGGATGAACATGCTCGACAAGACCTCTATCAAGATTGATGGTGTTATGGACTTTGAGTGGGCCCCGGCCACCCCTCAGCGTGAAGGCATCAAGGCGTACGAGCAGCTTCTCTGCTACTGGACTCCCGAGCTCGGCAGCGCTCCTGCCAAGGTTGGTCTCATGTCCATTCCTTCCAAGGAAATTGTGCGGACGCGGAACCTGTTCAACGTTGCGGACGCGAAGCTCCACTGGCAGTCGGATGCCGCCTACGTTTGCGTCAAGGTTGATATCCAGAAGACCAAGTCGCGGAAGTCCATGACCACGAACCTCGAGATTTTCCGCATCAAGGAGAAGGGAGTTCCCGTTGAAGTCATCGATTCCGTAAAGGAGACCGTCATCAACTTTGCTTGGGAACCGAAGGGCAACCGTTTCTGTCTCATCACCACCGGTGAGCTCCCCACCGGCCCTGCGGCACCGAAGACCTCCGTCTCTTTCTTCGCTCCCGAGAAGACCAAGGGCAATACCGTCGGTAACTTCAAGCACGTCCGCACCCTTGACAGGAAGTCCAGCAACGGCATTTACTGGTCACCGAAGGGTCGTTTTGTCGTCATTGCCACCCTCGGATCCCAGGCCACCTTCGATCTTGACTTCTGGGACCTGGACTACGAAGGCGCTCCGGACGAGGCCACCAAGGACATCAACGCTAACCTGCAGCTCATGGCTTCTGGTGAGCACTACGGCATTACGAGCGTCGAGTGGGACCCCTCCGGACGTTACGTCGCGACTGTTTCATCCGCGTTCATGCACCCCGTAAGTTACAAGCGCCCCTTATTTATAGAGAGTTGGAATGATCTTTTAACAGTCTCGCAAACAGATGGAAAACGGCTACAAGGTCTGGGACTTCAAGGGCCAGCTCCTGCGCGAGGAGCAGATTGAGCGGTTCAAGCAGTTCGTGTGGAGGCCACGCCCGCCGACGCTCCTCAGCAAGGAGGAGCAGAAGAAGATCCGCAAGAACCTGCGCGAGTACAGCAAGATCTTCGAAGAGCAGGACTTCGAGAAGAAGAACACGGCCAACCGCGCCGTGGTCGAGAAGCGCCGCCGCCAGCTCGAGGAGTGGGTCGCGTGGCGCGAGCGCGTCATCGAGCAGCTCAAGGAGGAGCACATCGAGATCCCCAGCGAGACGGCCGAGGGCGTCGCCGAGGCCGAGGGCGGCGAGGTCATCGAGGAGGTCGTCGAGGAGATCATCGAGGAGACCGAGGAGGTCGTTTCTTAGATTTGATGCGTCGTGCTAAGGGGGGAATTTTCGGTGGAGAAGGACAAAAGGTCAGGGGGCACGATTGTAGGATGCGGATGATGTCACGCACATGCCAGTAGACTGGGCGGTTGGGTTTTTACAAAAATGGCATTATGAGGCTTTCAGGAATAAAGGACATTCATAGATCACTTGGTTTCCTGCCGTGGTTGAAATACATGAACGTGATCGCTTGGGTATTGAGCACACTATCAATTTTCTTTTTCGTGAGTTCCTTCGACTCCTAATGACCACAAGCTCTTGCTCCGGAGACAGTAATGTCTTAGCGTACAAAAGTATTTACCCAACTCCCAAAATATGTAGCACTCATCACGTACTGGGTCTTGCGGTGTCCAAAGGCTCCTAACACCTCACGTAACAACCTATTCAAGAGGAAGATGATGAAAAAGTAAAAGGCAAGACGGTCAGGTCAGATCGGTGAAAGATATACATTCGTCTTTCAAGCGTTCCGTTTCAATACATGGGGTGACTGTGCAAGTTTCTGGGTATCTGGCCGTTGGAGGTGATGGGGAAAGAAGAGAGTGTTGCTTTCGCTCCTTTATCCAAGCGGGCTGGAGGAAGAATGGTACATGAAGAGGGGTGGGGATATCAGACTTTGAAACAGAAAAGGATAGAAAGCGCCTCATGCTTGACAATGGAAGAATGAAAAGAGAGGAAGGCCGCCAAGCAGTAGAAAGCAGAGCAATAGTCCAACACAGTGAGCGCCAAATGATACATGTGTAAACAAAACAGCAAAGCTCCGGCCATCGGTGGTCATGTCCTGCCATCCAACTCCGCGCTCAGCTTAGCATGCAGCAACCAGTCTCTAGCAATGGAAAATTTGTAGCCAAAGCTGCTGTCTTTGGCGCAAACAAAAACGTATTCGTGCAATTTAGTTGATGTTGTCATCTCCCCATCCCAGCAACTCCGCGACAACGTTTCCGATGGTGCTCACGACCCAGAGCACCACCAGACTGCACCCGACGACACGGTCCATGCGCCACTTCCTCAACGGCACCATGACCAACAGACCGAGGAGCGTGACCAGCAGCGTCGCGCCACTCACAATGAGCGAACTGCTGATATCCAAGTGGTACGGTTTGAAGTGGAGGGGACGGTCCGGGTGCTTTTCGTGCTTGTTCTCGGCGTGTTTGATTGTCATGTAGCAGCCACCTAATCCTATGCCGAGCAGGATGTTCAACATAGGGCCACCGAAGCACGCGGAGAGAGCCATGACAGGGAAGCCTAGGCGGGCAACTGTTATGTCGGCGACGAGGTCACCGAGCGAGTTTCCGACAGCGAAGATGGTGAGACCGAGGATGGCGTCACTGATGTTGAGGATAGCACCGAGGGCTTTGAGGACGCCTACCACCTCATTGGCAATAGTGCTGATCCAAGCAATGGCGACGATAAAGCCAGCGAAAGAGAGGGAGATGCGCCATTTCGGGGCTCGATCGGGGGTTGTGGTGGAGAGAATGAGGAGGAGGATAGCAAGACTGCAGGCAAGACTGATGAGGACGGGGCGCACAAGGGCACGGGGGTTGTCCAGTTCAAAATTGGCCCAGATGACAACGACAACGAACAAAGGTGCGGTGAATGCCTGAAGAATGATAAGCCAACGATCCCACGGCTTGGGTTCGGAAGAAGAGCCGGCAGTCTGCGGACGATAAGCATATTCTTCTGGAGATTGGTGCATAGGGCCCGCAGAGGGCGATATGATCACCACTGGTGACGAGTCGTGGTAAGCAGCCCTATGTTGAGTTTCGTGGGCTGCAGCAACGCCGGCCGTGCTACCGTGGCCAGCGACTCCCTGCGTTTCCGACGAATATGTACGCGAATGGCCTTCTTGTGCGGGAGGGTCGTCGTCGGGAGCAATGACGGTGATAGTGCTCGGTGCGGACCGATGGTGGCTGGCAGGCGTCCTAACCACTGGGCTTGGGAGATTCAATTCAGGCATGGTGTCCTCATTATCCCTGTCTGCTTCGACAACAGGAAGAGTAATTGTGAGCAGGAAAACACTCGGTGCCGCGACAATTCCAAGTAACTTCCCCCAGATACTTTTCTCGCTAAACTTGCACAGAGTGGGGAACAGCTTTGATGTGATCCTCTGCGGAGTGGGGAGGAATCTGCTTGGCCACCATGCTGGGGGCTTCTCCTCCTCCTCTTCAATTTCAGGGAAATGCTCGTTGGGGAACAGAGATACCGGAGAAGCGCTCGGGGACACTAAGCGTATACTACCGGGGCGTGAGCCGCTCTGGATGGACCAAGAATAGTCACGATATGCAGGGAATGGAGAGACATCTGAGTTCGCTGGGCCAGTTTTCGGAATATCCAGCTTTGGCAGGTGCTTCGGACTGACAGCGGTGGACGATGTAGCTGATAGATGCGGACCGGATTGCGGGCCAGGCGCAAAAATCTGTTCAGGAGGAGCCAGGTGATCCGGTGAGAGCGACCTGCGATGCTGGTGGACCGTGGGACCTGGGCCTTTCAAAGCTTCTTGGGAAGGTGATGGAGAGAGGGCGATTATAGGAGACTGGCCGGCTCGACTCGAAGCATCAGATGTTCTTCTAGAATTGTTGGGAGGAACCTTGAGGCTGTTATTATCCTCATCCAGTGGGCCTAAGAGGTCTTGCTGCCGCACGAGATGCTGCTTGAAAGCAGCTTGATGTATTCTCAACGCGTCCGCATCGTTGACTGATACGGCTCGAGTGCGAGGTGCAGCCCCAGGGCGCACGTCCTGATTCGGCCAGACGACTACCGGAGAAGTATCATGCTGCCCCTCAGTCTCGACTTCGTAAGGCGGTCTTGCGGCAGGATCGGATGCAGAAGACATGTAGTCCTGCTGCTGGGCGGTGGTGAATGTCGGGTCGTCCGAATAGCGTCGCAAATTGATGGGCATGGACTGGATGTTGCGGGACCTCTTCAGGGAAGTAAGCACGGCGCGGAACTCCAGCGCACCAACCAAACTGGGTCGAATAGGCGGCGGCCTGGTGTTGCGACGCTCTCCGAGGCGTGGTCGACTCAAGCGCATATTGCGATTGAGCTCTCCGAGCCATCTCTCACGGACTTCCTCATCGGCATGCTCGAATCCAAGATCCTCATCGTCCTCGTTGTTTTGCTCCAGCATGCGCAAGTCGTCGACAGAAGTGTTGCGGGAGTGGTGTTGATTCCTGCCATCGAGGCTGGCATCCTCCTCGTCCCGATACGGCTCGAATACCTCGGCCTCCTCCCCACCAGGAGTGACGTAATGGCCTCTTGCTGTGGCCTCAATGAACCTTCGTCGCTGCCGCCTGCCATGCCACCAGTGCCACCACAATACAAAGAGAACGTAGGCGATGTAGAAACCAACCATGGTGGCACATTCCCACAGCGAAAGTTTCCCGTCGATTAGAAATACCATGCTGAAGGCAGCGGCGACTATGAAGAAAAAGACGTCGCGGACGAAGCTCCGGCGGTCGACCTTGAAGGGGCGGACAATTGCCATTGAGCCGGCGACTACGGCCGTGATGAAACCGGCGGCGCCAATGAGCTCGCCAACGGCCAGGCTTCCACTGTTTGTCTTCATGGCAGCGAAGGTGGAGAAAACATCGGGGCTGCCGTTGCCGAAGGCCAGGAAGGTGACGCCAGCCATGCTCTCGCTCATGCCCAGGAGGCCCGATATGGTGCTGAGATTGACGCAGAAGAAGTCGCTGGCAGCAATGCCGATGGTGGAGAAGAGCAGGGCGAGCCATGCCACGAGGATGGCGAAGCCGACGGGCTTTGCGTGCGGCAGGCGGCAGTAGTAGAGCTGCAAGTAGGAGAATACGCCGGCCTCTTCGTCCGGGCAGTTTGCGCGCACGAAGGCGCATTTATCGGGCGCGTGGTGGACCAAGCGGCACTTAGGACGCCGTCAGTGCTGATGGTTGGGTGCGGCGTGAGCGTCTACTCACCTCTTCGTCCTGGGCGGAGAGGCCACGGCGGCCAAGGCCTGAGGCATCATGCAAGGCAACGGTTTCGGGCGCATGCAGGAACAAGCTGACGGCGGCGATGGCGCACACGACGAGGAGGGTTGTAAAGAATGGGCGGGCGGAGAAGGCGGGCTTCTTCGCGGACCGAGGCAGCGGCGGCCGGCGCAGCGCTGCAGAGGTGGGATCTGCCATGGCGACAGGTCTGCTCATGAGGAAGAGCAGCGGGGAGCGAGGTGGACATCTAGCTCGCACGCCGAGTCTGAGCTGGTCTTAAAGCGCAGAGTGCCATGGAATCTGGAGCGGCGTTGCGCGTGCCACCAATGACGCGCCTGCCATAGCGTCGGTCGGCCGAGCACAGGGCAGCTGCGGCGGTGCGTTAGGGCGGCGGCATTGGCACTAGCTCGGCCTCCCGCTCGTTGTCGATAAACAAACGCGACGGCATTTCGACCACGCGCATGGCCACCCCCCCTCGCCACGACTGACCCGCGACCACGACCGAGCCCCGTCATGCCGCGCGCCCGCGACCGCTACTCGTCCGTCGGGACGCCCCACAAGCACACGCCGATCAAGTCCGTCTCCGCTGCTCCTCTACAAGGCCCTCTGCTAATCTGCAAGGCAGGGTCCCTCTCAATGACGACAAGCAGGAGAAGGCCAAGCGCCTTCAGTCGCGCCAGGCCCTTCATGAGACTCAGATGAACCAGATCCGCGCCGCGGCCACCCCCGTGCGACGTCGCCAGACCCTCAGCGGCCAGAGCCAGCACTCGTTCGTTGACAATGACGAAAACACCTTCCACGTGGGCGGTGACGCCGTCACCCCCATGAAACGCGTGCCGATCCTGGCCAACTTTGAGGAATGGATGAAGATGGCCACCGACAACGTGAGTGCTCCCCCGCCTGCCGCCGGGGCCGATGCCGCGACAATCTAACTATAGTGGCAGAAAATCAATGCCAACAACTCGTGGAACTTTGCCCTCATCGACTACTTCCATGACATGTCGCTGTTGAAGGAGGGCGACAGCGTCAATTTCCAGCGTGCCAGTTGCACTCTTGACGGCTGCGTCAAGATCTACACGAGCAGAATCGATAGCGTCGCCACCGAGACCGGGAAGCTGCTCAGCGGTTTGGCCACCAGCAGCGATAGCAAGAAGCGCAAAGGAGACGATGCCGATGGGGACGCCGAGGACGAGGACGAAGAAGAGGGCGAGGACGGCCAGAGGAAGAAGACGCGCAAGCGTGCTCAGAGGTCGGCCGAGTCCACCTTGGTATCGTCATTCGCACAGCTACAGCTGAAAAAGATGGATATGGAGCTGTCAGTGGATCCGCTGTTCAAGAAAGCCTCTGCCGATTTCGACGAGGGCGGCGCAAAAGGCCTGTTGCTGAACCATTTGTCCATCGATGCCACCGGCCGCATCGTCTTCGACAGTAGTGACGACGTGGAGCCTGGACAGCCCGAAGCCGAGGCGGAGGAGCAGGCACAGGAACAGGAGCAAGACGGGGACGCGATGGAAGTCGATGGCGAAGAGGCTAAGCCGGAGCCGGAGACGACACATACCGATATCGACATCTCAGCGCTGGCAGCGAAGTTCTTCCCGGATCTGTCGGTCCTCGACGGCCAAGACATCTGCCCCTCACTGAAAGACTTCGATTTGGGCGATTCAAATGCTGCAAATTTGCCGTTCTTGAAAGCCCCTGACGACTGGAGAAACGAGAACCAAGACGACGAGAAAGACGATGGTGCGGGCGGTTTCCTCGAGGGTGGATTTGACGACGACGACGACATGGGCGCATTCGATCTGCCCGCCGAAACCGGGTTCGGTGAAGGCGGTGAGGTCTGGGCAAGAGAGGCAGCGTTAGAAACACAGATGCGCGTGCATACCATGGGGCCGGGTAGCGACGACCGTGACGGTGAAGAGGGAATGGATGAAGTCGGGGGTTTCGATGCGGACTACGGAGTCACACTGACGGGAGGCCGCGAACACGACCAGGAGAACATCCTGGACTACTTCGACAAAGCACTATCGAAGAACTGGGCCGGCCCGGAACACTGGCGCATCAGAAGGATAAAGGACATCAATAAGGCGAGCGAAGCTGGACCGACCAAGAGGAAGGAAAAGGAACCCTTCCAAATCGACTTCTCCGCACCAATGACGCAGTCGACAGCCGATGCGCTGTACACCCCGGCAACCACATCCTCCGCCATTCTGCTGCCCAAGGCTCAATGGAAATCCAAGAGCCGGAATTTGCTTCCCGACGACAAGCATTTCAACTCCCGCCAACTGCTTCGCCTTTTCCTGAAGCCCAAGACTCGGTTGGGCGTGCGCACCAAGTTTGGCGGCAACAAGGGCCGGAGTGAGAACCAGAGGCAGCAGGAGCCCGAGGGTGAGATGGACGAGGTATTCTGGG
This sequence comes from Lasiodiplodia theobromae, assembly GCF_012971845.1. Lineage (NCBI taxonomy): Eukaryota > Fungi > Ascomycota > Dothideomycetes > Botryosphaeriales > Botryosphaeriaceae > Lasiodiplodia > Lasiodiplodia theobromae. The sequence continues at coordinate 480,748 of NW_023336563.1, read as the reverse complement.
CACGCAACGAGGATCCCAATGTTCAGAACCCGGAGAACGACGACGCGCCTGCACAGGGAGACTATGATGCCGATTTCTTCCAAGATGACGGACTCGGAGCTATTGGTGGACCTGACGACAGTGACATATTTGCCGATGCACGTGAGATGTTCTCGCCACCACCTGAGTTCAAGGAAGGCGCGCAGGCCGGCGAGGCTAGCGTGCTCAATGGCAACCAGGAAGGCGCGTTTGGTACACAACTGGTTACTCAGAGCCGTAGATTACGACCTGAGTACGTTCAGTACGCGCGTGTGGCAAAGAAGGTGGATGTGCGGCGGCTGAAGGAGGAGATGTGGCGCGGCATCGGAATCGAAGTCCCCGAGGAGAACAATGAAGATGTAAGTCCTGACGAAGCTTCTCCCTGGAATATGAATGTTTGGGTAGTTAACAGGTGTATGCAGTCCATCCTATCAAACAAAGCTCCCGCCCCACCTGCGCCGAAGGCCGAGGATGGGTCACTCAAGTTTACCGACGTCGTCAATAATCTACAGGCAGTCTACCCCAAGAAGCAGTTGGCGGACATTTCGACGAGCTATTGCTTCATCTGCTTATTACATCTGGCCAACGAGAAGGGCCTGGTCATCGAGAATGACGAGAACTTCACTGACCTCACCATCAGAAAGGATCCACGAGCAATCCTCGATGGGTCGGAGTAAGCCAGTAATGAAGCATGTTTTGTAACGATTTTGTGGGCGTCCTGCTGTGTAGCGATTACGGGTCCGGAGACACTTGCATGGATGGGCTACTGGCTGGCGTTTTTGGATCGGCGACAGGCTGGGGGGTTATGTCTGCCTATGTCTCCTATTTATTCTAGCTCTGGCGCGATGGAATGGACTCTGCGGTCCGGGTTTTGTGACTAGACAGATTCTGTGTACATTGCTAACAGTGCCGCCTGAGCACTGGGTTGAGGGCATTTTATCGAACTAAGCTTTACTGAGCCATCGGTGAAGAAGCGACAAGCTTCACAAGACCAAACAAAGCCACCACTATCCCGGCATGTTCACCGGCAGGCAGTTGCTTCGACCTTGGAACATGCCAGAGTTCAACCACTCTTTCATACCCTTTCCCTCCTAAGCCGCGGGCAACGATACTGCTAGACTAATGGATAACAGAAATTCAAATCAACTACAATTCCGCATCGGAGTTCCACTGGAAACTGGGCACGGTCAAGCTTGACAGCCAGCGGAAGCGGCGACTCTACCAGCTACCTTCCGAATCGATGCTACTGCGATGACTCGCAGCTCCGGATTTCTAGCTAGCTGCGTCGTTTTCCCACGCCGCTTTAGCAGTGCAGAATTCTCATTCCGACTGGGATTCTGGACAGTTGCTCGTCGCTATCAGCGGAATTCGGCTGGAGTTGCGAGTGGCAAGTGCGAGAATCAGCCTTGGTCCTAGCTTTCGAAAAGGTGCGGTGCGAGCTGCCTCATATGTGAAACTGTTATGGTCCACAATCACGCAAAGCCCGCCAAACAGCAAACAGTAAAAAGAAGGCGGGACAAGAAAAGATAAGAGCCGTTCCCCACACCGGTCTAAGCCACCCCCGCTTGGATTCTGCCTTATCAGTCGTTTGATACTCACCGCTGGTGGTCCGCCGTGCTTAGGTGGAGAGATGCAATGCAAAGTGTAGGATCGCGGATGTGACAGACCCAGACGCAAACCGCGTTTTAAAATCTTTCGACGTGCAATCACGAGGGCTGGAGCCTAACAGCTCGAACGGCATCGACCGGGCTAGATGCGAGAAAATGCTTATTTGCGCATGAAGCATTTTCCTTCCATCACAGTAGATTGTAGACAGTTTGATCTTTTTACACACCGCAGAAGACGCGACAATATTCTTACATAACTAATTGAAAAGATTTAGATGTAGATAAAACTTCTAAAATTATATGAGATATAATACGTAGGAACAGTTAAGTTTTTTTTGTCACGTTCTGTACTATGTTTCTACCTAATTGCGTTGCTTTAGCATGTACTGACGTCTTTTTTCTTTGACTTCCAAGTACATTTGATTTCAAATTGTGCAACTATTTATATTTGTTATTTAATCTACTGAAAGTATAACACTACGGAAAAAAAACCCTTCGCCTACGAGTGAAGTAGACTCTATCCAGTCACTGGCAGCTATGCCGCATGATATCTGATGAGTCTGGCATTTTGGAGGCATTTTAGGGCTATATGGGCCGATCGTACGGGACAAACCATTTGGCCGGCCTGCCTTTGGATGATATTAATACAGCGGTACTTTGGCGGACAGTGAGCAGATCGTGCTACAGAATCAGTTCCAGTGACACCTTTCTAACCTGGTCATGGGCTTCTGTTTTCGGGAAGTCTCTTACGGACGGCTCACGACGAACGACAACGCCTCCACCATTGGACGTTACTTCTACGCTTTAATTAGTACTTGTAAAGTTTTTAAACTGGACAATAATGGGGTTGGTGAGTTTATTGGTCTGGAGCCTTCTGGCGCACGGCAGTGGGAGTTGCGATGGAGACCATTTCATGCTTGTGGATGGACCTTGTCGCAGCGTGGCGAGAAGGATACTCAAGCAGTGGGTAAAGTCTAGACCAAGATTTCGTTCTGTCGTTCTCGAGTGGCGTTTTACAGCGTTATGGAATTCAGCATGGGAGCGTCGGTTCTTCATCAGTGTAATAAAATTGAGGTTGCTCCCCGTGTCAGTAGGATTGGGTATATATAACACAGCAAATATCTTGATGGAGCTACGGAAGCAAGGAGCGCGTAATTTTTTAGTAAGCGCTGGCGTATAGTAAATGCCTCCTTTGATAGGTGTGCTTTAAGAGGCGCCCCAGTACTGGAAGCTCTAGTAGGCATAGCTGCTCCAGCAGGCGAGCTCCAACAGTCATATCCGACCTCTCCTCGGCACTCTGCATAAAGCTGACATAGTCTCACCGGTAAAGGGAGTTGTTTGCGATGTGCCTGTGCTGTTGTCTGGTCCGCTGAAAACAATCACAGGGAAGGTCCATTACGCCTCAGAAACACCCTCAGTCACATAGCCTCTCATCTTAAACAGCGGACTTGAAGCGCTTGTTGGAACAGCCCAGGGATTTTCGGCATCTAGCCAGAGAAGTATGTTGGATAATTTGACTCCCGCCTCTCTGCGAACACATTTGAAAAGGACCTCTCGTTCAAGTGGTATCTACCCATCACCAACTCACAAATGTAAAGCATAAACTCGCCATGTTCCACTTTCCCTCAGAAGGGAAAAGATCCATTACAATATACAATCGTCTCTCTACTCTAGATCTCCTTGTGCTCGATGACCGGGGCCTTCTCCGCGGTGCCCAGCGCCATCTCGGTCGTCAGCACCTTGCCCTTCTCCGTGGCCGCGGCACCACCGACGGCCGCATCGTCGCCGTCAAAGTGCTTGGCGATTTCCTCGAGGGGCGTGTTGCGGGTCTCGATGTAGAAGAAGTAGACGACGGCGCACTCGATGCCGAGCCAGATGCACTATGGGTGGTAATAGTCAGTCTCAATTCTCAGACTTGGAATTGGGTTCCAAAACTTACGTAGACGATGTAGTACCTCCATCCGATGTCGTCGAGGGCGATGGGGTTGACGTAAGTGTTGATGAAGAGGGCGGCGTCGACGGTGAACCAGACGATGCACATGCCCTTGGCGCGGATGTTGTACGGCAGGATCTCGACGGCGTAGCCGACCAACAGGCCGGACCAGGCCATGTTGTAGCAGACGTAGTACAGGAAGATCATGAAGACGACGGCGTTGCCCATCTTGTGGTTGGTGCGGCCCTCAATGTCGAAGCGGGCGGAGCAGATGGTCCAGACGATGAAGCAAAACATCATGCCGAAGGTAGAGCCGAGGAAGAGCTTGCGGCGGCCAATCTTGTCGACGAAGAAGCAGAAGCTGATGGCGACGATGGCGTTGCAGATCTGCAGCACGCCGTTGATGACCAGCTGGAGGTTGCTGTCTTCGATGCCGATGCTATTGAGCACCGCAAACATGTAGTACGAGACCAGGCCGTTGCCAGACCACTGCGAAAACAGACCGAGAGTAGCGAGAATGATCACACGGCGGCGGTTCCCCTTCGTCCTAATGAGCTCAAACCAGCCGTTGCCTTCGAATTCTTTCTCGATTGCCAGAGTGTGCTTGATTTCCTCGAATTCGACCTGAACGACCTCGTCGTGGACTATAAGATGGAATCTGTCAGCCTCGATATTTAAACGCGTGGGCCATGAAGAAGAGGAACTTACTGTTGCCCTCTGCGTGGACTTTAGCAAGGGTAGCCAGAGCCTTGTCGTCATGACCCTTGTTGATATGCCATCTTGGAGACTCGGGGACTATCCACACGAAGGCAAGCTGGAGGATTGAGGGCAGAGCTTGCACAAGAGAAGGAATACGCCACGACCAGTGGTTTGGAATGTGGTTTGTGCCAAAAGTGAGCCAAGCAGCGATGATACTGCCCAGGTACCAGGTAGTGTTGTAGATGGTCGTGTACGCAGCACGGTGTTGCGGGTGGACCAGCTCAGTGATCAGTAGCGGCGAGGCACCATGGGCAATGGCAACGCCAAATCCGATAAAGAACCGGGCAGCGACAAACATGCGAAAGTTGATACTGGCGGACTGGAGAGCAACTCCAAAGATCATGATGATGCAGCCAATGAAAATGGCCATCCGGCGGCCGAGCATGTCGGCAGCGTAAGGGACAACAGGTAGTGCAACCAAGCCGCCTAGGAACATGATAGAACTGAAGAGGCCAACAATTGAACCCTTGGGGTCGTTGAAATCTGGAAGAAGAAAATCAGCCTCAGATCCTTTCTCGAGACCAACACACTGGCAGGTCTCCTGGTGCAAGGTCATGATGGAGCCAAGAAGCGCAGTGATTTTGCTGATGTTGCAGTTTACGAAGGCGTTCTTTGACGGGAAAGGCCAGGCACAAGCACTTACAATCTTGAAACTGCTCCAAAGCAAGCAGTCCGTTGACCATGCTACCATCGAAACCATTGGTTGCCTGGAGCACAATTAGCCAACTCCTGTACAAGTGCTGGCGCGATTTCGCTCAACTCTCTGAGAGTACTCACGCTTGTAAGGATGACAAACATCAGGCAGATGTAGGTCTTCCGCATGTTGGGTTCTTTCCACCATTTAACCTCGGGGAACTCCCTGCCCCCGAGGCGAAAGTGGCCCTTTGTTGCCGCCTCCATTGTGGAACCGCGAAGTGGTAGTTTGCTGGGACTCTAGCAGTAGGACTGCTGTCACTGAGGCGCCTGAGAGGACGAAGGCCTCAGGGAAGCGTAGGGAAAAGCGGCGGCGCAGAGGAGGATGGAGTGCGTTCTTCAAAACGCACCTATGGAGGAAGACCCGCAGCCCTATATACAAACCCATAGCAGCGTGTGCTTTCGTGCATGGCGAAGAAAGAGCATGGGTGTTAATCGAATTTAGCCGGCGCGGCAAGCCATCTCTCACGAGAAGCCAAGCTAGGCGGAGTGGTAAGAAACGCCCAGAGCGCCTCCCGGACCGGGGCTCCGGCTGTGGCCCCTGGTCCGGTCGAGCTGAGCAAGCCGTTCCTCGTCAGCCACCAAGGTGCGGCACGCAATGCCGAGCTGGAAGCGATTTTCGGAGGGCGTATGCGCGTGCGTGAAAATGGGGAACCGTGGCATGATACCTGGTTTGAGACGCTGCCTGGTGCCGGTAGGAACTTGCCTAAATTGAGGGGGCGAGATGGCAACGGCGCTAACAGAGCGTTGTCGGCACGGGGTACCCTCTCACTGTGTAAGGTGCTCGTTTGCGTGACTTGCTCCCGCCATTCGCAGTACTAACCCTATCCCCGACTGAAGTCCTGCTGTTGAGTCATTGGCGAGTCCGGAAAGTACTGCAACAGCCAATGTTGCGATGAATTGGGAGCGGCTCACACATGCCTGTCAGGTTCTGGACATGAAACGGAGAAATTAATCGGGAACTACCAACAGCTGCAAAATGATCATTGGCTATGCAGTGAGGGATTCGCGGTGAGCGAAACATCAGTAGTCGAAAGACGGTGGCGCGACTCGAGTGTGGCAGCTCAATGGTGGGGTAAAAGCTGGGGTACAAGGATGCATCCGGGGGAGGATTGCGGGTGCGCGGCTAAATGGCATGCAAATAGCCTGATCTACCACATGGGAGCGCCGCTGTTTTGGGCCTGTTCTCGCTGCATCCGCACCAGAGGCGGATCTGCCACAACACTGCCATTTATTTTTGGCGAGAGCCCGGCTGGAAGGGCCTTCAAGATCCCTCTATCGGTTCCAGGCTGCTCTGCGGTGCTATGGAATCGCGCTGCATGCTCTTTGTAATCCGCGGTACAACGCTTCGGGATCCCTGATCGGCCCAGTTCTGCATACGCCCTTTGATGTGTTTCTGATTCGGCTGCAGTTGGATGGATGGTGTGGAAGCTGCCGTAGTATCCCGCCTATCACAGGGAGCCGGTACGTAGTGCGGCATCATTGATCAGATCTGCTTGATTTATCCGCATTCCAGAAAAGTCCCACCAAGCGATCGCCTGGACATGCAGGTACCTCGTACCTTGCCGGTCGTCGCCGCATTTCCGGATGTCCTGGGTACACGGGGTACAAGTCATGCAGCGAAGCCTGACGCTCTCGACGATGTCGGTAGTTTCGCTCCCAGCAACTCGGTATTCGGAAAACCGGGCGAGCATTCCTAACGCACCAATCAGGCAATCCTAGTGGCGCTGACTTCTGGTGCTCGTGCCCCTAGGTGGCTGCATCCTTCAAACATGTTGGCATTTGAGGCGGGGGAGCTGTGACCAGACCTCGACCTCTCGATGGGGTGGCTCCACTAGAATGAGTGATGATCTAAGACCCTTGCACTGTCGGTTTTCTTAGTATTGCCGCAGGGCCAAGGTCAGTGAAGCTCTTGTCTGGATAGATACGTTGTGCGTTCGCTTCCAGATGGACACTTCAGTTGCCCATCCTCTCTGTTGCAATATCAGACAGACCAGCCTCGTACGAATAATCATCCAGACTCGTTCCAGCCGTGCCTGGCACTAATCTTGTTTTTCATCCTGCAGCCAGTGCCTCCTGACATCGTGATAGGCCCCATTGTCTGACTCCTCGTCTTCGCTGCCAGACGTCTGATCCCTTTTGCGCTTGCCTCCAGAATCCGGTCTGGAGGAATCATTTTCCACATTCACATGGCCATTTTCTTCAGGCTTCTCGAGCTTCATGTTACCAACCTCATCGAAAATGTCGGCTGCCGCCTCCTCCATAAGGATTCCCAGCGTTAGGAGCGCCGTCTCGTCTAGTGATTTGTAGAGAGTCTTGGCATGTCTACCGTAGGCTTGGGCGTAAACCTCAGAGGAGTGTGCGTGAAGAGCTTTAAGTAGGTCAGAATCCGGCAGCTGCTGGTGAGGCGCCAGATGCCTATCAGCAAAGTAGATGTCGTCTTCCTCGTAGCGAGGTGGCGCGTCTCTCTGTTTGAAAAGATACTCGTCCGGCGGGACAGGGACTCGTGAGCTGGACGAGGTCATCCGCCCACTAGAGATATGCGCCTTCTCAGGGATGAAGCCGTTGGCGTTAACGCGTCCTGGGAAGCGTGAGCCGAGCTAGGGGAAGCTTTCCTGCGGAAAGAAGCTGCTTACCAGCAACGCAGTCGTAGACAGAAATCGGTCTTCTTCTGCGCTTTTCCGGCGGGGGGCTTGAGCCACGTCTCCGGGCCTTGACCGCACCTCTGAACATAATGGGATCGAGGGCAGGAGGGCTGCGGGAAACGAATGCTAGCAGGAGGATAGCCGTGGAAATTAGCACGGTTAGGTGCATTGAGTAGTCGAGGGTTCGAGACATTTTCCGGCGCGCGAGTCAGAAAGTCGTTGCCCCTGCGGTTGCGTCACTTACGCGCCGCGCGCTGTCGGCCGCGCAGCTGCTGCCTCCACCAACCATCACCGTATCCACAGCCAATGCATGAATGCTCTGCTCCTGAACCGCGCGCTGGGCGCCATATCGCCGCCAGCCTTTCAGCGTCATGAGACCACCCGCCTGCTACATGCTTTGCAGTCCACCTCAGTCCGCTTTGATGGCTCGGCTGAGCCCGATAGCGATGCGCTCCCAGAAGATGTCAAGGCGCATGCCGCGGGCGTGAATGCCATGACTATAGACAAGTTCGAGGGGCGATATCTTCTGTCTGGTGGCGCCGATTCATCCATCTGCATGTGGGATCTCGAGTCCCGTGAAGCTAGCCCGGCCAACACCTTGTACCCGCTGGGAGCATTGCAAAAGTGCGTCCGTTGCGCCGCCATGGCAGTCCCACGCTGACTCCGTGTCCAGAACTTCCAGAGCTCACAGCTTTGGAGTTACGCACGTCTCTTTCTATCCCTTCGACTCACTCGCTTTTCTCTCCTCTTCCTACGACCACACTCTCAAAATATACTCCTCTGAATCCCTCCAAGTCTCCGCGTCCTTTGATCTCAACCATGTCGTCTACTCGCACTCCATGTCCCCCATAGCTACCCATCTCCTTGTGGCCTGTGCCACCCAGCAGCCTGCCGTCCGCCTCGTCGATCTCCGTTCCGGAGCCGCGACGCACTCGCTTGCCGGCCACGGCGGAGCCGTCCTGTCCACCGCCTGGAGCCCCACCGCCGAGCACGTCGTCGCCAGCGGCGGCGCAGACGGCACCGTCCGCTTCTGGGACATCCGGCGCAGCGCCGGCTGCCTCGGCCTGCTCGACAAAGAAGACTCGGTCGGCACGGTCGGCTTCGACGGAGTGGGCGGCGGCGCGCGCAATCGGCAGCAAGGGCGTGCGCACGGCGGTGCTGTCAACGGCGTCGTCTGGACCGACGACGGCCGGCACCTCGTCACGACGGGCCACGACGAGCGTGTGCGCGTGTGGGACACCGCGACGGGCGCCAACACCCTGGCCAGCTTTGGCCCGACGATCAAGAACGCGCATTTGTCCGCCCTGCTGCCGTTGTTGTCGCCCCCAGCGCTTACGGCGCCGGGAAAGGAGCTGTTGTTCTATCCGAGCGAGCGCGAGATTCTGGTCTACGAGATGTTGGAGGGCAGATTGTTGAAGCGTCTCAAAACGCCGCACCGTTCGATGGGTACGGTGGGTGCGGCTGGAAACCAGAAGCAGTTGAAGAACCGGACCACGGCGCTGGCGTGGCGCGCGCATGACGTCGAGGTCTACTCTGCGCATGCCGATGGCACGATTAGGGCGTGGGCGCCACGGACAGAGGAGGACGTCATGGTGGATGATGAAGAAAGAGAGGAGGCGGAGCACGAGGAGCAGACAAGGAAGCGAAAGAGGGAAGCTCTAGAAGAGATATACAGGGATTTTACTAAGAAGCAGATGACCTTCAATTAAGATGCCAAACCATCGAACTCTTTACCGTTCTTCGCTTGATAAGCAGAATAGTGAGTGACAAAGGATTTTGATCTTCTCAACCCCTTCTAAAGATATTGCATCCTATTCATGTAGAGAGTTAAATCTATTACAGTGGATTGCAGAAGTTAGCTCAGTAACTACCAAGTCACAGAGCCCATTTTGTTTGCTTTTTTTTTTTGATGCTGAACATGTGTAGTTCGCACAGCCCTGGTGTTGTATGAAGATCCTAAACTCCCTGCCTTATATTTAAATGGTATATCCGTCCTTTGGTCGAGAAAAATAATAATACGAACACCGTAGTCCAGCAGAAACTGGATGACAAGAACAAACAAGAGGTATCCAAAACGAGGAACAGCTCTTCTACCGCACGCTCGCCATGCAGCTCAAGACGTCTTCGAGAGGGAAAAAAAAGTCTCCGATTCAACCCGATTCGCACTCCAACTCCTGCAACGCCTCGCCCAAGATCGCCATTAGCCTCTCCTGCACCTCGCGACCCCCGACCGCCTCGCCGACGTGCCGCCCAGCCCCCCATCCGAACGGCAACACGAGCCTACGGCGGCCGCGCGCGTCGAGCACGACCAGCGCGTCCATGGCGGCCTGGCCGCCGCCGAGAGGGTGCAGCAGACCGAGCTTGAGGTAATGGTTGTGCGGGTAGCCTTGGGCGGGGAGTATGGGGAAAGGCGGCGGTGTCGGGGAGAGGTGCGGGAGGGCGTAGGAGGGCGAGCGGGTCAGCAGGAGGGGCTGGGCGGTGGGGAAACGGGCATGGAGGGCGGGGAGGGCGGCGCTGTTTTCGTTGGTGAGTGGATAACGATAATGGTTCGTGATGTAATAAAACATTGGTGAGGAATGGGGGGTTGCTGAGGAAGGAGGATTTCGCTAGAAACGAAGTTGGGGCTCAACCGTACCATAGCAATTGGTAATGGATGTCTACGTGCTCGAGCACGCAGAGCACAATCGGCGAGCGGCCAGCTACGTAGTGTTTCAACGCGTTGGGCACGGTGGCATCTGCGGAGGTGAGTAGGTCGGTTGCAACACTCTGCAGCTGCCACGATTCGCTGGCAGGTACCACGCCCAACGCGTCCAAATCACTTGTCGTCCGCGTGCGCTTCAGGTCCTCCAGACCAGAGCTCTCGTCCGGGCTGTCGCTTGCCCTACCATCCGTTCTGCCACCCCAATGCTCTTCATATTCCTTTTCTTCCTCGAAGATCATGCTCCGCGAGCGCTTGCGGCTCGCAGGAGCGGGCCGTGGGTCAGAGACGGTCATGTCGAAAGCTGCTGCTGGGCCAGCGTGGAAGAGGGGGCTGACGGTGGCCATTGCGGGAACGACGGCCAGTCGAGGTTCGCGGCGGCGGAGACGTGAGGATTTGGCCAAGGAATGGACGGCTGCAGAGGCACGGAAGAGGGAAGAAGTAGGGTAGGGAGTTACTGAAGCGTGATTTTACGGGTACGGCGGAGCAGTTGGCGCGAGCATGATCTGATCCCTTCTTTTAGGGTAGAACCTTGTGTGATTGGGTCCGTCCGGTCTAGGAAAGGGAAGGGGGCTTTTGAGTTTCCCCGCGGGGAAGCGTAGTGTGAGGGTCAGCCGGGAGGAGCAAGTAGCCGCGGCGAGCGAGTAGTAGTGCGCGCGTCTGGGGTAGTATCCCAGACGCACGCGAAAACGCGCCTGCACAGACAAATTAGGGCGCTGCGAGTGGTCGCGCGGGCAAACGGGCCGGGCGAGGGCCAGGCTTAGCCTGTCTTCCCTGCAGGTACATCTCGCGCAACGGAAATGTCGTGTTGTAGTCGCTGCATTTTGCCGGCTCGAGTGCTGCCTGCTGTGGTGTAAACGTGCTGCCACATGGAGCAGCGATTTCTGTCCGCCAGCTAGCCATGGCGTTTTCCAGTCAGTCGATGACGCCGCACCGTCCCGCAAGGTGATCGACGACCTCCGTCTGCTGCCCGCATTCCGCCGCATCACCACCCCACCACCGTGATTCAACCCACGCCTTCTCAACAACTCCGCCTCCGGCGCCAGCCGCCGCGATGGCCAGTCAGCGCGATCTCAGCGCTCTGCAGAAGCAAATATGGAGCGGCTCAATCCCGCTGGAAATACGGCTTGCGAGCACCGAATGCCGCACCTACGACGACTCAGACCCGTACCTAGTATTCCGCCTCCACGTCCTCAACGCCAAGCCACAGAGCTCAAACTGATCGTTCCCTTCCAGATCCAAGTTCCGCGACTCTCTTATATTCCCTTCCTCCTCCCCCGCCTCCACGCCTTCTTCGCGCCCTCCCTCATCGACCCAGACGTGCATCCCAGCAAAGGCTGGCTTTCCTACTCGGACGTGCCGCTGAAATGGCACCACCCACTCGGCCTGCTCTACGACCTCTACTCCGGCTTCGAGCCGTACACGCCGGACAGCCTACACCAGCCCGCTAATCCCGAACCGCCATCACCACCACCGCCGCCGTCCTCTTCTTCCTCTCCCACAACACCAACAACGTCCGGCGGGGAGCCCGGCCTCCTCCCGTGGCGGCTGACGGCGCACTTCACGACGCCCGCGCCGGCCAGCCTGGTGCCGCTGGACGCGGCGTACAAGGCGCACCACGACGCCTTCGTCAACGCCGTCAAGGAGGCCGACTTCCTGCGCAACGGCTCCGCCAAGGCGGCCATGTCGCTGTCCAAGGACGCCTCGGACCGCCTGTGGGATGCCGTCGGCCGCAACGACCTGGCTGCCTGGAACGCCGTGCACGGCCGCCTGCTGGTCAGCCCGCCCGGCGCGGGCCCGCTGCGGCATGTGCCGATGAAGCTGTACCTGCCCGGCGCGCCGACTCCTGCTAGTGGCAGCGGTGGCGGCAATAACGGAGGAGCAGGAACGGCAGTGCGAGGGGCCGAAGACGCTGCTGGGGCGGCGGCAACGGCGGGCGCCGAGGGAGGCGATGCGGCGGCAGCAGCGATGACAACAGCAACGGAATCGCCCGCACCCGCGGGCTCAGCTTCCTCCATCGCCTCCCTCCGCGTCGTGCAAGCGCTCGTCCCGCCTACCCTGACTAGCAGCAGCAGCGGCGGCAGCGGCGGTGCCTCGTCGCGCGGGGGATCAGCAGGACAGCCGCAGACGATGGGCACGGCGCTGAACACCATCATTCCCACGCTTTTTCCGAGTCGGAGGAGTCCATTGCTCGCGCAGCCGGTGCTGCACGGGGCGGTGGTGCCGCTGAGCGCGCCGGTAGAGGACCTGCTGAAGGCTGCAGCATATCCAGATGGATTCCTACACGTCGCAATCGTCATGATGAGTTAAAAGTCTTGGGCAGACTACGGGAAGATAGGGCGCTTCTGCAAGTCCTGTAGAAGGGCGTGTGGAGGTAAAGAACTATGCTTCGAAGCATTGGCGTTGGGATAGAAGAGATGCTGCAGAGCTGGGGAAAAGCAGGCCAGAGGGTAGGCCTAGATATGAGACACGATTGATCCGCATACGCACGGTAACCTGTCACGGCACACACAGTATTATACTTGCATAGGAGGGGCGATTAAATGAAGAGAACGACTTGGAAGTTAGTTCATTCTGTTTTGTAGTAATACTGGTGTTTAAGACATAGGGTGGGGAGCGCCGCAAATTATGCCACCCGAGCACCAAAAGCCAAAGACTGAACGCAAACAGCCGCTCATTTGGTCGTGGCGGCAATAGCAGTTCCGAACCCTAGACGGGGTTTAAAAGCATGCAACCAACTCTATTCAACTTTTTTTTTAAACCAAAAACAACAACAACAAGCCCAAGGATTATTTCCTGCTCGTGAGGGGCAGGCCAAAAAAGACTACAGTGTCAAGGGGTTGTTGAGTGAACGAACAAAAAAACCGAGACAAAGCAGGCGTTCCTCCGTCTATCAGACTTCCCGTCATTCCCAAGGACAACAACTTTGAAAAGACAAAACTGACGATTACATGCCCAGGAGGGCACTAGCACCGGGCTCGCTGGAGACATAGATAGTCTCGTGCTTGTCGGTGAAGCCGTTGAAACGAGTCGCGGAGCACTTTGTGTAGGCACCCATTTCCTCGAAGTAAAGCCAGTCGCCAACATCGATCTCTTCGGCGAACGACGCCTTCTCCGCAATGCAGTCGATGCCATCACAGGTCGGGCCCCAGATAGAGTAATCGGTTGGGCGGCGACCGTCGACATCGAACTCGCAGGCCTCTTGGTCGTGCAAAAAGCGGTCGCCCAACTTGAGGATACGCGGCACCGGGTGCTGGTGGTCGAACATGATGCTGGAAAAGTTGCCGTAGACACCATCGTTCATGTACAGCATGTAAGACGTGGTGTCGAGCTGTTCGTCACGCACGGTGCGGCGCGCAATGACGTTGCACGCAATGTTGAAAGCTGAAGAGACGTAGTAGCGGCCAGGCTCGCCAATGACACGGATGTGTGGCGGAAAGTGCGTGTCCAGCGCATCAGACAGGACAGCGGCCATCTCCTCGAAAGTCTCTCCGGAGAAGCCGCCACCAACATCCAGAGTGTGCATGTTGAAGCCAAGGTCTTCGGCCTGATCGAAGACAGTGCGAGCGTCCTCAACGGCTTTGATAAAGGCTTGAGGATCGGACGCGCCGGAACCAACATGGAAGGCAACGCCCACCACGTTGAGATCCAGCTGCTTGGCAAGCTCAAGCAGGTCCTGGGTGGTGTCCATGGGTGCGCCGAACTTGAGGCTGAGGCGGCACAGACTGGCCGAATCATCGGTGAGGATTCGCAGGTACAGCTCAGCGTCAGGGAAGAGCTTCTTGGTCTTGTACAGCTCGTCGGCGTTGTCGAACGTCATCTGCTTGACGTTCTGCTGGGCAGCATAACGCACGTACGAGTTGGTCTTGCAGGGCTGCGCGTAGATGATACGCGAAGGGTCGATGCCCATCTTCAAGACCTGCTCAATCTCAGCCTTGGAGGCACAGTCGAAACCGGTGCCCAGCTCCGCCAGCAGGCGGAGAACTTGAGGGTCAGGGTTGCACTTGACAGCTTCGCGAAGTTAGCAACGTCGGTTTCAGCGCGGCTCACGAGGGCAGCTTACCATAGTGTGGCTTGACCCTCTTGAGGTTCATCTTCCAACGGAGGTGCTGGCGGTAGACCTCGCCCATATCAGCCACGAAGAAGGCATCTTCTTCGCCCGCTTCACAGGAATCATGATCAATAGCGTCGACACGCTTCTTGAACGCTTCGCCAATTAGTTGTTTGGCATACTTTGCGCCATGTTTGATCTCAACAGCAACAGGGCTGTGCTCCACCGGTGTAAATGTCTTGATCGACAACGGTGCGTACTGCTCAGTAGTGACGATAGCAGAAGGTGCCATAACCAGGGTTCTCTGCGCCTGGTGGGATTGGGTTGATTATGGAAACGCGCGGAAAGTCCTGTTAAGGGGGGCGGAACGGCTCGAATCCGAGGCTGAGTGTTGACAGGCGAGGCCTCCTCGACTCTTCCTCGTGGAGAGGAAGAACCACAGAGAGCGTCCTATGCGGCAGCTGGGTGTGTGGAAAATCGGGGGGTGAGGTTTGATTTGACGAGAAAATCAAACTCTCAAGTTCAGCAGGCGACTTCAGCAGCAGGTGGAGGAAGGTTGTTAAGGGTGTCGATGTTTTTGGGGCGAGCGGCAATTTGAAGAGCGACTGCTGCAGAGGCCTTTGGGGCCGTCTTGTAGGCGGTGCCTTTGATGCGACCAAAGGCAGTCGAAATTAGGAGAGTTCCAGGACGTCTGCGGGCGGGCGTCAGCAGCGTCGCGGTGAAAGGTGGCGGGCTCAGGCGCTGCAGGAGGGCAGGACCGTGGGACACGCACGCCGGGCGCATGCGGGCGAGGGTTGTGGTTACGTACCGTAGTGAGTCACTGCGACGAGGCTGGAAGGCAAGCAAATCGCGGATGCAATTGAAGCTGGCGAGAGCAGCGACGCGGATGTCGGTGGGATGCACGTGTGAGAGAAGACGTTGGGGGAAGCGACAGGAGGAAGAGGTCGCGATCGAGGGGCGTGGTGAATTTTGAGTGAGTCGGGTGCGCTTGAGCTTGCTGCCCGTGTGTGCCTGGTGACGACAGGCCCGGCCGCTTCCCCAGCCAGAACCTGCCGCGCTAAAGAAAATAACGCATCCCAGTTCCCGGCTTTTTCAGTCAGCACAATGCACGCCCGCCCGCCAATGGCCACGCGCTATCGGCACGCTGCCCGGCACTGCCGCTACGGCACGGGCACGCGTAGGGCTGCCATCGCCCAAGGCAGCGATCGTATATTTCGACAGTCGCCACCCCTGGGGCAATGCAGCTGACGTCTCTTGCACTCAAGCTCACAAGGAACACAAGTCTCTGCTCACGGTAAACCCGGGTCCACGAATGCGAAGCCACATCGGTGCCATTGAGAAAGCATTCCCCCCTATCCGCCTCTGCATGGTCGAATCCTTGCGCACACACACCCTGCAATTACAGACAAGCTTCCTTCCATTACCTCACAAGCGACTGTGCAGCCTGCGTCTCGAGTCAGACACATCGGTTGGGCACCACTCCCGGGCGGCCGACTGCCGCCGTCTCGCGCGCGGCTCTGCGAACGGCGGCGGCTGAGGACTGTGCCGCCCCGGCTTTGATGATGTAGCATCCTGGATCTCGGCCTAAAAGCGAAGCCGGATGCTCCGTTGGGAGTCAAAAGGTTCCATGGCCGGCAGCAGCCCACCGGCGGGTGGGCTTGAGATATCCACATTGGTGCTTGTGTGCTGTACGGTCAACGCCGTCTCGAGTGGTAGGATATATCCTCCATGGTCATGCTAATGGCGCTTTGGATCAGCTAGAAAGAGATGGGAGAGCGATCGAGGACATTGCGCGGATCCCTAGGGGAGCGAGGCCGGTACGCAGAATGGTAGATGTAAATATCGATGTTGCCAGACAAGCTGAAGTCTGCATCGTCACGTGGAAGAGGCTGACGGGTCTGAACGGCCTGGATGAAGCCGCCCTTTTTCATGAGCTCAAAGAAAATGGCCTCACTCTCATGTCTGACTTTCATGCCCATAACTATAATGGCCTTTGGGGATCTTGCGGCGAGAGCCTTGAGGGTATTCACCAGGGCTGGGCTGCTGTCCGGATTGTACGTGCAGTCTGAGATGATGACCAGGTCGTACTGCCGCTCGCGCACAACCTGGGGCAGCTCTTCGTCCCAGTCCAATGGCACGAAAGTGGCACTGGACGACATGGCTGGATTCATGCCCTCGATGTTTTTCTCGGCAATCTCCCGTGCTTCCGGAAGGTCCGTGAGCGTGACCTCGCAGTCGGGGATGATTTGCGCTAGGCTGATGCCAACAATGCCGCATCCGGTGCCCAGTTCAAGCACGTGGAGCTTTTTGTAAGTGGCAGAGCTGAGGGTTGAGTCCAGGATCGGCAGGCTGTCGTACTGCATGGCGATCGTCTTGTCAAAAAAGGCGGCCATGCCGACACCAGCATCCCTTGCACGCGTCAGTGTAGGGACAGAGAAACCAAAAAGCAGGAATACGGACCAGATATGGCGCGCAATGCTGTCGCCGGTCTCCTCCCAAATGCTCAGGGTGCGGTTGCTCAGCGGCGTGAAGCGGCGTTCCACCTTTTTCTCGGCCTCCTTGATGCCGGCCGGGGCGTCGAGAATGGAGCTCCATGCAGAAATCAGGGAGGGGAGCTCAGGGTTGTTGTTCTGCCTCTCAAAGCGGTCGGAAACCTGGTTGCTCTTGGGGCCAACGTGCACAACTACGGGCCAGTCCAGATCGCAGTGGCGGACGTCGAAGGTCAAGGGGAGGGCGCGCATGCCAGCAGTCCACTTGATGCTCTTGCGCAGGAAAATGTCGCCATTGTACTCGGGCGAGCGAATGGTCGCGGCGAGGGCAACATCGGCGGCCAGGAAATCCTCGCCGAGATCTGAGGTGACGGTGATCAGGGCGGTGATGGTCTTGCCGTCGGTCTTGGGAACCTTTAAAAAACGAATGTACCTCATGATGGCGGCTGGGCGGGCGGGCGGGCGCTGCAGCAGCGGGGCGCGCAGAAGTTATGAAAGGCTGGCCGGAACAGGCTACTGGGCGCTGGCTTCGCTCGTGGCGCCAAAAATGCCAGTGCCGTAGCAGGTGGTGATGGGTGACAGCAGCAGCACGCGGTGCCGAGCGGTCCAGGCCCTCGCTATCTCGATCCAGTCGCCTAGCCGGAGCCGGCTGAGTTGCGCGTTGTGCGGCCCCAGATCCCAAAAATGGCAGCAATCGTGGCCGCACGGCAAGCCGACAGCGGCTTACCGTCACTGGCGCCGCAGGCCGACCAGCGGTGGCGTGTCCGGGCCTGGCCCCATGCCAGTTCTGCGGTGTAGCTGCGATGCAAGGTGCGGTCAGGCCGACCATTGCCAGGATGCGCTCCGCGTCCGGGCCCGGCAGGCCGGCCAAACATTATTCCAGCCGCCACTCCTCTCCGCGGTCCAAGCGCGTCTGACGTACCCAACCTGTCGCCCGCCCGCCTGCCTCACGTACCCGCTGCTGTGCAGCCGTGCAAATGCCGACCGCCTTTTGACGTGGGAGACACTCATTGCCGCCTGCTGTCCCCGTCGCCGCGCGGGCGCACCCTCTGCGCGACTCCAGGCTGTCGTCGCTGCCTCGCCCATGTGGCCTCGCTGACCCACTTCTCTCGGCCCAACACCCTCGTCCAACCGCCGGCCTCTCCTCACCCGCTCCCTCACCATGTATCGAAATCGCAACGACCCGCGCTTGAGGCGCACGCTGGACGAGCTCTCTCACAACTTCGAGTCGGCAAACGAGGCTGCCCAGGAAGGCATCTACGCCTTTTCGCACAACTACATCAACCCTTGCGTCGCGTCCGTGACCCAGTGCTTTGAGGCATGCGCTGCTCCCTGCTTTGGTTCCCGCGAAGATCGCCTGCTCCGTAGAAGAAGGGGCCGTGGCCGCGCCCGCGCAGAACACTACTTTGACTTCTACGACGACTGGGAAGAGGAGGAGAATGACGACCCGTTTTCCTGGGGCAACAGCGAATTCGACCGCCTCTTGGCTGGCCAAGGCACCTCCACCCAGCCCGGTCGTCAACGTGCCATGAGCTATGGCGCCCGCCGCGGCGATGCGCGCCGAAAGAGCGTTGCCCCGCCGCACGATGGCAGCCCCGATCCCACCATAATCCCCACCAGCTCGTATTTTGGTTTCTTGGGAAGGCTGCCATTCAGAATCGGCGGCAAGGGACTGCGCTATAAGCCGTCTGCTGCAGATCTTCAAGACCACCCTGGCGCGTCCCGGAGATCGCTAGAGGAACATGCTCCATTGATTGAAGAGGCTGAGGAATATCCTGCATATTTGGCCCACCGGAGACAGAGGAGTTCGACGAATGAGTCTGGCGTGACCTCCGACTCGTTGAGTTCCAGAGGAGATATTTTGCCCAGCGAGGATGAGCTGGACGACGCCGTGCCGTTAGATGATGAATTTGCCTCGGCGCTCGAGCGTCGTAACACTGCTACTTTTTTGGATGATACAAGCAGCGGCAAGACGCCGTACTCCAAGCGCCCTCGCGGGTCTCGAATGTCCACGAGAACCATATCGTCCAAGAGCACCCGAGAATCGAGAAGGCGCTCAAACGCCGCTTCTCCCTCCATTGACAAACACTCCGAAGCCGGCATTCACGAGGTTCCAACCTTGTCAGAGCTCAAGTCCGAGGAAGTGAGGGTCCAGAAAGAAGAGGAGGAAAGCATCGAGAGGAGACGGGGTGCTGCTCGGGCACTTGCCGTAAGGCGTGGCCTGAAGGTCGACGAGCACATGGTTTGTTTTAAACCTCCCTTACGGCTCGATTTTCTACTAAAGTATAGGTGCAGTCTATATCTTCCGAGGACAAAACCCCGATCGGATCGCCGAAACGAAAGGCAGCCATGTCAGAGATAAGGAGCGCTCCTGGTTCACCGCCCCGAAGCCCACGTTCTGGAGGCACGATACCCTTCCCCAGCTTCGATAGCCACCCGGCTTCTCTTGCAACGTCGCCCACGTCGAACCACTATGGTCCCGGAGATGCCATTCCTATAAGACCGACCAAGGAAGAAAACGAAGGGTTTGTTCCGGCGAAACTTCCGCATTTTGCAGCACGACCTGACTGAAATTGCTCTCGTAGTCACAACGTTGACTATGTGCTCTGGTAAACGAGCTCGGAATCTTTTAGGATTTTGCCACCAAAGCGGGCCATGCAGACCTGCCGATGATTGAGATACCCGATACCCTGCAGAATACGCGCGTATGGAGTGTACTTGTTTTCTATTTCGTAATGTTTTTGATCTAGTTCCCTTGCTGCTGCATCCTAGCGGCTCGACGACCGAGCAGGATTTGGCACTCTTGCGCTTGCATAGCTTGCGTTACCGACAGCCCGCATTTAGAGGCAAGAGTCATGGCGCTCGCATCCGGTGAATTTCTTCTGGGAGTTTGGTTCCACTTTTCCTTCCGTCGCAAATTGGCTATCGACGGCGTTTTCATTGGGGCGTTACGGATTTGAGACAGAAGGTTGTCGGTTTTCCTCCTTTCATTCTTCTATTCTTTCATTCCTTTCTGCTTTGTTCGCATTTACAGCGGCAAAATAGACCATCGACCTCTTACTTCCACCGACATGGTCGGTTTCGTCAAAATAGACCAGCGAATGGTTCTCTTTGCAACCTCGAAGAATATCAAGACAGATTGCACAGGCACAGCCCTGAAATTTTGTCACGGTGCAACACGCACTGGAAAAATTGAATGGATTGTATGTTCCCCTCTTGCATGGTCAGTAACGATGAACCGAAGACTCAAGCTGGCATCGGATTGGCGTGCCGAAGCGCTTTCAGGCAATGGCTGCTGCAATACCGCGACACACCACGCACGATCTGCGTTTCAGGATGCAGAACATGGCACATGAGCACAGCCTCAGAATTGCAAATATTGAGCGAATCATCGAGCGAGACAAATCTCCGCGTGAAAATAAGCTGGGCTTCCAGTGTAGGCGGCAATATCTCCCCATGGGAACCATTGTGCCGACGTTCTATAGATCACTTGGATTCAAAAGTCTGAAATTACACGTATGGCCTGTATCTGATAGATATGAGTAGACCTTCATCATTTGAATATGCTTTTGCTCGAGCGCCACCGAAAAGGTTCTGTTTTTTTCCCCCCGGGTGTTATGTAGCACAATCTGACCTATGTTAAAATACCCCACATATGAAATGAATGGGTGTATTTTTATTTTGTACGTACGTCACACGATCCAATTGAAAAGATCGCATGGTGGCTGTGTTCTTGCTATCTACCGGTCTTTTATAGACCTGGTGACTGATTGCCAGAAATCTACTGGAAGTTTGCTTGTGCCCGGCTTGAGTTTCCAGTGAGCGCGGCATGAATTAGATGACGACCTTGCCCTGTACGGTATCGTGTAGTAGATCTTGGTGAAGCTGATGAGCAGCTGCTCTGGAGGTCGACCTCGAAATAAAAGCCACCGGACCAAGCATGAACAATACCGGGTCAGGCATACGGCCCCTTGGTGCACCGGAATGCTTAGGCGGGAATCGCTGTAGGGAAGCGTGTCCTGGATCCAGTGGTCGGGGGTTTATACTCGTTTTAGTGACATAAGAGTTTATATCGACCTTTATACATTATAACTACCTAGCCATTCTAACACCTTTCTCCCCCGGCCCCTTCTATCAGATTTACTGATTTTTGTGTAAGCTAGAGTACTAATCTCCATCTTATTCATTCTAAAAAGCCGATAACGCTAAGAAAATTATATGATAAAACGTGCCTCAGCTGTGGAGTATCATTCAATCTCGACGGCACGAAGCAAGATCACGCTGCTGGTCCTATCTATGACGTCAGCACAGCAAGAGGTAGTTAATTGCAACACGCAAACGACGATTTCCAGGTACTAGAAGCCATTCCGGTTCTATAGTGTAGTGGCTAGCACTCAGGATTCTGATCAATCAGAGCATTCCTGCAACCCCGGTTCGATCCCGGGTAGGACCTACTCGTTCTCTTTTGCTGTTTTGGTGGTTGTTTTGTGGTGGGGAGGGCGTTGTGGATGGAGTCCGTGGTGTCGAGATTTTGGGCGGGCTGTACGCGGGCAAAACGAGGGCGGGGAGGACGGCCACATCTTTTTGTTTTCACGTAACACGGCCATCGGTACAGGACCCTTGTAGAACTGTTTCTGTTCGCGGTCGAGGTAGGCATGCGTGCGGATGGGAGAGGAAATTCTTGCAGGTTGCCGCGTTCGGGCCGAAGAGACCTCGGAGCACCGAAATTGACCGCCGGAATGTCTAGCATTGTGGGGTCTGTGCAAAGCTAATTTAACTATCGTAGCTAGTCGTGACTGGCGGATGGATTGTGGTGGTCAAGTACCCGGTTGCTTTTGGAGCACATATGATTCTGAACCCATTACAGGTGCAGCAGAGGGGTGCAGCAGCCAATGGCTAGCGCGAAGAATAGCAGGGCCGTGGAGCATAGCGGAAGTATGCGCCCGTTCCCTCTCTCAATGAACAAGAACATATAGGTATGGGTAGTTGAAGCTATCGTGCAGATGTAAATGTGGGTTTAATAATTATACATTCACGTCCGGACGATATCCTCAACTGCCCATGACATGAGCGAAAAATAAATTCAAGCTAGCCGTCGGCTGCAATGCCCCTCTGTATGCTACTTTGAGCCGACCTGCGCGATATTGTGGCATCACCTCCAAGCAAGGCCTTGCAACGCTACAGAAAAAGTTTGCGATGCTACTGGGTTAGTCTGCTTTCCAAGAATGCATCAGTCCAAATGCCGTAAAAAAAAGGATATGACACGGGACGGCCGCTGCGCATAATTTTAAAGTCCCTCGTCAGCCAGGTTAGGCGGACCGTTATACAGCATGCTCAAAATTCTGTTCCTGCAGAAGCCCTTCCAAGACGGCGTGCATGCGTCAAGTGCAGCATGATACAGGGAGGTGCTGCACAAGCAGAAGTCTAATTTGTGGGACGAGCCTATGAAGTATGGGCTTGCCGCGGAAAGCTTCGGGAGAAGCCTTGGCCTTCATTTAGATTGCGGGGACTTCAGGACCCCCAACAAACTCAAACCAGCTAACAGTTTGTTTCGCTCGAATCGAGAAGGAGGGAACGACTTTTGGCTTGTCTGCTCGTCGTGGGTGCTTCTTCAGTTCTGAATTATGCTCCCTATGCTATCCTTCTTGGCCTTGGCAACGTCGTTGCTGCGCTTGAGTTATGGCTGCATGGCGGAGGAGCCGTCGTGCTCAGCGCAGAGGCCGAACTTCTTGATCATTATGGCCGATGACCAGGACAGGCGCATGGGCTCTCTGGACTACCAGCCGCTGCTTCAAAAAGCCATTCGAGATCGCGGAACCGAGTTTCGCAGCCATTACTGCACGGTTGCGCAATGCTGCCCATCCAGAGTGAGCATGTGGACTGGCAGAGCTGCGCATAATACAAATGTGACGGACACCAGACCACCGTACGGGTAAGGAGGAACCACCGGTCTTCTTGGAAGAGTCCTCACTTACGTATCCAGCGGGTGGCCTCAGTTCATCAAAGAAGGCCATAATGATGACTACCTTCCGATATGGCTCCAAAATGCAGGATACAACACTTACTACGTCGGGAAGATGATGAACGGGCTCAGCGTCCAGAACTACGACAGTCCGTATCCTGCCGGCTGGAATGGAACAGACTGTAAGCCCTCCCTTTCCAAGCGCGAAGCCAGAAAGGGGAAATGCTGAAATAACAACGTCCGCAGTCCTCGTCTCCCCAAATTTATACCAATACTACAATGCCAGCTTCCAGCGCAACCATGACCCGCCCGTCTACCATCCAGGCGAATACTCAGGCGACCTCGTAACGCGCAAAGCCCTCGACTATCTCGACGAAGCCGCCGACGCGGCCATCAACGGGGGCCGTCCGTTCGTCCACCCACCCCCCCATTTCGCCACTCTCAAACGTTCGGACACCACGCTGACCAGCCCCACGCCAGGTTCTTCATGGTCGTCTCTCCCATAGGGCCGCACTCATCCGCCATCATCCTCCCGGACCGGCCCATCTTCTCGCTCCCCGAAGCAGCGCCGCGGCACCGCAGCCTCTTCGCCAACGCCTCGGTCCCACGCACGCCCAACTTCAACCCGGCCGCCGCCAGCGGACCGGCGTCCTGGCTCAAGGACCTGCCGCCGCTGAACGCGAGCGAGGTGGCGTACGGCGACGAGTTCTACCGGCGGCGGCTGCAGGCGCTGCAGAGCGTCGACGAGCTGGTCGACGCGCTGGTGGCCAAGCTGGACGACGACGACGACACAGGACGACGACGGCGACTGGCGGACGACACGTACGTCTTCTACACCTCGGACAACGGCTTCCACATCGGCCAGCACCGCCTGCCGCCCGGCAAGTCGTGCGGCTTCGAGGAGGACGTGCTGGTGCCGTTTTTCGTCCGCGGCCCGGGCGTCGCCGAGAACGCCGTCGTCGACTGGCCGACGACGCACACGGATGTGGCGCCTACCATTTTCGAGCTGGCAGGGATAGGACTGAGGGATGACTTTGATGGAGTGCCGATGCCGGTGAGGGACAGGGACGTCGAGGCGGCGAGGAGGGAGGGCGTGGGGAAGAGCCGGAGGAGGTACGAGCATGTGACGGTCGAGTTCTGGGGAGAGGGACAAGGGGAGGGCATGTACGCCGGACGTAAGTCTTTACCCTCCGTCTCTTTATGCCCGAGAGACGAGACTGACGGTATGCTAGCCGACACACCCAACAACACCTACAAGTTCCTCCGGATCATAGGAGATTCATATTCGTTGGCCTACAGCGTGTGGTGCACAAACGAACACGAACTCTACGACATGAACGTGAGCCAACTTGAAGAATAATTCTATCCTATGTCATGCTTACCACTTGAACAGGTGGACCCTTACCAACTCAGTAATCTCTTATCATCCTCCACCGCATCCGCCAACATGACCCTTCTTGATCGACCCCTTCAAACGGTTGTTCACCGCTTGGATAGTCTGCTTATGGTATTGAAATCATGCGCCGGCACAAGCTGTACACAGCCGTGGCGGGTACTACATCCCACGGGCGATGTGAATGTGTTGCTGGACGCGCTTGACGAGCGCTTTGATAAGTTATATGCGGACCAGAACAGGGTGGCATTTACCGAATGCGCACTAGGGTACATCAAGAGCGCAGAGGGACCGATGCAGGTGTCGACATGGCAAGGCGCGTAACTGATGCCAAGCACTTGAGCATTGCTGATCAGAGGTTCCTAGCGTTTCTCTAGCATAGCCCTAGCAAGCAGACACCGTTCATATCAATAATCTGTGTCGATCGACAGTGATGTATCTCATTGAAATGTGAAGCAACCGTGAATAAGTTCCCGGGAGAAGCCAAAATAAAGACATACTGTAGCGTATGATACAGATCGACACTTGGACTCGACGATTCTGAGCAGTTGCAGAATGAAAGATGGTCGGGTTGTGTGCAACTAGACAGGATGGAGTAACGTTGAGAACACAATCTTATACCATCTACGATGCCACTTACCTAGCTGACCACATGATTGGGCAATGTAAGTACTCACAAAAGTCACGCATGCGCTCTGGCAAAGCCAGATTGGACGTCCAAGCAAATCACCAATGGTTATACGGACAACACCCTAGTGAAGCCTCCATTGACACTGTGATCTTGCTGAAAAGCTCCATTGATAGGCCGCAGTCGTAATTTTTGCTGGTAATTACACCATGGTGAATCGTTTTTTGGTGCGCCGACCAACCCGTAAATCCCAGGCCCCAGACTCCTTTTGTCTCCGTAGGCCCCGGGATTTAGTCGAGAAACCCCCAAATGCTTCCGCGCCGCTAAAACCATTTACCTGACGATACCCTCGAACCTGTTCTTGTACCACTTGATGGTCTCGGCCTGGGTGATCTTGTGGGACGAGCCAATGGGGCTCTTAGCGCGCCTGCGCTTGGCGACACGCTCACCGGGGCGGGTCCTGTCAAGTCCGTCAGCTCTGCCGTTCCACATCATGCCACTATTGCCGCCAAAGTCTCCTCAATCAGGGTGTACGCACATGCAGCAGTAGAAGTCCATGCCGTAGATACCGATGGCAGGGTCGTACTTGATGCCGAGATCGATGTGCTCGCTGATACCGAAGCCGAAGTTGCCGGTCTCGGAGAAGTTGCGCTTCCTCAGCTCGTACTCCTTGACCTTGAGGCCACGCTCGAGAATCTCCTCGGCCTTGGGGCCACGGACGGTGACGTGGACGGCGATCTTTTCGTTACGACGGATACCGAAGGTACGGACGGTGTAGCGGGCCTTGCCTGTCGGACGCAAAATCAGTCAGGGCGGGTGCGGCAGCGGCGATTCGATCTCGGGCGATGCATACTGTAGACGGGGGTTTGACCGGACAGCTGCTCAAGCACCTTGGCGGCACGAGTGAGCCTGTCACCAGACTCGCCGACGGAGATGTTGAGGACCAGCTTCTGGACGCGCAACTCCCTCATGGGGTTGGCGCTCTTGTCGGACTTCTCGGCCTGTGTGAAAGCATCGTCAGCGCGACGGCGGGGTCACTACCATGGCGACGGCGGGCGTACCATTGTGACTGCGGTTGTTAGTTTGGTCGGTGGTGTCGCGGATGGTCGTCAGCGTCGAGGAACAAGACGAAGACAATTTTGGTGGAGAGTGGGAGGGTGCCGCTAGCGTTCGCTTAGCCGAGCTTTGGCCCGTTCGATTTCTCGCCGCCAAGACGTCGAGCAGGCCGTCCGCCGCAGCAGCGGAAAACAGTACTGAGATACCAGGTGCAATTGCGCTTTTGTGTTTTGCAAGATGTTGGTAGCAACCGCTGTTTCTCTGCTTGCTCGAATTTCCGCATGGCGTGTCTGGAATTGCTGCCTCAGGCATGCCTGCGTGAGCTCATAGCGCCAAGGCCGGGCGCGGCTTTGGCTGCAACCTCGCGAACTTCTACAGCTCGCCCGCGACAGCAACGCCCGTCGGCCCCTCCACTTCGCACATCCACCCGCCAACCCCTTCTATCGCTAGCAAAGTCGTGTTCGCAGGCGCCACACTCACCATGGCGCAGGCTAATAAGCAAGGAAAGATGGTGAGTCCATTCCTACGTCCGCAAGAAACTGCAGAGTTGTTCGTTAACGACGCCAGCTGACTGTTTGAGTATCCAGCAAAATCTGGTGAGCCTGTCTCCGCGCTCGCGCTGTGCGATCAGCTCTGACTCGTCTAGATCAACTACCGCATGCGCGCTACTCTCAATGACGGGCGCCAAATGGCTGGCCAGATGCTTGCCTTCGACAAGGTCCGTGACAGCTTCCGAACCTTTCTGCAATCCTATGACGTTGACTTCGAGTAGCACATGAACCTCGTCCTCGCCGACACCGAGGAGTTCCGCCGCGTTAAGCGCAAGAGCACGAAGAGCCAGGCCCCCGGCGCCTCCGCCGCTCCCCTCGTGGAAACCGAAGAAAAGCGCACCCTTGGTCTCACCATCGTCCGCGGCTGCCACATTGTCTCGCTGTCCGTTGAAGGCCCACCTCCCGCAGACCCCTCGGCCAGATTAGGAACAAGCGCTCCGGGTGGTTCGGGTGCTCCTTCGCTCCCTGCAGGCCCGGGCATCAGCAGGCCCGCTGGCAGAGGTCTTCCCGTTGGCCTTACCGGCCCTGCCGCCGGTGTCGGTGGTCCTGGTCCTGGTGGTTTTGGGGGTTTCCCTCCTCAAGGCGGCTTCCCTCCGGCTGGTGGTCCTCCTGGCTTTGCAGGCCGCGGTGGCCCTCCTAGTGCTCCTGGCGCCCCCGGCTTCCCTCCTGCAGGTTTCGCCCCAGGTGGCGCTCCTCGTAAGTCTTCACTGGCCGTTCAGCTCATGAGATATTTACTGACAAATTTACAGCGGGCTTCCAGCCGCCGCCTGGCTTCCAGCCCCCGGGACAGGGTCGTGGTTTCCCTCCTGGATACGGAGGCAGATAAGTGGATTGTTGGCGCCGGAAGGAATCGTGAAGAAGTGGGCTTGGATTGCCCGTTATTGAGCCCAAACAACAGCCGTTGCACGCCCTGGACAGCTCCGACAAATCGGCCATGCGGCAGCAACTGCATTTTCAGAAGCCTAACGTCACCGTGGTGCGTGGGACGCCATACGAGGTATATGGGATGGGGAAAATTCTTAAGGGCGTTTTAGGGGAGTCATTCAACTTGCGAAAAGGGCAAAATGATGTAGCATAAGCAGCAATTGGACTCCGTGGTATGACCCTGTCGATAATCTGGCCCGGCCTTTTGCAGCGTAGCTTAAGTCCGGCTAAGGAACGATTGTTCTGGTCACAGCAGGACGTCTTTTCTATAATCAAGTGCACGCCAGTCCGCCTGTGGAGGCTTCAATTTCGATACCGACACGAGGATCACGCCAAGGGTCAGCAATTGTCCGACATCTAGCTGACGGCGGAAATGCTGGCCAATTATGACGGCGTTAAAGCCGCAAAAGCGGGGCACGTGACCGGGTTCCCACTTAATTCCCGCGGCGGCTCAACACCCGCCGCCTTTCGGAACTCCGCCGCTGAGTAAAGTCATTCCGCTGGAAGCTCCCCAACACCACTTTCCAACTCTCACCACATCTCCTTCGCCGCACTTTCTCCGTTTTCGCCCTCTCGCTTCTCAGGTCTCTTTTCTGCCCGTCATGGCCGCCGCAATCAAAGCTATCAACGCTAAAATCCGCTCCAACAAGGCGCTGGATTATTTCTGCTCGACCCGTACGTCTTGTTACTCCACCTATTGCGCTGCGCTTCCGGCTTCGGCCGCACAGGCGCCGCGCCCACCCTTTCTACGCTCAGCCCTCTATCGCAGCCTCAATTCCCTTGTCGCCCGAAAATAAAACTCTTCTTCACTCAGCTTCTCCAGATTCCGACTTCTAGCAATGATTCATCGCGCTGACACGCGAGCTCTGTTTCGCAGATTTCTGGGGCCCGGCCTCCAACTTCGGCATCCCGCTCGCCGCCGTCATGGACACGCAGAAGGACCCTGAAATGTAAGACATGCTCTGCTCCGACCCTACTCCCTCGAGTCCGCACCGCCCGACAGTACAAAATGTTCGCTCCACATTGCGGAATCACCCGATCTACGCCGCGCACGGTTCGCGTTTCCCCACGAGACGTCCGGGGCGTGTCACCATCATCGGTGCTCGCCGTATTGGCTACCATACCTCTGGCGGAATAACGTTGCTGAGCCCTGGTCGTTGCGTTCCACGCATGGCGGACACGCGCATTGGGCACCGGATCGATATGGCAGGAGGGCTGCGGCGGGCCGGAAGCTTCAGTCATGTTCCATGACTGCTTCTGACGGCATAGCCTCGCACTCGTTGTGCAGGCGCGGATATACTCCGTCATCTGTACCGCAACAGGAGGCCGTTAGCGCTCAACCGCGAACCAAGCACACCAGGGTCAGTTCGGAACCGCCACCGAATAGAAAGGCTAACGTATCCCTTCCTCGAATAGTATCTCCGGTGGCATGACCGGTGCTCTTGTCTGCTACTCGGCCACCTTCATGCGCTACGCCCTCGCCGTCCAGCCCAGGAACTGGCTCCTCTTCGGCTGCCACCTCGTCAACTTCTCGGCGCAGACCGTCCAGGGCTACCGCTACCTGAACCACTGGCAGTACGTCAAACTCCCCTCTGCAACTCTGAAAGCGCTTCTAACTACCATTTCAACAGCATGGGCGGCAGGGAAAAGTCTCTCGAGGCCCAGGCTAAGGAAGGCCTCGAGGCTGCGAAGGCCAAGGTCACCGGCGCTTAAAGGCATGAAATACAGCGAGAGCTATGACGGGGGACGAGCGCGTGAGAATTGCCTGAGCTCGCGCATGCGTGATTTGAGTAGGCGAGAGCACAACTTTTCTCCATTTTCGGCGGGAAAGAGACGACAAAACGACAGAAAAGCTCGGCTCGATATCCCAGTCTACCATGATACTTTCGTGTTGAAAATTTCCTTACTCCTCTACTCTTATCAGTTATTCCTTACCGAAAGTATGTTCTGAAAAGACCAAGAGAGATTTCATGCTTTATGTTCTTTTCCCGGTTTACACTTTTTCTGCCCTACTGTGCCGTTTCCATTCCCGGAGTCTTGTGTGCGTACGGATTCGTCCATTTTTATCGATGGCACTCATATTCTAGCAACTGTAGTATACGTTAAGCAGTTAAGCACCGAGTGTTCTTTGCCTACTATCCGCCTAGATCTGCAAATCCATTGATTCTTGGAAGTACATGATTTCGCCTTTCATCATTTTCAGCAGCAACATCGAATCATACACACCATCAGAGCCCAAGCACAAACGGGTGGTTCAAGCGTTCTTCCCTCATACATCCTCCTCATCACCACCCAACAAGATTTGCGCAAAAATCCTCACCAAAGAAGAAATACACACAAAAAAGTTTTATAGAATGAAACGTGACGATTACCTCTCCTGCTACATCAAACTCGTCCTCCCCCCAATCTCGGTGCCGCCCTGCCCGGACGGCATCTCGCCGTTTCTGCCGACGACGAACTCGCGGTAGATGCCGGCGAGGCGGCGGCGCTCCTGTTCGGAGATGGAGCTGCGCGTGGTCGCGAGGCTGGACTCGAAGTGGCGCCACTCGATGACGGGCTCCTTGTTCTCCTTTTCGCCGCCTTCGTCGTCGTCACCACTGCCATTCTTCTTGCTGTTCAGCCCACGGGCGGGCATGTTTGATGCTGCGGCGGCGGCGGCCTGTTGGAGCTCCTTCTGCTTCCGCCGCAGCGCCTGCATCTCCTGGATGCGCGCAGCGAGGCGGGCGCGCTCGCCGAGCGCCGCCGCCTTCTGCCTCTCGCTCGCGCCTTCGTCTTGCTCCGCGGCTCCGTCGTCCTCCTGGTCGCCGAAGCGGAAGTGCATGAAGTCCAGTCTCTTCTTCTCCTTGCCGACGCCGTTGGACTGCTTGCCCGCGGCGGCGGCGCTGTTATCGTCATCCTCGACGAGGAGGTCGTCGTCACCGAGGACGTCGTGGATGGCTTCGAGCTGCGCGTTGTACGCAACGGCCTGCAGGTCGGCGCCCGAATAGCCCTCGGTGCGGCGCGCAATCTCGCGGATCGTCTGCGCGTCGCCGCCCGTGTCGTCGAGGACGGCGGGCGAGACGCGCAGCTTGCGGGTCACGGCCTTGAGCACGTCGACGCGCTCCTCGAAGCTCGGCATGTCGCAGATCAGGCTCTTGTCCAGGCGGCCGGGGCGCAGCAGCGCCGGGTCGATCAGGTCCGGACGCGACGTCGCGGCCAGGATGTACACGCCCGACAGGCCCTCGGCGCCGTCCATCTGCGTGAGCAGCTGGTTGACGACGCGGTCCGTCACGCCCGTGCTGTCGTGGCCACGCTTCGGCGCGATCGAGTCGAACTCGTCGAAGAAGAGGACGCAGGGTTTGGCGGCTTCTGCTCGCTCGAACAGGTCCCGTACGCTTTTCTCAGAGGCGCCGATGTACTTGTTGAGGATCTCGGGTCCTTTGACACTGATGAAATTGAGCCCGCATTCACCAGCGACGGCAGAGGCGAGCAGAGTCTTTCCGCAACCAGGGTAGCCGTAAAGAAGGAGACCCGAACGTAGGCGTAGCGGGCATTGTGCGAAGATAGGGGCGTAGGTAGTGGGGTATTGTAGGGTTTCAAGGAGCGTTTGACGGGTCGCGTGCAAACCGCCGATTGAGTCCCAGCGCGTGGTGCTGGATTGGAGAGTCACGTTGCGGAGTGATGCTGGCGTGAATCCGTCGAGGGCGCGGGAGAAATCGTCTTGCGTGAGGATGACTGAGTCTGATTGTGAGAGTGAAGTGTCGCTCACAGAACGTATCAGAGATTCGCTTCTTGCTCGAGATACAAGTAAGACAAGATCGCCCGGCATGTAACCATCGGTTTGTCCGGCGAGGTCTAAGAAATCGATGTTCGGATCGACAAGGAAACTGTCCTCAGCCGCCTTGTGGGATGTGCTTGGTCGGCTACCTCCAGATACGGAGCCATCCATCCAGGCATTTCCATTTGACGCTGATGGCTGATGGCTGCTTGTCCCGTTTAGCTTTGAAAAGCGGTTTGCCTCGCCATCTGGAAGGACCAGCTTCTCGAGCACTTTTCTTCTTCCCTCTTTATTTGGTGCTTTGAGGGAAACAATCTCTCGAACAACGTGACCGCCAATAATGACGTTATGAACTGCTTCTTTGCTCTGGCCCGTGGCTAGAAGAACCACTCTCGAGTCCATTGAGCAATACTGTTTGACGATGGAGCATATGCTCTCGCTGATATGCCTGCTCCTGCCGTTTTCGCCGCCCACTTGCAGTTCTGTCTCAACCGGGCAGAGTTTGTCCAGATCGTCTAGAATGACGACGGAGTGGCCGCCTAGTCTGGCACCCCAAGCAGCTGCAGCAAACAGCCTGCCTAATGTCTCCTTGATGGTTGACACACGTGTCTCATCCGTGACAAGCGAGCGGCAAGGGAAATAGGCGGCGTGGAAAAGGTACTCGTTTCGAAGACGATGCGCCAAGAGTTGTGCAAGGCCGGTTTTGCCAGCACCAAGTCCGCCGGTCAAGAGAACTGACGAAGAATGGGTCAGATGAGACATGAGCTGCTCAATGAGCTGGTCTATGCCAACCAGAGTTGGCGGCGCCGACGGAAGCGCCTCGCCTGGTGACCAGCTCTGAAGTATGTTGGATGGCTTGCTGATATCTGGTTCGACCTCGAGCGGAATCCCCTTCTTCTCCGCTCCCAGAAACCAGGCCGGGGATTTGGCAGAGTCTGGCACAGTGCTAGATGGTGGGTCGAACCGGAGGATTGCACCCGCCCACAGGTTCTCCTTGCCTTCTACAGGAGGTAAAACCATGCCGCACGTCAGCGGACCGTCGAGAATAGCATTGACGCGATCTTGACCGTAAAGTTCTCTGATGTTTTGCGCAACTTCCTCCTTTTCCTGTTTCGATTCGCCACCAAACTTCAGGCCTGTGTTTTGTTGGATCGCGGCCGACGCAAAAGGGAAGATTTTCAGGGCCTTGACCGGAGTGGTCTTCATGAGGGAGGATTTATGAGCCTGTGGAGGCGCAGCTTCAATCCGGACTAGACCACCGAGTAGACCCTCTGCTCCAAGTGCCCTGCACAAAGTCGTGGACATGGCGACGTGCTGACTATCGGGGGCGTCATCCCAAGCATCCAACCGTGCCACAATCTTTATCCCGGGTTTTTCAGTTTCTACCTCTTTTTGCGGATCGACAGGCTCCTGGATCCCAGTTGGCTTGACAATGGAAACATAGACCCAAGTCACCCCGCGCAAGGCTTTGAGAAGAAGTAGATCCCGATCAATCCACACCTTCAAGCCCGCGTTTTGCATGTTCTCCTCCAAATCGTCGAACCAATCGCCGCCCAATGCACGGTCAACACCCCGCAGGAAGACGGCACCACGACTGCTAGCATCATCTTTTCTGCTTCTCCGCCTCACGGTACTGGCTGAACTCCGCCCACCCTGGCTCTTACGACTTGTACTTGCGACGCTCCTGCTGTCTCCACGGCCTGGCTTTTGGCGAGTTTTGGGTGCAACAATGACTTCGGCGTCAGGTGATATCTTTACGAATGGGGAAGCAGGTGGGGGTGCGGGATTTAGCGAGGTTACTATTATATTGGCGGTTGACGTCGGGGATAGATGGAGAGTGAGGGGATGCGCGGGCTGCTTGTCGGCTTCGGAGGGCGGTGCGAAGGCGGGGTTAGGCAAAGCGCGGACCTGCGACAGGAAATTAAGTTCCAGGAATTGGGCATGGAGTTCAATCACTGCGTAGCGTATAGGATTAGTAAGGGCGGTTCGGCGGGACTCTGCCTACATACTCTCCCAATCGGCGGGCGTCAAGGGCTCGATATTGATGGTGTGGGCTTGCGGAGGATCCAGATGCAGCAAGATGCCGACCTACTGTCGCCGGTCAGTGTACGCCTCATGACAGCCACACTCAAGTAGCGGAGCGTACCTTCTGGCCATTGCTAAGCCCCAGCAGACGGCCGAACGTGGCATCCAGTTCGACGGCAGCGACGTCCTGCTCCCTGCTGACAGATGTCCCTCTGCTTCCTGCAAGTCCATCCCTACCGACAACCGGAGCAGGCTTGGTTTGGGCCTGCATTCCCGTCCATCCGAGGAAGACGGATCGCTGAACGGATTTGGGGCCATTGGAAGCCGCAGAGCTGTCGAAGCTCGCTTGACGGTACGTGAGTTCAACAACGACATTTTGCGCAACCTGTGGGGCGCGTTAGCTTGGGCGTGGTGGTTGGTGGTGCGGCGGGCATCTCACGGTGTTCGCGTTCACAAGCACCGAGACCAGCGAGGCGGGTAGGTTGACGAGACAGTTCTTCAGGGAGTGCAAGAGGGCGACCTCAGCCTGCACGGCGGCTGGCTTCTTCGGCGCCGGAGCCATAGTTGCGGGAGGAGGCGAGAGAAAGAGTGGGCGTGGAGAGGCGCATTGCTGTGAAGCTTGAAGCGGCTTCCGTCCAGCTGCATCCACGAACCTCGGCCCGCTCCGCAATGTCCGCGCTGGCTGGCTGTGCGGTGCGCCGTACTACGGCAGCCCATACGCGTCGTCTGCGCAACACGCGTCGCTGAGCATCGACCGACGCGTCTGGACGCGGCGGCTGGCGTGGGTCTTGTCGGCTTCTCGTTCTTGTGCGCAAAGCCCGTCAATCCCCAGCACCCGCCCTCCACCCACCCTCGATACCCATTCCGCCCGTCGCATTGCCTCACCCATAATTCCACGCTCTTGCAGGCAATGGCGCTCCTTACTCATCGGTCCCCCGTTCACTATGGCGAGCAGCAGGGTGCGCCTCCGCATGTTGTGCTTTTGCACTTTCCAAACAATAGCTAACACAAGCTTCAGCCGCCATTGAGGACTTTCTGCGCAACTACAAGTCGTCCTCCACCGAGGCAACGGACGCTCTAGAGGGCCTGCAGCTTGATGGCGATGACGACGAGTACGATTTTATGGACGAGTCGGACGACAATGGCCCCCAGACGAATCGCCCTGCGCGCAACCCCAAGCACAAGTACATGCAGCTTCTGCATGACGTCGCCGACCGCAGGACGAACCACGTTTTGATAGAATTGGATGACCTGGATCAGGTGCGAGCTTCCTGCAGCTTGCGCTGATCCACTGCTGACATTGGTGGTGCAGTATGAGAAGAGTCTCGGCGAGGACAGCCCCAACCTCCGCCTGGTCGAATCGGTCGAGAAGAACGCCCATCACTACATCGAACTTTTTTCGCGGGCAGTCGACAAAGTCATGCCTGAGCCGACCTCGGAGCCGACGTACGATTCCCCCGAGGCGCTGGTGAATGCTCTACTGACTCTGGCACAGCTTCAAGGACGACGTTCTCGACATTATCATGACCCAGCGCGTGAAGCGTAACGAGAGAATAGAGGAATACGCCGATGCAGAAGACGAGGCCACCGCTGCCGACTCTGTCTTCCCGGCGGAACTGACTAGAAGATACACTCTGAACTTCAAGCCCCTCACTCCCTCCGGATCGAGCAGCGAGCGCGGCTCCAAGGCATTAGCGGTTAGGAATGTGCGCGGTGAGCACATAGGACACCTCATCACCGTGCGTGGTATCGCAACCAGGGTATCGGATGTCAAGCCCGCCGTCCAGGTTAATGCATACTCTTGCGACCGCTGTGGTTGTGAGATTTTCCAGCCCGTCACTGCGAAGCAGTTCACGCCGCTTGTCGAGTGTCCTTCGAAGGAATGCAAGGATAACAACGCCAGAGGCCAACTGTTCCTCTCCACCCGCGCATCAAAGTTCATGCCTTTCCAGGAGGTCAAGATTCAGGAGATGGCGGACCAGGTTCCCGTCGGCCATATCCCCAGGCAATTGACGGTCCACGTGCATGGCGCAATTGTCCGTCAGATCAACCCTGGTGATGTTATCGATGTCGCCGGTATCTTCCTCCCCACCCCATACACCGGGTTCAAGGCCATCCGGGCTGGTCTCCTGACCGATACCTACCTCGAGGCGCAGCACGTCAACCAGCACAAGAAGGCCTACGATGACATTGTTCTCGCTCAGCCCACCATCCGCCGCATGAACGAACTTGAGAGGTCCGGCCAGCTCTACGAGTATCTCTCCCGCTCCATTGCCCCCGAAATCTACGGACACCTGGATGTGAAGAAGGCGCTCCTGCTGCAGCTGATTGGTGGTGTGACGAAGGAGATGGGTGACGGCATGCGCATTCGTGGCGATATCAACATCTGCTTGATGGGTGATCCTGGTGTTGCCAAATCTCAACTTCTCAAGTACATCACAAAGGTTGCGCCTCGTGGTGTCTACACCACTGGCCGTGGTAGCAGTGGTGTCGGTCTTACCGCAGCGGTCATGAGAGACCCGGTCACGGATGAGATGGTCCTTGAGGGAGGTGCTCTTGTCCTGGCGGATAACGGCATGTGCTGCATCGATGAGTTCGACAAGATGGATGACTCGGACCGAACCGCAATTCACGAAGTCATGGAGCAACAGACCATCTCCATCAGCAAGGCCGGCATCACAACCACCCTCAACGCCCGTACCTCTATCCTTGCTGCTGCTAACCCTCTCTACGGCCGCTACAACCCTCGCATTTCCCCGGTTGAGAATATCAACCTTCCTGCCGCGTTGCTTTCTCGTTTTGATGTTCTCTTCCTTATTCTTGATACCCCATCCCGCGATGCCGACGAGGAGCTCGCCCGTCACGTCACACACGTCCACATCCACAACAAGCACCCCGAGACTGCGGGCAACGGCAAAGGACCGGTATTCACGCCCAACGAAGTTCGCCAATGGGTGGCTCGCGCCCGCAGCTACCGCCCGACGGTGCCGCAGGAGGTGTCGGACTACCTGGTCGGCGCCTACGTGCGCATGCGCCAGCAGCACGCGCGCGACGAGTCGCAGCGCCGCGCCTTCACGCACACGTCTCCTCGCACGCTACTCGGCGTGCTCCGTCTGGCGCAAGCGCTGGCTCGGCTGCGCTTCGCCGAGACGGTCATCGTCGAGGACGTCGACGAGGCGCTGCGCCTGGTCGAGGTCAGCAAGGCGTCGCTGTACCAGGACGAGCGCGGCCGCGGCGCCGACCAGACGCCGCAGTCGCGCATCTACCACCTCATCCGCGCCATGAAGGAGAGCGGCGTCGCGGCCGTCGTGGACGGCTCGGCGGGCGAGCTGGATCTGAGGAGGGTGCGGGAGAGGGTGTTGGCCAAGGGCTTCACGGCGGATCAGTTCGAGGAGGCTATCGATGAGTATGCCATGCTCGATGTAAGTTTTCGCCGTCGCTTTTTGAGATTCGACATGGGCTGTGCTAACGTGTATCGCAGGTGTGGCAAACGGCAGGTGAGGGCACGAGGCTTGTCTTTGTCGAGGCGGGGGATGGTATGGATGAGGATTTGTAAATGGAAGAGGACAGGTCGCGCAGAGTTTCTGAGATTCGGGAGCGTTCGGAGTGGGTGGACGGCATTTAAAAAAAATACACGATGGACGGGTGGCATCGATATCAGATTAAAGACGTGAGGCGGTAGGCGTTCATGAAGGCGTACGATTTTTTTTCCTCTCTAGGTTTGTGATGAGGTCGACTGAGGGATGATTCTCGATTATCCCGTTTTTTTTTTCTTACTGTCCTTTCGTGGACGAGAGTTGTACTTCCGAGAAACGATGAATGCTGATGTGTTGGAGCGTCCCGACATGCAAGCCCAGGGCTGAAGCATCGACTCGTTGAAAGGTCCCTGATGTCATCCCTCTACTTGGCTTACGAATGAGCTCGTCAGTGATCGACGCGTGACGACATGTTCTAATAGGCAATAAAAAGGGCATGTGAGCACACTTGTGTCCGGTGATGTAGTGTCTGACGATGCAAACGGCGATTTAGATTGCGATGGGCCGGTCGACTATACTAGCGGGAATTAAAATAGAAACAGATACAGACGTGGAGGTGGAGGAGGTGATGATGTTAGGTAGATCTATAGCCTCTCAACGCGCATCTATGCCTAAACTGGCATTTTAATTGTTCACGGACCAAGTCTTGCTTATTTTTTTTCCCTCCCAGGTGATCGGGAGCGAGAGAAAGCGTCTTACGCAACCTCCTTTCGAACTTCAACAATAGGGCGCGATGTGCACATATGGCGTCAGCGAGGCAAAAGAAAGAGTCAAAACAACTCAAGTGCTGGCTACCGTAATTTTGCAGTATTGGCGCGCGCAGTTCAGCCGAGGCGGCGCCTTTTGGTCCGTGCTACTATGTACTGGGGGGTGGTTAGTAGGATGCTGGCCTGAGCCGTTGTTTGTGTCAATGTATGAAACGTGCCAGTTTTTTTTTTGTGGACAGTCTCTAACAAGAAGAATTTATTTGCCGCATCGTCGTTCCAATATCTTGAAGTAGTGTGATTTATGAGTAATAATCGGCGGACTAAGTGGCACGCGAGAGGGGAAGGAAAAAAGAAAAAAAAAAGAGGCCACAACAGACACATCACTAATTCACAGGGCGTCTTTCCGTATTGGGAGTGGATGGGGAATCAGAACAATCATTGCTATGTCCATTCCGCTGCCGTCCGAGGAAGGGGGCTGTCTCGGTTCCGGATACTTTGCATGGCTTGTCAAGGGCTCGGCAAACGGGGGCGGGGGGTAGGAGGAGGACGATTGACTTTTGCGTCGAATAAACATGGGAGGTGACGCGTTCTTGGACATTGTGGTGGTGTTCGTGCGGTGCGCCAATCCGAGGCATAAAAAAAGAAACCCCCTATGAAGACGGCAGTTCTGGCGAAGCGACATGGCATCTGCCGCCGAGTCGCACGAAATAAAAATAAAAGTCAATCCTGGGTAGCGGTACGAGGCGGGCGGCACGGACGACCTGCTGTTCTGGGCAACATGTATGCTTATGTGTAGGCGGGAGCGGGATAAGTTTGGATAGGCGACGAGGGGGAGGGGGAGTGTAAAATTGGCAACTATGATGTTGCCGCCACCGACTGCCCCCAGGAAATAAAGGCAATAAATGGGCATGGTTATGGCGAGAGGGCTGTCGCAATTTCTCAAGGGCCACGTGCCGTCCGTGCTGGCTACCCGCAACCGCGGCAGCGGCTTGTCGAGCCCGGCGTGCCGTCACCAGGTGGGGAGGTCGAGCGAAGCGGCAAAAGAAACGACACGCAACCCAGGGCGGCGTCTCAGGGAGGCCGGGAGATCGGCGGCGGATGATCTCAGTGGTATGAGCTGCGGAAATAACGTCGTGATGCGGGAACAGCCGCACGGCGCACTGACTCAGTCGGGCGCGACCTGAGGGTTGGGCTGGCGGGCGGAAACTTGGGCTGGAGCAGGGCATAAAGCTGACACGAGCCGAGCGACGCGGCGGCCGGCTGAGAGGAAACAAAAAGGGCCCGCTCTCCCCTCACGCTAGCTCGGCACAAGATGGACGTGGACGACGACCGCGCCGCCAGCCTGAGCGTCAGCATTCTGGTCTTCAAGGGCGACCCGCTCGACTACCAGCGCCACCGCCACACCGCCCTCAGCTTCCGCCCGCTCTTCCACCAGGACGGCCCGCCTGCCGCCGACTCGGCCCTCGTCATCCACATCACCGGCCCGCCCGGCGAGCTCGGCTTCCAGGTCCACGACCGCTACGACGCCACCCGCGACCCGGGCCGCGAGCTCGTGCGCGCCGTGCTGGTCGGCACCCTGCGCAAGGAGATCACCAAGGCCGAGCTCGTCCAGCTGCTGGCCTCGGTGCCCATCGAAAACTCGGACCGCGAGTTCAACTGCCAGTCGTGGGTCGAGAAGGGCCTGCGCCTGCTGCGCCGCATGGAGTGGGTGAGCGAGCACGAGTTCGAGCAGGGCCTGGACGCCATGGTCGAGTGCATCCTGGAGGCCGAGGAGGAGCCCGAGGGCTGAGCTGCGCACCGCACGCACCTGCCAGCAGCTGGCCACGGAGCCGCGAAAGAGTGCAAAGGTCCAAGACGCCGGGGGAGTTGCGCGAGACAGGTGAGCGGCTGCTGCGCTCCGCCGTGGGCCATCGAGACTTACACCAGAGCTGGCAGTTGCGTGACGCGACGTCGTGGTAGACGGACGTTGGATGCACCGCGCCATTCCCCTTTCGTTCCTCCGCGCAGCCACACTAGGCCCGAATCCACCTGGCGCTCCTCCTCCAGCTCGACCCAAATTGGATGACACCAATACCGAGCCGCTCATGTTGCACCACTACCAACGTTGAAACAAGCTTCCGGCCGGCCTATTTGGCGAAACTTTCCAGAGTCATGAAGCAGCCCCGATGCTCTTCTGCTATCGCAGGCAGAGAATGCACGTCCCCACCGGCGATCCCGATGAAAATCAACTACCAGTGATGGGAGGAAGGATACGATTTGGAGGGTAATTTCTAAAGCTTCACACCACTCGATTCCTCAGTCTAGACCGTTTCCAGCTCAATACCATGTTGTCGACCATCAAGAATTCTTTGCAGACCATCATCTTCGCCACCACGGGCAGCTCTGGCTACGCTGATTCCATACTCTTCTCACGCGTGGCACCAGCATTCGCTCACAGTCCACCACTCACAAGGTTCTCACTCTTGCCTACTATTTTACCTCATGCCAGGTCACACCAGCCACGAATTTCGCCGAGAACAACCAGATGGACACCTACCATGGCGCCTAATAGTCCGGCTACGTATCCGCTCCTGGGATTACATCCCGTACAAAGCACCCCAAGACCTGGCCGGTCGGCGATCGGATGGTTGTGTGTCACAGTGCTCTACCGCGGACACAGGGAGGCGATCGCGACAGGGCCGGTGGCGGAGACAGCTTTTGCCATCGTCTCTGCGCTTCGTCCAACTGCAGCAGCCGGAGCATCTCCGCGCTTTGGAACAGCATTGGAATGTGGGTGGTGTCACAGCAACAAAGGCGCGCCGGACACACGCTGGTGTCACCTGATCCCCACGCATCGCCGTCGGTTCACGCTGGTCTACCTACTACCGCCTGCCCTCGGAATCAGTTTCTCTGTTCAGAATCATCTCACTTTGCGGACCGTGCAACGCTTTGGACCTGTCCTGGATGGGCGTCTTTGTGAGACCACTGAACAGTTCTTGAAGGAGGGGGGGAGGGGGAGAAATGGGCTAGTCGGGGTTTTGGAACGGGCGGGTGAAGCAATCATGGTGCAGGAGGTTGTTGGTGGGCTGGGATTAGGACTCTAAGGAAAGTGTGTCTGGCGGACACCCGGGGGAAGCGGGGTTTGAATTATTGTGGAGTTCTTGCGGAAAGGAAGGCAGTACATGGGAGTTGGTTTTAAAACGCTGGAAGCGACGGCTATTGGTATGGCGGATTGCGTGATGGAGTTAGGTTATGGGTTGAAGAAGTGAGAAATAGGGTTGAGAATGGGTTAAACGGACACTAACCATATGGATATCTTGGCTAGGCTGTAATCGAAGAATTTGGTGGCCACCAGATGTAATAAAAGTACCATTCTCTAGATATCTTATACACTCGTACCTTCTCAGCAGAACAACTCGGCGTGGCATCGATTAGTATCCAGTCTTACTAACGACTAAGGGATATATGCTTGAGGCTGCAAATCTATACACCTCGACCTCTCAGATGCGTACAGTATCACCATGAAAACACAGCCGTATATACGTGTCCTGAATTGATGTCAACTCTGTAAGAGCCTTATTTCGTCTTTTTAGTTAGTCAGTTTCTGGCTCTGGAGATGCACTCTGACTGCAGCACTGTTTTCACTCACGCTTTAAGCTATTAAGGGAAGACACCCGTTTGAATCTCGGTAATTCCGTTGCAAATCGATTTGATATGCTTCCGGTACCCGGGGCCATATCTTTGATGTGCCGATGCACGTGCCGTCTCCAAATATTTAGCATTATAATATGCAGAATGATCGGCTCTAAGTATCGTCGGGCTGAATCTGTCTAGCACACTGTGCAGCTCTTTCATAACCTCGTTTTCCATGAAAAGAAATGCAGATTACGATTCACTTGGGATTCTGCTAGTGTGTTAGTGAAACAAACCCTGAAGTGAACGTGATGTCTGCATTTTGCTTGGGTTCAATTACAACCACGGGCATGTACAAACCTCGGCTTCGTATGCTGAACACTTAACTCGGAAAACCCTTGCCTAATATAGCTGGTAAGCCCCCGTAGATGCACTGAGGTACAACGGTCCGTCCGAATAAGTTTCCAGGTACCATCCGCTTGGACTCGTATTAAATTGCACGCAACAGCAAAGAGTAATGAATCTGTTCGTACGGCCGGCAGAGAGACTCCGAACTTTTCTCACTGGTCTTTCGAGTCGTTTTATCGTCTTCCTGCGAGGATACTGCTGCAAGACTCTCAGTATCGCGCAGACGATGGTCAAACTAGGCATTTAGAAGTGGATTGGCGTAGTTTGTATTCTACATTCCGAAGTCTTCGGGGCAGCTCATTAGTTCTAAAAATTAACTAGAATATATACCTCGAAATGACTCCGTAGAGCATATGTACGTCATGATGACTGTTTTGACAACCTCTTTGGGAGAGGGGGTAACATGCCTTGCCGTATACGCTCGAAAAAGCTGAGTAATTTGTAACATACGGTGAAGCTGAGTGAACACTTCATCACCAAGCATGATTAGTCTGTGCTTCTCTTTCAATAGCAGCCCCGCTTAAACGCCGCCATATCCTCTGACTGCCGTGATATGATTGGCTCTGACTCGGGCGTGAGGCTGCCTCTGAGTACTAGAGTAGATGGCGGTCTTTGAGCAGAGCTTAGCATCAGAGCGAAAACGGAGCAATTAAGTGGAGGTGCTTTCGCAACAATCGAGACTACGCAGATAGAGCCGATTGGCTCAGTCACCCTGCGATTCCATCTGCTGTGGCCGATTCCACATTCCAGCCGTGTTGGGCTTCCCCTGAGAATAAGCCTTTTGAGGCCTAAAATGGCAGCGCTAGGAGCTTCTATGACGGTGATGTTCTGGCGCACCAATATTTGTCACGCTGATAGAAATAATCTGCGGAGACACAGTCTAGTCACTGCTGATCGCTAGTACAACGTCGATGTGCCGAAAGGTGTGGTGGGCCCTCAGCTGAGGCTTCAAATCGGAATTTGCTCCGCACTGAATCAACCAACGAGCATCGGAGCTAAATGTGGAACGGGCCTACTGCTTGTTTCGGATTTTGGGTGCCCTTCGCTAAGTCGCTTCCAGTTCCGAGTCACCTGTCTGCTGCGCTTGCATTTCGGCGGCACTGGAAGGAGCACCCAGCAGCCCTGGGTCCCCGCACGGCTTCTCCCGGTGAATAGCGAGGAGGTTACTATGTCTTGTACTGTTTCATTTAGAGCCGCCTGGTGCGCGTTGTTTGTTGGTTTATCCGTCGTTATGGGAAATGAGACTCCGGATGGAGTACACTTGCCTGCTCTTCGTGGATGACATTTCCCTTGCGCTTTCAAATCGTTGCACCCTGTTAAAAAAAAACCGTGTGACACCCATTTGGAGCG
This sequence comes from Lasiodiplodia theobromae, assembly GCF_012971845.1. Taxonomy (NCBI): domain Eukaryota; kingdom Fungi; phylum Ascomycota; class Dothideomycetes; order Botryosphaeriales; family Botryosphaeriaceae; genus Lasiodiplodia; species Lasiodiplodia theobromae. The sequence continues at coordinate 437,946 of NW_023336563.1, read as the reverse complement.
CGAATGCCAGTCCCGCGCAAGCATCGAATGCCACTCGATCCCGCAGTCCACCAACAACACACCTTTACACAGCCCACAAACAGACTCCACCAAATCACCCCTGCCCCCCCTTTACCAGCACCTCACTCCGGCTTCCTCGCCCTAAGCACGACACACGGCCACACGCCAAACATGACGCCGACGCCCCCCCACGCGCTCTCGACGTCCGTCCACCCCAGCCCCCCCCGCAGGCACTCTGCGTACCCGCCCACGTAGCCCGCCAGGTCGACGACCAGCACGTAGCCGCCGGGCCGGCAGCAGCGCGCCATCTCGCGCAGCGCGTGCCGGCGGCCCGCTCGGCCGACGTTGTGCACGGCCAGCGAGCTCGTCACGACGCCGAAGACGCCGTCGCGGAACGGCAGCGGCGCCGTGAAGCTCGCCGTGTGCAGGACGATCGGGCCACTGCTGCTGTTGCTGCTGGTCCTGCTGTCGTCGTCGTCACTGGGGGAGGGGAGAGGGGCAGCCAGAGAGGTCGTCGTCGTCGTCGTCCCGAGAAGACCGGCGGCGGCGGCGTTGGCCCAGGTTGCGGACGGCGCGTTGCCGGATTGGTCGGCGGTGCTGAAGATGTCGATGCCGTAGGCGGGAGAGGAGGGCGTGGTGGTGGTGGTGGTGGTGGTGGTGGTGGTGGTGGTAGTGGAGGGTAGGGCCGCCTTGCGCTGGGCGACCTTGAGCAGGACCATGCCTCGGCCGCAGCCGGCGTCGAGAGTCGGGTGCGTGAAGGCGTCGTCGGGGAGGGAGGAGAGGAGGGAGTCCCAGAGATCGTGCTTGCCCTTGAGAGTGGCGTAAAGCTGTGACGAACCCGTGTTCAATTGATTGGCGATTGAGATGAGGGTGGGTTTTGTGGAATTTTGTTCTCGCTATTGACTTACGTAGAGCGGGGAAAACGGGAGTGAGGATATGAGTCCAAGGGGGGAATCGACACCGTAGGAGGGCTTGCTGGGGATCGCAGGCTTAGTTGCGCTCCCGTTGATAGCGGCGATGTGGTCGAGTGGTGGTTGATTAGAGGAGTAGACGGAGGTCATGGTTGTGTTATGAATTTTTCCCTCTTTTTCTTGGTCTTTAGTGCAATCTTTGAGAATTTTTAAGCGGTGCAGCTGGCGTAGAGGCTAAAGGTATGAGCGATGAAGTGTTTGTATTATTCCTTTCCTTAGAGCCATTGACAGACATCTTTATAGCATTCCTATAATCCGCAGCATCAGCGCTACGACGGCATTCCAGTAAGAAGGAGGCGCGATGGAAGAGGCCAACTCAGTGGATTCGTAGAACAGGCAGCAGCATTACGGGTGGAACTCTAGAAATCCAGGCCGCGAATTTGCAGATTCGGCAGCTAACATGTGGCTACGTCTATTTTGAACTGTAATCAGCTGGATTCGCCGTCTGGTGGTCCGTGGTGTTGAGTGCCTTGCCTAATTTGGCATACCGTTCTTGGAACAGCCACAAAGCTTGGGCTTTAGCGGCCACGATGGGTGGCGCAGGCACTTTGTTTTGCGAATCCCAAAAGCTGCTGCCTGTTCGAACAAAGGTTGGTGCGTCTAGCATTGCAATATTCGCTTACAATAAAATATCCAGTAAAACTGATGGTGTCCTAAGACTTAGTAAATCAGCATCGCGACATGGACCATATTCCACGACATACCACGAAAAGTGGTTGACGAGCGGGTATGTAATAAGTGCCGGACACAAGTCCGCTCGACTACCAGCTGTGGTGTAGGTATTCCACGCGCCGCACGGCTCGTAGCTCATCCCGAGGGGGGGAAAAACCGGTATGGACTCTGAATGAGCTCATCCATCATATGAAAAGCATGTACTAGCATGCGATGATGGATCTCTTCTCGCGGCACGTGCGTTCGTCGGCACAAGAGGGCTGGTGAGATGATATGTTAGATTAACGGGTTTGACACAGGAAATCTCACTACAATATCAGACGTCTGACGACGCTCTATACTGTAGTGGATTAGTGGCCGCGACTCGCAACACCGTGGCGGCGGATTTGTTCGCGGAGGTCTCCGTGTTTCTTGGCTTTCTACTTCTTACTTTGTCATAGCTTTGACTGCTTCTAGCGTCGTTGTGATACCCTCGACGATCTGCACCACAAATGAAAGACACGGAGGAATTGCTCGGTTTGGTGGAGAGGCAGTCAGAAAAATCATACGCACGTCAGGAAAATGAAGCCATATTTCAGTCATAGATGGAGAGGAGTTGTAGAGCCTGGACACGAGTGTGTGGGGGTGCCGCAAAGTGATCTTTCCCAGGTTAAAATGGGGATTATACGTTGACATGGCCATGAGATTTCCAGAAGTGGAGAGGAGCTGCTCAGGACCGGGCCGCGAGCAGGGAAGCAGGGCCCATGACATCACTGGTGGGACCGGCAATCACTCCGCAGTCGACGGCTAGAACCTCACCAATGGCTTCTCAGCAGTCCAGAACGCGGCGGTGATGCAATGGACGGAGGGCTGCCGCGCCAATCCCGCTGGAGTGTCCAGAGATCAAGGAGAACATCGAGATGTCCAGCTCTCTCGGACGCCCTGATCAGGCTAGGGTGAACCACGCCGGCGGCTCGGGCTGGACCCCATGCACATGCGTGAGGGGAAAGTGCCATCTGCCGCTGGCACTCAAACATGCCCTGGACAAGTGCCATGTGCTAGATCCGACGTGAGCAGATAGTTTTTGAGCGCGAGCAAGCGAGTCAAGGGCGACGCACCTGGAGCAAGGACGCGAGGGACCAGCTTGGCGGGCTTCGTCGCTGCTGATTGTCTGAGGCGGAGATGAGTGATTACGAGCGGCTGGTGTCGAAGATGGCAGGCAGCGGATGAGGCATTGGGATGACATCACGGGCTAACGCGGAGAAGCAAGCCCGGCTTCGATGCCCGCGCGCATGGCGGAAAGTGGAATCGCTGTTGCGTGCAGAGGGGATTTGCCGATGTCGATAGAGCAACAGTCTCACACGAAGACAAAGGCGTGACCCGGCGGAGCGGCGCCGGACGTGTTTCCGACCCAACACAGGCGCAGATCTCGAGAGGGAGATTGTGGCCATCGGCGATGCCAGCGGCGTCGGGGTTAGGGGAGGGCTGGACCGCGACCCGGTCGCGTGGCTTGGGCTGCAGAAGGGAATCGAAGATTGCGATGCTAGGCCGGGGCCAGAAACATGGGTTGGCGGTACCGCAGTCGTCTGACGGCTGGCATCGATCTTCGATGCGGCATTGGCGAGAGCAGACGCGCAGCGCAACGGCGATCGCCCATTGGAGTGTGTCGCAGCGCGCAGCAGATCTGGCTGATCTCGCCACCGCCGCTGCTGGAGAGGGCCAGATCCGGGGATGCAGCGCGCCCCTTGCCATTGCTGCCGTCATGGCGCGCGTCTTGGCGGCGAGCGCGCTAGCGCGGGCCTCTGCGGCGTCGTTCACGATCCGCCTGCGCAGCTTCGATGGCGACGCCCGGCGCCCCGAGTAATTGATCGTCTCCTTGCCCATCGACGAACGGCCGCTGGCGGGCCTCGACGGGCAGCGAGACTGCGCGTCCACTGCCCTGCCCACCGCGGCTCGCCGCCCCGCTGCCGACTCTCGTCAACCCAGCACGCGCGACACGACCTGAAGACGCACCGCTGCCTGCGGCTGCCAGCTCGTCCATCTCAGTCTCCCTGCCCGCCCGAGCCAGCGCTTGCAACTCCTCGTCGTCCTCGCGCCCATCAATGCTCCGCCGCTCCAGCTCCTCTCCGCTCCCAGGCCTGTCCCGCTGCGAGTCCATGTCGTCGCCCCGGCCGCCCGTTACTTGACATCCACCACCGCGCAGCCAGCCTGCACCCACCACGCGCACCGCGCCCCGCCGTCCACGCCCGCCCACGCCCGCCCGAGCGCTCACAGCCTCCCGCCGCCGCCTCTCCACGCGTGTCTATGGCCCGTGTCGCCTGCTGACTGGGCCGTTCTTCTTCGCTTCTTCGCTCTGCAACAATTGCTCTTTTTTTAAAGTTTTAGTGTCCCGGGTCTGGACCAAGCCACACTTTTGCCGACCCATCCTTACTGCTTTTGTATCCATTTCCATCTGTACCACCGCCTGCCTCCGCCGCGACAGCGACGCGACGCCGCTCCATCCTGGCTGTCACGCGCTGTCGTGCTGCTGCGCCGCCCTATAGCCGCCAGCGTCGACGAGAGCCCTGGCCGCCGAGCCCGAGCCCTGGCCGCCCGGCCTTTTCCGCTCGAAAACCCCATCATTCCTCGCTCCGCCCATCCTCCCCTTCTGATTTCTTCATGACCGACCTGCGCCAGAAGCTGGAGCAACTGGGTCTGTCGCAGTACCTCGACGTCTTCGTCACCGAAGGCTTCGACACATGGGAGACGGTCTTGGACATCAGAGAATCCGACCTGTAAGCCCACCCGTGCCAAGCATGCTCCCCGAAATGCTCACCTTCGTCCCGACAGCGATTCTCTCAATGTCAAGCTCGGCCACCGAAGGGTACGCCTCCACCCATCCCCGTCTCCCCGTGCCCCGCTAACCCGGCACAGAAACTCCAGCGTGCAATTGCCGAGACCAGAGGCATCCCGCTTGAAAGACTTGACCGTGCGGTCCCTCATCTGCACGCCGCCTCGAGCGTCGACGGCTCCTACCGCAGCGATGACTCGGCCTCGGAGACCAGGTCGCTCAACCACCACAAGCGGACCGAGCCTCCTTCGGCCAACACCGGCGGCACCACCAAGCGCAAGTATCGTCGTCATCCCAAGGTGAGCGCCCTCGCTGTCTTGTGCCGATTGCAGCTGACCGTCACCCCAGCCCGACGAGAACGCGCCAGAGCGCCCAGCATCAGCCTATGTGATCTTTTCGAACCGTACGTGGTTTGTTCCACGTGACCAATCAATCGCGCTGACTCGCATGCAGAGACGAGAGAGTCCCTGAAAGGACAGGAGCTGAGTTTTACCGAGATCGCCAAACTTGTAGGTGAACGGTGGCAGACTCTCTCGCCTGGGGCACGGGAGGCTTGTGAACGCCAAGCAGCCGCTGCCAAGGAAAAGTACTATGCCGAGCTTGCGGAGTACAAGAAAACCCCCGAGTATGCCCAGTATCAAGAATATCTGGCCGAATTCAGAGCCAAGCATAACCAGCAGCAATCTGGTCAGCCCTTGAAGTCCCATCATGTACCAATGACGCTCCCACTAACCGCTTCGCATGAAGGCAAGCGAACCAAAGTTGAGCCTGAGACCAGTATCAATGCCCGAAGCAGTAGCAATGAAAATATCGACAAGTCCCACCGCAGAGTATCCGACGCTCACTTTAGCCAACCCCCTCCTCTTGTCCATAATCGGTCTGGCTCCAGCCCGCCCCCGGGCTCTCATCGTGCTGGAGGACGCATGCTAGGTTCTGAATCGACTTCTCCTGCAGCTTACTCATTTTCCGGGGTCAATTCCCCTAGGATTGCCGGGCAATACTCTCCCCTGTCAGCCTCGCCCACATCGGCCACGGCGTTCCGAGAGCCAGACTTCGCTCACCAGGCCCAACCAATCGATTCACGGGAACGCCTTCAGGACCCCCTTTACGCGACAACCCACGGATTCGGCGTCTCCAACAGCAGCGGCACCCCGCTGGCGACTGTCCCTTCCACTTCCTCGCTCTATTCGACCCACGCTCCCAGCGACCGCGACCTGTCATCCCGACGTCTCCAGCGCGAACCCTCTTCGATACCCTCTCTGGTCCATGAGGATACCAACACCACTAACCAATCGTCCGACAGCGGCGGCTATGCTCCCAGCCTCAGCAACAATCCCCCCAGCGCACCTTACACCGGCTCGCTTCTTCCACTTGCGGATTCACAGAAAGCACACCGATTGTTACCGCAGCCTGTACCGTCGTCGCTATCAATGGTACCATCTCCGTTCGATCAGCGACCGGGTCTACCACCACAACCACCAACAAAATTCCCACCAGCACAGCCCCCACAGCCTGATCCGCGACAGACGTCGTCTTTGGCCGTGTTATTACGAGCAGGAGAACTGGCGCGAGACCGCGACACCGACCCCCTCGGAGGAAAAGAAAATCCACTGTAATCCGGATCACAGGATTTTTTCTTTCGCTTCATGAAATTTGCATACAACATGGCCGATGTTCCCCTTTCGGCTTTGCGGCGCCCGGTCCTTTTGTCTGTCGCGGCAGTCAAACGACCCAGGCGTAGCTGCCGGAGTAGGGACCAAATCATATTCGGGCATCGGCCACACTAATGAAACGTATTTTTCGTACGCAATCACGACACCCCTCGTCTCATCAGCACGTCACGGAAGCCCCCACTGCGCTTTGCGGGGGCCCAAACGGTCTAAAAATTTCAGGAGCATCATTTATCGTTCGGCGCATTATTGGGATGGCCTCCGTGTCCCCGAGCTTTATAAAACGTCTTCTAGCGGAAAGCCGGGGATGGCCATCCCAGGGAGAACACATTATTTTAGTTTACACACAAAGGGGCCTTTTTGGGTTTCTTTTGAATTGCAGAATCAACCAGGTACATTTGTGGTTCTTTTGGATTGGCGTAGGTTTTTCTCTTTCCGGTCCCTTCTCGGTTCCTTGTGAAACGATAGGGTAAAGAATGGGAGTCATCTATTCCATGAACAGATTAATCACGCCGAAGCTCCGCGCAATGGGGGCTTCACAGGTTTGACGAAGGCTAGGGCTGGTCCAGAGACAAGACCAGGTAACATCAGCCCCGGCTCCGTCAAGCCGCAACGTCAAGCTTGAGTGTGACGAGGGGCGGTCTGTGCAGGCTCCAAAATGGGGGTCACAATGGTGAGCAGATGAGCTGCTGTAGAACTATGGCCAGGGGGAGGCGAAACGAACATCCATCCGGGAACGTGGATGGGAAAATCCCGGGATTCACCAGTTGAAGCACATGGTCAAGACAATTACCACTGGTGGAACCCAAGAAAGAGCCTCCCCTTTGGCTACGGAAGTTTCGAAGCGGTAGATCAGTTCTGCCCCCCTTTTGGGTCTTCTTTTGGGGCCCCTGTACGCGTGTTCTATGGTTTCTTGCAAGGTGCAGCCCTGCCTCCCTTGCTTCGAATACCTGTGACACTGCAGAGCATGGCTCGCTCTTCGGCCTACACACTTTTTTTTCGACTGCGTTTCTTTTTTATTTCTGCGGTCACTTTTTTTTTGTTCTTCACGCGGAGGCGGACTCCAGTACCGTCGATGGACAACGTCGATCCGGCCGATTCCTTACCGATTGGCCCTGGCATCTCGGCTTTCTACAAGATCGTCTCTTCCAAACATCTGGTTACAACAATTTTCCCTCTTCTAGGAGGATCTGCCGCTCACCATCACAACCACGTTATGCCATCACATGCCCCGACACTCTAGGGATTGATGATGAAACAACATTCGTGAAACAGGGCAAGCTTTGTGGCGATGGGCGGTCAAACTGTTTGATTTGCAAGGGACGAGGGTCGGACGGCGCTCGACTACACCATCATGACGTAACGCCTCGGGTTCTGGATTGCTTCATCGCCGCTTTTTCTTTCCTTTGTTCCGTCGTATCTTCTCTTTCGCCTTTTACCATTTTCGGCAACGGTCAACGCAACGCCCCCTCGATCTGCCGGCCGATGGCGCACCTCGCTACGTCCGCAAACTGCAAGAGACCGTTGGCACTAAATCCGCCACGCTTGCGCCCCGGCCCACCCTCTCCCCGGCCGGCTCTTCCTTCGCCTCATGTCCGGACCCCGGGTGGCTTTCTCTCTCTAGGCGACCCCGCGGTCCTTGCCACCCGTCCGATGCGGGCGAGAACGTCTCGGGCCGCCTGCCGGAATCTGGACCACAAAAGACCATTTTGATACCCGATGTCCTCAAGGAAAACCATGATGGGAACAAACAAACTGCCTAATCCTTACCATCGTAACTACATCGAGTACATATGGTATTTTTCTTTTGCCCACCTGCTGACAACCTCGGTGGCGTTCTCACCCACTTTTCCTCGCTCTTGGCCCGACATGGGCCCTTCAGTGATCAGAGAAGCTGCTCGGCACGATCCCTTCTCGACGTTCCTCCGCCGTATTTCAAATTCGTTCTGCATTAGTTTCGACGCCCTGCAGCCGCCGCACCCGCTGGCTTCACCCCTCCCCCTGCTTTCCCTCCCCCCCGGCGACTTTCTGGACCTGCTACCGCCAAACCTTTCCACCGGACAATTGGCACCATTAATTTGCCATCTAGCTACTACCACGTGGGGTTACGCCAAAAATACCATCTCCCACGAGCCGGAGTTTCTGGACCCCTCCTCTCGCCCCCGGCCCCTTGCTTCGGCTGCACCCGTGCCTCTTTGACCCTTTGCACTTGTTGCACGTTGTGCGGCAGTCTTCCCATTTGGTACGCTAGGGTGTCAAATAGCGAGGGGCGTTACAAGGTTCGCGTGGCAATGTTTGCGGGGGGAGGTTTTCTCCATGGCAGATGCGAATGCAAGGGGGCCTTTGGGTTCTTGGGGTCGAAGAAAGTTGGGAAATTGGGATCTGGGTGATGCGTCTGGGGACATTGCGGCATGATCGTCATCGTTCTAGGAGGGATTGTGTGGAGACACTGAGAAAAAGAAAAAGGTGGAGATTAAGGTGGTGACTTTGCGGGAGGGTGGGCAGAAGAGATGGCCGATCCGTCTGAGAGACTGGCTTTAGGCTTATTCAATTGTATTTTCTTTTCGTTTTCTATCTATTCTCGTCATTATTCCTTTCTCATTCAAAACCAGAAAAGCAACAATATGGGAGTGGTGGACGCAGGTACGACCTGATGCCTCAGGGTATTTTGGTCAACTTTTATCTTTTGATTTTTGTTTTCTTTCTAATATTATTTCGCGTTCCAACGTTCTGTCGTCTTTTTTTTTCCCTTCTTCTTTTCTTGTCGCACGATTCTCTCAATATCATCGGCGGCGTTTCTGCAGAGAAACCAGGTACTGCTGTGTCTTATTTGGTGGCCGCTCATCTGCTATTTGTTGGTGGTTGTGGCTGGGAGCAAAAAAAAAACATAAAACCACCTGAAAGAAGGGAGACTGCATGGTTTTCATATACCCCTCTTCGGCTCGCGCATTTCAGTTCAGTCCTTTTTCCCCAGGTATCGCAGGGTTATTGGGAGGCTATTTGGCATGTTGAGCCCCTTCTTTTCCTGGCTTTTTCGGATTTTCTCTGTCCTCGGCTGCTTGTTTGTTGGTGGTTGTTGGGCGTTGTATGTTGGTCGTTGTGGTGGGATGTCTTCACGCGGCTTTCAGGTAGATGTTGTCATGAACAAACAGCTCGTGGCCAGGGTAATCGAGGGAGCGGGAGTAATGTAGAGCAGCTCAATTATCTACTAGAGACATGTTACTATCTAGATTATCATGTTTAAGGCTCTTTTCATTGGTCAGAAAATTGTTCGGCATTTTCTTTTGCTCCACAGAAGGCCAAGGCCGTTCGTTCTCGCTTCCGAAAACCGATCTCCAATAACATTGCAAATCCTCGGAACTAGGTTAACACGGCACAACACTGGGCGTGCAACATGGGCAGGTTGCAAAGCACCTACCGGTACGGAACGAGTCCCCCGAAGCAATAAAGTGATAGGCAGGGCGCATTGCCTCAAACCCTCGCGCTCGCGCCCAGGGCATTGGCCAGGAAAAGACGGAGGCGGCGGCTGCATGCTAATGCAGGGAGCTTCGGTCATGGGTTAGCAAGAGACAGAGGACCAGAAAAGAACGCGCGGATAAGCCATGCATGCATTGCAGTAGCGCCGATGCCCTGCGCCTTCGTCACCCCATCATCCCGTCTCCCCCGCTTCGGCTCGTGGGTCTGGAACTTTTTGCTTTAATGCTACTTTCCGACGTCGGCTCGCCTGTGGAACACGCGTACGTTCTTGTTCCCTACTGGAAGGAGGGCGGATGGTAATTCGGAGTGGAGGGACTCCATCGAACGTGCTGCACCTGTCGTTTAGTATTCTCCACTCTTGCAAACGGATGGATGGTCGTCGAATGGATCTGCGATGGGAATGTGCGGTGTGGGATTCCGCAGGAAGTCTAGATCCGTGCTCTCCCATGTATACCGACTGTATTGGCGGGCCGCATCTTCGATGACAGGAACCAACAAGGCAACCCAGAAAGAGGGCCGATGCAGTTTGTGTGTATTGGGGGCCGTTTCGCCTCATGCGATGGCCGTCATTGGGATCAGCACCAACGGGCTCGAAAATTAAGGTGGGTGGTGCGATGTTCCCCCATTACCCATTGAAGGCCAACATGAGGTGCCGCAGGGCTAAACCATGGTGGAGAGGCGGAGGTAGGGACCGCGTCCGCCGTCGACAAGGTGCGAGCTGGTCAACTGCAACGATCGGGCGATTCGGCGCGCATTGTGCAGCAGACGAAAGCATTGGCGGGCAGGCAAAGAACAAACACAGTCATGTACAATACCTGCAAGACAGGGAAGACGCCGGTTCGTCAGGCGGTGGGAAATCAGATGAGAGGTTGGATCTATTGATTACGGTCCGTAGCACGGCCGTTTTATTTTGTTTTCCTGTGTTCCTTTGGCCGGCAGGGGCGCTAGCCGATTGTACATCAGGCCATTCTTACCTCTGCTGCTGGGATTGTGTGGCCTCGGGCGGTCGTGCTGTGATTCCCTAGGGCCAGACATCGGAATGTCTGCCGGCAAATGGGGTTTCGGCGTCGGAATCTCGATAGCACAATGGTCTGCGGTCTGCGATCTCGATCGGAGAAGAAGTGATATGGAGGTTGCGGTCTGTTCGCAATTGGGTGCAACGGCGGCCCGGATCAGGGCTCGGGCTTCCCAATCCAGGCGCGCCGGGTTCGCTTTGGGAAGGAAGTTGGTGGTGCTGTATTGAGTGCTGGTGATTGCTGATGCTCGGTTGCCACCTGCCTGCAATTGCGCCAGCGGCTATTTGCTGTTGTGCCACCTCTGGTTGGTGGTCGCTAAAGCATCGCAAAACTCGATGCCCGTGGATGCGGGCGACACGGTGGCCGCCTGGTGGCCGCAGCGGGCGCATGAGCACGGCGTGCGCTGGGAGCACAAAATCCCAGCCAGAGTCGCAAAGATCACGCCGCAGCACGAGACCAGGCCGTTGAGCAATCGATGTCCGAGATTTCTCAGTCAATCAGTGCCGTCCAGGTGGCCCTCTCAGCTCTCGGCGCGACACCATCGTGTCCGTCTTCAGTCACTCTTGCGTTGGACGAGGAGGGTGCTGTGAGGTCTGCAAAATTGCCTATTCCTGCCACGCTCGCACGCAGCAGCGGGCGAAAATTTCCCTTGCCGCCTACCTCCCCCCGCTCCCTGTCGGCTGCTGACGGGCCAGGCGACCCGCTAATTCGCATAGTACTCGTACGATTGTTATCGGCCGTCGGTGGAGAAGCTTTTGGCTTTGTGCGCGCTGAGCGATGCGCAGCGGGGATGCCTGGCCTTAGCATGGGGCTCTTGTGACGCAGGTGCGCCTTCGGATGAGAGGCGTCGCTGCCCGCCTCCGCAATGCCAGCCCAGCCGCGTGCCTGGATGCCTGACTATCCGCAAGGGAGCGTGGCTGATGACCGCATGCCCGCCAGCTCCCTATCAACAACTCCTCACCTTCGAGAGCTGCTTGCGGCTACTGCTGAGGTTGTTGCTCCCGCTCCCGCCATGACGGCATTTCCGCTGCGAACGCTTTCCGCCCGCCCGTGCTTTCCTCCCGCCGCGCTTTCCCTGATGACATCAGCGCCCGGCTAATTCAATTTGAGAGCGGCTGCGCCTGCCTATACCCTGCTATAGGCGTCAGGAACAGGTCCAGCAACTGCTTCCGCAATCCCCATCGATCATGCTTCTCTCGCCTTGACACCAGACTTGCACGTCGAGCTTTCACGCCATTGCTACTACAAGTCATCATCAACATCACGCTGCGTCTTCCTGTCCCAATTGAAGCCGCAATCCCGCGTCGTCCCCCCCAACAATACACCATGTCGCAACCTACGCCCGGCGACCTGGTGCGCCTGCGCATCCTCACCACGACGGACCTTCCGCCGCATCCGTCGATCAAGCCGACGTCGCCGCACAACGTCGACCTGTTCAATTTCTTACAGACGGTACTGGACGAGGGCGTCGCATTCGCCGACGAGTACGTTCCGCAGACGTTCAATAAGGGGCGCGTGAAGGAGTCGCCGCCCGCCGTGGCAAAGGTGCACCAACTGTCGCGCGACATCAAGGTTGGTTCCGACGGCAAGACGACAACGGAATCGTGGTTCGCGCGCGAGAGCGTGCATCAGAACGTCAGCGAGCAGGGCACCGCGACCTTCGCCGAGTTCGACAACGGGCTGCGGGTCGAGCATTCAAAGCACGAAATGGAATACACGCCCTCGGTCTTCGACGCCCACAGGGTGGCCGATTGGAACGAGCTGATTGCGGTGAGAGGCGGGAACGTGCCGGGCGGGTACGAGGAGGTCACCATGAGTGGTGAGTTTTTTTTTTTTTTTTTTTCAGATTGGATTATTGAGGAGGGGTTTCTTTTTTCCCCTCTTTTTTGGGGGGTGCCTGAAGATTGGCTAAGAGACGCCATCACTGCAGTCTACGAAATGTGCCACCAGATGCCGCCGCCGCTTACGAACCGCGTTTTCCCTGTTGTCGTTGTCACCGCCAAGACTAGCCCGGACTCGTTCGTTGTGGTTCAGATTCCGGTTGATCTGACGGATTTCCCTGACGGCGACGTGCTGTATGCCAATGGCCGGAACAAGCGCGATGCAGATCCGGGCCTCACGAGGAAGAAGATTACGCGAGGGATGTATGTGTCTGTTGAGCGGGTCAAGATCATGGAGACTGGGGATGTCAAGTGGATGATGGCGACAGCAAGCGATGCGAAGGGCTATTTGCCCATGATTGTGCAAAAGCAAGGCGTACCCGGTGCTGTGCTCAAGGATGTGGGATTGTTCATTAAATGGACGATGGACAAGAGGAGCTCGGGAGAAGCCGCACAGACGTGAGAGGTCTTAGATGCCATGCATCCAGCGACGCACTTTGCAGCAGCTGTGGGATGAGACAGGTGATTTCCTTATTCTTTGCTTTCGAGATACCACTGGTCGTTTTTTTTAGGGGGCTGATGGAAATTTGGCGAGGGCGCTGAGCGTCTTGCTGCCTCTTTATCTGGACCTGGCCGGTCCTCGAATCGATTGATTACCAAAAGCTTCAGACGTGTCGTTGATGTGCAACTAGGATGACAGTCAAGCTCACCGCACGGTGGACCCTGATCGACGTCTTGACTCGATTGGGCTTCTGTATCTGATTCGGGGTTCTCTTCGGGTTCTGCCGCGCCCAAGTCGTGTTTCTGAGCGGAAAAAAGAATCGCCTGCCTCTGGGCAGCAACAACTGCGATATTGAGGTCTAAGTATAGCAGAATCGCTGGCTGCGCCCCGGTTACGTGTCGATCCCGGAACGTGGCGCGGAGCTAGCCGGCATTCGCTTCTTGGCTGCAGTTCAGCCTCACATGCACCATCCACCTGAGCAAACTGCCCACTTCTCATCGTTTCCCAGTCATCGCATATTTTAGCGCGCGCCAGCGATATCTATACGCCGTCGATTCCCAGCCTCTTTGTTGCTTTCCCACGTTCTACTGCGCTACCAAGTTTGCAGTCTCGAGACTCGTTGATGCCCCGCACATGACGAGTCCCTGAAACGCTGCGGAGACACGAGCAAGACATGCCGAGTGAACGCGTTCAGCATGCCTACGGGCTGATCCAGAAGACGCTTCAGCAGTCCGGAATCATACATGGGACCTCAAAACAGCATCAGGGAAGCGGTAAGTCGTTGGACTATCACGCAGTCACTCTCGCGCCCTTCTTAACCATGCGCGCCCAGACCCGAATCCGTATGGATACTCAAATGTATCCCAGCAGACTTCATGGCAGCAAGCCGGGCCGCCTCCGCCTCCGCCCGCGTCAGGCTATAGCCAGAACGCATACGGATCGATGCCGGGAGGATCACTCGCTGCACCCGGTCCACCTGCCCCGGTACTGTTGTCTGATGTTGCAGCCTGCGGACTTTATGCTAACAAGGTGGTTTCTCTATCTTTATAGCCTCTGGTGACTCCAACTCAAGTCACGTACAATAGCCCGCCGATTCCTCCACCATACGGACCCTTGAATTCTCAGTCGTGGACGACGGCCCCTCAGAGTCATGCCGGCACAGCTACGATTACTTCTTCCTATGCATCCGCACATGCTCCGACGCCACAGCAGACGCAAGGTTTCCAGTCGATGTTCCCTCCCCCGCCTCCACTTCCTCCCAAGCCTCAAGACTATAGCGTCCACCCTCCACCTCTTCCACCCCGTCCCGGAACCCAAGGCCCCCCAACAGATCAGTCTTCAGCCTGGTCGCGCCCGCAGGTCCAAACGGTTCAAAGCACGCCCAGTTTTCAGAGCCCTCCACCAACTGCCCACCACATCTACCGAAAGTACGGTCATGTTCTACAGGACGCGTCTGGGACACCCACGAACGCCTTCCAACCTCCAAGCGCCCTGCAGAATCAAACCCCTACAGCTCCTCTCCCCCCTCCTCCGCCCCAACAGGCATGGCAGCAGCATAATCAAGGCAACTACCAGAACATCTACACGACCACCCCCCAGCAGCAGACATGGCAGGCGCCAGCTGCGCATCAGCAAACACCCGTCTCTCCTGTGCAGCATGACCAACAACTGTACGCTACCACCCATACTCCTGTCAATCAGTCTTACCCCCCACCACCCCAGGTGTTCCAGTCCCCTGCCCAGCAGACGCCCTTGAAAGTACCCTCCGTCAGTCCGCCACCATACAACTGGGCTCAGCCTCCGCCCATGCAACCCGGCCCTGCACCTTCAGACTACTTCCAACATTCGACAACGCCCCAGCCGTATTTCCAAAGGCCGCCCTCCCTGGGCAACAACCCGTACCAGAGGCCAGCTTCGCTGGGAAACAACCCGTATAACCCGCCAGTGTCACCTCCCATCCCCACCGTCTCGCCCCTGGTTAGCCGTCAGGGATCGGTCAATTCACAGCAAGGCGCGCGTGATCGTCACGACACGGTCTCGAGTATATCGACAACAGCAGCACACGAGCGGCATGATACGTTCTCTACCGTTTCGACGCTTGGGGAACGACCGGCGACGCCAAAGGCTGAGCCTCAGTCTGAGGCCGTTGGCGGGGTCAGTGGTCAGCGTATTCAGCCTACCGGTGCTGGTGCGACCACAGCAGCCGGGACTTCGGCTTCGGCACTCGGGTTTGGAGGGCCGGGAGGTTGGGAGTACTACGATGCGCCGGGGGAAGAGGACGAGGAGGAAGAGGAAGTGGCTGTGGGTAAGAGTGAGGCGAAAGACCAATTCAAAGCGGTGGAGCACGACCCCGTTTCGCCCGTGGAGCTGCCAAGTGACCCGGCACCTTTTGCGATGAAGCCGCCAGCTGCAGCGGAAACGAAGAGCGACGACGCAGGCGAGAATGCCATTTTCGAGTTGCCTGCCGATTTTGTCATGGAACCCAGTGTCAAGCCGGAAGTTTCTGCAGACCAAAGTAAGGAGGGGATGGCCGGGCAGGACGCGACTATCGTTCTGCCCAAACCCAGCACACGATACAATAGGATTCCACGGCCTCAGGACCTCATCCCGGATCTTGGACCGTGGTATGCCAGTTCTCTTGAGCGGTTCATCTCGATGCTGAAGACGGAGGCGCATGCTGCTTCAGATGAGCAGAGAGCGGCTGCATTCATGGAATTTGTGGCTACGGAATCGAAGCTAAGAGGTATTCCGTACTATACACAGCCTCCTGGTGATGATGTACAGCGATCTGTGAACAATGGAGAGAAAAGGCCGAAATTACCTTTGGAGATCCCGCCCTCGGATGCGGCGACTGAGATGGAAATCCAATACAGTCCTGGCGGCCGACCAGTTTGGCGTCCTAAACTGAAGGATCGCCAGAACTCAGACGAGGCAAAGACAACAGTGCCCGGAGAGAACCAACAACAAGCCTACAAGCCATTCAGACAGGGCCAATCCACTACCGACGGCGAAGGGTCCAGCCAACCGGCAGTTCCCACCCCCACCGGCTTACCCAGCGAGCAGACCGGCCCGGCCACTGCAATTCAGCAAGCTCAGTACAAGCCTTACACTC
This sequence comes from Lasiodiplodia theobromae, assembly GCF_012971845.1. Classification (NCBI taxonomy): domain Eukaryota; kingdom Fungi; phylum Ascomycota; class Dothideomycetes; order Botryosphaeriales; family Botryosphaeriaceae; genus Lasiodiplodia; species Lasiodiplodia theobromae. The sequence goes on along the minus strand of NW_023336563.1, from coordinate 421,837 downwards.
CCAGCACTCCGGCCGCTGAGGCCATTCGTAGGGATAGTTTGCCGCGTAGGGACAGTTTTCCCCGCAGTGACAGCTTCCCGCACCGTTCGTCGGTCTCATCGCCAATCAGACAGGAGCACACCGAGACGTTCTTCCCGGCCCCTCTCGCGCTGCACAGCAAAAAGGACCAAGCCACTTCCAGTTCCAGTTCCAGTTCCACACCGAAGCCTGTTCCATCCATCACAGCGCCACCACCCGACGAGGTGTCGACGCCCGAAACTTCGCTCCCGTACCCAACGACGCCGTCCCACACCCCGCCGCCGCCACAGCCCCCAGCGCTCGGCACGAAGCCAACTCTGTCAAGCCTCACGCCCGCACCGCTCGCACTATCGACGGTGGCACCACCACCGCCGCCACCGACGGGCGCCGCGCGCCTCAGAGCGCTGCTCGCAAACTTCAAGCCATCCTCGTCGTCCGCCGAAACCACGACGCAGATCGTCACCACCCTCTCCGCGCTCCCGCCGCTCGACGCCACTAAAGCGCACATCGCCGGGCTCAACGCCTCCTTCGACGGCTCGTCGCCGCCCGCGGCGCCGGCGGCGCGGCAGGCGCGCGTGCTGTACGACGAGCTGGCGGCCGAGCGCGGCGAGCAGCAGGTCCTCAACGACATGGCGTTCGAGGCCAACGAGATCACGTACCCGCAGCTGCTAGGCCGCGACGAGGCGCTAAAGAAGGAGGACGCCGAGAAGGTGGCGGCGCGCGCCGCGGGCCTGATGGACGCCGCGGGCAAACGGTACCGGGCGTGGGAGGAAGCTGTCTTCGCGGGCGTGTACGGGAGGGTGAGGGAGGAGGTCGGGGCGGGCGTGGAGGGGTTGGCGGTCGTGGAGGACGTCGGGGCCGAGGCTGTGAAGGCGTTGGAGGGGGAAGAAGAGCACCAACAAGCCCCAGTTGCTGCTGCTCCTGGTAGCGGACTCGTCAAGATCAATGCCCGGACGGGAGAGGTCATCACGGTCGACGGCCTTGGGTCCGCAACCGCGGCAGCAAAACCATCGCACCCTGACCCCGCTGCTCCTACCTCTTCCGCCGCCGCCGCCAATGTTGCTCAGACTCTCTCCGCCCTGACGACCCTCACGACGTCCGCCCGCGCCCTGCTCACCCTGCACGCCCACATCTCGGCCCGGCACGCGCTACTCGCCGCCACCGTCGCCGACCGCGACGCCCGCTACGCGGCAGCCGAGACGGCGCCACTCGAGTTCCTGGTCGCGTTCGACGAGTGTGAGAACCCGCATTCCACCACCGCCAGCAGCGGCAAGAAAGCGGCAGCAGCAGACAAAAAAGAAGGAGACGACGCGGGCGACGCAGCCGACGCCGACGCCGACGCGCGCAAGAAGCTGCTCGACCTACGCAAGCACTTCACGGCGGCGCGGCTCGGGGCGGCGGCGCGGGCGGCAGCCGACGAGGAGGTGCGGGCGCGGCAGACGTGGCAGCGCGTCGAGGGGTGGATGGCGGCGGGGCTGGCGGCCGTGGCGAAGGCGGTCGAGGCCGTCGGCGCCGCGGCGAGGCAGGTCGAGGCCAACGACGACCCCGACGGCGGTGTCGGCGTCGGCGGGCTGCTGGATCGCGCCGAGGCCGTCGTCGGCGAGCTGGCGCGCCGCGCGCAGGAGCTGGTCCGCTGCTTCCACGAGGCCGAGGTGCTGCTGAACGAGGCCGAGTTTGCCGTCAGCGTCGAGGAGGCGAGGGCCGCCGTGTTCGAGAAGGCGGTGGCGAGGGGGGATGGGCCTGCGGGCTGGGGTGGGTGGGAGGAGGAGGCTAGGGTCGTGGTGGGGAAGTTGGAGGAGGAGAGAAGGAACGAGGATGGCGTGCTGAAGGAGGAGTTGGAGTCACGGTTGCGGGTGATTGACACGGAGCAGAAGGCGAAGGCGATGGAGGTGGTGAGGAGAGTGAGGAAGAGGGTGGTTGGCAGGGAGGAGTTTGGAGACGAGGATCGGATCGTAGGGTGGGTGTCTTGAGAGACAGCCTATGTTTGGGTGTGGTTCAAAGTTCAAAGTATATCCTTTCGGTTTTACGATACTGTGGTTGCCACCGAACATCGTGTGCAGGAGGGAAATTTGTAATGGAAATATGTGCGGCTCTTCCGTTTCGTGTTGATGTGATGGAAATTTCGACTTCGAATGGAAATTGAGACGCGGAAGCTCTGCAGTAGAGGAGATGGAATAGCCGGTATTTCCCCGGACTGATGAATAATGATCTTTTCCTGAGACTCATGAGAGAGGTTGACAAGTCTCTGGAGCCACCATAAATAAAAGGGGGAGAACACACTAATAATTAAAATTACGCATTGCGGAGTCATGCAAAAGAACGCATGGATTCATCGTGTGCAAGCTCGCCGTTTCCATCTGCGTCTCGAGATGGTGGTGGGTACCTATAAGTCGCATGGACGTCACGTGGACCATCCCGCAGGTTGGCAAACGACAACACGGCTATGAATTTCCATTTCATTTTGCCTACTTGGCGGCTCGATGATCCTGGTTAGCCGGGGCAAACGCAGGCCCGGTCTACACGACGTGGAATAGCATGCGAAGATTTGTGGCGCAGCCTGCCAGGAGATGGACCTCGGATGCGAGCGTCGGGTGCCATGATGCCTCTCGGGTGGTCGATGGCGCGGGCTTGAGGCCAAGCAGTTCATGCGGCGGCAGTGGGGCCTTCTCCTCCGGGAATCAGCTGCATGAGGTTAGCAATGCAGGCGCATCTCTAGGGCGGGGCAGGTGTATGACCATGCAGATGTTGTTGCCATTGAGCAGAATCTTGGACAGTTTGGTCTGGTTTCCCTGGTAGTCGCTGTGGTGGTTGGTCGTGTTAGCACGTGAACGGCAGCATTGGAGCGGCACGGATGGATGCGTACAACTCGGTGACATCCTCGAGGACCATGTCTGGCGGGGCGTCAGCTACGGCACGGCCGGGCCTCATGTCAATGGATATACGTACTGACGTAGTCGTCGAAGCCGAGGAGGGTCCCGCTGAATTCTGGGGAAGGCTTAGTCAGGAGGGCAGTAGTACGAAGTGGAGGATTCTTGAGTACCCTTGTCGCCCTTCATGACGACCCAGATCTTGGAGCCGACGCACTTGTCGATCAACTCTGGCGGAAATGGTCAGCGGGGCGGGCAAGGGCGGGCGGGCGACAAACCCAGAGGGAGGAGTTGCGAGGCCATCTTTGCGAATGTTTGGTGCTGCTGGAGTGTGGAGGTTGATGGGAAGATTGGCAGCCGGCGGCTCGGCACGCGGAAAAGCGCGCCTTGGCCAAGCGCAACGCCCTGGGGCCCTTGCTCAGAATTTATCTCACGCTTGCTCTTCCGCCTGTCGCCTCACTGCAACCATGGAACGCGATGACGCTCTCACGCGCAATTGGCCGTGCCTCGCCGCCTGCCGCTTCCACCGCCGCGCGCCGCACTCTGGCCCGAAGTTCGCCACGGCTTCGCGCCGCCTGCGCGAGCTCGCTGCGTCTCTCGTATGTCGCTGCCGCTCGAATGCCCTCGTAGCTCCTGCTGACGGCCCGCCGCCAGGCTCGCGCATGCACGTCACTTTCGCTCCACCCCTTCTGCCTTCTTTGACGACTTCAACGATACCGAGAGCTTCCTGCGCCAACTCCAAGGTGCGAAAAAGTTGAAAGACCAAAAGAAAGTCCAGGAAGCCCAGAAGAGAGCCCTGAAAGCCCAGAAGAGAGACCAGGAAGCCCCGAAGAGAAAGCCCCTGGAGGACCAGGCCCTTAAGAATAAGCAAGCCAGGGAGAGGAGAGAGAAGGAAAAGAAATGGGTGCAGGCGTGCCAAACCTCGCAACAACAGGTCCAGGACGCAGAAGCCAAGCTACAACTCTTGCAAAATGAGCTCGAGGCCATACCGCGCGAGTCAGCAAAGATAGTGCGGCAGCGCATCCAGGCACAGTGGAAACGCATAGTCGAACAGAGCCGGCAAAGAACTAGGAAACAAACTGCCCGGTATGGGTGCATCAACGACGCCACCATCGCCATCCAGTCAAAAATAGCTGCAATCGTAGATGACCGCATAGATAGGCTACGCAGCCGACTCGACAGCGTCAACAGAGCTATCTTGGCCATCCAGTCAAAAATAGCTGCAATCGTAAATGACTGCATGGATAGGCTACGCAGCCGACTCGACGGCGTCGAAAGCGCTATCTTGGACATTCGGTCAGAGATATATGCAATCGGAACCCGCCGCAAGGCTGTCTTGCAGAGCCTATGCTTGGAAATAGAAACGATGCTGCCGAGCACTTATTGGCAACTGCGGTACGAAGCGGACGATCTTGAGGAGGAAATCAACAAGTGGCGGCCACAGCTCGCAGCCGCTGCCGCACAGAAGCGTCGCGAGGAACGTTCAAACATCTATGGCTGGAAAGCGATAGGGAGGAGAACCGCGAGCGAGATCTGGTCCACCTTAAGTGACCATATGGCGAAGCTCTTGCCAACAGTCCACTACAAGACGGAGCTCCTCGAAAGGAAACTAAGAGAACACAACCCTATCTTGCTCTCAAGACGAAATTTTGCTGCGAAGTGGCGAGAGAGAATGAATGAGTACGAAGAGCTCGGAGTCGAGGTGTCTGATCAAATACACAAGGTAGACGTCGCACTTGAGAGGCGATATTCGGGGAACAGCGAGAAGGTGCTCAAAATCTGTGATACGTTCGAGGAAGTCCGAGAGGTAATGATGCATCTGGACCAAGACTTCTCGAAGATGAGGCTCTATTGGAAGACTCTCAAGGGAGAGAGAGACTGGAAGATTTATGCAGCATACGGGCAGTATACCCGGCACATCTTGAAGGTGTACGACCGAATTGCAGAGCTGAATATGGAGATTTCCACTCTCAACAGATATATCCAGCGAGATATCGACTACCTGGTCTACAGGGATCAGTTCATGGCACTTTTCAAGCGTCGAAACAGCGACCTTGAAGTCTTGCGGAACGCTTACATAATACAGCCTTTTGAAATATTCGGCAAGAGGCTCACGGGTTTCAACCGAGTCCGTAAGAGAATGGAAGATTGGTATTGGGACAACCGTGGGAAAATCATCGAAGTGCTGGGCCAGACGGAATGGAAGCGCCGAAGAGAACTGGTAACGAAATTCAAACGCGCAGCTCAAGACTGGAACGACGTCCGAGACGAGGAGTTGTATGATTTGTATAACGAGGTAAAGCGCGTCAGCGAACAGCTTCGAGGCCTAAAGCGACTTGAAGAAGGCCGCGAACGCATCGAAACTTCCCTCACTGAGTCGTTCTTCCGGCATTGCGAGGATACATCATTCTTTGATGATCAGAAGCCAGGAGATATGGCTCCCACTGTTCTATGGGCTTTCATGAGAATGTGGCCTGAAAGGTATTTTGAAGCTGGTATGATTGGATTGAAAGAGCAAATGAGTGTTGCTCAAGAAAGACGCGACAAGGTGACTGTCCACCGCGTCAAGGGCGTTTTGAGCAAGGCAGAGAGACTCGCAGAGGAAAGGAGGCATGATCAGGACAAGCGGTTAAAGCTGGCTGGTGCTTACCGGGAACCACGCTACGACTTGGACAAGCATGTGGTTGAGGACAAGGCCGCGGCGGAGAGGAGCAATCATGCATATTTCTCCTACGAGCTCTACCACGCAAATTCGGAAAGGGTTCAAGACGAGCAGGAGCCCCTCCCTGGATCTCCGGAGCTGCGCTATCACGCAACCAATGCAACGCATTCTGACGTTCTCAGAGGGCTGGGGGGGAAGTTTGTAGGGTTTGATCTAAGGTGGAAGCCAGTGGCCCGGGACGAGGACGGACCCAAAGCCAACACTTCGCTGTTGATGATCGCCACGGACTCGACCATTCATCTCCTCCACCTCGCACGGCAGAGGAATGTACAGCCGCTGATCACGGAAGAGATCAAGAGGGTGCTCGAGTCCCCGGACATTTTCAAGGTGACTGTCGGCTCCAAGGAGAAATGCGCTCGTTTGCAGAAGTTCCTAGGCGTCAACCCGCGAGGCTTTATCGATTTAGAAGACCTACACTATGACCTCCAGGCAAAGGCTGGGAGAACTGTGTCTCGCTCGCCGTTGACTCTTCAGGACCTGATGTTTGAATATCTGGGTTATGGTTTGCACCCAGAGGCAGCCGATATGACGGTCGATCTGGCACTACGACTTCGGCGAACCGACCAAGTAGCCATGGGATCAAACGTGTACGCTTGCTTTGCACTGTGGCATACCATATATGCTGAGGGGCAGCAAAAGGCTGAGAAGGCGGCGCTGTTGGATAGGCAGCGAAGTGCTGAGCAGAAGGCGCTATGGGAGAGGCGGCGAAGTATTTTTTCGTCCTTTTCGGAAGCTCCTGCGCCGAACAGCGCCAGGCGGTTGCCAGATGGGCTATCGGAAGAGGGCGCGGATGACGCGGATGACTTCTACACAGCTTCTAAGCCGACGGACTCCCAGACTACTTCGGCATCGCCTTCCCTCACGGATATCTGGAAGAGCGCAACGGAAACGGAAATGGAAAAGCCTGGACAGGATGTCATGGACGCGGCTACGAGCTGGGTTAATAGCTTCCTAGGCAGCGAAGAGGTCAGTTCCTCAGATGGGAGCTCACGTCGCCATCAACTGCTCTCTTATTGCCTGTGGCATTACGGCGGGTTTGACGTGTTAGCCATAGCCGGGAATCTTTCCCCAGAGATGGCGAACGCGCTTCCCACGGACATTTTGGAAGCCATTGACCGAGATGGAGTGCCGTACGATGAGAAAAGGGTATCGGAACTGGTAGAAATGCTGCCTGAGGAGGTATTGTGGGCGGAGAAGTATCGGAGAATAGCCAGGGTGGTCGAATTCAGGAGAAACGGGAGCAGCGCACAGCCGTCCTCTATGTCTCACGCAACTCGGTTACGGGGCATTGGGCATCGTGGATTAGAAGAATACCATGAGGCTGAGGCATGGGCGGTGGGGTTCTTGAGATCCAGGAGTTCAAGCGATGCTCGGGCTAACCAAAGCGGCCCTCGCCACAACAGTGGGGTTCTGCGACGGCTTTGCCTCTACCGACTGTGGCACTCTCACCGTTGGGACCTCCAAGCCCTTGGACAAGTGGTATTCGGCGGCGACTTTCCAGAAAAAAAGCGGCGAGTGCCAGCCGAACGGATTCTTTCCGAAATTTCGACAAACAGGTTACCATACGACGGAGCTGTTGAAGAGCTCCTCGGAGCTCTGAACAAGAAGTCGTCGGATCATGTCAAAAATTTCGTGAGAGTGTCAAATCTCACAAAGGAGAGTCACGCCGTGATGGCGGCACCGGGGAGCCAGGCAGAAACGCACGACTCGATGAGAGCAATTGTCTTAGAGCAACGATACGACGAGGCGCAAAAATGGGCCAGAGCTCGGCTTGATGAGCCTTGTGACAAGCACCGCTTTTATCGCTACCTCCACTACCGCTTGTGGGATCACTGGAACTTGTCCATAGATGCTATCGGGACTAAGTATGCATCCGAGCGGCCGTCGAAGCTTATTGCGCTAGACATAGTCGGAGCAATCAAATACTACGGCATGCCGCCCGGAAACGAGGAGAGGATGGCGGAGTTGCGAAGGCTGCTGGCTGAAGACGCCGTCTTACCTGAAGTCTCTCCTTCGACGGACGGTGGATCCGGCGACCCCAGAAGGCACTGGGCGGCGGCTGAGGAATGGGCTCAGAAATGGGCTAGAAGAGATTCGGAGCGCGGAACGATGTTCAGACACTACGAGTATCCGCGACGGCTATCAATGCTCACTTGGTACCGACTGTGGCAGAACTACAACTATTCCGTCGCGGCTCTGCGAAAGGCGGTCTTTCCCACCGACTTCGCGCCGGCTCTCAAGGAGGCGACAATCGCGAATCAGATATTGGTTGTGCTCTCGACATGGCCAACGATGGATTACGAGGCTCCGAGACTCAAGGAGCTGATGGGGTTGCTGCCGGAGGAGGTGGTGCAGACGAGCTTCCAAGAACTGGCAAAGCGGACAGGTTTCAATATCAGCGCTGGTGCGCAGGGCGCGGTGCCGGTGCCCATGAAGGCGGACAGAGCTCCCAAGCAACTACGGAAGGCAAGATCGAGTACGATGGACGCGGCAGCGCTGATGAGGATGTCATACGTTGGGAATTACGAGGAGCCGGCAAAGGAACAGGCAGGAAACAAGGGGATTGAGACGTCAGAAGGGAACATTAATGCTGCTCGTCGGACTCATCTTCGACGGGACAAGAGGTCAACAAAGGAAGAGACAGGCAACGAGAAAGAGAGTAGGGCTTCTGCTCGCCAGGCCTCTTACCCACCAACTCGTTTCCGACGGGCTGGCACTTTACGGTCCAGACGTCAGTAAAGGAGCATGATGAGAAGGTACATGTTTCGATTGATGGGGTTTGCAGCTAAGCCCAGGAAGATTTCGGCATGACTCGCTGAACGGGCATGCTTCCAGAAGCCAAATCCGAGCTTGACTGCGCTAGCCAACAGCTAGGTCTGGGCACCGCTGGGCATACGTAGCACCGTGCTACCTTGACGGGCGTGCAACGGTGGGCGGGCTGCGCTTATCTCGCCAGCGTCCGCCCAGACCACCTCTTCCTTATCAGCTATCTCCCGCCTCCGCAGGTCCTCTGCCCTGCGCCGCCACTGTGCCCGCCTAACCTCAATCGTCACACAGCCGCTTGACACAGTGCCAATTACCGCCCTGCTTGGTACGAGGCCTCTATCACAAACCGAGCCTAGGAAGCCAAGATATCAGGCACACCGGATCGCTATGCCCCGTCAGCTGCAGCTACATAAACCCCGGCTCCTGCTTGTCCTGGTCGCTCCCACCCCCTCTCTCGCGCCCCTATGGAAAGCGTCTTTCCTGCAGACACTTTCTTCGCATCATCATGGGAAAAGACGTCGAGGCAATTGACGAGAAGGCTCCGGCCAATGAGCTGCCTGCCTATGATGGCGGCTCCCACCACGCCGCCCGCCGCGGCTCCGGCCTCGCGACTGACGTCCTGGCCGGCGAGGTCTTCGAGGGCCACGCCCAGTCGACCCAGAGAGTAAGCTAGCTCATCTTGCATTGCCGCCGAGCCCATTGCTGACTCACAACCCAGGGCCTGAAGTCGCGACACGCGCAGATGATCGCACTGGGCGGCACCATCGGCACCGGTCTCTTCGTCGGTTCGGGCCAGACGCTAGCCAGAGGAGGGCCGGCCTTCATCCTGGGCTGCTTCTGCCTCATGTCCTTCCTCGTCTTCTGCGTCGTCACGGCCATTGTCGAAGTCGCCACTTGGCTGCCCACGCCCGGCAGCTCCATGAACCTGTTCGGCTATCGCTATGTCTCTCGCTCCATGGGCTTCGCTCTCGGCTGGCTTTACTTCTACTCGCTCGGCATCCTGGTTCCCTACGAAATCACCGCCGCTGCCATTGTCATCGAGTACTGGAATACCCCGGTCAACATTGGCGTGTGGATCACCGTCATGCTCGTCGTCATCGTCGCTCTGAACGCCCTGCCCGTGCGCTTCTACGGCGAGACTGAGTTCTGGTTTGCCAGCACCAAGGTCATTATGATGCTGGGCCTGCTTTTCGTCTCGGTCATCCTGTTCTTCGGCGGCGGTCCCTCCCACGACCGCCTCGGATTCCGCTACTGGAAGGACCCAGGCGCTGCCAATACCTACATGGCTTCAGGCGATACAGGCCGCTTCATTGCCTTGCTCTCAACAATGGTGCTCTCTGCCTTCCCCTTCGCCTTTGCCCCCGAGCTCCTCGTTGTGACAGGTGGCGAGATGCAGAATCCGCGCCGCAACCTGCCTGTGGCAGGACGTCGCTATATCTACCGTCTGATCTTCTTCTACATCGGTTGCGTCTTGTGTATCGGTGTCATCGTTCCCAGCAACGACCCGACATTGACCAATGGCGGCTCTGGTGCCGGCTCGTCGCCCTTCGTCATTGGCATGAAGCGCAACGGCATCAAGGGCCTCGACTCAGTCGTCAACGCCGGTATTCTGATCTCCGCGTGGTCGTCAGGAAACTCCTTCCTATACCTCTCTTCACGCTCCCTATACGCCATGTCGCTGCAGGGTTCCGCGCCCCGCTGGTTCAGCGCTTGCACCAAGTCCGGCGTGCCATACCGTGCCGTCGCGACCAGCAGTTTGTTCTGCGCGCTTGCCTATCTGAACGTCGGCAGTTCCGCTTCGGTCGTCTTCAACTGGTTTGTATGTACACCCCGCTTATCCCACCAATCAATAGCCACTAATCGTCTCGCTCCAGGTCAACCTCACCAACACCTCGGGCTTCATTTCGTGGGTCTGCTGCGGCATCGTCTACCTCCGCTTCCGCAAAGCTTGTAAGGTCCAGGGCATCGAGTCCCAGCTGCCCTACCGCTCGTGGGTCCAGCCGTACGGCACCTACATTTCGATGACGGCCTTCACCTTCCTCTGCCTGATTAACGGCTTCGACGTCTTCTGGCCCGAGAATTGGAGCGCCTCCTCCTTCCTGACCGCCTACATCGGCATCCCCATCTTCCTGTGCATCTACTTTGGCCACAGACTCTCCCACATGAAAGAGGCGTGGGTATACGACTCTGCGGAAGTGGACTTGCACACCGGATTGGATCATGTCATTGCTGAGGAGACGCCGCCAAAGGTGCAGAAGAACAAGTGGCTGAAGCCGCTGACGCTGCTATGGGAGTAGATAAGAGGGAATAAATTCAAAAGAAGCGGGGGCTTTGTTGCAACTAGATTTTTTTTTTTTTGAATGGAAGCATCCCCCACTCCAGGCTTACAACGGATATGATCGCAGCACACGATGTGATGAATGAAGCAATTAAAGCCAAAAGGAAAGATATTCAAACCCGCCATTATCCCTCTCTCGTTCAGCCTGCACGAAAGAAGAACAAAACATGACCAGCTGCATCCTCTCGAGCCGCAGAGGACGTGCCGTCCCAGCTCTTTTGGAGCGTACGTAACCTAGCCCGCGAAGCCGGCCATCCGCCCCCCCTGTTTCCCCACACTCCGTCACTCTACCCACTTTCCGAAAATGTGATGGTGACCATGCCGGCGGTTACCTTTTCGGCACTATGATCGCCTCCCTTCTCCGCCTGCACGCCATCCCCCTCTGTCCCGTACATTTTTACTCTAAAAGGCAAGGGGAATCGAAACGGAAACGGCAGTAATCAAGCGTCCGCCCCTTGTCGATTGCCACGAACCACCAAACACCACGGTTCATGCGCCGAGTCGCCGAGTATGTGTGAGAGAGAAAAAGAGGCATTAGTCAGGTGTGGGAAATAGCTATTGGGGCTCGGTATGAGAGAAAGAAAATTAGGAAGAAGAAAAAAAATAGCCTCGCAACGGCGAAATAAGAATTCGATGGTGGATCCAGACGCCCAGAAACGCCCAGACAAATGCCTTTCCCCCGATACTCTCTACGGGCATGGCCGTCTTACAGATCAGATCAGGCGTGTGGGTTTGGACTCATGGTCGGTCGGAGGGAAAGCGGCAACTTCCACAATCCTACGCGCAGCTTGGTGGGGAGGTGTGGAGGAAGTGACGGAAGATTGCGGATAGAGCGAGGTGAAAGCGCTGTATAGGATTCCTACGTTAGTGTACGTCGTAACTTGCAGCCCTTTTTTTTTTGTATATATATGCGATATCATTGGTTGGTCTCTGGCTTCGTGGGGGGAAGGGGGGGCTGAACATGGGTCCCGGGAGTTTTGCCTTTTGTAGTGCGGTGATGCCGACGATCCTCTTTCCCGGCAATGAGCGGGTAGTTAGCGTTGTGAGGGATGCACAGGGGTAAAGTGGAGGCGAGCGAGCGGTGATGCAATGCGAAAGCAGATAATGCAGGCGCGTAGAACTGGACGTGGGATGTGAAGGTGAGGGCAAGGGCGGCAGGTGCATGTATGATCAGTGGTCTGACGGGGACTCCCGTTACTCACAGCTTTTAGCTCATCCTCCGTCTTACTTTTTCTCTCGGCATTGAGGCTGTGTGCGTTTCGAGCGCATCCTTGTATGAGCATATCATGCTAACCAAAGCGGCGCCACCCTGTGGCGTGGAGGGCGGCTTATAGATAAGAGCCGTGCGGGTAGATACCTGTCAACAAGGTTGAGCTTATCTGGCATGCCCGTTCAATTTCCAACACGAAATCCCATCGCCCAAAGGTATGACGTCTGGTCTTGAGGACAAAAATCTTATCCGTCTTTTCAGTTGACACATTATCCTTGCTACGTTACTCACATCTGCCTTATCTATCTATTTCTTACTTCTCTTTTGAAGCAGCTAGCTTGATTGAATTGCCTATCACAGTTGATCCGCTGTCAATCGACTTCTAATGCTCATAGTTTTGTTACAATAAACTAAAGTTTTATCGACTTCTCATCTCAAGCACCTTTTAGAAAGAGTTTCGTTCTTTTATTGTTTTAAATTCATTTCTTAATAGATACCTAGTCTACTAAAATAGCATTCCATAGCGATTTTTACTAGTCTATCGCATAGAGCATAGGTAAACCACGCTATATAGAATTCAACCTTGCATTACCTTTTGCATTAGCCAGTCTTTCAGCCAGCACATTCGAGCTCTTAGCCACCAGATACCTTTTACTTATGTCTATAAAAGCTCGGTGCGTTATCCACCTAAAAGTATCTTTTATTAGACAGATTTAAAATGAGAGAATTTGATCTATCTAAAGAAAATGATAAAAGCAAACGAACGCCAAAGTCACCAGACGCTTCCCGCGAATTCAATCTGGAAGACGCATGCCCGCCGTATGTTAGGAAAAGATCCTATACATGCAAACCGGCCGGCACAGCTCTTCAAGGACTTAGCCATCTACCACTCCCACCGTCATTCTCAACCAGGAGAGAGAGAGAAAGAGAGCATCAGAGAAAGCGACACCAACACGACCTCTAAGAGGAAAGGGAAAGGAAGAAGCAAGAACAATTTTGTCAATCGCGCGCGCGAGCCGCCCGTCTTTCTCTTTTGATTCTTTCTTTCTACGATACCAAGGGAAAAGGGAGATAAGTAATGATAATGATGATGATACAAGGATGAGGAGACCCGAAAGGAAGTGTCGCACCGGTATATACGTATAGAGGATGGACAAGGTAGGTGTGTGTTCTTTTTCTCCTTTCTAGACGAAAAATGAAATGCACGAACTCCTTTCTTATCTTGATTACCCCCACCGCTGTCTCTATGCACACAGACACACACAAATAGATCAATCACATGTGTTGGATTCTCAAGACCAAAAACAACTCTCTTACGCCACCACAACCACAATCACTTACTCCTTCTTCGGCTTCGCGGACTTGGCGGGAAGCTTCGTCATGAAGAACTGGCGTTCGACAAGCTTGAGAACCTCGTCAATGCCACTAGAGATTAAAGTTAGCCAAACCAAACCCAGCGAGAGATTGTGAAAAGGGGATTGAACTTACATGATCGGCGCACTGATCGCCAGCACCGCCTTCCACTCACCCCAGTTCAGCGGCGTGATGGAGAACAGGCCCTGCAGGAACGGGATGTACAGCAGCGCGAAGTGCAGAATCATGCTGAGCGTGATGGCGTACACAAGCACCATGTTCTCCCACAGCGGCAGCGTGAGCAGCGACTCGCTACTGCTCAGCGCGTTCATGGCGTTGAACATTTCGATGACGACGAGGATGCTGAGCGAGACGGTCGAGGCTGACTTGCTCATCTCGTTGGAGAACATCTCGCAGCCGATCTCGGGGAAGTGGGTGGAGCAGCGGTGGAAGTGCGACAGCTCGTAGAAGCTGATCTGCGGGCCGGCAGGGTTGAACATGAACCACCAAGCGTAACCGAAGACAGTTGCGATACCGACGTAGGTGCCGATGACCATGTAACGGAAGAAGAGCCAGCCGCCAACGAGCGCCTCATCCCTCTTACGCGGCCGGCGCCTCATGACGTCGTGATCAGGCGGGTTGAAGGAGAGGGCAGTGGCGGGAAGACCGTCGGTGACGAGGTTGACCCAAAGCAGCTGAACAGGAATGAGAGCCTCAGGCATACCTGCCGCGGCAGTAAGGAAGATAGAGACAACCTCTCCAATGTTCGACGAGATCAGGTAGCGAATGAATTGCTGGGTGTTGTTGTAAATGGAACGGCCCTCCTCGACAGCACTCTCGATGGTTGCAAAGTCGTCGTCTGCAAGGACCATATCGGCCGCCAGCTTAGCAACGTCCGTACCAGAGCCCATGGCAACACCGATGTCTGCCTTCTTCAAGGCAGGGGCATCGTTGACACCGTCACCCGTCATCGCCACGACTTCGCCAGTAGATTGCAGGAGGTCGACAAGCTTAGACTTATGGGAAGGCTCGGTGCGAGAGAACAAAGACGCGCGCTTGGCAGCCTCGAGCTTTTCAGAGTCGCTCAGATCGTCGAACTGTCTTCCGGTGTAGCTCTTGCCAGTAAGGTCCTCGTCGAAACCGAAGACGCCAATTTGACGGCAGATGGATTCGGCGGTGTTCTGGTTGTCACCAGTGATGACAATAACACGGATACCAGCCTGGCGACACTTGCGGATGGATTCAGAGACTTCAGGACGAGGGGGATCGAGCATGCCAACGAGGCCGACCAGAGTCATGTTCTGCTCGAGCTGGGTGTACTCCTTGGTGGTCGTAGCGGTCTTCAGGAGCGGATTCGAGTCGACGTTGTCAACAGTAGCGAGGGCGATGACACGAAGGCCACGGTTACCATAATCGACGACTTCGCTAGAGATCAGGCTAGAGAGCTTGCCGTTGAGAGGGACCTTCTGTCCCTGCTGGCCGACCAAAACGTGAGTGCAACGGTCAAGGATCGATTCCGGAGCACCCTTAACCAACAGCTTCTGGCTGCCTCCATTCTGGACCAAAACGGACATGCTCTTCCTGTCGCGCGAGAACTCATAGGTAGCAAGGACACGGCTCTTCTCCTCGTAGTGCTTGCTGGCCCAGTGGACACGCTCGGCCAGGGAAATGCTGCTCCTCCTGGCGTTGATGGCGCCTTGCGGGGTTCCGATCTTCTCAACCAGAACGCGAAGGGCGCCCTCGGTGGGTTCTCCGACCAAGTTGTACGTGCCATTCTTGGGGTCGTAAGCAAGCTTAGCTTCGTTGCAAAGAGCAGCAACCTCAGTCAGCTGAGCAATAGTGGAAGAAGCGCCGGCGGGGTTTTGGAAAGGCTGGCCCCTAAAGGTCAAAGCACCTTCCGGGGCAAAGTTGGTTCCCTCAACGTCAATTTCCTCGAGGCCAGAGCCATCTTCGTTGACGAAGACGACCTTGTTGACGCTCATCTGGTTGGTGGTAAGAGTTCCAGTCTTATCCGAGCAAATCACGCTGCAGCTGCCAAGCGTCTCGACGGAGGGCAGACTACGGACGACAGCATTCTTGGCCGCCATCTTGCGAGTTCCCAGTGCCAAGCAAGTGGTGATAACCACCGCAAGACCTTCGGGAATTGCAGCAACACCAAGCGAGACCGCGATCTAATAATAATCAGCATGTATTCACCAACACGAGTAATGAAATGACCCACCTTGAGGTAGTAGATGGCGCCCCTGATCCAGCTGCCATGAGCAGGCTCATTGAAGTTCCTGATGTTGATAACCCAGACCAAAACGCAAATACCGGTGATGACCTTGGCGAGCATGTCGCCAAAGTCGTTCAGCTTCTCCTTGAGCGGCGTGGGCGCGGAGATCTGCGCCGTGATGCTCTCGTGGATATCTCCGATAGCCGTGCTGCCGCCAGTGAGGACGACAATGGCCGTGGCGTGTCCGGTAACGACCGTAGTGCCGGAAAACAACATGTTGACCTGATCCTGCTTGACAGCATCCTTGTCCTTGATAGCGTCCGCGCGCTTGCCCACGCTCTCGCTCTCACCGGTGAGAATCGACTGGTCGACGCTGAAGCTGTTGCTCTGGATGGAAAGCAGGCGGCAGTCGGCCGGGATGCGGTCACCCACAGAAATGGAGACAATGTCGCCAGGGACGAGATCGTCGGCCTTGATGCGCTTCACGGATCCATTACGCACAACCTTCGCCTCATTTGCGGAGTATTCCTGGAGGGCGGCGATGGCTTTCTCGGCGCTGCTTTCTTGGGACACGCCGACGACGGCATTGAGGATGAGGATGGTCAGGATCTGTGTGATCGAGGTAAGCATGGGCGGCGCAGCAGAGGCCACGGCGTCGCGATGGGGGTTCGACATACAACAACGGGATCTACGAAGGCGGTCCAATCATCGCCCTCCTCGAACAGCGCCAGGACAAAGGACACGGCAGCGGAGCCGAGCAGGATGAGGACCAGCTGGTCCTTGAACTGCTCGAGCACCAGCTCCCATAGCGGGGTCGGGGGATCTTCAGGGAGTGCTGTTGCACGCTGTCAGCGCGGAAGGGCGGCGCGGGAGGCGTCGAGGCGCGTACCGTTCTTTCCGTACTTTTGCTGCTGCTCCTTGGCGCGGTCGTCGGAGAGGCCGTGTGCCTCGGTGACCTGGAAATGGCTGAGGACTTCTTGCGTCGTGCGCACGTACGCGCTCTCCATGGCGTCGGGTGCGGCTCTGAGGAGCGCTGGGCGGGAGCGGGAGTGATGTTGTGCAAGCAGCGCGGTTGAGTGATGGACGTGCTCGCTATGTATGGACCAAGCTTCTGGAGACGATGATGTATGCGCCGAACGAGCCCGGTCGCGCGCGTGTGTGGTGTAATGCGCCTCTGCAACGAGGAGGAAAGAATGCGGGCGACAAAGAGCGACGGCTGGGTGGTTGTGGTCGGGAACGATTTGCCCCACGCTTGGTCAAAGGTGTCCTCAACTTTGCTAGCCCTACGGTTCTTCGGCATCGAACTTTCGAATGCGGCTGGACCGCGAATGGCAATCGGCGTCTTGGCACCGTGCTGGTCGCCGCCCCGCCTGCGGCCACCAGCCCGCCTGCCGACTCCCGGCGAACGGGGCGAGGAGCGAGGTGATGCAGAGAGTCGATGAAAGGCGCGCATGCAGCGCAGGTTTTATTACTAGTTTTGTTTGAGTGACATGTCGCAGCGAGCACACCATTTCACGCGGCGCTGGCCCTTCACTTGAGCCGCGGCGCGAAGCTTTCCCCGGATCCTGCAGCCATTCCCGCCCGGCTTCCGAGCCCCTCAGGCCGTCCATCCGTGCCTTTCGGCCTGCGCGTCGTAATCCTGCCCACCAAACGCCTGCCTTTTCCGTGCCGAGTGCCGAGCCATCCGCACTATCCATATAAACAAGAAGCGAAGAAAGAAAAATAAATAAAATCGAGTCATCGTCATGAATGGTCGTTGATGATGTTGTTCGACTCGTCTGCTTCTTTGTTGCAGTACTGCACGATGAGCCTCTCCAAGTCCATGAGCTTGTACGGCTTCGTCATAAACCCCGTCATCCCAACCTTCGCTGCGCGTTCCAGCGCGCCGTCTGTGACGTCTGCAGACACCGCCAGGATCTTGGGGTGCGTCGGCTGCGCCTCTGCCAGCGGTATCTCGAGAATGCGTTTCGCCGATTCATACCCGTCCATCAGCGGCATCCAGAGATCCATGAGCACCACGTCGATCCGATGAGCCTGGTCGCGAAGCGCGCGCATTTCTCGCACCGCGTCCGTTCCGTCGTACGCCTCGCGGATCGACGTGTACCCAAGCTTTTGCAACATGCTGACGAGCAGCTTCCGATTAATCTTGTTATCCTCAACCACCAAAAAATTGAGCGGGTGCCGCTGCGCAAGGTCGCGGTCGAACGAATTCTTCTTGATTGATGTGCGCCGCCTGTGGATACCGGGACGTGGCCGAGGCTCCACTGGGGACCCTTCAGACGGCCGCGCAGACGGCTGTCGCGGCAATGGTGAACGCGAGCCGAGGGAGGGAGGCTCAGTGCTCGGTGTGCCCTGCACGTCATTCAAAGTGTGCGGGCTCTGCACACGCGTTCTTGGTTTGGCCGAGGGTGACCTCGATCCCATAGGCGTGTTCGGCCGGCTAACAACTTCACCTGGGTGAAGCGGTACTCTAATCTCAAATTCCGACCCTCGATTGGGCCCTGCCACCTCTGAGCGAGTGCAAAAGAGGTCGCCTCCTAGCTTCCGGGCCAGACCTTTGGCCACAAGGAGACCTAAGCCGAGGCCTTCGCTTTGTCGAGTCAACGAGTCGTCTTCTCGGGAGAATGCTTTGAACAAGTTGGGAATGAAGGCCTCGGGAATCCCGGTGCCTGAGTCTTCGATTTTGATGACAATGTATCGATGTTTAAGCGTCGTGTTAAGTCGAGCCGTCAGGCTTATCCTACCCTCTTCGGTGAATTTAACTGCGTTCAGGAAAACGCATGAGATCATCTTGGCAAGGTCTCTCTCGTCGACTGCCCTGCGTGAGAACTCGAACTTTCCGCCAAGGAAGAGCACTTACTGAGAATCGTGTCCGGGATAGCGCTATCCACGGACCACTCGATCATCTTAACTCTCTGTGCGCCACTAAAATCCCTCATTGATACCTCGATCGTCTCTCCGCCGTCTGTCTCGTGGGCGATGGCTGATTCAGGCCTCCCCCCAAGCTTGAGCGAGTCGTTGATCACGTATTGAATCACGTCTCGTATGCTAGCATGTCGAAGACCTGGCACGACGGTGCTTTCCGAAGCAAAGTTGGGAGTTGCCGGCGGCGTTCTCCGGGCCACATTCCCCACCGCTATCGATGCGAAACTGTCCGAACTAGCTGTAGATGCTTGATCGCTGGGTTGAGAATGACGCCTGTTGCCGCGGAGTGGAGGAAGATCGACCTTGGGTCGTGTGGCCCAGTGTGCCTCTGTTGCGTGCATCTTCAGATTCTTTCCAGAGTCCCAAGGATTACTTTCCCTCCTCCTCTTGCTCCCGTGTCCGTGGAGGCCGAGCGTCATGTGGTTCCCTGATACTACGATATCCGGCTGTGCTTCCGGAGACAGGTCCATTTTTTCATCATCCATGGCGGATTCCGGCGACTCGGGGACGCCCATATTCATGTCGTAGGCGTGGACGACATTATCTGCTGCCTCTACCGCTCGCCTGGAGCTGTCTGTGGCGTGTTGGTACTCGCGACAATGCAGGAGGGGGGGATATTGAACTTACCCTGCACCACTTCTATGTTTCCCTTCAAGGTTTCGAAAACCTTCCGGAGGGCGCCATCCCCGTGGCCCTCAACTGCTTCCTGGACTGTGGCATACATGACATCTAACATGCCGACTACTCCTTGCATGGGTGTCCTTAGCTCGTGGGAAAGACTCCGGGCGTATGGTTTCAGAGATTGGGCAATGGTGACTGCCTCGTGAGGAACGACTTTGGAGGGTCTTAGATCGGCCACTGGTTCTGGAGCGAACCTCTTTCCTTCTAATAATCTGTCTAGGATCATGTCTTCCAGAGCATGGCAGATCATCTCCATATACGACCAGCGCAGCTGCCTCTTCTCCGCGCCTTCGCGCGACCACATGACGCCGAAATGAGCGAAGCATTTGCCTTCAGCGCAAAGCGGGACGCCCAGGTAGGCTTCTGCGGGGATAACTAGAGCATTAGGATTCTCGGGAATAAACTCGTTCAATCTCTCCGGGACAATGAAAATCTTGTCGTGCTTCATGTAGGCGCATGGACACGAATAGGCGTGATATTTGAAATTCTTGACTTTGAGCTGGATGTCGTGCCCGTCGTTCACGTAGAAACCGGCACCCATCAGGCATGCTCCAGGCTCCCCGATGGGTGGCATCTCGACGGCGACATTCTCGTCGTCGACGAGGATGCGCTTGGAAACGAAGGCATACTGGGCGCCCAGGATTTGGGCCAGGCCTTCGGTAACGGCCTCGAAAAAATCCTCGGTCGTGGTGCGGCGGAGACGGTCCTTCAACCTCACGAGCTGCTCGGCGGCCTTGCTCTCTGCGGGGTCGTAGAGGTGCAGCAGGCGGTCGCGGAAGCCAGGTTGGCCGGCGTGGAGGACTACATCGGGCTCGGGACACGCAACGCACAGCGTGTCCCGGTCGATGGTGTTCTGCGGGTCCTCAGGCGTCGCCGGGACACCATTCCTCATCCTCGGACGGCGCCAGCGTGGCAGCAGGAGAGCTACACCAAAAATTCCGGTGGCAAAAAGCAATGCGGCAGGCGGCAGCGGTGGGCCAGGCGGAAGAAACGCAACGCGTGCTGGCTCGCGGCGTGAAAGGAGGGCATGCGGCCCGGCGGGTGGGATGTCGAGCGAGCGGTTGTTTGGAACCAAGACCCTGATGTCGAGCGGGAGACGGGCGCTGATTACGGCGGATCGGAGCCGGGGGAGGGGATTGCGCGGTGGCAAGGGTCGCGCAAGAGAAAAGAAGAAGAGGCGCGTCGGGGGGTTGCAGATGTTGGAGGAGAGGTAAGTAAGCTTGGCTGGCAGGCGTCTAGACCAGGCGGATCTACTCGTCTCCACAAACGCGCGAAAGGGTGCGACTACAAAAGGCGACGTCAGGTGCCGGGCATGGTTCGCACGATGCAGTGAGCGGGCGGGCAACGTCCAGCACACTCTCGCCTGAGCGGATCGCCCGCGACGGTACAACCAGATGCTGCCTGCAGCAACAAAGCGCGTCGCAGCCACGCGCCTGGCCCGCGGCGGATCTAGGCTATGCAAGGGGGGAGCCCGCCGTGGTCCCTGGGCAGTGCTCAGAAGACGCTCGCTGCCCGTTGTTTAGTGGGCCGGCGCCCCTGGGATGGATCGCCGCTTGCCGCATGCCTTAGAACAGCGGCTGCCGCTAGCTTCGGGCGTGCGCTGCGCCCTCAGCTTATTCCTGTATTATTTCCGCCAGCGCCAGCTCCGGCCGCCAAGCAGCGCGCTGCAACCCTGGAGCAGGGGTCGCTTGCGGTCAGATCGCGGGGCGTGGTCGTCCGATATGGGAGATCCTACGCCCAAGGCGCGCAAACTTTATCTCGCGCTGCAGAGCGCGACGATGGGCGGAGTGCTGAGCCCCTTATGTCATGGCGGCTCCGTGCTCGGCTCGCAGGCATCAACGCCGACCTGATGACAAAAACTCATTGGCGCGACTGGTGGGCCGCATCAGGAGACGCGCACAAATGCGATCCGCCGCCGCGGATGCTCGTCCCGCTCCCAGGCCGTTGGAACATGCCTGATGACGGCATCGCCCATGCAAACCTCCCGGCGCCATAAAATCGATATCTCGGCCAGCCAGCTGCGCAGCTTCCACACCCACCAGCCTCTTCCGTGCGTCCGCGTGCGCGAGCGGACAAGCCACGTTCTCCGCCCAATCTCCAATCTAGATCGCGCCGCTAACCGCCTGCGTCCAGAACCTCACTCGCCGCTTTGGGACATGCGCACGCCCAGATGAAAGAGATCAGAACCGCCCAGGCACCTGACACCCCGTCAAGCCACCCGGCCCTGCAGCATCGCCATCCACGCGTCGCGATAAGTCGCGGATGGCCCAAAAGCACCGCCGATTGGCTTGGAGAAACGACGCCTGCTGCCTGCCTACGATGCCATGGTTTGCACGTCGGCCTTACCCGAAGAGGTCGAAAGAAGCCTGAGCCGACAGATCGCTCTTGCGCCATTTATAGTGGCCATCTCGCGCTAGAGCACCTCGGATCGCTGTTTCCGGGGCCGTCTCTGCACACCCGTGCCCACGCCTGCTCGTCTACCTTGCCGCATCTCATTCTCATATGAACCGCAAGCAATCAAGAACTCCACCAGACTGTTGCCAGGGTTGCAACGCACAGGCCGCAGCAGACCGAGATCACGATGAAGCGGCTGCCTGGCTGCCTCTTTTCCTTTTTCGAAGTCCCCTGCATATGCAAGTTCCAATTTCGAGACTCATCAGTCTCTGATCGACATTCGGGTCTCTGGCTATCGGCTGGACCGAAAGAGTAGCAGATGCGGGCATAAGCGGATCCCAGCCTGAGGCTAGCCCGCTCGACGCTAGCACCTCTGCCCATGGGGTCTGCAGGTGGGACTATTGAGAGTCTCGAGGCAACGAGTCAGTCCAGCACAGCAACCGTCACGAGACCTGGGCCTGCGAGAAGCAGGAGAGCGCACACGCCCCGGAATAGCAAACATCCCCTGGCACCTCTCTCTCCAGCTCACCGATCCCATCCCATATAATCCATCACCTCCAGTTTTTTCACCCTTCTTTCTCACCAGCTCAGCTCACCACTTCCTCAGCTCGAGTCATCGCAAAAGTCGATCATTTCCATATTCACGCCTACCGCCGAAACCTCAGCAGGAAACCAAGGAACGAGGCGTTACGGCCCGACAAGCCTCGAGGCATTACCCATGCCCACGGACCCCTAGCGCGGCTGAACAATCCCGGCTCAGACCTCTTGACCACGCCCAGCGTACAATAATCACCGCAGACGATCGATTGCATGTAAAGAAAAACAAAAGCCACCTGATTGACGAGGATGATGCGGGGCTGACACGCGGCACTCGCTCTCGCACCTCGCAAACAAGCAAAACACTGGCAACCCAGCAGAACAACAACAACTCGAAGGGAACAAACACTCCCAATCTCCTTTTGCCCAATTTTGATTTTTCCTGCTTCCTCTCTCCCCCCGGCACCACCAACCTTACACAGCCCCTCGTATACCTCTCGTATCTCGCCCCATGGCCCGGCTCCACTTCCCAGTCGTCGCAGTTTCTGCGGCCGCGTTCTCCCGAGCAATCCGCCGGTACTATATGCGGCGCGGCATTATTTGATCCAAATCCGTTATCCCCGTATATCCGCTCGATGAACCAGCCAACCCTATCTCAGCCTCTTTCCTGTCCCAGGCACCGCCGCCGCCGCCGCGCCCTGTCCCCCCGGCCCGGGCCCCTCCCCTCTTGCACAAAATCGCCAATCGCACGAATAATGCGACGCTGACGTCACGCTTTTTCTTCTGCTGCCCGTCAGACCACGGACTCGTCCCGATTTGCTGCCGTTCGATGAACTCCGCCCTCCTGTGTGTTCGAGGCGCGCTATGCGTAACGGCTAGTGCCCCGCATTATGTGATCGCCATGTTTCGAATGGAATGAGCGGAGGGTCCTCTAAACGACGGCGCCTGTCGATTGAGCGAATCACGACGTTTTGACAGCCAGTCAAGACGAGTATACTAGTACTTTGTCTCTCGAAAGTCGAGCACCGCTTCGAGTATACGCTATGCTTGTCTAAGATTGTACAGCTCTTTACTAGACTACTACGGCTGAAATTTCAACCAGAATGAAAGGGAAAAGAAGTGAGTCTTCGCACTCGTTCGCTGCTCAAATCCCCGAGCAGGCATCCTCCTCAATCTCGAATACGGAAAGAAAACAGAAGGGAAATGTGCCGCCGGCCATCCCGCATGATATCTCTCTAACCATGGATGTCGAATTTGCTGCTCGCTCCGCTTATCCCAACGCAATCACCCTTCAAGGCCAACGATTTCCGCTTCATCATAGACCTCATGAAGCTTTGCCTACGGTCATAGACCACCCAAAGATGTCCACAACCAAGACAGGCTCCCTCAAGGCATTGGGTACCTCCCCGACAGCCTCTTGTACTTATCAAACTTGACCAGGTTGTATTCCACCATGGCATCCTCCTCGCTCCAGCCATACAGCCGCCTCCTCACAGCCTCGGCGAACAGCCTGTGCAGCTCGACCAGCGCGCGCCTCAGGTGCCCATTCGGCATGTCCGCGCCCTTGACCACCCACGCGCTCTGCACCGCGATCTCCACCCGCAGCGGCTCCAGACCTCCCTTCTTCCTCGTCTCCTCGGGCGTCATCGTCCGCTGACACGCCGCGCTCCACGCCTTGGTCAGCGCCTGGGCCCAGCCGACGCCCAGCCCGAAGACCAGCGGCCGCTCGTTGGCCACGACCCGGCACCGGAGCAGCTGCAGGCCAGTCAGCAGCCGCGCCGTCTCGCCCATTGCCCGCGCCCACGCGCGCTCGTGCCGCGCCTTCCACATGTCGTCGCGCGGGTTGACCGGGTCGCCATATGTCGTGTGCGCGATTTGCAGCTTGCGTATGTAGGCGAACTTGTGCGGCGGCAGCAGCGCCAGGAAGCGTAGCAGGGCGTTTGTCGTCTCGAAGGTGAACAGGGGCGTCGCATAGAAGAAGGGCAGCGCCTCGGAGTGGATCTGCCGGTTGGTGAGGACGAGGGCGCCGACGGAAGTAGGCCATTTGGTTGCAGGTGGTTGTTCAGATGGGTTGGCGGGGGAAGCGTTGTGCCTGCGACGGTAGGGCTTGTACTTGATAGAGCGGGGTTCCGGATGTGTTGGAGGGCGAGGGTTGCCAGCGGCAAGGATGGAGAGGACCGCGGTTCCTCTGTCGATGATGGTGAGCTGCAGCGGGGCGCTGTTGTTCACGGCGGCAGTGCGGTTGGCGTTGCTGCCTTGGTTGTTGCTCACATTGTCGTTGGCGAGCTTGGGCCTTTCGTATCGCGCGGGGGCAGACGCCCAGGTGCGTGGCTGGACTTTCTTTTCTTCGAGGGTGTGATGCGCGTTCGGCGTCATGTTGACCTGGACTTCGTCTTCGAAGCAGTAGGCGTAGATCATGTTGCGGATCTCACCCGGTAGATCGAGGAAGCCGAGCCGTTTCTTCTTGACCTTGTCGATGGCGGGCTTGGTCTTCTTCGTGGCACCGGCAGTGCTCTGAGTTAGTTTGATGCGGTCACGGTAGCGGTCTCGCTTCGCCATGGTGTGCGGTAGGTTTGATGAGAGGGGCGTGCAAAGTGGAAGTGTGGAGGCTCTGCCCTGGAAGGTCAAAGGAGGAGCTTTATAGAAGTGGGGTCAAGAGTGTGGCAAGAGTCGTCCTGTGACAAGCGAAACGGGAAGTGAGGTTGACGGCTGTCGCGGGCCCGCTCACCTGCGCTTGCCTAGATAGCCCACATAAATGTCACGGAACAGCGGCAACACGTCACAAACGTTATCATAGATAGGCTGCTGCTTCTTTCGCAAGTTTACCAATTGATTATTGAGGTATCCATGCTGTCTGAACTTGTGTTCATATTTGTCTTTACACGAATGTGCATAGCTCCGCCACCAATGGGGGAGTCATGGAAGAAAGAAACACCACTTCCAATGTGCCAAACGTCAATATGGCAGATCGTTCTGACAGCTCGTCATGAAGGATCAGCGTTCGATGTTGATCTTGAAGCCGGCTCCGACAGCTCAAACCTCATTGACCTCGAGGTCCTCCTCTGTGTGACCGATTAGAATATTCCAGACACTTTATTTAGACGGGGAGGATGCCTCACTCTTAGCGGCCTGCTTCTTGAGGCGGCGCTTCTTGTTTCCTCCCTTCTTGTTCGCTCCGACGTCGGCAGCCTCGTCGCCATCGTCGGCTTGGATCATGCGCTTCTTGGACGCGCCGATCGACGAGGCCTCGCCACCAGCACTTCCGCTCTTTGAGGCGTCGGTCAGCCTGTTGATGACTTTATAGACGTTGGTGCGGAAAGAGTTGGCGGTCTTAGAACCCGTGAACGACGCCGCAGTCTGCCAGTCGACCTGATTCTCTCTTTAGATCAACGCTGATGTAAGGGTGGTGGGGGCTTACATTGCCGCGATCATTGCCGTGGAGGTAGGCGACAACGAGACGCGTCTTGTCGGCGTCGCTGAGGCCTTTGACGGCGTCGATGGTGATATCAAGGGAAGCCATGGTGTTCGCACACTTGAAATGGAGAGAGCGCGTGTGGAGTTCGGTTTGTGGCGCTGACGCGGACAGCAACGGTAGAGTCGAGATGGATATGGGAGATCTTGGAAGGAGGTTGCTGTGTTTTCGTGCGGGAGGAAAAACAAGCTAATATGTCACGCGTAGAGCTGCGTGGGGCGCGACGGAAAGTGATGGTCACAACTTCAGGGTCTAGTTCCAGGTGCTTGACCGAAAACCTCGCAAGTTGAAAATTTCAATCAGAAGCCCGTATCTAGACTGGGCGCGTCGCGTGAATTCATGCCTCTCCTACACTCGGCATACTCCATACAAGGGTTCACTCTCTCTAGGGCCATCGTCTCGGAAGTAATCAATTGTTATCTGAATTCCTGAATTTGCTTCAAGTCCCTTGGCTGTTCCAGAAGCACGAAACAGCTTTGCCTAGTTCTGTAGCATCAAGCCCAAAAATGGTGTCCAATGCTTATGAAGTTTCTCACGCGGACCGCGTCCTTCCGCCTCTAGATCTCCTCGGCGTCGAAGAATGACTCGAGCTCAAGCTCCGCCTCAGTGGCATGCTCGGCATCAGCTCCGCTGTCGGGTTGAGACTCAGGCGCCTCTTCCGCTAAAGCAATCGTCAGCAGCCGTTCCAAACACGAGATGTAGGCTTCACTTACACTTGATCGCCTTCCTGCCCTTTCTGCCCCTTTTCGGCGTGGGTGTGGGCGTGCCGTCACCGCCTCCAGCACGCTTGCGCTTCGGCGTGGCGGCCTTGCTGCTGCTACCGCCGCCGCCGTCACCGCCATTGGCGCTGTTGTTGAGCTTCTTCATGGCGGCGTAGTAAGAAACCTGGAAAGCATGCTTGCTTTTGGCGCCAGAAAGGGCAGTGGCCGCGTCCCAGTCCATCTATGCTCGCCCAGGTCAGCAAAGTCTTCAAGAAGTGAAAGAACGGCTGGTGGATCGCCTGTCGCTCACGTTATTACGGTCTTTGTTGTAGAGTGTCATGATGATGAGGCGCGTCTTCTCGGTTTCGGTGAGCGCGGCGATAGCGGAGAGGCTGAACTCGACGTTCGCTGCCATTGTGAGATGATTTGGTCGAGACTTTGGAGTTTGAGTGGGGAAGTTGAAGTTTGGGATGCAAGGTGGTGGCTTCGGAATCGTGGGTCGGGAAGGAAAAGTGATATCTCGCAGCGGAAAATCGGTCGATGCAAGAAACCGGGTCGTCGCTGTTGCCTACGAGCCTAAAAAGATGGCAGCCAGGGTCCGAGTGGTCTTCGCTAGCGTAGCACCCATAGGGAATCAAAGCAGTTGGGTGGACATCAGTGTCATTATTTTGTTTATGCATTCAAACCAGGGCGAACTCTTCAGATCCCCGCACGCATGTTATTTCCTTCAATAGCCCATTGCAATCCAGTTTCATAATCACCAGCTCTGACCAGTCCATCTCACCCGATTTCCGCTTGGAAGAGATCCGCAGAGCACTAGGACAAGGCACCTCCGCTAAAACTCCTCGGCGGTGTCGAAGAAGCTCTCCGTCGCGAATTGGGCAGCGTCCTTCACCTCATCGTCGACATCGGGATCCTCCTTGATGACGGGCTCCTCTGTGATCTGATTTAGAAATCAACAAAGAATAGGAAAACGCGACTGTGACGTACCAGGGATGACCTTCTTGCGTCCACGCTTCTTGGGCGTAGGCTTGTCGTTGTCGGGAGCGTTAGAGTCCGCTTTGCGCTTGGGCGCCTTGACAGCCGGGGAAGTGGCGTTGGTATCGGCACCGCCCTCAGACGACTGCTTTTCCAATTTCTTGAGGGTGCCGTTGAAGAGGACCTTGAAGCTCTCCTTGGACTTGGAACCCGACTGAGCGGCAGCAGCGGCCCAATCAACCTAGATCTTCTTTTTAGCAAAAGGATGGCTTCGATAAAGCTGGGCTGCTGTTGAAGATCTTACGTTCTTCGGCTCGTTGTGGTGAAGATACGCCAGAACGAGGCGGAGCTTTTCCACCTCTGAGAGGCTGTTGATGGCCTGGATGGTGTACTTGGGCGCCATGATGATTATGGAAGCGAAGGCTGTAGTGCGTCAAGTTCAGGTTTTTGGAAGTTGTGAGGTCGAGAGGTAGGAAAAAGAGTGGAACGGTCAGGCTAAAAGAGCGCTCTTAAATACTGCACGACACAACTTGCCCTCCCGACCCATGCACGTGCAGGATCCTACGAGGGCGCTCAGGGAACGCAAGAATATCCTGAGCAGGTATGCAAATGCCTTCTCAACCGATGGCCGCCTCGCCAAAGAAAGTGGCCCCCAGAATATTTGAGCCTTTGTAACTCATTTACACGAGTTCAGTGAGCAGTTAAAACGATCGCTGGACGCATATGTAGGAATTAAGAAATCCACATCAGCTTCGGAACGATAGATTCAGCTCCCGACATAAGCCGAGTGCAATTCTTTGCGTTTCCTTTGTAACCAGCAGAGCCAGAAGATATCACGGCCAAGATATTCTCAGTAACACATCAGATCTCGTTGTATTATCTACGCCAGCATTGAGTTATCTTGATTGGCGTAATTATCACGAGAAGCCGCACGGCGATGGACCCAAGTTGAACCAAATCTTAGCCGTTTCGCGCTCTTTGTCCCCAGAGACCCGTTGGGCATCAAGTCTGCCGCTGCCATAGCTCAGACCACCGACTCGGCCTCCTCGCCATCCTCCGTCTTCACGCCCTCTGATGTCGTATTAGCAATTTTGAAATGGATCTGTGCGATAGCAGAAAGGGCTACTCACTCTTGCCACGCGGCTTGCGAGGCTTCTTCGTCTTGTTCTCGATGTTGCCGTCACCATCTTCGCCCTCGTTGGCAGGCGTGGCGCGCTTGCGGCCACGCTTCATAGCAGGAGCAGGAGCGGGCGCGGGAGCTGGGACGCCATCTTCGCCGTCAGCAGTGGTGTCGGGAGCCAGCTTCTTGAGAGCCGACTGCAACATCTTCTTGTACGAGTCCTTGGATTTGGAGCCGCCCTGGACAGCCGCGGTATCCCAGTCGACCTGGAAGAGTCAGTGTGGATGAACGGGCTCGAGAAAATTGCATCTGGATTGCCTCACGTTGTTCGGCTCGTTATGGTTGAGGTACGCGGAAATGAGACGGAGCTTGTCAGCGTCGCTGAGGTTCTCGATCTTCGCGGCGTCGTACTTTGGGCTCATGATAGCGGTGTAGCGACGGTAGGATGATGTGGACAAGGAAAAGGGTGGGCGATGCCGCGAGCTGGGATTGCTTCGTCTCGAAGTGCAATGCGAGATGTGGTGAGGTGGAGGAAGGCAAGGACGGTTGCCGACGGCGAGTCTTTATGTGCAGGAACAGGAAATGCCGGGTGACCAGTCCAAGACACGCGGTGGAAGGGACCAAGAAATACGTTCCAGAAGCAACGAATCCGAACTGCAACATGTGATCAAGCGCTACCCACCTCACTTAAAGACTGAACAATGGGAAACCAAAACTGAATCGAGGAATGCAACTGTGAGACTTTGAAGAACGATCCGAGACACTCTGAAGTGAAAAGGAGCGCTGAGTGCATCGAGCCCACGCTTTTCCCTACGCCACCATCCTACAAGCATATACATGAAATTGACGGGCCCCAATCGAGAAAGAACCCGGCGGAAAATCTCTCATGGACAAAGATGAGGGTCAAGCTAGCTCTTCCCGTCTATGTTGAGATGTAGAATCAACTGCTACACTGCTGTAAATCGCCGTCACTGCCTAGCTTTCTCGAAGGACAGGCGTGCGCCCTTATAAAGTTGAAACATGTCAAAAAGCCTTGCTTGTATCGGAAAGCATGGTGGTCGCCCAGGAGCACTGAGGCTCTTCTGCCGAAGCTTTTTGCTCACATTGCCTGCGCTTACGAGCAAAAGAATCATCAGCTTTGGCTGTACTTCAATTGGTCCTCACCGCAGACCAATACATGCTTTAGTCGTCGGAATGCTCCGGTGGTTCATGTTGCTTCCCAGCCACAGCGGGCGAATGCTGGTCGGCGAGCCGCCCGAGGGATTGCTCGATCATATGATGGATCAAATGGGCATATAGATAAGGTGACTGGGGGATGGCAACGTGTCGCAAGAGATGAGGTCGCGGGCGGTCCTTTTCGGCGCCGAGCACTAGGACGGATTGAGCCCAAACGTTTCATGGCGGGACAATCTCGCTCCCCGCCATTGACACCCCCCCAATCTAGTCCCACGATGATCTCCACCGGTCCTTTCCACCTCCCTGCGCCTAGCTCCTCCAACCCCTTCTCTCGCTCCCGCTCCCGCCAATTCTCCTCTGCTTCTCGCCTCTTCTCCGACAAGCAGACCCCTCGCCCGCGCAATCCGCAGTACGCACCGCTCCGCATCTGGCCATTCGCTCTGATCTTTGCCGGCGGCACCTTCCTGTTCGTCCAAATCGTCAAGCAACGCCAGGGCACCGCTCCGCCTTCCAACACCAGCAGCCGCCCGTTCTAATCAATCCGCCAAAATGCCTGCCGTCCCGACCCTCCTCCAGCGCGAGAAGTCCGAGTTCGACCCGGCCGAGGTCACCGTCCTCTTTGTTCTCGGTGGCCCCGGTGCGGGCAAGGGCACCCAGTGCTCGAACCTGGTGCGCGACTACACCTTCAAGCACCTGTCGGCGGGCGATCTTCTTCGCGAGGAGCAGCAGAGACCCGGAAGCGAGTTCGGTGAGATGATCAAGGAGTACATTCGCGAGGGCAAGATCGTGCCCATGGAGGTCACCATCCAGCTCCTCGAGAATGCCATGAAGGCCGCTATGAAGGAGGAGAACAAGAAGAAGTTCCTGATCGACGGTACGTTCTCCGCCGCGGCGTTCCTGCCGACCAATGGCTAACAACCCCCGAGGCTTCCCCCGCCAGCTCGACCAGGCCCACGCCTTTGAGAAGAGCGTGTGCCCTGCCAAGTTCACGCTCTTCTTCGACTGCCCCGAAAGCACCATGGAGGCGCGCCTGATCAACCGTGGCAAGACCTCTGGCCGCTCAGACGACAACATCGAGAGCATTCGCAAGCGCTTCAAGACCTTCGTCGAGACCTCGATGCCTGTCGTGGATGAATTTGAGAGCCAGGGCCGCGTTGTTAAGATCGATGCCACCCAGGCTCCTGAGGAGGTTTACGAGGTTGTGAAGGCCAGGCTCAGCGAGAGGGGCATCGCTCTTGGCTCGTAAATGGTTCCATTCGCATTCTTGAGCGAGGAGTCAGCATATCAGGATATAATTTACCTTTTTTTTTTTTTACTAGAGTATACTAGATGAAGACACGACGATTCAGTGGAAATGCTTGATGTTAGGTCTAGGAATTCGTGATGCGCAAGTACAGTGTAGTGCAGACCCGTGCAAATCCCAGCCTTTTACTAAAGAGAAGAAAACTCTCTGATATGATCTTAATAATGCTTTGCTGGCCTCAACAACATGCTCCTAGCGGCTGATAAGATTGCCGGGTAATCCCCGGGATTTGAGCTACGCGTAGCTCGGAGGAAGCCTGGCTGGAGCTTCGTTTGGCAACTACATCAACATCACGCCCACCTCCCCACCCGCCCCATCCTCCCCCGCCCGTTTCTCTTGTAGCTCAGCCCCAATACCTTCAGACCCGCGTCTTTCTGCAGCTTCGCCATGGTACGTCGCCCGCGTTTCTGCGATCCGCCGCCAGCGCTAATGCACAGCGCGGCAACAGACGTCAATAGGTACCGGCTACGATCTCTCCAACTCCGTCTTCTCGCCCGACGGCCGCAACTTCCAGGTACCATCCACCCGACAGCTCGCTCCTGGTGCGACGGCTAGCTCACAATTCCAAAGGTCGAATATGCCCAGAAGGCGGTAGAGAATGGAGGCACGGCAATCGGCATTCGCTGCAAGGACGGTGTTGTCCTCGCTCTCGAGAAGATCATCAGCAGCAAGCTCCTCAAGAAGGGCGCCAACAAGCGGATAGCAACCGTCGACCGCAACATGGGCATCGTGTGTCGCCTCACCCCGGCCGCCGCGTCTGGTGCGCAAAGCTGACACTACAACCACAGGTCTCTTCCGGTCTCGTTCCTGACGGACGCCACTTCGTTTCCCGAGCTCGTGACGAGGCTGCGCAGTGGAGGAAGATGTACAAGGGCCCCATCAAGACCGCTGCGCTCGCCAACCGCATGGGCAGCTTCGTCCAGGCGTACACCCTCTACTCTAGCGTGCGCCCGTTCGGCGTGACGTCCATCATTGGTGGCTGGGATAGCGAAGAGCCCGCGGAGGTTGACGGCCAGGTCGGCAGCGGTCCTTCGGTCGGAGCTGGAGGCAAGAAGGAGGGTGTCACTCACGGCGGCCCGTTCCTCTACATGGTTGAGCCTAGTGGCCTGTACTGGGTATGTGTCACATTCGGGGCGGGAAGCTGTCGGACGCTTTGTGGTTAACGGGAACAGGGCTACTACGGTGCCGCGACGGGCAAAGGCAGGCAATCCGCCAAGGCAGAGCTCGAGAAGCTCAACCTTCACGAAGGCACCCTCACCCTGGAGCAGGGCGTCAAGGAGGCCGCGCGCATCATCTACTTCGCACACGAGGACAGCAAGGACAAGGAGTTCGAACTGGAGATGACTTGGATCAGCTCTGCTTCCGGCCCCACCAAGGGCAGGCACGAGGAGGTCCCCAAGGCGCTGCGGGAAGAGGCCGAGAGGCTGGCTAAGAAGGCGCTGGAGGGTGATGATGACGACGAGGAGGAGACTAGGCCTGAGGGCGACAGGATGGAGGAGTAAGATGTGTATGATATCACATGGAGATGTGAGATGCGGATCATGATGGGCTAGCGAGCTTGAGTTATGAAATGGCATGCATAGAGATTTTCGGGTTCTTCCCGGTACCTCGGAGTCCATCTTATCGTCTACATCATTGATACCGTTCTTATGAGTCAGACTGTTCCTCTGCTGCGAAAATGCGTTACAATGACCGGTGAGGCTGGCGTTAGCGAACTTCAGGTCTTCGGCGTCGGGGACTTGACATCTGACGAACCAGCTGTCCTGCATTTGTCTGAAGAGCCACGACATCTGGCTTCTTCTCATTCCCCTTGACCTACCCCTTGCCTCTATCAGAACCTCCAGACTCACATCATCACCGAACCGCCATGCCCCCGACTCTAATCCTCATCCGCCACGCCGAGGCACTTCACAACGTCGACAAAGGTACGAATACGCCCCTCTCCTATCAGCCTGGTCCCCATCGCCACCCAACCCTACCTCAACAACCCCGCCCAAAAGCAGCAATTCCGACCCGTCCTGTGCGATGGAGCCTAAGAATAAGCAACGGCGGGAGGGCAAGATAAAAAACGAAACGTTCCGCTGACACTCTAAACCCGAACCAGACTATTCGATCCCCGATCCCGTCCTCTCGCAGCTGGGCTTGCAGCAATGCACGGAGCTGCGCGACCACCTGCGACAGGGCAAAGAGCGCCCGCAGGTGTCGGAGCTGGCTGAACGCGCGGAGCTGATCGTCGTCAGCCCGATGCGCCGCACGCTGCAGACGGCGCTGTTGGGGCTGGACTGGTTGGTCGAGAAGGGCGTGCCGCTGAGGCCGGATGCGGGGTGGCAAGGTATGTTTCGTTCGTTGCAGTTTCGTGTGCGCGTGCTTTTTTCCCCTCTCATGCGTTCTTTTTTTTGGTTCTGCATTTTGAGTTTCATGCTCTGTTGTGGTACTTGAAGCCTACATGCGAGCCTACCGCCTGCTTTCCCCTCTCCTTCTTTTGCCAGCCGGGGCAGATCGTCCCCTCCCTAGCGTGCGAAGGTTGGCCATATCAGCGATGGACCGGAGTCGAGACTTTTCGTCCGTTCAGCATGCGGCCTCTTTGCCTCTTTCTATTCGCCGCTTGTTTCCGCTTCGGGTTGTGTTGAGGCTGGAGAATGGCCCCGGCGGCCTTGCACGCCGACGAGCCGCGTGGACCCTCGTCTGTTTGATCCTCCATGCGGTGCGGGCGGCATTGCTGTGCGAGTGCGCTGGCCATCGGACCGGCGGGTCTCTGTGCTACCTGTTGCTGGTTCCTGCTGGAGACCTGTGCTTGGGCTTCGGCAATTCGAGGTCTCGGCACTTTTCCAGAAACCTTGCATTATCATTCTTAATGTTTTTCATTTTCAACACTTTAACAAAACGTCTTATATTGGCTTGTTGCTGGCAATATCTCTAGCGTGTGGTGTCTTCTTACCACTGTACTCGATCGCTTGGGCCAACTTTTTCCTTTCACGCTATTGCTTCTACTGCATACGTGACGAAACTTGATCAGAGCTGTACTCACGCCCCCTCGCTCTACAGAGAACTCGGACAAACCTTGCGACACGGGCAGCCCTGTCTCCGTTCTGCAGAAGGAATTCCCCTCTGTGGATTTCCAGACGGTCGACCCCATCTACCCCGAGAAGGTCGAGCCTGCCACCAACCCGTACGCCTTTAGCCGCCGCGCCGTGGTCGCCCGCGGGCAGACCTGCCTCGAGTGGCTGCACAAGCGCCCCGAGAAGGTCATCGTCGTCGTCTCCCATTCTGGATTCCTGAGGTGCTCCGTCAGCCAGCGGAGGTACGCCAATGCGGATTACAGAGTCTTCGACTTCGAGGAGCGCAAGGGGGACGGAGCGTACAGGCTGAGGGAGTGGGAGATCACCGAGAGCGGGGGCATGGGGAAGAGCGAGAGGGGCACTGCGGTGATCACTGAGACCGATTTCCCTAGGGAGGAGCAGTTGGGCGAGGCCACCCAGGAAGTGCCGAATTGAGGAGGGTGAGCTCGCTTAGGGAATGCCCCGCGAGAGGAGGGGAGTCACCGTGCTTCTCGGTTCCGTATCAGTAGGGCTGTGCGTATAGATCTAAGCTCAAAGAAATAGAGGCTTGTCGGACGACGCTCGATTGCCAAGTGGATAGGGCGTGGGATTTGACTAGTGGGGCGGTTGTGGCTGGGGATGCTCGGACATATCCGACTGTTGTTGGCGTAAGCAGGCTGTTTGTTTGCCTTCCGGCAGTGGCTGGCGGAGCGACCACGTGCGTGAATACATGTAAGCAACGAAGGGCTACTGGGTAGGAATTGGCTCATTCGCAATCTTCACATGTCGTTTGCCGTCCTACAAAGCATTCCGACGGCTGAAGTAGGCATGGGATTTACCCCAGTGACGTCTGCTTGGCATGAGGTGCTGAGTAGTAGCCGCGTCGGAACCAATGAATGAAAATGCTAGCGGCCGCCGAAGAACATCAGCTTATCGGAACACGCCTTCCCAGGGCGGTGTGACGGGCGCCGGAACACCGTCAAGAAACAAGAGAGGTGAGAGAGCAAAACAAGGCTGAGCCCTGGACGCTGGGATGAGATCTCGGGACGCGGCCGACAGGGAAGCTGATTGGGGACGGTCAGCGGTGGAGAGCAAGCTCCACACAGATAGGGCTTAGCGACGAGATCACACGCAGTTCTTGCTGGGTGGTTGCTGTGGCGCGCCGTCAACAAGCTTTGTTTGCACCCCTTCTGCGAGCCACGGCACACCGGCATTGCATCTGGCGGTGGAGGGCCGGATGCGGAATCGCGTCGAAGCAGGCCGTTGCGCACTGGCGCCGACAAAGAGCTGCTATATTGGGAATCTATTGGAAAAAGTCCCGTTGAGATGATCGCCGGAGGTGTGTGCCCGGCGCACTGGCTGCGCTGCTTGCTCGGGAGATCCGTGCTATCGACCACGCGCGGCGAGCAAACCACGGGCGCGCTTGACGCGACGGCAACGGCGAGGATACGAGCGCCGGCGACCCTGCAGGATGCAGCGATGAGGCTGCGATGGCGACTAGGTGCGGTGCTCTATTTTTGTAGGCGGGCTTGGAGGCGCAGCGCGGCGACGCTCCACACGATCCCTGCAAAGATCGCGCGCTCGGCGGCGTGTGCGCGCTCGCCAGGGGCGGTCGCTGGACAGGTGGTGACGAGTGACGAAATGGGAGGGGAAAAGGAGCGCGACTGGCGCGCCCAGGAAGATGCACAGACGGGCTCGCCCGCTGTCGCCAACTTGCCAGCTTGGGAGCAATCCCTGAAACAGCCCGTCCGGCCTTAGGGGGGCGGGCGCTGGTTTGTTGCTGCGTCAGCTTGGCGTCGTCCCCGAGCTGTACTTAACTCACAGCTCACCGCATCCACCCGCCATATCGACCCCTCCCCTCTCCGCCCACACTCTCCGTCTCCCGCAGCTCCTCGCCACGACTGCACGCCTTCTTCACGATCATTACCCGCCATTGACTCACCGCGCTCTCGTTTCTAGTCTTCTTCCTTTCTACTCAGCACCATGTGGTACGCCCCGCCCCGCCCGCCCGCCCGTGCCCCAGAGACTCGCTGACACGCAACAACAGTGGCATCTTCGGCTACGTGAACTACCTGGTCGAGAAGGACCGCAAGTTCATCCTCAACACCCTCGTCAATGGCAAGTTTCCCCGCGATTCGACCGCCCGCCTGCCCCGCTGCTAACCGACCGCCAGGCCTCTCGCGTCTTGAGTACCGCGGCTACGACTCGGCAGGCCTCGCCGTCGATGGCGACAAGAGGAACGAGGTGTTTGCCTACAAGGAGGTTGGCAAGGTCGCCAAGCTGAAGGAGCTCATCGACGAGGCCAAGCCCGACCTCACCAAGGTCTTTGACTCGCACGCCGGCATTGCACACACCAGATGGGCCACCCACGGTATCCCCTCGCGCGTCAACTGCCACCCTCACCGGTAAGTAGCTCCGCAGAACCGCCGCGGGCAGAGACGCTGACCGGTACGCTAGGTCTGACGCTACCTGGGAGTTCTCCGTCGTCCACAATGGTATCATTACCAACTACAAGGAGCTGAAGGCGCTGCTGGAGACCAAGGGTTTCAAGTTTGAGACGGAGACCGACACCGAGGCCATCGCCAAGCTGGCCAAGTACATCTACGACAGCCACCCCGACATCGACTTCCCCGTCCTGGCCAAGGCTGTCATCAAGGAGCTGCAGGGTGCCTTCGGTCTGCTCCTGAAGTCGGTCCACTACCCCCATGAGGTCATCGCTGCCCGCAAGGGTTCGCCCCTTGTCATCGGCGTGAAGACGCAGAAGAAGATGAAGGTCGACTTTGTCGATGTCGAGTTCTCTGACGCCGACGCTCTGCCCGCCGAGCTGGCTTCGCAGAACGTTGCCCTCAAGAAGGCCAACACCGGCGGCCTCCTCGCTCCTCCCGACAAGTCGCTCCTCCACCGCTCGCAGTCGCGCGCTTTCCTCTCGGACGACGGCGCCCCCATCCCCACCGAGTTCTTCCTCTCCTCTGATCCCTCCGCCATCGTCGAGCACACCAAGAAGGTCCTGTACCTCGAGGACGACGACATTGCCCACATCCACGAGGGCTCGCTTAACATCCACCGTGTTAACAAGGAGGATGGCGCCTCCAACGTCCGTGCCATCCAGACGCTGGAGATCGAGCTCCAGGAGATCATGAAGGGCCAGTTCGACCACTTCATGCAGAAGGAAATTTTCGAGCAGCCCGAGTCGGTTGTCAACGCCATGCGTGGTCGTCTCGATGTAGAGAACAAGAAGGTCACTCTTGGTGGTCTGCGTCAGTACATTACCACCATCAGGCGTTGCAGGAGAATCATCTTCATTGCCTGCGGTACTTCGTACCACTCGTGTATGGCGGTCCGTGGTGTTTTCGAGGAGCTGACTGAGATCCCCATCTCCGTCGAGCTGGCGTCCGACTTCCTTGACCGCAAGGCCCCCGTCTTCCGTGACGACACTTGCGTCTTCGTCTCGCAGTCTGGTGAGACTGCCGACTCTCTCATGGCTCTCCGCTACTGCTTGGAGCGTGGTGCCCTGACCGTTGGTATCGTCAACGTTGTCGGTTCCTCGATCTCCCTGCTCACCCACTGCGGTGTCCACATCAACGCCGGCCCCGAAATCGGTGTTGCCTCCACCAAGGCCTACACCTCGCAGTTCGTCTGCATGGTCATGTTCGCCCTCTCTCTTAGCGAGGACCGGTACTCTAAGCAGCAGAGGCGGTTCGAGATTATGGAGGCTCTGGGCAAGGTCTCCGACCAGTTCAGGGAGATCCTTAAGCTTGACCAGTCCATCAAGGAGCTTTGCCAGAAGTTCAAGAACCAGAAGAGCTTGCTCCTGCTCGGCCGTGGCGCCCAGCACGCCACTGCTCTCGAGGGCGCCCTCAAGATCAAGGAGATTTCTTACCTCCACTGCGAGGCTGTCATGTCCGGTGAGCTGAAGCACGGTGTGCTTGCTCTCGTCGACGAGAACCTCCCGATCGTCATGATTCTCACCCGTGACGACATCTTCCCCAAGTCGCTCAACGCCTACCAGCAGGTTATTGCCCGCAGCGGTCGCCCCATCATCATCTGCAACAAGGATGATGCGGAGTTCCCTGCGGACAAGACTGAGAAGATCGAGGTTCCCCAGACCGTTGACGTCCTTCAGGGCCTGCTGAACGTCATTCCCCTGCAGCTGATGGCCTACTGGCTGGCCGTCGGCGAGGGTCTCAACGTCGACTTCCCCAGGAACCTGGCGAAGTCGGTTACTGTCGAGTAAAGTGGTGGTCATGTAAAAGCCCGCTAGAGGCAAAGGCGTACGGTAGATTGGTTTGTAGTGTAAGGAATGCTCAGCTGGATATGGGCGGATGGATATCATGGAATGCCGGAAGCTGAATGAACGGCCTGATTTATTATGCGATTTTCTATGCAAGACACGGCAGGAGGGCAGTTTTGCGATATGAGAAAAAAAAAAGAAATAAAGATATCAAGTTCCCGCTCGGTAGTTTCGCTTTGCGTAAGCAATTCGATGTAGTAATATGATCAATGAGTTTTTGTTCATGACTGTCCCTTGCTCTGGCATTGCGTGTCATGTGTAACGCGTTTGCGAAGACGCGTGCCCGAAAAAAAAAAAAGGCCCATCCCTGTGGAGTAGCCCCTGATGGCATGTTGCATAAACGATGCAGTGATGGAGTAGCGTGCTCCGCAGACGTCACTGGGAGTTTCAAGTTTTATTAAACGGTGGACTGGGATTTCAGCAAGTTCACAGGTGTCGTGTTTGTGCCGATACGAAACCGCGTCATTTTTGGTGGCTCGTGCGGCGACGATCTGCTCTCAGCGGAGCTTTGAGTGGCAGCGTGGTGGGGTAACTCTAGCTGTAAGGTACGGCGGAAGCGGACCCTTTCCCCTCATTGCCCATCGCAACAAGCTCCAACAAGCACGCAACAACCCCAACTCTCCTGAACGACGAGTTCATCCCAATCGGCATCTAAACTACCATCTATACACCCTAATAATCGTCATTATGGCACCGCTCAAGGGACCGGGTGAGGCCCGCAAGTACGACGGTAAGGCGCCAGTCACATCACCACATTGCAGGAGAACTGACGGGAGGCTCAATTGCTAGGCTCCGGCCTCCGTATCGGCATCATCCACGCTCGCTGGAACGACAAGATCATCAGCTCGCTGCTGGACGGCGCGAAGAAGTCGCTCGCTGCTGCGGGCGTCAAGGACGAGAACATCGTCATCCAGACCGTGCCGGGCAGCTACGAGCTGCCCTACGCTGTACAGCGGTAAGGATTCGTGCCCACTCGCCCTGCTAGTACATGCGATCCCACTGTGGCATGGCTTGTGGTCGTAATGAAGGCTGACGGTGGGTGGTGGTTCTATTAAGGATGTACGCCTCCTCGCAGATCCAGGCCTCCTCCGCCGGCGGCGCGGGCGGCCTTGTCCAATCTGCCACCGACCTGCTCTCGTCGTCGTCGGCGACCGACCTGACGAGCCTGAGCGCGACCGCAGCGGGCAAGAAGCCCAGCGGCGCGTCCACGGCCCCCTTCGACGCCATAATCGCCATCGGCGTCCTCATCAAGGGCGAGACGATGCACTTTGAGTACATCGCGGACGCCGTCAGCCATGGCCTGATGCGCGTGCAGCTGGATGCCAACGTGCCGGTCATCTTCGGCCTGCTGACCGTGCTCACCGAGGAGCAGGGCCTGCACCGCGCGGGCATTGCGGGCGAGAAGGGGGATCAAGGACACAACCACGGATTGGACTGGGGTAGTGCGGCGGTGGAGCTGGGCACCAAGAGGAGAGGATGGTCGGAGGGCAAGTTTGATGATTAGATTGCATCACGACGTTGACGACAAACGACCGGAGGATGGTGACGAGCACCGGCACGGATGTAAATGCATAAATCGAGCATGCAGAGTCATGATCGGACACACGCGCCAACCTCCCCTGTTGCTCAGCATGTGCGTACCGTCGCGGCATAAAACACTTTCAAGCGAATAGACAAGCCATTATAGAAACTCGCGAAAGCATCGGGTCGAGGAGCTGAAAGCGACGGCACCTTGCCCTGCATTGTGCTCGGGGTGCTTGTCCTCCCTGCCGAGCCAAACTATTGTTTCCAAGCATCTTGTGGCCCGTCGGCAGCGTGCTTTGCATTGATTGTTCAACGGATTGTGATGCCGAGATCGTAACGGTTGCTCGGTCGATGGGCGTTGGCCTGGCGTCAGCGGTGCTGCTCGCCCTCCGCGGGAGGCTTGTGCCTAGGGTGTCGGCCGGCTGAGGGTCGGCTCACGTGAGCAGCGACGACGCCAAAGACGCGTTTTCTGCTTTCAGATGTCCTCAGTCGGCTCGGAGCACCCGGCTGAGCAGCACGGCGCGAGCTGGCTTCGCGATACGCGCGTTGTGTGGAGTTATGCGGTGGTGGCAGGGGCGTGGGCAAAAAGCGCTGGCAGCGGCGCTATGATGCCATAAAGCGAAAGCGGGCAGCAGGGGTGCGCGAGGACGCCGCGGGAGAAGGGAAAAGCTTGCGGCGAGGAGGCCAGCGTGGGCGCCGCGGGCCCGCAGGAATCCGCAGGCGTTTCCGGAGCAGGGCGAGGCGTGGTCGAGGCGAGGTGCTTGTGGCTCGCAGAGCGATCGGTAGATGTGAGCGGTGGTTCTGGTTTTAGCGGCCTGGGGCAGAACCTCATCACCCTTGGAATGCCAACACCCTGCCACCTCGACCTCTCTTCTCCACTGCCACCCTGCCCGCCGCTGCGTTCGCCCGAAGCCTGGCGACGCGCGACCCTCCTCCTTCACTTCCCGTCCCCTCGTTTGAGCCCGCTGCGCCTGCAGGTCTCGGTCGGCCGCTCGTGTACATTTCGCGCCCACCTGCCGCGTCTCAAAGACTTCGCGCCCGGCCCGTACCAAGCTGCACGAGGGCCGCCGTCTCCTTCCACCCGCGCACGCACTAACTCCCGCCTGACAAGCTCCGCGATGATCGCACAGCGGGCGGGTCAGAGATAGAATGTCGCGCGCGTCAGCGGGCTTTGCCGACTTCTTCCCCAATGCGCCTTCAGTGCTGAAGACTAAACGCAAGGAACCCTCCTCCGACCACCAGCCCACGCGTGCGCCGTCGCGCACAGAGTCGCCGTTGCGCTCGGACAAAGGCGTTGAAAACGCCGCAACTGCCGGCCCGCGCAGAAACAACGACACGAGTGCCGAAGCGCTCGAGCAACAACACCAGCCAGAAGAGGATGACGGTGCGCACCGAGCTGACTCTGGCGACCTTTTGATTGGCGTCGGCTCGGCAAGTTCACTTTCCAGCACAGCTTCCTCAGTCTTCAGCAGCTCCAGCAGCAGCCGCCAAACCATGTCCTATCCTGGACCCAACACCTCCATCCACGCCCTTACCCCTCTCACAAACACCGAATCGTCGCCACCAGACAAGGCGACCAGCCCCAGACCGTCGAAGACCTCGAATGACCACATGTCTTTGACAAACACCGACACTTACAGCGCGCCGCCGCCTGGTGCCTCGCAAAATGTTGCGCCCGCCGAAGCGATCACACCCGCAACGACGCCGCCCCAGACTCGCAGACAAGCCCGTCCAGGCCCCGGCGAAGAAAAAGGCTTCACCGTTGTCTACGACCCCGCGCTAGATCCCAAGATCCCGTCCAACGAGAGACACAAGCGCAAGGCGACATACAGAAACATACCCCGTGATGTACGTTTGGTGTCTCCTTCCCGCATACTATCATACCATAATGTTGGAGTTTTCTCTGGTCGTGTACCTGGCTAATGCAGACTGAGTAGGATATCGCGGCGCCACCAGATCCTCGTCTGGCAATAGCCGGGTACACGACCGGAGCCCACAATGCGGCAAGAGGGGTAAACAAAGCGAGACTACGGCTTGCGCCCTACACCGTCAAGCCGTATGCCCCCGACAAAAACACCATTGGCCCGCAGCCTGCGACGAGGATCCTTGTGACCGGATTGGATCCCTTTACCCCGGAGATGCAGATCAAGACTTTTTTCTCCAGCTTTGGCAACATTGCGGAGTTCGACAACAAGATCGATCCGGCGACAGGAAGTTTTCTTGGGATTTGCTCCATCCGGTACAGCGATAGCAAGCCTGCGCGACAGGGAAAGTATCCATTGACGGCCGCGGCATCTGCCAAATTGGCAGAGAAGGAGGGCAATGGAAGTCGCATTCAACTTCGCCAAATTAAAGTGGAGCTCGATCGGGAAGGTCGCAGAGCGGCGCGCTGCGTCGACGAGGCCGTGAAGAAGAATAGGATGCGACAGCAGAAAGAGGAAGCTGCATCTATCAGAAAGACTGCGGATACAACGCCAGTAGTCATACCTCTCTCCGAACCGCCACCCGACGCGCCAAAGGGACCTTCAGGCAAAGGTGGACAGGGCCCCAGACCGCACGTCGCGCCTCGACCGATTCGTCCTGAGCACGCCCTCGTCGAAAACGAACCCATCATCGATAAGATCAAACGCAAGCCGTATATTTTCATCGCACATTGCTACGTTCCCGTCCTCGGCACAACGATCCCGCATCTGAAGAAGCGCCTGAAACTATACCAATGGCAAGAAGTGCGGTTGGACCGAACGGGCTATTACATCATATTCGAGGACTCAAAGCGTGGCGAAGATGAATGTGAGCGTTGTTACCAGGAGTGCAACATGCAGGCGCTTTTTACCTATGTTATGAACATGGAGTGCGAAAAATACGGAAACCCTAATTATGTTAGGAGCCCGAGTCCGGAGCGGGTACTTGCAGAAAAGAAGAAGAAGGAAGTCGAAGAAGAAATTCGGAGGGAAGAGGAGCAGGATCTTGAGGAGGAGAAGAAGGAGCGG
The DNA here is from genome assembly GCF_012971845.1 of Lasiodiplodia theobromae. NCBI lineage: Eukaryota > Fungi > Ascomycota > Dothideomycetes > Botryosphaeriales > Botryosphaeriaceae > Lasiodiplodia > Lasiodiplodia theobromae. Next base: position 379,218 of record NW_023336563.1, on the reverse strand, counting down.
GCAGAGAACCTGGATCCGGTCACGGCTGCCAAGGAACGATTACACACGGAGCTGCTGGAGCAGATCATGAGCGACATCAAGACGCGAATTGCGGCTCCGGCAATCTACGATTATCTGGACCCAGCCAGGCACGTTGCGAGGAGGAAAGAGTTGGGCGTGCGGGATCCCACGCTCGCTGAAGCCAAGACTCCCACTGTCCTCTTCAGCGCAGCGGAAAATGTGCTTCCTCACAAGTCGAAATTCGGGAAGGGCAACAAGAATCTACGGAAGTCTCTGGCTGCGAACCTCTCTCAGAATCAGAGGAGAGGCAAGGGTGGTCACCACTACGAAGTCAACGCATTCGCAGACGAGAGGCGTAGGAAGCCCCCGCCAAAGAAGCATAATGCATTTAGGAATCTTCACCGGCAGATGCAGAGCTTTGAGGATGAGGATTCGGATGATGAACAGAGTACTCTGACAAGGGATACTGAAGAGCAGGAGAGCAGGTCCATCAGTCGTATGTCTTCAGCGGCTCCTGAGGAGGAAGACGAGATCATACAGATCAGGCCTTCTAAACGCAGGAAACTGGAACCGTTGTGGGGTGATGCCGATACCCAGGATGCCCAGGCCCGCCGTCTATTCCCTCATCTCATCAACAAGGACCCGACGGATATGGCAGACGGAGAGCTCGATCAAGTGGTTCACGCCTTCCCGCATACTTCGGACCTCTACAAGAGAGCTAAGAGTGAATTGAAGTTCCGCAAGATCCAGCGAGATGCAGCTCTCGTGTTTGGTGGGGAAGACGAAGAAGAAGATTCTCGTGCTGGCAGCGTGCAACCACCGACGGAAGCGGCTACGCCAGTCGATACCGTCGAGGAGATACAGATCGAGACACCGGAGCCAGAGGTCCCCATCAAGACAGAGAAGAAGAAGCCATCCAAGCCCAAGAAGAAGACCAAGAAGCAGGCTCTCCTGGACGAAAAGCCAGAACCCTCGCCTCTCAAGTCTGAGGTTGAAGAGACACCGCCTATCGAACCTGTGCCCCTGGAGGAAGCCCCGAAGGTGGCGGAAATTGTCACAGAAAACCTCATGTCTGAAGATCCAATTTGGGGATTCTCCATCGACGAACCTCGTTCGACGATAGAGGAGAAGCTGGATTATGTCATGGACATTGATGGCTGGCAATTCACCGTCAAAGACGCTGAAGATCTTCGTTACCTTAGTGCAGCGCTTGAAAATGTGCGGCCGGCGAACGTGGGTGATCCCAACCTCTTCGCATACAAGGAGAAGCACGTCAAGAAACTCAACACCGGTCTCGATGGCGTTGCGTACAAAGAAGTCAAGATCGAGGACTACTACAAACCCAACCCAACAGGCTGTGCCAGGACGGAAGGCGTCAAGAAGATCCTGGAAGCGGAGAAGTCCAAGTACCTGCCACACCGAATCAGAGTCCAGAAGGCTCGTGAGGAGCGTGAGGCTTTGGCAAAGATCAATCCGAACGCCTTGGCGCAGTTGACTAAGCCTGCTGTTGCGCCGAAGACGTCGACGACGACCTCTCGCTCGAACCGTGCGAACAACCGCCGTCTCGTCAACGAGATCAGTACCCAAAAGCAGGCTCTCGCTGCAGATGGTGGTGACAACATCGCAATCCGCTTCAACCAGCTGAAGAAGCGGAAGAAGCTCGTTAAATTCGACCGATCAGCCATCCACAACTGGGGTCTCTATGCCCAGGAGGATATTTCTGCCAATGACATGATCATCGAATACGTCGGCGAGAAGGTGCGCCAGAAGGTGGCGGATATCCGTGAAATAAAGTACGACAAACAGGGCGTGGGTAGCAGTTACCTTTTCCGTATCGACGAAGACAGCGTTGTGGATGCCACCAAGAAGGGTGGCATTGCACGTTTCATCAACCACAGCTGCACACCAAACTGCACAGCGAAGATTATCAGGGTGGACGGCACGAAGCGCATTGTCATCTACGCGCTTAGGGACATCAAGACGAGTAAGTACCGCCTTTTCTGTTGTGCGAAATGAGGATTACTGACCAAAATGACAGACGAGGAGCTTACGTACGACTACAAGTTTGAGCGCGAGATCGGTAGTGATGACCGTATCCCGTGTCTTTGCGGTTCTGTCAACTGCAAGGGTTTCCTCAACTAGTTGTGCATAAGATTGATGTTCCTGGCTCAATACCCACTGCGTAGTATCGTCACCCATGGCTTCAGCGTGACTCGATTGGCAATCTTGGCCGGCTCAGGGACACCTCAACAAGCCCTGAGCTCAACGGCGTGGTAAACCTGGACAATGGGCGTTTGGGCCTGCTCAACCGGCTTGCACTTGCTTTCTTTCTAGTCGCATTCTGGCGTAAATTCGAGTCTTTTTGTGTTCGTCAAAATTCCGAAAATTGGGTGGACATTGCATTGGGTGGGCGCATAATTGGACCGAAGGAAGATCTGGTCACGGACAATGCGGGAGACTTGGCTTGTAGCGACTATTCACGTCGAAGAGAACCCTTTTATTCTCTGTTTTCTTCGATCTTATTTTCTTTTCTTCTTTCTTCAGCATGACAAACTTGTGGAGGAGAGGACACGGGGCAAGGTGCGCCGGCAGGAACGCGTGGGATCAAGTCTTCCTCTTGTCGTGCGTTTGGAAAGGTGCGCGTCGCGGCAGCAGCAGTTGCGTGCACGTGTTTTGATTCAGAAGTTGTCGATCTGTACAAAAATAAGGCACTTTAGCAAAAGGCGAAGCAATACGACTCAATAGTAGCCAGATGAGCTGGCTGAAGACTCCTTGAGGATTCGTTTCTTTGTGCTCGATTGAATTGCCCAAGCAGCGCAGGGCTGGTTTTGGTGCCTCAGGCCAAAGCGCTATCGATAAGCGATTTTCCGAAAAGCCCACCGTGCCTACCTAACGACACTCGACGCGCCGCCCACTGCCCCATCGCACACCACCCACCCGCGCCCCGACACGACCGACTCCCTCGACGCCGGACACCGTCGCCCTCGCTACCCTCAACATGCCGGCGCCGACCAACACTCTGCTCATCGAAGGCTCCTTCGAGGAGCTCGTCGACGAGCTCGCACAGTACCTTGTAAGCCTTCGAAATCGAGTCACGGGTCTCCGCCGTGTGGACGGCCGTTCCTGACACTGGATTTGCGTTTTTGTAGGATGCCCTGAAGAAGGCCCAAGGCGAAGAGTCTTCCGAACTGCAGTCCGAGTGCGCACAGCTGCTGGAGGAGAACAAGAAGGATGAAGTACTCAAGAAGCTGGTTACCTCCAGCGCGTCTCTGAGCGGTGCGCCGGAGAAGGGTAAGCACAGCCTACATGATTGAATTTCCCTTTGAGAAAGCACGAGAGCTGACGGCATTGGCGCGAATTTGCAGAGTTCGTCGCGGCATACAACCTGCTGATCCACCTCGTGCGGCAATCGCCCAACCTCAACATGTACCTGCCTCCCCTGTGCAAGAACGTGTCGAACCCCATCGCCACCTCGCCCAACAACAGCGCTAGCCTGTCTCTGTCGGTCCTGACGACTATCTTCAACGTCCTGCAGCCCGACAACGACAACCGCTACCATGTGTTCCTGGCCATTCTGCGCGTTGTCAAGACCTCGTCGGCCTTTGAGAACTTGAAGCCGCAGCTCAAGCACATCGATGCGTGGTTGGCACAGTGGCAGTCGGACGAGGAGGAGCAGCGCAAGCTGTACCTGGCCATCGCTGATGCCGCGCAAGAAGGCGGCGAGGACGAGATTGCGTACCAGTACCTCATCAAGGCCCTTCGCACCATCCCTGCCGAGGAGGCCGCCAACCAGGAGGCACGCGACCTGAGCGTGCGCGCTCTCAAGACGGCCCTGATGCACCCGGCCCACTTCGACTTCCAGGATCTCACCGCTCTCGACAGCATCCAGGCCCTGCGCAAGTCGGATCCCGTCCACTTCGAGCTCCTGGAGATCTTCACCTCGGAGCTGCTCGAGGAGTTCAACGACTTCCAGGAGGAGCACACGGATTTCATCGAGAAGGAGGAGGGCTTGGACGGCGCGCAGCTGACGCGCAAGATGCGGCTGCTCACTCTTGCGTCTCTAGCAGCCCAGGCCACGGGCCAGACGCGCTCGCTGCCGTACGCGCAGATCACCAAGGCGCTGCAGATCCCGTCCGAGGAGGTTGAGATGTGGGTCATCGACGTGATCCGTGCCGGGCTCGTCGAGGGCAAGCTGTCGCAGCTCAACCAGACGTTCCTCATCCACCGCGCCACGTACCGCGTCTTCGGCGAGAACCAGTGGCGCGAGGTGGCGTCCCGCCTGGACATGTGGCGCAACAGCCTGACGGGCGTGCTGGGCGTCATCCGCCAGGAAAAGGAGAACTTCATCCTGCAGAAGGAGCAGGAGCTTCGGGATGCGGAGAACAAGGCGACGCAGGCCGCGCAGGGCGGTTCCAGCGGCCAGCAGGGTGGCAGGAGAGGTGGCCGGAAAACCGAGGCTGCCGCCGGCGAGCCTGAGGAATAGAGAAAGCATCAGAGAGCATGGGCGAGGATTAATGAAGGCATACGGAGGTAGCCTTTGTTTCGATTTTTTTTTTCGTCGTTTGTGGGAGATTCCCCTGCCTGCCCACCATGAGAAAAGAAAAAAGAGAAAGCAAGAGGTAACATGCCTCTTGACTTGTCTTTAATTTTGTTCTTCTTTTATTTCTACCGCGAAATGGTGACTTGAAGGACGAGAGCGCTTTTCTGCGTGGGCAGTGATGGTGAAAGGGAAAAAAGGGAGGGAGGTGTGAGCAATTGGCAAAAAAAGCGCACAAAAGTTTCTCCTTTTGTGTTTCGAGATAGAGAGATGGGGATGGGATGGGATGGGGAAAGGGAGAGGAGAAAGATATGGGCTGCTACGGCGCTCTTTTGGATGTTTTTGCCCGTCTGGCCTTTGCCCCTCCCCCTCTCCCCTTTCGGATGGTTGAGTGTCGGTAGTGAAATGAATTGCTATGACTTTCGGACTTCGAGTTTTGTTTGGTGCAGCATTTACAAGAAGAAGTTGCTTTTACTTCCGTTGTGGGCAACAGTGGGGTGGAGCGCACGACGGGTTGGGCAACTACGGCGTACGGGTAAGTGCTTTCACTTCCATGAACTCATTGCAGCATCATCAGGCGGACCGGCAGGACAGTTGTGATTGGTGCTTGGGGGTCGGGGCTGAATGCATGGCGTGGCGCTCTTAGCAGCGGCGTCCGCGCCTAGATACGTCTGTTTTGACACCTCCTTTCAGCTGCTCTCCACCCTTACCATGAACACGCAAAAAACGATTGTCTAATCCTTTCAGAGAAGAGGAGGCGACATCTCCATTCAAGATCATGACGGACTCGGGGTCTACGACTGAAGAAAGCTCGCTCGACCGTGAATGGCCAAGAGACACGTGGGTCGCTCTTTGTTTGAGGTGCAGGTCTATGAGGTTGGAGGATCTACTTGAGACCGAACGTCCCTTCAGCCGCATCTTCAAAGATGCCTATCGCAAGTCGATCAACATCGAGTGGAACTGCGAGTTGTGTGCCGTCCTCGACGGGCTCGTGGCCAGAGCTTTCAAGCCCGACAGCGAATGCTGCGAGAACATCAACACGAGAGTGCTTCCTGAAAACATCCAGGGCGCCGATCTCGATACCTTCAAGAAAGACTTAGAGGGAACAGTGGGCCCCGAACGGCACTTCACTTTGTCTCCACTGAAGGATCGGGTACGAGGAGCGTTGCACCCTGAAGGCTTCGCCTTTCTTGAATGCAAGAACATTGCCCATCCCGGCGGGAAAAAAGAGCATTCCCTATATGTAATTAACGGTCGAGGTGCCTGGGGTCTGAAAAGCGGCATCCATGGTATCATCGGGCTCGCTGCGAAGGAGGGTAAGTCTGTCTGAAGTAAGCCATCATGGGTTCCAATTGACAAGCGGAATAATCAGGTAGTCCAGCCGCAACGCATGTACCGCGACGGCTGGTCAACTCGGACCGTGTTGGACCTGACTCTGTCAAGATGCTCCACGACTGGCTGCAAACATGCAACGAGCATCATTCAACCTGCCGTCGAAGCATCTGCGGCAAGCATATCGACCCGGAGCCGCCGCTGCCAACGAGGCTTCTAGATGTAGGCGCTCCGGACACATCGAGCCGACCTCGGATCGTGGATACTCAGGGTCGGCGTGGAGTCTACCTCGCACTCAGTCATTGTTGGGGCGGCGCGTCGTTTTGCTTGACCTCGCACAATCGCCAGCGCTACCGGGAAGACGGCTTCGCGCTCGAAGATCTACCGCGGACGCTCAGGGACGCGGCAAGGGTGACGAGAAGGCTCGGCTTCCGGTACATCTGGATCGATTCCCTCTGTATCGTCCAGGACAGCGTTGAGGACTGGGAACGAGAGTCGAAGAGGATGGGAGCAGTATACGAGAATGCGTACTGTACCATTGCTGCCACACAAGCACCCAACGATGATACCGAGTTTCTCCAAGGCCCAATGGTCAAGACTGTTGCGGTACCGTGCGATCTGGATGACGCCACCAAAGGGACGTATTTCGTCACGGAGCCGTATCAGTCCGAGTTCAAGCAAGTAGAACAGGCTCGGCTGAACCACCGGGGATGGGTCGTGCAGGAAAGGCTGCTGTCGCGGCGGACGATACACTTTGCCAAAGAGCAGGTGTTCTGGGAGTGTCGGCAAGAGATCCTGGGCGAGGACGGCAGCCGGCATCGGGCGGGAGGAGCGGAAGGACTGGCCGGTCTCGCGAGGTCGATATCGGATTTGGAGGCTGGTCGAGGCAGGTTCCGGGAAAGCTCGTCGCTGTGGGAAGCGGACGAATTCGAGCAGACTTTCATCAGACGGTGGCAGGGCATCATTGCGACATATTCCGCTTGCGACTTCACAAAGTCGTCAGACAGGCTTCCTGCACTCCTTGGCTTGGCGGATCGGCTTGGTTCGATCAACAACATGGAGTACCATCATGGCAATTGGATCAACACGCAGTCGAGGCATCCGCCTCGATCCTTGGCATGGTGGGCTTGCGCACCAGGGAAGAACAGTAGCAACCACGGACAGGTGCGAGCTCCATCTTGGTCTTGGTCGGCGCTGGAGGGCGAAGTGTGCTTCGAACAGCAGGACCGTCAGCCGTTGGCGGAGCTCCTTTCGGTTGAAGTCTCCGAGCGCATGGGACTTCCAAACTATGTGGCGCTCAAGATGCGCGGGCGGTTCTGCACCGTCTCGACGCGGTGGCCGCCACCACGAGTGGCTGAGATATACACTACCGATTCAGAATCCGGCGCGGAGGGGGAGAGCGTGGCTGTCGGCCACATCACTTTCGATAGTGTCGGTGACATGCACGCCAAGCTGGACTGTCTGTTTTTGTACGTCGATTCGGCCGGCAGCCCTACCGTGTTGGCATTGAAGAGCGAGGAAACTGGGGGTGGCGGTTTGCCGGAATACCGCCGGCTGGGTATTGGCAGTCTGACGCGCCAAACAGGGGAGACGGTGTTCGGGGAGGAGGTTGAATTTGTGCTCATCTAGAATGGTTCCGAATTGGGACCGTAGCGGCATCACACCGATCTTCATTGTGCAGTTTTGGAACCTAACTTGCATTTGCGTATTTGTTAAAAAGGAAAAGTATTATGGCGTCGTTCGCGTGGCACAGGTCGATCAATTCTTCTCGTGTGGCATGACGGATTGCAAATGACACTGGACTTGTCGACACACCTTTCAAGGGAAAACATTAGCGTTTCTATTCATAGTTGGACTGAGTTCGAGATTGCACAACGATGCTTGCTTGTGGAACGCGATTGGTATTGTTCGTAACCTACTGCGGCAGTGTTGTCCACGGTGGGTTTGAGCAACAGCGTTTGGCATCAGATCTGGGTGCAAAAAGTTGCAGTTTTGGGGGTGCAAGTGCCGGTCAAGCTAGGGGCAGGGATTGTCGTGACGCCGACGTGGCGCTGCCGGCGACCATTTCGGTCACGCACATCGCCGCCATGGCGCCCAACATGGTTCCCCGCCACCAGGTAGCACCGTCTTGCAATGCCCGACTAATTAACGGGCGGGTGGCTGTAATTGGGGCATGCGCGACAGCTGCGGCACAACAGGCCCCAGCGGAATGCCCGCTCTCATCAGCACACGTGTCTGCGAGCCCAACTATTGGCCGCCGGCGCCAGGCCTGATACATCGCGCGGCGCCCCTCCATCCCGCTCCGCCGCCCATTCCCTCGCGGCGCATGACGCATACCATCACGCTTGATGCCCGCGCGCTTCTTATAAGCGCCCAATTTCCCCGGGGGACGCGCTCTTCTCTCCCTGAACTCCTCCGCTGCTTCTATCCTCCTCGCCGCGCCCAACCCTCGCCGCGCCGCTGCTCCCACGCCGAGAATCAAGGACGTTCGAGGCCGCCCGAGCAGTACACGTGCCGACGACTCAAAGCGCGCTTCTATCTATAAAGACTGCAAACAAAGACCCGGTCCGAAGCATTTGATCCGCTCCGCTGGGCATTTCTGCCCCAGTCATCTTTGCTTTTTCCGACTAACTCTGCTCTTGCCCGAAAAAGGCCCTCGCATTGTGTAGACCATATACGTGTGTTTCGCCCCCGCAAAGACGAATGGCCGCCGTCATCACTCACTACTGCCGTGCTTGTTGCTACAACACCCCCGTCCTCTATTCCGCCTCTGTCTTTTCCCAGAACCACACCTGCAATCACGTAAGCCTGATGTAGCTTACCAGCCTACGTTTACTGACTGGAGCCCGCGACTTCCGCGCGAGCAAACAGTGCGGAATAGTATCTACAGGTCTCGGCGCCCAACCCGGAACTCCGTCAGCCAGAGAAGCCGAAATGCAGCAAGACGAGCTCGCCGCGCTCTTCCAGCAGAGCCTCAATTTCCAGACGCCCGCCGTACAGGAGCAGGTTCCTGAGGTGCAGCAAGAGCAAGGACAGAACATAGAAATAGAGCAACAGCAGCAGCAGCAGTATCGCCCCGCCCCCATCATCTACGCCAGCACCCACTACACGCCCAACACTTCGCACCTCCTCTCGCGCCCGGCCTCGGCGCCAAACCTCAACTCCCCAGCCGCCACCAACATCGAACCCGCCACCACCTCTCCTTCGGTCCTCGTGCCCCCTTCCTCCCGCACCAACCCGCAGCTCATGGCCATCTTCGCCCGCCACGACATCGACATGGCCGACCTCTCGCCGGGCCAGCTCGAGCTCTTCACCGGCGCCGACGCCGACCAGCAGCTGCGCCTGCTCGAGTTGTGGCGCATCACCCTGCGCGGCGCCGCCGCCGAGGACGGCGTGTGGACGTCGGCGACGAGCCTCGAGATGGAGGAGCGCCTGGCCCGCGAGCGCTACGAGCGCCTGCAGCAGCACTCGTCGTCTCAGCAGCAACCAGCCACCCGCCCGATCCGGCTCGACACGGAGATGGAGATGATGACGGACGACGAGGGCACCGCCAGCGCCTCGGCCAGCCCCACCAGCACCCTCGCCAGCCCCCGCATGATGGGCATCAACCAGCTCGCCGGCGCCGAGCCCTACATGCTGTCCGGCTACGAGCAGCTGGCCAAGCGTGACTACGAGATGCAACAGCAACAGCAGCAGCAGCAGCAACACGGTCCCCGCAGGCAGGGGATGGTGTACGGGTACAGCGGCGCGACGGACCCTGTGTACAAGGCTGCGGTGGAGAACCAGTACGGCGCGTTCCAGGCCATGAGGGAGTACGGCTATGAGAGTACTTCTGGACCCGCTGGTGGTTGGCATGATGACGAGATGGTTATGTAAGGAGGAAGGGGCCGTCATTTTATTTGTGGGCTTTGGTTCAAAGAAATTGCCTTTTTTTTGTTTTGATATTCTTGGTTGTTTTCCATGGCGGTTTGAGTGGTTTATACCCCACATTCGCTGGTACTTAGATAGCCCTGCATTGTTTGCATTTCTTGATTGAAAGGTCAGGCGGGAGTCTCTGTTTTTCGGTATGATGGGAAGGGGTATAATTCATGGCAGGAGTTTTTTGGGATTCCTGGGAGATAACGTACAGAATACGCATTCTTGACTCCCCTCTCACACTTGGATGAGAGTTGGCGGAAGACGGACAATTCAATGGACAGGAGTTTCCGTGTGCAATCCATCAAAGATGTCTTCAATATCGTGAATTCCTTGACTCGTTGCATGCTTTTCTACAATCATGCCCCAAGCCTAGTCCTCTAACCTTCCACTTCTTCCGTGTTGGTAGCGAAGTCTACTTCAAAAAAAGCATGATCATCGTCACCTCGCTTTCGTTCAGTATATTCTCTCACATGACGCCCTCGCGCTTTGCTTTTCCCCAGGAGATTCTCTCATTAAAGCCTGGGTTATACGATGATGCGCCCTTTCCAAACTCTGCCCTCACAACGACAACAGCAGCAGCAGCCACACGCCCACCGCTCAGTCTTGCCTGCCCTTCAGCAGCCTCTTGGTCACCTTGTCCTTCTCGATGATGTAGACGTGGGCGCCCCAACCGGATAACGCGTCTCTGTCAACGGCGTTGAGCAGCGCTTGCGAGATGGTCTCGAAGAGGTCCTCTGGGCCCTGATGGTAAACATTGACGTCAGCGGAACTCTGCTCTTGCAGCAATGGGAGGAATACGCACGAGATCGGGCTCCCACAGGCCCTCGCAGGTTCCGAACAGCTGGTCGCTGGCGGTGCCGGAGACGATGAAGTCCTTGGCGAAGTCGATGCAGCCGATGCTGTCGAAGCCGCAGATGAAGGGCTTGCCGGTGGTCTGGTTGATGCCGGCGATGACGGGGCTGACGAAGTAGGGGCCGAAGCGGCGCTCGTACAGCGACGACGAGACCAGGTTGGCCATGGTCTGCGGGCTGATGTTGCGCTCCTCGCGCAGGCGGTACATGTTGACCTTGTAGCGGAACAGGTCGGCGACCGTCGACACGTCCGTGGCTAGGCCCGTTAGGCCCAGGTACACGTCGCCGTACGAGAAGATCTTGGGGAAGTTGTTGGACACGGTCAGGGCCTGCATGCCCAGCCGCAGGTCGCACGCGATGGCCACGCAGTCCTTGCCGACCATGGCGACGCAGGCGCCGCCGTCTGGTGGGGGGTTAGATTGGAGATGCACTGAAACAGCGGCGGGCGATGTGTGGGATTGTACTTATGCTGAAGGGAGACGACTGTTGTGGCGGTGGGTTAGCTGGAGCTCGACATCTGCTGCTGGGGAAGCTCACCATGGCTAGCTAGCTCGGTCTGCTATCTGCCGCCGGGGGATTTGCGGATGTGGATGTGCGAACGGCGTCGTGCGAGCTGGAGAGATGGCGGCTGAGCGGGGGTTGGAGGTGGGAGAGGGGGGATGCGGCGGTGGTGTCGGATGGTGATGGTGGGTAGTGTTGCTAGGCAGCTCGCAGGTAACGCGGCTCGCCGCCGATGGAGGTGAGCTCGCCCGGCGCCAGTCGTCCACGGCACTCGGACCACCCGCCACGTGAACTCAGATGCATGGCCGACGCCTTCGAAGCCTGCACAAGATGGTGTAAAATTTGAGACATTCAGATGCAAGGGATTAGCCTCCTCGAATTATCGGTACTGTCGATTTTTGTACCTCTCTTAGACCTCAAAAGTTGCGAGCACTCCCGGCGTCTTGCTCGACGAGAGAGTGCTTCCTACCCGGAGATTCTCCGGCGAAGAGCGCGTCTTCACCATTTCGCGCCGCCGTAAAGACAACCCACCTCACGTTGCCCACACCGACCAATTGAGCCCACCATGGCTTCCACACAACAGCACATACAGCTCGCCAAGAGCCTGCCTCCGCGCCTCATGCGCTTCTTCCAGAAATTCCCGCCGCCGTCACTCCTCCAAGGCACCGCCGCCGCATCGTCCAACACCACCACCACAATTGCCGCAGCCGCAGCGGACCAGCCGCAAGAGCCGGCCTACCACAACCCGTTCAAGCCGCGCTTCAACACCATCACCGGCCGGTGGCAGGGCCCCGTCTTCTCGCTGCGCCGCCAGGCCGAGCTGTGCAAGATTGCCGCCAAGCACGGCGTCGAGGATCTGCTGCCGCACTCGATCAAGAAGAGCGGCGAGCGCGCGCGCCGGCGCGAGGAGCATGGCCTGCGTGTCAAGGGCACCGGTGTCGGCCAGAGGGTCAAGGGTAAGGAGTGGGAGCGCGGGCTCAAGGGCAAGCTGGAGGAGAGGAGGCAGGCCATGCTCAAGATGCCCGAGTTGATCCAGGAGTGGAAGCAGGTACGTGCAGAATTGCTTCATTTTTTTTCACTTTTCTGGGGATGTTTCGCGGGGTGGGTTTACTTTTGAGGATTGTTGGCTAACTGTTGGTTTTCTTGCAGCGCGGTCATGGTCGTGGTTGGAAGAAGTGGCCGAAATAAAGGATTGGGGCTGTTTGATCTGGGGCTCTCTTGGTGGGGTCACATCTTTGCCGGGGAGAACGTTCTCCGTACTTAGGTGACCAAGAAAATGGATGGAATTGTGGATGATGTAGAGGGAAATGCAAGAGCAGCAAGGGAAAATGGGTGTACAGATACGGCGTTCGGCTGAGTCCTTGTATGGTCAACATGGACAGCTGCGGTTCATGAAGGACCGTGTTCATTGTAAGATATCAAGCAGAAGAGACATCTTTTGCCCTCTCAACGAAATGAGTCAAGAATTTCTCAGGAAAGCTATATGTGGCTGCCATGCTGAGAAATGTAGAATAAGCACGCGTAGTGAGCCAGATTGCTTTCGGCCACCCGGTTGGGCTTAGTTTTCGTGAATTGAGGCTTGAGGGCGGTGGCGGGTGTAGGTATCAAGAGACATCGGCGCATGTGGACGCGCCAAGACCGACGACCCAAGCTCCATCATCGTCGCCGCCTGGACCTCCGCCAAACCTCCGCAACACCGCGACTTCACGCAGTTGCGCCAACCCCTCCACAATGGCCTTCGATACCAACAGTGCAGCCTCGCCACCCCCTCCGCCTCCCGAGGACGGCATCCCGCCTCCTCCTCCTCCATCCGACCCTGTCCCGCCGCCGCCTCCGAGTGATCTTCCCGCACCACCTCCGCTGGACGATGTTCCGCCTCCGCCGCCCTCGGGACCGCTAGAACCAGAATCTGGCCCGACGCTTGTTAAGAAGAAGGGATGGGGAGCGCCGAAGCCTAAGAAAGACCCCCTCAGCATCGAGGAGATTCTCAAGAAAAAGAAGGAGGCTGATGCGGCGGCCGCGAAAGTAAGTTGAGCCCTGCCATAACCCCATGCCACTTGTAGCACGCCCAACGAGCTTTCTTGTTTACAAAGCGTCTCTTTAGTGCATGCGCTTCCCTATTTTCACCTAGCTGACTTAGAATCACTCTACCAGCCAAAATTCCTGTCTAAGGCCCAGCGCGAAAAGCTCGCCCTTGAGAAACGCCAGAAGGAAGTGGAAGACCAGAAGCGCCGGACCGAAGCCGAGCGCAGGAACGGCAATGGTGTGCAAGAGAATGGTAGCGCGACAAATGGCGTCAACGGCTCCTCCGCCGCTATTCCCACCGGCCCTCGCGCGATGCGGAACTCCCAGCCGAACAAGGGCTACGACATGGCCCCTCCACCCCCGCCGAAATCAGTCGCCATAACTCAAGGAGGCAAGGCTGCTGGTGAAAAAGCGGGGGACAAGAGGCAGAATCCGGAGGAGGCGGAAAAGGAACTGATTCGCCAGCGGTATATGGGCTCGGAGCAAAATACGTCAACCTTCTCAGCGAAAAAGAAGCGCAAGCGGACGACGGAGAAGAAATTCAACTTCGAATGGAATGCTGAGGAGGACACGAGCACGGATTATAACCCTCTGTACCAGACCCGCGCGGAAGCTGGATTCTTTGGCAGAGGCCGTTTGGGTGGCTTCTCCGACGACGTGGTGGACAGCGCTACCAAAAAATATGCACAGGCTCTCATCGAGCGGGACAAGGAGGCGGGCGCCGTCCGCGCAGCCCAGATCGCTGAGATGGAGAGAAGAAGGAGGGAGGAGGGAGGTCGCGCGGCGTTGGAAAAGCACTGGAGCGAGAAGAGGCTGGATCAAATGCGGGAAAGAGACTGGCGTATTTTCAAGGAGGATTTCAACATCAGCACAAAGGGTGGCTCTATCCCGAATCCCATGCGGTCATGGGACGAGTCCGGGTTGCCCAAGCGGTTGTTGGATATCATTCACGACGTCGGTTACCTCGAGCCTTCGCCTATTCAGCGCGCCGCCATTCCCATCGCCCTCGGCTCTCGCGACCTCATCGGTGTTGCCGTCACCGGTTCCGGTAAGACGGCTGCCTTCCTGCTCCCTCTGCTCGTCTACATCTCCGAGTTGCCTCCTCTCAACGAGTTCACAAAGAACGATGGTCCTTACGCCATCATTCTTGCGCCTACCCGTGAATTGGCGCAACAGATTGAGATCGAGGCGAAGAAGTTCGCTACTCCACTCGGCTTCACTTGCGTTAGTATTGTTGGTGGTCACTCCATCGAGGAGCAAGCCTACAACATGCGCGACGGTGCTGAGATTATCATCGCCACCCCCGGTCGTCTTGTTGACTGTATCGAGCGCCGCGTGTTGGTACTCGGCCAGTGCTGCTACGTCATTATGGATGAAGCCGATCGTATGATTGACCTTGGTTTCGAGGAGCCAGTCAACAAGATCCTCGATGCCCTCCCCGTCGGCAACGAGAAGCCCGACGACGAAACAGCAGAGAATACCGTGGCCATGAGCCAGCATCTGGGTGGCAAAGACAGATACCGCCAGACGATGATGTACACGGCCACGATGCCTCCTGCCGTCGAGCGCATCGCGCGCAAGTACCTGCGACGCCCGGCCATCGTGACGATCGGCAACGTCGGCGAGGCAGTCGAAACGGTCGAACAGCGCGTCGAGTTCGTGGCAGGCGAGGACAAGCGCAAGAAGCGGCTGCAGGAGATCCTCAACTCGGGCGAGTTTGCGCCGCCCATCATCGTCTTCGTCAACATCAAGCGCAACTGCGACGCTGTCGCCCGCGACATCAAGCACATGGGCTTCAGCAGCGTCACCCTGCATGGCTCCAAGACGCAGGAGCAGCGTGAGGCGGCTCTGGCGTCGCTGCGCAACGGTCAGGTCGATGTGCTGGTCGCCACCGACTTGGCGGGTCGTGGTATCGATGTCCCAGACGTCTCGCTGGTCGTCAACTTCAACATGGCTACCAACATCGAGAGTTACACGCACAGAATCGGTCGTACCGGTCGTGCTGGCAAGAGCGGTGTGGCCATCACCTTCCTCGGAAACGAGGATACGGATGTTATGTATGTTTTCCTCGCCCCCATCCCCTTTGCTCTACTTTTTGTATCACTTGGTTCCTTGAATGGATCGCTAACATTTGGTGATGATCAGGTACGATCTCAAGCAGATGCTCAGCAAGTCGAGCATCTCGCGCGTGCCGGAGGAGCTCAGGAAACACGAGGCGGCGCAGCAGAAGAGGCAGAGGGGTGGTGGCCCCAAGGCATTGGATGAGGGCAAGGGTGGTGGGTTGAGATGAGTGGGTTAACGTCGGAGAAAAGGGAAATGGTGGAGGGTAGGCAGAGACGGAAGTGAAGGGGTAACCTGCACAGTTTCCTTCTTGCGGCCGATGACCTGGGCGAAGGATAGCAAGGTTCAGAATACGGGACGACTACGACGGACGAATTGGCAGATCGTTCCGCCAGCATCTGCTGTTTCTGGCAATCTACAGGCCTTTGATACGTAGAAAAACAAATCTACGCTAGCCATTGGATACGATAGGGGCTGTATACTATGCGAATAAACAGCGGTACAAGAAGTCCGACATGCGTGAAATCATGGAATCCTGCTCTTCGAACGTACCGTGCTTCTCCCACTGACCGGACCAGCTTGTATTCCGTCGTGTACACCGCTTCTCACAAACGGCGGCTAGCGGAAAGGACACGATTCTTATGAGTGGTCATATTCTCAGGATATTGTCTGCAGCAAGCGGCAGGATTCTGAAACACCACAGGAAGCGGACGCCCTAGGGATTGGAATAGAGGGTGTAAAAACTCCCCCCCTATCGTGTAATCGAGTGGATCATGTTCACCCGAGAAAAAATATCTCTTTCGCTCTAACGTTCAAATATGGGACCATCTGATTTATATCCATGTCCCTTCTTGCACCAGGGGCAGTGCGGCGATTATGCAACCCATCACCGCAGGAATCCTGCACCTGTGATTGCTCACATCAGCTAGATGAGTAACGAAAATTATCAGTCACCGTCCCACGCTTATGAAACCAGCTTTCTCAAAATTTTTCAGACGTGGTTTCCGCAAACACTTTTTTCTTGAGACGTTATTCTTTCCTGTGCAAGCGATTTCTTCGTCCTCTCCTCATCATGGAGGAAGCTTCTTCTTCACAGCTGATCGAGAAAATTGACCCGGATCCACCACGACCCCCAAAACCGAAAACCGTCTACTTTGCCTCAGAAGGCGACACGCACCTTTTCCTCTCCTCCCCCAACAGCCTAGACAATGAGCCCCGCATCGTCATCTTCGTCGTCTCGAGCCACGCCATGGCGCCCGTCTGCGACGCATGGGCACACATGGTCATGCGCCACGTCGACCGCTGCAAGCTGGAAGCTGAGACGGTCGAGAACGTCGGCAGCGCCGCCGATGGAGCAGTCGCGTTCGTACCCCTGCCGAACGACGACCCAGACGGCCTGGAGGTCCTGCTGAACATCGCGCACCTGCGCTTCGACCGCGTGCCCGAGAAGCTGAAGTTCAAGCGGCTGCTGGCGGTGGCGGTGCTGATGGAGAAGTACGGCGTCACGCAGATGGTGAGGCCCTGGTGGCAGAGGTGGCTGGCTGCGGTCAAGGACAAGGCGAACGTTCCGGGGTATGAGGAGCTGCTTTACATCGCGTGGGCGTTCGGGGAGGAGAAGATGTTGAAGAGCGGGGTGGATCATTTGATCCGCTCTGTAAGGTTGGATGAAGAGGAGAGATTAGTGACGCCTAAAGGGGTCATACTGGACTTTTCCAATGAGAACAAGCACTTCCCACCGTACATCGAAGGTAAGTCGGATAAAGGGCACAAAATGGCGCAAGATTCATATTGGGAAGAAAACTGACCCTGGAAATTTAGAAGTTGTTCGTAAAGGGCGGTCGGCGGCTGTAGATCTTTTGCTGAAAAGATGCTATAAGCTGGTGGACAAATTCTTTGAATCACGTGCGAAAGGAGGATACTGCTGTCAGGACACGTCCGATGAGGAGGAACGTGACGATGAGCACTGTGATAGTATAATCTTGGGATCTTTACTCTTGTCCTTGCAGGATTTCGAGCTGGGGCCCGAACGCAAGACTTGCAAGAATATCAGCTGGAGCGTCGACAAACTTATCGCTACACTGCAGACATTGGAAGTCGTGACAATTCATGGGCAAACTTGCGACGGGGGTTGCGACAGTTTCCGCAAGTTCGTTGACAAGTTCAGTAAGGCCGGGTACAAACGGATGGCCCCAGACTCAGACTCGCCCTGGAAGGCTCATATGGATCGGAAGAAGATTGAGCTGACGGGAAGACTGGAGCTACCCAATGAGATCTCTCTTGAAAATGGGTTGAAGAGGAAGAGGGAGTCCGAAGGGTGAATAGTAAAGTGACTGTAGGGCATGAATTCGGGCTGTAAGTCCTGGGGCTCTGGATTCTGAGGCTACTGGCCTGGAATTACTTCTAGTCCGCATCATGTATTCCATTTTGACTGTAGAAAGTGTAAAGAAAATAAAGTTGGTGGCGTGAAACTATTTGAGGGTCGGACTTCTTAAAAACCTGCCAGTGGTGGAAAGATAAATGTGCTAGAATTATTGAGAACCACTCTATTTGTGTCCTCTACTAGAGAAGAAAAGGAAATCCCGCGTAGGTATATCTCCTTGTCTCTCGCGTAGTTGACGCTCTTCGCCGAACCTTTTACGCATCCTATACTAAATATCTTGGGGCTCGGTACTAGCAAAGATGCCTACTTTGGTCCGGCTTCTCCTTACTACTCTTGCACGAAGGCCGCACAGTCTTCCGAGTTGGCCAGTTTTTTTGCCTACGCGTTCTGGTCCTTGTATGGCATACTGAATCGTCGAAACCGTTTTCCAGGAATAATCCACCTCACCACCATGTCAGAGTTGTCGTTGACGCCAGTGTACTGCAGGCTTGATAGTACTCTGCGAATGATATCTCTCGCTTCTGTCTGCAAATTTTCCGGTCTTTCCTCGAACCATTCCTGCAGATCAACACCATCGGCCTGCGATGCGTCGATGAACTCTTCTCTCTGAAGCTTCTTCCATTCTGGCAGTCGCTAGAGAAGGGAACGCATGTTAACTAAGTCAGTCTCTGAGAGGAGCTCTGTAGTCTGACTCTGCGTACACTGCCTGTGCAAAGCTTACCTGGTCGGCCCCTCGAAATAGGATATCTGAGCTTCTTCACAGACCCGCCTGGGGGCTCTTACTGTAGACTTTAATTTAGTTGAGGATATAGTACTAGTAATGTTACATTGTGATTCTCATTTACAATCGTATCGTGGTGTGCATGGTAAATAGCATCTTGAAGTATCTTGTTGTAGAGTCCGCAAAGTGGCTATCTAACAATCAAGTGAGAGTTCTACCCCTCTGTTTCTGAAAAGGGACGGAACGTCATTGTCTTAGGCGATGCGCAATTATACCACAGCAGTCAGTTATTAGTAGGTAAAAATGTTGGTACGCTCTGGAGAAATCGCGCTGGAGAATTTCCTAGCAAAGAACTAAGAGATTTGTAGCAGAAGCGAAGCATAACTTGAATATGTGGTTAGAAGTAGCGAGGTAGAGAAGCGGAAAGTCTAAGTGTACCTTTGCAATGGACTAATGTTTGCTTCTTAAAGCGGAAGCCGCTGGCCCACCTGCTTTGAACAATGAAGCCACGCACGACGAAATTCTTATGCAGTTACAAATGAAACGATTATATTCTAGAATGGTGCTGTCCATAATATATATCTTTCAAGCGCTGGGGTTTTCTTGGGGATAATAAGGTGGAACGATGGGCGACATTTGGTGGTGGTGTTGGTTACACGCATGAAACCACACCAGGGAGCACAAATCCACAGTCCTGCTCATGTGCCAGGTCGACTTGACCCCTGCCCTTAAGTTTTTTTTCTTCCTCTCCGGCGCCCTTTCATCTCATCTCTTGCGGACAGTGTTCTTCCCCGCACGTTGAATTCCATTCTCACCCTCAGTATTCCCCATCCCTAAAATTTGTTCTATACATCATGTCCATGTATGGACCTCCTTCACCACGGATGGAAGACGGCGATCAGGATCGACCATCCACTCCACCGCTGGAAACCGTCTTTTTCGCCCCGGACGGCGACACGCAACTCTTCCTCAACTCGCCCGACACGTCGGACGAGGAGCGGCCCTACATCATCTTCGTCGTCTCGAGCCAGGTCATATCACTCATCTCGGAGCGGTTCAAGCTCTGGCTCTCACGCCGCGGCTTCTACACGGAACCGAAGCCCATCCCCGGCGTCGAGCCGCTGCTCCTGCCCGACGATGCGCGCGGCATGGAGGTTCTGATGAACATAGCGCACCTGCACTTCTACCGCGTGCCGGCGCAGCTGGAGCTGGAAAAGGTGTCGGCCGTGGCGCAGGTAGCACATGCATATCGCGCGACTAAGCTGTTGCGGCCCTGGTGGCGGGGTGGTGGGATGCGGTGAAATCTAAAGCGCTCATGCCGGGGCGTGAGGAGGTGCTTTACGTTGCATGGGCTTTTGGGGAGGAAGAGACTTTCCGGGAGATCGTGGACCGTCTGATCTTGACGGTGAAACTGAACTACGACGAAGAATGCGTGACGCCTGATGGGATTGTGATGTCTTCTTCCAAAGAAGAAGGAAAGCGGTTTCCTCCATCTATCCAAGGTCAGTCGGAGAAGGGCGTAGAAGATTAGAAGAATTTAGGAAAGGCTGACCTGGTTCTCCCAGGACTCATTCACCATGGCCGATCGACAGCCTTGGAACGTTTACTTCAAGCATGTTACGAGCTGGTGGATGAGTACCTTATCGCTAATGAGCAACGGATTTTCTGCTGTAAGAATAAGTCTCATCAAAATGTTTGCGATAGCGTAGCCTTGGGCTCCTTGATCCTGTCCCTCCAAGAAGCAGAGCTCTGGCCCGAACGCAAGACTCACGAGGATATCAACTGGAGTGTTTCCGAACTGCTTGCGAAAATGCAGGACTTCAAAGTCACCTTTCCTGAAGGGCACGGCGAGACTTGTGGCATGATCCTTGCTCGCTTCAACACTTTTCTCAACGACTTTATTCAGTCCGAGCGTTACCGGGTAACTCTGGATTCGGAAGATACGAAGGATTGGAAGATTCAAATTGATCGGAAGAAGGCTGAGCTGACAGGAAACCAAGACGAATCCAATAAGCGCGGGTCTGGATACGCATCGGACGGCTCACCGAATTTGCATTGGTAACTCACTTACGGCATGGACAAATGAAAAGAGAGTAGGGTTAACGTTGTGAGATTGTCTGGAGGTCGGGCCTTTTACGCTTGTGGAATTTCTTGACGAGTTTTCCATAACGGGATTCCTGTTTGTTGTAACAAGATCAGCGTATTCAAGCCTGCAAAATGCTTCTTCAGAGGTCATAAACTGTCCATTTCCATATACCTGTCAGTTGTGCTGATCTCAACATCTTGTAATCTTCTATAGCCATGTTCGTGTTAAACTGGTATTCTGCTGGAGAGCTGGAGACACCAACACGAACACACACAAATGAAGACGAATACACCCGTTAAGGCGACTGCGAGCACTTCCGCCTTGGAAGAGATGTTGCAGATCATATGATCATGGCCTCTTGCGGCAAGGATGGCAGAGCCAGTGTAGTGACCGCAGTGCTTTCGTCGTCTCAGAGTGAGCATGGCGGACCCGACAAACATGACCAATTATGCATTGGTTGGAGTCGTCAGACTTGTCCTCAGCGGTAGCTTTCCTGTATTTGAAACTCTCGAGGATGGCGCGCTTGCATCTCTTCATTTATGGTCGGAGGCTGACACAAGTTCGGCGCAGAATCGTGTTCGACATGGACGATGCCCCTCATACCTACCAGCAGCGACGTCTATGAAATACAAAGAGCCAGGCGCTGGTGGAAGATCGGCGGTCCAGATATTTATATGGTTTCATGCCATAAGCGGCAGGACACTTCAGAGGGTCCTTGGGACAGGCCTTTTCCGAATCTTTTTTTTTTGTCGCTAGTGAACACCCGGGAATCCTGTCGATACTCCTAATTTTTGACCCAAACCAAATCTAAAGCAAAGTGGGAATCTTCCTCTCCAATGACCAGATGTTGAAAGAAAAGTGCAAGCCTTTAGAATGACTTGGCCAACTTGGATTTCCGTCTCAACCAGGGACCGAAGAAGTACAGCAGGTAGACGAGAGCCACAATGCCTAAGCTAATGAAAGCCAGGCAGGCCATAGCCCAGGTAGTACCGAGGTTTTCGAACATGATGAGTCCGATGTGGGCGAATGCGGCAGCAAGGGTGAAGGAAGGAATCAAGAACGCGGCGATGGCGGAGGCGGCCACGTTCGGGTAGGAGTCTGCAGCCTTGTAAGTAGTGTTCTTCTCTGCGAATTTCGCATCCTCGAGCTTACCGGTGATGTAGTTCAACATGCCCAAATACAGGAGGGGATCAGCGAAGCCCAAGACCGCACCAGCAATGACTGGGGACCAGAAGCTCGTGTTTCCGTCGCTGGTGAAAGCAAACCAGAACAGAGAGATGGGAAAACCCCAAACGGTGACCAGGGAAACCAAAAACCGAGCTTCCGGGCGGCCGGTACCACCACGACTTTCCCTGTCGCGCTTGTAGAACCAGGTCTGGACCGGCAGGAACAAGAACATGAGCGTGACACCAACAACGAAGTTGAGGTAAGTCAGGTCGGCGCCAATGTAGCTGAGTTCGTTGTTGACGACGAAGACGTCGAAAACGCCGTCCAGGTAGAGGAAAAGGAGACCATAGGCGAAGCCGTTGTAGATGGCCAAAAAGGTCACGATGGGCTCCAAAACCATGATTCTGATGGCCATGGTGAAAATGAAGCGGATCTCCTGGAAAACATTGACCTTCGTCTGGGCAACAGCAACTTCATCTGGGTCGGCGGCTTCTGCGTTTTTCACAGCCCTGGCAATTACCACGCGGGGGAGTGTCTCTGGGACGAAGCACATGATGGCGGAGAAGGCTCCTCCAATGATGACACTGCATTATGTCAGCACCTTAGGACCCCGGATTTTGACTATTGGCGGGAAGATTTTAGGGTGTGAAACTTGTCCAAGCGTCACTTACTTGATCCAGAAGATCCACCTCCATCCCATGTTCGGGTTCAAGAAGGCGATCCACTCGCCTACGGGAGAGCCCAGACTGGGGCCAATGTTGGCCGAAGCCACAAAGAGGCCCATCGGCTGTGCGGCATTGTCCGCGTCGGCGAACAGATCCGCAATGGTACCGGCGACGTTGGAGAGCGCCGTGCTCCCAGCAGCACCACACAGGAATTGGAAGATGATGAGCATGGGGAGATTCCTCGCTAAAGCGGTGCCCTAGACGAGTGAAAGCGTTCGAATTAGCAATCGCTTTGTCTAGGCGAGCTCCGGGCAACTTACAATGTTTAAGATGGCGTAGACTAGGATGGAAATGACGTAGACCCATTTACGGCCGCCGATGTCACTAGACAAGCTCAGCACACGCAAGCTCTACCGCATGATACGCGCGCAGAATCGTCGCTGCTTACGACAAGGGCCCCAAGAAGGCGGGACCGACAGCATTGCCAACTATGAACATGGACTGGCCCAAAGTGACGACCTGAGTGCTGCCGCCAAACTTCTCTTGGATAGCGGTTTCGGCGCTGACATAGCTGGTCGAGGTAAGGGTGACGAAGGTCTGGAGCAGGCAGTAGACGGTGGTAATGGCCCACTTCTTCCACGTCGGCCAGTGCACGGGGTGGTGTTGGTCGTGCTTCTTGACGAGATCGAGGGCGTGGAGAGCGGCAGAGGCGTGGCGCGCGTGGCCCTCCATGTCCCCTGCGCTGAGATCCTTCTCTTCGGCAGTCTTGGGAGGCGTCGTCGCCATGGTAGGGGACGGGGCAGGAGGCGGAGATCGGAGCTGGCCGACGGGAGGCAGTGGGGAGCGAGGCAGTAGAAATTGGAGAGGAGGGCGAGACGCGGATTTCTTTCAGGGCGGAGGTCGCGGGAATAGAAAAGAAACCGGGGCATGGTGTCCGAGCTGGGCCGAGATAAATAGTGGAGATAAGCTAGCGAACAGG
The DNA here is from genome assembly GCF_012971845.1 of Lasiodiplodia theobromae. Lineage (NCBI taxonomy): Eukaryota > Fungi > Ascomycota > Dothideomycetes > Botryosphaeriales > Botryosphaeriaceae > Lasiodiplodia > Lasiodiplodia theobromae. Next base: position 355,995 of record NW_023336563.1, on the reverse strand, counting down.
CGTTGGTGAAAGGTGAAGATAAGCCGCTGCTCATCTTGCCCTTTGCGTCATTGTCCGAATGTGGCTCGCTCAGGGTCTGCAGCCGTCACCCCATGCTATGCCCGTTTCTGGAGCGTTGCATTGCCACCGATTGAATAGGTGCGATGTGTGAAGGTCGGGAGGCAAGGCGGAAGAGGCGCAGTAGCGTCTGGTTTCGACCTTGGTCGCGGTCCGCCGTTTCACGCAAATGGGCCATTCGTGAGCTGATGTGGACTGGAATGCGAAAGGGCCGACTCAAGCTTTTCGCGGGCGATGCTTGTGCGTCTCGGCAGCTGCGCCTCTCCCGGCCGTTGTGCAGCTCGTCGCCGACGTGGTACCCGGCGATATCCTGCGTTCTTCGTGCTGACCTCCTGGTTTCTGCCTCCCTTTTTGCACTTTCGATCCCTAGGTGACGCTGCTCCGGGATATACTGCAGCTCCTCGTGTCCTGGCGAAACGTCGTCCATGCTGTGCCGCGCCTTCCGTCGGTGGAACAAATTTTCAGCTTTTACGTCATCGCTCACGTTGTCTCGCTACCTCGTGCGAAGCGCCCTCGTTCCCGTGTAATACTGTTCCCTTTCTGCAGAATTGACTCTGCACATGACCAGCTCTTGTTTCGTTGCACTTGCCATTGGGGCCCTTGCTCGAGTTGGTCGCCATCTTGGATTCCTGTATTTCAGCCATGATGCTCTCGCTTCGGCTATTGTGTGTGGTTCTTGAGAGTGCATAGACTTTAGCTCAATTATGCTTCACAGTCTACGTCCTGTAAGGTGGAAATATCGCGAGACCTTTGTATTGGGGCGCTCCACGACTGCGGTCAAGGGAAGAAGGCAAATGCGAGAAGTGCGAAGTAGAAGCTGACGCGGGAAGCTCGGGTCATGCCAGCCGCTGCTGATGGTCTTGGCGGTCCACACCACAACGTCCCGTTGATACACCTCTATTGGAGTACGAAGAGCCGCATATAGTAATCACCTAAAAGAGAGGGTCTAATTGAGCTTAGTGCCACCTCTAAGCGTACACAGTCTTTGCTGATGGTCATGCCCCCCCAGAACTCGATCTTTATCTTTTAACATCTCCAACACCTCTTCGAGACTTCCAGTTTGCTCAGCACAGCTTGGAAGATACTTCCAATCAGTTGGACCCACTATTTAAATGTTCATCTAGCTCTTCCTCGCTAAGCTTTATTGTCTCACAGTGGTTTAGATTCTACCACGAATTGAATACGAATTGACTACAAACCGATTCAGAATCGAATTGAAAATGACTCCTTATCAATACCTTACCAATACAAATATTTTAATCGTCAACCTTTTTTTTTATTGGCGAGCAAAAATATTAGGATGGAGGGCGCACTGCATTGCGGCTCTGCTACTGGTCTTGGCAGTCGCCCACAACGACACCACAACACTTCGATTTGTATAACCCCTCAACACCTGGATTCGTGCGCTCTATGACCGTCTATCTCTTGACAGATCTTACCTATCCTAACTACCATTTTCCATGTGGAATAAAAGTCAATATACCCTCACATGTTAGCAACATGTTAACGACATGTGAGCACCAAGTCTCGAACACATTTTAAACAAGTTTACAACAGATTCAATTCTAATAAGGCGTCAAAGCTTTGCTTCTGCCAAGACTCTTAGCTAATCGCCAAAATCGAAAAATTGCAATCGGGCTCAACACGTTTGCCAGCCCAACACCCCCTCTTCCGACTTCATCACCAACGCTCTGTTCATCCCCCACTTGTCCAAGACACGATGTCGTTCATCAATGATGATCCTCCAGCCACGTGCTCAAGCTGCGAAAAATTACCAGACGCCACCACAACGCTCAATCGCTGCTCGCGTTGCCGCACGGTCGCTTACTGTTCCAAAGCCTGCCAGGCCGCACATTGGCCTGCTCATCAGCCATTTTGCAAGCGTCCCAACTGCATCCTCGACGTCTGCATCTGCCCCGGCGAAATCACCAACCCTGTCGTAAAGCGCACCCTGTCGTGTCCATCCACCGCGACATTTCTCGAGCTGCACTACGCGTTGCAGCTCGCCTTCGGTTGGACCGATACCCACAACTGGGATTTCTGCGTCAAAGACCCGGCCTTCAAGCCGCGCGCGTTCAACTTGATGGACCATATCAGACGGAGTGGCATCAGGGATAGACGTCAGCTGGCTGAGCTGCAAGACGAGGACACCAGCGTCTACGATGCCCAGATGGCCGCCGAACCCCGTCAGTTCCTCCTTCGCATCAAATCCCTACCGGGAATGATCTACCCCCGCACCGAAGCTATGTTCGGCGATGAGGCCCATGCGCACCCGAGAACACGAGAAAAGCCTGCCAATAAGGTCAAGCTCTGGGAAGTGCTTGACAAGGAGCCCTACAAAGGACAAAAACTCGTCTACACCTATGATTTTGGCGATGGATGGGATCACAGCATCACGATAGCTGGACGAGAACCGGCTACCTCCGCCTTCACCTGCACTGATGGCGAGGGAAGGTGCCCCTTTGAGGATGCGGGTGGTCCGGAACGATGGCAAGAACTGAAGCGGAACATTCGCGCCAGGACTTGCACTGAGGACCAGAAGTTCGACATGCTGAACAGTGGAATTGACCTGGATTCGTTCGATCCGAATGAGTTCTACGTCTGGTCTGTGGATCATGTCAACAAAAGTCTGGCTGACTGGAAGGCTGGACTGATCGGATTCAACAGCACACGCTGATGGCACGTATCCCAGTCTTCCAGGATTTGTCAATATGCTGAGACAACCTTTCGTTTTCGGTTTAACGTTATGCACTAAAATAAAGTGATGCTTAATAGACGACTCCCTACTGATTGACTACTACCGTGAGATCTGCAGTGTCTTTTATCCAACACTTGATACGCATTATACATCTCGACCTTCCGGCTAATTATCATCACTGCTGACATCCTCCTGATTTTAACCACGCCTAAGCTCCACCGTACTCTCCTTTCCCTCCCTCCTCTGCATCTCCCTCAACTCCCTTAACGGCGGTATACTCTCCTCCATCCCCGCCGCCAACCTCTCCCACAAAATCCCCACAGCCGGCTTCACCGCAGCCTCCACCCTCATCACCCTCGTCGGCGTAACAACGACATCACAGACCGTATCGAACACATCCGGTCGCAGCTCCACCTCATCCCTCCCCACAACCTGGCAGTCGTGCACGACGCCCACCACCGTCGTGGCCCCCATATCCACCGCGCCGACCGAGTACAGCATCGCCCACTCGAGGTCGAAAAAGCCGTGGCCCTTCCCAAACCTAACGCCGGAATCCCCCACCGCCCCCGTCCCCGTCACCATGACATCCACCTTCCACCGCTGCCCCATAATCTCCTCCAACCCCACCCGCCTGCCCACCTTCTCCATCCCATCCAGCGTCGCCGCGTACCAGGGCCCCCTCCCATCCCTCTCCACGTCCTCGGGCCCCACGACCACGAACCCCCGCCGTATCGCGTACGTCGTCGCCAGCACCGTCTTGCCCTGCGCCAGCGCCCGCGCCCGCAGCTCCTCGAGGCAGTTGTCCGGCGTGATGAAGACCAGCCGCGCCGCCCGCCACCACGGCTCCGCCAGCAGCAAGTCGGTGGCCGCCGACGACCCGGAAAAGTCGGCGATGAAGGACGAGAAGTCGTAGTCGAAGCGTGAGTCCGGTAGCGCCACGTCGCGCAGCTTGGTCCAGATGCGCGCGCGGATAGCGGCCTTGTGCGCGTCGATGGAGAAGGAGGGTTGCTGCTGCTGCTGCTGGTCGGCCTCGGACGCCGTCGTCGTCGTCGTGGCTGGATTTTCCTGCGTTGACGGCATGGTGTCCGCTTTCCCACGGTCTTTTTTCCTTTCTACCTCTTTAGGCGGTTTTATTTGTGCTTCGCTTGATGATGCGACGAGAGCAGAATTGAAGAACGTCTGGAGAGGACCTGGAACGCAGATTCAATTGATATTTGAAGCAAAGTGGGGAGGAACGTCCGAATGCAGCTCGCTGAGACACGACGTTGATAGGTCCCGATGCCCTGGATGCCGCAGAAGCGTCGCCAATGCTTAATTTTGCTTGATTCTTTGACCCTGCAGGCCCCGGAAACCGGAACTGACGCAGCAGCCACATCCATTCGGCCCGGCCGGCAGCATCGGCAGATGGACTCAACTGCCGAACCACCACCATCCCTGACCCGCCAGTAGTTAAGCCTCTTTTTATTCGGTCCTAAAAACAAGTACGTCCGTATGTACGTACCAACCTGTAGTGGCCAAGTCATGGCCAATCTCAATACCGCAGAACCCAAATCGACAAGGCCACCAGCAACCCCCGAAAAGGAAAACAATTGACAATATCACTTTCAGGCACTGATTAAAGAAATAGAAGGGTTGTTTTGTTCGTCTACTTCTTGCTCTGTTGCCGTAGCCCCACAGCTTGCATCAGCCTTCTCTCTCTGTGCCACTCCAATCAAGGGAAAAAAAAACACAAAAACGATGGCATCGCGTCCCTGATACTCATTACAGATTATGATTCCCTTCACCTGACCGTCCTGTCATTCCCTTTCCCTATCCTCCATTTAACCACCCCACCTCCCACTATTCATATCCGCACGCATAGAGCCCACGCGCAAGCGTCGAGAGTACCAAACATAAGCGAGACGGGGGGGAGTAAGAGCTTTGCCAAAAGAAAATGAACACAGCGAAGAGCAAGAGGAGGAAAAGCAGAGAACCAACCAAAGGGGATTACGCAGAGTAGCCGCCCGACGAATGCGGTAAGGGGAGTTTAGAGGGAAAAAAAAGAAAATAAAGCAGCTACTAGCACAGACACCTCGTTGCTGAACAAAACAAACGAGGGGGGCGTGAAGGGTAGTAAACGTAGAAGAAAAAGAATTAAAAGGAAAAGAAAAGCAAAGAACCTCCCTGGTCGTCCTTTCTCGTCACCTTGCCCCATAAAATCCAAGGAATACTCGTCGGGTTTCGAGAGAAAAACCATCACTGGGAGTGGTCCTTATCCAACGGCAAGATCTGCAAGAAAAGCCGCTGCTGCAACCACCATCCCGCTCCGATCATCCAAACGCCTCTGGCCCCACGAGGAAAGGAGAAAACCTGTAGCAGGAAATCGAAGAGGAGTGTTGTTGTCCGTGTCCCTGCTTTGCCGGCCAACCTTTTCAGCAACATTTGCCACACCAGAGTTCCATCATACCAAAAACGCCTTTGCACAGGGGTGTAACAAAAAAGGATATTGCTTCGCTCGCCGAGGAGAGGAAAATGGGGGAATCCCGCGAAGCTCGCAAAGGCGCGAAAAAAAAAAGAGAAAAAGAAATGAAGTCCAGAGAGCCGCCCGCCTCGCATACACACACAAAAACAAAACATGATACTTTAAGAATCCACCAACCGTTTTCGCTCCAGGCACATGACTTTCGCAGCAAACCGTGACCACATGGGGACTCTCCTCACTCTGGCCTTCCTTCTCGTAACGCCAGACGCCTCTCTTAAACTTCAGAACATCCGCCGCGAACTATATGATTCATCGGACTTCATCAGCCTTCCGCCCGCTGACACACGCTTCTGCAACTTGGCATCTCTTTCTTTGGTACGCTCACCTGGTGAGCTTCCATTGCCTGCCATGATAGTTGGCAGAGCGGTTATGGTGTCGCCACCACTGCTGTTGGAAGCATTATTACCATTTTGAGTGCTGCTCGCCCCGGGGCGTCTTCCGTCACGCTGGTCTTGCTTCTGCTCCAGGTACAATCGTGCCGATATGCTCAACGGGAAGGGCGATGGCGTGTTTGGTATGTCAGCTCCGTTCTGCATCAACAACTCTGCCACCGGGAAGGATTTCCGACCCGCGGTAGGGGCACCTTGAGGAGGTTGACCGGGTGAGCTAGCGGGTGAGGCAGTGTCTGCAGGAGACGCCGGATCCGCGGCCGAGAGCGCAAGGTAAACAGCCGGGGTGCTGCGGGACTTGTCTGTCGCGTTGGGGCTCGCCTTCAGCGCAAGGGCATATAGCACGTTCTGGATATCGTTCTTCTTGACAGACGCAAGAAGCGTCTCCTCTGGCGTTGCATAGTGTGAGAGTGTTGCGGAAATCGGCTGAACAAAGGCTCGCTCCGCATATTTCTGGTTGATGAACTTCAGGCGCTGCTCTCGAGTAGACGTAGGTCCAGGCTTCAGAGTCCCCTCAAGCTTGGCCTCCCAAATCATATTGCTGACGCGGTTGCCGATCTTGAAGAGCAATTCGATAATATCTGTCGTGAATGAATGAACGTCCAACGTGAGTGAGCGGACCTTTGAGATATGAGTTCCTAAAGAACGATGGATTCCGCTGCATTCGATGCAAACCACGATTCCGAGGTTGATCGACACCCAGTCGACCTTGCTCTCTGATCCGCAGTCTGCGCAATACTTGTTCCCGGCGTCAGCTTCGCGGATCTGCTCGAGGAGTTTGTTAGCTTCTCCAGCGGCTTCAGGGCTACGGTACGAAGGCCTGTCGCCGACCGTCGCGTGACGTGACACAGGCTTGTCTTTGCTCGTATTTCCAGAATTCCTGTGGCCAGAGAGCGACGTGCTCTTGCCAGTAAGGACCGAGGCGATGTCCCTGCGTGTTGACTTGTCCAACGATTCCGTGGGCACGGGGTCGGCAATGCCCTTGTTCTCTACAGCAGTTTGCAGCGCATTATTAATCGCGTTGATCCAGGTCCTGAGTTCGTCTTCGCCCGTGGTCTGGTAGACGCGCGTAAACTGGGGCGTGATGACCTCGAAACAAAATCGTCTTTCGGAGTTGCGAGCTTCTCGAACCGAGGCCACGCGAAGGTCAATCGGCGTCATGTGCAAGTTCATCTTGTTCTTCCAGTCAGAGTACTCAGAAAGTTTGCCCTCGCCGACCGTTATCCAGAATCTACACATGATTTAGCAAACGAGGGCCTGGAACCAGAAAATCCACTTACTTGTGCCAGGCTTGCTTGTTCAAGCCCTTTGGATCGATATGGCTTCCAGGTCTGCTGAGTGCCCAGAGCAAGCCTTCCTTATGAGGAGGATGCGCGTCTTGGCCATCTCCACCTGCTTTGTCTTCAAGGTCGCGGATACCTTTGAATTTGTTGTTCTGACCAGGGCTAGTAGCCGGAAGCGATCCAGAGGACGGTCCGCTGTTTAATCCCGGGGTAACCGGCATGGCTGCAGTCGAGGGCGGAGATCCTATTTGCGGAGGTGGAGAGACAGTGCTCTTGAATACAGGTGCTATGCTGTCGGAGCGTACTTCATCTAGAGGGACGGCTCTTCCATTCGCCTGCGCCAGAGTTGACATTGTAGAAGGCTCAGGTTCTTTGTAGGCACTTCCACTCTTCTCAAGAGCTCTTCGCTTCTCCTCACGTTCGGCACGTTGGAGTTGGAACTCCTTGTCAGCCTCCTTGACTTCTTGAGTGAGTGCCTCGAGCTGCGGGAGCATCGACTTGACTTTGTCGGCCGTCGCCATGAAACCCTTGGCTTGTGCATCCGCATACTTTGTGAGGTACGAGAGGACTTCCTGATTCTTCCTTCCACCGTTCAGATCCTGGATGTAGGAAGAATAATCAAAGCGCTTCAGCTCAAAATTCCGGCGTTTCGTCTGGTATTTTGTATCCGTCTCTGTCCGCCTCTTCTCCTTCATCGAGTCCTGCCTCTGTCCGAGATAACGGCTGACGTATGAATAGTATTCTTTGCTCTCCTCTTCGAAATCCTTCTTCTTGGATTCCGCTTGTTTGATATCGACATTGTAGAGCTTAGAAATGGGTTCGATGATCAGTTTTTGGACATTGATGGTGTTGAGCTTTTCGTAGGCCAGGATTTCGCGCGCGATTTTGTCAAAATAATGGTCAATGGCCGGTTGCACCGAGTTCGAGTTCGGGGTCGCCGTGTCCTTCAAAGCTTCGATGAGCTCCGCGACTGCATTGTTACTGATGACCTGGGCATCCATTGTAGCTTCCGCCTTCTTCAACACCCGCTTCCACTTCGAACGCATGTCTGACGTGTTCTTCTCGAAATTCTTGAGGTTCGCGCGGAAAACGGGTCCATCATCCAAAGCACTGATATCCTCGGCCGGTCGTTGACAGGATAGGTCGACTTTGACGGGGCTGGTGTTATTAGTGTTGGTTAGGGTGAGAATATTGCTCGAATATGTGTTGTGCGTCGGAACCAGGCCCAAGGCGTGCTCCGGAATGGCCTCAATCGCGGGCGAAACGGGTTCGCGGATCTCCTTGTACTCAGCACCGTCCGAGTCGCTGACACGAGATTCAATTGACTGAGCAGAAGGAACGCGGAGTCTGGGAGGCACGCTCAATTCCAGGAGTGGGGACGGTGTCTTGGGGCTGAGAGGAGCGGGTTTCTGCGTGTCTTGGATCAGTTAGCACATTGTTTCAAACATTACAGATCATTCCTTACTTTGGACCCAGAAAGCAAAAGTTGCCAGTGTATCCAAGCGGTGCGCGCGGGGATCATACTCCACAAACTGGCAGATCGTTAGCAATTTCTCGACGGGACCGAGCGCAAACCTACGCTGCAGGCGTTCCTCCAGCCGCCGCCTCTATCCTCCAGAACGCGCGGAGGCCTCCACTTCCAGGACCATTGAAATTGAACGGACGGGCTGCCCATTGTCGAATAATCGCCCACCAATTCAACATTTGGGTTTTTGTGCAGATTGGGGTCCGCGTGGAATTCTCTGGTCACCAAGTTTTCCAGCTCTTTGCTGCTGCCCGCGAATAGAAAGGTGAGGCCATTGATGACGGTGTCCACAGGCGCAAGCGTGCTGACGGGGATGGCGGGATTGCTCGCGGTCTGGAAAGCCTTGGTTTGGCGGAGAACAAAGGTGAAGTTGAAGGTGAGCTCATCGTCGTTCAGCAGGCGGATCAGGAAGCTGGGCGGCGCAGCGGGAGAGGTTTCGGGGTCCTATCAGGCGGAAGTCAGTGTGAACCCCGCTTTTTTCCGCGGCGGGCGTTCGGCGGCGTACCTGAACGTATTCCACGACGCTGTCGTCTCCGAAGTCCCGCCTCGCATTGTACCGGGTGGCGGGGAAGGCGTTCGGGGTGATGTTCAAGAGGAGGCGGCCGCGCGCGTTGGTGACGGTGATGGCGGCGATGGAGACTGCACAAAGAGGTCAGCGTGGCTTCAGGAGAGGGTCGCGCAAGGCCCGACGCACAGCGATTCTGGTCGCGCAGGAACAGAGGGTCGCCCTCGCCCTGGCGACTGTTGACGTTGCCCATGTGCGGCGAGGCTGCTGCTGGCGGGGCGCCAGCGGCGTCGAGCAGCTCGGGGTCGGTCAGGCTATGCGGGAGGACTTGCGCTCCTGAGGACTCGCGGGCTTGCGGCTCGCGGGCTCCTGGGCAGGAGAGCAAGAGCTTGGAGGCGCGGGCCCTGAATTATGTGGCTCGGTGGGCTGGTCTGCGGGCGGGCGGGTCGCAGCGAATTGAGGCGGCGCGAGGTGGGCTCAGGGCGCGCGCGCGGAGCGGTAGCGGATGCTGGGCTATGTGGTGCTGGGGAATGGGCTCGCGGGCTTGGTGTCGCGGCCGGCGGTGCTGGGGCCTGGATGGGTTGTAGGGGTGACGGCGGGCGCGCGAGCGGAGAGTCGCAGAGGTGGTGGCCGGCGCGATACGATCCAGGGCACGCTTTGGGCGGCGCTCGAAGCTTGACCAACGAAAATAGAGCTGCAGCTCCGCTTCAAATCGCGCAATGACGCCGCAGGGACCTGGCATCCCGTGCGTGGACGGCATGACTGGCTCCATGCACACGTGAACCAGAGTCACGGCGTTGTCGCCCAACGCCGCGCCCGCTCGCCGCCGTCTCACCTAGAATGGCCCTCGACGACCTAATCTCCCCGGCCTTGGCATACATCAGCGCGCGAGGTGCGGACGGTGCTGTGCCCCGGAACGGCGCAGGCCGAGTCATGCAGCGGGGGCCGTGGCCAAAATGTTTGAGATCCGCTGCTTGCAAGGAATCGCGAGGCACACCCTCCCGCCACCCCATATCACGACGCACCGCCCCGAGATCTGAGCAGCGATCGTGCCAGCCGCGCGCCTCTCAGGTACCGGAGTCCTCGAATCACACCCCACCTTTGTCAAGTGCCGCCTGCCGTATACGAGCCGTGGCCGCCTTCGGAAAAGAAAAAATTCGCAGATGCCTGCTTGCCCACCAGGAACACGAGTCACTCGTTGCGCATGACGTGGAAGACGCGTGGGTGAACCACATGCATACAGCAATTTCATCCTTCGCAACCACGTTTCACAAGTCAAATTATTGTATTGCAACCGACCTGCTGAAGTTGTTGCATGACATCTGCTTCGCCTGCCCATGGGACCACCTCGCCATTCCTTCTGCCACATCACGCTATCACCAAGAGTGATCAATTCCAGTTTTCAAAACTGTATAACGTGTACACCAACACTTGTCTGCCTAACGATGGCAAACTCCGTTGACCCTGAAGGCCCGCATGTTTGCTCTATCCTTAATGCCCAACTCTCCAAGCATATCCGGAATTTTTAGGATAACCGCAATCAGGTTGGTACTGTGATGACACAAAGAAGTCTACCAGTGGTCCCTGCCACAATTGTTGAGGAATATTCTTGGTTCGGCTCATCTTCAGTTCATTATACAGTTGGTGTAACCGAGAACTAGGGCGCTCAAAGAATATGTTTGATCATCGAACTCATCAAGAAAGGCAAGTTTGGGCTTACATGCAGATAAAAGGCAGTAGTTCAGTAGCGGTTGCATCTGTTCAGAGCTAGAATGATATCATATTGTTATTTTAAACCCTCCATAACCTTCATTTATTTGTTGCTTTTTTTTTCACGCGTGGCTTTTTGATATTTTGTTTTTACTTTTCAAAAGAGAGCCGGGGTGTTGACTCCCCTGCCATCCCTCCTTCCCATCAACATCACTCGAAAAAGCCGCACCAACGTTATTGGACAACACCGTGGCCTGACGGATGATGAACTCACGTCCTCCGCTAAGGAGTTGGTCTCCGTCTTCTGGAATCCATGCGAGTACTACACATCCGGTTGTACCTTCTCATCGCCATGGTGAACCCTTGTTGAAAAGCACGAGGCTAGGTGCTCTCTCGAGAAGGCTCTGCAGCGCCAGATTGGAGAAATCCTTTCTCTGCCGTGTCAAGGGGTGTATTAAAAAATTTATTTGAAAGGATAACCTGAAGATGCACTTTCACTAGCGTTAACTGGACCGGCGTATATGTCGGGAACCGAATTACGCTTTCGGGGTTTCCGCAACAGAATACTCCTTTAATGAGCATCGCTGCCGTCATCATAGTCGCCTTAGGCAGTCATCCTGGATTCCTCGACCATGTCAACTAAAGGGCAAGTGTGTGAGAGCTGATTTTAGCAAAAACTCTCAAAGGTAAGGCGCCATCTCGTCGGAAAACCATTCAAGCTCTACGAGGACCTGATCGCTGCTTTTTTTTTTTTTTTAGTTCCTCCTGAGAATGACAATGGCCATGAGGATGTAGAATCGCCATTTCCAGAAATTATGGCTTTTGACGACAGTAACGTTGGTCGGGAGGGAAGGAAGGACATGGAGGCGAACCAAACAGCAAGGAGGAAGAGGAAACAGAGCATGTAGTTTGTATGAAGGTGTACTAGTAGCTCTATAGCTTAGGGTTAAGTTTAAGCCCGTCATTTCGGTCGTCCAGAGCAGTTGTCATTGCTTACATTTCCTACAAGCCCTGTGTAATCCCTTCAGTCATGCACCGGGGGATAATGATTAATTGTATTAACTGTTTTTGCCGGTTTCCCCATTAAAGCAACTACCCAGCTTTTTTTTTCCCCGCCAGTGGATGGACAATCTGAATGAGAGAATAATGCCAGTGAATGAGCATTTCATCTCCACCGTTGTAGGGAAGTTATTAACCCACGTACTGCGCAACGCGTCAACTGTACAAGTGCATCCCAGCGTCCGGCCATACTTGACGCTGGAAAAGTTCATTAACATGCCGTGATAACAACACCCCGAATTACTCCATGAGATCAATTTCGTGCACCTTCCATTACCAGCCAACCCGCCCAACCCGGTTTTCAACCAAACTGAGTCTGCAAATAGCGTACCATTACCCCAATTTTGTCCACAAATTAATCACCTCGTAGGCCAAAGCTCATTCCGACTTGGGAGATTTTTTTCCACTGGGTGGGTACCTGCCCTTCCAATCCCAGGGATCGCCACCAGGGACGCAGAGCCCCAGCCTCCAGAAATAGTCACGATGGGCCCAGAAGAGCTGCCAGAGCTTGAACCGCGCAGGGATCCACGCGCCGTGATCGCCGCCGGCGATGCAGTCCAGATCTTCGTCAGCTGAGCAGACGCGGATATCGGCAACACTCGGCGGCAGGTCAGCCTTGTCGATGTAGATCTCCCCGCCATGCATGTGGTATCCCCATTCTTCCAGGGGCAGCAGCGGCACGGGATCCGACACGTGCGTGACCCGCCTGAACCGGATGTCCGTGTCTTTCCCAACAGTCGTCATGTTCTCTCCCACGTTGAACCGGCTGTCGATGTAGTGCACCAGGCCTTCGTTGCCGACACGTGGTTCTCCAAATGTGGTCACATGCGGGTCCCAGCCACGAGCCTTGAAATCTAGCGCGGCCAGCGCAGCCACCGCACCGCCCAACGAATGCCCGACCAGGGTCAGCTTGTAGTCCGGGTGCTTTTCCATTGCTTCGACAACGTGTGGTAGAACGACTTCTCGCGTGTTGATCCAGGACTGGTAAAATCCAGTATGGACGGTGCAGTTTGCACACTTGGGAGGCTTCGCGTCCGGCGCGTCATCATCATCGCCTCCATCATCCTCTCCAGGGTACGGGATATACTCCTGCGGAACAGTCGACAAGTCCACAATGGTGTTGGCAAGGGAATACGTCCCGCGAAACGCTAGGATGATGCGCGGGACCGAGGGAGGATGCGACAAAGCGATGTAGCCACAAGAATCGGAAAGGAGAGGACCAGTGTTCCAGGCCTGTGACTGTCAGCTATAGCGTGGGCCCCTAATAGCTCATCAGAGCCGTACTTTCACCAACTCGAAGTCGGGGAATTCATTGCAGCGACTGGCGCAGGTGAACGGCTTCGCAATGCCCAGGCCAGTGACGCCGACGCAGTATGAGATGTCGACGATGCGCGCGAGCTCCTCGAGCTCGGCAAACAGCGCTGTTGAGATATTAGGCGAGAGAGTGGCGGGAGCTGAGGGCTGAAGCGGCGCTTGGAGATTTAAGACGGCGGCAGCGGTCGCGAGGCACGGCAGAGTGAGGAGTCGCTGAGCGAAACGCATCGCGATCGCGGGCGGAGCATTCTCGTACGAAGGTCAGCACACGTAATGTCGGGGCGGGAGAGTGTTGAGGGCAAGGCAGAGGAGCATAAGAAGACTGGGCGTGGTGAAGCTTGGTCACCTTGTCGCCGCGCGTGATTCGCCCGGGCCCGGCGGAGGCTTGGCGCCTACGTCATGCTGTTATTCCTTGTCCGCCATAACATCACCGTTAGGAGCCGGCCGGACGCGGCGAGACCATCGAAGCCTTTCTTCTCCCGATATCCGCCCACCCTCACCTGCACTTCCCTCTGCAAGCCCCTCACTATCCCGGCGCCGCCCTTCTTATGTCGTCGTAATTCTCTCTCGCTCACCACTCCAACGCCAGATTATTTTCTTCGTGCCCCAATTGCAAGGCCAGAAATAACCCTGACAAAATGACCAACGGCACCGAGTTGCCCGTTACCCAGGTCGACTTCGCACCACCTCAGGAACGGAGACCCAGCCAGCCTCCATACGACCCTACCGGGAGCATAGCCGGCCTTCTGCAGGTCCCAGGTGCCAATAATGCCAATAACAACAAGGAGTCCACGCCCGGCTCGTCCTCGACGCCGTCGCCAAGCAGGCCCGGATCCACGCGCGCCTCGTCCATCAACGCCATGAATGCCAACACCCAAGTCCGCTACGAGGACCCGGACTTCACGCATCCGCCCGAGCTCAACTACACCCTGCGCACACGGAAGAAGAGCATTTTCTGGTTCTGGCTGTTGATTATTCTGGATTGCGTTTGCATGCCAATCGCTCTATACTTTGGTCTCTGGTACGGAACGAGCTTATCTCACAATGCTGTTTTCAGCATCAGCACCGGCGCCCTCGGAAGCGTCTCGATCTTTGAATACTTCATCCGTTTCCACCGGCTATGGAAGAAGGGCTCGACTTGCCGAGTCATTGGCGCCAAGCGCTTCTATGTGAGTTACATGCACCACCTTCTTGTCGCTTACACGTCTGTCTAACCTGCAACCAGCTTGATTGGTTCCACTGGAATCTCTCCGTCGCCTGGATAGCCGTGATGATCGAGCTGATCGTCGGCACCGTGCCGGAAGAGCCGCCGATCCGCCTGCTGGCCATGCCGGTTCCGAGCATGGTCTTCGCCTTCGGCGTCGAGATGCTGGTCATGGACATCGCCCGCATCGCCGGATACCGCGCCCCGATCCGCATTTCGTCGCTGCCCCGCGGCTCGCCGCTGCGCCCGGGCATCTACTCGATCATCGAGGACATCTGCGCCGTCGACGGTAGCGGCGGCACCGAGTTCCGCCAGCGCCTCAACCTGCGCTACATGGCCAGCCACCACTTCCGCCTCATGCTGCACCGCCTCACGCTCTTCTGGGCATTCGGTGCCTGCGCTATCGCGGCCATTACCACTGCCCTCATTTTCACTATCCAGAGGGATGCAGCCTATGTGGTAAGTTTCTTGTGCCTCCAACTAATGGTTCTGATAATAACTGTATTAGGTCGGTTGGGTTGTGCCCTTCATCTGGGCAGGTATCTGGGCTGGAATCACCCTGGTCTGGGTTCAGAAGAGTCTGAAGCGCGAATATGAGACCTGGGACGAAGTCAAGTGGAAGGCTTAATTCCGCACGACTCATTTGATGTTTTGATCTTTCTTCATGTTTGATATCCTCTGATGCTTTCACGACACCTGTGCCTTTTTTTGAGGGGAACGGAAAAAAAGTTGGGACCAAGGGGTTCTGTTCGGATTGATGAGTATACCTAGAGCAACAAGTTCCTTGCTGTACAAATAGGTCTCCTTTCTTGTTCATTTCGGGGGAGCATCGAGTAGACCTCTGCATTCTATTGAAGGGTGGGCGGCCCTTTTTCTGAGACTTGACTTGTATTATTACGGTAGATCTATCTTGCTTTCCCTACGAGATAGCTTTCATCACGCTTCACGAATGTATTAATGGACAAGACTTTTGTTAACGCTGAAGTCTTGACAGGCACAAGGCGAACCACAGGATATCAATCGTCCATGTGCATGCAGGGCTTACTAGAAATGACGACGCATCACCCCACCCTCATCGCCCCCACCATAGCATCATAGATCAATAGCGCGTGCGCGGCCCAGACGTGCCAAGCCACCAGCTGATAGTGGATTTTTCGCCGGAGGAGGGAAAGGAATCCTGACCAAACGATGACGCCGTTCGAAACCTCACCCGTTTCCAGGGCAGCATAGGCTTCACGCCCATTCCCATACCACCCGGTAGGCACGGGACGCACCATTCCTGGACTTTAACTTACTCGGGAGAGTTTAAAGAAAGAAGGGAGCGGGAGGGGGATATGTTCCGCATCACGCGATATGTGTACGACGCGCGCGTGCACGCACAACCCCCTCTCGTCCCGTCCCTCCTCTCCAGAGAAAAGAAATTCGGAATCGCCGGGGGTCCCCGGAATCATTCGCTCTCGATCGAAGTTGTGCGCGGTCTTTTCCGAGCGTATCCGGTGGCCGGGTCGGAAAAGACGAGGAAGCATGCTCGTGGATTGGAGGCAGGGGAAGACAAGGAGACACATTGACGATTAGGTTGATCGAGAAACCAACTTTTGCAGGGTGAAACTAGCGTAACAATAGGCACTGTAAGATAGGTACTACCTACGCATAGGCCGGCCACCCCCCCTCGGATGTCCCGGACGGTTCGGTGGAGACGGACTCTCGGCAGCGCGGAAGACGGCGGGTGGGCGAAATGTGGGGCCAACTATGGGGAAAGGGCGATTAAGGTTAATGAGACGACATGTATACACTTGTTGTGCGACGGTTTGTTCGTCTGATATATTATTGCGATGGTGTGTGGGCGGTCGCGGTTGAGGCGCTGGTTAGGATCATTGCTAGCTCGTTACTTGTTGCTTACTTATGACGTCTGTTCTGCACAGGAATCGCAGCCCTCCCCGCCCGACTCCCTCGATGCCAAGCGAAATGGTCTCGCGCTCGCCGGTGAAGGAGCGCGTTGATCGGTGAGAATAGGAATAGGCGCGCATTCATGCATATGTAGTGTATCTCGCGTTAGCGTACACCTTGCAAGTGCATTTAACGTTAGTGCACCACCTTGCATCAGTGTACCTCAACTACTTGTACCACACGTGGGCAAGAGCCTCAATTGAAGAAGAACAATGTGAGTTCATTCGTTTATCATCTAATAAGCTTGTTTTGGTGTCAAGCCGGGGCCCAATGCACCATCTACGGGTAAAGCGGCTCGACCTTTAGTCTACCAGAGTGAAGATTTCGAACAAATGTGGTCCCCTAAACCCAAGGGGGACCCTCCCAAAGAAAAATAAACGCCAGTGCTATGCACAACCATAACTCCGATATTGTACATACACACATTAATATCTGTTTTTTTGGGGCCCACCGTCTACCCGACGGGCTTCTATTCAAGGCATTCTGGAAAAGTGAAGAAGCTCCTGGGGTATAACTCGTCAAGGAATAACGCGCGAAAAGAACGATGAGCAGAGATGGAGAGAACTGGTGAGCGTGGTCGGAAGAACGAGACGAGCGCGTTCAAGCACCGCCGCCCATCTCGATCTTCTTCCCCTTGACGCTGATCCACTTGACGCACAGAGCGAACACAAAGCTGAGCGCGGACATAGCGACGCTGACGTAGAAGGTCTCGGTGAGAGCGTCGTTGTAGGCGCTGAGCACGGCATCGAGGTACTGGGGGAAGGCGCGGGTGATGGCGGACTGTAGCTCGGTGGCGCCAGTGGACAGGACTAGCCCTTGCAGCTGGGCGCCGCCCTCGGGGATGGCGGCCGAGATGTTCTTGATCAGCTGGTTTGTGTAGACGTTCTGGCCGACCGACACGAACAGGGCGCCGCCCAGCGTCTGCGAGAACATGATGATGGCGGTGCCGATGGGGATGTCGGCCGTCGGCAGCGCCGCCTGCACTGCGATCAGCGTCTGCTGCATGCCGAAGCCGACACCCGCACCAAAGATGAACTGGTAGCCGATCCACTTGGAGTGGCCCGTGTCGGTTGCGAGCGTGGTCAAAAGGCCGGCGCCGATGGACATGAAGATGGAGGAGAGGATCATGAAGGGCACGTAGTGGCCGATGACCGACACGAGGACGCCGGCAATCATGCTGATGATGACCAGGCCGAGGACCATGGGCAGGTTCATGATGCCCGACTTGACAGCCGTGGCAGCCTTGATGACCTGGAACCAGATAGGGATGTAGTAGACCATGATGAAGAAGGCAGCGCCAAGGAGGGCAGAAAAGAAGGCGCAAGCCCAGACGGTTCGGTCCTTGAAGACGCGGGGCGGAACCGTAGCTTTCTCCTGCTTCCAAATCTGGATTCCGATAAAGATGCCGATCAGGACGCCGAAGACGACGAACAGAGCAATGATTCTGCCATTGCCCCACGCGTACCTGGAACCACCCCATTGAAGAGCGAGAAGCAGGGACACGATGGCAGGAAGGAAGACGGTAGTTCCATAGATATCGAACTCGTTGAGCTTGGCCTTCCAGCCAGATGCCGTGTTCTTGACGATCTTGGGCGACTTGAAGAAAAAGAAGATGAAAATTGCAGTGACGAGACCGAAGGGGAGGTTGATGTAGAAACTTGAGTGCTGTTAGAGCCAGTGCGCAATTGAGCATCGGGTTAGACTTACCACCAGCGCCAGGTCACCTTGTCGGTAAATACACCTCCCAGAAGAGGACCGGCGATACTAGCAATTCCGTACATGGCGCCAATGAGACCGGTGTAGGTAGGGCGCTGACGCAGAGGAACGGTTTTGCTGACAATGAGAATGGCGCCGGAAAAAATTCCAGCGGAACCCAGACCGGCAATGGCTCTTCCGACAATCAGGGCGTCTGAGGTCGGGGCAATGCCACAGATGAAAGAGCCGAGCTCGAAGATGAAGAGGGCGATCAGGTATGTCCATTTGATGGAGAAGAAGGTGTACAGTTTGCCAAAGGTAAGCTGGAAGGCGCAGGTGGTGAGCAGGTAGCTAGAGCCGTACCAGCCCACATCGTCGAGGGCTTTGAACTGGTCAGTGATGCGCGGAATGGCGGTGGAAATGATGGTGTTGTCCTGCGATTCGACGGATTAGCGAGAGGAATTGGGGCGCTGTGGGAAAAAGCAAAGCTCACCAGGGCCATGCAAAAGACGGAAAGACACAGGGCGGTCGTGATGAAGCCCAGCTTCCATGACTTTGGATACTCGTCTTCGTCCTCTTGCTGCGGCGACGCTTCGTCGGCAGACTTTTCTTTGGACTCCTGGATCTCCTCGGCAGGCATGGCGGTCGTGTCAACGGCGTCTTTGCTGTCGGTGACAGACGGCGGGGCGCTGGACTTTTGAGACGGGGCGTCCATTGTTGCGGGCTTGTCCTCGGAGCCGACCATGATGAAAGGACCGAAGCAGGGGCGTCTTTATTCGGCGGCAAATATGGGGGGAGAGGTTGCCTGAGGTGAGGGAGAGAGGAGCAAGGCAGCGATGATGTATAAAAACCAGCCATGGCGAGCACGGGCGTCACCTGCACCGGAATAGGCTGTTGCCGAATTGGCGGAGCGGCGCAATGTTGAACTGGAACGATGCTGTCAAGTACGCCATGCGGCGGCGTGCCACAAAGCAACGCCAATCAAACGCGCAAAACGCCGGGACACCGCTGGAGCCCCGGCGCAACTGTCATGCCGCCCCAAGCGGGAAAGAATGCGAGAATGGAAAGGGCCACGCGCAGGGCTGCAGCTGCCAAAGGGTGCTGCCTTGCGTCCAGGGCCTCGGGCTCGCATTCGGAGTGACGCCGGCTTCTGTCCCGCTCTCCCCTAGATGGTAGCTCTGTTCCGCCCCTCCACCCCACGATGCTCCGCCAGTTGGTTGTCAGCTGCACCAACACACGCCGTGACTCATCACCCTCACCGTTCAACTCAGCCCTGTGGCCCTCCGGCTCCTTCACGAAAATACCTCGGGCTCAGCCGCAAAGACGTGGCCTTTCGGCGGCATGCTGCACTCCGCTTACCTCGCAAACTTTTCCGTTATGGGTCGATTTTACGGGCCCGCAAGGCACCCACGCCGGCATTTCGGCCTACCCGAAGGGCCGAACCATGCTCTGTTCTTTCCCGAATCCTTCGGCTGCGGCCCAGGCCCTTAGCGCCTGTTGGAAGTCTTTCTTTTTCCGCAACCGGCATCCCGCAACCCTTTGTTTATCGTCGTTTGTTCGCACCACGGACGAATAATCGCGGTCGACGAACGGACGAGAGAAAAAAGCCATTCAGATGATTTCGCAAACAATGCCACTTCGAGCCTACCCCCAGCGCTTGCATATCAATCGTGTCGCTTGCACCCGCAGTTCGCTGCGCCCCGGATTTCGTCTCCCTTCCCCAGACCGTCGCCACGGAAAAGGCTTCTGGACCATGAAGACGTCCAACTAGCCAATCCTTGGGGGCCAGTGTTCGGCAGGTCGAGACTGCGACTAAGGTTAAGTTTCGGAAGCTTGCGCGGCCATGATTCCGGCCCGAACAATTTAGTCGTAGCGGCTCCTTTAATTGAGCAATCGCCCGAAACCAGCGGGAGCCAAACTTCTTATCTGCTAGGGCATGGCCAACGAGCTTCGCAATATATACAAGACGCTCTCCTTTTGTGAGATAAGCTCAGGCTAGCGTCGATCGTCAAAATAGTCCGTTGTCTCCAGATCGCTCGCCCTACTCTTAAAACAATCGCTGCCAACACACCTACCTACTGCAGTTCAGCAACGCCAATGTGCTCCCATCATCCAGCGTCACATTCCTCATTACTTCCTGCACTGTTGTCTCGAGCCATCTGTATGCTTACACATGTACAAACACAGATTATGTTTCGCTCAAGCCTGCTGCACGAAGAGGTAATCGCGTTTGCACATGGTTTTGTTACACTTCGTCGGGTCAAATTTCCGCCGCAACGGTATCAATATACTGTGTACACGGTCCAGCTGCCAAAGTGCCGTTTGCCATGCTTCATCTATCTGCCGAAATGCTCGGGCCGGGAAAAGCATATGAACCGGGCCGGGCCGACGAAAGGAGATCTACAAAATAACGTGGTTGAAGGAGCAGGGCGTGGCCCTTGCGGCTGCGTTGATGATAGTAGCATGTCTCTACTTCCTTGCTTCCCCATTCCTGAGGCACACGACTGCACCGGGAAGGGGTGGTTAGGTACCTGCCGTGATGCACTACTATTAATTGCCGGTGTTCCGCGCAAACGCTTGCGGTGGGCTGTTAGCGTGGCCACCCACCCCCTTTCCCGCAGAACGCGCGTGGGCACCAGACGCTACTGCGTGCGGCTGACTTCGGTTTCACACAAGCCGGCAAGCCACTTCGCATCCGCTACGAATTCGCCTCTCCGCGGAGACTGCCGAGATTGCCTCCACCGTCGTACCCTTCAGGCAGAAGCATTAGCACAGCAGTGATTGGTCCAGGGCTTCAGCTCGGGCTTTGATTTTATTTCCAGAGGTCTTGCCAAGGCTTTCCTAATTCGAAGATCATCTAGCCCTGGACGGAGATAAGCAATAGGTTCGAGACGCAGCGTCCAGGCAGCTGACCCGTCAGCACCGCCATTGACTGACCCGACGCCAGTCATACGGTCATCGCCGACGATGCAGTTACGCGCAATGTTTCAACCTCCCTACTTCTGCACAATTTGCAACGTTGAGTTTGATCGGTTTTGCTTTGTCTAGACTTGGAAGTTTTTATTGCTCGTCTAGCGTAAATTCGTGAACGATTGATCGGCTTCGACATGCTCTTCGTGTAGCTTGTAACTCCGTCGTATCTGTAGAAATGTTAGATAGGAACATTTATACATGTTTATTCCGTACAGCAGTTGTGGTACACGCAGGATGTCTACCACACAAAGCCAAAACATTATATAGCCCGACCGTGTGTACGGTTGTCGGTAATCCTTAGCTTCCTCGCGCCAGCTTATAGCAGTTGATAGTAGATAAAGAACATAAAATTCGTAGGTAGGAACAAGCTTATGTATTTAATGCTTTCCACTTAATTGAAGCAATAAGTAGTAACGTAGGAGATTTAAACCACAGGTCTATTTCTTATTAATACTATTTTATCCGTTCAAAGACCAAAAAAAAAACATATATGGGTATTTGAAGCTATCATCTGGACGAAAATGTATAATTATTAATTCTACATTTGGATCCGGACGATAGCTTCAACTACCCATGAAATGAGGAGGATATCGTCGCAGTTGGGTGAGAGCAACTTTGCTCGTGGTGGTCCCAACGACTTAGAAAGGAAAGAGCGAGAACACCGCAGAACGGCAAAGAAGGCAAGTGCGCTCAAACACGTGATAGGCTATCTTATGACCTAACCGCACCTCGTCGGGTCGTTCATCTATTTTCATCCTCACGCTCTTACTAACCACCGCTTCAAAAATGTCGTCGACTTCGGATACCAAAAGCAATGAGGAGCCTCCGCAAGATCCACCCTCTATCGTCTTCACCTCAGAAGGCGATACTCGCCTTCTTGTCAAAGCTGATGGAGTCAACAAGGTTTTCGTGGTTTCCTCACAAGTAATGCGTTTGGCCTGCGATGCTTGGAGCCGCATGCTGGCTCCTGACGGATACTTCAAGGAGGCCCAACCTACTGCGGATGGCATGAAAGAAGTCGAACTACCGGACGATGAGGGCGAAGCCTTGGCTATCTTGCTCAACATCGCTCACCTCCGATTCGACAAAGTCCCGAGGACATTGGATTTCCAGAACCTGTTGGACGTCGCGATCTTGACGGACAAATATGGCATTACAAGGCTCGTCGAGCCCTGGGTTCATAAGTGGCTGGAAGACGCAAAGGAGACCTTCAACATACGGAACCATGAGCAATGGCTTTGGATCGCTTGGGAGTTCGGAGATGCTGAGACCTTTAATCAAGTCTGCGAACACCTCGTCAAAACCATTTCCGTGTTTGAATCGGAATGTATGCCTTGCATGGAAGGCTTATTTCCTCCTGGAATCGTCGGTAGGTACAACTGTTCCTTTATCGTCGGTGATACTAAAGCAAAATGGAGAACTAACATGATCGTGTAACAGAAAGCATCATCAATGTGCGAGCAAACGTAATTGACGATCTGTTGGAATTATGCTACAAGTAAATCCAAAAGTACGAACAGGGGCACCGACGGGGTCGTGGACGTGAACCAATCTGCAAACAAAATGCGAACAGAGGGGCCTGCGATGCTCTGCTATACGGCCAATTTCTACTACAGCTCCGTAGAATGGGTGTCACTGAACCGAGGGAGACCAATTTGGAGACGAACTGGAGCATCACAACACTCGAGAAGCAGTTGATGTCGATCAGTCTTGAGACGTTCCCCCAAGCGGAGAGCATGGCTACGCACCACCGATGCAACTTCCAGGACGAGTTCACATCTTCCGTACGGAACATTCTTGACGAGATCCCCTCGGCTGTCCTTGATCATCACATAGTACATATTGAACGCCAACACGCACTCCTTCATCCTGGTTGACTAGAGGGCGTTCCAGATTCTTGAGTATGATGCTCGACAATCATTTCAGGCAGTCACCCTGCCGGATATGGAGTTCTTGAGCATGGTGAAGTTGCGTGGGTACATGGCAGCACGGAAAAAGGTGAAAATTGGGAATTTCTAGATATTGATGCTGCCGCGATGGTTAATAGTGGGCGGCGGAAACCAAACAAAAAGATACATAAGGGAAATAGGGTTGAAAATAATTACCCTGAGGTAAAGGTAGAACTAGTAGATTTACAAAACCGACTGTAATGATAGCTTCCCGTTCCTCGCGAGGGTGGTTGCGAAGGATCATATGTTATGGAACTTTCGGTGCCATTGTTTTCTTGGTCTTTAACACATATCCTGAACTTTCCATCACCGTCTTAATAGATCGGAGCTTCTTCGGCAATGGGCCTTTCATGGCTGTCGGAGTAATGTTGAGGTAAACAAACCTCGATCGCATGTCAGTCTGCGAATCCGCTTCACCTCGTACCAACTCCGCGCAACATTGCCACCCGCGCTGAAAGTCAAGCACGATGTCCGACGAAGAGCCTTCCTCCATGGACTTCATGTCCGATGGCGACGAAGAGTCGGCCACTTCCAGCGAATCCATACCGCAACGTCTCGACAGCGCTTCGCTTTTTGCCAGCAGTCCGGTCAGTGCCCACCTTTACCTCACCACAACGAGCCGTCGATGATACTCCTAATCAAGCAATAGCCCGGCGTAAACAACGGCCTCCCGTACTCCGCCAAAGGCCGGCATCTCAGCATCGGTAACCTTCCGAAGACACATACCGACGTCCACGTCGGCAAGTGCATGCGCAACAACAACAACATGCCGCACCAGGACAGCAGCTCTTCTTCCACGCGCCGCCCACAGACGAAGTTCGAGGACAAGGACGACGACGACGACGACCCCAAAACCGCACTCGCCGAGCTGTGGGGCCGCGACGTCGAGGCATGGCTCCCGCCCGACCTCCCTTACCCCCGCGAACTCATGCGCCTCGACCGGCTGCACACCTGGCCCCCGGACGTCGTCTCCGCGCTGGCCGAGCTGGCAAAGCTCGTCGGCAGCGACGCGGAGCTGCGCGCCGAGGCGCTGGACCACGTGGCGACGGCCGTCGCGGTGCGCAGGGCCATGGCGCACAAGATGAAGACCGGCGGCGAGTTCGTCGTCTGCACCGATGTCGAGTACGCCATTTCGCAGATGATGGTGGACGTGGATGAGGAGGATGACGATGCGATGGTCCGGACTGCTACGCCGCCGAAGTGCTCCTCCTTCTCCGGCGCTTCCCATGCGCAGAGCGGTACGGACAACAACAAGTACGAGCACCAGCTGCCCGCCCAGCAGGAGCTCAGGTGGGTCAACAACAACTGGGAGGGCAATCTGAATCAAGCGCGCCCAACCAAGAAGAGGAGATACGACCCGGAGCTGGGCTCAGAGGAGGGGAGCGTCTGCTCCGACGGCGAGATCCCCGACGGCGTCGACTTCGACTCGTTCCGCCTGCAGAAGAGGAACGCCGCACTTAAGACCAGGGTCGCGGAGTTGAAGGGGGAGAATCGGGAGGTACGGAGGGAGCTGGATGGCGAGAAGATGAGGAGGGAGGACGCTGAGCGCTTTATTGGCATGACGAGGACTTCGATATCCAGGTACCTCGGAGAGCCGAAGCGGGGGGATCCGGAGAAGTACTTGTCAGACACGAGGAACTCGATGACTTCTTACTTGTCAGAGGCAAAGAAGAGGTAGGCCTATGATGATCGCTGATATTGGGACCGCGTAAGATATTTTCGGAATGGGATCAGCAGAGGGTACTTAATTCAGTCTATAAGACTGAAGAGGCAATGCCGTTGTTCCTTTGCCGTAACAAGTTGAATCCTTTCCACTGCAACTCACTGCCGTGCATGTCTTCATTCGAAACATCGGGAACAACCGAGACGACTTGTCATCAATCACAAGGGAAGCGAAATTAACGGAAGAATTTGAGATTTGTTTTTTGCCCTCCAACCTTTCGGCCTTTTTATGATTGATGATTCCACTCCTTGTAATCAACTTTTTCATCCTAAAATTTTCTACGGGTGTCCGTACTGAAAGTTGTGCCCGCTGCCCGCTGACAGCTGTCCCTCAAAAAGAATCTTATGAGGAACTGATGGGTAGCTGAAGTGTGTATCCTGACGCAAAGTATGATTTCCAATTGTCCATTCCTGTCCGCACAGATGCTCCGAATCGGTACGGCTCGTCATGATTGAATCAAACAGTAGTCCAAGAAACTAGTAATCGCGGAGGAGCTTCATCTGGCGCTGGGCGTGCTCGAGGTGGCACTCAAGAACCGGGGAAGCCATTTTCTCATAGATCTTTTCAATGGACCAATAAAGATCACTGGAAAAGTTGCAGTAAATGTGATCTTCAGAGCCGCATCCACAGGGGAACTCGGATATGCTGACGCTCAAAATCTTGCTGAGCAGAGTATCCACACTCCACTTTATGCTTTTGGTACGAGGTCGATTGATACCCAGTCCAGCACATTGGACAGATGTGATCAGAGAACCAAGGATGAGAGAATCGCAGGCTCGCTTTTGTTCCATGCTGTTTCCTCCTTGGCACATTTGCCTCGGATCTTTTTGTTGGTATGCCGATAGGTATCTGACCACGTAGTGGTAGAGGCTGTCCAGCATGCTATCGATGGTCTGTGTCCTAATGCATAGGATTGAATCTGAAAAGAAGTTAGCTCCTATCTTCATGCACAAATATTTCACGCTTACCGAGAAGACCTGGCGGAAAATAGCAGAAGCCTTCATCTGGATCCAGGACCTTGCCTTTCTTGTCCACGCATTTGCCGTCTGCAGAGATTTCAATCTCCTTTGCCAGTCTAATCGCTAGGTCTTCAAGCCTTCGCTCTTCTCCGAGCTCCCAATAGATGAAAAGTAACTCCTCCCGACCGTATTCGTACTCGAATTTTCCGGAGCGCTGTCGGAGGTAATCCGACCACACATCAATCCAGGGTTTCAAGAGAATGGTTGTGCAGTACTTGTTTGATAGCACAATCAAGTCCCTGAGAGTTTCGAACGATAGACTTTGTTTGGGGAGTTTGTCGAATCGGAGGTGTGCAACGTTAAGCAAGATAGTGAGAGCCTTCGGGTCGTCTTCAGGAAATGCTACCTCTTTCATTCCATCTTCGCCGGCTTGAGCCTCTTTGAAGTTGCCAGCAAACACCCGCTTCCAAGGATCGCAGAAGAGACTCATGGCTTTGGAGGAGGCGATGAAAACTTTCTGTACGCCCTTATCATGGACTAAGACGCGAACGTCCCCTTCGTCATCGAAGTACACGACCTCTGGAATGGCCTGGGTCGTGGGAGACGGCGGTGCGCTTTCCGCGACGTTCTCGTTAGAGTCGGGCATGTCGTTTGTCTTTGAGTGAATCGCGGAGATGAAGAAAAGTTTGGGTGTCGTGTCCAGATAGAAGCTCAAGAAAAGCTGTAGCGACCCGCGCTAGTCCGGGTTGGGATCGAATAGCAGGTTTTTGAAGACCCTTCAGAACGCCCCTGGGATTCCTGCACTTTAGAAATGCCTCTTCTGCCTCTCCATATGCCGCACATGTGAATCCAGGACTGGCGAAGGGATGGACCCCAAGACCTTTTCCACTTTCCCCCACAGCTCCGGCGCAAAATTGCAGCTCCCAAAGTGGTTGTGGCGGCAATCAATCAGTTCAACCCGCTTGAGCCTCTCTGCAAATTCCTCGATGCTCATTTTCACCTTGGTTGGGTCCTCTCTCGACGGGCTGAGGCCGTTCTGATGCAGTGAGATGATGAACGAGCCCAAGACCATGGCGTCGCATTCACGGTCATTGTCCACGCCACAATGGCAGCAGACGCTGGCTGTATCTGGGACAGTGTACGAAGCCAGATACCTGTCCTGGTAGCCGTAGCACGCGTCCTGCAGCAGCGCAATCGTCGCCGTCCGCACGCTCATAATGCTCTCTGTACCTCACCAATCAGTGAACCAACTCAACACACATCACAAGAGGCAATGGCAAAAAGGAAGCAATAACGCACCCAAGATATCCGGCGGGAACCAGCCCAGCCCACCCTCCGCATCCAACACCTTCCCGGCCGCATTCACCATCCGCCCCTTATCGTCCACCTGCACCTCCCTGACCAACTTCGCCGCCAAATCCGCGAAGATCTCCTGCTCCCCGAACGCCCACGCGATCCACAACCACTCCTCGTACCCAGGCAAGCCGACCTTCTTCCTCTGCGCATTCACCCACATGGACAACCACGGCTGAAACGCCTTCCCCGCGCCGTACTTCTCAGCCAGCACCGCGACGCCGAGCAGGTGCCTGAAGCTCAGCTTCGCGGGGATCAAACTGAAGCGCAAGTGGGCGATATCCAGCAGGATGGACAGCGCCGTGGCATCATCATCAGGCAGATCAATCTCCTTGGCAGCGGCTCCACCACCCTCTTCCTCATCCAGCTGCTCGCGCTGGGCCTCCTTAAAGTGGCCGTCGGGCGCGAGCATGCGGTCCCACGCGTCGCACACGAGCGTCATGGCCTTGGACGACGCGACGAAGACGTTCTCGACGCCCGCGTCGTTGCGCACCAGCAGCCGCGTGTCGCCCTTGAGGTCGAAGTAGTACGTGCGCCCCACGGGGCTCTTCTCGCCCGGCGTGTCGTTGTCGTCGTCGATGAAGTGGTCCGTGCCGTCCTGCAGCCGCGTCGACATTGTGCGGCTGTTGGTGCGTGCCGGCCGCTGCGAGGGCCGCACTGCTGCCGCGATGGCCGCGTCGTCCGACCCCTCGGTCATGACCGAGAAGCGCGACGTCGGGTCCTGCTGCTGCTGCGCTGTCTGCGTGTTTGTGGCGGTAGCCATGGTGGGTAGTCGTTTTTGTGGACCGAGCGCCGGGAAGGATGGGGCGATGATCTGTGAGGAGGGGCCAGAAGAAAAGCTTGGACGAAAAAGAAACTTTTTGAGGACTGCTACCACGCGATGAGAAGAAACAGAAAAGAAAAGGAGCGAGAGGAGTTGCTCGGCGGAGAAGAAGTGGTCCTGCGGCAAAACGCGGCCAGAGTCCAAGTGGAGCCGCCGTGGCACGCGACAACGCATCATCGGCCGATCTGCACTAATCCCTTCCGGCAGGCGGAAAACGCGGGTGGCGAGTCACGATAGCTGCAAATTGGTGTTGCTCATGACTGCCAAGTAGTGCCAAAGCTCCAAACTACAACCAAAAAAAAGCGCGAAAACTAGACACTTAGAAATAATTCTCGATTAAAGATAATGCTGCAAACTGTAGGGGCCGGAATTCTCGCAATGACGAAAGTCTCCCTGCCGCATGATATCATACGGCTCCTTCGCCGCGTCTTCACCGCTCCTTTCACTAGTACGGGATGCCGTTCGTCAGCAGCTGGAACCTATCATACTGGCCCGTCGACAAGCTGTTGTAACTCTTCTTGATCAAGAAGCGCATGAAATCCGCCGCCTCCCTCTCCGTCTTGTCCAGCACGAACCTCTCCCGGAAATGCTCCACCGTCTCGGGCTTGAAGCAGGGCAGACCGCTGTCCAGCATGACGATAACGATGTGCGCCAGGTGCTCGCAGTGCTGCCGCGCCGCCAGGAACGCCTTGACGCACAGCTCCTCGAACCACCGGTACGGCTGCGAGTCGGTCGAGCCGCCCATGACGGCCACCATTTCTTGCGTGAGCTTGAACGGCGCGCGCTCGAACTTGATGCCACCGGGCGCGATGTCGAAGCAGAAACCAAAGTCGATGTGCAGGATGTGGCCAGCGTCGTCGATCATGATGTTACCGTTGTGACGATCCTTGAACTGGAGCAGGTATGAGATGATGCTGTACGCAGCCATCGACTTGACAAAGTTGTTGCGGGCCTCCTGGAAGCGAATCGAGTCCTCGCCACCGTACTTCGAGACGAAGTAGTCGTAGAGCCCGTTGACTGCTTCACGGCCGAGCATGTCACGAGAAATCGAGTTGGGCAAGACGTCGATGACACCGCAACCGGGCGCAGTGGCTGTGACGCGGTACGGAAAAACGTAGACGTCCAGGCCGACGTCGTTGAAAATACCGCGGAAAGCAGAGATCATCTGCAGCGCCAACACGTCCTGACGACAGTCGTCTCCGACCTTGAAGATAGCCGACTGCCACACCTCGTAGTAGTTATCCTTCTTCTCTTCCTCGCTGCTGTCCTGATCTTCGCCGGGGATGATTTCGGTCCTCTCCTTGCGAATGCGGAAAGTCGCCATGTACGGAGCCTTTGCGTGACTCTGCAGAGGCTTTCCAGACTTCCGATCAATGCCCACAACTACACCGTCGGGGTTACTTGGCAGGTACACGCCAACCTCGACCTTGATCGAGCGAAGTTCTTCCTCGATCTTTTGCTTCTTCTCCGGCTTGCTCTTCTTGATGAAGGGCTTGAGCTTACCGGAAATTCCAGTGACCTCGTTGAAGAAGGAGAATTCCCGGTCGTAGAACTCACGGTCCTCAGGGCTGAAACTGTTCTCGAGGCTGGCCATGACGACATCAAGAGTCGGCTTGACGGGGTCGGGAATCTGAGAGTCCTCGTCTTTGTACGCATTTGCCTTCATGTTCCAAATGATCTGGTGGGCGAACAGCTGCGAGAACTTGGCTGTCTCAATGATGTAACGCTCAACGTAGCCGAGAACATCGTAACGCAGCGTTTGCACAACTTGCGGAACGTAGAAGAAGGTGATGTCGACTGAATGGCTTTCCAATGCCCTCATGGCGTACTGGATGACGAAAGGATGGTTGCCATACGCAGGAAGGAAATAAGTGATGGCCGTCATTGGGTTGACTGGAGCCCAGTACATCAGGTACTTGAGCTGGAACGACACATCATCGGGCAATGACTTCCCAAGAAGCACTTCCAAAGCATCCGGTTGGTCCAGCACCTTCTCAGGGAAGTTGAGTACCAGGAAACGGACCTCATTGGCCAACCGCAGCGAGTTGAATCTGAAAACCAGTTGCACCGCAATTGCGGGGTCCTCATTCCAAGCCGTTTTCAAGAGGCCAGACAACACCGCATCGGTCGGGGGCTTGCCCGAGTGGCCAGGCATCAAGTGAAGGCGCCTGTCCTGCTCAAGAGGGAAGAGCCAGACCATAAGACGCTGGTGCTCGCTCGCGAGCAGGAGCAACAGTAACTCCTGCTTAGCGTGCAGACTCTTCCTGGGTCCATTAGTGTTCAGACCGATACCGGCAACGTTCTGGAGGGCGTTGTGAATGTCGACTAGGACTTGAGCCTCGGCCTTGATTTGCAGACGGTTGCCGCCAAACGACCATCTCGGCCTCTCCTTGAACCACGCCAAGGCCGCGGAAAGGATGCGGTCCTTCAGCCTCCACTGGCCAGACGTATTGGATCCGGTGCTGTACTGAAGGATCCGTAGACCAAGGAGAACCACGTGGAAATGGGCCTCACGAGTCAGGGGATGGTTCGTGGTGTGGCTCATCGCTGACAACGTAATGTGCATGAGGCGGTGGTAGACGCGCTCGACGTGGGGGCTACCAAGGCGTGTTGCGCTGAAGTGGCTTTCGAGGAATTGGAGCAACCGGAAATGGGGGGCAATCAGATTGTAGGCGTGCTGCTGACGCTTCATGATGACGGTCCGGTCGGATGGAGCGAACTCTTGCTTCACGAAGAATGGATCCGGGTGATCGAAATGTTCATCGAAAAGGCCAAGTCTCCGTCGAACAGTCTTTTCGAAGTTCTCAGCAATCTCGACGAGGATCCTGGGCTCCATGCGCGGGTTTTCCTTGATGATGCTAAGCCACAAGGAAATACCAAGCTTGATGGACTGCTTGTTGAAGACGGCGAAAGGAATGCCAACGACATGGTGGGCAATGGCACATTCGTCCTTTTGACTGCGGCAAAGGAGAGCAGCAGCCCGCCTGAGAGCATCGCGAAGCTCCGCGATCGAAACGTGCTTACGACTCAAAGTGCGTTGCTCCAAGTCAAGAAGCACTCTCCGCGCATCCTCGACACTGCGATCGTATTGCTTGCTGCGGCGCATCAATGGATCCGAATCGTTGCCGAAGCGAATCCAGTCATCATTAAAGTCCGTTATGGGCTCCACGTAGCGGTATTCTTGACGGTTGGTGTACTGGGCAACGAAATCGGACGCTGTGTTGATGTTAAGCTCTCTTTCTCGGTCAATTGCACCAAGGCGCTGGTCTGTAGATGGGATGACGGAGCCCATCTCCAGTGCAAATGACCTTCCAAGAGAGACGTGACCATAGGCACCGTCGTCATCGTACTCAGACAGATAGGTCTGCAGAAGTCCCTTGATATCGAGCGGCGCGATGTCCATCACGCTCAAGACCCAGACCCTTGCGCGATTCTGGAGTTGGATGAGAGTGTTTCTGCGGAAGCTGTAGTTATCCGAGAGTTCGATGGAGATATTTTCCCTGGCTGACGTGAAGGTAGACGACCACCCATACTCATCAATCTCCTTCTCGAGGCAGCTGTTCCACATCATGCTGAGAAGCTCAAGAAGAGCAAAGAGCGAAGCGCGCTGGCAGAGAGCGGAGGGCACTTGCTGGATGATGATGTCGGCGCAATGGATAGCAACCTTCTGTGCCTGAAGAACCCTGTGACAGCAGCCAGTGAAGAAGATGGCAAGCTGTTGGGCTACGTAGGGGGCAGAGAAGGACTGGAACCCGCCTGAGACGGTCTTCTTCAGGTATGAACGAACACCCGCCTCAGCGATAGCGACCATGCAGTTACCCATTTCCTTGTTGCGCAATCTAGGGTCCAAGAAGTAGGTCAGCGTCTTTGTGCAGTCACCAGTGCTAGCACGAAGGCCCTCAACGAGATGCACCGTGTTGAGGAAGACGACTTCCGGGTAGCCAAGAGACTTAATGTCTGCTTCGCATGCGGGGAGCAGCTCCTGAAGACGTCGCTTTTGCTCCACGATATGCTCCGCGCTCTTGCCGCGCCTGAGAACAGTGTTGAGCTCAACATCACTCTCAAGCTGATCAGCTCGGGATTCAGAAACCAACGGCTTGCTGTGTTGGGCAAGTATTCGGAGCTCGTTGAGGTATCTCTTTCCCAGGGGAGAAGTCAAGCTGAATCCATGGACAGCAACGTTGAACCAGGCATCGCGTTGCAGGTTCACAATGGCCTCGTCTTCGATGTACTCTTCGGGGCCATCGGCATTAGACGAAATCAAGATTGCAAGCGGGCCCAAAAGCTGCGCAATTTCCTGGGCGGCGACTTCGGTGTCTGCCATGGGCGAGGCCTCGGGGCCATGTGCATCGCCTTTGCTGACAATGTCGTCCAGCATGTATTGCAGGTAGATTTCAAATAGCGGCTGCCCGGTCTTGAACTCTCTCGAGAGATGGCACCTGCCTTTCATGACCGCATCCAGGAGCACGTGGTTGTCCTGAACAATGGCATCGCGAGCGAGCTTGGAGTACAGCTTGAGCAGAGCCCTCAGCTCTCCGGGGCCAGAGTGGGCACCGAGCAAGGAGCTCTCTGTGATGATTTTGGCATCCACAGAAACGCTTACTCTGCCAATCTTCTGAACCAGCATCGAAAGCGCAAGCTCAGATATCTTCTGATCCTTGCATCGACAAGCCACTCCAACGATAGTCTGAATGACAGTAGCATAGACGTGCGAAGGCTCGTCGACGTCCGCGGGAGACAGTGAGATAGTACTTCCTGTCTGGTGTTGCGTCTGCAAGCCGCCACTACCATTGGCCTTCGCACTTCCATTGAGCTGAGACAGGCCGCCGGTGTTTGTGCGCTCCGGCGCTTGTTTACCACTGAGGACGTTGCCAAGGCTGTACAAAGTTGTGATGACAGCATCCTGTGGGAGCAGCATCAAGACACTAGCCAAGCAATCGGCAGCAACGGCTGAAGTACCCTCTTTCAATCCACCTTGGACGATGATGCGTGGCAAAGACTTGCTGAGGTGGGACGCAGTGTCAGGCGAAGACTTGCCCAAGACCGACATACTCTTCAGCACAACACAAGCCAGTACTTCATCAGCTGCAAGTATGTCATCGGAGAGGGTAGACTCGAGCACGTCCAAGAGTTTTTCGGAGTCGGCTATTTCCTCGTTTAGGACGGCGCAGCATAGATACGTAACAAGGGCATCAGCCAGAACAGCGTGGGCGATATGCTGCTGCCAAACCGTTCCTACGCGCTTCACGTACTCCGAGTCGGCATTGATCCGCTCGAGCTCTTCCTCGGCAATGCCGGCAACACATTCGAGCAATGTCTCGGCTGCTGCATCTAGAGGCTGGCGCAGCGCATGGGCGCTTTGGAGCTTGTCCAAAATCGGCTTGTCAGATCCAAGCTCGGAGGGGCTAGCAATGGTTGCCGTGCAGGCGACAACGACTTGCATGAAGCCATGATGAATAAGGAGAGCACCAAGAGGACGACCCATAGCAGCATAGTGTTTGGCATGGCGGCGCCATTCGCGGAACGTCCTCTTGGCGTGGCTGCCATACAAAACATTCGAAACGGAAGCTTCGACTGCGATTATAAGTTTCTCGGACAAAGCGTTGCGGAGGCTTTCGATCAGCTCGAGCATTTCGGCCGGGTTCCAGACCGAGGCGCATGCTGAGGCAGCACTTAGGAAACCAAGCATGGACATAGCCAAGCACAGGACACGACCGACATCGCCATCGGCCGCAGTGTCCACTGCATCATCCCCGTTCATGTGCTCCCCAGTTAGGGACCTTGCAGAGGCTGACCATTCCGCCACGTACTGCTTCACAGCTGCGACCGCGCCCTCCTTGAGCCTTTCATGATTTTTCCCAAGTGACAAAATAGCGAAGGCCAGGCTGCGTGTCAAAATCTCCCATGGTGACGGGTCAAGGTCTCGGAGAAACGGCGAGGGCGCAATGGCCTGGGCGAACGACTCGGGGAGATAGGGGGCGAGTTGGTTTAGGAGCTGCTCAGCCGTTGCAACGTCCACGACCTGAGGCGCAGCTTTGCATAGCGCGAGAAGGGTTTCGAGTTCGGGCAGGCTCTGCGACTTGTCAGATGAGCTGAAAGACGCTGAATAGGAGGCTTACCATAGGCACCCTCGCGGCACCTCCGCGGGCACCGTCCAGCTCGTCATGGCCACCATTGACCTGCGCGTGAGGCGGACACAGGCGGTACAGGCGCTTAAAGTCTGGATTGCCAGATTCGGGGGCTGGCGAAGCGGCGGAAAGCGAAGCAAGCTTCTCGAGAGCGCTGCGGCGAATGCTAAATGCGGCAGCACGGTCAACACTAAGGGAAATGGGGCGCAGCGGACGGTGTGACTCACGTTCGCATGATGACCAAGCGCCTGCAGCAACAGGCTTAGGAATGAATCAGAATGACTGGAAAGCCTAGATGTAGGGGGGAGACAGGGTGAAAGCGAGCGTGGTGTTTGCTTGGTGGGAGGTGGCAGCTGGCCGCCAAGCTGGTCGATCATCTGCGCTTGGTGCGCCCCGCGTCATCTTCATCTTTTGTTCGCCGTGCCCGCACCTCCGCAACCTCGCCCGCCTTACACCTTATAAACGTTCCCAGCCACGCCAGGCCACCGGCTGTTGCGCCTTATCAGTGGTCGCTGCATCCGGAACCTGCCACAACCGTCAAATACTCAGCGATTGCCCGCAGACCCCCGCCATCCATACACCACGAAGACCGAAATTCGCGACGACAAGTACAATGGCGGACGCAACTGAGACATCGGCAGGAGACGCCACCGCTCCTGCCAACAATGCGCGCAGAGGCCGCGGCCGCGGGGGCTCTCAGGGCGGCAACAGGCAAAGCAACGAGAACCCCGCGTCCACCGGAGAGAGAGGCAGGGGCAAAGGAGGACGTCGCGGAGGACGAGGCCGTGGCAATCGTGGCGGA
Organism: Lasiodiplodia theobromae; assembly: GCF_012971845.1. Classification (NCBI taxonomy): domain Eukaryota; kingdom Fungi; phylum Ascomycota; class Dothideomycetes; order Botryosphaeriales; family Botryosphaeriaceae; genus Lasiodiplodia; species Lasiodiplodia theobromae. Next base: position 321,378 of record NW_023336563.1, on the reverse strand, counting down.
CGCAATGCGGACGCAGATGGTGATGGAGTTGGAGACAATGCGCCTACTCGGGCTAGTCGGGGCAACTTTGGCGCTCGTCTTACTGCCGGCGCCAATTCCACCACAAATGATGCGGAATCCAAGGGCAAAGAACGCGTTGCTGCGGCAGAGGAGGAGGACGAAGGAGAAGTCTGCTTCATCTGCGCTTCCCCCATTGACCACCACGCTGTTTCGCCTTGTAACCACCGTACCTGTCACATTTGTTCCCTTAGGCTGAGGGCGCTGTACAAGTCCAAGGCTTGCGCGCACTGCCGAGTAAGTTTACCCGGTATGGATAGGTATTTCCTTTTGCTAACTGTATTCTCAGACACTGTCCGACTTTGTTATTTTCACCGACGATCCCGAGAAGAGATACGAGGAGTTTTCCGATTCTGAGATTGCAAGCACCGATAGCAACTTGGGCATCAAATACGAGAAGGCGGAAATCTGCGACGACACCATTCTTTTGCTGCGCTACAACTGCCCGGATGGCTCGTGCGACGCTGCCTGCCTGGGGTGGCCTGACTTGCACAGGCACGTCAAGAGCGTCCACCACAAGGTCATGTGGTAAGTACTCTCGTCCTGCTAGCATCCTGACTGCGCTGATACCCGGCAGCGACCTTTGCACGCGGAACAAAAAGGTGTTCACTCACGAGCACCAATTGTTCACCAATCAGGAGCTGCGCAAACACGAGAGGTTTGGCGATGACAACCCTGGCGCCGAGGACCAGAGCGGCTTCAAGGGACACCCCGAATGCGGTTTCTGTATGAGGCGCTTCTACGGAGATGACGAGCTATATGTGCACTGCAGAGAAAAGCATGAACGGTGTCACATTTGTGACCGGCGTAATGGCGGGCGCCAGCCACAGTACTACGTCAACTACGAGGCGCTCGAGGTTCATTTCAAGAAGGACCATTTCGTGTGTCCGGATCAGGAGTGCTTGGAAAAGAAGTTTGTTGTCTTCGAATCTGAGATGGACCTCAAGGCGCACCAGCTGGAGGCCCATCCAAATGGCCTCTCGAAGGATGCTCGTCGTGATGCTCGCAGGGTCGACATGGCCGGGTTCAACTTGCGTGGCTCCCAAGAACCGGAGCGCAGGCAGGGCCGCGGCCGTGGTCGTGGAAGAGACCCAAACTCCGAGCCTCTTCCTGCGTCGTCTGCGCAGCCGCTGCGCAGAGACGAGATTGCCTACCAAAGACAGCTGGCCATCCAGAGTGCTCAATCCGTGACATCCAGGACGTTTGGAGGCCAGCTGACGTCCACTCCGACGGAGGCATATGCAGCACGACCTCCACCCAGCGCTCAGGAACCTCGCACCGTTACGGCTGCCAGACCTGCAGATGACTTTCCGTCCCTGTCTTCGCTGAGCGTCAGCGACACCGCCAATCAAGCACGGGCCGCATCGCCAGCAAGGGACGCACCACTCACGCCGCAGGAGCAAGCGCGCAGGTTGCGGCACAATGCCGTTACCGAGCGGGCGGCCAACATGCTCCGCAATGATCAGACCAAGGTTGCCGACTTCCGTCAGAAGGTTTCATTCTACAAGAACGGCTCTGTGACGGCCCCACAGCTGATCGAGGCGTTCTTTTCCCTGTTTGATACGTCGTCGGCTGAGCTAGGCAAGCTGATCAAGGAGCTTGCCGAGATCTTCGAGATCTCGTCGAAAAAGGACGCCCTGCTCAAGGCGTGGAACGACTGGAAGGCGATCAATGAAGACTACCCCTCTCTTCCCGGCCCCAGCGGTGTGCCGGCAAGCAGCGCAGCTGCCGCTCTTGGAGCAGGTGGCTCCAGGGTTCTCAAGCTCAAGAGCTCCACGGCCCAATCGTCGCGCTCGTCGATGGGCCAAAAGGGCAGCTGGAATTCAGTTTCCACCAGCCTATTCCCTCCCCTGCCTTCCGGCGCTTCGTCGAGTCGGGCTGCGACGGGCACGGGAAGCGCCAATTGGGCGTCGTCGTCTTCTAACCGGCCGTCACCAGTGCCATCGCGGACGGCTTCGCAGACGAACCTGGCCAGCAAGAAGGCGGCGCCTCCCAGCGCCGACGCGTTCCCGGCACTGCCCGCAGCGAAAAAGCCGGCGTCGACAGTCTTCACGCCGGGCTACAACGGACGTGCGGTGCGCAATGTCAAGGGCAACGGTCCTGCAGTCAACGCGTGGGGTGTGGGTGGAGCCGGCAGCGGATCGTCAACACCTGCGGAAGCTATGGCCGAAGACGAACCTGTGGGTGGAGGCAAGAAGAAGGGAAACAAGAACAAGAAGCAAACCCTGTTTCACTTTGGTTAACGAGCTGCACGGCGCAGCGTGTAGAGTTAGTGCGTGTACATAAGCGTGGCGTTGAACTGGGCTGGCCGGGGCGGGCGGAGGGGGGAAAAGTGGGTTTCGAGTATACTATTGCAGTACAGAACATAGCTACAGACGACGTCACGAGTGCGGATAGAGATCAACTAGACGCAGCGCGCATACGAGCCAACACGTGTGCAGAATCATGCGGGAGCGGGCGGCCAGCTGCTGCATGCAGGCCGGAGGTTTTGGTGGAGAGTGACAGCGGCGCCCTGCTGACTGCTGCAGCAGGACGGAAGCGCAGAGCAGGAGGTGGAGGGCGATGACAAATGGCGCCAAGGCGTCGTGAGCGCAGGCCTGGCGTGTCGAGCCGACAGCCGCAGAGCCTCGTTGGGCGGGCGACGGCTAGCTCGTCCACCAACCTGCAAGCCATACCCACGCTCGCGGAGCTCGGGCGCCGGGGCCATGGAGCGCTGGAGCACGCTGACGTGGATCTGGAACTTCGCTTGCTAGGCGTGTGGAAGGTGTGGCTTGGCCCTGCGCAGAGCGAACTCACAGTCGCATGGGCTGGTGGTGTTGACTCGGGCTGGGGCGCACAGGCGCAAAGGTGGCCTGCTCCACTTCGGGCCGCTCCTGGCTCTCTGCAAGCGGGTGGGAGATGGTTGAGCCCCGGGCGCGTCCAAGCATAAAGCAGCATCCGGCGTCGCAGCGCTTGCGGGAGCAGCAGCAGCAGCTGAAGCTCGCCCTCCCAGCTTGCGCCACCACCAGAACGCGCCCTGTAGCATCCGCCGCCCTGGGCCGCCGCCCGCCTCGATCAGCGCGTCTTCAGCGTCCGCGAGCCAATCTGCGCGTGCCCCCCTCTCGCGCCCCAAGCCGCCGCCCCTTCCCCGCCTTGCCTGTCTCCCACTTGACTCGCTCTCCAGCGACGCGGATTCACGCTCCTCCCACCTGCATCGCAACACCCCGCTGCGCCCAAGCTCCCGCGCGACCGACTAGGCGCGCCGTTGCGACCGAAGCAGGACTCAGACCGTTGGCCAAGCCGCTGCTGGGCGCGTCGTGCAACCTGCAGCCCACGCCGCCAGACGCCTGTGTGATCGCCCGCGCTGCGAAGAGAGCCACTTGCCGCCGCGCCCCGCGGGCCCAGCGTGTAGAGTCGCCTGCAAATGCCAGAGCGCGTCTAGGGAGGGATCATGAAAGACGCTGCCTCCGCCGCCCGCACGCACTTGTAGCCTTCTGCTCTCCTCCTCCGCCTCCTCGCCTACGCCAATTGCCTGCCTGCCTGTCTGCCCCGTTTTTGCACCGCGCAGCCGCCCCTGCAGCGCGCCTGGACCCCGTGGCCGCCGACGACACTGAACCAGACATCGCGCCTTCTCTCAACCTCGCGCCGCGGTAGCGAGAGAAGCCTCTGCCGCCTCGCCCACCACGCGCAATCCGGCCACGTAGGACCATGCAGCCGCGCCGGGAGCACCCTTATCCTATCGGTCCCGGCCCGGGAGCTCCAGCTTATCCTCCTCCTCAAATCAACTCTCTGAACGACCACCAGAGCGCAGTCAGCCAGGCCTCGTCGTCCACCATGAACAGCCAGCCCATGTACGGCGGCATTCCGCCCTCCCAAACCCAGCCCGGCGCCTACGCCCCCGCGGACCCGGGCGCCCTCCAGCCCTCGTGCGGCACCCGCGAGGGCAAGACCTTCGAGCTGGTCGTCGAGCAGCAGCCCGTCAGAGCCCGCATGTGCGGCTTCGGTGACAAGGTACGTTGGATTACGAGACGCCATCCTCAACCCGCCCTCTGCTGACTCGCGCGCCAGGACCGTCGCCCCATCACGCCGCCGCCGTGCATCCGCTTGATCGTGCGGGACTCGACCACCGGCAAAGAAATCCCCTTTGAGTGCGTTGCTGTGCCCCCAGCCTTACGCGCGCCCCGCTGACTCCAGCTGCAGGGAGGTCGACTCCACTTTCTTCGTCCTGACGGTGGACCTGTGGTCATCTGATGCCCGCCAGGAGGTGAACCTCGTCCGCGCATCCTCTGGCGCCCCAACTGTGTCTATCTCGACGAGCACGCTTACTTCGTACCCTCCCCACATCGAGCGCGGCTGGCAGGATCCCGGCCCGTACGCCATGCCCATGGGTCCGAGGGCCGGCGCTTACTCGACCGGCCCTCCGGGATATGCCATGAGCCCTGCGCCGCACATGCCTCCCCAGATGCAGGGCGGTTACCACCAGGGCTATCCCGGCGCATCGCCAATCACCCCTCCGATGGGCCAGTACCCGCCCCAATACGGCGGGCCTCCTCAACATCAAGGCTACCCTGTAGCAGCCCAAGCAATGCCAGTCATGCCACCCGCTGCCCCGGCAACGTCGTCTGCAACCGGAATGTTCACGCGCAACCTCATTGGCAGCTTGAGCGTGAACGCATTCCGCTTGAACGATACCAATGGCAAGACGGGCTTTTGGTTCGTCCTCCAGGACTTGTCCGTCCGCACCGAAGGAGTGTTCCGGTAGGTTTGAAATATATCCGTGGTTGGCTTGGCTAATGCGCTGGTCTCGCAGCTTGAAAATGAACTTTGTCGACGTTGGCAAGAACATTGGCGGCGGCAACAACCTCAACACCGGAAAGGCGCCCGTCCTCGCCTCGTGCTTCAGCGACGCTTTCCAGGTGTACAGCGCGAAGAAATTCCCCGGAGTCATCGAGAGCACTCCGCTCAGCAAGTGCTTTGCCGCACAAGGCATCAAAATCCCCATTCGTAAGGACGGCCCCAAGCCTGCTAATGCTGCAGAATATGAAAATGACGATCAATGATCGGCGTCTTCTTCCCTGCTATCTCTTTTTCGACGAGGAAAAGAGAAAAATTACGAACCGAGAACAATCTCGCCAGCAACTTCGCTCCGCCAGATTTCATTGTCTCCTCTTTTACGTTATTGTTTGCATGTAGAAAAACTTTCGACGGCGACGACTAATGTGTTTTTTTCTTTCACAAAAGGGTCGGATCGCCAGAATCAGCAGTAGAGGTCGTCGTGTACAACCCCCCTTCCACCCACCCTGCCCCCCGCCTCCCCAACAATGCCCTGCACGAACGACGATGTACCTAAACGAGGAGCGGTACGAATACGGATGTTGACGATATGATGAAGATGTTTGGGATGGCATGTAAGGAGGGAAGGAGAAAAGGAGGGAGCATATCATGTGCCGAAAGGAAGAGTGTCTCAGTGGGGGCAAATTCGCGCGGGGGATCACAAGACTCCCACGGTACCCGGTCATCGGCCAGTCATCAGACGAGGCAATCAGATAGCAGTTCGCAGGCGTTGCTTCTTTCTTCGCGAGAAAACAAAATTCCTGCCATTCGGAGGAGATGGGAGAGTGAGCAAAAAGCCGGGCTGGTGCTTGTATTTCTCTCTTTATTTTTTTTCTTCTCTTCCAGTTGCGTTTGTAACCCGCATTGCCATTGCTTTGCTTCACTGATCGACAAGCGGGGGACTACCATAACGAAAAAAGAAAACGCGACTTGTGTTGATTAGACCGGCGCTTGTTTCTCTCTCTTGGTGGCTTGTCTTCTTCTGGAACTTATATTCGTTGGAGTGCTTGCGTCTCTTCTTTTTGCCCCCTTGACAAATGTCTCAACGCCTTCATTCTGCTTACTGCCTACCGTACAGCTTCCTAACCTCTCAGCTGGTCTGAGCAGCAGTCGACCAGTGCCTCCTAGGGGGCGTCTGCTGGGGTGATATCCAGCATGGATACTGGGGCCATCGTTTTGAAGATGCTCTGCCGAGTCCAATCCGTGCTATGGGGGACGGGAAGGGTATCCAAGGGAGCTGGTCACATGCAAAGCGAGGGATTTCACATGCCAATGATTCCTGAACACAATTATTTTTTCCCACTAAATGTACCTAACAAATACATACCCCTCCGATCTATGTAGTACAGCACGAAAACAGTCATTCGCTACTGACGTCTTCCGCAATTCTTTTCGCTAGTACAAAAGTAAAAAAGCCAAGTTCTCTGCAAAAAGAGTTCTCAACCAAGATGCCCCAATGATTTCTTTTGAATTTACTCCACAATTTCTAGCTCGCCCGTCCGGTCCTTGGCGAACGTATCCTTCCACTCGTCCCAAATGCGCTGCAGCTCCTGCACGTACTGGGTGTGGACCTCGTCGACGTAAGCCGGGTCGGGCTTCTGGCTCTGGACCACCTGGACGGGGCGGCCGACGACGACGTTGAGGGGGCGGCGGTAGGGCATCATGCCGACGTCGTAGTTGAAGACGCCGCGGGCGTGGAAGATGGGGATGGTGAAGCCCATGAGCTTCTTGACGAGCAGCTGGAAGCGGTGGACGCGGGGGTGTTCCTGGGGGTTGAGCTGCTCGTAGAGCTCGTTCTCGCCGAAGCACAGCACGGGGACCAGGTCGGCGCCGGTGCGCACCGCCATCTTGACGAAGCCCTTGCGGCGCGCCAGCACCAGGCGCATGCGGCCCGGCTCGGCGTCGAGCGACTCGCGCGCGCCGCCGATGACGATGGTGATGGCGCGCCCCATGCCCTCGCCGTTGGGGCCGCCCTTGCTGAGCAGGTTCTCGCACGACTCGCGCGACACGCTGCCGATGCCCAGCCGGATCGCGTAGTCGCGGTACAGCGGGATGCGGAAGTTGGAGTCGAGCGTGAGGATCGTGTTGGTGATGCCAGGGAAGAGCTGCGAGAAGCCCAGCGCTTCGGTCGCGAAGGCGGCGAAGGCCCCGTGCGAGATGATGCCGTGCGGGTGGTAGCCGAAGATGTACTTGCGCGTCGACGGCAGCTCTTGGGTGCGGTGCAGGCGAGCTGGGAAGTAGGACGCGTAGAGCGACCAGATGGGCAGGCGCCGCAGCCACTCTTTGCGGTGCCTGAGTGTTCCGTCTTGTCCGGCGTTGGAGAAAAGGACGAATAGTGTGTATGGGAAAAGGACAGGCCATAGGAATGGAATGGAGCAGAGGAAGAAGAAGATGGTCAGCATGCCGACGATGGAGAGCGAATGCAAGAGAACCATGAGAGTTTGGAGGCGACGGTGCAGCGGCACGTTGAGAGGAGCCCATCGTATCCTGTTGGTCTATCAGTCCGCCTGCGATGAGCCATTGACGGTGTGTATATAGAGACGTACTTGCTCCGTTCCCATCCTTTGCCAGCCTCTCTCCCGCTTGTAAGCTCGGGCTTCTCCTCTTTCTTGTTGTCCTGGCGGTGCTCCTTCTCGAACTCATCATCAGGCTTCACGCTGGTGAGACGGACGCCGTGCGGACCCTCGAGCCTCTCATATATGACCTTCTTCTCGTCTTCCGTCTTCTTTGAGTCCTTGGGTCCATCCGGTGTCTCCGATGATCTGTGTCCATTCACGGGGCTGCTCACGCCATCTACTTGTGAATCCTCTGGCGGCGCGACGGCTGCATCTGCGAAGGATTTTTCGCTGGCTGGAGGCTGCGGAACAGGCAAGTCATCTTGCGGTTGGGGCACAGAGGCGTTATTGAGGCTTCCATTGGACTTGGACTTCTTTTTCTTGCTGCCCTTGGACTTCTTCTGACCTGCGTCTGCTGGTTTTTCGGCAGCCTCGGCATACGACTTGGGCGTCAGGTCGGCCTGCAGGCGGTCCTGCGGCTGCGAGGGCGAGGCGTTTTGCGACATGGTGACAATGGGGCTAGCGGCAGCAGCTCGCGGAGGGTTGAGGAGTGTTGGGATGCGCGGCATGGGGCCTGGGACGGGATGTCGCTTGCCGTGTAACAGGTGCAAATGACGTACGTCACGGGCCCCGACTTTGCGTACGAAAAGCTTGTGATTGCGCCGCGACTCGTGCGCTCCGCTCCATCTCTCCACGCACGCGCGGTCCGGAACGGCACATCACACAGTCCCTGCATGCCGCATCTCAGCCACCGCTCCACCAGGGAGCATCAGCGAAGCCAGCGGTGACCAACCTGGTGCCTGTCCCTGCGGTGGCAACTGCCAGGCGCGTGCCTGGCGAGTGCCGAGCCAGCCCGTCGGTGCCTGCCTGGAGACCGCCGCTCACATTCTTTAGGCCTCCCGCAACACCTGCTTGACCTCCAGCTTGCTTCCTTCGCCCATGTCTTCCAGCTTTCAGACGACGCCCGCAAAATCCTCCCGCGTCACTAAACCCGCCCGCCGCAAGAGCAACAACCCGTTGCTACGCCGTTCGTCTTCGTCGGCGTTCACCACAAGTCCGCGTCGCAAGCCGTCGACCGAGTCCACCAAGGTCGGCGGTGGCAGCGATGAGAGGATATTTGATGAACCGCTAGATGACACGGGTCTCGTGGCCTCGTTAGCCACCGATCTCGAGCTGCGCGATGTGCCCCAGTTTATTCAGAACGTCAAGGCCAGGATGTTCACGCCTTTCCCTGAGCGCGCATCCGGCATGAATGCTCAGAGGACGGCAGAAGTGCTGAACTTTCGCATTAACCTACCACCGGTCGCATCTGTGGCGCATGTGCATGCTCTAAGCAAGTCTCCCACTGTTACAGAAAGAGAGATGGCGGAGTTAACGCGCGCTGGGGTCATACGGAAGGTTGTGATACCAGGACGAGGTGTCGGTAACGCTGCTGTAGGAGAAGGTTTGGTGCTCGTCTCGGAGTGGGAGAAGCTGGTTCGCTCGCATCCAGATTTGGATGATGCGATGAAAGGTAATTTCTGCCACGCTGTTCTCCCACACTTCAGCATCTCACGGCGCATGCAGAGAAGTATATTTCACTGCTGCACTCACAACCGACTTCAGCCACCGTATCGGCTTCGCAGCTCAGCAAAGAAGAAATATCAGTATTCTGTAGCGCTGGATTTTTGACTTCAGCGAACCTTCCTGCTGGGAACGCCGAGCTCTTCTCCCGCCCCGGCGCCGCGTCCTTGGGCTCGCTCGCCAGCTCCAGCGCCAAAGCTGCGTCCGGCTCGCTAAATGCTGTTGGGGGCGCCAACGCCTTTACATCCAGCGGTGCTAGTGGAGGTGGTGTGGTATCGACCGACAGACAAAGGAAAGCGCCGGGCGGGGTCTACAGCTTTGCGCTGCCCAACATGGGGCCGTACCTTCGGTTGTTGACCACTGCGCGTGCGCATCTGCTGAGCCTGCTGAGCAAGACGTCCAGATACAAGGAGGCGCCCATGAGCCTACTCAAGGAACGCTGGGACGGAGGTATCGCGGGTGAGGATATGGCAAGCAAAGCGCGCAAGGCGAGAGGCGACTTTAGCGGCGTATTGCCCGGGCGGACGAAGAAGTGGAAGTCGTTCTATGGCTTGAGCTTCGACTGGGTTCTCGAAGAGTGCGCAGGCAGCGGGCTGGTTGAGCTGTTCCAGACCCACAGTGTGGGCGTCGGGGTTAGAGCGACGTGACTTACGATCGATTGATGCCGGCTTTCAACTGCCGTGCGCGCGCCCAGCATGACGAGAAATACATTCGCCTTGTATCGCAATATAGAAAGCATGTATTCAGCAGAGCGGCGAGACCAGTGTTGACGAACCGGTGGGATGCGGCTCGGCACGACGGGACTAGGTGGTATGCATGTCAGCAAGCGTTATCGCCAGGCTGCGGCCTTGGTATGCGGACTGACGTCTTGACTCAGTATTACGAGACCCAATTTAACGGCACCAACGTTCGAATAGAAATTAGCAGAGAAGGTGATCATACAGGGACCATACTGCGAGTGAATTGAAGATTTCGAAACTCCATATATGCACCCAATCGACTTTTAAGTTAGGTGGATTGGTCCTAGGATAAGCTATACAGCAGTGCCGCACCGTGGGCGAAGTAACATGGTGACCACGATGTGGTCCTCGAGGACCCACTGTTTTAAGCATAATGGCGCGTGGGATGGAAGACCAGGCACCATCCGGCGCGAGCCTAAACTAGAGCTTCTGACTCTCAGCGCCGCCAACTCCACGCCCAGAGTAGCTCAGACCAAGCTCGAGCTCCTAGCGGCAGGGCGCCGGGTACCTCGCATTTTGGTCGGGTTGCAATCGTATGGCGAGCTGAAGAGATGTTCTTTGAACCTGCAGCTGGTCAGCTCTTGACGCCGCCCCCCTGCAGCAAGCAGGAAGCGGGGGCGTCGCTCAATGGTGGGACGACCACACGCGGAAGACTGCGCCGAGCGGGTGACATAGAGGTGCGCCCGCTCCACTGGGGCGCCCTCATTCGGTTTAAGCGTCGAACTTTGGGGGGCAAGCCATGCGTATATTTTGCCGGCCGCGGCAGCCAAGCTTCATTGCGTCCAGCACGACCGGGATTTCCTATTTAATAGCTTGAACGCTACTTACCCTAGGTGCTTCGAAGCCATCCCCTCGTCTTCACTCCTCTCTCCGTGCTCAATCGCCCATCCCACCACCTTTCACCATGCGCTTCTCTACAATCTCTACCATTATTGGCCTCAGCAGCCTTGCGCTTGCGCAGACTCAGCTGCTCCCCCAGTGCGCTGTGAGTAACCTTTCACTCCCTAGCTCCAATCCACCAATGGTCGCGCTCAAAGCTACCGTATAATCGCCGGCCGCCTTCGTCATGCGCGATTGCTGGCACACCAAACTGGCGCACGGCAAACTCTGGCTCCACCCAAACATGATCATATACTGACCTCGTCCGATCGCCAACAATAGCAATCATGCGTTGGTACCGACTTCGGCGGCTGCAGCACTCTTGATGTCGAGTGCATTTGCAACAACAAGGACCTGATCACGGGCCTGGCTTGCTGCGTCTCCACCAGCTGCGACGCCGCAGACCAGCAGAGTACGTCTTCAGCCTCACACCACGCGCAACGAGCGCCCAACGACTAACAAATCTCGCATCACAGCCGTCATCGATTTCGCGCAGAACCTCTGCAAGCCGCAAGGCGTGACCGACCTCCCGACCACGGCCACCTGCGCCTCGGGCGCCTCCTCGGCCACCGGCTCCGCGTCGAGTGGCAGCAGCTCCGCTTCGTCCACGGCGGCGAGCGCGTCTGCCAGCGCTACTGGTTCGGCTGCCAGCGCTGCCTCCTCGGTCGCGTCCAGCGCGTCGTCGGCGGCGAGCAGCGCGACTTCTGCTGCGGCCACTGGCGCCGCTGGTGTGTGCTCGGGCAACGCTGCGGGTATGGGTTTCGGTCTGGTGCTGGCTGGTCTTATGGGTGCTCTGTAAGAGGACGCGGAAAGAGCGCGTTCGAACGGGTATCATTGGCTTCGAGGAGAGAAAGGAAATTGAGGATGTTTGACGAAATACCTTATGCGGATGAAATGCTTTACTTCAGTTTGAGAGGCCACTCGCGCGTTGTATCGTTTGCGATCCAGGCTTAATTGTAATACAATAAGACACTTATTTTCGCGACATATATCCTACTTTCATCAGTGAAGAGATCAGGCCATCAGCAGTTCAGCACTCGATGCAGCCATGCGCGGCCAATGCATTATTGTTCCGTCGGCAGTGCGCGGGTCTGATGGTAAGATGAGAGAGCGATCGGCCTGTCTTGGCGCCTGCCAGTTCTGCCGCTCACCACCGCCCACACGCTTAGCGAACCCCACCGGCACACCGCCAAGCCAGCAAATTGGCCGGGCCATTCCCTCTGGTTTTCCACCGCTCAAGGACGACAACGCTTCCGACACAGTCCCCATCCCTCCCGAAAAGAACCACTTCTTCTCGCCGTCACCATGCCTTCCGAGGTCTCCGACATCAAGCAGTTCATTGAGATCTGCCGCCGCAAGGACGCTTCCTGTGCGTTTGCTCCTTTCCGCTTCACCTCATAATGCACACCTGGCTGCATCCGGACGGTCCAATGGCGATGGTTTAGGCGGGGGCGCAGCGATCAAGTAAAAACGAAGCGGAGCGAGCGTGGTCGAATCGCCCTGTCGCGGGGGATTCTCAAGTGAAAAAGAGCGCAACAATGCCGTGGTTTTCCTGGGAAAGCACCACGTCTCGAGCCCATTTTGGAGGAAGTCAAGAGAGACAATCGCTGCGCCGCCGTTTGACCTGACACCACTGGATTTGTCTACACCAACATGCACACAAACGTTACCATGGAACAAGAGTGACTAACGTCGTGTGTTTCCGTGGTACAGCTGCGCGCATCAAGAAGAACAAGAAGAACAGCCAGACCAAGTTCAAGGTCCGCTGCCACCGCTACCTGTACACCCTCGTCCTCAAGGACTCCGACAAGGCCGAGAAGCTCAAGCAGTCCCTTCCCCCGGGTACGTCAACTCCTTCCACGAACGACAGCAACCGGACTGGAAATCTTGCGTGGGAAGCAAAAGGCGACGAGGACTTCCGGCTAACGTGACATCTTTCAGGTCTTACCATCACCGACGTTCCCAAGAAGAACGCCAAGGGCAAGCGCACCGCATAAATGCGTTAAAACGGGAAATGAGGGGGTCGTGGTAGAGTGACGATGTTGATGACAGCGGCGGGGATTCGAGAAAAAGGAAAGAAATTCCATTACCGGGAGAAGATACCTGGGGAGTTTGGCTGCGGAAATCCCTTCGCCGAACCGGGAGGGTTTCTTGCGGTTTTCTTCGTAAAATCATAGAAGCTGGAAAGAAATAGCTTCGACACCCGGCGTTCATCAATGGGATAAACTGTGTCACGGTTCAAATACTCTCACGCTTTTACGTTTAATACCGTGCCTTGTGACTTGTTTAATTTCTCATTTGGGGTGCTCGTTGATAGCTTCCATAAACTCGAAGTTACTGGCTGAACTATTTTAGGCGTAATCGACTTTCACGTCAACATCAACGTGGAACAATCAGGCTGGCTTCTGTATAGCAGCGTGAGTGCAACGAACACACGAACGGCTCTTAGCAAACGGTTAAATTGCACTTGATCCTTTTTTCCGCGTTCAGTCTGCCATATTATGTTCGCACGTAAATACAAGGCTTCTGCCTCGATGGCCGGACCCAAAGTCTATTTCTACATCTACCTCGGATGTAATACATTCTGCTATTGCGGCCCCTGCATCTGACTGAAATATATCAAGACGTCAAAGGATAGCGGCTGGAGAATCAAATGAGACGACGAGATGAGGCTCAGTCTGAAGACATTAATGAGTAGGAACTCGATATACGCTACGGGAAGCTCTCAACCAAATAAATAGGTTAGCCGGGTAACACATGCGTCTTTACCAGCGTGAGAGTCCTTCACTCAACCACAATTACTTCCTTTCTCTATTCAAATCTCCAGTGAGGTGGCCTCGATCGACAACGTCTACGTACGTCTAGACCTGTTTTTCAGCCACAGTGGCGAGCTGAATGAGTACAAAGGGCACTCTATATGGTACTCGTCTTTCTGTCGACCTATGATTGGAAATGTGAACAAAGAAGCAAAAGCAGCCGCCTCATCATATACTCACCAGCATTGTTCATTAACAAATCACAGCAGCTACAGTACCATCTTTGAGCAGCATACCTTGTCGCCATGTATAAATTACTCTCATTCACACCAGATGGCTAATTCAGACCAAGATTCACGAATAAATCTCCAACCATCTCTGTAACATTTTCAAGACTTTACGACTTTGAAGGTAAATTTACGACTACATTTAAACTTTCAAAATGAAGTGGACCTGCTGCTGGTGCTTTAAGAAGCAGACTTCTGGCAGTACCTGCAAGAACTGTGGGCATGATCAGTGCCCTTACTGCTAGAATCACAAAATATAGTTCTCTAGCGGGCCTTGGGAAAGTATATATATCAATGGCATAGCTATTGCTTTCGAATTTCTACTACGAAGTGATCGCGTGACTACACTTTGCTGGCCTGGGATAAATGAAGCAAGAAGTCAACAGCACGAGCACCGTTTCGCTCGCTTGCGAAGAGACCGAGGAAAGGGCTGAGCCACGAAGGCAATCTCGCGTCCGACGTTGAGCCGGGAGCAGATCGGTTGCCTGGCGCGTTATGGTCGTGAAGCTAGGAAATTAGCCGTGGTGCATGCAAGGTGAAGTCAATTGCAAGCCAGCCCGAGACCAGGAAGTACTCCATTCCAATTGACCTGCTCATAAGGGGCATTTGACGCACGTAGAGCATGTGCTGCAGCGGATGGCGTCACAAAGTCGGGTGTGCATATCCGCAACGGCTCCACGGAGGTTGTTTGATCAACAATGGGGACGCGTGCACGCGTGGACCAAGCTCGAGCAGCAGCAGCTCTCTTGATTGCTTCCCGCAGCGGCGCTACGCCGCCGTTCCTGTAGCGCTCGCGAGCAGGTTGCCCCTGAGTTGACGGCTCTCGTTATTAAACGCAATCGTATCCGCGAGTGGGAGAGGGCGAGAGAAAGAGGAAGGAGATCACCGCCGGAAGAGTAGCTAAGAACAGCTGTCAACACCCCAGGCCAATCACGAACCTCCGCTGCCAGGAACACCCAAGGTATACGACCCAAAGGTACCCGCGCTCCACAGCAGTAAAAAAAAGGTCGCACGCATTCCGGCCGCCAGAATAAATTCCCGGGCCCCGCCCTCAGTCGCTCCTTTTTTCCCTTTTTGCGGTTCTTTCGGAACACGGCGGTCCATGAACATCAACCGCGACCCGTTCGGCCTGCGCCCCTCGATCGCTCCCAATAACGCCTTCTCCGTGCTGCAGCAGTCGGCCGCGCGCAACGCCGCCCGCTATTCGCAGAAGATCGTCGAGAGCGGGCAGCAGGCCCTGGAATCCGGCCGCCAGGCCCTCGAGGACGTCGCCGCCAGCGACCAGTGGCAGGCCGTCCAGCAGACCGCGACCGACGCCATGGCCTTCGCCGTCCCGCGCAACGTCCCCAACTTCGACGGCCCCCAGCGCCGCTTCGAGGACTCGGCCTGGGCCAGCTCCGGCCGCTCGCGCTTCCCCGCCTCGCCCACCCCCGACACCAACAATGGCGTCATCGCGAGCAGCAGCGGTGCCGCTGGCGCTGCTGGCGCCGCCGTGACCGACCGCCTCGGTGGCATGTTTGGCGACGGCGGCAAAGAGCTCCCCATGTATAAGGACAAGCCGTACAACTACGGCAGCTCCGCCCGTCGAGGCTGGTTCCGCCGCCGACGGACCCTCATATTTGGTGCTCTCGCCTTCTTCGTTTTCCTATACTGGTTCGGGGTGTTTTCGAACTCGGAGGAGAATAAGGGAACTAGCGGCTCTGGGCTCTTTAGCGGCATGATGTCGGGCAAGACGTCGGCCGTCGTCGACTGGGACGAGCGGCGTGACCGCGTGCGGGACGCCTTTAAGCTGAGCTGGGATGCGTACGAGAAATACGCCTGGGGTACGTCGTGATAGCTGTGGTCTCTTATTCGGACCTTTAGGCTTCCACACCCCTACTGGGGCCAGATTTAGCTGACTTATCAATCGCTGGCCAGGCTACGACGAGTTTCACCCCGTCTCGAAGAAGGGCCGCCAGATGGTGCCGGGTGGAATGGGCTGGATCATCGTGGATGCGCTTGACACGCTCATCCTCATGAACCTGACGACCCAATTGACCCATGCCCGTGAGTGGGTCTCGACTTCCCTGGACTACGAAAAGGACCACGATGTCAATACTTTTGAGACGACCATCCGCATGCTGGGTGGTCTGCTCTCTGCTCACTACCTGAGCACTGAGTTCCCCCACTACGCGCCTATTGCTTTGAAGGAGGGCGAGGAGGACCTGTTCCAGGAGAAGGCCGCTGACCTTGCGGACCGTCTGCTGGGCGCATACGAGTCTAACTCGGGCATTCCGTACGCTAGCATCAATCTCAAGACGGGCGAGGGCATCCGGTCGCACGCCGACGGCGGTGCTTCTTCGACGGCTGAGGCGACGAGTCTCCAGCTCGAGATGAAGTACATCGCTAAGCTGACAGGCGAGGTGCACTACTGGGAGAGGGCGGAGAAGATCATGAAGGTCGTGGATGACTTGGAGCCTGAGGACGGCCTCGTGCCCATCTTTATCAACCCCGACCGCGGCGTCTTCCAAGGCCACAACATTCGCCTGGGCAGCCGCGGCGATTCCTACTATGAGTATCTCATCAAGCAGTATCTGCAGACGTCCAAGCAGGAGCCCGTTTATAAGGAAATGTGGGAGGAGACCCTGTACGGCATGCGGAAGCACCTTATCACCTACTCGTCTTCGGCGAACTTGACTGTCCTCGGCGAGCGGCCCAACGGTCTGGGTGGCGATCTCTCGCCCAAGATTGATCACTTGGTGTGCTTCTTGCCTGGCACCATTGCTCTGGGTGCAACGGAGGGTAAGACGCTTGCAGAGGCTCGTCAGAGCCCCTCGTGGGGAAAGAAGCAGGAGGACGACATGGAGTTGGCAAGGGAGCTCATGAAGACGTGTTGGGGTATGTACAAGGTCACCGCAACCGGCCTAGCGCCCGAAATCACCTACTTCAAGGTGGACGAGCCGCCACGCATGTGGGAGAGCTGGGCCGACAAGGTGACGAGCCCGGCCGAGCTGGACGACAGCAATGAAGCCAACTGGAAGTCCGACTACGACATCAAGGTGGCGGACAGGCACAACCTGCAGCGCCCGGAGACGGTCGAGTCGCTGTTCTACATGTGGCGCATCACCGGCGAAGTCAAGTACCGGGAATGGGGCTGGGAGATGTTCCAGGCGTTCGTCAAGTACACGCTCGTCGAAGACGGTTCCGGCTTCACGTCCATCAACGACGTGACCAACCTCTCGCCGCCCGCCCGCGACAACATGGAAAGCTTCTGGCTGGCCGAGACGCTCAAGTACCTCTACCTGCTCTTCGGTCCGGACGATATCCTGCCCCTCACCGACATGGTCCTCAACACCGAGGCCCACCCGCTGCCCCAATTCGAGATGGGCAAGCTGTTCACGACGGGATGGGAAAGGAAGCCAAGGTCGAAGGGCAGTTCGTAATTGAGGAGGTTCCGTACTGTGATGGCTGGGCAGACTGGAAGGAAGCGCACAGTTGTGTTAGGCCCACAGTGGACAGCATCCACCGGCGTTTATAAGGTCTTTGGAGCGGGGTAATCAGCATAGAGATATCATTTCAGTAACTTTTTTTTCTCTGTCACACTCAGCCTTGTTTCGGTCCCTGATCTTCCCTTATCTCTTGCGTCTTTTCCCTTTTCTCTCTTCCAGCGCCAGTTGTCTGATGGCGAAAGCGACGATATCGGCGATGATTCGGGATAATGAGCAGCGAAGATTGGGGCCCTCGTTCTCCGCAAATCGGCGGGCGGGCTTGATCGACCGACGCCCCCGACTGCTGGAGACCAAAGCTTTCTCCATCAGTCCGGCACTGGTGCGTCATCACTTGCTCTCGGCAATCATGCTTAGGAAAGCTCTCGTTTTGCTATCAAATATGGGCCGAGTTGCTGCTTCTTCTCTCCCTCTCCCTCCTTTGGTCCAAAGTGGGTCTTGCGCAATTGAATCAGTTCTGGATCCCTGACTTGCGATTCCTAACTCCGCATCATTTGTCACCGAAGTCGGTGCTGGTTCCCCGGATCTAAGGATCGTTCGGTGGAGCTCATAACTCGTGGGCGGTCCTTCTCTCTTGGAAAAGGTCGTGCTTTTGCTCGGGACTTGCGTTCGGGGTTCGATTAGCGTCATTGCTGGTGATTTTTCTTCAGTGTGGGTTTAGGTTACAAAAGGTAAGGTTTCTTTCCTTTTCAACCTTCCGCTTTTCTCTAGCTGTCTCGATTCCTTCAGGTTATGAAGCCAGCATTTCTGACCTTTTGATAGAGTGTCAGAGATTCAGTTAAATTCGACTGGTTACAGAAAGAAGCAAGTCATCATCATGGCGCACAAGAACACGACAGAGCATGATCTCAACTGCCTCACCATCAATGAGCTCGAGGCTATAGCGAGGGATAAGATGGATAAGCAGACGAGGGACTACTACAATGAGGTACGTTTCCCCCGTTCATTCTATGCCCTTACCTTCTTCCACCTACCCTCGAACTCTTACCTTTGATTGCTACGGCCTCCTGGAAACCACGAACAAAGGAAAAGAGATGAATTACTCACACACGAGCTCATCCAGGGCTCCGACTCCAACTCCACACTCCGCGAAAACATCAGCGCCTACGCCAAATACCGCATCCGCCCGCGCGTCCTGCGCGACATCTCCCGCATCGACACAACAACCCCGGTCCTCGCGCCGCGGAGAGACACGTCCGCCACCTTCCGCAACGCCATCCCCGTCGGCGTCGCGCCGACGGCCATGCAGCGCCTCGCGCACCCGCTCGGCGAGATCGCCACGGCCCGGGCGTGCGCGCGGGCGGGCGTCGCCATGGGCCTGTCGTCGTTCTCGACGACGTCGCTCGAGGACGTGGCGGCGGCCGCGCGCGACGAGTGCCGGCGGCTGGGCCGTACGGAAACCATCCCGCTCGTGCTGCAGTTGTACCTGTTCGAGGAGCGCGACAAGAGCGCCGCGCTGATCGAGCGCGCCAAACGCGCGGGCTTCGCCGCCGTCTTCCTGACCGTCGACACGCCCCTGCTGGGCCGCCGCAACCTCGAGATCCGCAACCGCTTCACGCTGCCGCCGCACCTGCGGATCGCGAACTTCGAGGTGCAGGACGAGGAGGGGCAGAAGGACGTCGAGAAGGGACAGAGTTCCCCGGGTTACTGGGATGAAGAGAGGCGCGAGAGGGTCAAGCCGGCGGGGCCGATCCGGTTCCACACGCACGCGGCCAACCCGACGCTCGAATGGGGCCGCGACATCGCGTGGCTGAAGGAGCGGTGCGGCCCGCGCATGCAGGTGTGGGTCAAGGGCGTCGCGACGGCCGAGGACGCGGCGCTGGCCGTGCAGCACGGCGTCGACGGCGTCGTCGTCAGCAACCACGGCGGCCGCCAGCTCGACGGCGCCCTCGCCACGCTCGACGCCCTGCCCGAGGTCGTGGCCGCCGTCAAGGGAAGGATCCCCGTCCACGTCGACGGCGGCATCAGGCACGGCACTGACGTCTTCAAGGCGCTGGCGCTCGGCGCGGACTTCTGCTGGATCGGCAGGCCGGTGCTGTGGGGGTTGGCGTATAAGGGGCAGGATGGGGTGGAGCTGTGCTTGAGGTTGTTGAGGGATGAGGTGAAGCTGTGTATGGGCTTGGCGGGGACGGTGAGCGTGAATGATATTACGAGGGAGTACCTGGTCAGGATGGATAGGGACGGTTTCCCGGTGAGGATGAGCAAGCTGTAGATCGGGCGTCTACGGACACGAGATGCTGTCGGGTAATTTTTTTTTGCTCGGCGATATACTCTGAAGATCCAATGTAAGTCTTTTTTTGACATCCGTTTATGCATATTTTTTTTCTGATAGTAACTGGCACGCTATCGGCTGCATATGAGTGATCAGCCCTATGGAATACGGACGCAGTGTGGGCGGCCTAATCAAAGTCCTAAACGAACGACAACCGTGCTCATAACCGCCAATATTAGCAGGTCTTCAGTGATCATCCCGCTCAAGCCACTTAGCACAGGCCTGATAGAGATCATCGAACGCCTTGTCATGAGTGACGAAACGGTCGTACAGTTCGGGCCCAAGCAATTTAACGAAATGCAGCAACGAGGCCACGATGAAGTCCGCGTACGACACTGTGCCCCAGTCAGCAATACGAGATGCCAGATGCACCAAACACAGCGTCCAGAGTGGTTGCAGAGGCTGCTCACCTTCGCTCCCCAAAAAGTAAGGGCCGTCGGCCGTCTTCGTTTGCCTCAAGAGGGCGGCGAGGTTCTCGATGGGTTGCTTCGCGGCCACCCACGCCGCGTCGCCACCTTTCTCCTTCTCGTACTCGTCGAGCGACATGCCGAAACGCACCTTGCGCGTCTCCTGGAAGTAGGGCACGCTCTTGTCGTTCAACAGAACGCGCGGGACGCGCGGTATCAGCACGGCGGACAGCGGCTTCTGGATGGTGGGGATGACGGCGATAATCTGGGCGACGACAGGGTGGTCTAGCCGCAGCGGAGGCGCCGACGAGTAGCGCTTCTCGATTTCCTGCGCGATCTTGAAGCTTTCCATAACGTACGTGCCGTCAGGGAACTTGACGGTCGGGATGGTGTAGGCGGTTACTTCCGGGCCGCCCTCGTTGGGGGCCAGGCCGGCAGCCCGCAGGGTCGGCGCAACGTCTGGGTATTCGAGCCACTGTGTCTCGTACTCGATATTCTTGTAGTTGAGGGCCATGCGTGCTGAGGGGTGGAAAAGTGAGTCCTTGCTTCCTTTCTGGGCCCACCGAGCGGGAAGCTTGGCGGTAGTGGTTGCTTACTCTTCCACGGGTTGAGCGACCAACAGGCGCAGCGGCCCTTGCTGGGCAGGTCGTACAGGATCACAGGAGCCATTGTCAGTGGCTATTCAATGAGAAAGAGACAAGTGGAAGAAGAAAAAGCGCGGCAAGAAACATGGGGTGTTTTTGTAGCAGAGAGTAGGTGGTGATGCTTTGTCATCCATCATCCGTAGGGCGCGGTGTTGTAGGTGGGGCAGCGCAGTTTCCCCGCACGACGTCACGTCTATTGTAGTGCTGATAAGTTCAGAATTCGATCTCACGCCCTCAGCACCAAAGTCATCACACCAGATCGTGCTTCTACCGCTTTGTTCTGTTTGTGGAATGTTGATCGTCATTGGTCGTGTCGCCTGTGTCAGTCGTCCCGTCATCAAGGTGCTGTCCTGACTCGGACTCGCTACCAACCATGCGGTTGCCCTGACCCGCCGCTTCAAGAATCTGGCCGGACGCGTGTCTTAGATCTGTCTGCCATCAGCAGCCTGTTCAGGGTCTCTGTCATTGGACCTGATGCCATGCAAGTCACGACACGATGCAGACGACCGGGGTTTAGGGTGTTCTCAACAGCGGGCAGGCGAAGGCGATACGGTCGAGGTTTTAAGGTTTGCTGGGAAAGGTAAAGAAAGGTAGCGAGCCAATTGCGTCGAAAAGGCGCATCATTCTTCACGTCTCAGGCACCTTCTATCCACGGCGGCAGCCCCTTCATCTTATCTCTCCGCATCCGCATGCGTCCGCGCGGTCTGTGTGCGCATTTTTTCGCACGCCCTGACGCGGCGCGAGTCTAAGACAGACGATAAGCTCGGGGCTTGGTACAATCACGCCACGGCTGAGCCGGATGGCAGCGCAGCGGTGGTAGTACGGTGCGACAAACAGTGGATTCCAGACAGAGCCAAGCAGCGGAGAGTTTCATGCGAAGTCTTGACGAGCTCTTGCAGGGATTCCAGCGAGCATGCGAGGCAGATCTGCAGGGACGCTCCGCTGGCCACCAGCTCGCACCGGCAAACGTGGGGAAGGGGCTCGCTGGCAAGCCGCGATAAGACCCCGGCTGTCTCGAGATGCCGTCGCGGGCACGGAGCGCTGCCCACTCAGGCGGCAGGCTGTGCTGAAGGATGCCGTCGTGCTGCGGTGCTGGGCCAACCGGAGGCGCAGCTGCACTCGTATGCATCAACTTTACAGTTGAGGCCAAGCAACGCTCGTCCTACCCAAGCCATCTCACGGCGGTTCAGGCCGGCCAGATCTGCACGAGCACGCTCCAACGCGCGCTGGCTGCCGAGTCGGAATTCGGCTGTTGATGAAGCACACGTTGATTCTTCGGAAACGCGCGCTCGCGGCTCTGGACGCTGGCCGTCGCTGGCAGTGGCGACGGACCCCTTTTTGGACGCCAAGCGCTGCGCAACAGGCTGACATGCAACGCCGTTAGCCCCAGCCAGTGAGAGAGCGTCAGCCGCTGCAGCCACCGCCCTAGATACACTGCCCTGTCAGCCGCCCAACACCTCGCCCGCACCCCTGAGGTCTGCTGACGGCCGAGTGCATGTTCTCCGCGCAGCAGCAGGCGGGCGGGGTTGTGCTGGCAGTAGGGCGTGTAGCGGCGTCGCAAGCGGTGGTGCCCGTTGACGCGGCTTAGACAGCTGTTCGCGGTAAAGTGTGTAAAATATGCACCGCGACATTGGGTAGGGCCGCGCCCCAATTTCCAGAGTCCGGGCGCTCGTGTGCGGCGCGCCAGTGCTGATGTGAGGCCTTTCCCCTGCCCGCGACACAGGATAACTTATACCCACTCCCGCCCAGCCGCCACGCTTCCGATCACCGCGTCCTCTCTCTGTCCCCCATCCACACCACCGCATGATGGCCCTTCTGTCCAACCAGCGGGCCGCCGGCCTCGTTGGCCTCACGCTCTTTATCTTCTTGCTGCTCGGCTACACCACCTACAACTCGCGCGCCGCCGACACGGTCCCGTTCGATTACCAGCCCGGGAAGCAAGCTGCCGGGACTGGCGCTCCCACCCTCTCGCAGCCCGGCCCCGCCGACGGCTGGGCCTTCGACGCGAAGCGGGATGCAAAGAACTTTGGTCTCTCGCCGGAGCAGTGCGATGCTGCCTTCCCTAAGCTGTGGGCTGAAATCGACCGCGCCGTCGCCCACCGCAAGAAAGTCGGCAACATCACCCCCGACGAGGTGAAGATCGGCTGGAAGATTGATGGAATTGTCCGCGCCATGATTTATGACCGCCAGGTATGCTCCCAATGGCTGCCCGCCGCGCGCCGACGCTCGATTGACCGTTTGTTTACAGCTCTTCATCCTTAACGCCCGTGGTGCTCGTCGTCGTGACTACCGCCAGCGTACCCTCGCTGTGCTCCAGTCCATCCAACGCGCCATCACCGCCTACCCCGGCGACATTCCCAACATTGAGTTCTCCTTCGTCGTCGACGACGGTGCCTACTTCGCCGTCTACAACAATGAAACCTCCGCAACCACCTGGGCCTTGACCCGCGAGCCGCAGGACGACAACCTGTGGCTGATGCCCGACTTTGGCTTCTACAGCTGGGAGGGCCCGGCTGGCGAATACAGCGCGCTTCTGAGGGCAATTGCGAAGGACGAGATGCCCTTCGAGCAGAAGGATCCCCGTGCTATTTGGAGAGGTGCCAAGGCTCCTGCTGGCCACGTCCAGGTCCGCTCCGACCTGCTCAAGGTCTCCAAGGGCAAGGACTGGGCCGACATTGAGGAGATTGTGTGGGGCGGTGAAGGCGAGCCCAAGAACCTGATTCCCATGTCGAAGCACTGCAAGTACATGTTCCCGGTTCACACCGAGGGCCACACGTACTCCGGCCGCCTCAAGTACCTGCTCAACTGCCACTCTCTGACCGTCATCCACAAGCTGCACTGGCTCGAGAACTTCCACAACGTTCTGGTTTCCTCCGGCCCAGAGCAGAACTTCATCCAGGTCGAACGTGATTTCTCCGACATGCACTGGAAGATGGAATACTATCTGCAGCACCAGGATGAGGCCAAGCGTATCGCCGACAACAGCATCCGGGATTTCCGTGACCGCTACCTGACCCCGGCCGCCCAGGCTTGCTACTGGCGCAAGCTCTTCTGGGCATGGAGGGAGGTCTCGTTCGAGCCTGATTACTACATGTCTGAGGAGGAGCTGAAGCTGCAGACGGAAGCTGAGAAGAAAAAGGCAAAGGACAAGCAAAAGGTTGACGTCAAGCTCGACGAG
The DNA here is from genome assembly GCF_012971845.1 of Lasiodiplodia theobromae. Taxonomy (NCBI): domain Eukaryota; kingdom Fungi; phylum Ascomycota; class Dothideomycetes; order Botryosphaeriales; family Botryosphaeriaceae; genus Lasiodiplodia; species Lasiodiplodia theobromae. Next base: position 297,743 of record NW_023336563.1, on the reverse strand, counting down.
GACAAGTCGTCGAAGGAGAAGGCTAAAGGGAAGGAGGAAACCAAGAACCCCGACGACGAAAAGAGGGCGGCTTCGGACAAGAAGCTGGTACCGCGCGGAATGCCCTACGAGACGTACCTTCTGCTCGAGTCCTACGAGGAGAGCCCGTGGTACAACAGCTAAACGAATCCGGCCTTGGCGTTATTTACTCTTCTCCACTTGCGCACGATACCATCGGCAATATTCCTAACGTCGGATTTGTCAATCTGGCCCAAAACCGGCGGCCCCAGGGGGCAATTGTGGGAGCCTAAAGGCCTCAACAAGCGCCTGGGTCGAGCAATTTTAGTAGCGCCCAGATGACGCGGCCGACTCTAGGGGGTTGAAACGCATGCGTCACGAACGCATCGGCCAGCCGACGGCAAGCTACTCAGCCGACGCACAACACCCGACACGGCCGGCTTCCCTCTCCCCTGCCCGGGCGCGCTCGGTTACCACTTTCTCTTTTGCCATAGATGGATCTCTCTGGACTTGGTGTTTGGGTGGCGCATGATGGGAAAATCTTGAAGCTGAAGAACAGCTGATTTCCAGGCGGTCTGCCAGGCGTTTTGGAGTTTTTACTATTGATTGGATGGCAGACATTGCGGGGAAGCTGCTTTCCGCCGTTACGCAAGCCGCATTCCGAAGCAGACACGGGGTGATCAAAACGATTATACAACTAATTTCTTGTTCCAATATCTTGGCATTTGAGGAGTGCGTGTGTACACAGGACGATCTGTAACAGAAAAACTGGAGAGTTGCAGGCGCCTGATTGGACTTATGTGGATACAATTCATACACTTGTGCACATGGTCATGGCTTCTCTTTCCATGCAGTCTCTTTCAACTTCCGCAACCTACTTATTTCCGGGTTCGGCAAGGATTGTGGCAGGCGACGGCACCCCGCAGTTCGCCTCTGGTGTGCGATCCTTGCATGTGGTCGAAGCCACTCGGAACGTCGATCCCCTCACGAGCAACAGCCCTCTCCACGTGGAACGAGATTAGAGCTAATCCAAACCTCACGCGCTTCACAGGCTCTCCCTTCCCTGCAAAGTCGTGTGTATACGGAAGATAACAGACGGCCGCGACTACGTCAGCCTTCTCCACCTGCGAGCCTCTCCTAAGGCCACCACGCGGACGAAGCGATGCGATCCGGACCGACGTAAGGGCGAACGAGCGCACGAACGAGCCGGCTCACGAATCGCTCCCTTGCCACGCTTAGGTTCGCTGCTGACTCCATGGTTCTTTATCGGTGGATCAGCCCATCGTCCGCAACGTTTTTCGATTTTCTCGCAATCGTCCCCTATCACCACCGAACATCGTAACTTTTCGGAACACAACAGGCGTTTCCTCCCGTTTCCAGCGAAACACCAGGATCGTCCCGCATAGATATCGTCATTCCCCGCACCTCGCTGAGGAGCTTATCGCCTGCTGTCGGCGGAACGGCAGCATGGTGGTGGGGAAAATAGGCGTTGACGATGCTTTCATTCGACGCGCATCCCGACGCAATTTCACATGCGCGATATATGCCGGGCGCCATGTCTCACGAAAAGGATTAGGAAGAAAGGAACGAAGGACGGGCGAGCGACAGGTTCGAGGGAGAAAGCGACCGGGAGCCAAGGGCCCGCGGGGGATTCGTTTCTTTGGTGGGATGCGATTTCCAGGCGGCGAAGGAGGTTGGGAAGGAGTTCGTCAACCCATCCTGACGCCATGTGACGACAAGTACCTCATTTCATTACCCTATACCGTCGGCTTGGGTTTCCCAAGTTCCGCCTAGAATTCGCGATCTACCCCGCAATCTGGGCCTTTCGGTCTGGAATCGGCCAGGGGTGATGACCATTGGGGTGGATTTAATTGCTCCATTCGGGAGAGTTAGGTGTACCATGTGGGATAGTCGGGAGTTTGCGTTATGTCATTCGAGCGGCTGGTTGGCTGCGGGCGACGAAGGGGGCGCGGGCTGCAGATAAGCGGCTACATCCGGCATTGCTCGGTCGTATCCCGACTCCCGACGACATGGGAGGAAAGTGAGCGGCAGTACGAGGATCGAGCGTCGCGAAACTATGCCGCTGGTGTTTAGCCCTTAGACATAGTTTCATGGGTGCGTTGTCTGTCAAAGGGCGTGATGGGGAACGAGGGAAAAGCAGCTGTCAGCAGCGCAAAGAATATATATTGACCACTTTTCCTTCGATTTTCTCTACTTTCTATCGCTCATCAGGTCTCTTTTCTCGACTCGAGCACTTTAAATTCTCATCAAAACATAGCGACCCTTTTCCCCACCAAAACACTGTCAGTTTGCATGCCACTGTCTCTGCCCGTCGTCCTCGCACTCACCATTCGACAAACATCAGCTTCTCCCCCAATCACTACAAAAGTCTCGTTCAAGGCTTCGGTTGCGAGTACTTCTATTACCGATTCTCCTTCGACGAAGACCAAGACCGTCTTCACCACCAACACCACAACGAGATGGGATCCATCGCCCTCACCGAGTGTGCCACGGCGCACGCCGACGCCTCTCCCCCTACCGTGTGCCTCACACCCTCTGCCAAACCTTGGAACCTCACTCCACTCATGGAGTCGACTGCGCTCTCTCGCGCCGCAGGCTGGTACGGTCGAAGAGCTTTTCTTTCTTCCCTCTCCTACACACACCCTTCGCCTCGTCATGCAACTATAGTCTTGTCACCATTCAAGTCATTCTATATTGGCCTCAAGGCCTAGAGACCTCCCATCAAGCCCTAAACATTAATCTCATGACAACATCCAACCTACCCCTATCCCATCCTCATCCACCATGACCCACAACCCATCCCCAACCCAGCACGAAAACAAGAAGCAACCCCACCAACCTCAAGATACGGGTACTAAATCGCAGAAGCAGAGTCTTCCTCAAGCTCGAGCTCCTGCAGCCTAGCGGGTCCTTCAAATCACGCGGCATCGGGCACTACCTGCTCTGCCGACTCTCCGAGCACCCGGAGCCCAACAAGGTGCATTTCTACGCCTCGTCCGGAGGCAATGCAGGATTAGCGTAAGTCATCTCCTACCACAACCATCACCACCATCCTTTCCCCCCCCCCCTCTCTGACCCCCGCCGTCTTCCCCCCTTCTCTTCCACTTGGCCCAACAACTAACCTTCATGACAAAAAACAGCTGCGTCACCGCCGCCGTCACCCTCGGCCGCCCGGCCACCGTCGTCTGCCCGACGTCCACCTCCCCGGGCATGCTCGCCAAGCTGCGCGCCGCCGGCGCGACCGACGTCATCGTCCGGGGCCGCGACCTCGCCGAGGCGGGCGAGTACCTCCAGACACACATCCTCCCCACGAACCCGCGCTACGGCGTCTACGTGCCGCCGTACGACCACCCGGACATCTGGGCGGGCAACGGTTCCGTCGTGCACGAGGTCGCGGCGCAGATGGCCGAGCGCGGCGAGGGCCGCGGCGCGCCCGACGCCATTGTTTGCTCGGTTGGTGGTGGGGGGCTGTTGAATGGCGTTTGTGCGGCCATGGATGCCGTCGGGTGGGGTGAAGAGTGTAGTGTCCTCGCGATGGAGACGCGCGGTACGCATAGTCTGGCGGCGGCGCTGGAGGCGGGCGAGTTGGTGTCGTTGGAGAAGATTGGGAGTGAGGCGAAGAGCTTGGGCGCGAGGAGGGTCAGCGAGGAGACGTTCCGCCTCGCGCGTGAGAGGAAGAATGTGCGCAGCGTCGTGCTGGATGATCGCGAGGCGGCCATGGGGTGCTGGCGGCTGGCGGATGATGAGAGGTTGATGGTTGAGATGGCGTGCGGCGTCAACGTCGCGCTGTGCTATGACGGTAGGCTGGAGAAGGCTGTGGGCAAGAAGCTGACCAAGGAGAGCAAGGTCGTCATCGTGCTGTGCGGCGGGAACGATGTTACGGTGGAGAAGCTGCACCAGTGGCGGAAGGAGTATGGGGATGTGGAGAAGGAGATTCCGCGCAACGCCGACGTGCCTAGCGAGTCGACTGCGCCGGGGCACAGGTAGAGATGTGTAAGATGGTCAACGGGATAGATAATGGACAGCTCGACGCGAATTCCTAGGTTAACTGGCGTTGTATTGGATTTTATGGGAAGAACAGATTACGGTTACAAATACAGTCTTTGCGAATGGATAAATCTCAAGACATCATCAGAACTCATGGCTTCAAATTGTTTTGCAATTCCTGGTTTGCAGGAGGGGTATCATACAAAGAACTATTCAGCAGCAGCCACCTTGCTCACGCAACAACCTTGGGCTGGTCCAAGAGTGACTTCCTGTAGTTCCAATAATTCTCGCGAATCGGGTCATAGCGCTGAGCCAGCAGATCCAGGGCCTTTGCGGCGTTCTCCTTGCTGCTCTCCTCCGAGTAGATATCGGCAAGCAGGTCGAGAGCGTGGCTGGAGCTCACCTCGTCGGGCTTCTCAATCGATGCGTATTGCTCCGCGAATTCCTTGAGCGTCGAGAGCGGCAGCTTGGCGTAGCGCACAATGCCGCGGAGGTAGTTCCACGGGCTCGGGTTCTGAGGGGCAAGCTCTACCGCAGCTTTGGCGTAACTAGAAGAAAGAATCAGCATTCCTTACAGCCCTCTTTGTTTTGCGGGAATGTTCCAAGACATACTCCATCTCCCTATCCAAGACTTTCTTCTGCGACAAGTTGTCCGCGTCGCTGCCGAAGACCAGGAACCAGCGGTGGTTCCAGGCCGAGTTGTTGCGCACGTCCTCGCGCAGCAGGGCCTCGACGGCCTCGAGCTCGCCGCTGTCCTCAGCCCACAGGCCGAAGCGGCGCACCAGCCACTGGCGGTAGCTCCAGACATGGTAGTTTTTCGCGTCCTTGGCCAGCATGCGCGCGACGAAGGCCTGCTCGCCCGTCACGTCGCCCAGAGTGTCGACGATCGTCTGCCGGTGGTGCCAGATCTGGTAGTTTTTGAGGTTGCGCAGCGCCGCCGCGTTGAGCCACGCCAGCTCCTCGCGCAGGTCTTTTTCGAGGCTGAGGACGATCTTCGCGCGGTACAGCCTGTGCGTGACGACGGGTCAGCATTCAAGGTGGGGCAACTGGTGGTGTGGTTTTTTGCGGTGCGGGGAAGGGAAGGTGGGAGACGTACCAGACGGTGTAGTGGGCCGGGTTGGATGCGATGATGTCCTCGGTCAGGGCCAGGGCGCGTTCGCTCATCTCGTTCTTGGCCATGACGGCACGGAGGTAGCTCATGGCCTCGTCATAATCGTCCGAGTAGGTGATGGCGGCGAGTGCGTTGGGGCCACCCTCGTCCAGCGGGATGGGCTCGATATCGCTCCATTCCTCGGCTTCGGCGTAGTACGGCATGCTGGAAGGTGTAGGGATCGATACAGAGCGGTGGGCGGCGAGGGTGTTGGCAGTATTATTTGGGGGGTTTCTTTGTGGTGATGGGCTCCCGCAAACAGCCCCGCGCTGATCCCGACCCGCCCGTCCCGCGCCTCTGTCATTGGCCGATTGGCCGACTCCTACATAACAACAATGAAGATTTCCACACTTGTGAATTCTTAGTCCTGCTTAAAATTCCGTGACATTTTTAGTAAGTTAGTAGAGCCTCGTTCGACGCTGATGCCTACTTGGTCCGCTTTAACGTAGTCATCTCGTTGCGTTCGAGTTTGGTCTTCGTGTTGCACCAAATGGCGGATAGTTGAAGCGTTCGGACATGAATGTACGGCACGTTTGTGAACAAATGGGATCTAGACGATAGTTTCAGCTACTCTTACTATACTACAACTGAGCAAATCAACCTGATATGTATGCCTCTTCTTCTGTGAAAGAAATAAGGCAAATGAACGGTGGGCCAACAAAATATTTCGTGCGTTGAGACGCTAAAGTGGTCTCTGGACTGCAAGAGAAAACTCTGAAATTGAAGCTAAGTTCCTAACAGCATGAACTATTAACCTCGTTAACTACAATTCCATCTCAGCCAAGCCGCACTATTGTTTTTGATGGTGAAGATGACTTCCATGCTTCTTCACTCACTCGGCCAAGTCCCACTCGATAGCCGACTTCGTCATCCCAGCTCAACAATAGCACATTTTGATATCGGTACATATACTGGTCCGCCCATTGAAACGCTTCATCCCCTTCGTAGAACTGCCCAAAGAACCTGGTGAGCCGCCTTGTCTCGATTTCTCCCCTACTAATAGGAATGAAGTCATATAGACGGCTGTTCCTCTCTTCTGGCATGTAACTGTAGTTGTGTAGTTGTACACAGCCACAGCGCTTGCGCTTCCAGTCGAAGATCGAAGAAGTACAGATGTTTTCGTTCTCAATAAATACAGATCGCGCAATTCGAAAGCGTGCCAGTTCCGCCTTCACGGTTAGAAAGGGAGTGTCTTGTCTGAGCCAAGGGATGCGAGATAACTTCAGTAGATCGAAGGTAAGTTCAATTGACTCATTAACGTCCTTGGGCTTCTCAAACTGTGCCGTACGGTATGTCTGAGGCACCGCTTCCGCTAAGTAGTCGAAGAAATCCGTAAGACCAGGATCTTCGCTCTGGCGGGAATAGCAATTTTTCGTGGAGATCGGCCCAATCCAACATGACCAGCACCAGCTAGGGAATTTTGAATTGATTTGATTGCTGTCCATTGGTGACCTTCTGGACACGGTGGTGACAGGCTGCCATAGCAAACACTGAGCAAAAAATACTCTCGGAATCCCGAAAACAAAGCCACCTTCTAAGTTCAAAGCCATTATAGTTCTGGACAAGGCATTTAGGACATCTTCTCCGTAGGTTAACTCGCGTCAGTTTATTCCTGCACGACTGAGCAGTATTCATCAATACTGGATCTGGAAAAACTTCTGGAGCTGTAAAGGCCCTTTTGGGACAGCTTCTATCGGATCCTTTTCGTTGTGGCCATTAAATGGGTCTAAATCGAACATTTGGAAGTTTTGCACTGAATACAGACGCTCTTGATAGGTCCAGTCTCTTTTATTCTATGTGGATGTTGATTTGCTGCTGTCACTCGTGACTCTCCGATAACGTTCTCCAGAGGCGTTTGGAATATAAAATACTCTCAATGTCCGTGTCGGAATGAGTCCTGTTGAATAATCCGTGGTCCATTCTTGGTTGTCCCCGCAAGGCCAGAATCTGCATTTGAACCTCCAGCAGCTATGATGGTCATATCTGCATGGCTATAGATCTGGTTCATCTGTTCGATCTGATCGTTTTTTGAAATCTTTTCATCTTGAACAATACATAAAGCATAAATTCATATGTGCCTGATATCGACGGCTGACGCAACAGCTATGGTATCAGAGATGGTAGCAGGGAGCTGCTTTTTCAGTTCTTCCAGCCCTCCTGGGCGTTGGAGGATTGGGAGCGTGGCGTGTGTCGCCATAAGCTGTTGGGTTCCACCCCCAAACATAGCTCAAGGCAACGTACTCATCTTCAGATGACCCATGGAACAGACACTGCTGTCGAACGTCGATGAGTCTGAATGAATTGGGTGATGTCCAAGTTCTGTCTTTGTGTGAACATTGCGCTCCATGATTGTTTCGACAATTCGAAATCCATTTCCGCGCCAGGCTGAGATCCACCATTTGTGGATGTACACGTCTTGGTTCGATCATGGGTGGATCGTGAAAAGTGTCTTTTCCAGGAGGAGCCGTAGGGTGGATCGGACTCTTGGAGCGTTGATCATGAAAGCCGTCTTTTCCAGGAAGATCGATAGTGTGGACTAGTTTCTGGAAACGTTTTTTCAATGATACCCTCAATGATGGCCTTAACTATGGCCTCGGGAAAATGTATAGGGATGCCAGTGTTTCGCTGAAGTTCCAGATCAAGAACATCGCCTTCACCTGTACACCCCCTCGATACACCTCAACCCGGACAAGACCATCCCACTGCTGCAAGCTCCCATATCGATCATCGAATGCTTTGCGAATTAACTTGCAAGGTTTACAGCGTCTCTTTATGCATAGACTAGTCTGATTCATTCCGATTTCTTGTCTGGGAAGCGAGGTCCCCAGACTAGTCCGACTGATTCCGAATACTTGTTTAGGAAGCGAGGTGCACATGCCGCAGCAATCCATGGCTTAACGTGAAATGGATTGATAATACTTGTGGGATGAAATCTGGAGGTCAAAGAAACAACAATAACACCTGTGAGAGTTTGGGATCTCAAAGTATGAGCATTTCAGACGTCCATATCCGTTCTTTTGGTTTGGAGATGTCTCCACAGCACAGCCACGTCTGCAAAGGCAAAGCTCCACTCACCTTCACGCATCAAAAAACCATTGGGTGATACTTCGATCCGCGAAGCGAGGCAGTGCGTGTAGCCACGTCACAGCTCACCGCTCCCGGCTCAAGCAGTTTCGTGCTGAATCCACCAAGTTCGGTTTCGATGGTTCTAATTCACTAGACAGTCATTGTCACACAAAACAGTGTCCCGTTCAGCCATTATAAAATACACTAACCATTTGTACACCAAGAAACCAGGGAAAAAGACAAATCTCGAACGTAGCCGTAAAAATGGCACAAATACTAGCCTGCCTTTTTGTACGTGCTGGAGCCAGTCACAGGAAATTTATTGCAGAAACTGGGAATTGCTCACTGTGTACTTCCCGACAGGTCAAAGTCGGAGCTCCGCTTCCATTTTACAATAAGTACACTGGGCAACATTTCAAAGCAATATAGAGGGACTGTGCATGGAGGAAGGGTGCCGAAGAGCTCTCAATTGGGGCGGAGGCTGTGGTGGAATTTGTAAAATTGACGGCCAAACGGGAATGCGATAGGGTGTTCTGGCAAGGAGACCAGCTGATGCGATTTATATTAAGACTTAAAGATCCAAAGGTAATATTTTTTTTTCTTGCGCGACGATGTGTGGAAATGTTCTGTACCATCCTGGACAGTTACCCTTGAAATACCAAATTCGGCTAGCGTTCTCGCTGCGACTAGCCTGACGTCACGACATTTATCGCTTCCCTTTTGGCTGTGGTATACAAGTTATAATAGTTTTTACTGCACATCCCGTGATTAACTGAGCTGTCTAAAGGAGCGCACTTGGTACTCTCAGTCTAACGTATGGACTCAACCACATCCCGCTCACGGCAACTTTTCATTGGCCGCGAGTTTTGTAACCCCGCACAGCTCTGCAAACTTTTCACGATCTCCAATCCAGTCCACGAAATTGTCTTCTTCTGCTTTCTCTCAACTTCAAAACTTTCTCCCCAAGCAAAGCATGGTCGAAAACCAAATGTTGGATCCAACTCTTTTTGATCCAGACGGAGACGTATATATATTCGTTCATCATCCTTACAATGAAGAAAAGGTCGCACAGTTCGTCGCTTCTTCCAAAGCTATGAGCTTTGCCTGCGATGCTTGGAACAAAATGCTTTCGCCCAGTGGGCTGTTCTGGGAATCATATGACACGGAGGGCAAAAAACACATCTCAATGGAGGACGATCCTGATGCCCTGGCTCTTCTCCTGCGAATTGCTCACCTGAAGTTCAACGAAGTCCCTCGTGCTTTGTCGTTGGACGCACTCTACGAAGTGGCGGTGTTGACGGACAAATATTTTGCTACCAGCTTGGTAAAGCCGTGGATCAAACAGTGGATCGAACCGTTGAAAATCTCTCGGATACAATGGCATGATATCAAATGGCTCTGGATCGGGTGGGAGTTCGGAGATGAGGACCTCTTCAACAGGTCAGTCCAGTGGCTCCTTAAAGATAGCGACGACCTTGAACAGTATCTTCAGGACCCAGAGATTGCAACCCCTCCTGGTCTTCTCGGTAAGCCGTATACTCCCCCCGCGAGATAATCAGCAGACTGATGATATCATGCACGGTAGAAAGCATAGCTAAGGCCCGAACGAAAACAATCAACAAGATATTGGATGAAATCTACAAATACGTCGACCAGTATCGCGTAGCGTACACCCCAGGGCTATCAAGCGGATTTTGCATCAAAGGACCCAATGCGAGGAAATGCGACGCTTTAGTTTTTGGCTCTCTTGCCCTCACACTGCTACAACTCGGCCTTACCATCGACCGGAGAAAGTCGGCCAGCATCACAGAGAGCATCAACACAATAGCCGAGAAAGTACAATCCATGCAGATCTACGAGTGCGATGATGATGATTCCGATCACGAGTCTTGCACTTCATTCCAGACTGCGCTCCAGTCCAAAGTTGCAAAAACTGTCCGGAAAATTCCGTCGCCTATTCAGGAATCTCATCAAATCCACCTCACACGAAAGAAAGGTCTCTGCAGCTGAGCGCGTTGCACTTTAGTGACTTCCGTAATCCGACACATTCAAGATGAAGCGGTATTGCCTTTCACACGACGGGGGATACAGGCTCATTAGCAAAATCGTGAAGGAGTTCGTTTTTGCAGGCAGTATTATGTTTTGTTTTAAGAAGTTCAAATAAAAAAATAATCTTTCGCACGCCTTTCCCTTCGACAACAATAACATAATGAGAATTTGAAGATAAAGCACCTGATGCTACCTACACTTTCTCAGTCTCTTCGAATAATCTCACGCCATTGCCGAATGGCCCACGTTGCCGCCGCTAATGGCAGACGCCCATTTCCTCATCGTATCTTCAGTATGTGTGCCGCCCGCAAAGTGACCCATGATCCGGGCCGTCATTTCAGCATTCGAGATGATGCCGTAGCGGATGGCATCGTGCATGAGCTCCGGCACGGTATGCTGGGCAATACCGCGGTGAATCGGTCCTGCGTAGGTGGGGCCGCGTGTTAGCTGTTTCGACGTCTTTATCAGTTCGAGAATGGAAAAAAACACCTTTCCAGTGCGGATCATTGGTCCTGCGAAGCCGGATCTCGAACTTTCTCAGCTCTGACGGCGAGTAGTCCGTGCGCAGGTCGACTTCGTGTCCGAGACTGGTGATGATGTAGTCGAGGTTTCCTGCTTCGTCGATGAAGTTGAAGTACTTTTTGGCTACTATAGTGGTGGGAGAAATACAAGCGTTAGCTGATTATGTGTTGGCGCGACTAGAAACGAGACTTGAAGTACCTCCTTTTTTGCCTTCCACCTCCTTCTTATTCACAAAATCTAGGCCTAGATCCTCGGCGCTTCTATTAGCAGCAACGAGGGTATCGCAGATGACCTCGTCCTCTTCTGTTAGTCGTTAGCCTCCATGGATCAATGATAAGTTGGACGACGTGTGGCAGCGATGAGCTGCATGGGACGTACTGTATATGATGATTCCGTGCTCGAAGCGGTCATTGGTTGAGTAGCAAATGAGGAAGAAGACGTCGACGAAGCCAATCAGGCGGATTTTGCCAAACCAGCGCTGGCCATTGATTAGGATTTCCCAGGAGTGAATGTCACTTTCCGGAGGGTTTCGTCAGCCTTGAACGAGTGCAAAGGGCTTTTACGCACCAGTCGCATTCGACATTCTTGTCCTTGACAGTCCTGTCAAAGACCCTGAGTACTCTGTGATAGGATGCCATGTTGTGCTAGTCAAGGTTCAAAACAGTGAGGGTGGAAATTGGTACAGTCGTGGGTTCTGGCTTGGGCTTGACAATCGAGCGAGAAGAAGGCTGTATTTTCGAAGGTCCGAGAACCGGACGACTCTGCTTGAGCCGTACTAAATTAAGCACACGAAGAAGCGGTGATGAAGTTGAGACACAGCTGAGAGCAGGGTGGAGCAGTGGGGGAGAAGAGGGTGGATGTCACAAAAACGAATAATCGGTGTAGCTGCAGAAGCAAATTGCAATCTGCTGGCAGCGCTGCATGTACTAGAGCTGCACGTTGTCAACGTGACGAGCTACGTGATTGACGAGCGTCCAAGCGCTTGACTCGCAGCAGTTCAGCTCCGTGCGCCGATCAGAGCGAGAACGGCAATTTTTGCAGAGCGCACTGATACACGAATGCCAATCACCGCAAACCCTGCATATCAGGCAGAAAGCTGAGCCACGCGGTGAGAAACCATCAGTGCAAGCGATTGGATGGCATGTGAGCTCTCAATGGGGCTCAGGACAACGCATCGATCTCGGGTCTCCGCACGCGAGATGTTGATTTCACATCGGAGGCTCTTCGAGGCGGAGTTTGTGGGGCTTCTTCGGTGATACCCGGCTTTCAGCTCTCGGTTATAGAAAAAAGAAACCAACGCTATGGCTCACAAAGGTAAGAGTAGTGCTTCGAAGCCGCGCTACGGCGGCCGTTTTGGCCCCCGGAACGCCTCCACATGCATTGGTCCCACATGCTGTTTGCCTGGTCGCTCAGGGTTGCGGTGATCAACCTACACCGATTGGATATCCTCAATCAGCCGTCATGAGGCTCAACAGACCATTCAAAATGAGGCTGTAACACGCGTTCTAATACTCACAGCTCGTAGCTTTTGAGCTGAACAGCCTTCCTTAGTGCGTCGGTTCACCGAGCCACCATTCCTTCTATTCTCCCTGTCATTGGTACTTGTAAGGTTCCTTACCTACATTTGCTCTCGACTTCTGCTAACAGTTCCGCAGGACGGGCCTCTCCTTCATTCACAATGGATTTTGTGGACGGCCTCAAGGATGGCCTCAAGCACCGAGCCGCCGACTTGATCGACTCGAGCGAGGCCCTCATGGGTGTCGTCACCAACAACCCAGAGAGGATGCGGGCACTGCTGAACCTCATGCTCACACCCAAATTCAAACCCACCTTCATCGACAAGAAGCCCTCGGAAGAGGCCAGCTTCCAGGCGTTCGCGCCAGCCTCGGAACAAACACCGTCAATCCCTTCGCGCATGTTCGATATCGACACGGGCAACATGGTGGAGCGGCTGGAGCCTGACGACGTCGGCCAATACTGCATGCTTTCACACAGCTGGAAGGATACCGAAGTCGACTTGGCCTACGTCGAAAAAGCGAAGGAGCGCAACCGAGAAAAAATCAAAGCGAAGGAGCCGGCAGCGAAGAACGACGTCGACATGATCAAGAACCTCTGCAGAGAGGAGATCAAGGAGAAGGAAGACACCATCAAGGAACTGCTCCAGAGTGTCGAGGGCGAGCGATCCAAATTCGACATCGGCCAAATACTCGAAGAACGCATCAAGGTCAAGTCGGCCAAGAGACAGCTCAAGTGGGCCAACAAGGCTTTCACCAAGGCACAAGCAGATTTCGATCATGCTGAGAATGAGGCGGATGCGTTTAAAAATCTTGCCAAGGAAATGGTCAAGAAGGTCTCGCCCGACGAGTGCCATCAATCACGCAGCTCTAAGATGCTTTCCGAGGCAGGTGAAGGAGAGAAGAACCCTGGTGGTGAGGAAGTGGAGAAGGCCAAGAAGGCTCTTGACGCCGCGCGAGCCGACCGTGACAAGAAGGTCGAGGACAGCAAGAAAGTCGAAGACGCAACCCAGTTTTTCGAGGACAATACTCTACTTCGAGAAGCCGTCGACGGACTCAACGAGCTGATGAACCGGTGGAAGTCAGCCGTGAAGATTGATCAATCCATTGAGCGCGCAAAAGCCATCTTTAAAGAAGGACTTTTTCCTCTCAAAGAGGGCGGAAAGCGTTATCTCTGGAACGATACATGCTGCATCAAAAAGACGGACTTTGGCGAGCTTGTCGATTCGCTCTCGCTGATGGGTGATTGGTACACCAACGCTGACTTTTGTCTTGTTCACCTCGACACAGCCCCATGCGATGATGAATGGAATGATGAGTGGAAGCGGTACTTGGAATCAACAGAGGAAAAGCTTGCGCTGCCGGACCCCAACATTGAGAAGTACAGTGAGATTCTCAAAGGGAAGCCGGCCTGGTCCACTCGTGGTTGGACACTGCAGGAACTTGTCTTGAGCAAGACAACATTCTACGTAAATTCCGCATGGGAACGGCTGGAGAGACCGCAAGAGAAGCTTGGTCCCTACTACTTCTTCTGCCCATTCATTGAGCTCTACACGGGTGGTAAGGCGCCGAAAGACCACGAGGGGCTGCGAGGCCTCTGGGAGAGCATAGTGAAGGAACACGAACTCAAGGTAAGACTCTAAGATCCGAGCCGAATGCGCCCCCATGATTCTGACTCCATTATTAGGTTACCAAATTTGTTACCGTTGATGACGACGATGGTGATGAAGATGTTCAAGATAAGGAAAAGAAGGTCAATGCCATCAATGCTGCGCAACATCTGATCGCCATCCTCGACGCTCTTGAATTCAGCATTTCTGCAAGCATCAACAAGGAGACAGCAGTACCATTGATAGGCCACGCCATTTATCTCGCAGCTGGGGGGATGAGGAAGGAGGTGACGAAGGAAGACGGCAACAAATGGCGCCTGCATCACAACCTCAGCGTTCGTCTGGAGTCCTACATTTATCCCAACACGGAAAAAAGCTCCAGGCCAGAGGATGATGCGAGACGTGTCATCACCCTGCTCCTGCAATGCCTTGTTGCGGAAACGAAGGACTGGATCATCAAAGACAGGCAGTATATTGCCAAATTTGGCAATATAGATACACTGGAAAGGTGGAAGAGCGGAACGGCGCGGACCAACTTCTCCACGCACAGGGTCATGTCGCTCGCTTGCAACCGCAGAACCACGGTCGAAACCGATCGAGCGTACTCGCTAATGGGCTTGCTCGGAGTCCGCTTCCCAACTTTCAACGCCGAAGGCCTGCCCAAAGCTTTGGCTCGACTCTTTGACGAAACACTGACCTTGTCGAACGATGTCTCGGTGTTCAATTGGACGGGTAGGCAGATGGGAAGCCACATCCGCGGCCGGTCGCTGTACCCATCCTCCCTTCAAGCATTCGACACAAACCGAGTCGAGGGGCAGTCGATGGCCAACAAGCGGCTGGCAAGCCTTCTGCAGACCAAGCGAACCGAGGTGATGAGGACGTTCCGGAGAATCACGTCGATGCTGCAGAACACGATCAAGTTTCTCAAGGAGCAGGACCACCACCGACATCTTCCCATGAAATGGATCATCGGGATCATCCAATTGATTTACGCTGCTGACTTTGAAGAGCTGGACCCGCAGGTGCACGACCTCGAAAGGATTCTCAAGTGGGTCGAGAACAAATGCGGCAAAGTATGGGCCAACAAGGACAAAAAGCCTGCGAATCTTCTCGGTGATGGAGTCTTGGGTCTCGGCGATTCAGTAGCGGACCTTGCGAAGAACCCCATGAAGGGTCTTCTCGGAGGTTTGCACCGGAAGAGGTCTAGATTCGGATTGGGCGACCTAAGCCCCTCTTCCAAACGAGTCAAGACGGAAGACGGAACCCCAGCTTCGCCGACACCGAGCTCTACGGATACGATTGTCGATCCTTTTGATGAGCCGTCATTGAAGGCTGCCATTGAAAAGTTGACTGAAAAAGTGGAAAAATACCTGCAGGAAAGCCAGAATTCGCTTCGCGAGATCAGAAGCCGTAATGGGAAGGACGATGACGGTCGACCAAGGCTCGAAAGAGTCCCCACACTTCCAAAAGAAGTCCTGGAACAGCTCACGCAAATAGATCAGCCGGAGTGCAAGCAGGACGACCAGCAAAACCTCAAGCAGCAAGAACCGGGCACCATGATCTCGCCAAACCCCATCATCGTCAACAATTCAGGTATCCGGGGCGTTTTCGACATACAGCGTGTGGTCATCACCTTTCATGAAGAAGAGAAGCTGTGGGATCAAGTGGAAAGGGCTGTCAGCCCGAAGCAAAGGATCACTGGTTGGTGTAGCATCAGCACCGGCTTCGCTAGAGTCATGGTCAGTTTCTCATGCGAGAAGCATATACTGGAGAAGCAGCTCAAGATCGCCCAAGTGATCCAGAAGAAGGTAGTCGATGATCCTCTCAAAACGGCCAATGGAAAGATCACCCGCGGCGATCGCATCATGGGCCTGGACGAGAAGCACGAGGAGCAAGAGAAGCACGCCGCCCACCACACCGAAGCCGAGCGGAAGGTCAGCCGCATGATCGCCTTCATCCAGGAGGAGTCGCTCGAGGCCATCGCCGGCGAGTGGGTGCTGGCGCGCTTCTCGGACGTCAAGGGGGCCAACTGGTTCCTCTGCTCGCTCGAGCTCGGCTCGACGCACAACTTCCACGGCCACCGCATCTCGACGGACCGCATCGACTTCAGCGATGCCATCCCCGAGCCGGGCCTCATCAACGTCTGGGTGGCCTACATGAACCGCAAGAAGCGCAAGCTGTGCTACATCCTCCGCGACTACCTCCAGGGTAGGGCCATGTGCTCGGCTAGGGATCTGATCTTTAGCCACGGAGATGATGCGGAGGGGGCCCATCCTGCGGCCGACGGGTCGCTGGGGCATCTTGTCGACTTGGGCATGACGGCGGTGCAGAATGCGGCGCAGCTGACGACGCTGACCTTGCGCGAGAAATTTTACGAGTTGAGGGCCGACATCTTGGACAAACAGTTGACCGCTGCCGTCTTGAAGTACACTCCAAAAGAGCTCCAGCCGGCCGTAGAAAACTTGAATGCGGATCAGGATTTCCTCCCTGCGACATTTAAGTCTGGTAGAGAAGTGCACATGTTTTAGAAGGCAATGATTTATGTAGACTCAGCATAGCTACAGTGTAGTACCAAAAGTTAAATACCAAGTTCTTGGCAGTTCAGGACGTGTTAATGAGCGCACTGTGAGAATTAAGAAAACCTGGGCGGAACACGGGAGGCCCTACAGCTCCAGGTCTCTATTCAAATCTCTTTAAGAAATTTGCTGCTTAAGATGCATGAGTATGGCGTACTTTAAATGCAGACATGAGTGGGTTAGGACGAAAACAGTTTGAAAGTAGGGCGTGGACTAGACGAATGAGGTAAATGATGAATACGCGTAGCGGGCGATGCGCGTGATTAATTAGTGGAGATCAGTACTAGAGCCTTCCCCAGATAGGGCTGATGAGCAGCTTACATACATCTGGCCTACAATGCAGGGGGTTGAGGTGTCTGTAGTCGATGCGGGGCAGGAATCAGGTAGAAAGTGGGGATGACAAGGCTGCAAAGTGGACCAATCATGAGGTATGGACACTTCAATGGAGGCTGGTGTTTACTGGGTTGTGTACGGATGGCCGGCTGCCAAGGGAGCATTGCCAAGTAATCGATAAGCACCGCACCAATGAGATCTGCTGTGCCCCTGCTAAAGAGTATGAGGGATTGGCGCAGGTCAGCTCAATCCAGGCTCAGGCACAGTCGCACGTGGTGAGATGAGCTGAGGCTTCTAGTCATAAGGGATCTTTTCTGCAAGTCTTGCAGAATTACACATTTCTAGGTTTTCATCTGTCTTGTGCGTCGTCTTTCCGCTCTTTGATCGATTCTCGGCCGACCATGTCAGTAAATATAGGGCCCTTGACAACCATTTTCACCCCGGCTGCGCCCGAGTGTATCTCTTCTTTGTGTTTCAAAGCAGAGTCAGGTCTAACCGGGATCAATTTGGGCCTGCCCGGCACATCGCAATCCACGTGCTTACCGACAAGTTACGACTGGTCACCTTCTAGCTACTACTCCCCCGGGATCTGCCCATCAGGACACAGTGACGCCTGCAGAGAAACTGCAACAATCGACAATGTAGCGGTGACGATAGCTACATGTTGCCCCACGTATGTACATACACTCACGGATATGACTTCCATTACATTTTTCAAAAGAAGAAACGTCACTCACACACTTTCCCTCCAGCTCTTGGGGCTGTCGTCAGACCCGCGCTTCCGACCAGAAGCTCGCGTGCACGTCGAGCTTTGCAGCAACCACGACCACGGAAATCAGCAGCTATGAAATCAGCTCGTCGGGCTCGTCGATCAAGACGGCCGCCATCACGACGGTTATCAGCGCCGGCGAAATTGCCTACGCCTACGGCATCATCGTGCGCCGCGCTTCCGACGACCCTACCTGGCCGACCAGGGACAACACCGCCACCTCCAGCATTTTAGAAAGTATAGGGACCGCTACTAGCACCAGCACAACATCCTCCTCTGCGGCTGCGAACGACGGAGACTCATCATCATCTGGCCTTAGTACCGGTGCCAAAGCCGGCATTGGCGTTGGGGCTTCGATTGGCGGCCTCCTAATTCTTGCTGCTTGTGCCGGAGGTTTCCTGATGCTCCGCAGGAGAAGAAGACGCCGCGCTCATCCGACAACACAGCTAGGTATGGATGAAACGCCTCGGGAGCTCCATGCAGAATCAGTTCAAGAGTTACCAGCAGAGAATAGGGAAGGCTGGAAAAGGGAAAGGGCCACAGAGTTGTCAAGTACATAGAGAGGGTGTTGTAGTTATTACGGGCTTCCGCTCTGACGTATACCGTTCAAGTATGAGCGGAAAGAATTGATTGAGAGCCCATCCAGTGCTGGATAGTACTCTGGTTAAGGAAAAGGTTCAATGCAATTGTTGATAGCATTCATAGCTGCAGGCAAAGCCTTGATTTTTCAGAAGTCTTGTATTGGATGCCGGACGATGCGTGAGAAGCGGACACCTTTTCTTTTTGATCATTATTCTCACGGTTGAGAGCGAGACATTTGCGAGTTCAGAATATCTCGGACGTTGTTACACCCAGATTACCAATGGTAGAAGTTGTGCAAGAGAAGCGAAGCTCACATACCGGTTCCTGGCAATTTCCGTTCATGATAGCTTGGTGGCGAGACAAGCGGAATTTCCCGTTGCTTGTAGCACCGCAAGACATGTGTATGTTTACGCGGCAGTCACGCTGCATCGACTGCTGTCTCGGCAAGATGAGACTGATCGAATGACATTTTTTCGTGCAAGTCATGCTTCGAAGTGCCAATTCTGTGAGCTCGGGAAAGTGCCAGAATTGAAACCCAAGGCCAAGGGTCATGACCCGAAGTTGTCGGATGTAGATCAGCATCTTGTACTTTCTTTTGGAACGTCAATGCGAAGGTTCGTACAGACGATAACATATAAACTAAATTCAGGTACACTGACGTTACCAAACGCGTGCCGAGGCTTGACAGATTGAGCACTTGCCGAAAAGCGGCAAAGCCACGTTGAAACACAAATGCGGTGCTTGCAGAGGTGCAGGAATACGTCATATATGCCTCTTCGCGTGGTCCGATGAATCGAAAACGCCACGATTGCACAGCGTGGTTTGTAGCACGAGCTTGATTACTCCCGAAAAAATCCTAGGGCAGCGGATGTACGTACTTTCCCGCCGTGCATGCATGCATATGTGAAACCCCGCTCCTCCGGACTTTGAGTGGATTGCGTAAGCCACAGCCGTGCCTGCAGGCCAAGCTCATTCATACGAATCCACATCCTCTAGCTGCACGCTCCCGAAACCTGTACCGACCATTTTATACCATTCACACTCACCACGCGCTCCGACACGCACGCGCACGATCCACCAGCCCGACGATCAACACGACGGCCATCATGACACCAGCCATCGCGCCCTCCGACTGCTCTATCCCAGCACCCATGAGGCCCGTGCCAGCGGAGCAACGTCCGTTCGTACACGGCGCATACTACCCCAGCTGGAAGATCTACAGGAAACAGCCACCGTCGTGCATGGACCTGGACATCATAACCCACGTGTACTACGCATTCATACGGTAAGCGACTCCAAACACCAAAAAAAAAAAAAAAAACCAAACACCAAAGAAAAAAGAACACCAAAAAGTCCCCGCAATAACACACCACAGCGTAAGAGAAGACGGTACCATCTACGTAAGTCCCCTTCTCCACATTACATCACTTATCTTAATTTAATTCACCCAGCACCTCGACGAACACGCCGACCTCCACCACCCCATCCCCCCAGGCCCTCCCGGCTGCCTCCCCGCCCTCACCCACCTCCGCGCCACCACCCACCCACACCTCAAACTCCTCCTCTCCCTCGGCGGCGGCAGCGGCTCCGCCCCCTTCCCCGTCCTCGCTTCCTCTCCCACCGCCCGCACCACCCTCGCCACCTCCCTCGCCGCCTTCGTCCACCTACACGCCCTCGACGGCGTCGACCTCGACTGGGAGCACCCCGCCTCGCCCGCCGACGGCACGCACTTCCTCGCCCTCCTCCGCGCGCTACGCGATGCCCTGCCGGCGCCGCGTTACGTCCTCAGCGCGGCGCTGCCGGCGGGGGAGTGGTGTTTGCGCAACATCCCGCTGGCTGCCGTCGCGGAGGTGCTGGACTACGTCAATCTGATGGCGTATGACTTTGCGGGGTCCTGGACGGCCGGGCGCGCGGGGCACCACGCGAGGCTGTTCGCGGGAAGCGAGCCGTACGATGCGTATGCGAAGAGGTCGGGGGATGGGGCGGTCGAGTATGTACTGAGTAAAGGTGTGCCGCCGCGGAAGGTGGTGCTGGGGGTGCCGGTTTATGGGCGGTCGTTTTTGGGCGTGCGGGGGCCGGGGGAGGCGTTTGTGGGGTGTGGCGGGGAGGCCGGGGGAGTTGTCGAGTATAGGGAGTTGCCGAGGGAGGGGGCGGAGGAGGTGGTTGATGAGGAGGTTTGGGGGGCGAGTTGTTGGGTGGGTGGTGGTGGGGGTGGAGAGGAAGGTAAGGCGGAGGAGTGGGTGAGTTATGATTGCCCGAGGACGGTGCGGGAGAAGGCGAGGTATGTGAGGGAGAGGGGGCTGGGGGGCTTGTTTTATTGGACCGGGGTCGCGGATAAGAAGGGGGAGGGGAGCTTGCTCCGGGCTGGGTATGAGGGGCTGTATGGTTGAACTAATAGACTACACTTTGCTTCATCTAAGCCACGGAAGATTTTGCATTCCTCTGAACTAGATATACTCAGGACTTGCAAGATTATTTGTACGTAGAAAGACAATAAAAGTATTCCAAAGGAGAGAGACCCGATCTATCTATCCACCACATCATGCACAGCACCACTTCACCACCCCCTCCTCCAACTGCTCCAACACCCGAAAGTCCAGTCCATGCTGCCTTATCGCCACGACGACCAAGTCAAACCCGCTCAGCCCCTCGACATTCCACTCCCTCTCGACATCCAGCCTCGGTGCGAACGGCACCTGCTCCTCGCCGACCAGCGGATCCGCAAACACGACGTCGACATCCCACTCCTGCAACAGATGCTTCATCAGCGCTATCCCGGGACTACAACTCAACACCTTCTGCCCCGGCTTAAACCCCACGCCCACCACCAACACCCGCGGCCACCTCTCCCTCCCCCTCCCATTCTCCCCCTCCCCGCCCCTCCTCATCCGCGCACACACCTCCCTCATCGCCCGATCCCCCACCTCCCCCGGCCTCCTCCACATCTTCTCCGCCGCCTGCTCGAGCAGCGGAAACGCGCAGCTCTGCAGCAGGTAATACGGATTCACCGGTATACAGTGTCCCCCCACGCCGAGCGAGGGAGTATACGCGGCGTAGCCGAACGGCTTCGTCGCCGCCGCGCGCGCGACCTCGAAGGCGTCGATGCCGAGCGCCGCGCACGCGTCGGCCATCTCGTTCGCGTACGCGATGTTGACCATCCGCTGGCAGTTCTCGTACAGCTTGGTCATCTCGGCGACTTCCGGGCTAGAGACGGGCACCACGTGCGCGAAGACGCGGGCGTAGAGGGCGTGGATGGAGGAGAGCGAGTGCGGCGTTATGTCGTCGAGGCCGGAGATGAGCTTGGGGATGGTCGAGACGGGGGGGTCGGTGCGGCCCGGGTCGACGCGCTGTGTGGAGGGGGCGGAGGAGGTTAGTGGTTGGTGTGGAGGTTGAGGTGGGTGGTCGTCGGGTAGAGTGGTGGGGTGTGGGGGATACATAAGGGAGGAACCGAGTGACAGCAAGAAAAAAACATACCTCAGGACTCATCCCAGCTTTCAGATTGCGCGACCTCATCAAGTTCCCCAGCAGCTTGCGCGTCATGCCCACGCCGACAGAGCTCTCAACGACAACCGTCGCGCCGGGCCGCGCATACGTCCCCACGGTCGTCAGCGCCGCGCGCACAAACGACGTGTCGATCTCGCGCTTGTTCTCGGGCCGCAGCGTCGTCGGCACCGCAACGAGGAAGTGCGTGGCGCGCGCCAGTTGCGCCGGGTCGGCCGTCAGCGTGACGGACGGGTAGGCTGCCATGTCGTCCGCCAGGCTCTCCAACCGCGCCTTCGACACGTCGTACGCCAGTACGCTGAACTTGGCCGCGAACGTCGTCACCAGGTGCAGGCCGACGTAGCCCACGCCGATGACGGCGACGAGCGGCGGTTCGGAAGCGGAGATGGGTGTGAGTGGTTCGAGCTCAGAGGCGGAGTGGAAGAACTCCTCGTTCACTGACTCTGGCGGCGGTGTGTCGGCGGTGCTGGAGGGCCCCAGAGAGCTCCACACGCCGACTGAGTCTTGCATGCGGTCACAGGGAGGCGGTGGAGCCACGCTGGCTGGTGGGGTGGGGAGTTCGGGGAGCATATTTACAAGTGTTCAGGGGGGAGAAGTGATGCGGGAAACGATCGTATCAAGATAGAAATGAAAGGAGCAAGGGAGATAGGGCATGCAGAGACACCGCACAGATAGAAATGCAGCGAGAGACGCAAATCAGACACTTCCTCGTCGCTTTCCCGGCGCTGGGCTCAGACCTTTTAAAGCATGTCTGGGCCACGCTGGTAGGGAAGGAGCAACTGTCTTGGTCTCTCCTGGGCTGCGCCGAGAGCTGCGTGCCCAATTCCAATGCATCCTCCCACGTCGACAACACGCTTGCATCAGCTACCACACCCCTCAAGCCCCGAGCCCGCGCGTTCCCGCCCTCCGGAGATGGGGACAAGTGGCAGTGAGGTGACATGATCCCGCTAGAGCCGATTGCATACGATCCAGCCGTCGGGTTGGGCCTTCCTTCGCTCCCTCCTTCTCTTGCGGAAGAAATATTGGAAAAAGCTGGGCTGAGCCGCAGGTAGCTGAGCCCCGTGCGGCGGGTTGCTGATGCTGGCTGCTGGATGGATGACACCGAAACGGGGACGGCATGGGGGGATGAGGAGCAGTCCAGGCACAATGATGCAAAGCTTCCAGCCGATGATCGCGTCAGTCACGGCTGGGCGGAACCCGTCACCTTTTAGTGAGTAGCGCCATCTGAGAGACCTGCATATAGCAAGCAGCACGCGGCCTGAAGGAGTTTCGTAGGGCGTGCACGACGGGTGCAAGCCAAGAAGAGCCAGGCCCCACAGCGGGTTTGCTGTAGAGAGGCGGAGAAAAGTCAGAAGAGAAAGAGAGAGAAACGTCGTCGGCGGAAGGCTGGTAGTTTCTGCAGCTAAGAAAAAAGCGGAGCTAGGGCCAGGGGGGGAGGGACGTGTGTATACGAAGCGGAAAAGAACAGTCAAGGGGCGGGAGAGCAGTAATTGGCGGGGGAAAAGGCTTGGCTCGAGATGCTTGTGTCTCGGTTAAGCTCCCCTTCGTGGTCGGCGGGGTGCATGTCTACGAAAACTCGCAACCCCCCCCGGTCAGCCAGACGGCAGCTCGCGCCTGCAGCCAAGCCTCGCCAAGTCACCTGAAACCTGTTGCCTTTCCCGCCCGCGCGTGGCTAGCTCGGTAGGCGGCGGGAAAAGGACGCAGAGGTAGACATCCCAGGGGCTACCCTCGTAACAAGGCAACACGGCAGCTGCGTCTCCGCGTCCTTCCGCAACGCTGGGATTTTCTGCAATGGATCTCGCGTCCGGTGTCGGCTGCTCGTTCATTAATTTCATCAGAGAGAAGGGGTTCACGCGCCATCGACAAGGCTGATGAATGGAAAATCCCCCGGCCGAGCCTCAGCAGATCCGGCATATTGCGCCGCCGTTAAGACACGCAAAACACCCTTGTCCCGTCTCCGCACGCGGACAATTCGTGCACGCGCCAAAGCGGGAAAAATTTAAGGCGTATAGAGATCCCGAGCGAATCTATATTATACAAATTCCGCCTAAGTCAGCTGGCCAGTCAGCGTGCAGCCCCTGGCCCTGGCAGAGGGGGATCGGCGGACCGAAGGATTGCTGCCGTGTTGCTATTGGGGACTACGGGCGGGTAATCGACCGGACTTAACGGGCTGCCGGCGGGGGTGGCCATTTCGTATTGTTTGGAGTCGAACAAGTGCCAGCGGGGTCGACGTCTCGTATTGTTGTACGCATCCGCCGGTGGGGGCTGACGATCGATACGTCAGGAAAAGCCTCTCAGATGCGACGAAAATGTGGGCGAATATGTATGTGTGATGCTTTGCATCCTCCAGCCTGCACGAGAATACCCAACTGTGCGTTGCCCACATTCGCCCCACGACGTGTGCTCTGCCAAGTCATTGGGTAGAAAGAAAAAAACAAATTTTCACAAGCCATTGTTTTCGCTCGGGTACGGGGGGAAACAGATGCACCCGTTGGATCGGAGTTGAGCCGCCGCCCGAATGATGACGATCACTGCCGCAGAACCGTCTCCGCAGATTCCTCTTTAGGGACACCTGCAGCAAGGCCCCCCAGTCACCCCCAGCAACGCTTCTGCTCGTCTACCGAGTTTTTAATATCCCCGGCAAAAATCAAAGCAGCCAGCCGTCCGGGGAAACGCACCGACCCTTAGCTTATAGAGCTGACGACACGTCTGCGGAGCGGTGAGCAAAGAATCACCTCATTTTCTTCAGCGATGAGGTCTGAGTATTTGGAAAAAAAAGGTGATGAATATTGAGGCTGCAGCATGCCAGGATTCCTCCCAGCGCTACGAATTAAGTTATTATCCAATCATCCGCGCCCGTGCTTCCAACAGTCTAGCCATCCGCGTACACGTGGAACCAAACTAGCAGAAAAGACGTGACCATTGCACGCAGCAATGTAATGTATGTAACTCGGCACCACTAGTCTACAACAGGGCAAACGCGACGTTGACGAGGCTAACGGTGAGACCGAGCCTCTTCCCGAGAGCAATTAGGCCAGAACTTCCGCTTTCGGCAGTAGCAGACGCCGACGCAGATGCAGCAGCAGCAGCAGTGCTTTCAGCCGCTGCGGACGCGGCTCCAGCAGCTCTAGCGACGACCAGGTTCTTGGATGATGCGGAGTCCGCCCTCTTGGCAGCAGCAGCGGCGGCGGAGATGGCATTCCCCGTCGCGGGGTCGCGGTACCAATTGCCCTTGGGGTCACCAAGGCAATCGCCGACCGTCTTGAAGGTATATCCCTGCGCTTTACCCTCGTCAATAATAAACTGGGTTAGGTTCGTCACTGTCTGCGGGTGGATGTCGTGATTGCCGACGATGAAGCTGGACGTGGCGGGATCCCCGCCGGCCAGGGCGTTGGAGAAAATATCCTTGGAGTTCTGGATCGTGTCCGGGGTCAGGTTGGCGTAGTCCAGGGTGTCGACGTTGAACTTGATCTATGCACCGGCTGATCAGGAATATATTAGATTGAAATATTGGCGGCGCAAAAACTCACTATGTGGTAGCCAAGCGTCTCGAGGTCGTCGACGCAGCCGGCCGTCCTGAGACAGGTGTTGTACGGCGGGCGCATGTAGGTGGGGAAGTAGCCGAGCACGTTCCTGAAGGCCATCTCGTTCTTGACCATCTGATCGAAGCGCTGGGCGCTGGTGATGTCGTTCAGATTCTGGTGGCTCCAGGTGTGACTGGCGATCTGGTGGCCGTCGTCACGCATACGCAGCAGGATGTCAGGCCAGTCGGTACTCTCATTGTCGATCCCCCCCTTGTCGAGGTTGACGGACGTGATGAAGAATGTGGCTGGCACGCCATTGTCGTTCAGGATGTCCAGCAACTCGGACGTGTAGATGTACGGGCCGTCGTCGTACGTGATTGCGATGGTACCTGGCTCGCTGCACTGGGTGACACCGCCGCCGCCCCACAGCACGCTGCCAAATTTGGGTCTCGGGACCGAGGTTGTGTTCTCCCCGGACGGCACAGCGTTCGCATCGCAGGCCGGCCCATATTCAAACTGGCAGGCCGGAGCGTCGCAGAAGTCGCGGCCGGTGCCGCAAAGGCCCTGCAGAGGAAGCGCTGATTAGCCGGCGGGCTTTTCATTTGGGTATATTGGAGACGGACAGCAGCAGAACAGCAGAGGTCGGCGCCACAGGAGGCATTTCCGGCGGTCGGCCCGCAGCTGTCGCCCGCGTTCTGGCGACGATCGAGCCCGAGGTCGATTGGTGGAGAAGCAGCGGCTACGTCTTTCGCCGCGAGCGGGAACCTTGTACCTGACACAAGGCTACCTGCATGGCCAAGCTCCGCGGCATTTGGGCCAGCCTCAGCCCGACCGGCGGCAAGCAGGGTCAGCTGGAGCACAATTGAGGTGGCGAGGCCAATGGACAGCATGTTGGAAGCAAACAACGAGACGAGGCGAGTGTGGAGAGTGAGGGCGATTTGATACGGCCATGGCGAAATGTATATGTCTTCCTACGCGTATTCGACTACGTATATCCGAACGCCTGACTCCCAAGTGAAGGGCGCGGCTGAGGCTTCGGCGGTGGACCTGGCGCGGATGCAATATGCATCTGTCAATAGTGCGCAGACCCCTGTGCTGCACGTCATATGAGGAGATCGCTAGCAGCCAGCACGCAAAGCGCCAGGGACGGGAAATTCTCAACCTTGGCCGAAAGGGGAGGCGGGGTCAGCTGCGGATTAGTCCGACAAGAATAGCAGCGCGTGCTCTGCAGTTTCTCCGGCAGGGATCCATCGGCGCCGGAGAGAAGCTCGCCAAGCCGGTCGGCTGCTAACGTGGTGCAACGAACGTGGCTGGACGGCTCCCGACGCGTCCCAACGGCTACCAACTGCTGTTCTTGGCCTGCAGCTGCAGCTGCCACCTGCTCCAAGCCACCTCCCGGCCCACTCGCCCAGCATTTCGCGATGCTGTCTCGGCGCATGATCGTGCCCTTTCCGTGACCCGTCAGCTCAGCTCCGAGTAGTGCTGTCAGAAGGCACCAATGCAGCGGTGGCTGGATGCAGACTGAGTCCTAGCCATGAAGCTCGTTCGCCCCTCCACCCACTTCCGGCTGCCAGAGCCCACCTGGTCTCCTTGGCCAAAAAAGTTTTGACCCTATAAAATTCTGGCGGCGGCGGACTGTCCTTGCGCTGCTCCTCTTGGGACACCGGGTCTTCATCTCGTCGACCAAGCACCTGCTGGTCAGTCAATCGTTGCCAATGCCTTCCGCTCGCTCTCCCGATTCCGCCTTGACATGGCGGCCCCCGGTTCTTGAAGCCGATCCCAAGCTGTCATATCCCATCCCTGTATACACAAGGGGCTCTTCTTCAGCTGCATCTTCTGCATCTCTCTCGGGCCATGATGATTCTGTGTCTTCCCCAGACGAGTATCTTTCTTCAGGATGGCAGACCACCCGCACCTCAACACGCCCGTCGTCCGTCGCGGACTCGGAGCCTGAGCCTGAATTTGATCCGCGCAAGCGGCATCTTTCTCCTGCCAGAGTCCCGAATCCGCGAAGTCAGCTTCACCAAGAGATCCAGAGAGACGAGGAGCCAGCTCCGCAGATCCCTCCTCTTGCCATTGAAGAGCCGAGAAAGATAATTACGGTGCCAGCGCCGCATCCGAGCCATCAATTGCAAAATCCGCTGGCATCTCACCCGCGCACGCCTTCTGCAGCTTCGTCGCGGCAGGATGTGGCGACCATCACGGGAGTGGCTTCTGCCAAAGAAGAACGCTTCCAGGCACTTGCGGATTGTTGCAACCAGATGGTTGCGAAGACGCGGCCCGCACAATCTCCGGAGTTCAGCAAACTGGGCCGGCGCATGATCACGCAGCAAAAGCTGCTGCTGACGGGTGGATTGGTCTGTGCAAAGTGAGTTTCTCTTCTCAACACCCAGTCAGAACAGTCTAACGCCGGTTAGTTTCATCCTCATCTTTGCCACCTGGTGGTGGCCGGCTTATTACTACGTGTACCTTCCCTTCATCACACTCACCGTTGCCCTCAACTGCATCATGGTCGCTTCCATCATTTTCCATACCATCAAGCACCGCATCTTCCCGGAAAAGGTCATCATGCCCACCTCACCTGAATCTCTCGTTCTCCTCCTGCCCTGCTACAACGAGAATCTGGAAGAGTGCACCAAATCACTCGACTCTCTCGTAGCGCAGAAGCACCTGGAAAACCACAAGAGAGCCATCATGATCATCTGCGACGGCCGGGTGCGCGGCGCGGGAATGGAAAAGACGACGGCGCAGTATCTGCTCGAGGACATCCTCGTCGAGAAGACGGAGCGCAAGGTGGTCAAGCAAGCGTACACGGCGTGGGACCAGCAGCCGATGGACGTGACGGTGCAGAAGGGCAGCTACAAGGGCACGCCGTACTTTTGCATCATCAAGCACCAGAACCAGGGCAAGCGCGACGGGCTGATCGCGCTGCGCTCGTTCCTGTACAAGTACAACACGCGGGCCGAGAAGCCGCAGATGCTGTTCCGGCCCGCCTTCTTCGCCGAGATGGCCATGTTCCTGGGCGAGGACGCGGGCATCGACCACGTCTCGCACCTGGTCGGCATGGACGCCGACACCGTCTTCGCCGACGACTGCATCTCGGAGCTGTTGAAGCAGAGTCACTACCCGAACACGGTCGGCGTGTGCGGCTACGTGGCCGTCGACTTCAAGAACCGCAACTGGAACCCCTGGAGCCTGTATCAGTCGTCCGAGTACACCATCTCGCAGGGCTTGCGGCGTCTGCACCAGTCGATCGTGACGAACAAGGTGTCCTGTCTGCCCGGCTGCTGCCAGCTGCTCAAGATCTGCGAGGAGACGTGCGGCGACCGGGTGCTGGTGGAGCTGTTCGGGTACTGCCCGACGCCGGCGGACAACATCATCAAGCAGATCCGGGCCACGGCGTCCGAGGACCGCAACCACGTCTGCCTGATGCTGTCGGCGCGGCCGCAGAGCAAGACGCGCCAGGCGCTGCGCGCGCGCGCCATGACCGACGTGCCGCAGTCGTGGTCCGTCTTCCTGTCGCAGCGCCGCCGCTGGACGCTGGGCGCCACGTCAAACGACCTCTTCCTCTTCAAGGCGCCCGGCGTGCAGTGGTGGGAGCGCATCCTCGCCTTCGCCAACTGCATGACCTGGGCTCTCAACGTCTTCATCTTCGCCAGCCTGGCCAGTCTGATCCACTCCATCTTGGGTAAGTCCCCCGCCAGCAACAACCCCACTCGCCAGCATATCACTAACTTTTCTCCCAGTCGTCCCGTGGTGGATCATCCTCGCCTTCGCCTCGGTCATGGTCACCCCGCTGACCTACTACCTCTGCATCACCTTCTGGCTGCCCCGCACCTTCCGCGAGCGCGTCCAGTACCTCGCCGGCTGCTGCCTCTACGTCTTCTGCGGCCCCTTCATCAACATCACCGTCCTCTTCTACGCCGTCTGGAACATGGACTCGTTCGGCTGGGGCAAGACGCGCAAAGTCATCTCCACCGACGACAGCGACGAAGCCACCCCCGTTCCCACCACCACCACCACCACCGCCACCCTCCCCACCGACATCGAAGCCCCACCCCCAACCACCCTCCGCCCCCCGCACCCTGCCTCCTCCCTCCACCCCGAAATCATCGCCCTCGTCGGCTGCCCTGATGATACCACAATTGCATCCGCCTTCGGCGCCTCCCACCGCACCCTCGTCTACACGCCCCTCGACGCCTCGGCAGGCGAGAGCCTCGCCCGCGCCCGCACCCTCCACGCTCACCCGCACCGCACCGTCGAGGTCACGGCCGACGCCGCGCGCCTGCGTCTCGCGCACATCTTCGTCGTGGCTGCGACGAGTGCCGGGGGGATGGACGATGCGCTGGCCGCGGTTTTCGCGCACGCGGCGAGGGGCAGCGTCGTCGTGGTGCTGGAGAGCGAGGGGGATGGCGATGGTGCGGAGGGGAAGCAGCACGCCGTCGACGCGTTGCTGGCGCGCTGCGACGATGCGGGCGTCGTGCTCGGGCTCGCGGCGCGCGAGCGGCCGTGGGAGGTCGTCGTGGCGGGGAGCGAGGTTGGCGCGGCGAAGGTGAGGGAGGTGTGGGAGCGCGTGAGGCCGGTGGGGGCGAGGGTCGTTGTTGCGGGACCGGCGGAGCCAGCGCCGGAGTCGAATGAGGGGAAGAAGAGGGTGAGGAAGGAGGGCGGTGCTGGTGGTGGTGTTGGGGCGGAGGCGAAGGAGCCGGTTAGGGCGAGGGTGGAGGAGGTGAGGACGGTGGGGGCGGTTTGAGGGATGGGTGGTTAACGTACACAGTAGATATGATGACTATAATGATGACGTATATAGAGAACAGGTATCTCTCAGATTCTCGTAATTTATATTTTGGTTCGATGAAGGTTTGCGCGTGGTTGATGAGCTGTGATTGTTCGACTGGTGGGCGACCCGACGATTGACTCCACCTTGTGAGGACACATGGTTGCTGAGTCCCACTTGTGGTCACGTTTTGACTTCTGTCATCAGGTTGCGTTGTTGTTCTTGCGGCTTCTGATATCATTGTAGGCAGTCGTGTTGGACCTGTGCTGGCGTCCTGCATCGCTGCGGTGAAGGGTCGCAAAATTTTGCGTCAAGCGCTCGTGCGAGACATCGCGAGAAAAGGAAACGAGTCAGTGTCCGGCGCAGGTAGCCTCAACCACATGCTCAATCACGCCTCTCATGTGTCCAGATAGTGCAACGGCCGTCGCTCTTTCAACACGCGATCCGAATATCATCCCTTGCTTGCGCTTTTTTTTTTTTCAGCTCGGTGTCGCGTTCGGCCGAGTTCGCTGCGCCCTTCCGACGACAGCGAAGCAAAAAAAACACCGCACCATCTGACGAAACAACACGACGTTTTTCTTTTTCCCCGTGGAGTGACAATAGAGTTCGGCTCCAGATTTCGGCACTTGTTGGCAAGCGGGTCCTCCTCGAGCGGCGGTCGGGCCGTCGTGCGGGTGTGGCGGCGCCAGATCACAAATGGGAGAGATCGAGGCTCCTCCGTATTTCGGCCCTGCGCCGGCCAAAAAATCGTGTGACGTCAGGAGATGTGCTCTGGAACCTACGGCGGGACTTTTTCGTCATATCGTCCGTGATCCGGGTCCTCGGGATTGCTGCGGGAAGCCTGATGATGGCGCCAGGGGTTGGGAAGCTTGGTATATATATGTGTGCGTTGGTGGCGGGAGGACGGCTTGAGACTCCGTGGATCTGCGACATACATACATATATCGTCTATCTCGCATCGAAACCTTGACGCCTTCCCTCAACGACCGGGATCGGAAGATATTGCCGCTTGAAAGATACGGATAGTGAAGAGATAAGGATCTCGACCATTTTCGGCTATCGCGAAGAGAAGAGCAAGGGAAATCGAAATCATGAACGCCCAGACGAGAGCGCATTGGGAGAAAGACCTCAAGGACCTGCACATGGTCTACGACTACAATGCCCAGGACGAGCACGGAAACCCCGAGAAGTGGAGATACGAGATCTGGTTCCAGATGGAGGTAAGCCCTTGCTGGTGATAAGGTGATGGTGGTGATTGGTGCGGAAGGTGGCGTCCAGGGGTTGTTCGGCGGTGCGCTGATAAGGACGTGATAGGACCGCGTCGTCTACAAGATCCATGGCGGTCCGATGGCAGGACGCGTCAATTACCAGACTTGCAGCTTCCAGTGCATCCGCCCCGGCGAGCTGTGGCAGTGCAATTGGTTGGAAGGCAGGTGCAGAGAATTTTCATCCAGAAGCTGAACGGTGCTGATACGTGTGAACACAGAAACCGGGACGATCGTATCTCTGGTGTACGATATTCCGAACAAGAAGATTACCACGTTGATTGCATTCTCGAAAGGTAAAACAGCTTCTGTGATTAAAAAGAAATAAATGGCTAATGATACATGCAGGTCATTGGGAGCATGCGGAGGAGGCGCATGGTGATAAACGTAATTCGAAAGATTTTGAGAGATGGAGGGGCCTTGCACGGATAGGATGTCATATTGACCGCCATATGCTACCGGAGCAAGCAGACATCCTGGAGGTATTCCGGGGAAAGGGCGAATTGGAGCCAATTGAACATGATTGGCCCACTATTTAGGAGACCATTCGTACATACAGGACACAGAAGGCGTTATGGAGTTTCATTACCTTCCTATAGCTTATTGACGGCGCCTCTTCCTTGAACTCGAGCATGGTTGATCGGGATTTTCCAAATCCGACTGGACAGTCTGTCTCAGCTTGCGTCGTCTTTGCTCCATGTGGCTACGGTGAGACTCGTCCACGGGGTTTAATAAATGTTCCACAAGGCTTGGTATATCTTTCAGGTTCCGGATTAGCTCGGGTGCGCAGTGGGAATGGTCGTAGTGGCCAGGGCCATTCGATGCACGAGGGGTTTTGCCGAGATTGCGAATCGGCATTTTTTGGAAACATCTCTCAAGTTCCTCAAAGCTTTCGAACACATCCGTCACCTTTTTCCGCGTGAATTGAACGCCGACCTCTTGTTGGCCAATTCTGCGGAATGCTAGCACAAAGGACCCGAATGTCAAGGCTTCACAGGCTTCCACCACTTCCCACCCGCAAGAATAACGATGTTTGCATGCATATTTTCTCGGATCATTTCTATGCATATTCATGAACTCGCCCATGTGGGAGTAGCAACACCTAAGCATTTCATCGATTGCACGAAGCCGATGTTCGAGGATGTTCTCTGGAGTGTAGTTAGCCATTATCTTTCAGATAGAGCAACACATTATTGAGGCTTACCAATAATTCCCGGTGGAAATAATCTGCCATCGCTTGATGATGTATTCAGAAATATTCCGCCGGGTGTCATACATTCTTCTCCGTCCTTGACGAGGTGAACCTCCCGGACCAAACGATTCGACAGTCTGGTGAATATTTCTTCCTCTCCGAATGCCCATGCGATGAAGAGCCACTCTTCATACCCAGGCTCCTTAACCAGGTGCTCGATGTCTTTGAGCCAATCTTTGAGCCATGGCCGAAGGATCTTGACCGCCCCATATTTCTCCGTCAAGTCAGCGACAGCGAGGAGGTCATCAAATGTCAAAGTCTTGGGAATGCGTTCGAACCGCATGTGCGCAATGTTTAGCAGGAGCTCGAGTGCTTCGGGGTCGTCGTCTGGAAGCGGGATAGCGCAATTGCTTTCCACCAGAGTGCCCTCTTTGAACCCGTTGTTGCGCGAAAGCATACTCTTCCACGCCGAACACACCAGAGACATGGCTTTTGATGAAACGACGTATGTGCGCTCGGGATCGCACCGGGTCAACGACAGTCGCGTGTCTCCATCTTCGTCGAAGTAGAGCACCGCTGGCTCGTTGCTCGACTTCGAGCCACCCGATTCCATCGTGAGAGATTGCCAGTGGTTGTATAGAAGAAGAATTCGGCGTGCCTGAACGAACAAGCGGCAGGCGCTGGCGCGATGACTGGTGGCGAGGAGAGGGGTTGGGGAGCCGCGTTTTGGCGCGAAACTAACGCGTCCGATATTTAATCCGAGTGTTGCATCACCACTTACAGGGATCATTCGTGTTTCGCGATGTACCGCAGCAAGATCCGAACCATTATTTTCTAATAAAGTACAGAGGGGTATCGCGGCGGAAGGCTAACTTGAGTATTAAGGCCCTAAGTGTAACTGTCTCTGTGTCAATGGTCTTCCCCCCCGCTCATCTGGTCCAACTGTCCACAAGGTCAGCATTAGCAGACTTCAAGTAAGGGCTGTTCAAGGCAGGTTTAAATGAAATATGGCAATTTTTGCTGTCCAGCGGAGCTACACTTTTCCGTCTCGGGCTCTATTGATTCCGAAAACCCGAATGCGAACTTCAACAGTTCGAGCCTATTTTCGAGTGACAATTGATTACCTGATTAGCCATTTCCTCGTTGACTCCTACAAAAGTGTAACATATTCACCGTAGTGCCCGCCTCAATACCCTGATAATAGGTTTCTGATGAAGGTTGAAGGATGATCGATTAGTAGCTACGGTGGGTTTGAACGATATGCGTTCAAAGCAAACTACACTAAGCCTAATCGGGCAATAAACGTGTTGTAGCAAACGCAGCCGGCCTACCGGTGCCTGCCAGCACGATCCTCAGTTTCCCTTTTGTGCTAACTAACTTCAGAAGTACTGCTAGTCACTCTTCTCTTTCCCCTTCTCCTGTTACAGGCCCGTCTTCTTCTCCAGGTTGACCCTCACCGTGCGAAGATTAGTCATCATCTCTTCCTTCCCGACTATCCTCATGTTACACTTCATTGGCCTCTTCGACATCTCTCCCGCGTTGATCGTCTTCTTGAATGTCATCTTCGCCCTCGTGATTGAGTTGCACCAAGCCTTGACTACCAGCTTCTTCGTGCTGAGCTAAAGTATCCTCACGGGCTGTCCAGGCTTTTTTGGCTGGCTCCTCAAGCACCCCGCTCCCTTTCCTCCTTTGGCCTTGATCACTCTCTGTTTGACTGGTATTGATTACGAGCAGCTTGTCTTGTTTACGTTACATGCGGCGTTTGCGGAACTTCAGCGCGGCAGTTCGCGGGAGCGCAGCCGCCAACTCATCTACTTTTTGCGAAGATCTTCTATGTCTGCGCCGCAGTCTTAATGATCGGCAGTGCAACCCTCAAACGCCAGTGGGCCCCAAGCCACAGCTACATGGATTCCGTAGACGGCTAAAACACCGAAAACTACACTCGTGTGTAGTTTTGCCGCTGTGGTATGTTCCGATCCCAACCCACAATGTAGCGGTCATGCCGGAAGTGAGCCGTCCATCACACCGCGATTCAGCCACCCGGGGTAAGTTACGGTTCGGATTCGTATTTCGTATGGTAATGCATATTGAGAGGTGTGCTCTCTCGGCGCACAAAGGCATGGTTCGACAATGTTTAAGCTCGAATTGTTCTCTCGACATGAGTATCCGACTCCCGGAGAAAATAGCCTCCGTATACAACTGCGCCATGCGTATCCCGTCTTATTAAAACATGATTGTGAAAACGGAAATATGTGATCGTCATCGCCGTAGTAACGCCTTTTCACCCCATTGACACCTCCAGGTTGCCTGCTACACTTCGCTTGTAGTTTTCTTTTCTTTTAACCCCCTACGAGCAACGCCACAGAAATGTACTGTTGCCAAGATTGCGCCCATGCCGATGGTGAAGGCAAGGAACAACATGAGGATGTTAAGGAAGGTACTCTCGAACATTGTAGCGGATATGGGATTCTCTGTTCTCTTTGATTAGCAAACGCTTTGCTGTGCGTTAAAGCGAGTACGTACAGTTGGTAGGACTAAGTGTATGTTAAAGGGGCTGCAATGTAAGCCTGGAAAGTTTTGTCGCTCTTTGTAATCCGCAAGAGAATGTAAAAGCAGAATAGTCGTGCCGCTTGTATTTGGATGATCCGGGAAAAGAGTGCCGTGAAAGAGTGATGTTGTTTGAATGTCGCCAAGCAAGGGAAAAAGGAGTGAAGGGAATGACTGCAGCAACAACGATGAACAAACCGACAGAACACCATAAGTATATAACACGCCCCGTCCATCATGATCGGCTCTGCTCAGGGGTGAGCCGCTGCCAGCGCCATCCAAAGTGAAACCGCCGCATCGTGATAACCAAATTGCAACCGTCGTCAGCAAATCTTTGCCAGAGCAGCATCCCTCAGTAGGCGCCAGAGCCTCGACCAAGCCACAGACCGCTCTTCCAAGCCCCAAGGAAGCGGCTGTGCTCGCTTTCAGCAGCATTCTACCCAAGTGTCGTAAGATTGACCCCCGTAACCAGGGCGTTTATTTCTATTTTAAGTAACGCTAGTCCCCTTCGGGAAGGCCAGCGCGGGCTCTAGCCTTTTGGCATCTAGGAGAGTCGCAAACACCTTTGCTTGGTTCCCGCCCTCATCCGCGACCCTATTGGCGCTATGCTCTGGGAATAGATGTGGGGGGTCTCCTATCTGTCGGCGTCAAAGCCGCTATTGGGCAAGTAGGGTTCGGAGATGAGACAGCCAAAGGTCCAGAAATACAGCGGAAGTGGGTACAGA
Organism: Lasiodiplodia theobromae; assembly: GCF_012971845.1. NCBI lineage: Eukaryota > Fungi > Ascomycota > Dothideomycetes > Botryosphaeriales > Botryosphaeriaceae > Lasiodiplodia > Lasiodiplodia theobromae. Next base: position 262,039 of record NW_023336563.1, on the reverse strand, counting down.
AGGTGAATGCGGATCCCGAATACTCCTCTGAATAACGTGCATGGGTGTGCTTTAAACGCGCTACGTCCTGTGGACCGCCTATGCGAACGCGAACGTATTCGCTTTTTCGGTGATTGTCGTGCCGAAGCCGTGGGCGCTAAGTTGAAACCGAACATCGGAAAGATGCACCTCGCTCAATCACTAAGCCTTACCTTATCGACGACATGGCAGAACCCAGAAACAAAGCTAGACTTAGTACATCTTGAAAACCAAAGTCAACCAACTCTACCGGGATCCGCCGGATAATGGCTGTTGTTGGGATGCTTGATCGGAGGTAGGCAGAAGAACGGAGAAGCCTAAAGAAAAGGACAGTGAAATGGAACAATATCTCTCTTTTCGTCTCAGTACTACGAAACAGCCCGCAACCGCTCGCTAGCCCTGAATAACAAAGTCCCAGAAAGACCCCAATCTATCCAGCAACCAACAAGAATCAGCCCTCGGTCATGTTTTATTAATACCGTTCCGGTGATGTGTGCCTTGTAGTCCACGTGTTGCAAGAAGGTCCCGTATCATCATCTACAGGCTTGCTATCCTCCCCCCGTTCCTCACAATACTCTTCGACACCTTCCTCATCCAATTGCTGAAATGTAGTAGCATCTTAGCCTTCCTCATCGTATTCCTCCGTCAGTTCATGATCTTCGCCATCCTCGCCCTTGATCGTGTATAGAATTCGACGGCCACTTTCCTCCGATTCATCCTCCTCTTCTTCGTTGTCCTGGTCTTGAAAGTCTGAAGCCGCTGTGCTGGACTCTGCTTTGACTGGGTCCTCAAAAATTGCGCTCCGTTTTCGCTTTTGACCGTGTTGAATTTCGTTTTGGTCGGTAGAGCGTCCAAGCAGCTCGGCTTTTCTCTTCGCCATGTGATCTCTGTGTGAGTCCCGAACGGTAGTCCCAGGATACGTACTGAGAATATTGTCACATGTTGCTTGGATGTTCGATTCCCAAAAGGAACAATTAGAGTGGTCATGACGGTCGCCCACCATCCGGTATTGCCCGGCTGGCACGATCACCTTTATGGATAGGAGCCTGTTGGCAATCTCATTTACGCTCACTGGCATCTCTATAGAGGTAAAATTGCCCGGCTGCATTCCAATTCTGTGCAGCTCAGAAAGCAGCGACCCATAGACCATAGCGTCACATGCTTTAGCGAAATGCCCACCTCTCTGGCAAACCGTCTCACCCTCTGATATTGCATCGGAATACTTGCACAGTTCGTTGTCAACTTCTCGCAAAAGGTAGTTGATGATCCATTCCCGAGTCTCAAAGATGCTCTCTGGTGAACCTTTAGTAAATTTGAAAGTGAAAATCCAAGATGAAGTCCTGAAATACCTAGTATACCTGGCGGGAAATGGCGTTCCGGATCGTTGGGGTCCAGCACTACCTCTGACGTGCGTGCGAATCGACCATCCGGCAGCTTTTCCAGCTCTAGCACGAGCTTCATCGTGAGCTTCTCGAACTTCTGGTCCTCCCCGAACGCCCAGGTGATCCAGAGCCACTCTTCATGACCGGGTTCGGTGCCAAGCTTTCTGTTATGCTTCATCCACTTTCGGTACCAAGGCCGCACAATCTTTGTTGCGCCGTACTTTTCAGTCAGGACGGCCACCTCGAGTAAGAGGTGGAAGTCGATTTTGCGCGGCACTAAGTCGAATTGCAGGTGCGCGATGTTCAGGATGATCTCCAGTGCTTTCCAATCGTCGTGGGGAAGCGAGATCGTGTGGCCGTGCCTTGTTTCTCTGGAATATCCAGTCGGGTTGAGAATTCGGTCCCATGAGTCGCAGACAAGACACATGGTCTTATACGAAACGACAAAGGTTTTCTTATCGGGACTGCCGTTGGCCTGTTTGAGAAGGAGCCGTGTGTCGCCATTGGGGTCGAAGTACGTGACGGATGGTTCCCGTGTTCTGCTCATAATGGGTTGGCTTCTAAATGCGGCCGGTCTTGGTCAAAAGACTACCGCAACGCTGTGATTGAGTGGGGAAAAGATGAAGTGTGGGTCTTGCGGTAATGGCGTGTTTGCGGCTGCCCGTAAATTCGGCTGAATTTCAGTATTGGTCAAGATATTTGATGCACGTTTGGATGGCACCACGATAACGAAAGCAGCCGGCACGCAGGCGTCGTTGACAGAGGAAAGTGGGACGCGTCTGCACGCGAAGACGCGTCAAAAAAGAGTCGGCTACAAAGTGAGTAGCAGGGATCTGTCCCCACCTACGGATTCCGCGGGCCGCGCACCCGCTTCCGCTGCGTCCAACACGGCATAGCCCCTTTTCCCAAGGACAAGGGTCCAAATACAAAAACGAGGCTCGTCCTCTTGGCTGCTTCGCCCCTTCTCGTCTTGCACCAAATTGCCATGCTCCGCCCCGCCCCGCTCCGCCGGGCCGCTGACGCACGGTCCACAATAGGCCCTGACCACCTCCACCATCATCAAAAATTTCTTCCACGCCAACAAACAAGGCTAAAAAGAAGTCGTAGCACTCCGCTACGACAGCAAAAGAGGAATTCCGTCGCCGGGAATTGAACCCGGGCCTTGCCGGCACTTACAAGTGAGAGAACTCTCGAATTGAGAGCGGCAAATCCTAGCCACTAGACCACAACGGAGATGATCCACCTCAATTGCTTAAGGGCTGATGAAGAAAGGCTTTGTCTGCAAGTAATATGACCTGAAATTTTAGTGAAATGGATGGGGTAGGACATATTACAAGCCTGATAGACAGATGTTGTAAATATCGATTGCAATTCGAACCAAACCATGTGAAAATTGAGAGAAAAATCCCTCAATCAAACTTAGCGAGACGCCCGGTGCAGTCTTCCTTGAGATATAAACGGCTGAATTCTGCTCTAGAGCTCGTTCACTTGAGGGTTATGATATGCTGAGGTACCCCGTCACATTCCCAATAACTCGACCTCAAATCTTTCTCTTCTGTTCTATCGGCGTTGGAGTCTATGTGATTTTTTGTTCCTGCTGTAGAAGGGTGTGTGCTGTTCTCTGACTCCTTATGCGAAGCGTGGTAGCGTAAAATCTTGTCAAAAACGCAATGGTGATTGTTGCGATGCGGAGAAGAAATCGCAAGATTTCCAAAGGGTCTCAATATCCTCTTTGTAGAAGGTCCAGAAAACACCAACTCTGTGGTATGCGTCGGGTGGCTCATCCTCCCCATTTGCGACAAGCAGCCCTCTTAACCTGTGTGTATCTTGGGACACGGGCATACACCAGATACCAGAAAACTGGGCATTCCCCACCGTATCGAATGAGGCACAGCATAGACCTCTTTCTGGCTGCTCAGGAGCTGTCCAACAAAGAATATAAGTGTGCCCAACCCAATGATCCTTCGGGATATGCAGAAAGGCGGCTGGAGCGAGCGAGCACTGTATTTTTAAGAAAGCATCAGAGATATCAAACTGATTACCGCAATCCCCAGTCCCTCCTTTTTCAATGACTCGGCACAGCTTTAGAACGGCGTTCTTGTTCACCGAAAAAGTTCCAGTCGTGGCTGGGAAGATAGGAGTCTCCCGCAGAGAAAGCCATGACCACGTCGGTATGTGGTTGATTCGTCTTTCAGATTTCCAGTCGAAGCGCGTTTGCCAGAGAAGCTCCAGCTCCATGTGGTCCTCTCAAAGCCCGGCGAAAAACTGAGCTCGGAACAGGCTGCGAAAAGTTTTGACGATGCCCGTCAAAGCTACCGGTTTATCGGATTCGAAAGTCAACTTCGCCACCGAATACTTGCCGACGAACACTCTCCACGCTTCCTCCACCCGCTCAAACTCGTCGGGCGTGAGACCGTTGGCGTCACCCTTGGAAGGTACAATTGAGCTGGCTTTTTTGTAATGGCTACTAGGCCACTCATGGCCGGAATATTTGAGACCCAGCGGGAATCTCTCGCAAGCATAATGATGGTTGCATTCCCAGACCATCTCTGAAAGACCCCAATGGATTATCCGCGGGGCGAGGAACCGTTCCTGAAGGATCCACGCCCGCAGGCTGAACGGTGTCCAATTGAAGCGACACCAGAATGCATTTTGCCTTACACATATATATTTGATGTCATCACTTTGTATGAGTACCGGAGGGTCAGTGTCTACTCTCCTCGGGGCGAAGCAACCATCCTTCGCATTCTCTGCTCCTGATGCGGCGATGTTGAAGGATGCAAATTGATAGATTTCCCCCATACGGCTAGACTCTCGCTTCCAGTCTTCCAAGGAGTCCTGGTATATGCAAAGACTGTCGATCCACAAATATTGAGACCCCATCTTTCTTGTGACATGCACGGCATCCTGGAAAGTCGGATCTGGTTCGTCATCACGCAATCCGGATCCGATACACGCTGCGGTCTGCTTGTTGAGCGTCAAATGTCCGCCTTCTCCCCAGCAATGGCTTAGAGTAGCGTAATCAGGTCGATACGGTATGTCATCCCCTTCACAGAGTTTGATGCGGCCAGAGGAAGAACGTACGTTCAGAAGTCGTGTGGGCCTCCACGTTGCTGGTGGGACAATATTGCACTCCTTGTGTTTGGTTCGGCATGTGTGCATCCAGTTTTCCACAAGCGACCACACCTCTTCGGAATCACTGCTTGATGGCAATGCGCCCTGATTCATACCTGGTACGCTGGTCAGCACCATGTTCATACAGTTTCCAGCGACCAAAATACTTACAGGGGACCTCGTCAATCCTGTAAAACTCCAAAGAACCGACGAAATCGGGTTCTAGACCCGATACAGGGCACCTGGCTACGACATGAAGCCTCAGCAAGGCCCCAGTATCCTCGTCACAGTCACCCTTGATGTCGAGACTTGCCCACTCGCTGAACGGTGGTCTAATGCACCTGTTCCGTTCCATCCATTGGAGACCCATGCTATTCCTCAACCCTTTGGAGGCTGTTATGACTCTCCATATAACGGCTCAGAGCTTGCATGTGCGTGCTGAGCGTTCTATACCGCGCCAGGCTGGATGGCTTACGTGGCGGCCCCCGGGTACCCAGTGTTCGCGAAGTAAGCGGCTGCAGAAGTGGCATAGCTGATTGCTTGTACTCTCGGTCTCTTCCATGGTCGAGTTGTTGCTGGTGGGTAAAAGAGGTGGGAGGTAAATGTTTGAGCACTGGGTCAGATACGAGGTGGGGTGAAGCCTTATGTCTGTCAAACTCGGCTGTTTTAGAATCCTTCGTAAGAACTTGGATGATGGCTGCTTACAGGCATCTCAATTGGTCAGCCTTGTGACTTCCGCCGCATAAATTCATTTTTGAGGTCAGCTGAGAGCGTATCATGGTTTCACGCTGAAGACGAATTTCATTTCTCGAATCATGGCCCTACGATGGCAGGGTTACGGGAGTTTCAATCCTTGAGCCTGCCTTACGCTGCGATACTATTTTTGGAACGAAGAATGGCTTCAGTAGACTCTACAGCTTTTCTAAAAGTCATCAATAAATAGCCAGGTTAATAAATTAGCCGAGAACACCAATGATCCTTTGGTAAATCTATCAGCCGGAGACAGCGTCATGAGCCATAGAGGTGCTCAATGAGTCACATCAAGCTAGCCGTCAAATATGTCTATATAAAGAAGTGCTCCTTGAATTGAGTATGCTTCTCCAAAGCGTCAAAGCTCCCGACCACTCCCACCAACACCCTACCCGGAAGGCACCATGTCAATCCCACAGCGCCTCAGCCCGCCCATCGAGGAACTCCGCCAATTCTACGTCGGCAAAGACATCAACGATGTCCCCAAGCCCGCCGCCATCCTCGACGTAGCCATCGCGCGGCGGCACTGCCAATCCATGCTCGACGCCACACGCGCCCTGGGCGTCGGCTTCCGCGCACACGTCAAAACACACAAGGTCAGTCTTTTCCCCCCAACACCTCAAACACAAAACACCTCCCGCTAACAACACCCCACAGACCACCCAGCTCGCCCTCCTCCAAGCCGGCGGTACCTCCTCCACCACCTCCTCCACCTCCGAACCAGCCCACTTCATCGCCTCCACCCTCCCCGAAATCCAGCACCTCGTCCCCGCCCTCCACTCCCTCCGCGCCGCCGGCCGCCACCCCGTCACCATCCTCTACGGCATCCCCCTCCCGCCCTCGCACGTCCCGCGTCTCGCCGCGCTCGCCCGCTCCCTCGGCCCCGGCACCGTCGCCGTCATGCTCGACCACCCCTCGCAGCTCGCCTCGCTCGCGCTTTTCGCGCAGCTGGCAGGCTTCCCCGCCGGTGTTTATGTTAAAGTTGATACGGGGTACCACCGCGCAGGACTGCCGCCGGGGGGGTTGAATAAGGGGGGGTTGGTGGAGAGGGTGGTGGGGATGGAGGCGGCGGCGGCGGGGAAGGGGGAGGCGGAGTTGTGGGGGGTTTATGCGCATAGTAGTTTGAGTTATAAGGATGAGGGGCCGGGGGCGGCGATGGATAATTTGGCGGGGGAGATTGAGGGGTGTTTGGAGGCGCTTAGGGAGAATGCGGGGGTGTTGGGGAAGAGGGGGAAGGAGAAGGAGGTGGTGATTAGTGTGGGGGCGTCGCCGCAGGTTACGTCGATTGAGAATTTTGCGGGGAGGGATGGCAGGGAGGTGGGAGGGTCGGAGGCGCTGAAGGAGGCGTTGAGGAAGGTGGTAGAGGGGATGGCTGGGGGGTTGAGGACGAGGCTGGAGTTGCATGCGGGCGTGTACTCGGTCATGGATGTGCAGCAGTTGTCGACGAATGCGCGGACGGGGCTGGGTGGGGTGGAAGAGGAAGTCGCGCTGTCGGTGGTGGCGGAGGTGTGCAGTGTTTACAATGACGGGGAGAGGGGGCAGCCGGAGGCGCTTGTGGCCGTTGGTGCGCTGGGTCTGGGAAGGGAACCTTGTCCGTTCTACAAGGGATGGGGCGTTGTCGGGAGCAGATCGTACACCTCGCTGGATTCCAATGGGCACGGTCGCCGGTTGATTGTGGAGAGGATCAGCCAGGAGCATGCAATCCTCGCCTGGGAAGCCTCTGGAGAAGACACGACAGAAGGCTTGCCGCCGATTCCGCTGGAGGTTGGGCAGACCGTCCGCATCTATCCGAATCACGCATGCATCACTGGAGCACTGTATGGCTGGTATTTGGTGGTGGACTCGAGCGATAAGCTGAACAGCTCGAAGATTGTGGATGTCTGGGTTAGGGCTTCGGGATGGTAGGATGGGAAATTCCTACTATCATTTACTACAAGCGATAGAAAAGTCGACTGGGTCTGTACTATAATTTGTAAAGTTTTAGCATGAGCAAAAATGGAAATCTCACCTCTACTTCGTTCACCGAGCTAAGACAGGAATGCGATAGTTCATGAAGCCCAGAACCTCTTGACAATGTTCAGGCAATGTTTTAAGGGATGGAAGACTTCCTGGTATATCGGGAAAGTAACTTTAGAGAAGGTGAGCGTATAACCGTTAGTCGTGCTTCTGGATGCCTTTGATACCACCAGAAATTAATTATCAAATTCAGTGCTGTAAGATACTAGACAAAAAGCGATTTGAGGAACGGATACTTTTGAGGTTCTCAGGATAAGAGGAGGACAGAAATGGGATCTTGCTTAGATTGATATATAGGCTTGTAATCTGGATCTGTAATGTAAGTAGCTGTAGAAATAGCTACGATTTACCACTTGACATGAATACCAGAACAATATAGAGACAGAATAGTCGTTCTACTCCAACCCAAACACATCCGGCCACTCAGCCGTAACCTGAGTGATCACATCCCGTACCTCCTCTCCTTCCCCCTCACACACCCCCTCGTCATCCCCCTCCCCCCACCTCTCCATCTGCCACCCCTGCTCAAACGCAATCAACCGCTCCTGCACCGCACTTTCATTATACGCAGCCCCCCCACCCGCCGCCGCGGCGCTAACCAGCTCCTCCACAAAAATCCTCCACCGCTCTTTATAAAACCCCAACACCAACCCCGCCCACTCCTTCGACGCATAATCCTTAATCTCGCCATTCGGCCCCCACAGCGTAATCTGATTCCGCGCATTATACTCCAAGTAGTCCGCCACCCCTCCTTCTCCTTCTCCCCCTTCCCCACCCCACCCCCGCGCAGCCCTCACCCACGGCCCCAAACAAAAATGCCGACTTACCCCCAAAACCCGCCCCAGCGCCCCCAGCAGCCCCGCCATCTTCTCCCCCTTCGCCGCGATAGCGTCCACGGCATCGGACGCATTACCAGTGGCGACGCTGTCGTTGAACGCGCCGACCAGCTCCGCGTACAGCGGCGCGAAGGCGTCGGCCAGCACCTGCCGCGTCAGATCGATCGCGTCGAAGGCGAGCGCGGGGTTGTCGTGCCAGACGCGGTCCGTCTGCGGCGGCGTAGTGTTCAAGGAGGAGCTGTGAACGACGACGAGGTCGGTCCAGGCCGAAAGTACGGCGGCCGGGGCGAGCGGCGGCGGAACGAGGGACGGCGCGGTGAGCGAGGGGCGGATTTCGAGCAGGGCTTTGGGGACGGAGGCGAAGGCGGGGGCGAGGATGGCGGTGTTGTTGTAGACGGTTGTGCGGAGGGTGGACCAGGCGGTGTGGATGGCTGGTGGGAGGGGGTTGTTCGGGGTGGTGGAGGAGGTACGGTAGCGCCGGACGGCCCAGTCGTGGAAGTATTGCGTAGTGTTGATCGGGGTCGTGGACCAGGCTTGCGCGAGGAGGAGGGAGTAGATGACCTCGTTGCCCTCCTGCGCCTCCATGGTCAGGCCGTAGCCGACGAGGGAGGCGGAGTCGGCGAGGGCCGCGACGGGGTCGACCGTCACGTTCTCGATCTGGCCGTACAGCGCCATGGTGCCGCCGAAGTTGTGCAGCTGGCACCAGATCCACGGCTTACCGTAGTACGAGTTGGTGCGCTGCCACTGCGGGAAGCTCTCGGAGAAGAGGTCGAGGATCAGCATGTCGGCGTCGTCTTCGACGCCGGACAGGTAGGCCTCGACGCGGGCGTCGGTCCAGAAGTCGTACTGCTTGACGTAGAACAGCCAGCCCTGCATCAGCCACACGGCTTGCGGGTCTGCGCCCTTCAGCGACTGCCACGTGCCGTGCGAGACGTTCCTGAGGTAGTCGAGATCGCCGGAAAGCGGGTCGTTTTCGTTGTACTGGTCCAGAGTGTATATGTGAGAGACGTTGCCGTATGCGGCCGTCTGCTTGTCGATGAAGCTTTTCTGCAGCGTCGAGAAGGCCGGGTCGAATGGTTCGAGGAACGTCACGTTCGTGTACTCGGACGTGAAGTTGGCCCACCGCGACCCGTTCACAATCGAAGCGTCGGGGAGCACCCGAGCGATTGCGCGTGGCACGAAGCCGGTGAAAGATGGCAACACAGGCGTCATGCCCAACTCAACCATGCGCCGCACGATCCGCTTCTGCAACGCAAACTGCCCGTCGATCCATGACATGGGCAGCTCGCTGCCTTTCGGCCAGGAGCCCTGGATGTTGCCGAAACGGTTCCACGCCTGGAACGCCGGTCCGCTGAAGAAGGAGCTGATTTCAGAGTGCGTGAGTCCTATTTCGCTGAATACGTCGTAGATGATCCGCTCGACGCCAACCCATGCCAGAGGCAGATTGACGCCGCGGAGTGCGAGCCAGTCGAGCTCGAGCTCCCAATCAGTCCAGTTCCAGAAGGCCGTGGTGTAGGAGAAGGTGACTGTGTTGAAGTGATACCGCCACGGTACGGTGCTGGCCCCGGAGAGTGTTCCATTGACACTAGGAAGTTCAGAGGGCGCTAAATGCAATCGAGAGCCAATGAACCAGTAGATGTCTACCTCCACCACATCGGCAAGATAGCGGTACAGCCTGAGAAAATTTCAGAACTCAGGAAGGCACAGTCTTCATCAGCAGGCCTGCTTACCCGCTCGCAAGTCCGCTGAGAGAACCGGACTTAATGCACACATGTCCTTTGGTAGGCGTTGATACAACGTATGCGTCATAGCCAGCGGTGCTGTTCTCCGTCAGGATGAACTCGAAGTCGTCAACGTGTGCTGGAATGCGTCGTTTCACGAGGTCAACTAAGCCTTGCGCTCCTGGAGAAGAGGCTGCAGCAATACTTAGGGCAGTGGTGACAAAGACCGTTACGACAGAAAAGAAACGCATGGTAGCACTGGTTACTGCACCACGGCGCAAGTTGGTAGACAGTGTCTAGAAGAGCTGAGGGCGCGATTATAAGGGACGCCGCGAAGGTCGTATTGACTGAATCCTGAATCCTGTGCAACCCCAGCTTCTGCAAGGCCTCCCGAGCGGGGAAGGTGTCATTCGTACGGATGGTGTTGTAGCCGAGGGCTAGCGCGAAGAAGAGCAGGATCCTCGGATTTAGGGTAACTCTTGCCCTGCCCTTTTTCTTAAGAAAAAGAAAGAAAAATTACAACAACACAAGGGTAGTTGAAGCTATCGTCCGGACGTGTATGTAGAGTTTTTAATTCGACATTCTCGTCCGGACGATAGCTTCAACTGCCCATTACGTGAGCTAAAATAAATAACGCTGGCCTTCGGATGCAATGCCCCTCTGGACGTCCGGTGGCGCGTAAGCGAACGTCTGACGGGCGGCCGTTATCATTCACACCACCTGGACGGTGAATCACGCGGAAAAAGGTCCAAATAGGTAATCCCAAAATCCATTCCGAAAAGGCTCCTTCCCAATTAAGAAAGACATGAGTTTTGCTACGGTATAAAAGGCTACCCAGCCGTTTTGATTGTCAGCTGGGAGTGGTGGTATAGTAGTTTTCTGTAAAGGTTCTACAAAAAGGAAAGTTGGTAGATGTTCTATCTACCTAAAAGAACGGATTAGGCCAAGCACCAATTGATCTCCAATGCTCCGCCGTTGCGTCGATGTCATCGATGAATTCCCTTTCCTTCTGCTTCCGTGCCAGCGTATCAGCGTCATCGCCAGGCTGGTCGACCGCATTGTCCCTCGCTTGCTGATCTGCATACTGCTCTGAGATGACAGGCAGGAGCTCGTTGACGGCCTTGTTAGTCTTGCTCTGGGCAATCCAGTACTTTTCAAGCATGAACTGATGCCACTTGTCGGCCAAACCCATCGGCGTCCAAGGCGTTCCGGGATTCCCGTTGTAGGTAGGCGGATTCGCAGGAAGGACCTGGTTGTCGAGCGTGCTCAACATGGTTTGTATGCGACCCTTTTGCCTTTTGAGGATGTCGATAATGCCGGGACTCATGTGGTAGTGCGCGGATCCGATGAGCATTCTCAGCGATTTGAGAACTTCTCTCGCCTCGTTTATGTTGCGTGCGATGCGCCTCTGAGCTCTGTCTGGGTTTATGATGAAGCGGTTCTTTGGATACAGAAGCCATGCCTGTTGGGACGATCTGTTAGGATGTGCATCTTTCATTTCATGCAACAGTAACGGAACATACCTTCGCTTTGGCTGGTGTATTTATCTCACTTTGCAAGAGCACCCAGTCCCCTGTGAATGTGTTTTCAGTAGGGTATTGATCTGCAAGATGCTGTGGAATGTTCTGAGTGACACCGTTGATCGCGACATCATGGTCCCAGTACTCCTTGACGTATTCACAAAAATTAAGCTGGCGGTTGATAGTCGGGTTTGGATGTGGCCAGGTAGGGTAATCGCCGTTCCTATCTTCCTCTACGAAGAAAAGGCCCAGCAGCTGCCACTCCATGACATGCTCCGCATGATACATCTGGCCCGCGGTCGGTGTTGTAAGAGGCCCGCCCCAGTCAAAGTTGCTGCAAACTTGGGCTTCTTCCCATCCGTAGACAGGCGCGTTCTACAATAACGTCCGTTGTCAGCTGCGATACTGTCATGTGTCTGTCTGACTGCTACTTATAAGTCAAACCAGCCAGCGGATGCCTGTATTGCAGTCATGGGGTCTGGCTGGCCGAGTGGCGAGGCTGTGAAGACGGGAAGAATCTGAAAATAACTTACAGGCAATTCTCCTAAACCGGGAGCTTCCCCGCCGTTAGGGTGGCTTGTTATGATTTCGAGGCCACAAATCTTGTCATCTCTGGGCGTTACTCTCTTCTGGAGGTTGTGTACCAACAAACCACCCCCTTCAGTTTCGTTAGTGTACACGTTAGCCTCGTCAAATTCTCCGGAGTGAATGCTATCACGCCGAAACTTGTAACGCTCGCCATCGTTTGTGTTGAATTCGTCGTCGTCCCAATAAGGCACGATATCGGAACAATCGCCCGACTCGTCCTCGTTATCATCTGTAGAGCTTGGACAGAAGAATTTCCCGACGGGAATCCTGAAAGCAGGCCCATATACGCCACTTCGTTTCTGGAACGTGTGAAGGCCCACTTCAGAAGTGATGTTGTCCGTCACTGTTCCTGGCAGGCCCGGAATGACGCTCCGCTTCTGAGGAATCGGGCCAAGATCTGGACACTCGGACTTGGCCAGGTTCTTGTTCCATGCCGGCGTGATATCGAAGTCCTGCATGCCCCACCCGAAGAGATCGCCATCGGTAATGTGGGCGTACAGGCGTGCCCCGACGTCGAGGGAATAGGTGAATGGGCAATTGGCCTGGGTCGAGATACCCGAGCCGGCTTTCACGAAGACCTTTGCCTCGCCCACAACGGCGGCGCCGACGTACGGCACGTCCCATTTGTCGTCAAACCGGATGCCAAACTCTATGGATGTGTTAGCTCAGCTGCCCCTAAAGGAGAGTGGGGGGAAGACTTACCGGCGGCTGCTGAGAGCTTTGCAGTCACATCGCCCGAGACCTTCACGCCCGCGTAGAATTCCGGCTCCCGGCCACCCTGGTAACTGCCGGTCTTGTCCAAGTTGACACCGTCTCCGATCTCATCTGGCTTGTATTCGCTCGTGTCTGGAAGCACTTGTCGTGTCTCCCACGAGGCGATTTGGAGCTTCGTCTCGATGGTGCCAGCCAGGCCGAGCTGTGCGTTGATCTCGCCCTGCACCGTGATTTGAGGTCCGATGGTGGCGATTCCGGGAATCCTGAATGATGCACCGGGGAAGGGCAGATTGAGGATGGTGTTTTTCTTGTTGTAGTAGACCTTGGCTACGGCTTCCAGGGTGACTGTTCCAGAGATCTCACCCTTATTGTAGAACGTCAGGTAGCTCTTTTTCAGATCGAGATCCCTGAGGCTGGTGACGATGAGAGTGAATCCGAAGCTGGTCTCGACAGACATGTCGAGGATTGCCTGCGCCAGGATGTGGCCATCGTAGCTAACGTCTCCCTTCGTGCACGACCACTTCTCGTCGACTATCTTAGCAGTGAACGTCTCGTGGATGTTGTTTGTAAACTCCCTTTTAATCTCGGGCTTGACCATCCTAGTCAACCACTCGAGGATTCCCTCTCCGAACCAGCGCTCATGCAGCTCCCGCGTGCTCAGGCCACCGAAGTGGTGGTCGTCGCGGTATTCCTCTTCCAGCCACTGGACGTGGTTGCCCCCGAAGTCTTCCAGGGACCTCTTGCTCTTCTTCTTCTTACTTACTGTCGCCTTGACGACTTCGTCCCAGTAATTGTCTTGATTCGAGAAGTCGATACGCATTTGAGTGTTACCCAAGTCACGGGGCACCCTTTGGAAGTTGTAGTCAAATGTCAGGTCATAGACGACTGCTCGCTCGCCCAGATGAGACAGATGGCGTGGTAACAGCGTATTCTTGGACGGCTCCATGCTCTTTGCTACGGCATACTTCCCGGGACCGCAGCCCTTGGGCATCTGGAGGATGGTGCCGGGAACACCGTGGCCGAGGCCAATCTTGTAGCAATTGCTGTTCTCTGAGGTGTCTGTGCAGACCATCTGCACAGTGTGTTCGCCCTCAGTCACGGCATCCTTGCAGTTGAACATGTCCCAGTGTGAGCCGTCTCGCTTGTCAAGCGATACCTGAAGGTCTTCTGGGGACGTCAAGACGACAAATTGGAAGGCGGCGTCGCTAGGGTTATCATTGGTATCTGACTGGCCGTCGCCAAAAGTGTCATCGGTTTCAAGACTGAAATCAGTGTCGATGCCGTCACCGGTAGGGGGGTTTTCGAAGAGGTTCTCTAGAGGGACCGGCAGGAAGAGCGGCTCCCCGCCAGTAGGCTCGCAGCAGAAAACTGTGAAACGGAGGGTCAGGGTTTGGTTGTTCCAAGAGAATCATTCTGCAGGGAACTTACCTCGAACTCTTTCCCATCTCCAACCGCAGGTGTCTCCTCCGCCAAAGTAGCTGTCAGTCAGCTGCACCGACTTGACTTCGGGGCAATGGTTGTCAAAGCACGACCCCGGCTCGCCGTACCAGTCGCAGTTTTGCCACTTCTTGGTGTCCTCCTCTGGACAGCAGTATACCTTCATGGTGTCAATCTCAATGATCTCGAGCAACTCTGAGAGAGCTTCTCCAGCCATCTGGTGGAGCGGCGTGGGTTTCCCGACAATGTTGATGATTTCCTGCGCAATGTCGGCGGCTTCTGACAGGACGGTTCCGGAGAAGGTCATTGCGCGGTCTCCGCTGTTGCACTTCTTGCCCATCCCTGCCCAGTAGCACTGATTCTCCTGGGCGAGAGGGCTCTTGCAACAGTACGCCTGGTTTCCGTCGGTGCAGTATCCTCCACCACCCCAGCTAGAGCACGGTTAGTCAGTTCACGCTTAGCGTTCAGTCCTGGAGACTTACCGGTTCATCTCGAGCATCACTTCATCGTCCTGGCAATGACCGTTGCAGAAGGGAGGATTACCCCGCCATTGGCAGTTCTCTGGGTTCGGGGCTGAAGACAACGGACAGCACAGCTGGCTCTTCTTGTCATCTTTTCCGCAGTTTTGCTCCGTGATCTTAAAGAACCCAGGCTTGCATTTGCCGCTACACTCAGTGATGTAGCACTGAGCGTTGGAGTCCTCAAAGTAGTCCTTATCCTTCGCGTCATTCTTGAAGGCACCAAGGCTCTTGGGCGAGATGACGGACTGAAGGGCGCTCAGCTCGGCGTCATCCTGGTCAACCGCCCAGATCAGGAAGCCGCCCAGCCCAAGGTCTGCCGCGAGCTCCTTCTTCTGCTTGAACGTGTCGTCGTCATCAAAGGAGACCCACTGATCCCCTCTGTACGTGATGTACTTGACACCAGCTGTCTTGTCGTGGTAAGGCTTGAGCTTGTCGGTTTTGATAATCTCCTTGATCTCGCGATAGCTCAGGATGCCGGACTCGCCGCTGCAGGCTCCCTTGGTAGCACCGCCCTTGAAGCGGCAACCGGGCTTGCTGCAAGACGGATCCTCGAGCTGGAAGGCTCGGCCGTAGAAGCCGAGACCCATGTTGAGCTTCTTGGCCGGCACGTCGTTGCGCCAGAACAGATCGAAGGCCAGCTTCATCTCTGTCAGGTTGGTGTGACCGTAGATGTGCGAGCCGATGGGATTCTCGCGGTCCCATACTCCGTGTAGACTGCGAAATGATAAGCCATCAAGCTGAGTCTATAAAGGAACGGGAGATGCTTACTCGTATGACATGACGTTGATGAAGTCCACGTAGTCAACAGCCTGTAGTGGTCAGTGGAGATCTTGTGAAGATGAAGCTTCTGAAAGTACCTTCAAATCGAAATGCCTCAGGTACCAGTAGCTCGTAGGTGCCGTGAAAGAGACAATATAATGCATCGGCTGCTTCTTGTTCTCTTCGTCGAGCTCCTTCAAGAACGTGACAAAGTTTTTCCCATCATCGGGAACTCCTCCGCGGTCATCGGCACCCGGATATTCCTATATACCGCAATGAGAATCTGCTTAGGGATGCGCATGGAGCTTAATGGACTTACCCAGTCAAAGTCGACGCCATCGAAGGCGTATTGGCGCATGAAGGAGAAGAGGTTTTCAATGAACCTGGCTCTGTTCTCCTTCGTGCTGACCATGTCACTGTAAACCTTCTGGGTTGGGCCAGGATCGTTGAACGTCCAACCACCCAAAGCAACAACGGTCTTGAGCCCAGGGTTCTTCTTCTTCAGGTTCGTGAAGTCTGAGAAGAGCTCGTAAGGAAGACCGTCCATGCCGGCGATGCTAAAATCACCGGGCGTTATGTATCCGAAGGAGAAGTATAGATGAGTGAGAGAGTTGACTGGAATATCATCGAAGCCCTAATGCTATTAGCGGAGATCAAGATCAGAGGAGCTTGTTCACATACCATGCCTTGGCACACGCTGTTGTAGCGCCATCCCTCATAGTAGCCGATGATCCTGTCTGACTGAGTGCTAGCCTTGTTCTTGGGACCGGGCTGGTCACAGTTCGACTGACAGCCTCCAGTTGTGCCCTTGTCCTCGACCTCGCAGTAGTCTTCTGTCATGCCACAGAACCCCCACTTTCCACAGCAGACATTCAGAGGGCATTCTTGACCAGGCACTGCAGCGTTCTTCCCGCACTCGGCCTTGGCATCACAATTGGACCAACAGACCTCGTTCGGGGAGATGCCTGACGTGCCGCAGTACTCCTCACCATAGTTGCACTGGAGAGTTTCCTTGGGACAACATGCTTTGTTGCTGCAGGGACGGTCGGGGGCACACGAATAGTCGTCACCACCGACGACTTGACGTGCAAACAAAGAGCTGACTTCAACTGCAGCTGAAGTCTCCTCAATTGGGCAAATGGGGAGTGCTTGGTCCCGGCGGGACTTTGCAGAGTAATCGTAATAGCTTGAGAGCCGTCAGTCAATGCAGCATTGAGGTGAAGGAACAAGGAGCATACGAAACAGGATTGCGGCAGGTAGTGCCAGTGTCCTCAATTGCTGAGGAGGGAAAAAGAGCGTGGTTAGAATGAGGGAATGCATTTGCCAAAGCGGCTACGAGAAAGAGCGTCAAGGTCCGCATTGTGGTCCAGCAGCGAACGCGCTGCGGTCAGACCAAAGGATGAAGAGATCGTGGATGCATCAATCAGACCTCGCTGAACATGTTGTATATAACATTCTGGTCTGGTGGCGCCGGTCGCCTGCCCGTCTCTCGACACATGAATCCCCCGTCGCCGAGCTGAATGCATCGCTTCGGCGTGTGTCAGACGAGCAGCTTGGCGGTGGACTCCCAGGGCCTGAAGCACCGTGAAATTGTGCATCCTGGATACAAACTAAGAATGGGTCGTAGGATTCCGTGGTGTTGCTTGGCGGGGGCGGAAATCGAGCTACCTTCCTTGATCGGTAAGCGCCCGCTGGTGTGCCTGGGACCCTGCATACCCGAATTCAGGCAGTTACCGGTGGACAAGTACGGGGGTATTGCAACGACGGCTAGCGTGAATTTATTTTTCGCTCATACCATCGGCAGTTGAAGCTGTCGTCCGGACGTGAAAGTATACTTATTAATTCCACATTTACATCCGGATGATAGCTTCATCTACCCATACATGTTCTTTTTCATCGTAAAAGAAAGAAGAAAAAAGAATTGAGAGGGACTTACGTCATGTTCTAAGGCCCTGCTATTCTTCGCGCTAGCTATCGGCTTGTGCCCCTCTGTACCGATGGCACTAGTGTGCACGGTGAAACTTCCATATCGGGCTCGGTAGTGCAGCCGACCACTAATTTAGCAGGGGATTCAGATAATTACCAACACGCCTCTGTATCCCTGGAGGCATGTCCAGTCAGCAGTCAGCAGACCCCACACGTCTAACGTCGTGCATGCCAAGTCGCAACGCCAAGGTGAAAAACAACTGCTTGTATATTATATCGCCTACATTTATTGCTTTTCAGACATGGTGTGTGACTCTGCATACACGCATAACCGGCTACATCCGCTCGCGAGGTCTGAATTAAGGTGGATGTGCCGGTACGGTAGCCATCTTATCAATAAACAGCTGAGAACAACCCCACCTCACACCCTGCATCTCTATATTGCTATGCACGAAAACGACTCGTGATAGCGGATGACTGAAAAAACAATGGTTTCACTTTCGGACCCCAACTTCCTTTCGCGCAGAATTGATTGCTCTAGGTGGTGTTTCACACCTCGTTTCAATGCACCAGCGGTGATTGCGTCCGCAAAAGGCATTCAACCAACAGGTGATGGCGGCAGCCTGCTCTTGGCTGTAGCCTGACCGGAGGCTGAGGTAGGACTCTGGTTGTGAAAAAGACCATGCAGACGGTAGATATTCGCGCTTCAGTCTCTGTCCTTCACTGCCGCTCTTTGCAAATTCTTCCACAACATGGAGAAGACTTCATTCAATTTCCTGTCGTTCTTTCAGAGGAGCTTCGCTCTCTTTCTTGTCCTCCTATTCTGCCCGACGGCTTCCACTCTTCAGCTCATATACAATTCTTCCGTCCCCACCGATCTTTCCAATACCTGTTCCGAAGCGTTGTTGTCGGATGTGGCATGCGATCCGGTTGTCAAGAACTTGATTCCGGGTTTCTTTTACGGCCCTGAGACGTTGGAAAGAATCTGCACCAGCGGCTGTGAAGATTCTCTTTCAGCTTATCAGAGCGCAGTGCAAGACGCATGTGGAGAGGAGATCCTCCCGGGATCCTTTGACCTCAACGTGTCAGCGCTGTGGATCCCAGGGACCTACCAGTATCTGTACGAGTCGACCTGTTTGAAGGACGGCGACCGATACTGCAACAATGTTGCTGCCCTCGCCGCTGCTTTTGCGGATCCTGGCAGTGAGTGCCCCACCTCCTAGCCTGTAACCCCTACTGACGGTTCGAACAAGATAGCATGTTCAACTACTTGGATGCCATCCCATCTGGCGCGGAAGAGCCAGAGCCATGTGATGCGTGCTTTCTGAAAAGTCTTCGCCTACAAGCCGGGTCTCCATACTTTGAAGGGCCGGCAATCGCGAGCATGTCCCTCTACGAGTCTATGACGTCGAGTTGTGGGGTTACGGGGCAGCCACTGACGACGACTACTCTTGACTTCTACACGTACGTGCACGTCAACCGCGCGACCATAGTAGCTTGAACTGACTGTCTGTAGTCAAGAGCCGACGACGACACCTACACCTTGCGCGGGTACAACGTATTCAATCCAGCCCTCAGATGACTGCTTCAGCATATCGACCACACAAGGAATCGGAACGGCGTGGCTTCTATCGGACAACGATCTACCGGCGTGGTGTGCCGACTTCCCCACGTCTGGGGATCTGTGTCTTACCAATAGCTGCAAAGTTTTCACTGTGACTGCGAACGATACATGCACGTCTATTGCCCGAGCTTCGAACATCACAGAAGCACAGCTCCATGCTTGGAACCCGGTAAGTATCGTGACTGTCAGCGGAGACATTCGAGATGCTAATGGTTGCCGTAGATCATTGACTTTGGCTGCTACAACCTAGACAGCATGACGGGCGCACAGCTTTGCATTTCTGCCCCAGGCACTAATTTCGTGCCGCCAACAACCACGGACCTGGCTCCCATCACGCCAACCACGCCGGCGACTGTCCCGACTGACGCAGCACCCGACTCGAATCAGAACTGTGGCAGATGGTACGACGTGCAGCCGGGGGATTACTGCAACCTCCTGACGCTCAAATTCGGCATCTCCCTGGACGACTTCATCTTCCTCAACCCCTCGATCAACGTCAACTGCACCAACCTGATCGCCGACGAAAGCTACTGCGTGCAGGCCGTCGGCGACATCAACACCTACTCCGGCCGCCCAGGCTACACGACCGCTTCTCCAACCGAACCCTTCACGGGCACCCCCTTCACCGCCCTCCCAGACGCGACCGAAACGCCCTACGTCCGCCTCTACCCGCCGCTGCCCATCGCCAACGGCACGCGTGACGACTGCTCGGCCTACTTCGCCGGCGACGACTACCAGTTCGACCTGACAGGCACGCGCTGGGCCGGCAACTGCGAGTTCGCCGCCGTGAACTACGACGTCTCGCTCGACGATTTCGGCACCTGGAACGCCGGCCTCGCCAACGCCAGTTCGCCCGACTGCGTTTTCGAGACGGGCGTCCGCTACTGCGGCTCGTGGTACGGCCAGCCCGACAACGAGCCATCCGCCTCCACCACGACGACACCGCCGGACGCCACCACGACGGCTGCGCCGGGCCCGCCTGGACCGACGCATACCGGTCAGCCGGCCGACTGCGACGAGTGGCACGTCGTCGTCAAGGGCGACTCGTGCCAGAGCGTCGCCGACGAAGCCGGCATATCGCTCGCGCAGTTCCTGGCGTGGAACCCGGCGGTGAGTTCCGACTGCGTCGACAACTTCTGGCTCGACTCGGCGTACTGCGTCGGCGTGGCGAGCGACGGCGACGACCCCACTACCACTGTTCCTACCACGACGGCACCACCACCAACGACGACGGCGCCCACGCCGGGTGCCCCGACGCACACCGGGCAGCCGGCCAACTGCGACGAGTGGCACATCGTCGTCGAGGGCGACACGTGCGCTAGTGTTGCTGCGGAGGCCGGGATATCGCTGACGCAGTTTTTGGCGTGGAATCCCGCGGTTAGTTCGGACTGTGTGGATAACTTTTGGTTGGATTCTGCGTACTGCGTCGGCGTGTCTGGGGACGACACGCCCACAACTACGACGACGACGAGCGCGGCGGAGCCGACGGCTACGCGGCCACCGGCGGAGTGGGTGCAGGAAGGCGCGGCGGCGAACTGCAATAAGTGGGACCGCGCGGTGAGCGGGGATTACTGCTTCGCGTTTGCAGAGCGGAATGGGATTACGATGGGGCAGTTGGCGGAGTGGAATGCGGCGCTGGGAACGAATGGGGATAATTGTGGGACAGCGTTTTGGCTGGATTATTATTACTGCATTGGAGTGTCTGGGTAGGATCGGATCCTGGCCACCCTCTTTTCTACAGATTGAATTGGTTCATTGGAATTTTTTTTTCAAGGGGATACGTTTTTGATAGGGCTCGTGACGAGCAACTGTATTTAGCGACCAGTAGGCTCACGAGAGTTCAAGTCAAGATTTCTTCCGCCGAGGAAATCCTGCGGTACCTGCATTTACTCTGCATTGCTGGGGTGTGGCAATAGCTCAGACCACCTGCCTATTCCAGGGCCTATAGCGGTTGCCCAGACGACACAAATCAGCCCCCAAACTTGGCATTTCTTTATAAGTGCGCTAGGGCTGGCACAGATGGTCTCCACAACCTCCACAATGGCGAGTCTACCGCAGGAGCTCTTGGAGCGGATCGTGTCTTTCGCCGACCGTCAAACCAACGCAAATCTTCTCACCGTGTCGCGCAATTTCCATGTCGCCGTCGAACGAGTCGAATTTCCGAGGAGCATTGATGTCAATTGCCACAACTTGGACAAACTACTGGAATTGTATCATGGCCATCGGCTAGCCCTGTTGCGGAAAGTGACGTTTGAAGTTTCCTTCCCCGAGCTCAAACATTCTCCAGAAGCGCCTCTCGCGTGCCGAGAGATACCAGAAGAACTGCAGACCATGGACAAAGACTTCACAAGGCAGATCAAGGCGCTCTTCACAGCCCTCGACACCCTCCAGGAAAGAGCCTCCTCCTCCTCTTCCGAATCCCAGCTCCGCCGACTCTCGCTCGAAATCCAAATGGCGCGCCAAACCGACGACGGCAACAAGCCCTGCCATCACCGCCGCTTCACCAGCTGGCGCCTACACCTGCTCGACCCCGAAACACTCCCAGCACTGCCCCTCGTGCACTCTTTCCGCTTCCAAGCCAAATCCCACACCCACTACAGCCCCTTCGACCACCAGATCCGCCCCGTCGACCTCTGCGCCATCCTCGCCATCATCGCCAAACTCCCCAACCTCGAAGACCTCGACCTGCCCTACCTCTACGAGCGGCCCCCGCCGTGCCACTACGACGCCATCTGCGACCACTACGACAAGCCCTGGCCCGGCCCGCTCCGCGACGCCCGCCACGACTTCGCCCGCCGCATCTTATCTTCCTCCCCCGCTTCCCCCTTCGCTCCTTCCGGTCTCCGCACCGCCCGCCTCCACTTCTTCGAAGTCCAGCAGCACGGCCCGAGCTTCGACCAGCGCTGTCGCCGTGGCGGGAAGTTGCTGCTGCCCGACCTCGTCCACCCGCTACCCTCCGACCCCCTCAGCGCTGCTCTGCGCCGCTTTTCCCAAGGCCTCGTCGAGCTCGACCTGCGTGCTACGGCTGACGAGACGCTGTTCTGGCCGGCGTCGACGTCACTCGCCGAAGGAGAAGCAGCAGAAGAAGAAGGAGAAGGAGGAGTAGGAGGAGAAGGAGGAGCTGGAGGAGCTGGAGGAGAAGGAGGAGGAGGAGCATCAGGAGAAGGAGCAGAAATGCCGTACTGGCCGCGCCTCAAAAGCATGCGCGTCGAGCTCAACATCGCGCGGCCGGACGGGTCATACTGGTTCACCGGCCGCCAGAGCGACGACAGCAGCAGCAGCAACGAACGCGGTTACCCCGTCGACTCCTCCTCCTCCTCCTCCTCCTCCTCCTCCTCCTCCTTCTCGCAACACTACCCGCCAATAGGCCCGGACGCAGCAGACGAAGAATGGGACCGCGTCTGGAATCGCGAATGGGCGCCACGGACCGGCTGCGGCATGAGCGGCATGGAAAGCGTGCGTGAATACGTTTTCCGCATCGCGCCGGCGGCCGAACACGTCGAGCGCTTGCTGACGGCTTTCGCGCGGGCGGTGCGGCGGATGCCGGTGCTGCGGGAGGCCCAGGTATTCAGCGTGTTGACGAATGAGGAGTGTCGGGACCGGGAGGATGAGGATACTGATGAGTGGGATAGTGATATTCTTGATGTGTGTGATGATGAGTGGCATATTTTTGTGTGGGGGGTGAGGTATGTGGTTGATGATGGTGGGGAGAGGAGGGTGGAGTGGAGGGTTGGTGATGACGGGTGGAGGCCGGGGAGGAAGGTGTTGGATGGGTTTGGGGAGGGGGTGAGGCATGTTTGGCTGCCGACGAAGTATGGTATGATGAGGATGATGGATGGAAGGCTGGATGTGTACTGAGGAAAGGAAATACGATAGCATGATGTGGTTGGTTACCGCTCAGCCAAGAAAGATGTATTTATTACTTTTCATGTTATCTTGTTAATGCTACTTGATCAGTGGAATTCTCTACCACACTTGTTACAGTCTATTACTTCTAGTAGCGTATGCCCGACGCCCTTAGCAGTCATTTTGAGTGTTGAATTACGATTCTATACATCTCATTTCTATCCACGTTTCCAAGCTCAGATCAAAATCATTCCCTGTCGGTAGGCACAGCAGTATGGCCATATAGGCTGCACAATCTTGAGACTTAGAGGTCTCTTCTTGTCTTAATAGCTTAAGCCCTAATCTTTAATGAAGATTCTCATTGATTTGAAGCCATTAAATGAGGTCCGTCGTCACATCAGGCACGTCAGTGTCTGAAGAACGTGTTGAGCATAAATAATAGTCGAGCGATGTTGAAGCTGTGACTACCTAGAGTGAGACACCAAGTGAATTTCATCAATAATCTTCTATCTTTAGTGAAATTTACCAGCTAGGATAAAACTCTACTTAAGATATAAGACTACAGGTACCAAATTCGCGAATCATCTTTCCAACAACAATGAATCCACCAATCCCTGGTACAAAAGACGCAATGACAACCACTAGAAGAATAAAAAACAAAAGAAAATCGTACCGCCGGATCCAAGTACTATCAGTCAAAACATCCTGAAGGCTGAACAGACCCACTCCAATTCCTGCCGTAAACCATGCCATGATCCAACCCCGTTGGAATGGGAGACTTTTTCCCGGTTGAAAGTGTGAGAATCCGCCAACAACAGCGATTGGTATGCAGCCAATTATGATAACAACCAAATAAATCATGCTTGCGTAGAATTTGTCTTTTTTACTTAGTTCCGGGCGTTGAATAGCAGGAATCTCCAGAATCGGCAAAGATGCACTAGTGAGCTGTGAGCGTTCCGATTTGAATACTAGGTTGAATGGAGAAGGAAAGAAAAAGACGCAGCATACATCTCGTCGGTGAATTTTACAACCACAAAATCACGTTGGAAATTGTCGTCTCGAATGCCATGCTGAGAGTCGG
The DNA here is from genome assembly GCF_012971845.1 of Lasiodiplodia theobromae. Taxonomy (NCBI): domain Eukaryota; kingdom Fungi; phylum Ascomycota; class Dothideomycetes; order Botryosphaeriales; family Botryosphaeriaceae; genus Lasiodiplodia; species Lasiodiplodia theobromae. The sequence goes on along the minus strand of NW_023336563.1, from coordinate 238,186 downwards.
GACCGTCGATTGCATCATGATCAACATCTTGAAGACGGGAATCGGGTCTGTAGAGACGCAGCCTCACTTCACCTTCGGTGTCTACCTCAAATATTCCGGTGAATCCTCCTGAGAAGCTTTCATCCTCGTCAGAATTTGAGTTTTCGGGGACAGTGGCAGTCCCAACCACGCCCCCGAAGTCAGCTTCGGTCCGTTTTTGGGCTTCGTTCATGATTGCAGTCGAGACAAGGTACATGTGAGAGTATGATGGTGTCAAGAGAGCGCCACAAAGATTGATGAACGACATGATGACGTAGGGTGTAACAGTGAGGCCAAATGCTGAGTATCCATATTGCTTCACCTGGTCCCCTTGGGTACGGTAGAGAGTCAGACAGCCATATAAAAGCTGGACAATGGCGACCAATGGCTTGATGATGCTACAAGAGGAACTTATTTCCCAACACTCTTCCCTGGTTCTGCTCGTATCTGGACGATTCATGACAGAAACACCATCCCCTGGAACCGGACAAAGTCCCACTTCGGACTCAGATGGAAAGGGAGTCAGGGAGTATCCTTCAGGTAATTTGCAGATGCCATAAACTTGTCGGCCAGGAAAACTCCATTTCCTGCGAGGTTGAAAGACGGAAGGGTCGGAAGATGAACACTGGACCTGAGCTCTCAGGGTCGGTGGTTGCCATTGTTGTCTCTCGAGCTTGCCCTCTCCAGTCTCGCGATTTTCCTCGTACTGAGTTTGTGGATTGAATGATTTTGAGAGCAGCTCTTCAAACTCGTGTGAAACCTTTAAGTCTCGAATTATATCTCCATCTTGTGGCCTCCAGTTTTGATTCCTTAGGACTTCGCAGAGTGCAGAAGATTTTAAGGCAACTTGTAGCGGTGTTTTATGGAAGTATGCAGCGTTGCAGATGCACTGCACTCCATAACAAATGCCTGCAAAGGGTGCAAAAAGAATTGTGAGACGCTTATACGAAGACTCCAGAGGTAGTTCGCCCGGCTGAGTGATTGTCGTGGCGATATGTGTGACGTAGTTTCCCAGAAAGAAAGCAACCACATCCCAGGCTTTTGTTGGAAAACACAGCATATTGGAATCTCCATGGTTTGTTGTCCCTTCAGGAACACTGATGGTGATGTTCTGGAGCTTTGGTATAGCGGAAGAGAGCGCAGAATTTATCAAGACACATAAAAGAAACGTGATGAAGCTCATGTCGAATAAAAGCACAAAGTATCGATAGAGAGGATGATAAAGAGGACTAGGGGTAAATAAATGATGTGGTCTGAAGTCTGAAAGGAGTAAAAGCGATTTGCAACGAGTCTAGTAAGCCAGTAAAGTGGAGGCACGGAAATGGACATGCGGTGAACAACTCAGAGTGCTCTGGCTGCGCTGACGAAGACGCCAGGGGTGTAAGAAGCGTGGTTGGGAGGTGGGGCTGGAGTTTTCTGACAGATATAAAATCCGACTTCAAGAGCTGGGGGTCTTGGTTGATCAGGTACCGAACGTGGCAGGGCAGGCGCCAGCGACCTTTTTCGAAGGCTTTGCTAAGCAGTGAGTGGGAGGATAGCGGGCGGTAAGCGATGAAATTAGGACTGTCAATGCGCTAAGAATTATCGCGCGTTGTGAAGAAAGCGCTTTTTTAGGCGCAGTGTAAGGGAGATGGAGGCAAGAGCAAGCTGATGGAGAAGAGATCGAATGGTGGCAGTAATCAAGAAGTCAGACACCGCCATCCTACGCCGCCGTTTTCTGACTTGTCTCATTTATCTCATAATATTTTGCACCACTGCATGGCACAACCGGGAGGTATAGGAGTTCGACGCGTCCGTTTGGGCACGCATTTGAGAATTCGGTTGTGGCTGCATGAGGCTGGCAGAGACCAGCCCAGCCGGCTAGCGTGGCTGCCTGAGACTAGCGTAAATGCTTACACCCTTGTCTACCTAGACTTACGCAAGACTAAGTCCACTTCAACTAGTGGTGGCAACGCGTTGCAATAAATCGCTCGCTGACGAGCGCGACCGCTACATATGCATACCACTCGCCCCCCGGCAACATCAGTGGAGGACCTACCATCCTACCACACCAGCTGGATTTGCTCCCAGGCCAAGTTAGACGCGCTCGCCTGACCGTTGATGTCCCCACACTGATAGTTCATTCGTGTTCAAAAGCCGCTGCAGTATGCACGCATCCTCTAAGAAGCCTTGGTGTGGACTCGTCTCATCCGTAACTGGATCGAGTCTATTCGTTATCCACAAACTATGGCTCAGAGGTTACTATCCATTGAGTCCCTTCTGACGATACAGATGTGATGTTCTCAATTTCATGTGACGTAGCCCGCCGACTTTCGCGGCGCACGCTCGACGCGCTTGCCCGCGAAAGTGAAAGTTGAATTGTAATTGTATCGATTCGCATTCCCTGGGCTGAGTTAAAGTATTCCCCATTAGCAAGCATAGAATGTCTAAGCATGCGCCAGCTCAAAGCGTGTGGGAACTTGATAGCATTCACTAGTGCCTGACATAACGAAACCACCATTCCAACATGCACCATCCAAGGCAGCTCTGCCTGCTCTTCAACGAAGGGAGCTCGGAAATCCTCATCACTCACCCGAGGGATAAAACTCAGTGTAACTGTTTCAAGTTTGCTTTGAGAAACCCCCCGGCGTGGATCGTTGCATCACATGCGCCTCCAGTGCGCCTTTCTATAAACTCGATCCAAGTTAAAACGCAGAGAGAGAGAGCTAAGGAAGAAAAGAAAGCAAGGAGATGGTAGGAGGCCGGTATTTACAGGTTCTGAGGGTGATGCTGGATCAGTCGATCGCCTGGATCACCTGACTCTGGATGTAAAAGCAGCTCGCCCAGGTGATCTGAATGCGTCGGGCTGGTGCTATGGAGAGCGCGAATGCAACCGCTGCGCTGTAAGGAAATACAGAACCGAGTAGAAACGTATGCGGCCCTACAGGGAAGGAACGCCCGCAACGCTTATGGGTACTTGGCCTTACTACCGCTTCGCCCTCTCCCTTGCACGATGATCTGAGCTGCGCGGTCCTTGGACCTAGAAGCACTCGTCTTATCTTGATTGTCCTGATTTCACGCTTTCAGTAAAGATCGTTTCCTCCAAAGTTTATAAAGGCCCCCATTAGAAAAAGAATGTCCAACAGAAACTTACAGAAGCTAATAGTATATATTGAAGGGCCCAGTGAAGAACAGCCGAGAACTAAGCAAAGCCAATGAAAAGCCCAAGCACAGCACCCCCAAACTAATCCCGATCATTGTCCCACTCCTCATCATCGTCCTGATCAGCATCGTCATCAATGTAATCATTAGCATCGTTCCTGCTCCCATCTGGGTTGAAAAAAGACCGCGTCTCTTCCAGCCCCCCATCCGTGTTCTTCAGCTCCGGCATGTCATACACGCACTCCGGCAACTCGACGTCCTGAGGCGCGGTGATGATACCAAACTCTTGAATACCGTTGAAAGAGCGCTTCCAATCACTCCTGCCAAAGAACCCAACGATCTTCTCACCCACTTCCGGCTCCAGCGCGACAATTTCGACGTTCTCCCCGTAACGGTCGTTCTCGTTCAGCTCGCCGCGGACGGTACCGTCGGCGAGGGTGGTGCGCATGCCAACAAGCTCGTAGGAGTTCCTATGGATCTCGACTTTCACAATGTCGACGTCAGGCGTAAGGGCGATCTCCTCAGAAGCGTGGCCGCCGAAGTGATGGTCGTTGCCGTACGAATCAATCCGCGGGCCGAGGTGTGTCTTGTGGCCGTCGGCGTAGCTCAAGACGCCTCCATCCAGGATGCAGCCGACGCGCATGTCGAAAGAAGTTGCGTGAGTGACTGAAGCAAACTGTCAGTGATGTGCCGCGGAGTGGAAAAATAATCGCCGCAAACTTACGCTTCCCATCCCCTCCACGCTCCTTCAACATGGCTGCCCACTCCCAGTACGCACGCCCGTCACTCCGCTCGCCACCGTCCTGCGCCTCAAGCTCCCCCGAACGCACCGACCGCTTCTGCAGCACGACGTCCGACCCGGGCACCTTCACGAACGCCGACCGCGCCACAAACGCCCACACATTCGCCACCACCGTCTCCTTCCCATTCATCGCCACCGCCCGCAACTCCAACGGCTTCTCCCTGCAGAACTTGCGCTCCAACCGATCGACCCGCCACTCCCGCACATCCACCGGCTGCGCGACGCTGGGCCACTCCTCCTCGACCCCGCCCACCGTGATCCGCGCCAGCCCCCCCGCTCCCCACTCCACGCTCATCCTGAGCACAAACATGCCATCCCGCACGCACGCCCGCAGCACCGGCGCCCCGCTCCGCGCCTGCCGCGCCACGACCGCCGCGCGCGGGTCGCCGACGATGCGGAAGTGCGGCACGCACCGCAGGGCCAGCGCGTCCCGCAGGTCCCAAATCTCCTCATTCCCCCTGATGCCGTAGTCGACCAGCTGCAGCGGGTGGTGGCCCGGGCGGCGCGAGATGCTGGGCAGGAAGACGCTGGCGTAGTTGCGCTGCGTGGCATACGTCCTGCTATCTTCAACAACATCCACGCCGGCCGGGCGTACTGAGCAGCAACCGAACGCGCGCCCGACGCCGCGCAGCATGAGCGCATGGCCGACGGCGCAGGCTTGCCACGCGGCGCCGTACTCGAACGCGCCGCTGCCGTCTGCATCGGCGGTGGCGCTGCTGGATGTGCTGACGACGTTGCGGGTAGAAGAATAGGTCGTCGTCGAGTCGAGCAGGCACGAGGCCACATCCTCGACGAAGCGCGGCCACGCCCAGCACGTGTGCGAGCCGAATGCCGCGAGGGCGATGCCGGATGCTACGTTCTTCTCGACGCCTTGCGGTGGGTTGGCCAGGACGGCGTCCTGCGCGGCGGAGTAGTGCGAGTCCAGCACCAGCCCAGCGACGACGGTATCAGCTGGTCCCGCGAAGGGCCCCCCGCCATGCTTTGCCAGCGCGTCGCAGAACCAGTCGCGCAACTTCATCCTGTTCCCCGGGTTCCGCAGCTCCGCGACCGTCCGCTCCGTCCTGACGACGTGCACCTTGGCCGTGGGTCCGTAGGGCGAGCATGAACCGGCACCGCCGCCGCTGCCATCACCCGCCGCCGTGAAGTTGGATGGATGATCATGATGGCCCAGCTCGTACGCATCGTTCACGAACGCACTCGACACCGTATCCACCCCGCGCCCCCACTCCTCCTCCAGCCGGAACGCGCGCCGCCCCAGCCCTTTCCCGCGCATGTCCTCGGCCGTGCCCGCCTGCCACATGTACGCGGCCATGCGCAGCTTGCTTACCGCCGCGTCCAGCCCTGCATGCGCCGACGTGATGCCGGCGCCCTTGTACGGCGGGCAGTCCATCAGCAGCGGCGAGTCGGCGGCGACGAGGACGGCGAGGTGGAGCGGCGGCGTCTGCAGGAGCGGGATGTAGGTGACGGGGATGGCGAGGGTGGCGGTGTGGAGCTCGTTGTGGGAGCCGGAGCTGTTGTCCCAGACGAGGTAGAGCGTGTTGGGGCCTGGGGTGAGGAAGACGAGCGCTTTGAAGTGGCCTGAGGGTGTGAGGGGCCAGGTTTGGTCGGGGAAGAGGGGGTCGCCGGCGGAGGAGGTGGTGGTGATGGTGATGAAGGAGGGGGTCGAGGTGGAGCTGGTGAGTGGTGGCATGGAGCCGGGGGGTAGGTGGATTCGGCCTTTGAGGAGGAGGGCGCGTTGGTGGATGGTCTCGCCGGGGTTGAGGTTGGTGAGACTGATTAAGGCCGTGGTTGCCGGAGCTGTCGCCTTTGTTCGTGCCATTCTGGGTAGTCGATTTTGTGGGGAGCGAGGGTGGAGTTGGTGGTGGAGTGCTTGCGTGGGTGCATGATGATTGACGCGCCCCGGTCGCGATGTTATAGGAACGCGTGCACCCGTGACTAAAGGACGTCCATGTGGTATCCTGAGCACCGAATGCCTCTGTTGCCTGGACTGTGGCGTTGTGCTGGGACGATCTCCAGGCAGCATCCACTAGCGTTGCCTTTTCCGGCTTAGCCTAGGCTCTTACGCTTCCTTCGATCTTGGATTCCATCGCCACCCCTGCTGAACGAAAAGTCGAGACGAATCGCAATCATACGGCTCTTCCATGAGCAGGCTCCATCATGGTGCTGGACAAATGAGAGCGTATGAAACAAACGAAGATATCCTATTGGAGTCTCACTGCTCAGGGATGATGAAGATCAGAGAAGTCGACATGAATGACTTTTGCAGTTTGATCATTAGTACTGCTCTCTGTATCTAAAGCATTTCTGGTTGGATCCGCCATTGTGCTAAGAATATATAAGTATCCGAAACTCCTGGGGAATATAGGCTGGGATCTGGGTATGTGCAGGATTAAACTTACCAATCCGGACACTGTTAGCTTTCCCATGCTGGTGACATTCAGGTGCCTGGAGATACCAAACCTCAAGCAGTAATCGTACCGCTCACCGGTCCCGCCCGCTCAAAGGTTGGAGTCCCCGTTACTGAAGTCCTCCGAAAGTGAACGATCTCCGTCCCATTCACTCCATTTTCCAGGGCGAACAAGTGTCCAGTCTTTGTCGCAGAGATGGGTGACAATGGCACCACGTCCTCCATACCATCCACGTTATCGGTATAAGTCCAATCGTTCTCAGGCCCGCCATCCAGGTATGCCATCGCTACGCTCCCGTTGCTCCGAGTCATGAGCACCTGCGCGTATCGCAAACCGTCGTATGTGTACCACATGGCAGCAATCCGGGCACCTGGATCCACGGGCACGTCTGCTGTGTAAGATAGTCAGCGAAGAAGAGGAATGTTGAAAGATGGGATACACGAACAGTCCATGCTTCCAGGAGTCCATCCATATCCACGCGCAAAGTAGAACTCCCTTAGCTTACGTTCCGCGCTCAGAAAGACTCCAATCGATGGATGTGTCTCATTGAGCTCCGGTATTGCCACAGTCGGCATCAGTGCGTATGCTGTATCGTCGTCTGCTGTGACGTTCAAAGCTGCAGAGGACGTGTTGAAATCGGGGCGTTCGTTCGGGTAAGCAAACGCCGTCTCGTTGGACTTCGCAGACCGGAAGATATTTAGGGCGGTGATATCGCATACATCGTTGCACACCTTGTCGTACGTTACGAGCGCCGAGTTGTCCGTCACCGTCCACAGATTGTCATAGATCTTGACCTCTATCCAGTCCTCCTCAATCAACCTGTCCACCACTCCAACAGACCTGACGTTGTGGTTGGTACCTACAAAACGGAGATGAAAATCGGTGCGCTGGTATGGGCTGTCAGTCGAAGGGCTATCCCTGAACGAATGATTCACCCACCGACTCGTTGACCCAGTTGACGGCCGCAATAGGCGTCCCATTCTTAGGATCCATATCGAACGTATTGACCTTCGCAAGACTCCAATTGTCCGTAGAGGTATCAAGGTCGGCTTTCCAGATATCGAGAGCGTTGTCCTGGTAGTACACAAGGCTGCGTTCCACGCCCTGTTTATCGGTATAGTTTTCGGCTGCGAGTTGTGAAAAAGATGCGACACTCCCTGTGCTATTTCCTCCATTTGCACTACCTCCCTCATTTCCGGCATCCTCTGTGGAGGTGGATGTGGACGCCGACGAGCTGTCGGAGTTGACGCCCACGCCCACGCCCACTCCAACCCCAACAGCGATGGCCACAGCTGTGATTATCGCGCAAAGAGCTATCCAAAAAAATTTCTTGCGAATACCGCATATTGCCGATCGCTTCTTAGACTGCACGACCTCTGGATAGACATCTTTGGAAATGGCCTCAGGCAGCGTGTTGTCCAATTTAGTTTGGGGCAGGTCATGACTGTTGACTTCGGGGAGTTGTGCGCCCTGGTCGACCTCAAGAGTGCTGTAATGATTGTGGTGGTCCTTATGCCGTTCCATCGCTGCTCAGGATAGGCGAACCCAGAAGATGGGAAGACTGGGGAAGCACGCGAGCGGAGGGGCTCTTTTCTTAAAAGGCTGAATGACGAGAAATCGAGCTTATGTTACAGTAGTGAGTAAATCATTTCTATTTTCATGAGCTTATACATCTCTGCCACTAGCATTTGTTGGGAAGGAGGTCTTGTCAGGCATGTGCAGAGCGGGCTGTCGTATTCTCAGCCCGCAGCTATATCCGTCCAGTAGGCAGTGATAAACACGGCTTGGCTTGGCAGTGACCGATCGGCGTTGCGCATTTGGCTTCCTATTCGCCGTATATGGCCGGTCAACGTCAGCTTTGGCGCTTGATTCTTACTTTCGGTACCGCTCTAAGGCATGACATCCAATTTGCTTGACACGGCGACGAATAGCGAGCCTTCAGATTCCGCGTTGAAGCTTTGTGTTGTGATTTGAAAGATGAGCGCAATCTTTGGAGATCTTCGCGCGATCTATCCTTGTGACCTAAATATTTGTGGGCCTACCCTGGTCAGGACGGCAATAACGCACTTTATTAGACACAAGGCACAGCCCTGTGCCGCAGGTGCCCCATATCACACATGTGAGCGGCTCTTCGGCCAATGCTATGCTTGCTTTAATGTGGTCTGGAAGGTATTTTTGTTTGGGGTATTTTGGCGTAAATCACCGTTTCCATAATATCCTGCGTTGACAGATCGTGGATTCAATCTTTGTCGGAGCGGAGCGCGGCAGGGCAAGATATTTTCCAGACCATAGAGAGTATCCGCTTTGCAGACCTAAGAGGCTATCGCCATCACCATTTACCTAATGAGTCGATGACCGAACATCGCCAAGGCTGGGTAGACTTCGCCCCCACTGTATGCAGCTCGACATTGGAACGCAAGGCTGCCAACACACTAATCCATTCCTGGTAATCTTTCCGTCTTTCTCCTCTCTCTTCCGACGATGCTAAGCAATCGTTGCTGGACTAATACACAGCCCGTCCGCTCTCTACGACGGACCACCTTCTCGCTAACCGCGTTCCCCTCACTATTGGTTGATTTAAGGATACTTCTTCCTCCAGTGCACGCCTATAGTTTTGAATAGAATAACAGCCGTAGAAATCGCTGGTCGTCGTGTCGAGTAGGGCAGTAGTCATGATGCTATGGCGATGAGGATGGGATACAGATGCGAGAGATGCGAAGGGAAACTGTCCGGGGCGTCAGAGAGGCTGCGAAATAAACGCGTTTTCTTCGGATGCTGAGGACTCGGTGCAATAAGACCCATCTGGTGACGCCGTATCAGTATGGGGTGTGTTCAAGAGCTTTTCGCTGTTTAAGGGTGAGTTACGACCCGATAGGCTTCAATGATACATTCTGCAGGACAGACGCCGGTATGCTTGGAGTCTGTCACATAGAGCAACCTCTGCACAGCCTCGTTTCCCCAGCCACCTTCTACGCGCCCGTGCCGCTCGCCGTATCATGTATCTGCATATTTAACTCATTGTCCACCTTGCCTTAGATGTGTTCCCTTCTTTACTCTCACTACCCTCAATCCGCACGACGAAGTGGCCCAGCAGCACCTAGAGCACGCGCGGGGCTTGTAAGGTGTAAGTAACTGCAAGATAGGTTAGCGGAGTGGTAAAATAGAGCACAGATCTTCATAATAAGCGCCGAGGCTTCCAGGCAGACAGCGTTGCGTCCACGCCGCAGGGCTGTGCCACAGCGGATAATCGATAATCCACCAGTGCTGAGCCCCCGTACCCCGCACCTCAGACCATCACCGCACCCAAGACGAAGCATCGCACTCGAGCAGGGCCGTCGCGTCTGAGAGGCGCCGGGTGCCGACGGAAACAAAACGAACCCGACGACGACTCTTTCCACCTCAACTGAAGCGGGAGACCCCTCGGACCGTCTGCACGATGAGAGCACTCAGTGCATGCCTCATGCTGTTGACGGCTTGGGCTTTGATCGTGGCTGCGAAAAGTAACTCCCGCCAAATAGCTTTGTTGTCTTCAGCATTAACACAACTACTGCAGGAGTGCTCTATTCTACTAGCTTTGATCCTATAAGCAGGGATACCCCGACCCCACAACACAACCGCAATGGCTGGGTCAATCCTGAAGACTTTCCTTCCATGCCACAGTGCATCGCACAGCAGGACCCATCCGCCTGGCTGAATGCCATGACGGAATGCACCAGTAAAAGATGCACCCGTCACTTCGGAGTCATCTGCACCCATCACCAATGGCTGACCCAGGCCAGCTGTCTCAGCACTGGATTTTCTCCCGATGTTGTCGAATCTTATCTCCCATACTGCAGCAGATCGGTTCTCGCGAAAGCGCAGTTATATCAGTGGATCCACGCCATGACCGGTCGAACGTGGCTCGTTAATGTCGGCGATGCGAACGAGCTGCAAAATCTCTCCCCGGCCTCCCTGCCTGAAGGATATGCGGCGGTCAACGTCACACACCACGCACCGACATGCCTAACAGCCTCGGCTTCAGCTCGATCGATGGAACCGTTCGAACATGTCATGGCCTCCTGCAGTTTCACGAGCACCACCCAGCACACCGGAAGGGCCGATCGACCTTGGGAATATCGTCAAGACCTACATTCCATGGTTGCTCTGGATTTTGAAACCGTCGGTTACGATCTCACCCGGGGTTATATCCGATATGGCGATTACTTCGATAAAGAATGCTTCTGCCGCACCTTGGCTATAAGTATCGACAACGAACACTGTTCAGGACCTGGGTCCTTGGAATGGACGCAGGAGCAGCTATGGATGAAAGTCACCTGCGGGCCGACGTCCCTGCCCGACAATTGGACGGATTCGCTCAAAATTACAGGATTCGCTTATATCCCCTTGGAAGACTGGCACTGGCCCTCGTGCGTCAAGGATCTGCCAGAGCGGGTGACCCGGCTTCCTCAACATTGCGCAACCGATGCTTGTGGGATCGACTCTGATGGCTACTGCAAAGTCAAGCGCACCGTTGAGAGGGCTTGCATGTGCCGCAACCTCAGCTTCGAAACCTGCGGAGATTCATGCCGGAATTTTGAGACCCGGATAGACTATGCACAGTGGCTCCACGACCTTTGCGGCGAGGTGCAAGGCTGGCACGGTTTCCCAGACAATTGGCGGCAGTTAGCCGCTCCCACCGTCCTCGAGATGATTCCATGGCAATGGACCATCAAACCGTCCAACGATGAGACCAAATGCGGCTCGAATTCATGGATTCTCGGAAGCTTCGTCCTTGTCAACATAGCTACTTTTCTTGCCGCATTGAACGGTCGTGCAGCAGAAATCCATGGATTCGCACTTCGCTTCCCGCGGCTCTCACAGTCGTCATGGTTCGCCACGGCAATTTCAATAGCTGGTCTGCAGCTGCTGGTAAACTGGATCAACGCTCTTCTCATCCAAGGAACCCTTGGTTTCGAGGATATACCCGTTACTCAACTGATGTTTCTCTGGTGCTCGATGCCTCGGCTCGCTTGGCTGACGTTTTTGCTGATTGGTCTTCAACCCTTCGACGCAGTGGATTTCTCTGCAGCCAGGGCTTCTCTGTATGCGGAACTGATCCTCCAGGCGCTATCGGCATATTATATGGTTCTCACCGTCGTTTATGGTTTCCAGCACAACTTCTACTTCAGGAGTCTAGACGGCGTAAAAGGAGGACAATCTGCAAGGCTCATGTATGCTGGAGCACTGTTGTGGCTGGTTATCACTATCGTGTCATTCGTGTGGCCAATCTGGGCTACACTTCGGACGTCTGGATCCGATAATCGCGATAAGCTAAAGCGGCAGGTAAGCAAGCGACCAATATCGAGGATTGACGAAATGCTAATTGCAAAGTTCGAGGGTCCTTGCACGTGGCTTGGGGAGCTGTTGGAGAATTACTGGATGGAAAGGAGCGACGGTAGTACCATAGGAGAAACATCGTCGCTATTTGGCGGGGAAACAGTCTATACGCCGTCGTATGGGGCTATCCCGGGTCGAAGCCAAGGTAGCTCGGATTTTCGAAAGGAGCCGGCGAAAGTCTATGCGGTCACAGCCATGACCATGTTCCTTCTTTGGATTGCGCAGTGGCTCTTTTGGGGTGGTTTTATTGGTCTGACTTCGGAAGAGTACGTATTTAGGCATATACTTTGGTCATATAGCTAACGGGACGTAGGTTCTGCCCCCCTAAGGTTGCGGCCCTCACGGCTGTCTGGATTATCTACTCATTTGCAAGCGCGATCTTAGCTCAGGGTGGCTCATAAGTCGTGCCGTCCTAGAAGGCGGCTGAAAGGTCGTGGCGCCGACAGTAGGACGAGTAGTCCAGTCCGACGGATTGATTAACTCTGTCTGTACGCAATGTTAAAGCCGTAGTCATCTAGATATACGGTTTGCAAGGTTCTGGGAAGATTCTTCTTTTGAACTGAATTGAAATTTGTATTCTCCATCTCCATCTCCTACTCGTCGTCTTGGGAATCAAAAGGCCATGCCTTCGAATCAGCTGCTCAAGAAGAAGTTCAAGTTCTCGTAGAAAGGCATTTTCTCATTGCAGCTACTACATAGTTCTGCGCCTCATAGACAGCATCGCCTCCCCTCCCGCCGCCTCATTCTCTTTCTCACGCTGAACAAACAATCTTCATCACCATTTCCTCATCTCGATCAAAATTCCCACTCTACTGCTCAGCGGGAGCAGCGTCGCGCTTGGCCTTCGCAGACGAAGCCCACACGTAGGCAGGAGCTTCCTCAGCGGGAGCGGCATCCCTCTTCGCCTTAGCGGACGAGGCCCAAACGTAAGCAGGCGCCTCCTCAGCCGGAGCGGCATCACGCTTAGCCTTGGCCGAAGAGGCCCAGACGTAGGCGGGAGCCTCCTCGGCAGCATCGCGCTTAGCCTTAGCCGAAGACGCCCAAACATACGCGGGAGCTTCCTCGGCGGGGGCAGCGTCACGCTTCGCCTTAGCGGACGAGGCCCAAACGTAAGCAGGAGCCTCCTCGGCGGCATCCCTCTTCGCCTTCGCAGACGAAGCCCAAACGTATGCGGGAGCTTCCTCAGCAGGCTCAGCCTCGCGTTTGGCCTTCGCAGACGAAGCCCAGACATAGGCAGGAGCTTCCTCGGCGGGAGCAGCGTCACGCTTGGCTTTCGCAGACGACGCCCAGACATAGGCGGGAGCCTCCTCAGCGGCGTCCCTCTTCGCCTTAGCAGATGATGCCCAAACGTATGCGGGAGCCTCTTCGGCAGCATCACGCTTGGCCTTTGCAGAGGATGCCCAGACATAGGCGGGGGCTTCCTCAGCGGCGTCCCTCTTCGCCTTTGCGGAAGATGCCCAGACGTAAGCAGGAGCTTCTTCAGCAGCGTCCCTCTTCGCCTTAGCCGACGACGCCCAGACGTAGGCGGGAGCTTCCTCAGCGGCATCGCGCTTAGCCTTTGCGGATGAGGCCCAGACGTATGCAGGAGCCTCCTCAGCAGCGTCCCTCTTGGCCTTGGCCGAAGACGCCCACACGTAAGCAGGTGCCTCCTCGGCGGCATCACGCTTGGCCTTAGCAGACGAAGCCCAGACGTAAGCGGGCGCCTCCTCGGCGGGAGCGGGAGCAGCGTCGCGCTTGACGGCCTCGATGACGGGGTTGGCCTTGGGGTCGGCAATGGCGGCGGCCATGGCGGACGCCGTGAGGGCGGAGAGGGTGGCGGCGGTGGTGAACTTCATTGTTGATGTGTTTTTCTGTTTTTGGGGGGGTTGTTGGGCTAAGGGTGCAGGGTTAGCTTTGATGTTCGGCCTGCTTTTCTGGTTGAAGGAATGGAGGCTTACTGTAAAGGGAAGAGTTGATGCTCGTCACTGAGGTGTGGAGAGGAGAAAGCTGGTGGAGTGATGCTGAAGTGGTGGTGGCGTGAGAAGAAGGAATCTTTATAGCACTTCTTCCTTCACTTCGTGACAATTCCCGCAAGTCTCTTTCTCACGGTTCCTGCTGACTATTCCCGGCGCGCCTTCGGATACATCCGGCGTATCTAGCGTCGTTGCTGGCTGCATCGCAACGACTAACCGCCATCCCCGGTGACGGGGATCACGGACGTCCAGACATGTCGACGACGATCGGTTGCCGCACCTTCCTGATTGCGGCAATGCGAAGGGGCATACCGGACTGAGGGCTTACTGCGGTACGGTCCGATGTTTGCATCAGAACGCCCAATAATTGCGAGGACGATGTTGGTGGCTTGAAGTGAAGTGGCCGACTTAGCTATCTCCATGAGGATCACTTTCCTGATTTGGAAAGTATCGAGAATATGTTTAGTTATCGCCCGGTGTTTGGGAGAAGGGGTCCGTGATTCTCGTGCGCTGGCAGGACAATCCTTCGTGGAGAGTGGGAATGATGGGCGGTGCGGGTGCAAGTTGGGCCCGGATGGTGCACGTTCTGGCACGGGCAGCTGGAAGCTGATCCTTTCCTCCGCAAAGAAATAGCTCGGGTAAGGTGTTAGGCGGAATGACGGTTGGATCAGTGAGACGACTATACGGAAAAGCTCCCGCGCGCCGTATGTGTGCTTTTTTCGCGGAGATAGATCAGCGGTAGTAGGCTGCAGAAAAAATAGAACACCACTAGAGGGCCTGATTGGTTGGACTGGTGAAACATGTGAGGTTTGCTTTTTTGAGCGGTCTGGAAATGACACCAAGTCAACGGGCCGAGCACGCAAGTCGGGCGTCTCGAATGCGCGGTATATGCAAGTATGGGCCGGTTTGCAGGCTCACCGGTAATGGCGACTGATGGTTCGCATGTATGCAACGCGCCGAACCGAGAAATGGGGGATTGCTGTCAAGGGATGACGGCGCCACGACAGCCACAGCTGTAAGGGGCGCTTGGACCCTGTCAGCGCTAGAGATAACGAACTAAAACCGTGCTTGTTCACGATAAGAAACGACCAAGGCTTTTTAGTGTCTAATGATTCATGACTAGTCGTAGTGCTGACACCGAAGGATGCCCATGGTCGACGGTTTGAACTTGTAACCGTAACGGTGCGCGACCAGTCTGGCCGAGTGCGAATGCGGGATCGACTTATGAAGGCTTTTATGCTGCGCGTGAATTATGTTAGCTTTAGGTCGAGTCAATGCGGGGTGTTTCGCTCTCGTGGCGGACGAATTCCCGCAGCCGCGGAGCTACTTCCGGACAGTGATTGAGTCGTCACTTGTGATGCTTTCCGGAAGACAACTACTTTGCTTCTTTCAATAGACAGTTACATCAAAATGTGAGAATCGCGCAGCGAAATTCCAACTCTCAATTCTTCGTCGTATCTCAGTGTAATTCTTCACCATCCGAATGCAGCACGAGTAGAGAACGAGGAACATTTGTAAAAGTAGTCATCATTCAATTGACATCGTAAAAGTACACTTCAAACACAACCATTACTGCTGCTCGGGAACCCACTTGTCCCTCCTCGTAAAGATATTCAACCCAACCTTCCTCCCCTTCTTCACCGGCATGCCCGCATGCCACACACCCGGATGGCCCGTCCCATTCGGATACAAGTTCTCCCAAAACACCGCATTCCCCACCTTCGGCGCGAACGCCACACCCCCAACGCCCGAATCATCCTCACAATCGATCCACCCACACCACTTTGCCGGGAACCTGCCCTCATAATGCGGGAACTGCGTCGCACCACCTTGACACTCGCCACTCCCCGTCTCTCCATCATCGCAGGCGAGATAGACGAAGAAAGTCGAGACGCGCGGATTCGCCATGCCGGCGAACCAGTCGAAGTGCGGGCGGAAGTGGTCGCTGACGCCGTACTTGACGACCTGGACGTCCTCGAGGCGGTCGCGCGGGGCGAAGCCCTGGAAGTCGACGGCGCGCTGCTCGACGCACGCCACGACGGGATCGTCGGGCACCACGGCCGACATGCTGCTGCGGATCTCGCGGTCGTACGTCTCCAGCGCGTAGCCCTTCGAGACCGGCGACTGCCGGTAGTAGGGTGTTGCGAGGTTGAGGAGGTACGAGGTTTCGGCCGCTGTGAGGAAGTCGGCGACGTAGATGATCAGCGGGTCGCTGCTGAAGATGTGCGGGCTGATGGTGTGCGCGGGGCAGGCGGCGGCGTATTGCGCGGCCATGGCGGTGAAGGTGGTGTTGGGGGAAGCGGTGGTGGCGGAGGAGAAGGAGGGCATGGTGATGTCGATGTTGTGGAGGTTGAATTTGGAGCTGATGTTCTGCCATTGCAGGAAGCCGAAGGGGAGGAGCGGCAGCAGGATTGCTGCTGCCGTCGCCATCTTGGACGACTTGGCTTTGGTCGGGGAGGCCATTGAGACGGATGGTGTAGAGGAAGGAGGTTGAATGGAGTTGAAGATGAAGTCTGAGTTGGGCGATGGTTGGAGGGGAGCTGAGTGTATATCCTCTGGATGCCCCGCGATGTCTTGCACATGTAAGCATAATTTTTAGGCGCGTGCATGCACGAGGATGTGCATCACCCGCAGACGCAGGGACATTTGGGGATCGACAGTTGTGGGGGCTGAAGGATTCGGAGGCTTGGGGGCGGAGGGCCCGTCCCGCGAATCCCTCCCTGCCTATTCCGGTAGTCCGGAGCTGCCCAATCATTTTTCTTGCGGAGTAATGATTGCTAGTCATGGTCTGCGCTAGTTTTGGATCCTGATCCTGCGAACCCAACGCTGGCTCCCTAACCCCGCTTTCCTCTTTCAGTAATAATGCGTGAAGTGGCAACGCGCGTTAGGTCGGACGGTCCGACACCGTGCGCAGTCTCTATTTCCGGATGATGAATTCACTTCTTCTCTGCTCCCAATTGAACTTCTCCTCCCACAATCATTCTCTCAAGTCTCATTCACAATGTACAAGTTCAAGCCAACACAGGGGCGCAACTCATCCGAGGAGCAGCTCTCAAGCGCATCCACCAGCATGGAGGACGACAAGCAATTCCTGCTCGATGAATCTCGTGGTTTCAAAATGCCAAAGAGAAGTCGCAGCTGGGTGAATTGGAAGGCAGCAGCAGTGGCATTCAACGTGCTCCTCTTCGTCGGCGGCTTGTCTGTCTGGGGGCACGTTATTGTGCTTCTGAAGAGCCTCCGCTGCGATACCAAGCCCGAGGTGGACCATTTCGAGCCAGACTGTAAGAATTACATCCATCCAATATCGGGAGTCGACTAACAGTCAACAGTGCTCTACAACAGCGCCGTCACCTTCCAGCCGCACGCATACATGGGCGGCGCACCCAGCAACGCAACAGACGAGATGTGGCAGCGGCTGTCACCGCCGGGCGACGGCATTGTCGAGGTGCCCAACGAGTTCACCCACAACCTACCTGCCTCTCTCCCCGCACCCAACAACCCGGAGACGCATAAGGTGTACGGAGTGTCTATGTTCCACCAGCTGCACTGCCTGAACTTCCTGCGGTTCGCCTACTATCCGGAGGCGGTGACGGACATGACGGCCGAGGAGGTCGTGTTCCACCGCGACCACTGCCTCGACTACATCCGGCAGGCCATCATGTGCGCGGGCGACGCCACCTTCGAGCCGCTGACCAAGGTCGGCATCAACGGCATGGGCGCGACGCACCAGTGCCGCGACTTTGAGCGGGTGTTCAGCTGGGCCTACGAACACAGGTCGGACAAGCAGCACGGATCGGGCTACAAGGGCGGCAAGGTCACCCACACGCCCGGCCACCGGAACGACTTTGACGAGGACGAGGCGGAGGAGGGCGGCCACCACCATCACTGATTGATTGAGAGTTGTTATCGTTGTACCTTTAGCGAATAGAGAGAATTGAATGTAACCCCATCGAGCAATTGACTTTCCTCGCCGGGCAACTGCCCCGAACGTGCATGACTCGAGCAGCAACCACATAAAGAAGCAACCACCCACTTCCTCCCTCCCCCACTCCCAACCCAAACAAACCTCAACCCAGCAAACATGACAGACCCAACTTTCCACATCGCCACCCCGCGCCTCTACCTCACCCACCTCCTCCCCACCAACCCGGCCCACTGCGCCTTCATCGTCACCCTCTACAACACCCCCGAATTCATCGCCTCCATCGGCGGCAAGCCCACCTCCATCACCACCCCGGACGCGGCGCGCAAGATGATCGAAAACCGCTTCGTCGCCGAGCACGCCCGCAACGGCTACGGGACCTACCTCGTGTCCCTCAAGCCCCCCGGTGCCACCACCGAGACACCCGGCGAAGACGACCTGGCCGCCAGCACCCCCATCGGCACCGTCTCCCTCTCGCGCGGCGCGCCGCCGGACGCGTACGCCGCGCCGGACCTGGGCTTCGCGATTCTCCCCGCGCACATGCGGAAAGGTTACGCGCGCGAGGCGGCGGGGGCGTTGTTGGAATGGGCGGAGAGGGAGCGAGGGGTGGATGCCGTGCTCGGGCTGTTCGATCCGGCGAACGAGGCGTCGAAGGGGGTGTTTCGGAGTTTGGGGTTCGAGGATCGGGGGGCGAGGACGCTGAGGGTGTTTGGGGGCGTCGAGGGCGCGGTGTGGACGAAGAAGGGGATGGAGGGGGATTTGGGGGTTTATGGGCTTTGATAATACGGTGTCACGGCATAGCAGAGGGTTGGGTTCTTTTGAACGGGAAATATACATTTTGAGTGCCTCTATCTTGGAATGTTTCATCTACTCGTGCTGCCACGTCTCGTTGTACTTGGCCTCCTGGTCGATCTGGAATTCGCGCAGCCGGTCGAAGTCGATGCAGTCGTGCTCGACGCCCCAGCCCGTCACCGACGTCGCGTGGCCCTTGCCGACGTTGATGGGGCTGCTGCCCTCGATGATCAAGTCGCCGCCGCACGAGATGCCCTGCCGCAGGTACTCGAAGCAGTGCTCCACGTGCACCTTCCACTTGAACGCGTCCGGGTCCGCCGACGTGTCGACCCGGTTCTTCTCCTGGTAGTACTGGAAGCGGATCATATTCTAAGGCCGGTCAGTATATGCATCTTATTTGTTCTAGGGAAGTTAGAGGTTCCTACCAAGCAGTGCAGCTGGTGCAGGATGGAGATAACGTAGAAGTCGGTGGGCTTGGGGTTCGGCGTGTTCGGATGATCATACGGCGCAACGATACCCTCTGGCAGGCCCCATTCTTCCGGATTCTCGATCCATACAGCGTCGTGGCCTGATAAACTTAGAAAATACTCTCAATTCCAATGGGCGGGAATGTTTACCTGCAACAAGCTTGTCCCAATAATGGTTCACTTCAGGCCCGTCGCCCATGTAGCGGGGGTCCTTGTCAAAGACCTTCTTCACCGGATTGAAGACCTCTCTTGGAATCGGCGTGTTGTGGTAGACATGCAACATCGTGCTTTCGTTTTCTTCATGTTCATGTTCCACTGGCTGCGTGCGGTAGTTGTGTACTACTGTTGCAGCCCAGCCCAGAGCAAGAACGAAAATGCAGATGTAATGCCAGATGGTCGGGCGGCGAATTCTGGGCTCTTCATGGATGGCTTCCTCGTCTGCAGCAATCTGCTGGTACTCTTTCTTGGAATTCATGATGCCGTTCAGAATGATGGTGGTGATGAAATTGATGAATTGATTTGCCGTGAGCAAGACGGGGGAAGTAGAGATACCCGAGAGCTCTTGCCCTTGAAGCAGCTTCTGGCGAGCGTGGGGGCGAACATGATAGCATAATCCTTTGAAGAGCGACAGGTTGCCTCATTCGTCACATGGAGCATCTCGGTGGTCCTACCGCTACCTAATCAGCGCCACGTCAAAAAATGGCGTGTCCGCGCTCGGAGCCGACCCGGCGGTCTGACCCTGACTCGGGGCGGCGGCCAACGGCTCAGGGCCCGGGCTTTTTGGTGCTTATGCTTATCCTCCGCCCCCCGCGTCATGGATCGCCATCCCTGCCCCGCTTCCTCCGCTGGCTTGCATAAAACGCTTCACCGTATTCGCTATCGTGGAACGCCATATCTAGATCGCCCGCACCGTCGACAAACCGCTCTGAGCTTGTCAGCGCTTGGACGTGTTGGTTGTCTCATACACCCAATGACCGACATTTCGGCCCCCAGCCGATAAGCCGGGGTTAATGGAGGATGCAGTGCTCTGTTGCAAGTCGAGTCGAGCCGGTCAGAGCTCGAAAGATAGTGGAAATACGGAAATAAGGAAATGAGCTCTTTTTCCATTCGGTGTCTGGCTTGTTCCCACTGGCATTGAACAGTTCTCATAGCTTCATTCCCTTCAACTTCATCTCACAATGCAATTACCCAAGTTTCTCAGACAAAAGCAAGACTATGCGGGGATTGAGCAAGCAGACAGTCTGCTGCCAACCAACGAAAAGACACCAGAGGAAGATGGCGCGCCCACGACAAGCCGCCGCAGACTACCCCACAACCTTTTCTTCTACACCTCCTTCGCCCTACTCAACATCGTCGCTGGTCTCTTGATCGGCTACCTATGTCGCGCTGCCAGCGAAGACTCCGCAGAAAGTTTCGGCATCAACCCCAACAACCCCATCCCCCGCAAAATCCTCACCAACCGCCATGACGTCCCCTTCAGCCCGAACCCGGACTACATGGGGCCCGGCCACCACGTCAACAAGAACTGGGCCAAGCTGACCGAAGGCAAGCAGCCAATCCCCTTCCCCTCACCGAAACCATACCCCTCAATTCTAACCAATGGCACACACACACAGGCTCCGACTCCATCTACCTCCCCGACCCATCCCGCTACGGCCTCCAAGACCCAGGCATCCACGCGCCCTTCTTCATCTTCTCCGAGCCGCCCCCCTCTGCCGCCTCCGACGCCGCCAACATCAACAACTTCTACGTCCTCAACAACCTGCACCAGCTGCACTGCGTCAACATGATCCGCATGCGCTACAACGCCCTTGTCTACCACCCGGACACGACCGACCCCTTGGCCAAAACCCCCATCGACGAGGACTGGATAACCCACTTGGAGCACTGCTTTGAGTACTTGAGGCTGAGTGTCACGTGTGCGGATTATTTGACGTTTGAGAGCGACTCGCCGCCCGGCAGCCCTGAGGAGTATTGGAAGGATGGGTTGAGTTGGGGTGTTGTGCATTCGTGTGTGGATTGGGATGCGTTGATGGGGTGGCAGAGGAGGCAGGTGGCGGCGTATAATGCGACGTGGAGCTGAGACGGTGAAGGTTGTGCTTAGTTTGAGGATTGTGTAGAGAAGAAATGAATATGATTTGGTTGTAAAGAACGAAGTTATAATCATGAGATACTAACTTCAAAAACAGTACCGGTAATGAATATTCTCAATTTCAGTCATCCCAGAGTCTGTTGCAATAGAATTCAACCGCATTGACTCTGCTTCTGATAGTCCCAGCTCTGCAATGATTTTCCTCTTTTTCTTGTTCTGGTAGAAAAGCCATGCTCCATATAATGCCGCAGCCAGTATCATGACGCCAGAAAAGATGTATAGGGGTAGCACCGTTGCTTCATGACGAAAGAACAGCTGAAGCGTAATATGCACAAACCAGAACGTTGGGCCCAATCTGTATCCCGTGCAGATAATTGCAACGATTATCGCTTTCCTCAGAGATCCACTAATGTTCGCGGCGAACAAGCTCGCAATACCTAACAATCCATTAACTGATATTCTTGTAGCTTGTCTTCTCTCTACTTTTGACTTACATACGATGGGAAGATTGCTCACCCCAGCCGCAATTGCTGGAACCCAGAAGTTTCTGGTGAAGCATTCTGACTTACTTATTTCATAGTGATCTTTCTCAAGACGCAGAAAGACCATATTGAGAGTGAGACTGACGACTAGTAAAGTAACTATTTTCCGGTTAGTTCTAGACGCTCAAGCAATTGGGGAAAGCAGGCTTATAGGTACTCCGTAGTTGAGACAATTTGTAAAATGCCAGACTACATACTACATGTAGTGATATGGCCGCTAATTGTGAGTATATGGAAGGTAGAATGCAAAATTCAAGGCTGAATTCCATCTTAACGTAGCCGTCGAAAATCGAGATCAGTAAAAAGAAGTAGGTCTGCGGATCTTTCAATGTGACCAGTAGCTTTATTGCGTTAGTTGCTTGTTTAGAAGATAAAGTCGGGGTTAATCCGTGCGATACATACTTGAGGTGCGCACTTGTATTGTGTTCTTCGACGGAATGAAGTATAAGAGGAGCTGCTTATACTTCTTAATGAAATAGCTTGATGGACTGCGGTGTCTAAAAGCGCATTCACACTAAGTGAGAAAGCCGCAAAGTAAAGCCCTTGGATAGCCATCGCAACGTTGACTATTGGGTCCCAATATAAATCGTCGGAGCCAGTGGCTACGAACATAAGCTCAATAGCAATGTCCCCAACTAGTCCCATAGCTGCCCAAACAAGCAGAAAGATCGGTTGCGTCTGTTGGGAGCAACTAGAAGCTATGAGTAGGAAAGCAGCAGGAGTAAGTGCAGAGCTTGTTAATCCGGAAACCGAGCACCCTACAGTTATAGCTATACTATACCAGTCTGATGGTCCGTGTAGACTGATTGTATCGCGATATACGTGGCCTCTAGGGGTTGTGCCCGGTTTGTAGAAAAAGGATACGATGAAAATAAGAGTGCCTAATCAGTTTTAGTTTCCAGTGGCGAGGTCTATAAGGTAGCTACACACCTGTGATGAACAAGCTTACTTGTGTGATTGGTGCGACTCCAGCTTTGATCATAAGTGTGACGGCAAAGCAGCACCCAAGAGCGCCTGCAAAAGAGACTGTCATAGGGAGCACTGTTAAAAGGATGAGATATACATGCGGCACAGCTTGGGTGAGGTTGCATACAGCAAGGCCCGTAGTCGGAGGAGATGTTGAGGTGAAATGCAGGCGATGCGATGGCGATGTACACAAAGCCTTGAAGAATACGATATAATAGACCGCAATGCTATGATACGTCGTTAATGCCGCGAATGTACCCATTGTCTCCTATTACGTACCCAGATCAGGATCTGAAGCCGTATGTTACTCCAGAGAGATATCCGTTGGTGGTCCTGGCAGCTTTCTTGGCCGATGCTGATCTGTGAAAACCTAAGTTGACGTACGGATATAGACCTTACACTAAGCGTGGGTCTTGTAGCTCGCATCGAATGGATTTCCGGAGCTCCTGTTTGAGCTCCTGAAAACTTTGTTTCTTCGACGCCATGTCCCTCGCTGGGTCGTTCCGGGTTGCTCCATGACTCCATCACGAACCTGTAATGAGTAACTCGATGCTGTTGCTGTTTTTTAATGCCTTCTGAGATTCCAAGTGTGAACGTGGAGAATATTCTGGAATCCACTCCAACGTAGCAGAGCATCCATTATTTGAATGAAGACACCTTTGTGATGGTTGTAAGATAGACTGGCTCGCACAGGACTGCTGCTACCTGGAGTGAATGTTACCGTGATATTTCTGCCTCTAATTAGTGTTATTGTGACACCGCTACCGTCCGAGAGCTTGTAAGAAACAGGGTGTTTCATCGTCCGTCCATTTGGGAGCGCGTAATTCGACTGATGCTTCAGAGCCAATCGCACGCGCGATTGAACCAGGACGGACGATTGACCACCCTGGCGAGAAGCAAGGTTCTTTGCTAAGCAGTATGGCTCCACCCGAGGCTTTGAAGGGGCGGTAAAGAAAGGCGGCTAATACTGTGATACAATTATGCAGTTTCATCCCTGTCAACCATTTCACGGAAGGGCATCGCAGCGCACCGCTACTGCGAGGAATTGTAGAGCGTTAGAACAGAATAATTGAATCTAGAAGAATCATGTGATACGTAGAGCCCGCTGAAATATGCAATCAAACTTTCAGAGGCACAAGAAAAAAATATATGCTAGTAGGCAAACGAAGGAGTACTTCCTATGTGAGTTTCTCTGGGTATGCCCGCTAAGGGTGGCCTCGAAATCCGCACAACCTTGCACAGTGTGATACAAGGGACTCATCCTTCTGCCAAAGTTGTGTTCGTTGGGTATATGGGTAGCGAACAATATCTCCTTTTCGACATTTCTTCTCGAAGCAAGCTTCATTCCGCGCAAAAATGGCCTCACCAAGTAGATTCCTGCGTACAGAGAACTCGTAAGCAAAATGGCCACATCAATAGGGGCAAGCCTATCTTAATCTTTCTTTCCAGGTCTTATGCACACCCGTATTGCGATGGACGAACTGGAGACCAACACCCCAACCATTTCGATATTAGTCGCGATGAGGAATTGCCACTTACCCCAAAGACACGACTCTGTCATTGCATCCCTGGCCTTCCGAGTGGATGGCGAGGCGGCCTCCTCCTGAATACATGTTTAGCGATAATGGTTTGGTCACAAATGTGTCTTTTCTTATATGGGCTTCTGATAACTCCACATTTACCATAAAGTGCGAGAGTACAGAAAAGTTCTCAGTTATCAGCCACGCCATGGTCAACATCTTATGCACCGTGCTTTTGAGCGCCAGTAATTACACGATGCAGGTTCTCTCCAGTCCAAAGCGATCTGAGGTGGATAAGATGCATCGACTGGGAAAGACCCTTGTTATAGGGATTCATTCTTTCGAAAACCTCTACTCTATCGGGATTCATCGTATATTACTTTGGTTTCTTCTTGCCATATCTTCGTTGCCTCTCCATCTCCTGTAAGTTACTATTACCAACACCCTTTAATACGCCATCTAACCCAGATAGATGCAATTCTGTTTTGTATCCAGTAACAGGTACAACTTCCTTTATGGTGGCATTTATATCACCAGAGTTCCAAAACGGCGCTACCTTTTCGTCTCCTCCTATTTGGGGACACCGTCCGGACTCTACATCCGAAACGTTACAGGATTCAATTCTCCTTGAACTACAGCAAAAGGCCCAGACGAAAGAGCTGAAAGAGCTAACGAAAGAAGAATGCCTTCACGCATACTTTTCTAATCCTCAACAAATGCGATACCGAAACCTTATTGCAATTAGTGACGGTATTACATCTAACGGATCTGTTGCTTGGATCTATTACTCCACCTCTATCAATCCTACCAGCCACTTATTGATCTGCACGTTCGGGATTCCAAGTAGTGAAGACCCGTTGTGGCACGGTTTGGAAGATGTCATGGACCCATGGCCAAACTCGATTTGTAGTCAAATCCTTCCCTGGGACAATCCTCCAACTTCACGCTGTTTGGCGGAACAGGTTACTTCACTATGCGCGCTTAAGTATAGTAGGAACATCCACCTGGTCGTCATCGCGATGAACTTGGTTAAGGTAATAGCCATGGTTGTGACGATGTTTCTTTATAGAACTCCGGCTTTGGTTACCGTCGGCGACGCTATCGATTCTTTCCTGGAGACACCAGATCCAACCACACGAGGGCTATGTTTGGGCACGAAAGAAGACTTTGCAACAGAGACCTGGAACCCCCGACCTAAACCTTACATGATTTCCAAGGGCGAAGAGCTTCGGCAATCAGCTGGAGCATCCTACTTACGATGGAGAATTACCTCAACAATGTGTGTAGCTCCACACTCTGTGCGCCTGTGCCCACTTTTCTCTTCCAGTCATCCTGGAAAAGAAATATGTATATGTGACTGACACATATGGCAGGTTCGCATTATCCGGTCTCACCGCCTCGATCCTCTTCGTCTTAGGGTATAACCAAAATAAAGTGTTGGACTTGTCTTTCAACAGCTCAATCTCACCCATTTCGCTCACACTCGGCCATGGCATTCCTGGATCATCCCTTCTCATCCTCGCCAACATCCCACAACTACTCATCTCCATTGACTACCTCCTCTTTAACCACCTCGTTACTAGCATGGCTGTAGTACGCGAATGGTCACTCTTCGCGCACCGACGCAAAAGTTTGCGCACTTCGACACCTCAAGGCACACAGCGCTCCACGTACTGGCTTCAACTTCCGCTTAAGATTAGCATCCCTCTTATGGCAACATCTGCATCTCTGCATTATCTCGTATCAAAAAGTCTATACTTCGGCTCGGGCATATACTATGACTACCGCGACGACGTCGGGGCGGATGGGGTGAGGAAGAGGCGAATAATCTCAGACTACACTGGTCTTGGTTACTCGCAGACAGCTGCTCATGTCCTCATGTTCGCCTTATTTTTGCCCATGGTAGCGGCAGTGCTGTGGGGTCGGAGGCGAAACAGGCCCGGTATGGTGGCGCTGACATCTGGTTACAATAGCGCTGTCATTTCGGCGGCGTGTCATCCTGAGGGAGAAATGGGCGGAATGCATCATCTAAAGCCTGTGCAGTGGGGAGCCGAAGTGACGCAGCAACGCCAGCAGCAAAATTACGGAAGTGGAGATGAGACGGTTGGGCACTGTTCGTTTAGTAGTGAGGAAGTTAACATGCCGGTCGTAGGGAGAGAATATGCGTAAGACTGAGATGGCTAGATCCATGCCCATACGGAAGAAAAATTGAAAGTAACAATTCACTGCTGGTTATGTTGATGCCGAATCTCCATCTTGATTTTTAGTTTGGGTCACTCGCTGCTGGTGATTCTTACTGCTGAGCATTTCGCTACTATCTCGTTCGTATCCCAATAAAATTGTGTTTGGCTTGTGCTATTGCCATATATACTTTTTCTGACGTATAGCCGTTTCAGGGCTCGCGTATGTAAGGTTTAATTGAAACTTTGTCTTCTCATTAATCAGCTTACCTTGGATCATAGTGAAACGTCAAGAGAGAAGGGCTTTGAAAGTGGAAACTTCCACGGTAGGCAAGTATTGCATCAAATCATTACTGGAGTTTCCCGAGAGAGTGATGCCTCATAGCTATCGGCGCTCCAGACCCGCTTCTGGAAGAAAAGAAGCACCAGAGAATGAGAGCAGACACCATTACGAAGAGAATTTCTTACCAAGCGTAAAAGATATCTGCGAGCCGAGAAGGAATGTGCAAGACCTACTATTTGGCGCAGAGGTCCCTTTTGTCCTTCGGCCGCAGGCAGATGGGAGTTACAGGCTTTGCTATGTCTAGGGGATCATGAACGGAAAAGAAACCGAAATGTGGAGGAACGGCAAGCTGGAAAAGGGAATCTTTACTTTGGTTTGAGAGTCCTACCAGATGGTTGCAGCGCTTCTATCTTTTCCTGGTCATTACTATTGCCGTATTCGAACTCGAGCCGAGCAAGGGCCGAACGGCTTATGGGACGTAAGGGCTTTTTATGTCGGGAGTGTCAGGAGTGGGTGTGCGATGATGGGGCAGGGTGGTCAATCGTCCGTCCATTTGGGCGCGATCAATTCGATTGATGATATGGTCTTCTGTTGTTGCGATACCCACTTCTTTCACAGAAAGAGGAGAAAGGAGCATCCCACACAATCAGATCACTGGACAGCTCCAGCTTTGAGAAATCTAACGAAAACCAAGGGGAGTAGCTTTGCTGCTCTCATGTTTGTCACGCTGATGTTGGGAGGCTAGTTAGAGATCCTATCGCAGAGGGAGTTATACAGCTGAAGGTCTTCTTCCTCTTCTTTTAGACTTCTGACATAGTTAAGCTTTGTTGTAAACGTATACAGCATTATCCGTCATCCTATAGGTCGAGGAGATTGAAGCGCTCCAAAGCCGATCAGGCCGGAAACTGCTTCCTCGAAGCGATGGGCTCTTACCATGCTCATGAAGACATAATGTTCGCCAGGACCAGGCCTCATTTAATGACCCTGGTATGGCGACAGGGATGCTTCACTGAAGAGTATCCCGCCCGTATGGAAGGGGCCGCCTCGCCGATTGGGGATTGCTACTACGAGTGCTGGAAAAATGCCATGGTATTACCACGCCTGGCCGTACTTGTCTGAAGAGCACGGTGCCTGTCGCTTTTTGTCACTGTCCAAGTGACCTCACACCTGCAGAGATGCAAATCTTTACCTCAAAGCTGCAACCACGGGTCTTCGAAGATGACCTCAGGTTAGCTTCGGACCCAGGGCGAATCCTACTCTTCACTCAGTCGGCAGCGATGCGCATCGAGGGGTTTCCGGAGAACACGGACGAGCTTATAATCTATGCATCTTGAGGATGCTAGATGGAGCATTTGCCGGTCATATATATCTGCAGAAATACGCGGCACATATCGTCTTTGAGACCAGAGTCAACAGGTGTCCTCTGAAATGGAGTTCTTGGCACTCTCGGTAGCGGAGGTTCACGCTCCTGATACGGAAGCCCATGATCTGTGGGTTAAAGCGTCTAGGCCTGGCGCAGAGTATCTTAAATGGCAAGATCCTGGACGCATCAATACGGTCGATGTCTGTAAAATTCTTACCAACGACCCATTGTATACGGATATCAGCTCAGAGGAAAGTGACTTTTCGCCGCTCGTAGTTCGGGTCATGCTTATATTTCGCAAACATGGCATTGCTAGGCGCCTGGGACTAGGAGAGGTCCACCTGCCGAAATGGTTGCAATTGAACGAGAACACAAGACCGTTGTTCTGGGTTAGCTTTTATAAAGCTGTGGCTCTGCTCTCGACACTTAAGTTGCTGGTAATACAAGAGCGTATGTCAGAGGAGCAGCATTTCGCACGTGCTACGTCGCAGTAAATACATTCTTTTGTGCCCAAAGTAGTCGTAATGGAAATCCTGTATGAAATGCAGATGTTGTAAGCACAATTATATGCAATTATCAATGGAAGCTACAGATGTGTGATGCATTGCCCAATCCTGACCCTGTTTTCCCCACACACTCCCCTGGATGACACGGGCAACACTGACCCGGCCATCTGAGAAACACCACAACGTACCCAGTCTCCCAATGACTTGCCGAATACCAATCACTCCGCTATAGAAAACAGCTGAACCGCGCGCCTAACGCTCACAATAAAACAAAACAGAAGGAAACTAAGGAGGTATACTGCAACGAGCGTAGCCGGACGTGAACACGAAAGGAAACAAACCCCCAACCACCCACATCATCCGCCCTCCAGCGCCGCACCAAACCACCGCCCTTTTCTGCCCTTACCATCTCCCCATCATCTCTCATCACCTCTCTCTCTCTCTCTCTCTCTCTCTCTCTCTCTCCCAACCCTCGACACCAGCAACCCCCCACCACGAAACCCCCATCAAAGCCCCCTCACGCTCCCATCCCGGTTGTACCACGCATGCACCAGGTCCTTCGCCTCTTGATTCGTCTGCTTGTGCCGCTCCTGCACGTGCTGCACCAGCGCCGCTCGCCGCTTCGGCTGCGTCGGGCAGAACGGGCACGAGAAGCTCAGGATCTCGCCGGTCCAGTACGGGCACTCCGGGCTCTCGCGCTGGTGCCGCCGCCGCGCGAACTCGCTTTTGTAGCCCTTGTTGCAGCAGGGGAAGATGACTTCGCATGCTGAAGGCTGCTGCGCCGGGCCAGGGGCGGCGGCAGGGTGGCGTGGCATTACGGGGGGAGGGTTGAGGGCGATTGCGTCGTGTGGCTGCTGGCTCTGGCTGTACTGGCCGTGGGGGAAGCGCTGGGCCCCGCTGGGGTGGTGGTGGGTGGTGGACACGGCACGGTGCGAGATGGTGGACGTGTTGCTCAGCGGGTACTGGACGGGCATTGGGTGCGGCGGCGGGTTGCCTCGAGTGGGTTCATTGGGGCCATGAGTAGCCGTGGCTCCACGGCCATTGTTGACGTTGGTAAGACGGCCGTGCGGATAGTCGATGCGAGCAGCCAGGATGCTGTGGCTCCAATCGTCGTTGGCGGCAGGCGGGTTGTTGCCCGTGAACTGGGGCTGATGGGGGCGGCGGTCAGACATGGCGAGGCTTCTGTTGCCGGTTTGGGAAAGAGCTACGGAAGGACCAGAGATCCGGAAGGCAGCAATGATGGTGTTGATTGAAGAGGAACCGGTTCTCTGGTCGCAGCTCTATGGAGAGTAGGGAGAGGAGAGAAGGCATCGTTGAGAAGGCCTTATGTACAGGACGAGAACCCAGAAAACACCACTGGAAAACCATCTCCACTTTCTGACATAGAGGAGATGGCAGCGCCAAAGGTGCGCCATTTCCATCTTGCGCGTTGAATGGAGAGAAAGGACGGCACTATAGAGAGGTTTTGGTTCTGGGTTTTGGGTTTTCGAGACGCTCGATTGCGAATTACCAAGGAGGCTTGGCCGGTGGCGCCCGGGGAGCAGGGGGCCTGCGTGCGCAGCTGCGGAACACAGTGCAGGGCACGAATGCGCCTCCTTGGTCTCTGGTAACGAGCATGTGCGAGTTAGCAGTGAGATTCACGTGGATGGACGACGAGGGGGTAGCACGAACAGTGACTGCGGCGATGTCGGCACGAGGCTGAACTTGCAGCGGAACCTGCACACACAAGCGAGCCAAGTCCCGGGCGGCTGGGTTGAAATTCTCCGAGCGCTTCGTTATGCCTTTTTACTTGCCCATCGTGTCCTTGTTTCCTTTCGCCGGATGGCTGTTATCTCCAGTAGGTACTGAGTGGTGTACATGAGGAGGTGTCAGCGGAAGAGCTCGTGATAGCATTTCGGCGGCGGATGGACGGCATTCTGGCGGCGAGCGGGAACTGAGCCATCAGAGGGGAATCTTTTTGATCCCGATGCAGTTTATCCTTCTCTTAAGTATCCACGAGAGGCCGCAAATCATGGTATGCGGCTCACGGGAGGCCGCACATTATGGTATGCGGCTCACGGGAGGCCGCATTAGGCTGGTCTGTGGCTCCACGCGAGACTGCATAAGGCTGGTCGGCGACTTCAAGAAAGGCTACACAGGTTGTTCCGTAGCTCTGAAAAAATAAAAATCAAACACAAGGCTCACTATGTGGTTTGATTTTGGCACTTTCAACGAGTAACTGCTTGAATGCACGCACAAAACCAAAGCCTCGTGCATGGAGAGGGTGGGGCTGACGAAAGAAAACCAAAACCAGCGGCTGTCGCACGCAGCCCGCCGTTCTCTTCCCCAGCGAAGATCGGTGCCTCGCCGTTCGCTGACGTGGTTGAGGCTCTTGCCCGAACCCGCAGCAAACCTGCATAAGCGGACAGGGGTATGTTCTGGAACACGAATTCACACGGCAGCGTCTTTCGAGCGCGCGGCTCATCACAGACGGTCTCTGCTGGTTTGAAAGTGGTTTCTGGCGCTTACAGGTGAGTGCGCATTTCCTCTCGTGGATTTTGCCTTGACGAAACAATGATGGGATGAGTGCCCGTGTCCGCCGGGTGAGAGGTTGGCGGTAGGGTCATGCTCTCGTATGCCATCACTTATCTTCCGTCCCTTGAGGAGCAGTAATACCTTTAGCAGAGATTCCATTCAAATAGCGAACGCTGTGTAGATGGGTAGTAATTAAAGAAGTCTGCTGGCTTGTAAAGTTGCTGTAGCCGATGTCCCGCTCACATTGTGGGCTGTAGTACGCAATGAAGTTCCCGACGACATTTGTTGCCATAATCTTCGTACTATCTTTCGAAAGTAAGCGCTACAGAGAACTGTAACTGCGTATTCTCAATGTTTGCGTCCCTGTAAGACACGACTAACAACGGATGCTTTCGAAACCTCCGTTCGATGTTTTCATGGGATAAGTTCCCTGTATGCGCTGCTGCCTAGCTACATGGGACTTTCTAATTGAACAGACACTCTATTACTACCAGGGTGGCAGCCGCCACTAAATCCGTACAGTTATTGCCGCCGCGAGCCGATAAGGAATGTGCAAGACAGCCCGAAACAACCGGCCGGAGTATTTACCAAAAGAGTGCCAAATTCTCATCAGCTAAGCAAGCACACAGTATCTCCAAAACATTAATAATCACGATCTAGTTGAAGTTGGGCACTCCCTGTTGGTAGTGCCTCCCGTGACAGTCAGTCAAAGCCCTTGTTTTATTCTGAAATCCTTGTAACGTGTAATGAGATTCGTAGGTAGAGCTACGCAGGTAAAGGCTTCTTGAATCCTCCTCAAACCCTTGGACTTTGAGGTCGGGGCAAAGGCAATTGATTGAGAAACAACCATGAGCTCTTCCTTTCTCCGTACTAGTGCTTCTAAGCTCATCATCACTGAACAGCAGAATAACAGGGGCATATTGGATGGTGTGGCGAGGGTCGTGTTGGGGTTGGGGTAGGCAGAAGTAACTGGCAGCCGCAGTAGCCGAATTAGCCGCCAATGCTCACGTCAAAGAGGTTGTTACCGGTGCATATTGGCATAGCTGTGCGGGGCGCCTAATTTTCTGGGCATCGTTAAAGTTGAACTCTTAAGTCAGCCTTGTTCCTGGCATGCATGCACAGGCAAGGCCGGGATACTTCGTCAGGACTGCTCCGAAGTGACCTTTGCTGAATGCCTTCTGCTCAAGGCACCGAACATGGCATTCCTTCAAAATCCCATTTGATCGTCACTAAGAAATAATCCAGTGGGGGGCTAAGAGTCAAGAGCAACCACAGGTATTGGTGGGATTTTCAGTACGGTGAATCCCACGTCGTATAACTTGGGCCCCAACACCGGGCTTGGTCAGACAGCGACGGAGATCGTCAGTTTTCATTCAAGAGCTGGTAACTCGTAGGTTACTCAAGGATCACAGAAGGTGTGACGAAGACGGTTGAAAGGCAATCTAAACGGGTAATCGGCACAAGTCTAGCGACAAGTGTTGCATCCAGAACATTCATCACGTGTGGTGGCGCAATCCCTTTTAAGAAGGAGGCTGAATCGGGATCTCCTCCGCATCCATCTCGACATCTTCAGGCAGAGATCGGCGATCCGTTGTCTTCACGAGGAACTTTGCTCCGGCGTGAAGCATGGGGGCGTGCCATGATCGCCGGGCCACCAACGGGTAAGCATGCATGTCACTGTCTAAATAGCCACAATAGGAACTATACCCACACAATGGATGTGCGTGTGCCAGGCACTAGGGCTTGAGAGGGGCGATTTTTCGTAAGATTGACGTCTACTGAAGCGGGGCTGCGGTTCGCTTATTACTCGCATCGGGCCTCTCCGCATCCCAGGACTCAGTAAGCCAATAAGATACACTCTACAACATCTGCCAAGAAACCGAGTATGAGGGCGGAATTAAGCTCCGTACAAGGTGCCAAGGCTGGTCTGGGTAAAAAGCCACACGTGGGACATGCTCTTTGCATGTTGCTACCCCATCTGTCATGGCCGCCAAGATAAAGACACTCGAGCGTGCTTACGGATCATGCGGCTTGGACAATCTGGCAGCTAAGACGAGATACGCTAATAAAACCAGCGTTTCAAATGTTGTCTCCTCAAATATTCTAAACAATGTGCTTAACGACATCTGATACTCAGTCACCTCATAGAGATGTCTTAATATCATATTTGCGCAATTACACACGGCAAATGTTTGACTAAATATTCATAGAACGCCATCGCCAACACCAGTTGAACTACTTGAATGCCAAGCTTAAGAGTCACAAGGTCGCTCATAACCGTTGTCTTCGTATTCCTTCACCCGTTGGCTGCAGTCATCCTGCAAGGGATCAACAGAGAACTGCCGAAACAGTCGATTACGGATCTAGGCATACCCAAGACTAGGAATTCTCGCACAGAGCGTGGCGGATCCTATTGACACTCAGCCGGCCTGGTGGCTGAGGCAGGGATTCATGACTTGTCTTGACATCACGGCAGCATCACACTAGGAAGACGCGTGTGGGATGAAACTAAGAAAGTTTTGAGTTACCGTAGCATCGCAAGAGACCCTTATGCTCTATTCCTAGCATCTTTACCAGAGCCTTTGTCCCGTTTGACTTGAGAATAAAGCAAGTGGGAACTGACACAAAACTTGCCATAAAGGTCACTTGGTGCAAAGCTTTCCTACAGAACCTCCGACGCAGATAAGCAGCCACCGCCGGCCAAGTGTATCCATAGAGCTTAGTATCAATCAGGCACAAAGGGACCATGGGGGAAGGAGTCCTTCTTGGCGGAAGCCCTCTGTCATTTTCTTTCCATTCATCGAGAGCTGTAGGAGAGACCTCTGTGCATCAAGAAATACTCCGGTATATTGTTTTTATGGCGGACCTTGGCTATTAGCACAAGAGTATCACTGACAACTGGTGAAGTAGCTGCTCAAATCTCCCGTGCACGCTCCGTAACAACAGGTCGTGGAAGTTTCTCCTCCATCACTGTTAGCAGAGAGGCTGTGATGCACAACCTTGTCTACACCGGATCCACGATGCAGTCAGCTTATGTCGATAGTGTAGAACACAAGTGGGTGTGAGAGACGAATCACTCTTCACGCCACCGAGTGGGATCAACAATGGACCTCGGACTACAAACTCCGCCCAAAAGCTGTCCGTGGAGAGGCCAGTGTCCCACGAGCTTGTCTATAAAAGCCCGCAAGACTCCCACCAGTCCTTTCGACATCCAGCAGCCGTTCACTCCAGCTCAGAACATCAAAGCAACCCCCAAAAGCTCCCTCCAATCCTTTTCCAGCCCCTCACTCCAGCCAAAATGCTCTTCACCGGTCTGATCGCCTCCGTCCTGGCCGTCGCGGCCACCGCTGCGCCCAACCGTGTCCTCACCAAGAGGCAGGCCAACACTAGTACGTTTTCCGCACTCCGTGTACCCATCTTCAATACTGACTCGTCAAGCGCCCAATGTCACCCCTGAGCAAATCGCTTTCGCCGTTCAGCGCGCCGACTGCGATGTCCTGTCGTGCGTCGGTGTGGTTGCTGCCGCTGGTTGCATCGCTGCTGGAATTGCCACCGCCGACGTCCCTGCGGTTCTTGCCTGCGTCGTTGGAGGCGAAGGTGTGGTAAGTAGCGGCCCCTCCCCAAGTGTTACAGTTTTCGTGTTAAGATGTTACAGCTTTGCGACTGCGCTGGATGTGTCGACGCTCTCAACGACTTCCTCGTCGACAACGGCATTTGCGACGAGTGAGCGGGCGGAGGAGCGACACACTGCCACGTCTTTCTTTTGATGTGATTCAGTCTTTTGTATGGAGGGTTGATCTGACCAGTGTCGCTCTCTGAACGTACCGGAGAGGGACGCTCCGGAGAGAAAGAACTGAGTTTGGCCTCTTTCTATTGTGATTACTGAGCTGGTCTCAAAGATCTATGTAGCAACAAATACAAACTCTACAACCGCATGGTCTCTTCTCGGATTACGTGAACATGATCCTGACGGGAAACTTACTTTCTTTGCCAAGAACCAGATGACTAACAGGTTTTCTTTCGCAATCAACTGCTGCCCGATCAAACTGCTATTCTGATCTAAGGATTTCGAGAACGATGTCAATCAATTTCTCCTCCACCTCAAGAGGCCACCACTTGTTTCACAGAACATGGTCCGAGGTTTGAAATATTCCCATTAGTCAGCGCAATTCGGACTGCAATGAGAATAGCTCTAGAACATGAGTGACTCCAGAAATAATCTTTGACTCCATAACATTTGTACACATGGCAACAATACGATCATCGTGATGAGAAACAAGAGCGAATAATATTTTGTATGTACATGAAGATTCTACTGGAATCCAGTCCCAGTGTGGCTGCGTCCCCTTTCATAAAGCCCAATTGGAATGACTAAACTCTTTATGAATCAACGCGGTTCTTACGGCCGAGCGTCTAGCAAGACGGGAGCTTGGCAAGACCACCCTGAGCACCCTTGCAAGCGCCAGTGGGGGTGTCGAGCTTCTCGCTCTTGCCGGATCCCTTGTTGACGCCCTTGTACTCCTGGCAGACCTTCTTGGTGGTACCGCACGAGTTGCTGACGGTGGCGGTATCGCCGTAGTTGCTGTTGATGCCGATGAGGTCGGACTTGACGTTGAAAGCGCGGATGCCCGAGGCGACGACAGTGCGCTTCTTGCCGGCGTTGTTGGTGCAGTCGCCGCAGGAGCGGTACAGCTTGCCGACGTTGGAGACGGTGAAGTCCTTGATCTCGACGGTGCCGACGCCGTTGTGCTGGATGACCTTGTCGACGGCGTTCTGGGCGCCGCCGCCCGTGATGCGGTAGCTGCCCGAGCCCAGCAGCGTGATGGCGTCCTCGCACACGTCGCGGAACCACACGTTCTGCAGCGTGCACGAGCCCTCGCAGTGCACGCCCTCGAAGGCGTCCGAACCGATGATGACGTTGGCGAGGGTCGCGCCGTTCTTGAGGACGAAGACGGCTTCGTCGCTGCCTTGGTCCTTGTCGGACGTGCAGGCCTTGCCGCGGTCGAACTCTTGGAACTTGAGGTCGACGAAGCCCGAGATGGGGCGAGGGGCGTTGAGGACCTGCTTCTTGCCGTTGGCGGCGGGGATGTTGAACTGGGCCGAGGAGACGGCGGCCAGGGTGGCGGCGAGAGCGATGTGCTTGAGCTGCATGGTGGTGGTTGGATTGGAAACGAAGGTGATGGATCAGAGATCGAGTGAGAGTGATGAAGTAGCTGTGAGTTGGTGATGATTCTTTCTCCCGCTCCAGGACGAGTCTTTTATATCCCCCGCCAAGGTATGCCAACACTTCTTGTGTATTTCGCTCAGCTTTCATCACACGTCCAGAACGGGTGGTTCAAACAACCAACTCAGAAGCTTGCATCTTGGCTCAGGGACGATGCTCACGGCTCGTGTTCTCTGAATCGCGGAGGTGGCTGGCCGTGAATGCCAAGCTGTGTTCAAGTGACAGTCTAGTAAGTTTACGAGGCGCTTGCGGGGCTTGGTGAGGAGAGCTAAGTTGTAGTCTTCTCCAGCGTTTTCTAGATGGGATATCAAACCTACTATTCTTCACCACCATTGTTCATGTCTCATCGGATCGCGTCGATGTCTCACTGCTACCAGGGTGACGGAACAGATGATGCATGAACGTATCTGCAAGGCTTTGGCTACTCCACATAGAAAATCTCCGTACCGATCGAAGAGACAGCTGCTCGGGCGGAGTTGCAGGGGCTAACTGCCTAGCCAGAAAAGGAAAGCCTGAGAAGGCTTGGCGTGTCGGAAGACGCCAAGTCCGCTCCTCGGGTGGGTGGCGTGGTCGGACCTACCCTTTGTATGCACCTCCGAGTCATTTCCAGTACTCCCTTGGGACATGGTCCGACGAAAAGTGGATATCATCTCACCACGTGAGCGGGAGACTTCAGGCTGTCCATTTCATCCAACATCCCAGATGATGATTGGCATCGCAGCAGCTTGCTGTGAGGTAGGGCAGATACATGTACTGTGGATTTCAAGGGCAAATTCTTCCGCACATTTGCGTTGTAGAATATGTAGGTGCTAGTTGTCGAGTTGATAGTCTGAAAGAAAGCCCCCAATTTCAAAGCATAATTCGTGGCTGCGACAGTGGCGGTGATCGGACCGAGGATTTGGCGAGGCTGTATATCGAACACGCTAAGGTCTTCTATACACTGATCGATTTGTCTCCTGATCCGAATGTTTCACAGAGCTTCTAGAAGTAACCTTATTGTTACTGTGTTTCCATTGCTACAGACATCCTTGCTCGACAAACATATCTCGCTCATCGCGAAGCAACTCTCTACGCTTCCCATCTCCTACCTATTACTTACAGGATGATAGACTGGTTTTATTTCCGGTTCCCCTCCTTACGGCTTTACGGTGTGGCTGAACCTCTCGGGTGCTAGGCGAGGGTCATGACTCGGTTTGGAAACAATGGCGTGCGCTACCGACGGCTTTAGCTACTTCCGTCCTAGATTGGAATCGTAGCCGAGGCTTCTTTATGGTGTGATAGCTCAACACTTCTCGGTTTATCCTCTACTTCTTCCTTAGTCCACTCTGCATTTATCCATCGGTACATGAAGATCTTCTGGGGTGCGGAGAAATGGAGTAGCGCCCCGGAGAGGGAATCCTACAACGGAAATACGTAAAAGAACCGGCATAAGGAACACTCGAGACCACAGCCGGAAATTTCAGCTCAGGCGCTCCGGTCTGGGCATCGTGCCGCTCGACGGACGTCGACGGCGTTTTTGGCCGTGATTCGCCGTTCCACCATCGCCAAGTGCTACAACAAAAACGAGTCAAAATGAGCCCCCACACAGGGTTCACTTGGCTAAAATACGCCTTGCGGGCGGGTGACGGGCCGTAGTTGATGCGAAAATTGCCTCATTCGTTAAAGCCTCAACTCAAAATGCCATCATGACTCGTCCCGTATAGCTTCTCGTGACGGTCGGCCTTACTCCACTCTTTCTCCCAGTGCTGTGGAAAGCATGCAGGTGATCCGATTTTTCAGGGTTGTTTCATGTTTATCCGGCTCTATCCGGGTCGCTGTTGAAGCGACATCCTTACTGTCCTGGTATGTCCATCTCACGTATTTCACGAAATCACAGACAAAGCTCGAAGACCAATCGGGCATCTCTTATTGGTTAAATCGGAGAAAATCACGTAGTTGTGGTACGCGAAAATGAAGGGAACAACCATCGGCTTGTGCTGTGTGGCAGGTGAAGAAAATGCCGGCTGACCGCGCTTTGCTCTCCATGTCCCCCAGCTTCTTAGCCTCAGAATATGTGTCTGCTTCGACATGGTTTCGGACACCCCAAATATCGATGTTGAGTCTCTTCGCTGAGAAGTTCCGCTTGGTGATCGCCGGGCTACCAAGGTGAGCTGAGTATTGTCATCCTTACGCGATGTTCGGAGCGGGGATTGGTGGATTGAGTTAGTCGTAGACCGCCTTGCGAAGAGAACTCAGCTCCCGACGACATTTCTCCAAGTGCAAGTTGAGAAGCTGTAGCTTGATGCGCACGTGTTCCTTGCCTTCGACTAGACGAACCAACTTCTTCTCGAGCAGGTGGATCGCCAAGCTGTTCTGGAACGCGTCCGCCGATTCGTCGCGCGGGTGTTGCTTGATCATAGCCTCATCGACAGCCTATGAGCTTCCATCAGTCAGACATCCTGCGGCGAGGTGGGCCTCCGATGGCTTACCGAAGTGATAGTGATGGCACGGTCCTCCGGAATCGTGCGGAGCGGAGTGCCAGACAGGGTCCTTTGGTGCGGCATCGTCGAACAGCGATGCGCCCGACAACGGTGGAAAGCAGTGGTGGATGGGCAGTCTATTTTCGAAAGTCAGGCTCAGTGGCTTTTACGGTTGCAACGACGTTGTCGCGGAGACGGGCGCAGCATGCTCTTACCTATGTCGCGCGCTTGGCACCGACTCCACCCCAGTACCCCAAACTCCTCAACCAATTGGGACGTCAATTGCATTTCAGAACGCCTGCCCATCTCAATACTACCACCTTCGTGATTCTATGCTTCATTGATCCCCAAATCTGAATTAGGGCACAGCTAGTGGTCTTATTGTTCATGTCATTGTTTCCCTATTTTCCATAGCATTCCGTGCGAACATTTGGCAGATGCCAGAAGCTCGCGGCACCGCTCTTGCTCACCATACAACCGACGTCGAAGAAAGCTAAGAAAGCCTCTAACTACATATCCCGCATGTCTCAATAATTGAAAATTCGCATTCATGCCAACGGGACCAAGATTACGGCCTCCAAAGCATGATGTCCCCTTTCGACTATTTTCCGCGCTCCTGTTAAAAGTACATCCATGTCCCGATACCATTTCTTGACAGTCCACGCCCACAAGCCCAGGCTCACTCATACCTGACCAATTGCTGCCAGCCTCAGTCTTAGCCTCAGCCTCAACATATATTCCACCTCAACGTATGCCGGCGGGAATTTCCTTAAGCTCCCAACCCTCGACAACCCTGCAAAGGCCCACAACTCCCCTTTCCCATCGCCGTTTTTCAACTCCTTCAAGCACACCACCCCCGATACCATGACATAACCAACTTCTTTACGTGTTTGCTTATTTCAAACGAAGCTTCTGGACTCATACAAGGGACTTTTCTTTTAGCCAATAATGATTTGAGATTCTCAATAATGAATAGGAGTATGCCAGACGCTTCTATGAAGAACACCGCATTCAAAGCCTAGTACCTAGGCAGCAACCCATTGCATTTATCTAAACAACTTTTTCAAATGTGCGACCCACGTTCTATTCAATGAAGTCGCAGCTTTAGAACCTCGTGAGATGCCGTTCTGGAAGATGATCTACAGTAAGCGATCAACCCTGTAACGCTTTGCCACTCAGCTTTGTGCCCGCTTATTGGCTCTAATACGCGGAAGGATTTCCACGCGCATCTCAAGGCGCATAGTGCTGCCTGGAGCAAAGCAGGAAATAAATCACGCTCTCTCGCAAAATGGGGTTGGTAGCTCCTCAGACCATCCATAATCAACCATGTCGCAGGAAGAAGAGGCCCAGTCTCGAATTGTAGGTGGCACCACATCTACCAACCGGTCTTTAGAGAATGGAAACAGCATCAGACTCGTCGTATTGCATCCTGGAACATCCTCAGACACTCTTTCATGTGACTTGATTACCTGCGAACTGGATCAGCCACCCGATTATGAAGCTCTCTCGTACACCTGGGACGACGCAAACGGCGACCGTTCTCTGACACAGGAAATCCGGTGCGGCCCAGAGTACGGCAAAATTGCCATCACGAAGAATTGCGAAGCCGCATTGCTTCGCCTGCGCCTCGAGGATGACCTACGCTTTCTATGGATCGACGCCCTCTGCATCGACCAATCAAACCTCCGCGAGCGCAGCCACCAGGTCCATCTGATGTTCAGAATCTACCACACAGCATTCAGAGTGGTCGTGTTTCTGGGCAACCGCTCCTTTGAAAGCGATAGGCTCTTCGACTACTTGAGCAATCCCAAGGCAAACCACGGGCTTCCGGAAGGAGAAGCAGTGCAGCTGGCAATGGAGCTGTTCAAGCGCAACTGGTTCAAGCGCTTGTGGGCCCTGCAAGAGATCGTGGTAGCCCGTGCCGCCATCATCATCTGTGGCAGCAAAACGATCAAGTGGCAGGCGCTGTCCAGGTTCTTCATTGGGTCAATCAGCGATGCCGCACGGGATGGCGTTCCGTTCTTTGATTCGCGCATTTTTGTCGATCCAGCAGCCATGATGCTGTGTGGTGGTCTGCAAGGGCCGCAGCCTATCGATCTGCTTCCCCAGCTGTTCCGTGCATCTCAGACGTTCAAGGCATCAGAGCCACTCGATCACATCTTTGCCGTCCTTGGCCTCGTCGATCAGAGCGCCACTGTCGGGATTGTACCTGATTACAACAAGAGTGTGTTCGAGGTCCTATACGAGCTCTCGGTCTATTTCGTGGAGAGGTTTCGCATCATCTTTCCCCCGGGGCTGTGGGTGCTGACTGACCTTCAACTGGGCAAGCCCAAATCACCACACACCTGGATACACAGATGGACCGAAAGGATAGTCCCCAGGCAGCCCATATACCTGGCCGAAGATCCTGTTGTTGATGGCCATCTACTCATCATCAAGGGCCAAAGGATGCTCAAAGGCTTTTTTAACCTGCCTGAGGAGCCTGTGCCACTCCTGAGGGTCAGGCTGGCCGACGACAAGACCTACGAAGTCTGTCAGGGTACTGTAATGGTTTTGGATGGATCAACAAAACAGGGGCAGGATGATGGAAGTTTCATCGCCGTGAAGGTGTCAGAAGACTCCGGGGTAATATTGAAAAGCTGGACTGCATCAAAATCATATTCACTGATGGCAGGCTTTTCAAATCCACGAAGATCTCATGGTACAGTCCACGAGGAGGGAAACAACTCTTCTCAGAGTTGGTTGGATGAGCCTCAGTCATTCACAATATTCTAAAGTATTCGATTCCTTTACTTGGCAGCGGTCACGTAGGCAATACCGTTCGAAATGGCATTCTCATCGAGTATCGAAGAGAATGCATATATGATTAGACTGCCTTCCTGCGATTAGCACCAGCCAAGACGCTTGAAATGTCCAGTTCAATCAGAATATCTGGAACTTTCCTTAAACTACACCGCAAACTTTGCTTTACTCTTGTTCAGTCTACTTTCTCTTTGTCGACGTTGAGTCACATTGGCCTTCCCAATCAACGCCAACCAATTGGAAACGTGTCTCCAGGACTATTTCGGACCACACACTGTTCCCACCAATAGCCATCTTTCAGGTTTTTCAAGGATTCACACAGCCCTGGCTTCAAGAAAACTTGTCTTTCTGTGTAACGTAAGCTGATTATTCTGCCGGGATAGCACAATCTTGAAGGTTCTATGCACTGCGCCACATCTGCACGAACTCCAATCACAGAACATCACATTCTTTAGTCTAATTTCATACTGGACTCGTCAAAAGGCTGACCGCCCCGCTTTTGGAGCTGGCCTCACAGCTTCACCAACACTCTAACTCTCCTCTGAACTCTGCTACAATGTCTTCAACCCCTGAAAGCTGTGGTACGATATTTACGTTACTGAAATCAGTCTGGAAACTTACTAGAGATATAGATGACTGCGTATCATGGCAAAGCGCATTTTGGGCGCTTGTGCCTTTCCTTCTCTCCGTCATGACACAGCCT
Organism: Lasiodiplodia theobromae; assembly: GCF_012971845.1. NCBI lineage: Eukaryota > Fungi > Ascomycota > Dothideomycetes > Botryosphaeriales > Botryosphaeriaceae > Lasiodiplodia > Lasiodiplodia theobromae. The sequence goes on along the minus strand of NW_023336563.1, from coordinate 196,154 downwards.
TGCGGGCAAGTCTGCCATTTCCCGCTGCGACTTCGCACCTACATGCGGTGCTCTCCTATCGTATGCGCGGCCGACAACCTCGGAATGATCACGCATCTGGCACTTCTGATCTGCTCCGGCATCAATCCACGGAAGGCTGCGCATGCGGTCTTGACGGCACGTGGAATCGAAAACGGTGTCTGTGAACCTAGTGGAGAAGGCGTCCAATCTATTGAAAGGGCGGGAGCTGTCAGAGCCTTCCTGTTCTGTCTCGGAACTTTACCACAAGTCGTCAAATTGATGGCACTGTCGGGCATACCTTTGACGCAACTATGGGCAGGGCTATACCTTAGCTCCTTTTTGACAATCGAAATATTACTCTCTGCTGCAAAAAGCGAGGATGGAGGTGCAGAGAACGCTATCGCTCGAGATATTCCTGTGCTTTTGGAATATTTGTCAACAATTCAAGTAGCCCTGGGGATTTTTTCGATCGTCATCCATCTGATTTTAATAATATGGGCTAGTCACTCATTACTGTTTAACCCCAAATGCTCACAAGATTTGATTTTCCGAAATATATCATTTAGGGTATTTCTTTTCCTATTATATTTCCTTGGTCTACACTTTACTACTCCAATCATGTATGTAAATCCTTCTTTTTCTTCAATAGCTACAGACGACATGTTTCTCATTCTGATTTCTTTTTTATTTCTTAGTGTACTCTTGATATGTATACTCCTCTTGTCAACTCTTCTGGATATGAATGCCTCTTTACTAGCGTATCAAGGCTTTGAAGGTTTGTCGAAATGTTTGCTATGGGGGTTTATGTTCACTGGAATTTGGAGCCTGATGTTTTTTCTTTCTTGGTCATCAAAGCGAATACAGATTCACGTGCTCTTTCTCGAGCGTCGAATCCTCGCTGGAGACTCAACAATCACGTTCAAAGCTAGGGCGACGAGTATTTTGAACTCATTCAATGCTTTTGGTTTCTTTGTCGGCACGTTTATTTCATCACTTGCTTGGTATAGCATGTGTTACGATGCTGCTGGGACACATAAGCCTGAGTGGGTCAACGGTCTTGGATAAAAAATCGAATACATGAGAGTTAGCTCGATCATTATTATAATTTCTATCGTTAAGAAGTTGTGCTAGTCAATACGTCTTGTGACCTCCATATTGCTCAGAAAATTAACCAGTGGCTGAAGCATTCTGTTTGGCTCATATTTGAACACCTTTAAAGGAGCGCTGCTTTAAATTGTTCAACTTTGCTGATCAGACCACACCACTCAATTCCCCACCTCCACCGCCATCCTCACCTTCAACAAATCCCCCCTCACAACCTCCTCCCTCTTCCCCTCCAACTCCTCCATATCCCAGTTACAGCTCACGTACCGCGCATTCAACCACCCGCGCCGCTCCCACGTCAGCCACACGATCGTGTCGGCGGCCAGCTCGGGCGTGTCGACCAGCACCTGCCGGCCTAGCTCCTCGCCCATGCGCCACGCCAGCTCCGTCGGCACGCCGCCCGGATGGATGGATATCACCTGCAGCCCGCGGCGCTGCTCCTCGAACGCGACGTGCTCGGCGAAGCGCAGCAGGGCGAGCTTTGCGCTGCGGTAGGCGGAGCCGCCGACGAGCTGGTTGTGCGCGCCGATGCTGCTGAGGATGAGGAAGGTTTTGAGGCTGGCGTTGTCGCCATCATGTGCCGCTCCGTTCACCTCTTCAGCGTTGCCCGTGGTGGCGTTGTTCGTTTCGGCTGAGGTTGAAGACGAAGACGACGCCGCCGGGCCCAGCAGCAGCGGCGCGAAGTAGCGGTACGTCAGAAACGTCCCCAGGACATTGACCTCGTAGCTGCGCCACCACTCGTCGACATCCTCGACCTCGGCCGCGGGGACGAAGCTCTCGAGGAACCCGGCATTCGCGACCACCACGTCCAACAGCCTTCCTCCCTTCCCCCTGCCTTCTCCTCCGCCCCCGACCCCGTCCTCCCCCTCCCCATCCTCATCAGCCAAAAACGCCCCCACCCTCCCCGCCGCCTCCTCCACGGACTCTCGCCTCGTCACATCCACCCCCACCACTAACACCCGCGGTTCCGCCCTCCCCGCATTTTTCGCGGCCGCCTTGATCTCCGGGACGAGTTGCGCCAGCGCCGGCAGCGAGCGGGCGCCGACGGCGATGTGGGAGAAGCCGGCGCGGGCGTAGGCGAGGGCGGTGGCGGCGCCGATGCCCTTGGAGGCGCCGGTGATGAAGACGGAGCGGCCGGGTGGGATGGATGGGATGGAAGCGGGGGAGATGTAGGGGTACGTGTCGTGGTGGATGGTGGGGGTGAAGTCGGTGCCCATGTTGGAGAGGGTATTGGTGGGAGTTTGGGACATTGTGGTGCTTTTCTTGGGTGTGGTCCTCTTTATGGCGGGGACGGTCAGGAGTAGAGAGGGGGGAAGCGGGTGACGATGGTGGGGATGCGTTGGGTTGTTTTTGTATTGACGCTGCCGGGCGGTTGAGAGAAGCTTTTTCGCTCGTATATCTGATACCCTACCCGGACGTTATTTATAGGTGAAAGCTTCTTCGTCTCGTGCGGGAGGCCAAGCAAGCATGGAGCTCTCGGCGACTCCGCCGCATTATTGATAGGGACTTTAGTCATCCTTTGTCAGGAAGTTAGAACATGTTCCGCCAGATTTTCAGTGCCGAGAGCGAAATCTGGGCGTAAAATACTTGGCCTTGCGAATCATATATGGGGCGTAAGACTTGAGAAGCGGGTTGTCAGCAAGAAAGTGGCGTCATGCGGGGTTGAAAGTGTCCGTGCATATTACAGCAGATAGGGTCCCCTGCTCTTTCGTAATTGGGGAAGGTGCTGCGAACTGGAGCTATGGAGTCAGAATAAGCACATCTGTGGTGTTTTGGCGCCGTTGCTGCTAGTGGTTGTGCATCCTCCAGGAACGCGCCCGTCTGACAGCGCGCCACACCTTAATTTTCGACACAGGATTGGGTGTTGAGGGTGGTAAATTTTCATCCATCAGGAAATCAGTTCTCCAAATACAATCGAAACCGCCTTGCGCAATGGTATCGGATTACTCTAAAATGGAGGCATTTTGCCCTGAAGCTTGCATTGAGCATTAGCCGGCCTCTCAATGCCTCCAGAAGCGCCGAAACAGATCCCTCCACCCCGCATTAGTAACTACACGCCTCAAGGAAGCCAGTAATCCCACGGCTCAAAGCGCACAGCGCCGCGCTTCCATGGTCTTCATCCTGAAACTCCTGGAGCCAGACCTTCCTCAGAAGCCCGCTATCCCTCAGCCGACTACCCATCTCAATGGCATTGTCCTTCATCCGCCTTTCCGCCGCAAGCTTCTTCCTCACCGCAAACTCCTCCTCCGACTCATGATGGAAGCGCTTCGGAAACTGCTCGTCAGATCCATACATGACAAACAGCTGCGGCGCATGCGACCTCTGCTCCTCCTCCTCCTCTCCTCTCCGCTTTCCACGCCTGTACTCCCTCTCCACCTGCACGATCCGCCGCTCATTCCACCACACCGACGGGCTCGCCGCGACGACGGTATCGAACAAGCGCGGCCGCGTGAACAGCGCGTACAGCGCGAACAGGCCGCCGTACGAGTGGCCCCACAGCGCCTGCGGCCCGATGCGCACGTCCGGAAACACCTTCTTGGCGACGAAAGGGACGACTTCCTTCTCGATGGCGTCGAGAAACTCTGCGGCGCCGCCATGTTCGGCGGCAAGAGGCTTGCCATCGCGTCCTAGCACGGGCGCATAGGTGGGGCTGGGCGGCGTCAGGTCGGCCGAGCGGCGCGGCTGGTGCAGGGCGGAGCGCAAGGCCGGGTAGCCGATAGCGACGACGAGGGCGTTGCCGGCGCCATTGGGGAGGTGGCGGATGCGGCGGACCAGCTCGGTGGCGGAGAAGAAGTAGGCGTTGCCGTCGACCAGGTAGCTATGTGTAGCAGTGGCATGGTCAGCGATGATCGATGATCTGCTCACCCGTGCATGATGCGGGTTCCCGGCGCTGTGGTGGGCGGGCGGACGGATGACAACTTACACGATAGGCACCGGCCGATCGGTTGGACTCTTCCTGTCTTCGCCCCAGGCGGGCGGCCACGACGCTTGGATCAGGTAGTCGCCTCGGCGAGTGCGCAGCGTGTGCTGGCAGGTATTGGGCGCGGCGGCAGGTTCCAGAGGGTCCATGGCTTCCGAGGTTTTTTTCTTGTTCTCGGTTGCCGAGGGACGAGATAGGTGAGACTAGATCACGCCCTGTCGTCGACAACAAAAAACACGTACACAAACACATGTCTCGGTCGGCTTTTGAACATTTGTCTCATCACCCCACCCCGGAGATCCTTCGGCCGCGCAACGTTCCACGGGCTTGCCTTTCCGCAGCGCCACGCGGCTTGGCGCTCGCGAAATGGCGCCTGTCTCCAGCCACATTAGCCAACCTGCTCCACCCTGCCAAGACACTTGCAGCGGAGCGGATCTGATAACAGGCAAGCGGTCATTGTATATGCGGCTTCGTTAAATCGCTGGACGCGTGTCTGTCGAGCCTGAAAAATTGCTGCGTCTGATGACCCGGTGAGCCGATCTCGGCTATTGAGCGACGGTGACTATGTATTGTGGTGTCGAGATGCTTTCGGAAGCATAGCATCTTCCTTGCCATCATGACGAAGAACCCGAGCCTTGAGGTTTCCAGCACCCCGGCGTCGGTGGATCCGGGAGCGAAAGATGGAACGCCGCAGCAACAGGGACTGACCAAGGTCGAGATCTTGAGGAAATCTTGGTCGCGGAAGGCACTGATTGTCGCCTTCACGGGGTATGACTCTACACCCCTTGCCTACTGGTAGAGGGAGCTGACTGTGTCTAGTCTCTTCGCAACGACCTTCATTCTCTCCTTCATCAAGTACTCGACCAAGGTTTACGATGCATACGCAACCAGCGCATTTTCTAAACACTCGGCGCTTGCCACTGCCAATGTCGTCTACACCATCATGAACATGGCTGTCTATCCGATCATGGCCAAGCTCTCGGATGTGGGTGGACGGAAATCGCAATTGCTGGGCAGGAACTGATCGATACACCAGGTGTTTGGCCGGGCAGAAGGCTTCTCTTTCTCCATACTCTTCATGGTCTTATCCCAGGTGCTGTACGCGGCGTGCCAGAACATCGGGACTTACATCGTAAGTGCCTTCCTCAGGAGTCTCAACCTTTCTAACACCAACTCCCCAAGGCTGGCGGAATCTTCGAGTCAATCGGCGACACGGGCTACACCATCATGCAGCAGATCTTCATCGCCGACACGACGAGCCTCATCGACCGCGGCCTATGGTCGTCGCTGCCCGAATCCGTCACGGCCATCCCCACCCTCTACCTCGGCTCCATCGTCGGCGAGAGCGTGCTGAAGCACTCGACCTGGCGCTGGGGCTACGGCATGTGGGCCCTGATCTTCCCCTTCTGCGCCCTGCCCCTCATCCTGACCATGTTCGTCCTGCAACGGCGCGCCGAGAAGAACGGCCTGCAGCGCCGCCGCCTGCACGACGCCTCCACCCCACACTCCTTCCTGCAACGCCTATACAACCTCCTCTGGACCGAGCTCGACCTCTTCGGCGCGTTCCTGCTAGTCGTCGGCCTGGGCCTGACGCTGATCCCGCTGTCGCTGACGGGCGCGAAGAACAGCGGGCGGTGGCACAACGGGTCGTTCATCGCGATGCTGGTGCTGGGCGTCTTCGTGCTCTGCCTCTTCGTGGCGTGGGACGCGCGCGTGGCGGCACGCCCGTTCATCCCGTTCCGCATGGTGCGCGAGCGCACCGTCGTCGCGGCGTGCGTGCTGTCCGCCCTCGACTTCTTCCACTACTCGTGCTTCACCACCTTCTTCCCCAGCTACCTGCAGGTCGCGGGCGGCTACTCGGCCGGGCACGCCACGCGCATCGAGTAAGCCTTCTGCAGTCCCCTCCTCCCTCCCCCCTCCCCCCACCACCACCAATACTGACAAAACCTGCAACAACAGCAACTCCCTCCGCGTCTCCTTCCAAATCGCCTCCGTCCTCGCCGGCCTGGCCATGCGCTACACCAAGCGCTCGCAGCCCTTCATCCTCCTCGGCGTGCCGCTCTGCCTCCTCGGCCAGGGCCTGCAAATCCACCTCGTCTCGCGCGCCCACACCAACGAAGCCTCCTTCATCACGGCCAAGGTCCTCGTCGGCGTCGGCCGCGCCTGCTACCAGACGGCCGCGCAGGTCAGCATCCAGGCCGTCGTGGCGCGGTCCGACGTCGCCGTCGTTACCGGCGTCTTCTTCGCGGCTATGAACCTCGGCGCCGCGGCGGGGACGAGTGTCGGGGGCGCGATATGGAATAATTTGCTGCCGGAGAAGTTGGAGGCGTATTTGCCCGCCGCGAGTAAGGGGGTGGCGGCGAAGGTGTATAAGAGTATTGTTGTGGCGCAGAAGTATGAGAAGGGGAGTGTGGAGAGGGAGGCGATTGATAGGGCGTATAGGGAGACGCAGCGGGTGTTGGCGATTGCGGCGACGGCGGCGTTGGCGCCGATGGTGGGCGTGATGTGGGGGTTGAGGAATGTGGATTTGGGGAAGGAGGAGGAGGAGGGGAGGGAGGGAGGCCCGCAGAAGGAGGAAGCACCGGCGGAGCCGGAGGCTGGGGTAGAGTCTGTGGAGATGACGGCGAAGCGGGGGTGAACTAGGTTGTTAGATCCAGGAATAGAGTATTTGGGACATGTTCTGCACTGGCGCCTGAAACCCCTGTTGATCTCGGTCGGAGGTTATTGAAACCTCTGCATGAGTAGTTTCTATTTAGGCATGGCGACGAACGGAGCTTTCAGGCTGCATTCTCTGGCTGTATAATAGATGAAAAATACGCGCGCACAAGGCTCTCACTATCCCGACCTACAAGTAGACGATGCAGGAAGCTGCAGATCAGATACTGCCAGCTTGCTCAGCTCGTAAACATCCTCTGCAACACGTGGTACACCATCATGGCTGGTAAGCACTAGCTCTCGACGGACGATTTCGGCGCCATGCGCGCAGTTGTTGAAGCCTTGCAGCACAAGGTCCTCCTCGGTGTGCTCTAGACAGCTAGTACCAGTGACATCGATGAGCTGTATGCGTTACACAGCAGGCTGAAGCGCTGACATGGTGAGACAAACTCTCCGCCACCGCTCACTGATTGCTCCGCCAGATTGTGGAAAGAGCCAATGAGGGGCAACGGTGGTTGTTAACCTCGTTTCTACAGATTTTGCATTTCGCCAATCACAGACAAATTTCAAAGCCTTACCCTGCGAGTCGCAGCAGGCGTTTACCTCAGAAGAAAGGGCCGTGCCTTACATATAGTGTGGCCTTTCCTGACACTGGATTTCCTCATTCCATCTTCCTTCGTCGCTTCAACAGTCAAACCTTCCACAAAAATGCTGGAGCAGGCTCTAACTCTCATCTGAGCTTAGCTCACTGCTTCTTTTTCCCCCAATAGGGTTTGCGTTGTGTCGCAGTAGCTTCACGCAGCGGACAAGAGCGACACATTACAAAACAAACATGGAGCACCTGTGGGAGAAGCACAAAACAACGATTCGAGACCTCTACTTGGTCAGGGACATGACAAAAAATGAGGTTGTTGAGGAAATGGCCAGACGGGGATTCAAAGCTGAGTAAGGCACACTGTCCTCCGGGATGAATCCTTATTAGAGGGAGAAAAACTAACAGCCTCCCCACTAGTGAGGGCCAATTTGAACGCCAATTCAAGAAATGGAACTTTCGCAAGAATCTCACAAGAAAAGAATGGCAATACGCTTCGCGCGTTATTGGAAAGAGAAAGAGAGAAGGAAAAGAAAGTGATCTGAAAATCGATGGCATCTCAATCCCACGAAAGAAGGTCCAAAAAGCCATTTCGAGGTATGGGCAAGGAACGACACTAGAAACGATACAACGGACTCTCAAAGAAGGTAATTCGGCACTTCTTGAGTATGTTCTCAATTACTAATACTTGTTAGATCAATGCGAAAGCAGCCCGACGCCAAATGGACTCGCTATCAACACGCCACCTGCATTTTCATCTCCGAAATTCTCAGCGGACTCTTTGCCATGGCTCAACTTCTACACCACGATGAAATCGCATCTACAATCCGAAGGATGGCTCTACAGCAGGACTGAACGTAGCGTTAGTCACCAAAGCAGGCCTGTGTGGTCCGAGACTATCCGCGCCGCTATTCCAGTTTCACAACTCGAGCTTGAAGACTCGACAAGTTCCAACATCTGCCATGATATCACTCAAGGATCTGGATTTGATAAATTTACGCTCTCAGTTCTACTTGTATCAAACCGCATGTACGATGTCTTTGCAAACACCATTCCTTCGTCCGACCGCTCCAAGCAAGACCTGGGCAAAACAATTCTCCAGCATCTTCAGTCTCGAAGAAACCTTTCGGTATTGAATTCTTTCATCATCCAGCACGACGAGACAAATGAAGCGCTCTCTGAAATCATGTTTAAAGAGGCACTTCTGGAGATGAATGTCACCCTCGCAGATCTTTTGCTTAAGTGCTTCAAGGTTGATGCGGACGAACTTTTACCCGGTCCCTGGGGGTTTCCTTATGCACTTTACTGGGAGACATTCAATTTGAATGCAGGCGGTGTTCTTCCGCTTGAGCTAGCGATTTTGGCCAAAAATGCTCCAATGGTCCGTGTTCTTGTCAGGCGAGGTGCCAACATCTTTTCCACCGGACAACACAATTGCACGATGGTTTATCTTGCTTTGGACAGCACGCCAGAGATTTTTGAAAATCCTTCTGGGAGAATGGGTGGCTCCCGATCCTCCAGCGGGTTTGCTGAGGGCGGCTTGCCTAGGGCTATCTGCTGATGTCGAAATGCTTTTGACTCAAGGGACTGACCCAGATACGAGAGAATTTCGATTCGGGGGGCCTGCGCTTACTCTCTCAATAAAGATGGCAAACTTTCACATTGCGCATCTGCTTCTTAGTGCTGGAGCAGAAGTCAACGTTCACGATTATCACGGCAAGTCACCACTTCGTCTTGCTGTGGAGCATCAAAACCTCGGGCTCGTACACCGTATTTTAGAGCTTGGCGCAAAGCTCAAAGATGAGGCAGACGGCTCAGTATCGGATCACATTGTTTTGTGTGCTGTTTCCAAGTGGGACTTTGACCTGACTCCACTCTCTTGAAATATGGAGCCGACCCCGATGACGGCCAATCATTAGTCGGTTCCAACGAGGCCCTACCAATTACAAGGGCTATCGAGACTGAAAACACGGAGCTAGTTGAACTTCTGCTTCAACACAGCGCATACGTGGACAACAAAACACTTCATCTTGCCATCCGTTATGGTCATTGTTCTATAGTTCAGCTTCTTTTGGACCATGGAATGTCTTTCGACGAAGAGGCACTATTCTATGCGGTATTAGGGCAAAGCGTGGAGCTAGTCGAACGTATTTTGGATGCAGGGGCAGACATCAATAAGTACGGCTTCGACTCTTGCGACACTGCGCTGACTTTGGCGATTGACCTTGACTCAGAATTCGAGATGATTTCATTGCTTCTCGATGCCGGTGCAGATATCAACCATCCTGACGCAATTCCCACAGCACTTGAAGTTGCGATCAAGAGAGAGGACGCGAAAATTATCGACTTCCTTCTAGAAAGAGGCGCACGCCGTGACCACCCAGGCGTGCTCGAAGCAGCTGCTGAGAAAATGGAACCTCCGGCGTTAAACGATTTTCTCAAGAGTCAGGACATTCACAGTCAATCTCGTAGCCCATGTTTCTATCATCCAGCCCTAGCCGCGGCTGCTCGATGTGGGAGTTTGGAAAAGGTTGAGATTGTTCTAAAACAGTGTGGTGGGATCGCCACACCATGTTCTGTCCGCGCAATCCAGCAGTGTGAACCGAACAATATCCCAATCCTGCGGAAGCTTCTTGCAGCCGATATTCCTGTCAACGTTCCTCCAGACCTTGCAAGCTATTCTTGCATGCCACCTAGGGAGAGTTTATGGGAACCAGGAATATGTCCCGTGCAGCATTTTGCTTTGGCCGGCAATGACGAAGCAGTGCAGCTTCTATTGGACCACGGAGCAGATCCACGCTACCGTGGGGTTATACTCCGATTGTACCATAGCGGTCTTTATGTCGATAAAATGGGATCCGTCATGAGCACCGTGGCTGCAAACTGCGGTACAGCTGTGTTTGAAGCGGTCTTGAAAGCAGGTGGAGTTATTAATCCGCCAGTTTTGGGCACCCTCGAACGAACGCCTCTACAGAACGCCGCCGAGCATGGAAAATTGGAGAACGTGGAACTGATTCTTCGTGCCGGAGGCGATGTCAACGCACCCGCCGCTGAAGGCGGTGGGGTTACTGCGCTCCAGGCTGCGGCAATTTCAGGGTACCTCGGTGTCGCAATCAGACTGCTCGAGGCTGGAGCAGAGGTCAATGCTCCGATGGCTGAAAAAGAAGGAAGAACAGCCCTCGAAGGCGCCGCTGAGTACGGAAGGATCGATATGATCCAGCTTTTGCTGAGCGCTGGGGCGGATATTGACAGCCCTCAGTTTGGAATCTTGCAGTACGAGAGAGCAGTGAAAAGGGCAAGAGAGAACGGTCACAATGCAACAGCAAGACTGCTAGAGAAACACCGATCAAATCTTAGGCTAGATTGAGCTGAGACCTACCCTACAGCTCTTTGTCGTGATTTTCATTTCGTAACAGCTGTCGCCCTTTTGTTCTAGTTCGGGTTATGAGTTTCTAAACTGCTTTCATATAGGATACAAAAGAATTTGCCTTTTCTTGAGTGAATTTCTCTGATACATGAACTGGGGAATATCCGCCAAATAATTTAGTAGGCCACCTCTAAGTGTCATAGACTGCTATATTGACTGACAACGCCACATTAAACCTCAACAATTCAGTTCATTCCGGTAGCTTTTCACCCTCAACTGGCGTGGCGTAGTGGGTAAGCCTGAGGCTTGCACTAAGTTCGGCGCTGGACTGTACACTTTCGCACGCTTGATACTAAAAAGTGGTGACTACAATATGCCTTTTCGGATGGCTCGAAACAATAGTGATATTCAAAGAGCAAATGAAATGCTGAAGACAAAAGCCCTTAAGGAGCTTCGCCAGTGGTCGCTTCCAACTTCTCCTGCCTCTTCACCTTCTCAGCCTGCTCTGCCATCACCTTCTTGATGAACAGCCGTGGCAACGAGCGGAGCTCGGGGTTCTTCCGCAGAATCCGATCCGAAATTCGAATGTATCGAATCGCAAATGTGCTCCACAGTCTGCTGTCATGGTCATCATCGTCTTCAACGGGCGGTCGGGGATAGTAGGGGTCGTTGATCATATATGCCCCCACTGCTTGGGAGACGCCGGCCTCGTCCATGGAAATTGGTTGGCACTGGTTGAAGTCAAGCACCCAAAGATGCGTGGTGCGTTGCACGTAGCTCAACCCTGTGAACACCCGCATCTCCGTGTAGGTGTTGGGCTCCATGTTTGCGAGCTCGACGGACGTCAGAGGCTTGGCGGGGTAAGCGATCGGAGCAGTCCCAAGAACGAACTCCACGTCTCTTGCATCAATCTTTGCTTTCCAGTGCATGGCAGCCAGTGCGCCAGCCATGCAACCCGCCAGCTCGAACGTGTTCATTTCCAGCTCAAGCATTTGGTTCAGGTGCAATTTGAAATTGCGGAGCGAGAAGAAGAGGGCGCTGGCCTTTCCTTGCCGGCTGCCAAGATAGACCCGGACGAGGCAATCTTTGTTGCCGGGAGACTGGAGTGCTTTTCTTCTGTTCCGAGGCGCGCAGAACTTTTCGATGAGCTTGTGTCTGACTAGTATAGGGAGCGGATGGATCCGTTCGGTGCAGAGTACAGCCGTGGGAAGATTAACGGCGATGTCCTGGGTGGGGAACATGGGCAAGCGTTTTGCCCACCAACCCTGCTCGTCCTTTGGAACGTAGAAGGTCGGTTCAGGTACTCTAACCTCCCCTGAGATGTCAGGAACTTGTGCCATCGCTTCCCATACCCGAGTATGCATTAGATAATCGTTCCAGAGCTGGAGGTCGTCCGTCTTGGCCAGCTTCAGAACGTGCGAGGATCCATCTTTGGCGTAGATGGCTCCGCATGCTCCCCAGCCAATCAGTCTGTAACTTGACTCGTCGAAGGCGGCTTGTTGTTGTGCGGTAAAGCTGCATGTCGTGGAGCTCTTCGAACTAGTGGATAGAAGTCGTCCGAGTTGTTGTTCGAGCGAGAGGTTTTCTTCGAATTCCGCATCAGCGTCCTCATCGTCGAGGACATCGAGGAGAAGCAAGTTGTCGGTGATATCTTTTAGGCGCAAATTCATGGTTCGTGGTGTACGTGTTCTTGTTGCAGGCGCGGAGGATTAGGTTCGAGTTCGAGTCCGATGTGCGATGTGCGATGTGCGATGCTGCACTGCTGTGAGCGATTACGATGCTTTTATGAGGACAAGGTTGCGGCCGGTTGGCAATTTCTGTTTCGACTAGTCATCTTTGCTTGGTTGGCAACTTTTGTTTTGGTACAGCTGCCACTCATACGTCATCTACCCAACGCTTAAACTCGGAAATCTCCACGCTGCAACTTCAAACAGCCTGATTGCGCAATGTGACTTGCGTAGGTAGTTGAAGCTACTGTACGGACGTAGATGTATAATTAATAATTTGACATCGGCGTCCGGACAGTAGCTTCAAGTACCCGCGTGGTGAGCTATATACGAAAGTTAGTTCCATGGTTCAGTTCTTTTGGCGCCGCTATATGCGATGTGGATCCGGTCAATTCGGTGGGGTGCGCGTTGATCGTGGGTTCAATCTTCCGCCTCCGTTCTATCTCTCTTTTCCCCGCCATTATCTTCTCTATTCCGTCATAGGACCGGTGGGCTTGAAGACGCTGATGGATCTCATAGTTTAATTTGAGCTGGGTTTGGACTTACCGGCGCATCTTCTGGAGGAGTGGACTCTGGAACATTGGCTCAGGATAATAGATGGTGATTGGACTATAATTTACTGGGTTTTGGGCAATATTAGAGCACACTAGACAGATTCGCATCAAAATTGCTGTCCACCACTGTGTAGCTTGAACAGTAGATTAGCCGAATGATACGACTGGAATAGACAGTGTCTCCCCCGGCTCAAAGACAACTGGTATCTCCAACCCCATCTCAGCCCTTAAAAAATCCGCCAGACTTGCGCCATCCGTGCGGTCCAGCCATTTTCCGTCTCGGAAAATGTCGCTGTTTCCATCCTTGCAACCGTCTTCCTCGACGTCTTGCCCGTCCCAATTCTCTCTCCGGCTGAAGCCTATAACATAGCTGAAGTACCTGACGTTCGAAAAGGGCGACGTGAAGACTATCTGCTGTCCGGGGTGGTTGATCTCGAGTATGTAGGGCCCGACGGCAGGGGTGGAGATGGTCAAGCGATCGTCCTGTGCGGGAAACAAAAGAATAAATATCAGCACGTTTAGTAGTTTCGGAAGAAGGATAACCTAGAAATGCAGGATGATTCAAGGTCTTACAGTGAGATCCGTAGAAAACTCCAATGATTTGCCCAGAGCCTGCGTGGTTTCGGCGCCGACCTTTTTCATCTCGTCAAAGTGTTTGTTCTCACGGATTTTGCGGAGAGTTTCCGCCATGTTGGCAAATTCCTGAACCTCGCTGAGATAAAGCTTAGCCAGTATAGTGAATTCTTCATCCGATGGAACCGCCAGTCTCGTGCTGTTTCTCGTCGAGTCATCTATGTGATGTCCAAGTCCTGAATTCCGCTATTCCGTCAAGTCGACATCCTTCCAGACGTGACTGCCGGTCCGCAGGTAGCGAGGAGACGGTAGATGACTATTTGCTCTGATGGAGAGATTTGGGAGAATGCTTCTTGTAACAAGTTGTCGTGGAGCCCGAGGAGAAAGGGTGTTAACGACTTGAAATAAGCGGGAGCGCATTCTGTTGGAGCACTCAAGACAATGTGTGTTCGAGCCAATGGATATTGCGGGAGCTCTTAGGTCTTCTTTGACAGAGGATAATCAAGTTTTGATATCAGCTCTGATGGTCGTATGTATCGTGCTGTTGTGTAAAAGATGAATTGCAATTTTGAGGGGTACGTCAGTGTGGGTGTTCGCCGCTGGTGAAACGTATAGGGCAAGAGAGGTCGGACAAGCTTAATTTATATGAGACTGCGGCAGAATGGCGGTCCGGTACCCTGCGTAACGGAAAGCTCGACGATCCGACCGGCCAGCGAGTTCTAAAGGGAACCAGCTTTTGAACAATACAAATCTGTGAACCTAGACACTGCTTGATTTAAAAAACGAAAGATCCGATTTAATGCATAAGAGCCAATGAAGTGGAACGATCGTGGACGTATACTACATATATAATGTCCTAAATATGTAGATGTATATATAGAACTAGGGTAGGTACATGATGTCGAAGGGTGGAAAAAGTAAAGAATACGGTAACAAATTGCGCCTAGAATGATGAGCGAGTATAATATTCGGCGCTAGCTTTTCCCTCGGCCGCATGAACGGTATGCATTGTCAGGAAGGTTCTCCACCTCGCAAGCTATGTCAGCCTCGCGCAGTCCATGAGCACTATATCTATGCGGTGCTGAAGATGGTAGGTTTCTCGCTCCAGGACCATGTTCTGTTCAATGACATGTCATTGGAAAATTTGGACAGAAAAAAAATTGCAGTGCGCTTATCAATAATGATAAAACACGCATTTTATAACTGTGTTGGAATAATTGGACGTGTGTAATTTGTCATGGTGGTTTCTACCTACATGTGGAGGGTGCCTTTGGGGGCCAAGATGTGATTGATCGGCAATGTATGTACTCGTATCTGTACCCGCCCCCAAAAGCGCACAGAACTTACTGTGGCCTGACCAGTCTCGGTGGAACCTCAGCTGCCGACGTGTCGCTGTTATCTTTCCTTAACAGGCATATCTTCACGAATTATTGTCTTCGTTTCTTTTTGCTAGAAATTTCATCAGCCCTGGCAAGATGTAAATCTCCCCCGAAAAAAATCACCGTGCCAAGCGCATTGAACGCCACAGTCTTTGCCGAGATCCAATCACGCGCGTCGTTGATCAGGCGTAGATCAGACATTGCCAATCTTTACATCGGAATGGACAGAGCGTGCATACTCAAGCCAGCTGAATCAAATGTACGTGGAAGTGGTTTCTCCACCTCGGAAATATCTCATGGAATGAGGGCTGCGATTTCGGGGCCGAAGTCCGAAACCTCGCATATGTACAAGACTTCATAAACAGGGCTTACTCTGGAAAATGCAGTATCATCAGCTCTACCTCAGTCTACAGTTCTGTCCCCTAAGTAGGCTGACCGTTCTCTCAAATTACCCTGATTTCATTCCAATAAATTCTCGCTCTCTTTGCTTGCATGGTCCAACGATGACGGACAACGTGGATCCCACGGGCGACGTCCATGCATTCCAAAAAGCGTTTGACGATGCGGTCGAGGAATACACCAAGAGGACAGGAGTGAAGATCGAGCATTTCAAAAATGAAACTATCGAGAGCATGAGGAAAGAAATGGCCAGAATCGACACTGGAAGCACAGACAGAAGTGTTCGGCAAGCTGCACGAACAGGGCTTGACTTGCTCTTGAAGACTGGAGAATTGGTTGTTGGTGGGGTTTCAAGTGTAAGCTATGCCATCGTCGGTTGTGCAGCGTGGCGTTTTGTAAAATTGGGCTTACCATCTGCTACAGGTCTGGCCACCTGCTGCTATCTGTTTCAAAGCTACTCAGATACTCGTGGAAGCGACACAAACATACCAACAGAATTTCACGCGGACGGGTATTCGAAAATCTTTAGACGACACTTTATTCGTACTGAAAGACGTTCAAAAATACGTGGACAGCATGAGGAGAGGTGCCCACATGGATGACGAGCTCAAAAAAGTCCTTCTGGAGCGCTTGAAACATTTTCTGCTGATGTGTGCTATCTACACAAAGGTCAGCAAAGAATCAAGAACTCTAATTGGTGGGGTGAAAAATGGGATCAAGTCTCTTGCCGGACACGTTGGCGAGATTCAAGAGCATCTGGAAAAAATCAAAGAGTTGGAAGAAAGAGAAAGGAAAATTCTATCTATGGATACTTGGGCTGTGACGAAGGTCATGTCTTCGTACATGGACCTTCAAAGCAAAGATGCGATCACGAAAGAGAGGCTGCTATTGATCAGGAAGAAACTTTTTCTGGAAGGAGACAACCCGGCGTTGACCTCGTGGCTGGACAAGCACGCCGAACTTCGGAAAGATTTCATACCAAATACCGGAACCTGGCTTGCCAAGAACGAATCTTTCCGGCATTGGGAGAATATTCGCGATACTTGCTCGCGGTGTATTCTCGCCCTGGAAGGAGAACCGAATTCTGGAAAAAGCAGCCTATGTTCGGAGGTTATCGAGAAGCTACACGCAAAGCGCGAAGGTCGATCAGCAACCGCGGGCTTGGTATCACACGTATCCGTCGCCCATTTCTATTTTGGGGGGACAAGCTATTCGAGAGGAAAGGAGAAGCCGCAGACCAATCTTCGGGATGCATTAGCATCGATTGTCTGGCAACTTGCGAACCTTGACACCATGTACCAAAGCTTTGTCGCCAAGGTATCAGAGTCGAGATTAAGTCAGTTCTCAACTGCTGCCGAGATTTGGAAGCACTTAATTCTGGATTTCTTGGAGAACTCACGAACTCAAAAAATCTTCTTCATCGTGCTTGACGGCATCTCGACGGAACAGGCCAAGGATTCGGAGCTTAAGAGAATTATCCAACAGACAGCTCAGCCACAACAAACATCCTCCCAAGTCAGGCTTCTACTCTCAGGCACTCAAAAGATCCTACATACACTTTCACCTAACACGGAAGAAACGCTTGAAACAATTCACATTTCTGAAGCAATTAGCAAGGATGTCAAACAAGTCATCGAGCGTCAAATAGCCGACCTTACTACTCGCCACGACTCCGACAAAGACAAGACCGAGCTTTTCAAAAAGCTCTCGGACAAGCTTTGTGCTAAATACGGCCGAAATTTCCGGGAAGCGATGTCCTGGTTGAAGGAAATCAACAAGGCACAAGAAAGCATGTCAAAACTTCGAGAGATCCTGGAGAAAGAGACAGACATGCAATGGCGAATCGACAAGCTCCAACTTGAGGTGCTTGGGGATGACGAGGTTTCGGAGATCAATGATATCGTGGTATGCATGGTACTCCTCAGCATCTGGCCCAGTGTGAAACAGCTCAAGGCCTTCTTGGAATTGGGACGCGAGTCATCTCAAGAGACCCCCGAAAACAAATTAGAAGAACGGATCCGAAGAGTTTGCGTTCATCTATTTGAAGTCTCCAACGATAACGAAGAGACCGTCAGCTGCACTTGGGATGACATGCAGTACTTCCGCTCCCTCGAAACCAGCGCGCTGAATGATGGAAAAGAAATCTCAAGGAAGAAAGTTGCGAATGTCAGCAAGGAATCAAATGGCTCCAACGCACGATTCCACCAATCTGAAGTCGACACGGTTGAGAAGATCATCCATTCCGTTTGTGGAGACGAGGTCTTCGAAAAGTTTCGATTCAATGAATACTTTGAAACTCTCCGGAGCCCGAATGCCATTGGAAATGCTCAGACGATCCAGTTTCACAGGATCGAGGGCCACATGAAAATTACGTTGCGTCTTCTTCAAGCTGTTTGTTCAACCAAGCGAGAAGACTGTAAGTGTCTCCATGACTACGCTACAACGACTATGTGGGAGCATCTTGAGGAAATCCATCCAGATGAGCATTTTGGGTCTAGTGAAGAGATGCGAAAGAGTATTGGGGACTACTTGCTGAAGTTCTTTACGGACAAAGAATGCGTAAAGATTTGGCTTTCAAACGACAGAATCGAGAATGCAGCGTACTATTATAGGAGATTATCTCGGAACTGGACGCATATTCTCGGATGGGTGCAACAAACTGTCGACGATGAAATCCCTACCCAACAAGATTCAGACATACCACCAGCGGAAAGCGCCAATCCGGAATCGGAAAATGAGAAGGGAGAATCAGATCAGCAAACGAAGAGAAAAGAGTATACCAAGGATGACCTCCTTGCAACTCCAATGACGGAATTAGCCTCCAAGTGGCTGGAGGATGATGCATGCAGGGCTTCAGATGCATATCACAACTTTTGGCTTTTTTCGTCGCAGGTAAGCAGAGCTACGAAATTTCAGACGACATGTTGATCGCTGATACATCAATTATATAGTCGATGAGAGCTCGAGAGTACCTAAAGGATTACAGATCGCTACCAAACGCACCAGAGGGCATCGAGAAAGTTGAGCAGTGGGCGATCGACGTCCTTCAAATCGACGAACCAAGCCCGCTCCATCACACAAGAGTCGCAGAGACCTTCCGAGAATATGAACACTTCGCCAAGTCTATTGAAAGATGTGACAAACTCGGAGCAGCGAGTCAAGACTGGAGGGCACGGTGGTGCTTAGCACAAGCCCATGAATCTCAAGACAACCACAAACTAGCCCTAACATTGCTAAAGCAGAATTTAGAGCAGGTGTACAGCCCAGAATTCAAGAAGGCCCATACGGTAGTGTGGAGTGATATGGTCAAGAAGCTCTTGAGTTTGTATGATCAGACGAATTCCACCGATGATGCTACAGCTCTGTCCCGAAATCTTTGGCGCAAGCACACAAACGACCTTCAGGCCAAGGAGATTGCGCTGGAGCGTTTCAAATCGAGCCAAACTGAGAGGGACCTGCAAACACACCGGAAGTTCCTGGGAAGCTTCCAAACATCAGTCGAACTCTTTCATCATTCAGCCAAGTCTCCCGAGTTCCATGACAGAGTCTTCATTGCGCTGAAGCAAGACTTGGGTGGACTCAACAAGGTCTACCTCGACTCGATAAAATTTTCACAAAATCCAGATGAGCGCGTTTATCTCCGCTTCTATTACGGCCGAGCTCTCCTTCACCACCATCGTCTGATTGAAGCGGTGCTCAGATGGGAAGAAAATATCGAGGATATTCTGGATCGTTTGTACAACGCGGATTCCAGGGACAGCTCAACTGTCCAAATCTACCTCAAGACGGCGGAAAATTTGACTGAGGCATACATTCAGATGCTCAGAAACCCCCGGTGTGGGTTTTCGAGCGTTGAAGAGCTTGTATCTAGGGCTGAGAACGTGGTTGAACCTACTTATGTTTCAATTCCTGTGCCATACAAGCTAAGGCTCTTATTGAGCCGCGTCTACCAACTCGCCGAGAGATTAGGAGACGCTAAAGAGAACATTTGCGGCTACGTACTCGATTCCCTCGCGTTACTGAACGATGACACAGTTGACAATGACTGGGAAGGGTACTGGAGACTCTGTCAGGTGTTTGTTGCGTTGGGTGACGAGGACAATGCACGGGCAGCTTGGTCGCTGGTCACCCGAGATGGTCTTTACGAGGACTTGGTTTGTCAAGGTGACTGTGGCTCGGCGTGGAGGAATCTCTCGGACAAGACCCTCTACGTCTGCAGGGATTGCGCGGACGTACATTTAGATGTCGAATGTCGGAGGACCCTTCTAGGAGGCCAGCTAGGCAAGCCCATCTGTGGAGAAGACCATTGCTTTATGGAGCTGCCAAGCTTGGACACGAAAGCTGCAGAAGAGAGGATCAGGAAAGGAGCTGTAAAGGTCGGCTCTGCGGAGAGAAACATCTCAGCATGGCTAGGGGATATCAGAAGACAGTACAATCCAAAAGAGCTCGGACGCTGGCGGAAAATGCGTGCAGCAGTAGCTAGGCGAGCACAGGTTTGGCGGCATTTGTTTTAGGAGTACATAGACTCGGACGGTAGCTTGTGGCCTTCTGTTGAGGAAGTGATATCTCTCTTCTCGTTTCTAACTCTTCTGAAAGTGGTGATTGATGCGCTTCTAAGAGGCTCCTTCTTACGTGTGAGAAGAGTGTGCGCAAGGATAAGTAGAGTGGTCTGGATGGGACAATACTGTGCAATGCGCATAAGCTGATTTAGCGGTTCTGATAGCTCTTGTATTTTGATTTCTGGGACGAGTCATTGATGCCTCTTACCTCTAGCGAATGGCGGGATGTTCTGCTGATGTCCGGGTGGTTTTATATCAGACTGTTGGGACTGCCTATGGCTAAGAGTTGCGCCGTCTGTATTGGCCAATGGATCATGACTCAACATCGAAAGTGCATATAGCACAATGGCGGAAGCACTTCAAGGGTGCAGTATCTCGCATTCAGAGAGTTTCCACTTTGGGACGCGCGCGGGCGCGGCCACCTGGATCACCTGGACGACCTGGACCGCCTGGACGGGCACTTCGCGCCGCACCTACAAAATCCCGCCGGTGCATACCGAACCTCTCCACTTCATCCAACTTTCTTCCTTCGCAAAAGCACCCTGACTTATCTGCACTTGAACTTCCCGTGATACTCTACTGTATCCATCCTGGCTAGCAACATGGCCAGCAACTCTTCCAACAAGCCTGCTATCCAAGGCATCTCTTACGTACGACCCCAAGCTGCCATCCGCATTGTGACACTTTTAACTCGAGAGCTAGTCGTGTCCGCTTCTTCGCGGGATCGCCGGTCACTGGGGACATGATTCCAAGGAATGGTTCCCGAAGGACGCTGTTCCGGCCCATGGCAAGGTCGATAAGCTGTCGGCGGACTACAAGAACGCCCTTCTCAAGCTCGCCGAAGCCGCCGGTGCCAAGGACCGTGCCGTCGCTGTCGGCCTGGTCGCTCAGGCTATCAAGGAGCGTAAGGAGTCCAGCTGGAACCGTTTCGCCGGCGTCGAGGACATCAAGTCGGCTCTCGCCCGCTATGAGACCGTTCGCGCGACCACCGCCGGTCTCAAGCCGACCTTCGTTTCCACTGTGACGGTCCAGACCAAGCACCATGACATCTCTGTCCCCCATGGCGTCCGCCGCGCCCGGTCCCAGTCGAGCGATTCCCCCGACGCGCGCGCTCCCCAGTGCCGCCGCCTGGAGCAGCCCAAGACGGCCGACACCATCGAGAGCCTCACTGCCAACATTGACAGGCTCAAGCTGGAGGTCACCCAGCTCAAGGCCGAGCGCAACAACTTCAAGCTCCAGACCTTAGACATCTCCAGCAAGGACGAGACCATCAAGGGCCAGAGCAAGATCATCAAGGACCAGGACAAGACGATCATGACCCTCGACGGCGAGCGCACCCAGTTTCAGACTGAGAACACCCAGCTCCAGACCGAGAACAGCGAGCTTGGTGAGCTCGCCATCACCTTCTGCAAGGCGTGGCTGGCCTCTCTCGTTAACAACAAGCACTCGTCGTCCGCCGCGATGAACATCAACAACTACAAGCAGTCGCCGATCGCCACCACCGACATCAACAAGGCCATGCGCACCTCGATTGACGAACTCCAGCACAAGCTCAGTCTACACGACGTCATCCCCAAGGTTGGCGCTGCCCGCGACAGCATCAATCACCTGGTCGCGACGCTGGATGGTTACAAGGCCGATGGCCTCTGGTACCACCAGCGCTACGCTGAGAAGGACCAAGTCGACTTTGAGGCTGCCCCAGAGGATGTCGAGGAGGACGAGCTCGAGGTGGAAGGATACGGCTCTGAGCCTGATGATGACGACGATGAGGAGATGGACATGGATGATGGTGGCGTTAGCGTTGGCTACTTCCCGTTCGACCTGTTCAAGGATGACCTTGAGGAGGAGAACATGGAGGAGATGGAGGAGTAGAAGCGCCTTCGTCTTGTCTGTTTCCTTGAGCTTCTCTACTTTCCACGGATCGGCGTCACTGACTGGTACTCGGCTTGATTTCTAGAGTAGTGGTCTCCATAGTGATCGGCCATAGATGGTCTGCAGCTACATGCTGCCTCTCATTAGTGAATTGACTTGATTGACATCATGGATAGACGGCAACACGCTGTCACGTTTTACCTCATGCCCGCATACTAGTGCCCAATGACCTTCCCAACACGCTCAGATTCACGCCGTTGCCGTACTCTTCCTGAATGACCTCGTATGCTTTGATTTCCTATCTTTCCACCGCCTGTAGCCTTTCGCCGTCGCCTTTCTGCTTGTATTCCTCGCCGTCCGACTCTCCATGGCTGCCGAGGATAATGAGGACCTCCTTCGCTCACCGACCCTTTTTGAGTGCTTGGTCACGAATATGGACATGTTTCATAGCTCAAGTAGATGTATATAAACAATGTCTGAATCCCAGACGGATCGCAACTTGAGCTATTAGTTTTCACAATCGTTGTGCTCATTGCTGTCCCTTGATCTATCTATCCACCTTATATACAAAATAAGGTCCTTGGCACAATTTTCTGCGCAAATTCAAACCTCAAAACCCAACTGACCATCTACAGCGACGAGCCGGCGCGAAAGGTGCTAGCAGAAGCCATGAACCAATATTCAAACCGGTGGATGGAGAGCCGGATTTCGCTGACATTCGCCCGGGTGAAGAAACGCCGGTCCCACTCAAGGACAAATGGCAGGAGGAAACCAGGCTGTCTGCCAAGGTCTACCCGTTACCCGCTTGAGAGAAAGCTGAGATCGATAGTTCAGCAAGTTGCTCGATCAAAGCAAAGTGAGTCGGACCAAGAAGCATAGCCACTTTTGGGTTCCCAGTATTCGTTGCGTGGCGCAGAACCCTCGAAGATGGAGCCCGGATGGAGAAGCACCGAGTGGTAGTCGACATCATCAATGCAGCCCGAGGGTTGCAGTTCATCCCGGTCACCGATGCGCGTTCATTCTTTGGCAAAAGGCATGCGAGCAGCACGATATCGCTACAAGCCGACCGGCCATCCTATCGAGGCACTCCCGGCCACTAGGTCACTCGCGCCGCGGAGGAGCATGGCTCGCGGCGGCGGCCATCCGGAAACAGACCTGCTCTCCCGCTGCCGCATTTGAGAAGAATCGCGACGAATATAGGCATAGCACGGGAACGAGGTAATGATGAGAGGAAGACGCACGTAATTGACACGTCTCCGACCCCGGTGAATCACATGTATCGCTCGTTCGATTTGTTCGGCTTGCTTATTACTGCGCATTGTTTTTTTTTTTTTTCACAATGGGGGGCCCGGTAGGTCTTCGTCAAACCTGCAGGTTAGTCTACAGTGTCGTTTTGTCGCACATGTTTGGTATTTCCTCCCAGAGAGAGAAGGGTGCACTAAGAAGCCGATCGCTATCTGAAGCAAATGCGCCGGGCTGAAGCTGACAAGACTGATGCGCCAACCTTGCTCAGCCAAGGAATCCTCATCCGAACCCTCCGCAAATTCGGCTCCGCCGACCTGGTCTACTGCGGCTTCAGGATGCTGCTTTTCCGACAGCGTCCCGATGCTCACACCCTTCTTATTGGGGAGGCGCGCGGTCTTCTCGAAAAGAGTAAGCCTATTTCCCTTCACCATGCCTCTTATGAAGCGCGTCGTTCTTTCTCGCATTCCGTTTTCAAATCCAGCTTCGCCCCGTGTTTCCGAACCGAGGCCCAAGCTGCGTCTGCGTCCAGAAGACTGGAAGGGGCCGATCTTGTGGCCGTCGAGGGCATTTCCCGCTACAATGGCAGATCCTAGAATGTCAGCGATATCCTTTTGCCCTTTAGCCGGCAGCGCATCGGGTTACTTTTCCTTCCTTAGCTTTTCCGCCACTTTGTCTGGGTAGTTGCATCGCCGCCATGGGCTTGAGGGAAGCAGGCGCGTCCTTCGATGTCAGATGTCGTTCTGCTCCATCAAGCTTTGCGCCGTTTCGCAGTATGACTGTTAACTGGGATGCGTTGCCGACAGTTCGTGTCAGCTGTACGCTAGGCCGCCTGGTTGGTATTTGGCCAGGATCGCGTCGATGTTGTTGCTCCAAGGATCGTGATTCAGCCATCCCCGGTCTCTCTCTCTCTTCCTGACATGGTGCGCCGCCTCACCCTCCTCGTTGTCCTGTGGTGCCATTAGCTGTCATGGCCACGACGCCGGGTTCCTCGTTTCACCGGCTTAGCATCGCCTGACAGTATCTTCGCCGCCGCGATTGTCGCTCCTCCGCTTCTCGTGGAACTTCTTGCCTATGCTTCCCAACAGAGACATCAGCTTGTGACATGGCAGATTCCTCCGCCTTTGAAGTGCGCTTCCGCCCGTTGTCCGACGCTCGATGCGACATGGCAGTTCCGACGTAGCATCATCTCTTTGTTTGTGGACCCGACCCGCTGCCTCCCGTCCCACGACTGAGTGTCTTGCTGATGTTGCCAGAGGGCCTCTTCCAGCCGGCGCGCGCGTTCTTCTTGGCTGACAGGGCCTATTTGGCGCCGTGCGCTCCGGTTTGGGTCGCGGCTGTCGAAAGCGATGTCCGACCGGGGCGATTCAGCTTTGGCACGCATGTGGGCTGATTTCTCGGTCGGCGTGTTGCGAAATGGAATGGTCAAGTTGAGAACTGTCTTCTTAGTCAGACTAAGCCTCGTCAGCTCGGCCATCGCGTGAAATAAGTTTGCGCGCTATGTTTGGAAGGTTGCTAGCGCCTTGGAGATTTGTGGAGGGCAGCAAAGGCTGGTGAGCACAGAAGTAGGTGATGACGACGAAGTAAGTGGATGATGATGAAGGAAGCGGGTGACGACAAGGAGAGTTGGTGACGATGGTGAGAGTTGGTGACGATGGTGAGAGCGGGTGACGATGGTGAGAGCGGGTGACGATGAGAGAAGTGGGCGACGATAAGCGGAGTGGGGAACAGCGACAGTGGGCAGTGGGTGACAGCGGCAGTGGGCGACAGCAGTAGTAGGCGACGGCAGTAGTAGACGATGGCGTCAGTATGCGACAATGATGGGGTAGGTGACAGTGGGAGTCAGTCATCGTAAAGGGCAGTGTGACGATGAAAGACAGCGATATGGGCCCCGGGTGGTAGGCAAAAAAGGCGGCAACGAGAGCGCACGTTGGCGGCGCGCATCGGCAGTGGGGGGACAAGGTAAAAAAAAAATCTGTGACACGAAGTCGATGACCGAAGTCCCATTGTTTAAGCCGGCGACCCGATCCCCCACCCCTAAGCTTCTCAAGGAGGGGCCCAACTATTTCGCACCGTGCCAGAGGCTCGACCTACTTGTTACGGAGTGGGTGATCGGGGGCCAAGCCGGGGTCTAACGGGGCATACTACAAATCGCTGCGCCCCGCCGCTACAGTCGCTGGTGGGTCGGCGGCCCTGACGCCAACCCTCTCGGAAGTGCGCCCCCGAGGATATCAGCCTACCGATAGGCCATTGAACACCAACCGCGGGCCGTCCCAGCCCACACAGCGCTGGCGTGAACCCGTTCCGCCTAAGCTAATCTATGTACCTAGTCTGGGGCAGGGTGCTGTGGGCAGGGGGTGGGCTGTGATGTAGCAGGGCGGGGTCTTACCGTTGGTGACTGGAGTGGGAGCGGTGCACGAGTGAGGGGCCGCGGTTTCTTGGGTGGAACGCTGGACACGCCGGGGGGAAACTTACCTGGAATCGAACTGTTGCTCGTCGGGAGGGGGTAGCGTTGGACGCTTCGCATTGTACCTGTTGCGCCAGTCAGTTGGAGTTGCCGCCGCACTTTGGCGTTTTATACAGTAGCACCCGCCAGAATCCCACCCCTCGGGCACCCACTGCTGCCACCTTGTTGGCCTCGAGAATCGCTCATCTTCCACCGCAAAATTCTCTGGTGTCGCCGCTCACCTCTGGTCGGAAGACAGTCGCGCCCGACGCTACCACTTCAGCATCGCGACCACTTCCACAAGGCGACCACCTCGACATGTCGCGCGTGCCCACAAGCTCACCCCGGCAATCTTCTGCCCGTCTTCTCCATCTCCCTCATCTTGGCTTGGCGCGGCTCATGGCTTCCCACCCCAGTTGTTGTTTACTTCAATCTTCCTGCTAACACCCGCGAATGCAGAGAAACGCTGTTTCTGCCTGAAATTCTCCACCATCGCGCTCACAAAAGCGTGTCTCAGCAATACTGACTTCGGACCGCTTCACCGCTCACAGACAGCAGTGCATCCCCGGCAATACCAAGCACAACCACGTCCTGGACATGGAGCAGGACCATGAGGATGATTCGCAGGCCGGGCGCAGGCGAAAATTCCTTTTCTCTGCCTGCCAGGAGGAGGCATTGTCGATGCCGTACATCCGATTGGAAGTAGAAGGGAGTAGCTTTCGGTTGAGCGCGAATGCATCGGAATGAGGGCGGAATAGCAAATGCTGAGATCAAGATGTAAACCCGGCTGGCGCGGAGCGCATGCAATGCTGCGGAGCTGGCAAATATGTCAACTGAGCGATGAGCCCGGCTAGGACAAGAAGAGATCGTTTGCAGGCCTGCGAACCACAGTACCTAAACAATGCAATCAGCTTGCGTCAGAACACTGGAAGACAGATAAATGCCCACCCAACGCCGGGTGGAGTAAGTCTTGTCATAAAAATAATATCCAAGGGCGCTGGCGACATGAGAGGCACAGGGAAACCCCTCCTCCTCACCTCGAGCCTCTCCAAAGACCGTTGTTGTCAAAAGGAAGAAAGCATGAGGTCCAGCTAAGGTTAGAAGCGGGACGGGATGATGGTCAAGCAAGCCCGGATTTTCGCCGTGTGCCGAACGGAAAGCGAAGGGGAAATGACGTCAAAAGTCGGCGAGTTCGCACGTGAAGATGGTTGGGAAAAAAAGGCGCCTCTGACTCACCGACCGCGAAATTAGCAGCGCGCCCCCTGAAGGATCCTTCACACAGAGCATCGGAGGGATTTTTTTCAGTGCCAAGATTCTATTCTATTCTAGCCCGATTTTTTTCTTGAAAGCCTCCTCTTGCACGGCAGTAAATCGTCGCGAACTCAGAAGCTCTGATATCAAAAAGAGCCACCCAGAAAAGTACATCTGTAAATTACAGGATTTCGCCTGCATTTCACTTACACACACGGCCGGACCTTACCTGATCTTACCTGATGATCATGCTCTCGCGGCCGGGGCCGGTGCCGATGTACTTCACCTTGAGACCGGTGAACTCCTCGATGAAGAGAATGTACTTCTTCGCGTTCTCAGGCAGATCAGCGAACGTCTTGGCGCCCGTAGTGCTGGTCTTCCAGCCGGGCAGCTCCTTGTACGTGACGTCGACCTTTTCGAGGATGTCGAGGTTGGCGGGGAAGCTCTCCAGCTCCTGGCCGTTGTGGTGATAGGCCGTGGCGACCTTGATCGTCTCGAAGTCGTCGAGGATGTCGAGCTTGGTCAGGTTGATGGCCGTGTAGTCGTTGACGTCGTGCGAGTAGCGCACCACGACCAGGTCGAGCCAGCCGCAGCGGCGCTTGCGACCCGTCGTGACGCCGAACTCGCGCCCGACCGACTGCAGCTTCTCGCCCACCTCGTTCAGTTGCTCCGTGGGGAAGGGGCCGCTACCGACGCGAGTCGTGTAGGCCTTGACCACGCCGATGACCTCCTTGATCGCGCGCCAGCCCAGGGGGAGACCGGTGAGGACACCGCCTGTGAGGTTGTGATTAGTGACCATGGGCTCGCGCGTTTCCGCGCATCGCCTCATGTTCAACTCTTTCATTTAATACAGGGCCGCTTACCAAGACCAGTGTTGGACGAGGTGACGAAGGGATAGCTGCCGGCATCGATGTCGAGCATGAGGGCATTGGCACCCTCGACAAGAATGTTGGCATTCTGAGCCTTGGCCGACTTGAGGAGCGGCACCTGGTCAATGACATAGGGCCTGAGCTTCTCGGCGTAGTCCTACAACGGGTTAGAAAACGTTTCTCTTTCCGCGAGCGTCTCGTCTGACCTTGTAGCGGGTAATCTCATCCTCCACGTCATACTTGAGAAGGTCTCCGAACCTCTTCTTGTAGCCGTCGGCGATGCGGCGCAGCTTGTTGGCGAGCTGCTCGTTGTCGAAGATGTCGCATATCCGGATGCCGCTGCGAGTCATCTTGGTGCTGTAAGTTGGGCCGATGCCCTTCTTGGTGGTGCCGATCAGGCCGGAGCCCAGCTCGACCTCCTCCAGACCGTCGACCAGCTGGTGCAGGTCGAAGACGACATGAGCGCGGTCGCTGATGAAGATGCGGTCGGTGGTGTCCAAGCCGTGGACGTTCAGGGCCTCGAGCTCCTTGAAGAAGGAGGGGACGTGGACAACGCATCCGGCGCCGACGAGGTTCACACACTTGGGGTTGACAAGGCCGGAGGGCAGGATGTGGAAGTCGTAGGTAATACCGTTGGCGACGATGGTGTGGCCAGCGTTGTTGCCACCCTGGGCGCGGCAGCAGAGCGAGGCCTCAGAGGAGAGGATATCGACCAGCTTGCCCTTGCCCTCGTCACCCCATTGCGCACCACAGACGACGGTGGTCGACATGGCGGGCAGCCAGGCGGACGGGAGCAGCGAGATGAGGAGGCGAACGACAAAGAATAGGATTGACGACGCTTGCGCGTGTCAATGCAAAGGAGAGGGGGGTATTGGCGACGCGTGCCAAAAAGCAGCGTAGGAGTCAAACGCTGGACGGCGGGCGCGCTGAGATTTTGAGGGACGAGCCAGTGGGGGATCGACGCTAACCTCGCCGAGTTCGGGCGGCTGTCCTCTCAGCGCGCCCCCAAACCGACTGACCCGAACACGCTCCACCCTCACCGACGTCACCATGAAAGGCGGTCTGCACCCCGCCATGCCCCTCGCTGCTCAACGCTGTCGCCGGCTGGCGCGGCTGACGAGCCGCCTTGTGCGACGCTGCCACACGCGCCGAACGCGACCGCACTCCCTGACCTCGAGCTTCCCCGGTATTCGGAACGCCCACTGCATTCGGCGCGCACGCGACACAGCCGGCCAGTCAGCTCCATTCCATTTCTCAGACAGCCTATCTCCGGACTCTTCCGCCTCATCAAAGCCGCGCCTTCCACAGCGTCTCATCTTTCTCCACCCGCCTCCTGCCCGAACACCTGGCCGTCTCGCTAGACGTTGTCTTTGTCACCCCGTGCCTGAGCCCCTCATTTGTGGGGCCATTTCTCATTCATCCCCATGCGAGTTTACGTACTGCGCCGCATGCGAGCCCCCTTCACAGGCAACTACTGCGATCGCATACAGTACCGAGCTCCAATCAATTCCCCTCGCCTTCGATTCCAGTGCCAATGCGCGGTCGCGCCATCCTCGCGCCAGGTCTTCGGGAAGCTGCCACGTCGCCGCCATTGAGTCCTGCTTCCGGTGCTCCAGCGGCATGTATCTATGCCGATCCACATCAAGTCCATTAACAACGTAAAGTCGATGACATACCACCTCTCCCAGATACAAACTTCTTCTTATCGGCGGCTGCTTTTTGCGCCATAATTTTGCCATGCTGCGTACACACCCATGAAGACAACTTCTTCGTGAGCTTTCCAAATCTGCGGTTCCGAGAATAGACAGCATTGTCGATCCCCCGCCTGATCTGGGGATCCCGATTCTGCGGTGTTTCCGCTGCAACCCACCATCTTATCTCCGGGCGATCAGAGTCGAGAGTCATGAACCTCCGCTCTTGATAAGCAGGTAAAATGAGCTGCTCGGCCCACATCGCGAGACCCAATGGGTCGCAATGTGGATGTGAATCCTCATATTCCTTGCATACTGTCTGTACCTTCTCCGAACGATTTTTGCCTGCTTTTCTGAACTGACCATCGATCAATCGGTGTTGGTGAAAAGCCCAGCCACTTCCAGGTAATGCAAGCGTGATGATGAAGGCCTCCTACCAGCAATGATTTGGATGCTTTTCAGCCCGTCAAGGCGCCTCTCGACCGTTGCTGCTTTATTTCTCGCCTGAATTGAAGGCAATGCGCGGGGAAACTTTTCAAGACGCCGCCTAAGAAAAATATGCATGATTACACCCGCGTCACGCCAACACTAATAGCAGCATGATCACGAAACGATTGAGCTTTCCACCGTCTACTCTTGAAGACGTGTAGATTGAGCGCAGCCATTTCTTCTTTCCGTCTCATTTGGTTTGCCCGGAATGACGCCATGCTCACCAGCGAATAGCAAGCGTTCCTGATTGCTGAGTCACCCACCCTACCCCTCATTGTCATGCATTCTATCTTCCGCAGCGAACCGTTTGCCTTCATGCTCAAGCAAGCTTCAGAGGACCAATCGGTCTGAGAAACAGCAGAATGACCACCGTAACGCTGGCCTCATCCCGTGCAAGCTCTCTAGCAGAAGTCCGCTCAGAACCAGTCGTACTAGAACTTCAACCCACAGCACCAGCAGTTCCTCAGTCTCAAAATGCATCTTCATCTTCCGAGGTTATCCACCGAGCAACCGCCGCGACCGCAGTGCCATCGGCAGACGCGAATCGGCACGAGATCCACGACCAAACTTCTCGCCTCCCTCTCAGAAAGCTGTTGACCGCCTACTCCTGCCTAGCTGCCATCTACTTCATCTCATCTCTCGACATAAATGCTGCCGCCAATGCCCTGCCAGCGATATCGCGCTCGCTCAATGCCGGCACCAGCATCACTTGGGCCGGTGCCTCCTACCTGATGGGCCAGACCGCGTACGCAAAGCCCCATCTCTCCCATCTCATTCCCTCTCTTTCCCCACTTTCGCCTCTCCTTTAAGTCCCTCCTCCCTCATGCCTGTCCTAAGAAACCCACTGAGCCCCCCACTCACACTAAAAATTCCCCACAGCTTCCAACCCCTCTACGGCCGCCTCTCCGACATCATAGGCCGCAAACCGCTTCTCCTCGCCTGCATCGGCTTCCTGATCCTGGGCGACGTCCTCTGCGGCTTCGCGCAATCGGCGCCGCAGCTGTACGCGTGGCGCGCGCTGTCGGGCGTCGGCGGCGGCGGCATCAGCTCGCTCGTCCAGATCACCGTCTCCGACCTCGTCAGCCTGCGCGACCGCGGCAAGTACCAGGGCCTGCTGAGCGGCGCCATCGGCTTGGGGTCCAGCGCGGGGCCGTTCCTCGCGGCGGCGATGCTGGCGAGGGGTAGTACTGGGGGGCAGCAGCAGGAGGGGTGGCGGTGGATCTTTTGGGTGCCGCCGATGCTGGCGGCGGCGTGTGCGGGGGCGATGTGGGTGGCGCTGCCGCTGAAGAAGGTGGAGGGGGGGTGGAGGGAGAAGGTGCGGAAGATTGATTGGGTGGGACTGGGGGCGGCGGTGGTGGGGGTGTTGTTTGTGCTGGTAAGTTGAGGACGCCAGGACCGCTGGCACTTTTTTTTTGGAGGTCGCTGTAGTAACCTCCTTCCTCTCGCTAGATTCCGATCAACTCTGGTGGCAGCACCTGGCCGTGGAACAGCGCCTTGATCATCTCGATGTTGGTCATCGGCGGCGCCTCGCTAGTCCTCTTCGTCATCGTGGAGAAGCGCTTCGCTGCGCTGCCCATGATCCCGCCTCGTCTCTTCGGCCAGCGCTCCACCACTGTTATTTATTTGCAAAGCGCGCTGTATAACTGCGTTTGGCAGGTCGACATGTACTTCCTCCCTGTCTACTTCCAGGACGTGCGCGGTTTCGCACCGCTGCAGAGCGCCACGCTCATCATGCCTCTGCTCCTACTCCAGAGCGTTGCTGGCGTCCTTTCAGGCCCGCTGATGACCAAGCTTACCAGGTAAGATGGAATACCACTCAGTTACATGGCGCAGACAAGCCATGGACAAAGCACCTCATAACTAACTACGCCTCCCTCCTTCTTCCAGATACGGCCCCGTCCTCTACGCCGGCATGACCCTCTGGCTCCTCGGCGCCAGCATGAAGCTGCTCTTCTCGCGCACCACGCCGCTCGGCCTCTACGTATCAACCCTCGTCATCGAAGGCACCGGCATCGGCTTCGTCCTACAGCCAGGTCCGTGGCATCCCAATCCCTCCCTCAATCACCGCCCCCCTTCTCCAGCCCACAGTCCGTTACGTCCAGCCACTAACATCCCCACCCCAGCCCTCGTCGCCCTCCAAGCCCTCTCCCAACCCCACGACCGCGCCGTCGCCACATCCACCCGCAACCTCCTCCGCGCCCTCGGCTCCGTCGTCGGCGTCGCCCTCGCCACGGCCGTGCAGTTCGCCGTCATGCGCGCCGCCCTACCGGCGGACTTGCCTGAATCGCTCAAGACGCAGGTGCTGGATGGGAGCTGGAGCGCTGCGGAGGCGGAGGAGGGGGGAGGCGTGTGGGTCGATGGTATTCTCGAGGCGAAGATGAAGGGCGTGAGGGCTGTGTTTATCATGCTTGTGCCAATGATGGCGGTGTGTTTGCTTGGGTGCGTGTGGGTGCCGGATAGGGTGTTGAGGGGGGATGAGGGGGAGGGGGAGGGGGAGAGGGGGCGTGGGCGTGGGCGCGGGGTGGAGGGGAGGGATGCGTGAGGCTGGTTGGAAGGCGGGATGCTGGTGGGGATGGCTACTTGGCAGAATGCGCTGTCACGTATTGTCATCAAGGAGACGGCACTTCAATGCTTGAATGTGGGAATTGGAAATTTTCAAATTTGTAGTTGTATGGTGTTCCTCAAAGCACCGTAAGAGGCCCTGGGTTGTTCCAGCGTCCCACCGCCACACACCGGCTTCACAGACAGCCCAGAGCAGCGCTACTTTCCACCCTTCATCATCCTCAGGTAGCGTTTATGCGCCTCCACCGAGTCTCCCATCCGCTTGACAGTCGTCGTCCAATGCTCGCCATTCTGTTCGAGTTGAGCCTTTATGCTAAGCTTCAGCTCCTCTAGCTCATCGTCGCGGTCCCTCGGTCCAAGGGGCTCTTGGAGCGGCGGGATCCAGGGCTACGGTTTCTTGTCAGTTCATTTACTCAGACAGGGAGGGTTTGTCGGCGGTGCGTACCCAGGAGGGATCTTTCTTGGGCTGCATCTTTTTGGGGTTCTCGGCGCCGGGCATCTTGTTTTATTCGTTAGAAGTTCGTGTGTACGATTGATATTTGGTTTGTTTTGGATGGCGATGAGAAGCAAAACTGGTTTGCGAGATGTGCGAACTTATAGCAGAGCCCTTGGTCGAAACTGAAATGTGTAGGGTAACGGTCCTGTGACTGGTGACTGGTGGGTGTCGCCGCTGATTCTCAAAGGTTCTGGTCAAAAGTCCCGCCCACTACTCAGTCTCCAGAGTCATCGGCGACTGGGGAAGATTTTAATACAGGCGATGATCCATATAGTTTGGGCCTAGGACATGTTTTGAAATTTTGCCGGCCATAAGTTGAGTCCCTGAAACATTCATCAGACTCTGAATCATTTCCTGACATAAAATCTTCGGTTTCCCCCCACTTACCATTAAACAGAAGTCTCACGTCGAACTCGTCAGCCCTTCAACGGTGTCTTCTTGAGCACCAATTGAGGACGGAAGCGCAGCACCTTCTGCCGTTCGAAGCAACTGAGCGATATCTTCGCAATTCCACTTTTCAGCTATTTCCAAAGGAGTTTGGTCCAGATAATCTCGCACGTGGACATCAGCGCCGTGGCCAAGTAAGAGCTGAATAATACCCTTAGAACAACCTGTACGTACTGCGTTGTGTAGTGGAGTAACCCCTATATCGTATTGCGTATTGACATCAGCGCCCTGCTCCAGTAGCAGCTGAACTATACGCTCACGATCCCATGTTACTGCTTCGTGTAAAAGAGTGTGTCCTTGGCATTGTCCGTGGATATCTGCTCCTTGCTCGAGCAACAATCCGACGACCTTCTCATGCCCATAATAACATGCGAGCCTTAGAGCCGTGCCATAAGCTCCGTCTTTGAGATTGATATCCGCATTCTTGTCGATCAGGGCTTTAACTACCTTGTCGGCTCCCCTCATACACGCAAGGTGAAGAGGGTACACCTCCATCCAGTCTCCATCCAAAAAGCTGCCTCGGGTACCAGGATTTGCGCCACGATCGATTTGCATGCAGGCGATTTCGATCAAGTTTTTGTCGATAGCAGTCACAAGTGCCGTGCCATCATCGAATCCGCTGACAATATCCACGTCGGCCCCATTTTCAATGAGAATTCTTGCTATGTCGGAATGTCTCTCATGGCAAGCAACTCGAAGCGCGGTACCGAACGCGCCACTGACTGCATTGATGTCGGTTCCCTGTCGTAAAAGATCCTTGACAAGGTATATTAATCCACTTAACGATGCGATGTATAGTGGCTCGACAATGTTATTAGGCCATCTTATCCCGAAGGTCCAATCATCTTCTGGGTCGTCCAGATTAAAGATCCTGTTACATTTGAACCATGCTTTTTTGTTCGAGAAAAGCTCCATGAGTCGCTTCCGAGCCCTTGGACTATTATTCTCCACAAGTCTAGCGTGGTCCATCCAATGCTCTGCACAGTAGCGCGCCAGATGGTAAGTCTTTACGAAGTCGTAATATGGTTCCACGTCAACGTCTGTGAGGCTTGACAGATATCCGACGATGACCTCGATGATAGACTCGTGCGCTGTGCATTCTTTGAGAGATTGGGTGAATATTCCCTTTTCCTCTTGCGAGATTATGAACTCTTTTACTGAGAAGTGAGCCAAATGAATCTCACGTGTGTCCTCAGAGAAGGCCACCAGGCTCGAACAGGATCTCAGGATCTCCATAGGCACCGGCATTCGGTTTCTGATATCAAAGGAGGGTTCATAGTCCAGATCCACTGCGATTGCATCGACAAGCTCCTCAATATGCAGCGGCCGCTGTGAGAAAGTCAGAAATTGCAGGATTCGTATCGTGTTATGCCTGTTGTAGTCGGGTACGTTGCTCAAGATCCGCACGTACGTCTCGCCCAATGTTTGTGGCAGGGACACAAGTGCTTTCCGTAATGTCTGTGGATCATAACAGTCTTCAAGGACGTCTAATTGACACGAGACCCATCGAAACCTATGTTGTGTTAGTCGATCTACAGGAAAGCAAGGTCGGACAATCTTACATTCCATGTGCCTTGCTGGTCAGCGTGGTCTGAATCTCTTCTTGAACATCTGGTCGCAAATGCCATCGGCTCAAACCCTCAGACTGCGTAACTCTCGCGCGAACATAGTCTTGTATATCCTCTGCAGTTCGATCACTCTCAATGGAAATTCTCACTATACGGGAGTCTGCTTTGCAAGCCCACTTATCAATGGCCGACTGTATGTCTTGTTCTGGGCGGCTCGTAACAAGAAAGTGGATATTAACATCCTGAGAGCTGCTGAGGGCCTCAATCCACCCCAGTAGCCCTTCCTTTAGATTACCCTTCCGTGTTTGACACTCGTCGAGTGCATCAATAACAATCCAAACTTCACCAGCTTCCTCAACCATGCTCATGAAGGTGTTGCGAAGCGACTCAATGCTGGGTTGCCTATTTCCAATGTTATACGACAAGTAGAGTGAGTCCAGATAGCTTTCAAGATCCTTCCTTTTGCTGTGTAGCTGGCTGATAAGCGATCGCAGTATGTTTTCGAGAGATTGCTTCCGATTGTCGGTAAAGTCAAAATAGAAGTACAAGCACATTTCTTTTAAGGTCGACTTAGGCTGGCGAGTTTCTTGCCGTTTGCTCATACCTATGTCTCTTCCGTAGTTCTTCGTTTGCTTCTTGGTTCGACCATATGCAACAGAGTTGTCATCGTTGACGCAATTACGCCCTCTACCTTCAAAGTTACATTCCAGGCGTACCGCTGGATCCTCTGATGTTGAACGACCTTCCATCAGGTCTTCAATGATTGTGGAACTGAGAATCGTTTTGCCACACCCAGGCATACCGTAGAGCCACAAAAAGGAATCTCGCTCTGCTTTCCATGTTGAAAACTCCGACGATTGGAGGAACCAATCACCTGAGCCATGATGACGTTGATTCAGAGCTTCTTTATAGTTTGTTGATGGATCTGGAGGGGAGAGCCATTTCTGAAGCTTCCTTGTGTGGTATTCTTTGACTTCTGATCGTATTATGCCGTTGGTTTTATCTTGTGCCACTCTCATCTCGGCAATTGTGTCAACTACTGTTTTTCCAGTTACTAATTGTCTTGATACAGCACATGGAAAATTTGTAAAACTAACCGTTTTTGATGGCATTCTCCATTGGTGAGGTACTCTCGACATCTTCGCTGTCCATGACATCGAGCAACTCTTTAGCGAATGCAGCCGCTGTTGCAGCGGCATAGTTTTGCCATCGGTCATTCTTGTGTTCATCTGCGTAGTCGCAAATTCCCCTAATTACGAGACATGGGAAGTTGTTCATCAAACCAGCCGCTTCCATTTCAAAACAGATACACTTGTCTTCTATGCGCTTCAAGATCTCGTCTCGGGCAATTCCATCTTTCACCACGGAATTTCCGGATGCGATGATTCCGTAGTGTATTTGAGGCATTTCCGAAGGTGGATCTGGGCGTTCTCGTTCATATGGGGGAGAAAGGCATGCAGAAGTTGTGCCCCGGCTGCCAGATACGTTTGCGACAGTAGTGGTATTCTGAGGATGACAGAAAGTCTCAAACAGCTGATCGTATTGGGCCCCCGGATGCCTGAAGCCATCAGGGCCATCCTTCCCCATTTCGTCGTTCTCCTTGAACATCTTCTCCAATATCTTGGGTATCTGAGAGCCTTTCCTCCTATGATACGCTTTCAGAGTTGTTAACCCTTTGAGGAGAACCTCTGGTGGGGCAGCGGGAGAGCCAACACGCTCGAATTTGCCGTTAGTTTTTAGCTTCCCGAGGTCGTATTGCACCACCCCAGGGCTTGTTCCGGTAGGCTGACTGACGACGATGTCTCCAAGGCGAATGTTGATCCCCTCTTCCAGTCTAGGGACACCGGCTCCGATACCAACCATGAGACCGAATCTTAGGTGGGGGAGGGAGCTGACCATCTGCATGGCAGTTGTCGCTGCGGACACGATACCATAACGTCCAGCATCCATAGAGGCGATGACAACGTGGTGTTCTCCAATTCGGCCCCATGCGTAGTTGTTATCATCTCTCGGATGCTTCTTGAAACCTTTTGGCTTTTTGTGTTCCTCGTCCAGAACAGCTGTTGCTGCCGCCAGTTCTTTGTCGAGAGCAGTGATCCACCCGACGGTGTATAGCTGGGGGCTGGCAAGGCGGTTCGATGATTCCATTATGGTCAAAAAATGACGTTGTGTCAAATATTGAGGAGTTCGATAGCTTGTGATGTGATGAGTGAAATGAAGAATGGAAATGTGGCATTTGGTTCTCGTTGGGAGGATGGATCAAGGCTGAAAATCCCGCGTCAGCAGCCAAGAAAAGGACACATGGCTGAGGACCCGACACAATGATCGCCAAGGTGCTTTCTCAGCAACAAGGTTTAGCCTTGAAGTGATTCTGATTGGTGGGACTGTCAGCTGAGGGCGAGTTTTCCCCGCGCCAAGAATGCAATTCGCCCAGCGCAGTGCATTGTGGCGACGCAAGCTGACGAGCAAGACGCATGCTACCCAGCAGATTGTCTTGTGATTGGACTACGTATACACGGAGCCTTGTCATTTCAAGATGTGGATCATGATGAGTCAAGTCTCTCCAGGTCTGGACTAACAGCCTTGCTTGTTGAAGAGCCTCAGTTCCTCATTAGTCCCTGTTATTATGTAGTCAGAGCGAGGTCCGAAGTCCCGATTGGAATATTCAAATGAGGCTTTATACGAACGGTCAGGTGAGTTTACCCCCCAACATGTGATGTGTTGATAGCGTTGTAGTAGAGCCAAAACTCCCGTTTCTCAGTGAACGATCAGGCTCTGTCAGCAAGAATGTATGAAAAGAGCCCTGCAAAGATACTTCGTGCATACGTCACATCACTTGTCCGATGGCAATCAATGAGCAACTCCATGTTGTCTATTTTCTTCTGGGCTAAGACCAATCCTGAATGGTACTCTAGAGAGCTAATCCAATCTCTAATCAACAAGGCTTCCTATAGAAAGCATACAAGGAGGCCATTCTACTCGTCATCCATTTCCTCCGCCTCGTCATCCTCATCCTCATCCACCACCCACTGCTTCTCCGTCCCCTTCTTCGCCCTGGCAAGCTCATCCCGGAACAGACGCAACGGGAACCCGCCGTTGCCACTGTCGTCGTCATCCATGTCTTCATCTTCCGGGTCAGAGGCATAGCCCCAAACCTCCTCCTCCTCATCCTCGACGTCATCAACCATGTCATCGCAGTCGCCCTCATCGTCCTCGAATTCCATGGCGTCGGCAACGAGGCGGTCGAACTGCGCTCCCAAGCCGTCGACAGTGCGCAGGCCCTCAGGCAGGAATGGCGCCAGCTTGTCCTTGACGCCCTCGAACGCAGCAAGCGCACCATCGATATCCTCGCTCTTGAGCGGCGGCGGCGCCGACGCCCTGTCCCTCTGCTTGCCGTTGATCAGGGCGGCCATCTGCCAGGCTGAGCAGAACGTGCCGGCAAGCTTGGCGACCTGGGCATTCTCCGCATTCAGACGCGCGTTCTCAGCCGCCAGCTTGTCGTTCTCCTCCTGCAGCTTCTTCAGCTTGTCTTCGTGACCAGAAATGACCAGGTCCTTCAACGCCAGCAGACTGCGCTCGTCCAGTGGAGCCGCCGACTTGGAAGCGGTAGCCGCGGCTCCTTTGGTGGTAGCCTGCTCGAGGCGGCGGCGCTGGGGAGCAGGCTCCTCGTCGGAGTCGGAAGAGGTGTCCGTCGAGGGCGAGCGCGGGCGGCGGATGCCGCGGTGGACGAAGGGCGCAGCGGACTCGGGCTGGTTGCTGTCGGCCGTGAAGTGCGTGAGCGCGTGTTTGATGTCGGCTGGGTGGATGCGGTGCGCCTGGTTGCCGCGGGGCCTGCTGCGCTGGGCTGATTCGGCCATGAGGCTCAGAGAGGTGGCACGGCCTGCCGGGCCGCTCTTCTCGGCGAGTTGGGCGAGGAGCTGCTTGGTTGCGTTTGGGAGCTTGGAGATGTCGCTGATGTTGTTGACGCCGTTGGGGAACCAGTCGGCGGGAGTGTTGCCCCAAGAACTCGCGACCCTCTGGAGGAGAGGGCACTTCTGGATCATGACACTGGTCTGTTCCGCGCTCGCGAGGGAGAAGTTGAAGGCGGTAGGGTTAGAAGACATGTTGTTCGACATGGTTTAGTTGTTTGGAAGAATAAGATGCTGATCGATGTGATTGACCGAAGAGAAAGAGTGGTCGGGTCGTCAGAAATTGTTGGAGTGCGGTGGGTGTAGAGGAGTCGGAGACCGAGCATTGCGAAGCTTTTAAGGCCAGCGTTGTCAAGGCTGTTCAGTGGCAACGGGCGCGCATGCTGGTGGCCGAGCAACGTTCAGTGATTGTAAAGCAGCGTCCACGGAAAGTGTTACTTCCCTCGCCCTGTTTCTGACTCCGTTACGTCACGGATCACCCTCGACTTGTACGGTCGCTGATTTGGGTGTCAAGGAGGCCATAGACTTCAGAGAGCGAGCCATTCAGAGGCACTCATACTCCACGCAGATCCCGTATATAAATAGCAGAGTACCCATTATACCTTATATATGTCTTCTTGATTCAAATTTTAGCGAGTATGTCAAAGAATAAACATGCCGCGTTCTCAAATTTCAACCAATTAACTGTCCATAATGTTCTCCGTATTGCTGAAGTCAAACGAGAGAAACGAGATTGATTATATTTCCAAAGGTAGGCTAGTAAAGAGACAGAGTACTGACTCTTATATATTGACTAACACGCGTAAGACCCAAGGCTTCTGGCCAGTTAACCTGCACTGGTTTTCGATGCGGCGTCGTCAGTTTGTTGGTATGACAATCTGTTTGACTCTCTAGAAATATGATAGGCATGAGATACACTCGGACCTCGCAGAGAATGCCTTTGTCTTACCTGTTGTAAGAGAAGCAACCTGCAAGAGGTCTTTCTGGGTCGGCTTGGTCATTCTTCAAGATACCGGCGGCTCGACAGCTTTACTCCAAACACTTGTTCATCTAGAACAGCCCACTTCTACTACAATGCGTCATATACTTGTTGAACTATCATTTTATTCAGGCGAAATGAGTACTGCTTGTTTCGATAACTTTCTTTTACTTTCAAACAGCCCCCAAGGCCCTGCTTGCATTTGGTAAGCTGTCAACCGCAAATGCTACGTCCGCCGTCTTTTGGTTTTCTTTGTCCCGACATCAACATATTCAGCATCTAGACTATGCCGTCTTTTCATCCACAAGAAATGGACGCCCGGGTAACAGTTAAGTGCCGGGTCATGGTGAAAGACAATGGCCCACGCTATCAGACCTCCCTCGTAGTAACCGCCGGGACGAATAGGGATCAGGCGCCTGCTACTTTTAGAAAGCGCCAATACAAACTCATTCAACTGACAGAGAGGTGTCCGCCTAGCTGCGCAGATGTCGCCCCAGAATGAGAGCCAAGCCAAAGGCAATTGGGCGTTGCTGCGAGATACAAGCGTCAGACACTAAAACAGATGAGAAGAGTTCAAGCGGCAGCGTAATATTACACAAGGAAAATTGAATTGAGCTAATGAGTCTAGCTAAAGTGAATACCATGTCCGCTTTTCGCCCACAAACGGAGCTTGTCGTGACAGTCTATCACTGAATAGTAATCGTACCCCGATTCAGCCTTTGCAAACAAAGAAGACTGAAGAAAGAAACCCCCGTTCCAGCCATGAACTCCAAAGAACCCGCACCAAGCCATTTTTCATCGAACAAGAGCTGCTTGTGAGTTCCCCACAATGCAATCGCCCGCCTGTGAAACCAAACACCACAACTCAGACCCCATTTCCGCCCGGAGCCTGGTTACCCGCATGTCCGCCCGGAGCACGGTTGCTGCCAAGCACGTTCGCCACAGCCACAGCCCTGAGCCTCGCATTCTCCTCCGCCAACCGGCGGTTCTCAAGCCGGAGGCCGGTGATGGTGTTCTGCGCCTGGTGGGCGGCCATGGCCAGCTCAGCGTTGCTGTTAGTCAGACGGCCGACGCTATCTACGAGCTGCTGGTCGACGGCGGCGCCACCACCACCACCACCACCACCACCACCACCACCACGCTGCTCCTCGACCAGCCTGCGTTCCAACGCCGCGACTTGCTCCTCGGCAGCCCTCTTCTGCTCCTCCACAACCCTCTTCTCCCCCTCAACGCGTTCAACCTGGCGCCTCAGCTCATCAGCCTGACCCTGGCGCCAGCGCATCTGGCGCGCGTGCTGCTCCTGCAAGACGCGGTTCTGCTCGCGGAGCTGCCCGTTGTCGTGGTTGGCGCCGGCGAGCTCCTGGTTGCGGCGCGCCAGCTCGCGCCTGGCGACGGCCAGCTCGTCCTCGAGCCTGCGGCTGCGCGCCGTCAGCTCGTGGGCCGCGGTGACGCAGTCGCTGAGCTTGTTGCCCATGTCCTTGACCTCCTGCAGCTGCTGGGCGAAGACGGGGTCGGAGCGGATGAGGTCCTCGATGTCGTCGTCGTCTTCGAGGCGGCGCCGCTGGGCGGCTGGGTGCAGGCTGCTGGGGTGGTCGTCGTCGGACGGAGAGCGCGAGCGGCGGCGACCGTGGGGGACGCCGGTCGGGACGTCGTCCTTCTTGTCGGCGTCCGAATCGTCGCTTGATGAGGAGGAGTCGCCGTTGTCGGACGAGGTGATCGTGATGGGGTCTTCTGCGGTGTCGCCTTTGCTTGCTGCGCCCGCTACCTCCTGGTTGGCGTCTTCCTGTTCTTGAGAAGCGGCAGCACCGCCGTCAGGTTGTGGGTGGGTCGGAGCATTGCCAGTCGACGGCGCAGGCGAAGGATGAGCAGTAGCGGCGCGAGCCTCCTCTGCGAACTCGTCAGGGCTTGAAAGGCCTTGGAGGAAAGCCCTTGGGGCCTTGAGCTTGACAATCATGATGAACTCACCCTCTTTCTCGGCCCTTTCCAACTCCTCTTTCTCGGCCCTTTCTAACTCCTCCAACCCCTCCCTCCTCTGCCTGTCCAGGTTGACTTGCAGCTGCCGGACATTCACTATGCTGAGGTTGGGCTTCCTGCCATCGGGCCAGTTGTTGGACCTGTTCGAGGTAGCTTCGCGCAGCGTCTGGTCCAACAGGGCTTGGAATTCGGACAGAGAG
Organism: Lasiodiplodia theobromae; assembly: GCF_012971845.1. Taxonomy (NCBI): domain Eukaryota; kingdom Fungi; phylum Ascomycota; class Dothideomycetes; order Botryosphaeriales; family Botryosphaeriaceae; genus Lasiodiplodia; species Lasiodiplodia theobromae. The sequence goes on along the minus strand of NW_023336563.1, from coordinate 154,331 downwards.
GTGATTTCAAAGTCCTCGACGATGGTTGCCAGCCTGCTCAGGATATCCGCGGGCAGCTTGAAGATCTCCGTCGCCTTGAGCGCGGGGTCCTGGAGGATGGTGGCAAGACAAGTGTGGAAGTTTGTCTCGAGGCGGATGATTGCCTTCTCGTTCTCCTCCGCGTTTGCCATGTTCTTGTACCCGGTGGTAGTTGTGATGAACGGCCCGGTGCTGTTCTTCAAACCGTGGTACGGGCCGAGTTGAGCAGTCTCGGGTGTCATGACTGTGGCTCCTTGCTTCGGCTGGTTGAAGGCGGCACCGCGAGTACCGCCGTTGACGTAGGCACGGGCGACTGCTTCAAGGTAGAACGGCTCGAGGTTGGTGGCCGACGGCGCCATGTCCTTGGGAAGTTCGCGCTTGGCAAGGTTGAGAAGGCGATCGAATTCGGCCTTGTCCTCCTCTGCAATCGGCACCAACCACTTATCTGCAGTGGTGCTAGAAGTAGCGGCGCCAACAACATTATTCGCGGTCGTAGGCTGCACAGAGGCGGCAACATTGTCCTCGTTGGTAGACTGCGCAGAGGCGACACCATTATCCGCGCTGGTGGGCTGCGTAGAAACAGCACCGGCGCCCTCTGCCACATTGCCGCCGGAACCTCCACCAGCGATAAGTGCAGAGTACTCGAAAATCGCAAACCTGATGTCTCTGGTGACCGGCCACTTATGAGTGACATTGTGCCAACCGCGCTTTGCGATACTCTCCGCCATAAGACGAACAGCATTCTCGCGGCCATCAGCACCAGAGAGTTGCGACAGCTCAGCAATTCTCATCAGGAACTCCAGCGGCCAATCCTTGGGCTCAGATTCCACGTGACAGCCTTCAGGGAACCAGGCTTTGGTGTCGCGACCCCAGTTGGCCTGGATAGTCTGGATGCGGCCTTCCGGCGTATACATTCCCTACAGCGAACGCGATATGTTAGTTTTATACAGGTGTTGCGCATTGCTAGGCGCGCAGGTAGAGGAATGATTGTAGCCTACCTCGGCGCTATGCGTCAACTTGTCGTCCGACATGGTGGCGTTCGATAGAAAGTGTGTGGAAATTGGACGGTGATCAGGTTGGGATTCGGAAGAGTGGGTGTCGTTGTAGAGAGTTGGCCCGCCGAAGAAGTGCGGTCCAAGTGTCCGACACCGAACGGTGAATGATGCGCCGGCAGTTACCACCACCGGGGCCTCCTTCCCCTCTAGGACGGCATATCGATCACCCGGACTTGGCGCGGATCGGACACTCGTCACTCGCAGGTCCGTGTTATCAATCTATGTAATCGCTGCACTCAGTCAAGAACAAGAAGGGGGGACCTTTACCACCCTCCACTCACGTTATGACAGACATAGCTGGTACACCCGCCTGGGCACCTCGCACACTTCCTTCAACTGTATTCCATGCTCACCCTTCCGCAATAAGGAAATAAAGATAAACTCTCACCTCTGATTAGGCCGTACGTTGCCTTTCCAAAAGACAGGCCATGTCGACGCCTTTCCAACACTTGATCATGTTGAAACCCATACGTGCCAAATTTCGCGAGACACCTGCTCTCAAATACGCAATGGGTACTGGCTTCTACAGCCGAAGCGCTTGTCTGAAGCGGATACAATGGGAACTTCTACGAGAGCACAAAGCCTTATTATACCCACTATATACGAGCACATGTATATGGTTAGCAATTCTTTTCTTACTCTTCAACACTCATGTATATAATAAGTATAGCAAAGTAGAAGACAAAGAAACAACTTAATAGTAACTACGAAGCAGGCCAAGCAAATAAGCAAGCAATTAGCAATGCACAGCGTGCCCTGTAGGTTGCTTATCAATACTATAGCAATAGCAAAGCAAACGAGATAAAGTAACGAATGACTTTCGGCTTTTTAGGAAGATAACAGGTAATAACTGTTTACAGAATTATGATAGTGTTAAGGAGATACTAACGTGCTTCACAGCTTGTTAACCATCCCGGTTGCTTGCTATTTCTTCCCAGTTCGCCGTTCCACCGTAGAAGCCTCAAAAGGACATTGAATAGTGTGGAACGAAAGCGTACATGTTACACCTATCGTTTATTAGCCGTAAAGATGTATGTGATCCTCTTGCGTTGTCTTACCTTTGTCGTAATATGCTCTTCGGGGTGTATGGTACAGGCGATCCCTAATACTCTGCGGATAGCCTTTGCGCTACATGTAGGTAAGGCATGGTATGACGATCATTGCGAGTAGTGTAGCAAGTGATAAATAAGCTTCGACAGACCATCCAGAGGGCACTTTTTGCGAGGCTGGTCTGCCGGCATTATCATCTGGCAGAGTCACGTTATTAGTAGGGCTGAATACTGTAAAGGAAACTCGCCATTTACCAAAGTAGTATTAGTGGGGTCGTCAAACTCTACAGGGACTGATCTTGTGCCAGAAATAGATGGAATGATCATAGCACAGATATACTTCAGGAAGTGTAAGTGTATCTGCCATGGTCCTTTATAAATTGTCAGATTCGTGTTGCTCTACAAGGGCAAAGGATTTAGCCTCACCCGATGCAACATTTATTGAAGAAATCCGAACAAGAATAAATTTGTGGTTTGATAGAATGATGGTTCAGATATCGATGGCCCGAAAACGGTGGTTAAGCATGGGAACTGGCAGAGCGCTAATAAGAGCCCCACTGATGGTGAGTGACTCTTATCTATTGTTTGCGGCTGGCTGCAACTGTCTGTGGTCGCACGACTAGGCTCGATAGAATTCGTTACCCTTTCCCTTTCTGTACCACGCCGTGTCGTGCTGACCTCTCATGATCACGGATAATCCAAAAGCCCTTTCAATTCTTGTACTCTCGCCACGATCTCGTATTTTCATTCTTTGAAGCCGGATCATAATGTTACGCAAGGAACCTTTGTTGCGAGCTTCGATTAGGCAAACAATCAGATTCACAACCCCACGGTCCTCCATATATGCATGGAACCTTTGGATCGGACACCACTATTGGGTAAACTTGCCGAAGAGGCTCTAGGAGAATAGCTCGCATCATCTTCCAGATTCACTCGATCCATCCGCGTAGCAAAAGTGTCGTGCATAAGGAACTTACGTATGAAGCCACTTGGGCACCTTTGTGTGTGGGGTAATTGTGCCCGGGAGTTTCCACACGCGACTGATGTGTGTACGGAACCTTTGGCGATAGCTAATCACTGGCTAGTTAGTCGAGACGCGGCTGCATGGAACTTTTGCAGCGGCTTACGACTGGCTACGTCTGGAAACACCCAAAGATCATTAGGCCAAGACCCCACCATGCAGCGTTTCATCATCAGCTCAGCCTCGCTCAGCTCGGCCCCAATGTCATCTTATATCTCACCCTTGCCGTTACCCTTAGCTATACATCAGCCATGACATTCTGAGCGCCTTGTGGAAGTTTTGAATTTGGCCGAAAAATTCCACTATTATCACTTTGCTTACAAATGTCTCTGTAACCCACGAGTTGCCGCAGTTGTTCCAAAGTTTGGATGAAGCATGCGGGAAATACCCAGCGAGGGGCAGGTCTCCTACAGGCAGGAAGGTGGCAAACACTTCGCAGGTACCTCAGAGCGAAGATTGGCAGGTGCATAAACAGACGATTTGCGACATTTATATGTCCAGCACCATGGCTGATGGTATGTCTCGTATGGAATTAGAGCACGGATTCAAGGCCACATTCGTATTCATCACAGGCAATGCCCTAGAAGTTTTGCTGATTATTGAAGGATCAATCGATATAAGAAGTTTTTTTTTCCAAATGGGGGATGAACAACAAAAACATCAAAGAAAACGAGTACTGGGCCATGATCCGAGTCACGAGTCGCCGCGAATAGGAAAATCCACCAAAAAAACACAATTCGAGCTCCACGGCAAGCCTGTTAACCCAAGCAAACTTACACGTTTCACGAGCCGACTAGGGTGGAGGATCACCCCCGCAAAGGATACAGACGAATCTTCTAGGGACCGTAAGTATTACACATTCACAAGCATCCTGCGCCATACGCCATTCGTAGCATGAAGTAATGAATCATGAAATATAGAGACCCCTCCAGGATTGTCATATTGGACACCACATGGCTCACCAGCTGGAGTCCAAGAGGACCTAGACATTGACGATCTTGCCACAAAGCATAACGTTGGGTCCTTTCCGGACGCAAGCCATGCTACTCAAAGACGTGAATCAGCTATTCCACCTGACGGGAAAGTTAACACATTACAAACGCAAGCCAACTGTAAAGCACACTTGAATCTAAGGACAATATTGAGCACAGTTGAATTCAGAACGAATCGCTGAAGAGCATATTCGCCTGAGGATTGATTGATTTATATATGTGAACCTAACTATGTAACGTGGCCTGTAGTAGCTCAACAGGCTCTTGTTGATATCCATGGTTAGTCTTTGAGTCATATTGAGTGTTGTTGAGTTGGTACGGGGTGAACCGTTACACCAACTGCGTTGTAGAACTCATTCAGGAGCTCGCATGCAGGAGAGTGTTACCAGAGGAAACGTCTGACTTTACGTTTCTTTTCGACTTGTGTCAAGGCTTCAATCTGGACGCTTCGTGCGGTCACTACAAAGCATTGACTGCGTTGAGACATTGGGTCTGCTATAACAAGGCGTTCACCGACGACTTGGTCCGGTTCGTTCTCAATCTTGCGCTTCCGTCACTGGATCGGCAGCCCGAATCAGCATACCTACTCGTGATATTTGCATCTGGCTTCTACTTTTTCAATCGCGACTATGAAATGGCAGAGCGGTTGATGGCATCTATTTTTCGCGCTGTCGTTGACCAAGGCCATCCCCTTCCAATTCAGCCCAAGATCAATCTTCGTATGCTAGCTCTCTTTATTATGAGATGCTACGTGGCGCTTGGGGGGAGAAGTGATATATTCGCTCCATTGAGAAAGGCATTCGACCTCACCTCAAACCCTCTCAAGGAGAATCGAAGTGAGTCACCCGTTAGAATAGGTCTTCCCCAGACGGAATCCAAGACTAGTGATATTCACATGTGAGGCCCTTGGAAGAAGAAGGGAACACAAACCAAACAGCTTCTGCCAGCCATGGGTCTTCTACTGCACATATCACTGGATATACGGCAACAGGAAATTATGTCTGGGATTGTGAAGGCACTTTACGAGACAAGTGTCTGAAAGAGAGAGGCACAGAAAGCCTAAAAATGAAGCTCATTCCTCCAAGTCGTCCTTTGGCGAGAGACAAGCACATTCCTTGGTACTTGAAACAAGTAGAACTAACTGAAAGGCTCGTGGAGTCTGGCATGCGATGTAAGCTTGTGGGTATGGTAGAAGGACATTCTGTTCTGCAGATAGACTTGAACTATTGGGACTTGCTCGAGTAATTGAAATGTCGGTCTGTCATGAGACGGACATTGTTAGCTTAAATTCTGGGTGACGATACCTAGTCGAGTTGGTGCTGAAGTTGCAACAGAAGCGAGGTGCTCTCAGGTAGAGCTAGATGAATCGCTCAGTCGCAGCGGTTGTTTTATCCCCTCGTTCTCAAAGTGCATGTGTTTGCAGTTTTTCCGGTGAGAGTTGCGATGTCAACGGTCCATCAGGTGGCAACGGTGACCTCCTGCAGTGCGACTGTAGGGTGAGCAGAGGTGACTCCCCGACATGCGTGTCCAGGGTGGTCGTGGGTGGGTATGGGGTATAAAAGCGCAGCCGGTGGCAGCATCAAGCACTAACAAATAGCAGGTCTATTGCGAAGTTGCCATGGCTTCCCTTCCCACGAACGACAGTTCGAATCCCGACACGGGATTACACGGTAAGTCTGGTAAGTTCTCCTTGGACGTTGTGCATGCATGCTCGTGACCTGTGACCGGAGTGGGTCTACGGCAGTGCCAGGGGAGGCGTCTGGCTAACCATCAGGTCTCCCTGTGCTGTTCGGTCGGAGTTAGGGCTTCGGTTCAGATCCGTGCTCGACCTCAACCTTGCCTCCCGCAACTAGTACGGCCTGCCACGCGTGGTGTGAATTCCCCGGGGCTTGCGTAAAAGCTGATGTGCGAAAGCATCGTGGTTGGCTATGGCTCCGAAAGTTGGGTGGCCGTTTAACACCCAGGGTGTGCGGGTTGAGTTCTATGCTGAAAAGACTTTTTTTTTGCTTTTCTCTTAAAGGCAGCCAGGTAGATAGAGGTTTCTTGAACTGCCAAGTTCATCTTTCTGCCATGCACCTCTATCTACTTCTCCAGGTTAGTCCTTTTGTTTTAGGCGCTCTTACCCACACCGTCTAGAGTATAATGACCTCGTCTATCTCTACCCGCCTTTACTCCTTCTACTACCTCAAAACGACCTCGCCCTGGGCTCCGCCTTTCTGCCCAACGGCATCCGGCTGCATCGCCGGCTTGCCATATTGAACCGGCAAGCTCTAACCGTTCCCCCATTAAGCGCGCGCCCCGCCTCCGCAGCATGCCCGCCGCTCCGCTGCCCCGCCAGCCCTCGTCGTCCTTAGCGTCGCCCACCGCTACCGCGCGCCTCGCTCCTCCCCTCCTCCCGCCAAGACTCCGCCGCCGCCGCCCACTCTTGACCGCCCGCCTGTCCGCCCGCCCGCCCGCTCCTGGCGCTTCTCCTCGTGTCAGTCCGCTCGCCGCCACCGCCGGCCGGCTTCACCCGTCAACAGCGCGCTCGCGGGCCATCGACCTCGACTCGTCGTCGAACACCACCTTCGTCATCGTCATCGGAGCGGCGCGAGCGCGACGGCGACAGCGGTGGATAACCTGATGTGGCGCGCGCGCTCACCGCGGGCGTGGCGAGATCGAGTCAGTGATGGGAAGCGTGTTCAAGCCGACGTGGACGTTTGTCGTGGCGGACGTGACCACCACTGCGTGTGGAGATGAGCAGTGGGGGCCGGCGATGGAAGTTGTAGCGGGACAGCAGGCTGGAATAGTAGAGGAAGGGGCAAGAGCGGTCTAGTTTGGGTCGGAGGGTCTAGTTTGAGTCGGGGAGAGTGCTAGAATAGGGCGGGTGGTACGAGGTACGACGTGACGCCGGACAAAGAGGGAAAACGGAAGACAAAAAAGCAATGGTTGGGCGTTGACAAAAGTTCTTGGCAAGCTCGTATATTGTAGTGGCAGCTGAAGTCTAGGCTGGCTGTGCCGATTACCGATCTGTCGGACAAGGGGTGTTGGCAATGTACGGTGACGTGGTGCGGTGGGTCGAGATCGGATCGATCTGGGAAGCATCATCTTCATGCTAGATTTCGGCTGCATTGCATTACTTTGTGAGGAGTCTATTCTAACGTTTCTGTTGCTCTTCCCATGCAGCAGATGCACATTGTTTGCGCATTCATAGCCTCCAACCTTGAAGTTCATTCCTTTAAACAATTTGTTAAAGTGTCTTTGTCGTTTCCTCCATGACTCGTAAAAGTACAATGTCTTTGGATTTCTATGAGGATTACGTAGACCCCAGATCACAAACGCCTTCGGGTAAAAGGCAGCTGTAAAAATTGAGCCCCACCAAATTGCTTGGAAGGTCGGCCCGGACTGCCACTCCGACCAAGCAGTCTCTTGGGTTAATTCCTAAATCCTCACAGGCTCACCAACACAGCTAAATGCATTCGAAGTGCTGAATGCAAAGGAAATGAGCATTAAGTTGCCCTTATAGATGCTAACGTTCCTAGTGAAGATATAGATCCTCAGGGAAGGGCGAGGTCAAGGGAAGCTCGAGAATGACTTTCGGCCGCAACGCTCTCGACAATACGCCACGCGAAAGTTTCGTCAGCGGGACAACGGCTGAATGGAGTATCCTCGTTGCCATTCAACGGCGACTTTCTGCACCCATTCGTGTCCTGAAACCAGCTTGGGCTGGCGCTAAGCTCCATCTTGATCAACCTGGGCCGGCCCATCCTCCGCTAGTCGCGTTCATCAGCGGGAACTAAGCCTGAGTCGGCAACACTCGATATACCCGCGACCCCGATCCGGTTAGGCCATCTCCGTCCCGTGCTCCTCGCAAAACAATAACTCTAGATCGTCTTCCCCACCATGGTAGCCCTCCATAATTAGGTTTGGCGAACGGCTTGTGGTGGAACGACCAATGGCGAGTTTGCATGACTTCACCGAGGCTGACCTTTGCCCAGCTGACTCCGGCGGTACTTCATGTGCCTCCAAAACCGCGGTGCTGACCTTGAAATTCATATATATCCAGTCTGCATCCGCGTTCTGATTTCTTCAGGCAGCGTTTGCTTTCATTCCCTGCTGCTCTCTCTGAGCATCTCGTTCTGACCCTTCATTCCCATTCATCTGACACCACTCTTCCCAGTCCCTCCTAACCACCGCCCACCATGCGCCGCCCCCACGCCCTCCCCCTCCTCCCCCTCTTCACCCCGGCCGCCCTCGCCGCCCCGCAAGTCCTCGGCCCCCTAACCGACCTCCTCGGCACCATCATCGGCGGCGCGGGCTTCGTCGACACGACGCTCGGCACTATCGCAGGCGCCGCCGGCGTAACCGCATCGTTCGACTACGTCGTAGTCGGGGGCGGGACGGCGGGCAACGTGGTCGGGGTGCGGCTGGCCGAGGCGGGCCACACGGTGGCCGTCGTCGAGGCGGGCGGCTACTACCAGATCTCGAAGCCGCTGCTGACGACGGCGCCGGCGGGCGACGTGTTCAACATCGGGATGGACATGTCGGATGCCGTGTCGCTCGTCGACTGGAAGTTTGAGACGGAGCCGCAGGCGGGCGCGGATGGGAGGACGTTTCATTATGCGCGCGGGAAGTGTCTTGGTGGGAGGTAGGTTAAGTTGTGGGTTGAAGTGTTTGGGTTGACTGCAGGTGCTGACGGGTGGGAACAGCTCGGCGTTGAATTTCATGATTTACCAGAGGTAAGCCCCCCCATCCCGAAGTACAAAAATAAGCACCGATGCTAAAGGGATCGCAGAGGAACACAGCAGTGCTACGACGAATGGGCTGAACTCCTCGGCGACGACAGCTGGAGCTGGGCGAACACGCAGTCACACTTCCAAAACAGCTTCACCTTCACCGCGCCCGACGACGCCAAGCGCGGCTCCAACGTTACGACGTCCTACAACGCCGACGCCTTCGCCGCCAGCACCTCTGGCCCCGTGCAGGTCGGCTACTCCAACTTCGTCAGCGCGGCGGCGACGTGGCTGGAGAAGGGCATGGAGGCCGTCGGCATCAAGACCATCACCGACTTCAACAGCGGCAGCCTGCTGGGCAAGCAGTGGCTGTCGACAACGATCCGGCCCACCGACGCGACGCGCAGCGGCTCCGACCAGTTCATCACCAGCGCCGCGTCCAACAGCAACCTCAAGGTTTACCTGCGCACCCTGGCCAAGAAAATCATCTTCGACTCCTCCAAGAAAGCCACGGGCGTCCAGGTCGAGACGGCAGGCGTGACGTACACGCTCAACGCAACCAAAGAAGTCATCGTGTCGGCCGGCGCCTTCCAGTCGCCGCAGCTGCTCATGGTGTCGGGCGTCGGCCCCGCCGCGCATCTCCAAAGCTTCGGCATCGACGTCGTCAAGGACCTCCCCGGCGTTGGCCAGAACATGTGGGACCACATCATGTTCGGCCCGTCGTACGAGGTCGGCCTGACGACACTGAACCGCGTCATCCGCGACCCGCTGTACGCCGCCACGCGCCTCGCCGACTACATAGCCACCCAGACGGGCGAGCTGGCCTCCAACGTCGTCGAGTTCCTCGGCTGGGAGAAGCTGTCGCAGGTTGACGGCTACGCCGACGGCTTCTCCGACGAGGCCAAGGCGCAGCTGGCACAGTTCACTGACGACTGGCCCGAGGCGGAGGTACGTAGTTGAACAACACTTCCCCCCAAACACCCCCGAAAAGCAAGGACAGGCACCGACTAACCCCGGGCAACAGTGGCTCACCATAAACGCCTACATCGAAAACTTCCTCAACCCGGTCGCCGACGTCGCCGCGCAAACCGCCCAACACGCCACCATCCTCGGCGCCATCGTCGCGCCCACCTCGCGCGGCAACGTCACCCTGTCCTCCGCCTCGACTTCCGACCTGCCGCTCGTCAACCCGAACTGGCTGACGACAACCTCCGACATCGAGCTCGCCGTCGCCATGTACAAGCGCATGCGCGAGATCTGGGCGTCGGACGCCATGGCGAGCGTCGTCATCGGCGACGAATTCTACCCGGGCACTGACGCCGTCAGCACGGACGACGAGATACTCGCGCAGATCAAGAAGAGCCTGACGACCGTGTGGCACGCGTCGTGCACGTGTAAGATGGGCGCCGAGGATGATGAGGGCGCGGTGCTGGATTCGAAGGCCCGCGTGTATGGTGTGGAGGGGTTGAGGGTCGTGGATGCGAGTAGCTTCCCGACGCTGCCGCCGGGACATCCGCAGAGTACTGTTTGTATGTTTTTTCCTTGCCTCTAATGCGGTGATGCTTCTGGAATCTGTGACTGACGAGCTTTTGCAGATATGATTGCGGAGAAGATCGCTGCTGATATCATCAACGGAGCGTAAACGTATGTAATTCCCCGGAGGTGTACTTCGTAATCTTAATTTCAGGATAATTTTGCCTTTTGATTGAGCGGAGATCAGATGGGGGGCCTTGTTTGCTCAGCGGGATAGTCATTGTTCTTCCTAATTAGCTTGAGACTTGAGAGGCATCGCGTGTATATAGTTTACAAGTTATGTTGGTAAAATGCTCGAGACACTGCACGATTGTTACAGGAAGACTTCTCCAAAAAGTTCGCCTCTATTTACTCCTCGCATCTCATCTTGATCTACGACACCCTAAAGCTGGTCTTCCTGTATACTAAGTAGTGCGAGACATCTGGACTGAGGAGTTGATGCACCTATGAGACCGTACGACATATTACAACTTTTCTCAGGTCTGCAAAAAGAAACACAAGACACAATCGCCTGTTAAACAGTACGAGTTGATCAACTGTCACACTGCTGCTCTGATTAAACTCATCAAGTTCTAAAGAGGTGGTATGATGCAACGTGGCAACAATGATGATGAACAAGAATAAGGTTCGACAAAGGACTACAGCAAACTCTATGGTATCTAAAACCCCCTACACAGCTCCTCTGATCCAACAAAAGAAGAAAGAGAAGAAGCAACCCACCCTCCCACACACCATCATCCCATACCCTCGTATCCTCCCCTCCCCGTCATATAATACACCCTAGAACCTCCTGGATGGTGCTCTTTACGCATCCAAAACCTCCACCACATTCGTCCACTTACCCGCCGCACGCTCCTCCCAGTAGCCATCCTTACCCGCCTTCAACCTCCACTCCTCCTCGCCGCCGCTACCATCCTCAGCCGCACCTTCACCGCCCGCCACCTTCACGAACCACCTCGGGCTCCACTGCTGGCCATGCTCCTCCATGACGCGACGACGCTGCCTCTGGCGCTCCTCCAGCTTCGCCTTAACCGCCTCCGCGCGATCGAGATCGCCCTCCTCAACAGCGCGCTGGTCCTGGCGCAGACGGCTGTCAGTAGGCGCGATCTTGCCCTCCTCCACAGCCGTGATCTCGTTGAGGCCGGCGGCGAAGGTAGTAAAACCGTAGCGCTTCTCCGCCTGGTCGACGAGCCCGCCGGCCTTCCACGCCGTCTGCTTGGTGTCTGCGCCGTCGCGCGTAAAGTGCAGCTCGGCCGTCCACTTGCCTGCGAGGCCCAGCGACAGCTGCGCGCCGCCCTGGTCCGGCGGCGCGAAAGCCTGAACCGTCACCTCCTCGCTGCGGCCCGCGAACATGCCGCCGGCTTTGAACGTCGCGATGGCCTTGGCCCCCGTTGTCTCGTTGACCACCGTCATCGTGCCCACCGGCTCCACGTACTTCTCGCCCGCGATGATGTTGCGCAGGAACGACGTCGCCACCGTCCAGCTGTAGTGCTCGCCCTGGTTGTTCGGGTTGGGGTTGTGCAGGAAGACGCGCGCGCGTCCGTCAGTGTTCAGCTCCGCCGACTTGCCCCAGAACTTCTGCACCGGCATGGGCGACTGCAGGAACGTCCACTCCTTCGCCTCTGCCTGGCAGGCCATGCGCACCGGCCGGTGCGAGACCTTCTCGGCAAGGAAGCGGAATCCCTTGTCCTCGCGGACGAGCTCGAACGTTTCACCCAACATCGGGTTGAAGGGCTTGCGGATGGCGCGCTCCTTAACACGGGCGTTGGAGAATGAAGAGATGGCGAAAGCCATGATGTACAGAATGCGTGAGCCATCCTCGGCAGGTGCGTTGACGGCAGCGTCGATGAGCTCCGAGTACTCCATCTGTTCGGCAACACGCTGCAACAAACTGGTAGGCTCGTTTGCAGAAACCGGCATTGCGATGGTGGAGAGATCCTTTCCGACATTCTTGCGGAGGAAGGCGATCAAACTGGGAGGAGCAACCTTGGGCGCAGCGATTGTCGTGCGGCGTTGCACTTTGTCGAGAGGCAGTGGAGTAAGAGATTTCGGCTTAGGTGGGAAGAGACCAGGCAATCCCTCAAGACTCGCGCGGTTGAATGCTCCGGTGCCTTCGCCTTCACTGCTGGCCTCAGACTCACCGTCAGAGACCTCTTCGTTCTTGTCTCCCGTATCATCGTTGCTGTCCCGGCGGATGGTGAGCAGTTTAGATTGCGCATGATCATCCTCATCTCCGCCAGTAGCATCAAAGAATTCATCTTCAGATACAGAATCAATACTCCTCCTAGATTCGGCGTGTGATCCGGTGGGTGCGCGCCTGAGCCGGCTCTGTGTCAGCAGGCTAGCAGACTCCGACACAACATAATCCAGATCGCGAAGGATGGCCAGAACATTTTCATGTATGTTCTCGTCTGAGACCCCAGAACCATTCGCACGAACTTTGGGGACAGTCAAGTTCGATCCAGGCGTAGTGGGGATCGGCGGTACCGGCGGGACTGATGGCGGAGAAGCAGGTGCGATTTGCGAGGTGATACTCTTACGGTGAACGCTGCCCGCCGAGGCGCTGGGCTTCCTCTTCCAGAATGCCGAAGACTTCTTCTCCGAGCGGGCGTCGTCATCTTGGGGTTTGAAGTAGTCCCCGGAGTCTGCCGACTCGGCTGGGCTCGTGACATCGCTGATTCCACCTTTGATGCTGCTCGCACCCGATGGTGCGGTCGAGGAATTCTTCGGATCAGTATCCTTAGCCAATCTCCTCACAGCATCACGGATTCCGGAAACACGTCCAACCAAAGCCTCGATCCGTCCCCAGTCGCGGTCATTTTGCTCCGAGTTGGGTTGGCCAGGAGTCGGCCAATTGAAGTCTTTTTCCGTGGTGTCTTCAGGAGATTCGGTGCTTCCTGCCTGGCTCGATGCCCGCTCCAGCGCATCCTTCCAAGCCTCAAAATCCTTCGCGTTATTAGCCTTCAAATGCCAAACTTCCGCGCCCGAGTCAACAGAGATTTCCCTCGTCTTCTCGTCCGCGGCAATGGCAGCAAGGGAGAGCGGAATGGCTCCTCTCAATGCCGAGGAGCTCCGGCTCTGGTAGTACGACAGCGTCGACGAAGTGAAGTCTAGCGAAAAGAAACGGCGGGCATATCCTTGGTTCCTTTTCCTCCTCTTCTTCAGAAGGACGCCGGTATAGAAGAGAGAGCCACCGGGCGTAGTGGCCTCTGCAACATGGCGGGAACGGGGTCGGGGATCAGCCGCGACCATGGGCTCCTGTGCCAGAGAATCGGTCGACTCGCCGAAATCTCCTGGGGGCAGACTAGGGCTGGCGCCGCCGACTGCTTGCGAGAAGTGCAGGTGATGGCCAGATTTCGGCGCGGCGTTGGTCGGATGTGTCATGAGCACGAAGGTCGCCGTCTTCGAGACCTGCTTGGAGAAGGTGTTGTCAAAGACCAGGCCGTACATGCCTCCTTCGCCCTGGGGCACGTCGTAACGGCCCATTGAAACTTTATCCGCTTCGCATTTTCCTGTCCAAGATACCGGCTTCAAGCCTATACTTTGTAATTTTTCCACCACGAGTGTTCTGTCGTTCCGTGATGCGTTCGCGCCGATCCCGTTCGCGCCTATGGAGGAGCCGCGGGGCCGACCCGCGGCAGTCTCGCCGCCGGCTGCGGTCTGCGGAGCGTCGTTGATACCGGCGGCGACGGTTGAGGGGAGATTGGGCGCCTCGCCGTTCTTTGTTCCCGGATGCTTGAAGATGCCGAAGTTCACGGACTTCTTGTGCGGCTGAATGCTCCAGGAGATCGAGTGTCCGGCGGGGACGTTGATCCAGCGTACAAGATAAGACTGCGGTGCTGTTAGCATCTCAGAGTATCGACCGCGGGCGGCGCCAAGTATCGCGCGCTCCGGACGCGTACCTTGCTGTGGATCTGCAGCTGCTCCATGCCCGCCATGTTGTCTGGTTCTCCGGCTGGCGGATGCTCGAATCTGGGGTAAGGGGCCGGATGAGCTCTTAAGCTGTGGTAATGGCAGATGACAAAGCCAAGGGAGGCTCAACGGAGGTTTTCGGGATCCGAGGGTTGGTGAGGTGACGCGATTGCTATTGCGGCTCTCAATGGGCGAGGAGCATCGTCTTAAGCTTAATTGCTGCGTGGAAGGACGGGCGCTGTGTCACAGGGACTCCCGGAAAGTAGGGGTGCGGGGTTTTAGCTTTGAAAGACAGAAATCAGGGCAGGGAGCAGGGAGGGCGAGATGGTCCTAGGTCGGCAGAGGGCGTGCGCCGGGAGGTTGGTCGTGCTGTCGGCCGGGGGGTAGGGATGCGCGGTCGGTCGGTGGTCGGGGCGGAAAGGGAGCGAGGATGACGAGAAAGTGAGCGAGCTCGAGCTTCAGGGCATGGAGCTTGGACTCGGGGCTAGGGGACGCGCTACTGTTGCCTTTTTGTTTCTTTGAGCCTCCGCGCGTGAAACACCGGCGACGAGATATTATTCGGAACCGGCGGGATTACGGGCTGAGGCTACCTGTTGTTTTCAGCCCCAGCCGCATCCTTCCTCCAACACCGCCTGTGTCCGTGTCCACATCGCAGGAGTCACCAGCCACGCGCCGTAAGCAGCGTGCCAGGTTGCCTGCAGCGCCTGACAGCCCATCAATCAGCCTTACCGTGGGGCGCAGCCAAGAGAACGCCTCCGTCGCTCGCTCGTCATCACCCGCCGCCATGCGCGACGCAAGAAGCCATTTCGAGGCAAAATGCCGCGGCCGAACGCATGCTTCCCCGCGGCCTTCTGCGGCACGGAAACACCCCGGCGCCGGATTGCCGGTTGCCGTGTGGGACTGAGTCTGCAGCCGAAGCCAGACCTCGCAAATCCTGCTTGCAGAGGCAACGTCATGGCGAAATCCGGGTTCCTCCTCACCGCCCTAGCTCACTGCAGGCTGTTTTCTCTGTAAGCCTGCCAAGCGCCCGCCGCTAGCCAGCGTCGCGCCGTCAGCACGTTGCGCCGTTGTCCGCGGCGGAAGCGTGTGGCTGGTGGCGTCCGCGATCGTCATGATCGGCCGTGTTAATAATAGACCTCAACAGCCATTGGAACGCACGCTCAATACATCATGGCCATGGGGGGCGAACTATTCAGCACGAATGCTTGGGTCTCTCAATTGTCCATAAAAGCCACCATCCGGCCTCCCAACCCGTCGTAAAGGCTGCAGCTGACTATGGCTGATCACGCATGAAATGCTGGCTGCCAACCGAATGAAAATCAAAAAAGCACGATAGACGCGACTGCATCAATCAACTAGCACTTGCCGAACCCAATCGCCTTTGCTCCGTCGCTCGCTGCACCAAGAAAACGAGACCCGCAACAAATGAACCATTTTTCGCAGTAGTACAACACAATGAAAGGGAGTGAGTGTGAGATGTTGAGCCCTACGCTGAGAGCTGCAGTGAATGAAGTAAAACAAACCATGGTGCTGCCGAAACCCATAAGGAGGAACCCAAGAAGAAACACGAAGAAGAAAAGAATAAGGGGCATCTTCGGTCAAGGCAGATGGAAAATCAAGGCCGGAACCGCGCGAGTATATGATAAACGAAAAAAGTCCAGAGTATTAGGAGCTAAGACATCCCGCCGTCGCGTGAAAGGTGTAATCGAGAAGGGTTGAATGTTTCTGAATATCGGGATGAGAGAAGTCGAAGGCGATCCTAAAAGAGGGGCACCGTTTCTGATGCCCCGAAGCGAAGAGAAGAAGTCGACGAGCTGTTGAGAGACCCAAGCTACGGCCGACCCCAGATGTCTCATTGCGTGGGATAGTATACCATCCCGCCTTGAGGCATTTGTGGGTAGTAATAGCCATCCGGGCTGGGGGTCATCATGCCGCCCATTCCAGGCACCGTGTAGCTTGCTGGCGGATATCCCTCAACCGGCGCATAGATTTGCGACGGGTCGAAGTAGTACACCATGCCATTCTGTTCGTGCGCCACCATCTGTCCCTGCGCAGTCGTTACCGGTGCGGCAGGAGCAGGCATTGAGCCGGCAGGTACTGCGTAAGCACCCTGCTGAGGGTTGGGCATATACATCGGGACGACCGCGCCCGCAGGGTATTGCGGGGCTCCTGCTGGCGGGGGATAGTAGTACGTCGGTGGCGCGAACCCTTGCGGCGCATAACCAGGCTGGAAAGTCTGGAATGGCTGTGCTTGGACCCCGCGCTCCGGGATGTTTGATAAAGGCGTGCCTGTGGAGACGTTTGAGGGATATACAGGTGGCGGCGCCCCATTGACGTGCTGCGGCACTTGTTGGTGGAATGGCTGTTGTTCCTGCTGTTGCGGTGCATGAACGGCCAGATTTGCTGGTGATTCGATACCCGCAACAGACACCGTCTTCTGAGGCTTTGGTTGATGCATGGGCAGAGGACCGCCCCAGCTCTCTCTGAACGGTGGTCTTTGCTGCATGGGAGCTCCAGGCGGTGGCGGCATGTTGACAACGGGCGTTGCTCCTCCTTGAACAGATGGTGGGTGGCTGGGCGGTCCAGATCCAGGGAACGGCTGACTTCCGGGAGGAAGACGAACGACAGGCCGGTTGTCAACGGGTCCTCCTGGGGGCCTCGACATGATGGAACCTGCAGGAGAGACGATCCCGTCTGCGCGATAGTCCCTTGCTAGCGATGACCTTCGACTCAACACACTTGGGGTGTATACACTTCCTCCATACGCACTTGTCCTTCTGCTCGAGAAGCCTCCATACGAGCCAAAACGCCCTCTGCCTCTGCCAAAGCCCTGCTGGTTTGGACGTAATGCACGGGGAATGAAAATAAAGGAACGCTCTGTGGCGGGGAAAATGTAGCGGGGCGGTTGGTCGGGCAGAGAGATGCGGACTGGCTTGTCTCGACGAAGCGGCGGACGGTGGTTCGGGAGTTTGGTGTATTCCTTGATCGGGACGCCAGCAAAGTGTATGGGAGCCTGCATGCCAGGGATAAACAGTCGTACTCGGGCGTTCCCCACCAGTTTTGTCGACGAGAACGACTTGACCGGAGGCGTCTTGGCGTTGGGAGCGGGCGGCTTCGACCATTGTGAGTCATTGGCGGGCTGGTTTGACGAGGTATCGACCGGCGGATTTGATTGACGATGAGGGGCGGGCTCCTCGAGGGTCTCGTGCAGGTCGTGGGTCCAGGGAGCGCTGGTTGCGGCCTCCTCGCGGGCCATGATGCTGGAGCCTAAGTTAGCAAAAGTGGTCCCTTCATGTCGGAAAACGGTGAGAGTGAGATGACGTACCCTGCAGGCGAGTACGGGCCGCCGACGACTCCACGTCCGCGGCCTCGCCCTCTGCCGTACGGCTTGAAGCCGTTGGAGCCGGCGCCTTGCGAACGGTGGTCGTGCATGAAGAAGGCGCCGCGGTTGGGAATGAAGGCCGGGTCCTCGTCCCTCTTTTTCTTGTACTCCTCATGTTCTCGCCGGCGGCGCTCTGCCAATGTCTCCTGCTTCGCGGGTGCAGGCTGGGTGCCGTCGGGTGCGTCTTGGGCAGGCGCGTCCGGTGCCTGGGGCTCGGCGGGCAGCGACTCGAAGTCTACTGCGTCGGCATCGTGCGATATCTTCAGCCCGTTCATCATGGCCTCGGTGTCGGTCATTGGGCCGGCGCTCGCTGGAGCAGGCGGCGCTGCGGCCTGGCCGTTTGGCGGCCGCTGGACTCCGTTCCTCGTGGCGACAGATTCGCTCTCGCTGAGATCGCTGGCGTCGGCGTCGGCATCCTCGTCAGTCAAGAACGAGGCCTCGCTCTGCGAGTCTCCGCGCTCATCTTCGGTAGCCTCCTCAGCATCGCGCCTGCGCCGTCTGACAATGGCCCGACGAGGAGGGGCCATGGTGGGTGGAGGGGGAGTGGCGGGGTGGGTTGGGCGAGGTTGGTGTTCTGCCTGCGCGTTGGTCGAGAAATCACCGTCGACGTTTCGGAGCAGAGGCTTGGCAAATCATGTCATGGCGGGAGCCCAGCGAGCTCTGGCGACGGGGAATGTCACTTCATCAGCACTCATCACGAGACTGCACGGCCAAGCTGCTCCCCGCGGTCCTGCGCAATGCGAGCTGCCGTCGATGGAAGTCCAGACGCCCGAGCGCGACCGGTCAACGCGAATCTTCGAGAAGTCCAGGCGCGTGTTGCGGGCGGCCGTGTGAGCTGGCAGCGTAAGAGAGCGCCGCGGCCTGCACCCCAGCCCGCGCGCCCCAACATCCGAGTCGCGCCGTGGCCCACGCCGCTGCCCTCACCGCGTTACACATGCACGCCGCCCTATGCCTGCAAAACCCGCCCTTCGCGCCCGCCCGTTTTGGCTGGACATTACTTGCATTAGATGCTTCTAACAGCCATTGTCTACGTGCTTTCTCTACCCAACTTGGCCAGCTCGCTGTTGATAAAGTCCTCCGCGTTCACAAGCTCCGTGCTGCCGTATACGACCCGCCGCCTGGGCCCGGTGCCTGGCGCGCCGGTGCCGCTGGTTCTCTGCGCCCATTCTTGCAAGTTTCCATATTCCTCCATGCTGCCGCCGCCTACAGTGAACACAATGGCCTCGCTGAAGCCCTGCCTGCGCTGTCCGAAACTGGCCTCAATGCCACGGCCAACGCCGCTCAGTCCACCCTGCTGGTTCCGCGCTTGGCTTGCAGGGGGCATCGTTCCACGTGCGTTCGCACTACGGGGATCGAAATACAGGTAGCTCTCCGTCTTTGCGATCGCAGACGAAGACGCGTTTTGCGGATCCATCAGAGACTCCGTAATCTTGGTGAGAGTGAGGTCCTTGTTCGCAGGAAGGAAGTTCTTCACACCGGAAATAAGGTTCTCGAAATTCGAGCCCAAGCCTGCATCTTTGAAGCGATCCGTAAGCCGGTTGGAAATGGAGCTGAAGCCGCGGAACAGATCACTGGATGCAGACTGCGCTGGCTGGGCGGGCGCCGACGACATCATTGTCATCCGCGTAATCTCTCTGACGCTATTTGATCTGTCAGCCATTTGTCTCAAACCTAGTCACGGCGGCACTCACGTTTTTACGTAGGCGAGAGACGATGTGTCAGCGCCTGTAGCCCGTAATGCTTCATCGAAGCGATCCAGATCGGCCCGGGATACCTCCTGCTCTGTACTCAGGAACCAAATGATGAAAAGACGCAGCTTGTCCAACGGTTCGTTCCCCTTATCCTCGTCCTTGATGATGTCTAGAATCTGTTGCTTTGTCTGTTTCGTTATGTTTTCCTCGAGCTGGAAGTAGTTATCGAGCTGGCGATCCTTAATTGCCTTGAGTAATGCCGTCAGGATAGTCATGTGCATATCTAGCAGAGACTTCCTCTCCCTCAGTTCCGGCAGCAACGTGATGGCAGCACCGAGCTGTTTCACTGAGGCACTGGCATCGTTCTGAAGGTCATCCAGAGAGGCGGCGCCCGTCTTCTTGGTAATCTCGTCCGAGTCTTGTTTGTACTTCTGCAATTCCGTGTCAATGGCCTCGGCGACGTTGGGGAACGGTGCACCGGCATTCTTTGACCAGAAAAAGTCCGTCGCGTTCAAGTCGTAGGATTTCTTCGTTACGCCCTTGGCTGGGTTCGTCTCGTCGGCCGGTAGCTCCACGGTAATACGGTTCAGGTGCATTTTAAGGACGTCATTGACGAGGGATTGATAAGTCCAGGAATGTGAAAGCATGGGAATTAGATCGACATTGCGGTCCACAATAATAAGAACGGGTCTCGAGGAAGGAGCGGTGCCAGTTGCGGAGATCTTTTGACTTGTACCGGAAAACAAGTTATCCTTGGAATTCAGAATGTGGTCCCGAAGCTTGCGATCCAATTTGGCGGAGATCATCTCCGCAGCCCCGCCCTTCGGGCAGCGGATGATAGGGATCGTGCCTGCCACAGTCAGCCTCGATAGCATCAACGCACGAAATTGCGAACGTACCCGTAGTGACCACCACGCTGAAGAGCCCGCTCACAATGCGATCAACAGCAGCGTCCAGAACCTCATCCGCCACTTGCGCGCTGTTCAGTGTCCAGTATGTCTCCTTGCCCATGCCTAAGCTGAAGAGGTCGGGTTCGCTGACGATGAAGTTGAGGTACTGGTCGAAGATTTGTGAAAGATGCTCTGCTGTTCCATGTTCGGCCGTCTTTGCCGCAAAGTCTTCCAGCAAGGGTCGGGGTATCGAGGAGAGGAAGTTGACGTATGCTGGAGAATACAGGCCTCGCGCAAGATCGGAGGTAATGATCTCGAGGTTCTGGGCAGTCGGCTCCACAAGATAGATGACAGGGACGTCCGGAATCGAATGGCGCGTCGTGTTAATGTTGCTGCATGCGTGCATCAGTTGGAGCTCCCGTCACCACCCTTGAAGGCTTCCCGCGGCGGGGGGAGCGTGGCTACCTACAGGTGTATCGTAACTCCCCAGCTTCGCAGGTCGTTCACACGCAGGACGCTGCTGATGACATCTCTGCCCAAGTTGTCGAACACCAGCACCTTCCATATCGGCTGGCCGTTGGCGTCCAGGATCGGGGTAGACTTTGGCAACAGGCCGTTCGCATTGGGGTCGTGGTGCTCGTCGGCGTTCTGCTCGGAGGTCTGGTTCAAATTGAGGATCTTCTCGATTGAAGCTGCACGTAACATTAGCTCGCGACGAAGCTTTCCGCGTGCGGAGGGCGGTAGAGCTTACCGACTTGCCTGTCCCTCAAGCTGTGGTGGGAGGACGCGGTCGCCATCGTGTTGGTTAATGAAGTCGGTGCGCGGTGCGCTCGCGGGGAAACAGAGCTACCTCATGCGCAGACGGCGGAAGAAACAACAGGCAGCACTCTGGACCGTCGCGACGCGCGTGTGGCAGCACTGCCGACTGACAACGTAGCTGGAGAGAGGCCACGGCGCAGCTCCGGGCTGCGACCAGGCGGGCAACCGCGGGCCGAAACGGGCTAGCGCGGGCAGCACGTGCAGCCAGCTATTTCGCCTTCGCCGGTCGCTCGCCGCTCTCCTCCCTTCATCACACAACAACCTCTCCGCCTCGCCCATGGCTATGCGCCCACTTTCCATCCGCTCCCTTCAAAGCACCCCTTCATAGTGAACTTTCCGACTGCTGGCGTAATTGCTGCATGCGCCGCCAGATAACTGGCTCTGGAGGAGGGTTGAGCAGGCTTTTCGCGCGGTCGGGGGTGACAGCTGGCTGGAAGTGACGCCAGCTCCTCAGGCAAAGCATCTCGCAACGCCGTGACGCCAATCTCATCAGGTATCTTCATACTGCGCAGATTGTCGGCGGGTCGTAGAGGCGCGGCCTGCAAGCTTTTTTCCTGTGCCACTTCCTTTCACGCGTCCGCACGACCGGCGGAAACAGGCGCAGCGTCGCCATCAGGGCAGACAGCTGCGACGGTGCTGGGGGCTGGGGCCGGGATTTGGTCGCCGGCCACGCGTTTTCTCTGATCACCACTCCACGCAAGGCAAACGCGCGCTGCAGGCCGTCCAGCAGCGCGCCTCTCTACCAGGGGGACACCCTTCGCACACGCGCAGCAAGCACCTTACGGGGCCTGGGCCTCTCCGCCGCCGGTTCAGCTCGCACAAAAGAGACAGCAAATTCGCCGCGTTGCGCCTAGTGTCTGCGGCGCCCCTGCAGTGTTGGCCAATCAGCGCTGTCCGCTGATCGCCGCCCTAGCTGCAAGCGGGTAATTAACGGGCTTTGCGTCGAGCGCCTCTGACTCTGCGCCGCCCGCCGGAGCTGCAAGACAAGCAAAGCCACTCGCCGTCATGGCCTCCAATCACGTGCATCTCGATGATCACCACGCCGGCCAGCAGAGCAACATGTTCGCCCGGCCCGAGCTGAACGCATTTGATAACTTGTTCTCCAATGCCCACGCCGACCAGACCTTTGACGCCGGCGCCTGGAATTTTGAGCAGCAGGGCGCGCCGCCGCAGCAGTGGCAGCAGCAGCCTCACCAGCAGCCCATGCCTGCCACTTTCGACTCCAGCGGCGCCTTCTACGGCGGCCGCGATTTCTCCAACAGCCCCGCCCCCTACGGCGGTCAGACTTTTGCCCACCAGCAGCAGTTCCAGTCAAATAACCTGGATCCTGCCTTAATGTCCACCGCCACTGCTGAGCATCCCAACTTCAACAACACCAACATGCGCATGTACGCAAACTCGGCCGCGCAAGCCAACACTATTGCCCCGCAAGCTCTGCGCCAGGCCTCCTACAGTTCTAGCACGCCCCCCGTGGCCGACTTCCAGGTACTTACGCCTCCGTACCAAGGTCATATGCCAGTACTAATTCACTCGCAGCAGAATCAGCAGCGGCAGAACAATGCAAGCCAGCAGCAAACCCTAGCCAGCACCCCGCCCGCTGCTGCGCCAGCATACATTCCCGCACCCCCTGCTAAGTATCCTGATGCTCCTGCCGGCAAGCCGTCGGGCAAGTTTTACATCATCGATGCCAATGAGCTCGCCGCAAACACGAACTCGGTGCGCTTGCACGAGTTCCTGTACATTGGCAATGATGCCGTTGAAATGCCGATCATGAAGTGTAAGCTCAGATGCTCAATTAGCTCTTGTGCCCCCACTGACTTGTCTCCAGCATCGCTGCCGCAGTACCAGGCTCGCAAATCTCGCAACGAACTGAGGAAGCTGGCGGCCAACGACGAGAGATTACGGGGTATTTCCACTCCAGCTAGCCGTGTAGGCTCTACAGCTAACTTCATTACAGCCAAGATCGCGAAGGCTTCGAAGAAGGCCAAGACGCCCGCCGCCAAGGTTGCGCGCACCAGACCAGTTTCTTATGGATCACCTTCAAGTGTGAAGGATGAGATTTCCGATTCCTCAAGTGAGACGGAGACTTCGGAGGATGATTCTGATTACGAGTCTTCTGATGATGAGACGCCTGAGCCCTCACCTTTGCCTAGCACTCGCCCCGTCGAAGCCCTTCCTGCCATGAGATACGACACTATCAAGGCCACCTGGAGGCCACGTAACCTGCCTGTTACAGCTGATGAGATTAGAGCAGCATTAAAGGATTACTGGGATATCCTCCAGGCCGTCCGCAACAGATGGAAAGAGGACTCGGCGGCGTTGAAGCAAGCGCAGGAGAAGAACTCTAGAGACATAGAGCTGCTCAAGGGCAGAGTCAAGGACCAGCGTTCCTTGATGGAGATGGCCCTGAAATCCGCGCTTGAGCATGGACACCCAGATGTGATCAGAGTGTAAGTTTTCCCCCGTTGAATCCCCCGAGCCCACCCCACCACAGCACCCTGGACTGGTTGTTCGGGTTAGTTTTTGGCTGCAAGCAAGCTGCCGCGCCGTCATCTGCCATAATGGGAGACGCGGCTGGGGCTTCACCTTTGAAGCTCCATGCCCTGCGGCGACGGTGGACAAGGCCTAAAGGCTGCATATGCAACCTGGCATAGCTGTGATTGACATCCCTGTCTGCGATCGGCCGACCCCTGGCCAGATCACGTGCCTTGTGCGTGTTGTGATCAATGCACACTTCACCCCAGGCGGGGATTTGGAGCACTTCACCTTTGCGGCTACTTTGAGGCTTTAATACTATTCGCTGCTACCGCAACTCGCGGTTAATTGCTTGAAAAGTGCGCAACTGACCCTTCCGTTACAGACTCGGAGGCAACGCGCCCCTCCTGTTCCTCGCATACCAGTTCTTGGCAGACCGTATTAGAGAGAATGAATACAACGACTCTTTCTCTAAGGCTATAATCGAGGTAATAAATCTCGATCTTAATGTAATGGAACAAATGATTGACTTGCCCCATAGTTGCTCTCTCGCAGCGAGAACATCACCATGGAACACATTGAGCGCACCAAACTTAACACCGCCTTGAAGCGTTATCTCAACAGGGGAGATGACCGCACCAAGCCGCAGGCGGAGAAGATCCTAGAGCGGGCTCAAACAAACTCGAAGAAGTCTGGCGCTGCCACTACCAACGGCGCATCCGAAAAGAAGGTGGAGGTCAAGAAGGAAGCAGAAGCTTCCAAAGAGCCGGGTGCGCGACCGCAGCCTCCGGTTGTCGCTGGCGTCAAACGGCCCCGTCCTGGTGACAGTTCCGCCCAACAGCCAGCCAAGAAGACAAGTTCCGCAGCAGCACCCTCGTCGACTGCCACTGCTGGTGTCAAGACCGCTGCCTCTGGGTTGAAGAAGCCTGGTGCTACAACCACAACTGGCTCAGCGAATGGCGCAGCATCGGCGGCAACCAAGCCCAAGATGGTCTCAAAGCCCAACATGTTCGCGGGACTTCAGTCTGCATCAAAGCGGTCCAATGCCACTGTCCAGAAGCCCACTGCTGGAACGACTGCAGCACCGAAGAAACCTGCCGCCCCTGCTCCTGCTGCACCAAGGTTTTCTTTTGCCGAGACCATGGCTAATCTGACCAAGCCAAAGGAGCAGCAGCCTGCCTCAAAACCAGAGGAGAACCGCCCGCCTGAGACAGAAGAGGAGAAGGCGAAACGCCTCAGGAAAGAAGAGCGCCGCAAGCTGCGGGTGAAGTGGGCTGACAACGGCATTGGAAACAAAGACCAACTTGAGTCTGTCCGTCTTTTCACCCACGATCCTGAGGAGGAGCTTGGCCACGATGCAGCCATGGTTCGTGACGTAGCCGACGTCGGCGGCGAAGGACGCATGTTCAAGCAGCACAAGGACATGATGGACTTGGACGATGATGATGATCGCCCAAGTGAGGAAGACTTCCGTCCCTGGCGCACGCCTTCGCTTGTCGACTTTAGCACCGTTCCGGAATCCGAACGAGAACGCAATTACGAGCCATATGGCGGAGGAACCCTCCCGGTCGACTCAGCCGAGAAGGCGGTTCAGGAACAACACGAGGCAAACACCCTTCTCGTCTTCTACCCCTCACCCGGCGATATCCCACTTTGCCCACGTGAGCCTCCGGAGGACGAACAGCAACCTCACACTGACGCAAAGGCACCCATGTCTATCGGTGTGCCTCCCGACGATTCGCCTTACACACGGCGCGCTCCGCGCTACGACCCTACTCCACAACCCGCTGCCCCCGCAGACATTCCAATGCCCGACCTAAGCAGCATCATGTCGATTCTTAGTCGAACTCAACAGCAACAGGCACCGACACCGCCGCAACCACCGCAGCTACCCCAGCCTGCGCCCCAGACCAGCGAGCTTGAAAAGACCTTCTCGATGTTCATGCCCCAGCAGCAGCAGCCGCCGCCGCAGGTGTCGCAGCCCCAGGCGCCTGCTCCCGCCGCACCGGCCGTCGATATCCAAGCCATCCTTGCCAGCCTCAACAATCTCAATGGGCAGTCACAACAAGCCCCGCAACCCCCGCAGCCCCCGCAGCAGGCCCCGCCTGCTCCATTCCCGAGCATGAATGCAAACCCTGGCGGTGGCTCTGGTTTCGACCTTGCAGCGATTCTCCAGAGTGTTGGCAATGGCGGTGCACCTCCTGCTGTCCCGGCCTTCGGCATGCCTTTGCCAAATCAACAGGCACAACAGCAACACCCCCACCAACCCCTACCATCGCAGTCGGAGATGTTCCAAGAGGAACGCAGCAAGCGCCAGCGCGGCAACGACGACCACGGAGGCGAGCGCGGCTGGGGCAGCAACCGCCGCAACAAGAAGTGGAAGAACAAGAACAACCCGGATTACCAACCACCGCAATTCGTGGTTCCATGCAAGTTCTGGAAGGAGGGAAAGTGCATGAAGGGAGACAAGTGTACGTTTTTGCATGAATGATGTCCCAACCCCCATTTTTCCTGCGAGGAGTAAGCTTTTTCTTCCCTTTATCCTCCTCCGTTTCTACTTTCTCAAAAGGCGGCTACTTTGACACGGGATTTCTCACAGGTCCTGTACACTCTTCCTCTCCTGCCTCTACCAAGCCTCCCACTGCCACTGCCTCACCACCTCCTACCGCTCCTACTGCCCCGAAGAGCATGACGTCACTGCCTCAGGGTGGTGGTGGAGGAAAGAAAAAGAAAAGGAAGAAGGGAAAAAGGTACATGGACAGAGATGCGAACGGTGGCGATCTCGGAGCCGGCATCATGGATGACTAAGGCGCTCTGTCCATGCCTTCACCCTCTTTCTTTTCGCCTGTCGACGCGCGAGCAGTATCCGGTCTTCGTCTCGATCACGAAACCCTTCCGCCGATACGAAATGCAGCTCTAGGTCTGTGCTTGATCGCACCGCCTTTTGCTACGACTATTTCTTCTCTATCCAAACATTCCCGGCGATGGTGGACGAACGAAACTCTTTTGCCTGTTTTCTTCCACATTATGTACAACAGCATTCTCCCTCCCATCTTCTTGCTTTTTCCAGGGAGGCTGGGGAGACCTCCTGCTTTGCTTTTGGGTGTCTCAAGTACACTTCTCATCAGCACTTCTTTTTCATCCTCCACGGCTATTTCGACGGAGCATTCGAAGTATGGGATGACATCTTTTCATTGAAAAAGCATGGAAAGTCGGTTACGAACACTATCCGGAGGGAATTTAACTAGATCGGACCGGGGTTATACTGGGTTGTGAAAAGGATGCGGATTCAATTATTACTTTAACGGATGATATCCAGCGGGTTCTGCTTTTTCTTTTGGCCTTTCCGCTATTAATCGATGGGATCTCCCTTTCTGCTCACTTACGTTTATCTGCACTTCTCCATCCTCCTTGACCTTGCTTCTCACCTGATGTTTCCTGCATGGTTCATCATTTTCTTACCATCTGTTTTCCGTCTTTTGGTCTTCTTGCAACGGTCGTGTTCTGCATTACGTTTGTACTGCGTGTGTGCATTGTGTTGGTTGAACGTGCGAGCGTCTGTTCTGTCTTGTCACTTATTGTTTCTTCCCTGCTTGACTCCCTCCCTCCCCTTTTTCTCCATCCTCTCTTTCTACTTCCCTCGTTACGCAGGTTGCGATGTGAATGGAGGCATAGCCGCTAACAGAGCTCACGCAAAAAAGAAGAGAGAAAAGAAGGACAAAAGGGGCAAAGACAAGGGAGCTCACGTTGTGCAGTAAATTGTCTGTAATATTACCATCGGTCACCAATGTTCAGACAGCTGGTATTTCGATGGCGGGCGGCCGTGTCTCTTACAATGGGGAAATGGCGTATCTAGCTACAAAAATCAAGAGGTACTTTTATCTTCAATAACCCTTGGACAATGTATCCGTGATTAATTTGCAACAGAAATTGTGTGTGAATGATGATTTCTCGAGTTTGAGTCTATTCAAAGTTCATCTATGATACAGCAACTGTAGTCTGTTCCCTACGCCGCTAATTTATGTAAAGCCATCGAATGCTTGAAAAAGTGTTGAATTGAAGGAGGTAGTGACACCTTGCTTTGGATATGGTTGTTGGATGCAGGCAGGTGCAACTCACAAATATTATTCTACGCAGACCTATCATGTCATAAATTTTGGTGGGTTGTTGGATTCAACGCCCTGGTGCATTTTGCCATTTGAAAACTCACTACGCCCAAGAATTTTTTTTTCTCCAGTTGTCAAGTTGCACGCACATTGGGAAAGAAATGCGTCGCTCTGATAGGTTCTCCATTTTTCGTCTGCTCGACTCACGTCTACTTTCCTTCAAATCAGAAGAAAAAGGCGTCAAGATGTGGGAATGCTATCA
Source organism: Lasiodiplodia theobromae (assembly GCF_012971845.1). Taxonomy (NCBI): domain Eukaryota; kingdom Fungi; phylum Ascomycota; class Dothideomycetes; order Botryosphaeriales; family Botryosphaeriaceae; genus Lasiodiplodia; species Lasiodiplodia theobromae. Next base: position 126,414 of record NW_023336563.1, on the reverse strand, counting down.
AGAACCTCCCGTTCTATTTCCTCAAAAGGAGACCATAGCACAGCATGGCATAGCATAGCATACAGCCCTTTCAGACATCCCCATCGAGACCAACCCTCGTCGTGACAGCTAGCCACGCATTCAATCGAGAGACTTCCTTGTTCCCAAGCTTCTCAAGTGAGCGTGATGGGTCGGCAAGCTCAGGCCTGGCTCCCTCCGATCCTCCCCTAAATGTATGCCCGTGACGACCGAGAATTTGCCAGTGTGGTAATCACCGCCACCAACCACCATCCGCACTCATCAAAACTATCCGCGTCGCCCTCGCATGTGCGGATCAAAACTCCTACTTTTCTCCCGTTGCAAAGCCATCCCAAAACGCCAAATACCCCCACCGATGTCCCATCGCTTATCCATGCCAAAGTCCCAAAGAAAAGGGGAAGAAATGAAGGGGAAGAAGAAAGGTTAGGGTCATGCAAACAGGCCGTTTATAGCTGAATCTCAGATTTCGATATCGATGCCAAGGTCCATAGATCCGATGAGCTCATCGTCCATAGCCTTCTTGGTGAAAGTGGGAATGCCCTTGCGCTCGACCTTGGGTTTCTTGGGCTGCTCCGAAGGCGTTCCGGTCCGGCTGATGTCGCTGCCGCCATTGAATAGCGCGTCCTCTTCGGCAGCCTTCCTCTTTGCCTCTTCCTCGGCCCTGCGCAGACGAGCCTTTTCCTTGGCCTGGGCCTTCGCGGTACGTTCGGCGATGAGGGCTTGGCGGACTTGAGTGGCGTTGTTGACGCGGATGCTCTTGTTCAATGTCTGGAGCTTCTGATGGCGATCGGACTGGGTGCTGAAGCCGGTCTTCGCCTTCTCGGGGGCGTATTTGTTCTGGCGTTTGAGCTTCTCGGCGATATCCTCTTCGGACCAACGCTTATCCAATAGCTCGTGGATCCTCTGGAGGTTTCTGTTGAGCTTGCTTTGAGTTGGGATCCTGACTCCCTCGCTTTCGCACACACTCTTCCACCTGTTGAACTCGGACTACAATGACGTCAGTACTTGTCAAAGCATTGGGTGAGCGAATTGTCTTACCTCGGAGAACTTGGAGTCCGAGCACATGACGAAAGGCCATTCCTTCTCAGCCTTGCCGTGCGCCACAAGCACGTACAAGTCCGTCTTGACCGGCTTGTTGTTAGAACCCTGCATCGCGTACGGCGTACCCTCAGTGAAGCCCTTGATTTGGCACATCCGGTAAACGCCCTGGCCGGTGTTCTTGTCCATGCCGATGCTGACACGAGCGAAACAGCCAATGAGGTGGTCCTCAAAGCCTGGGTAGAAACAGACCTTGGCAAAGTTGCTCCGTCCGACCCTCACGCGCTCGAAGTCCTTGAGCTCAGCGGGTGGCTCCTCCTTGGCTGGCGACTTCTTGCGCGCATCCCACTCAACGTCGCTCTCGCCCTCCGCATCGACGTCGGACTGCATCCTGTCGCTCTCGGCAGATGGAGAACGACGATCGCGGGTCCGACGGTTACGCTGATCATTCCTCCGCGCTCTTTCGGCTTTGTAGTTCTCCAATGACTCGTTCACAGCCTTGGTCTTCGGCCGGCTGTTCTTCCGCTCGTCATCATCCAGATCAGCGGCTCCCGCCTTGCGCTTCTTCTCTTCCTTGGCCTGGCGGTTCTGCAACAAGCGCTTGAGGTTGAGATCCTGATTCCGACGCTCAATCTCCTGGGCGCGCTCAGCGAGAATGGACTCGCGCTCGACTTCCGACAAGCCCATGATCCGGTTCTTGTCCTCCCATGAGGTGAACTTGCCCTCGACAGGGTAGGGGTTGCTGTCTTCTTTGAAAGCGTCGACGGCGGCGTCGGAGTCAGACTCTTCCATGGCGCCAGAGCCCAGAGAGTCGGGGGAACCAGGAGCGGAAGAGCTGCGAAATGTTAGCGCACAGGCTCGATGGCGCATGACAACCAGGAGGTTGAACAAGAGGCCACAACTTACGCTTCACCTTCCTCCTCAGAGTCATCCTTCCTGCGGCGACCGCTGGCCTTGCGCGACTTTACCTTGCGACGCGGGGGCGACGCCTCGGGCGAGCTGTGACGATCGGAGGGTTGAGGTGAGGAACGGGGGGTCGGCGAGCGGCTGGTACGTGGGCTGTGCCTCGCGTCATCCATCTCCTGATCGCTGCCCACCTCATCGCCGGCGAGGGCGAGCAGCTCAGCATCGAGATCAAGGCCGTCGTCAGACATGGTGCTCGTGAGTTGGCTCAAGGGCTTTTTCGGCGATGGAAAGAGTGATTCAGCCGCGATTCGGCGATGAAAGGCGCGTCAAGACGATGGCGGAGTGGAGAGCGCGTCGTCCGCGGTTCAGGAGTCGCTGGGACGGGCGGCGTGGAGCTGGCGCGGGCGCGACGACGGGGCAAGAAGGAATTCGGACAGCGGGGGCGAAAGAGGCGACGGATTGCGAGATGGACCTGGCGATGGAGGATGAGGACGCCGAGGATGACGTGCGGTGAGAGAGAGGGTCAGGTTGGTTGAGGGAGGGCGAGGTTTAAGAGTCGTGGTCGCAGTGCCAGGTGCACCGCCAAACTTGGGCCTGCCACTTCGCAGCCCCCGGGAAATTTTCGGACCAACCACGCGCGTGTGGGATCCCTGCTTGCAGCGCAGCCACTTGCGCGCGCCGCGGCTGTGGTCGATCGGCGGCGCGATGTCGGCCGCGCGCCCAGAGCATTTCCTCTTCGATGTCATCAAAGATGCGCCTCACGCCCCCGCGCCGCCGCGACTACGTCCGTTCCTTCCCCGTCGCTCTTCTTTCCCATCTCCGTGTACCATAGTTCCATAATGTCCGTTTCTTTCTCTCCTCGCGTTGCCGTGGCCGCTCGCGCGCTGCGCCCGCAATTTCTATCCGCCTCCAGATCCTCCGCGCCGGGTGTCGTACGATTCAGAAGATGCGCCTCTTCCGCTACCATCAGTCAAACACCCACCGACAATGAGGCTCTGCTATCGACATCACGCAGCAATGGCGAGCCGCGTACTCCATTGAGCAAGGAGCAGAAGGACTACCTTGACAGCGCTGTCCGTCATCCCGCTATGTTGTTTCGAAACATCTCAGCCGAGCTGACTCCTGCTGTAGCTGCGCGTCAACCAAGCAGGCGAGCTCGCCGCCGTTCTCATTTACCTTTCCCAGACCCCGCCCATCATTAAAGCCCATCCCAAACTCCGCCCGTTGATGAAGCACATGCTTGAGCAAGAGGAAGGTCACTTTCACCAGTTCAACCACCTCATTGCCAAACACCGCATAAGACCAACGGCCATGTACCCGGTATGGAAGGCCGCAGCAACAATTCTGGGATGGGGCACAGGAGTCATGGGTCGCGAGGCCGCAATGGCTTGTACGGAGGCCGTGGAGACGGAGATTGGCTCGCATTACAACGAGCAGGTCGCCAAGCTGCTGGAATGGGAAAAACAGTTGACTGCAAAGGGCGAGCAGCTAAGCCCGGATTTGCAGGTACTGCTACAGGACCTGCGCCGGATTCGTGATGAGGAGCTAGAGCATCTGGATCATGCGGTTGAAAACGATGCAAAGGAGGCTAGGCCATACGAGCTGCTTACCAACGTCATCCGTGGAGGATGCAGGGCTGCTATTTGGGTATCAGAGCGTGTCTGAGACGTTGAGGTTCCGCCTGCGAAAAGGAGTCATTCCACCATATGTATTATCAAAGTGTAGAATTTTGGCCTATACGGGCCATGCTAAGGAGTCTAGCTAGATCCAACTCCTCTCCCCCATTAGCGCTGAGCGCAAGAATAACAATATGATTACAATGCAGCCGTTGTGTACAGCCATTCCGAAAAGCGTGGAAGCCCTGCATGTAGGCTTGGCATTAGCGAGTGGCTGGTATGCCCACAGCTTCAACTTCACTTCAATTGAATTCACAATCTGCATTGACCTGAAACACGACAATAGGGGAGGTGAACGCAAACAATAGCAACAATACAACAATGGCACACAAGCTGCCGTCGAACCGCTCAAATACTCCTGCTTTCCTTCGTGCCATCTTCTTTCCTCCGACTCCAGCCTATCCACATCCGCCGTCTTGACAGCTTCAGCGAGCATTACGAATCCTCCAAACCACTGAAAAGCTTCGTTACCCACCGCTATCAACCGTCGCCATGTCTTCCTCTACTGTCAATCAGTCCGTCCTTGACGACGCTCGCATCATTGCCCTCAAGGAGGGCACCAGCCTGACTTGGGCCGAAATCGCCAGACACTTCCCGAACAAGACCAGGGGCAGCATCCAGGTCCGGTACTGCCGCTCTCTCAAGGCTGGTAAGTTAATCTTGGTGTATACCCTCTACCTCGTCTACGTCTTGAATCATTTTCGCTTGATACCCCTTCACTGCCTGGCTCCAATTGACATGTGTATAGACACCGCTGCTCGTCGCGCTGCCCTCGCTGCCAACGCTGCCGGCACCACCACCACCACCATCTCGGGCCAGTCTTCGGCCAGCGCTGGCGCTGGTCCTGCTCAGCCCGCCTCTGCCCCTGCTGCTGCTACTGCGACCGCCGCTCCGCCCGCTGCCGCCGTCTCGTCGTCGTCTTCCTCCTCCGCGCCCGTGTCTGCTCCGGCTGCTGGCAGCCTCAAGCGCACGCGCTCTGCCACCGCCGCCGCCAATGCCGCTGCCGCCGCCGCCGCTGCTACTGCTGCTGCTCCCGGTGCCGCTCCCACTCCCGCCACCACCGCCGACGAGGAGGAGGAGGCCGTTCCTGCGCCTGCCCCCAAGCGGGCCAGGACGGCCCGCAACAAGAAGACCGCTGCCGCCGCCACCGCCACCGCCGAGGAGAGTGGCCCCTCCGCGCCCGCAGCCTCCGCTCCCTCCGCCACCACCGCACCCGCCGCCGGTCCCGTCCAGCGCGCCCGTCGTCCTGCCGCTCGTGCGCCGGCTTCGCAGCCGCGCGCGACGCGTTCCTCTCGGAGGACCCAGCCCACCCGCTCCGCGAATGCGCAGTCGGGTCCTTCCGCGCCGCCAGCCGGCCCGTCCGCTCGTGAGCAGCGCGCCGCGAGGCGCAATGCGATCAAGCCCGGGCAGGTGGCGCGGGAGGCCGGTGGGATCAGGGTCCCCGCGGGGAATTTGCAGACGACGAGGTTCCTGAGCACGGCGCACTTCAGCGCCTACGACGGATATGCGGTTGTTGGGGAGAAGTGGGGTGATGCGAGGTGGGAGGGGTTCACGGGGAAGTATTTGAAGTGAGGGGAGAGGGGGAGTGTTCCGGGTTGGGGGGTTGGGGTGCTTGGGGAGGGAGGAGTTTTGGGGGAGAGAGATTCAAAAGTTTTTGTTTTTTCGAAATGCCGGTTTAGGAAGCCGGTGGTAACGGTTCTGGTGGTTTGCTTCTGGGGCCAAGGGGTGAATAGGCCACCATGCATCAGCGGTCGTTGGGAGCTGCGGCTCAGCTTTATAGACTTCACGACGACGACGACGATACCAACGCAGAGACGATAACGAATGAATCAGAAGAAGATGCTGGACATCTTCGCGTCTTTTGCGCGTAGAAAAATCCCTTTTCAAGTCCCATGGTGAATAGTTGATGTCTCTGGCTTCAGGTGATGTTGTTTCTTACCGCTTGGGTAAACGTCGGGGATAGCGTGAACGCTCGGTCTTAAGCGGGGATTGACGCGACGCGAGGCGCGCAAGAGCGCGTCGCGCGCTCGTCAACCTTTACATTCCAACTCCACTACCTCAGCCGTCACCCTATACTCCAATGACAGCCTAATTTGATACCCCAATTCTCGCATTCAGTGCAACGACGGAAACGCATTCTAATTTTCAAAAACCCGTCGACATGTCTTCTACGCCCTCCACCCCGGCGCGCTCCGCTCGCGCGTCCTCCACAGCCTCCTCGCCCGCCATGAATACCTCCAAATCTCCCATCGAGTTGACCCCGCGGAGCAAAGTCAAAGCCATGCTTGCAGCTGCCGGTATGAGTGATGATTCAGAGGACGAACTCTCCGCGCAGCCTTCCAACGGACCTTCAAACCCCACCGAGCCCGTGGCAAAACCTGCAGCAGCAGCCTCGAAACCCGTCCAGGATGGCGCCCCTTCAGATTCCGAGGACGAGGATATTGTTCCTGTTAAAAGACCAGTTGGACGGATGGCAGCACGCATGCTCGCACAAAATCAGAACGCCCAGAGTGAGGGCAGCGACGAGCAGGATGGGAATGCATACCAAAGGGTCAGGAAGATGCTCATGTCCGCTAAGGATAAGCAGAAGGAATCGTCAAGCAAGCCAAGCTCTGCATCGGATGCCGACTCGAGTTCGGGCGAGGACATGCCATTCAGCAGACCCGCGCAGGCAAGAAGGCTTGCACGAAAAGCTAGCAAATCACCAAATCCTGCAGAACCCGCGTCAAGAGCATCTTCGCCTGGACTTTTCGTGTCACCATCGAAGCCATCCTCAGCCAAGTCTGTCGCTTCTCTGGACAATGACTCAAACTCCGACTCTGATATGTCTGACTTCAAACCGAAATCCCGCTTGGAGGAATTGGTCGCGCAGAAGAAAGCCGAGCGCAAGGCTAAGGAGGCTTTAGAGAAGAAGGAACGCGAGGAGAACCGCCGGAAAGCAAAGGCTGCCGCAAGAAAATCAAGAGAAATCGACCTCGAGCTGAACGGCTCAGAAACTGACAGCAACGACGAGGAAGGCGTGGCTGAGAAGTTGACACAACAATCTCGGCCAACCCGCAAGGCAGGAAAGAAGGCCAGAGAGGAGATGAACCGCGAAACGCAAAGACTATACAGGAACATGCAGTTGGCACATCAAGCGAAGACAAAGAAGAAGTACACCACGCAAGACCTTTTCAAGAAATTCAATTTTGGTCAGCCCAAAGGGTCTGCAGAGGATCCTGTTGAGCTTGCGTCTTCGGATGTTGATCAAGCCCAGAAGGAGACACCGCCTACGAGTCCACCAAGCGCGGATGAAGCTGAGAAGAAAACCGCTCAGGAGCAAGGCTTGGATTCTAACGGATTTCCTGAAGACACGGTTGTTGATATTGGCCAGCGAGATGTCGACCTTCCAGATCTACAAAAGATCCCCCCACAGTCAAAGATCAACAAGGGCAAAGGTCGTGCCGTATCACCATCTAGCGAAATCCCCCTCCAAGTCGCGCCGGAACAGACCGTCAAACCCGCCGTTCCTGCACCCGTCCAAGAGAAGAAAACTCGCACGTTCCGCGTCGTACTTCCGCAAAGACCTGCCGCTGGCGCCTCCGACGATGACGATGACCTGGAGATTGTCCGTGACACGCGCTTTCCGGTTTTCGACAACCTTCCCGCTCGCCAGGCGAAAGAGCCCAAGCATCTGCTCACACTCCGCCACCTCGCGCATCTGACTTCGCCAACCAAGAGCCGACAAACTAACAAGAATTCTATGGGGCCCACTGAATTACAAGCAGTACTTCAGCGCAGAGCCCGCGAACAAGCGAAGGCGGAAAAAGACGAGAAGATTGCTGAGCTTCGGGCAAAGGGCATCATGGTTCAGACGGAAGAAGAGCGTGAGAAAGACCAGCTTGAGCTGGAGAACCTTCTGGAGAAAGCCCGAAAGGAAGCCGAGGAGCTGGCGAAGAAGGAAAAGGAAGAGGCGAAGAAGAACGGCGAAGAGGACGGCGATGCCTTGCTTGATAGCGAAGATGATGAGAGCTACGTCGAGGGCGGATCGGATGCTGAGGGAGCGGAAGAAGACGAGGAGCTTGAGCTTTCCGGCAGCGAGGACGAGGAAGACGAACATGCTGACGGTGAAGGTCTTATCGACAATGAAGCCGGCGAAGATGACGACGAAGAGATGGCGGATGAGGATGATGTTGCAGCGCATCCTGAAATAGAAACGGCCGAGGACGATGTGGAATCCGAGAATGAAGACGCAGCGCCTGCACGGCGTGCAACAGCAGCACGGAACCGCAAACGCGTCGTCGATGACGAGGATGAGGAGGAGTCTGAGGCTAAGGCTGCTGAGCAGCAACCTCAACCAGAGCCGAGTCAGAACGAGGCTATGGCTGCATTTGGCTTTGCTAACAATGCTGCTCCTGTGGGTCTCAGTCAAATGTTTGCTGGCACAATGGCCGAACTGGGCTCCGAGCCGACCGATCAACAAGCTCAACCCTCGCCAGCCCAGGATGAGACTATGGCTGCATTTGGGTTTGCCAATAATGCCGCTTCGGTCGGTCTTAGCCAGATGTTTGCTGGCACAATGGCAGACATGAACTCCCAGGCCGAAATGCCAGTGGCGGGAAGCACCCAGCAAGATTCCCTCGATTTTCTCCGAAACATCCCGGTCTCGACACTTCCTGAGTTTGCAGACAACTTTGCAGGTCCCAGCCAGGACTCTGTCATCCGCGATAGTCAGCCCGAAGAATCCCAAGCAGAAAGTGGAAGCAACGACATCAACATTGGCATTTCTCAGTTCCCCTCGCAACCCCAAGATCTCGATACCCAGATGTCTGATATCCCCGAGCCCACGCAGGATGGTGGTTTTGCTGTTTCCCGAACGCCAGGCCGATTCAACAGGACTCCTTTGCCCTCGTCAAGTCAGAAAACAGTGGACACTATTATCCTTGAAGATGGGACACCTGAATCACCGATCGTTCAGCGGAAGAAGGGTCGTCTACAGCGCCGTCGCGAGATTATCGCTACATCGATGTCGGATGTTGAGGAGGACACTCAAACCAAGGAAGATGACGCCGCGTCGGATGAGGACTTTGAGATCTCGGCAGACGCTTTCGATGTTATGCGAAAGGGTGCGAAGAAGGCCAAGAAGGTCGACGCCTTCAACAAGAAGAAGAGCGCAGCCAAGGAGATGGTCGAGGAGCAGGCCGAGGAGTCTGAGGACGAATACGCGGGCCTTGGTGGTGCTAGTGATGATGAAAGTGGCGGGGAGATGGATGAGGAGCTAAAAGACATGATCGACGAGACAAAGGTGAAGGTCAACGAGAGGGAGATTGCGGCGTTTCATGCGTAAGTTACCCTATTCTCCTTACGATATCTCCCAAAATCTGACTAGTAAATAGAAACAAGGAGCGCGCGGAAGATGAGAAGCGCATCGATAGGCTGTACAAGGACATCACCAGCGGCAACCTGCGTCGGAAACGTGGTGGAGACTTTGATTCGTTGGATGACTCGGATGATGAAGCTGCAGAGAGGAGGGCAAGAAAGCAGAGGGAGTTCGCGCGTATGCGCAAGGCGCTTCTTGCGGACGAGAACATTGGCAAGATTGGTAAGTCTTCCCTCTGCTCCTCAAGGGGTCTGGCTAACATGATGGTCCACAGCCGAAAACCCGAAGAAGCTTGCCTTCCTCCGCGCCATCGAGGACCACGACGACGACGACTTCGACTTTTTCGAGTACAGGGATTCCACCGGCCCCGACGAGTCTCAGTCCCAATCCATTCCCGACTCGCAGGAGGCAGCGCAGCAGGAAAACACAGCGATCGACCAAGACGGTGCCTCTGCCGCAGCTGGCCAAGCAAACCCGCTCAAGCGCAAATCGCCTGCCACAGAATCCAACGACGAAAACCGGCCTCCGGCCCGCCAGCGCCGCACCGCCGCCGCGGCCGACCGCAAGCCAACCACACTCGCGGAGATCCGCGAGAACGTCTCGTTCCTCATCGACGAGCCGCTCGTCCGCGAAACCCAATACTCCGCGTCCGAAGACGAAGACGAAGGCGACGATGGCGGAGAGCAGCAACAAACCAAGGTCACCACCCGCGCCTCCTTCACCGAGCGCCGTACCACAACTACCGTCGTCGACCGCCTCACGCTGTCGCGCTCCGCCAGCGCCGCATCCTCGACGTCTACGACGACGACGGAACAACAGCCCGCCCCCGCCGGGAAGCCGCTCGCTTTCGCCGCTGGCAACAAGCCCGCCGGCCACGGCTTCAGGGTGCCGGCCCTGCTGCGGCGCGCGACATCGAACCTGAGCAACGCGAGCTCGACCACGACGACGACGACCACCACTACTAACAGCAACTACAACGCGACCGCCGCTGGCGCTGCTGCGGCCGAGGCGGGCGGCTTGAGGAGAGGTGGCAGCAAGAAGAGCAACATCCACTACCAGGCGCGCGAGGCGGAGCGCAAGAAGGCGGTCGAGGCCGTGGACGCGAGGAGGGAGGAGGGCTTGAGGAAGAAGGTGGTGAAGGGCAGGGGGAGGAGCGTGCTGGGCGTGTTGGGGGGTGGGGGGTTCGAGTAGGTGGTGCTGTTTTTGTCTGGGGTTATGGCTTTTTTTTTGGGGGGGTTCGTGGCGTTGCTGGTGCGAGGGAACAACGGGACGGCGTTGGCCGCAGATGGGCTGGGCTGGGTTTGTAGGTTTATGAATAGTATGGTTTGGACCGTTGGCGTTTTGCGTCTTTACCTTCCGAGAGGCCCGTGACTGCACATGCACCATTGATGTGAAACCGAATTCCTGCATGGCTCCTCAAAGTCACGATGATAGGAGTCCTGTGCAGAAACGCTTACCCTTCCTTTTTCCTCGGGCGACATATGTCTTTCATTGTGGAATTGCAGTCGACTTGAACCAAGCGCATGAGCATCGTGTCTTCTGCGGGGCTGGCAAGTCCCCCACCAGATAGTCAGGTCTAGGTTCACAGTAATTTGGTCAGTTCGTGACTTCCAGAAGTGTGTTAGTACTTAGTAGTAGACATTGTTCTTCTACAACCAACTCTCCAGCATCGCCGACGGGTTCTCTGTACGCTGAAGAAATCAAACCCAGAAGGCGTATAGTGCCCATCAGCGGTGTTACGATGATACATTTATTTCTTGAAGACGATGATAACTTCAGCTGCAAGACTAGACAAGAACGTGTGCGGCAATAGTGTACGTACCGAGTAATATGATTCTAGGATAGATTTCTTTGTCCCGACCTGAGCGTAGGGCCACAGTTTGCGCATGGTTGTTCAAGGAGTCGTTTATATCAAAAGAGCATGCCTATTTGCGAACCGAAGCGAAGGGGAACGCCGGGCTAGCTTTGGGCCCCTTAGTCTTGGTCCATAACGTAGCTTACATCCTCCAAGCGGCGGACCATTTCCTGAGTAGTGCGGTCTCGTGCACAAGCGGCGGCGGCTGCGCCTCCGCGGGGTGAGGTGACCTCGATTCCAAATAAGAACATGAGGAAATGGCGTCAGATTTTGCTAAATATCCGTACGACTGGGAAAGAACAGAAATTACTGGACCGCCTTTCTGCGCAGCGGCTTGCACGCAGTGGGTGAAAGCCAGCAAGAAGTTGATGGCGCAATGCAAGCTCGAGATGTCGGTGGGCTTATAGGCCTTCAGCGCAGAGGTGAAGAAGCGGTGTAGGTGGCCATGGTATTGCAGCGGGCGCCGAAGAAGCGAAGAATAGTTGGCCGGTGTCCGTCTTGAAGAGGAGCAGGTGAGCTTCGCAAAAAACCGCGCTGACGCGACAGTTGCGTCGGATATCTAAATCAATCATCGCATTCATTTCACATAAGGGAGTCTTTGCTGAGTAGGCATCCTCAGTGCGGCGCGAAGGAGCTTAGTTTGAGCAGGGACTCAAGCACAAGGCTGCAACCCGCTCGGGCCAGGGCGCTCAAATGCTGGCTGACTATGGCAGTTCGCCATGTGCAGGTAAGTGTTGACGCGCTCTGCTTGATGTCGAGGTGCTCCGGGGTGCAAGGATGATGCAAGCCAAGGCCGGTGGGTGCGCGTGTCCATGGTTTCCGGCTGCGCGAGCTCTCAGGCGTGTTACTGTCAAACATTCACGAACCACTCGCATATGGCAGCCGCCGGAGCCTGGTGTTTGCCCGCGCGGCCGGCAGCGGTGAGGCCCGTGCGTTCGCCCGTCCAGGTACTTAAACCCGTCCTTCGCCCTCCTCCTCTCCTTCTTCCCTCTTCCTCCTCAAGCTCACCTCGCCATCCGACACTCATTTTCGACAGCCACCCTTGCTGCGCTGCCTCTCATCCCAGTCACTCACTTTTGTCAGCCGCGTCGGCCTCCGTCACCCATTTCTACCGCGCATGCAAGTTCAACCCCAACAATCACCGCCTGACCCGCAACTCATGGGCGACGACTAATATTTCGGAAGAAGTCGTTCTTTCCACCTCACCGGCTCGGCTGCTAACTCTGTTTACAGAATCTTGCAAACGGCCACCAACTCGTTACGATCATCCTCCTCCCGCGAACGAAACCTCACTTCCGCTCAGCGATGACGTCACTTCACTTCCTCCTCTTTGGTCGAGGTGTTGTGACTAGCTGAAACACTTTTGTTGCCATCGGAGATCCCGCCGCAGCTTATGATTTCTTTTCGAGCGCAGTGGTGTATCGAAGATGGTACATGGTGCAGTATCTTTGTTGAAAGTTGCCTCGTTCATGTGCTGATCCTGCACGGACCTGAATTGGCGAGTGCAGGGCTATCAGGTGCGGTGGCCTTGGGCCGTGTCACTGTAACATACGGTATACTAGTATATCGGGATGCTACAAACACATAAGAGCTCAGAACTTCTGACTGCTGCCATCGAAGGTACTGCTGAATCTCCTGTTTTCTATTCGAGTTCGCAGTGTCCGACGTTGGTAACTGGTGCAATATCTCGCGTCCGAGTTACTCTCTCATATGCTGATCCTACACGGACCTGGATGGGCGAGTGTAGGGCCATCAGGCGCAGTGGTTTCGACCGTGTCGCTGTAGCATACGGTATACCGGGATGTTACCAACATATAAGAGCTCAGGACTTCTAACTGTACTGCCCTCGAAGGTGCTGCTGAATCTCTTGTTTTCTGTTCGAGTTCGCAGTGTCCGACGTTGGTAACTGGTGCAATATCTCGCGTCCGAGTTACTCTCTCATATGCTGATCCTACACGGACCTGGATGGGCGAGTGTAGGGCTATCAGGTGACCGTGTCGCTGCAGCATTCGACATATCGAGATGCTGCGAACATGTAAGAGCTCAGGACTACCGATTACACTGCTATTGAAGGCGCTGCTGGATCTCTTGTTTTCTATTCGAGTCCATCGGCTTTCCGACGGTAGTAACTGGTGCAATATCTTGGGTCAGAGTTACCGCCTTCGTGCGCTGACCTGCATCGACCTGGATAGGAAGATGTGGGATCATCAGGTGCAGTGGTTTTCGACCGTGTCGCTGTAGTTTCCAACATACCGAGAAGCTACATTACGCACGAAGGGCTAGCTGGGTGCTTTCGACATTTTGCCATCAAAAGGTTCAGTTGAAGCTCTTATTTATTGAGCGCAGCGGTTCACTGGGTGGTAACTGTGCAATATCTGAGTCAATTTTCTACTCCCTTCGTGCGCTGATCCCACATCAACCAGAAGCGGATGGTGCTGGGGGCGTCAGGTGCAGTGGCCTTGCGTCGAGTCACTGTAGTTTCCAACATACCGAGAAGCTACAACACGCACGAAGGGCTAGCTGGGTGCTTTCGACATTTTGCCATCAAAAGGTTCAGTTGAAGCTCTTATTTATTGAGCGCAGCGGTTCACTGGGTGGTAACTGTGCAATATCTGAGTCAATTTTCTACTCCCTTCATGTGCTGGTCCCACATCAACCAGAAGCGGATGGTGCTGGGGAAGCCAGGTGCAGTGGCCTTGCGTCGAGTCACTGTAGTTTCCAAGATACCGAGAAGCTACACTACACATGAAGGGCTCAGGGATTTTTGACTGATCGCCCCCGGGCCATGGGCCTTTACAAGCCCTCTTTTTTTTTTTTTTAATCCGGAACCCTCTCTCTACTCCGCTTGGCGGACGTTTCAGTATCTGTATTACAGCGAGAGCGTTATTAGGCTTACGAGCTCCTTTTCCTTTAAGTGCGGTGTGTTCATCATGCTCGTCATGTTTGAATTGCCGTGCTTGAAGCGATTCTCTGCCCAACAGAGTGTTCAGTATTTCGGATCCCCTTGACCTTACTGGTTGAGGACACTTTTTTTTCGTTGAAGATCTTACCATGCGTAGGATATCAAGGAAGATTTTATACGTACCAAACTGAGCGCGGTTTTCTATGGGACGATTCTGTATGATTTGTTACTAGCTCAATGAGTGCCAACTGGCAGTTTCAGCGTAATACAGTGTGCTTCCCGAACCCATTTGCCTTCTGTACAGGTGAAGGCAAATGGGTTCTCCTCCTTAATCTCCTTCTGTCTGTCCTGGAGCTTTTTGAGCTTCTCCTGGTCTTCCTTGATCCGATCCTCGAGTTCCTTCATCTTTTCCTCCCCTTCCCTCTCCTCGCGGCGCAGCTCCTTCTCCTTCTTCTTAGCTTCCTGACGAGCAGCCGAACTCTGGAACTGGCCAGTGCTTGAGTTAAGGCCAGTAGCATGGCCGGTAGAAGCGGTGTGGGGCAGCTTCCGGGCCTTCCTGGACGATAGCTTGGGAGACAGGCTGTGGTTGCGCTTGTCGAAGCCTTGGGAAGTCGCGCCATTGTCCAGCGTCTGGGTCTGCGATGTTGTCTTGTCGTACAGCTGCTGAAGCTTCGCCAATACTTTGAAAATGTTGGCCTGCGTAATGTTGAGCCACATCTTCGAGTTGGCGTTGCGGCAAAGCTTCCGAGACTCCGCCTTCTCCTGAACCATGAGCTTGTAGAGTTCGTCATGCTTGACTGTCGGAAACTTCTCAGTGATGCAGACGATTCCACGGAGGACCGCTGCCGGGATGAAGTACGCTTCTTCTGGACGAAGTTTCTCTATCTTCCAGAACTGAGACAACGGCATCTGGAAGTGGGCTTCGATGGCAGTGATGTCCTTGACTTTCTCAGTGATGTCGCCATAACCGCTCTTGACCGGCAATTCGGGGCTCTGCCAAAGCTCCCCAGTGACTCGGACCGGGTTGGACCAGTCCCTCCTCCTGTGAACAGTCAGGTGGGTCGAGATCGTCGGACCCGCGCTGCGATCGCCGAAGGCCGCTCCACGATTATTGACGGCGTTCTGGTAGGCTTGGAGGACGGCCTTATCCGCCAAACTCTGAGCGTCCACATCGGGCTGGTCAAAGGCGCCGAAGTCCTCGATCGCGTCAGGACTGGGGTAGCACAGGCTGACTGGTATGTCAGAGGGCTTCTTGGTCGGCCAGAGGCTCATGAACTTGTCCTTCGCATCGCGGATGGCATCCTCCAGGGTATTCGAGACCGGGTACAGTTCCTTGATGACCATACACATACGGCGACGCGTCTGGTTGCTCATGTTCTGGGACGGGCTGATCTTAGCGAGCTCTTCGATGAGGCGCAGCAAAGCGATCGGCCACTTCTCGACGGGTTGCTTGCTCAGACGATGGTCTTGCGGAACCCAACCCTGGAGGGGGCAGCCAGGCCAGGAGGCTCCGGTGGACTGTAGGAGGGTGGTCCTCTGATATCACGCAAAGTGGTTAGCGACAGACTCTTCCTTGCCAATGGCCAAAGTGGGCGCGTACCTGCTTGGCGTCCGCATCGTCGTTCGACGGCATGACGTCCGCGTGGATGGGAATTAGAACTCTGTGAATATTGCTTTTCGAATTGCCTTCTCGGCGAGGTGGACGTCGGAAATCGGACCGGCCAGAGTTGTCGGGTGGGAGTGGAAGAGGGGAGGAGTGGTCTGCCCCGGCGAGCTTAAGAGGTGGGCTCTGCGAAGTGGGAAGACCGCCGGCACGTGCTCGGTAGGCGAAGAAGGTGAATGTCGGGCGCTCTGAAGGGCCGTGGAGGCAATCATCGGGGGCGGATGGCGATAACACCTCGGCCGCAGCTCCACATTCTGGCCACTCCGGCCTGCCCAGCACTTCTATCCCATCACCGGTACCACCTGCGGATCTTATCAGCTGGTCAACTCCAGATTCTATCTGTTTACGGAACACCCGGTCCAATCACTCTCGTCGTTTCCAAATTGGACAAGTCCCAGCCTTGTGAAGAGTCGCTCTTATTCTGGAAGTCTTTAGTCTTTTCGATGGATAAGGTAGATCTCATACTATTCACCTATCTTCATTTTGCTGTTTGCTGGTGTCAGTCACCTGGGAGCGTATATACTTTATAATACGTAGAGGTATTCTATAGATACCATACGGACCTTGTTCGCCTTTATTTCAGGGGCTTGATATCAAAGCTCTCAATCTCTGAGATGTCTTACCAGCCAGAAACAGACTCTTAATCAAGATGGTCCACTTCAACGCTTTCCGGCGAAGTACTCAGAGGTCATAACACGGCGTAGAGATTCTCGCATGAGACAAGCATTCAAATACAATTAGGCATACCTAACGGGTCTCTATCAACGCCTACACTGACACTGTACACTTTCCCCTTTACCATTTTTGTGTTATGAGCCCGCGAGAAATCTTAGGGGATGCTTCGCCGCAAGAACAACTGTTCCGGTCTGCTTCTCAATGAGGTCGCCGAAAATGATGTGTAGTTCCCCATTGAACTACATCGTGTTTCTGTAATGTGACTGCTAAAAGCAGGGAGAGGAAGTATCGGACTCATCTGTTCCACGTCTGGACAATGGTTTTAACTCCGTATGACAACCTTCATTTAGGGCTACGAACAGTTCTATCCGGGAGTAAGGGCTAGTAGTAAAAAGAAACCACCAAAAGGGACAAGACCGTCTACAATCCGAGAACGGGGCAACCCTTACTTAGTGCTAGGATCCTTGTCATCAAGGCCCCGGAGCAGACATCCGCCCAACGCGGTGGCATCGTTCAGACTGTTAATCAGAGTAGCGTGCAAGGCGGTGTACTGTCGCGATGCGGTAGAAACTTGCTCCCTAATCTTATCAAGGTCCGTCTGCAGCTTCTTCTTATCGGTTTGCAGTCCGGAGATTGTGTTCTCCATGCTCGTTTTGTCTCGAGCGTGTTCGTCGATCCTTTTCTGCATCTCTTTCTTCTCGTCCTCAAGCTTGTCCACGTTGCTCGCAAGCTTCTTCTTTCCGTCCTCAAGAGCAGCGCACGTCTTCTCAAAGTCATCCTTCTGAGCCTTGCTCTCGTTCCGCAAGTCGCTGACCTCCTGTTGAAGAGATGCCTTGCTCTTCTCCAGCTCCCGAATCTTCGGCTCAGACAGCTCCATGTCCGTCTCGAGGTCTCTAGCCCACTTTCCCAGAGCCTCATTCCGCCGCTCTAGTTCATCAGATCGAGTTTCCAGAGTCTTATACTTCTCCACCAAAAGCCCCAGATCCTCCTCAGCCTCATCCTTCTTGCCCACCAACTCCGACTTCTCCCCCTCCCACTGCTGGCGCTGCTCGTCACGCTGCTCCTCGAGTTGCCTCTGGTGCTCGGCCGCAAGAGCCTCCAGCTCCCTCGCATGCTCAACCTTGACGTCCCCGATCTCGACTTCGACAGCTATGCGCCTGTCCTCGGCCACCTCGAGCTCACGCTGGTGCTCAGCCTGGAGCGCCTCCACCTCCCTCTTGTGCTCAGCCTTGACGCCATCGAGCTCGAGCTCAGCGTCCATGCGCTTTTCCTCGGCGGCCTCGAGCTCGCGCCGGTGCTCCGCCTCAGCGCTGGCGAGGACGCGGTTGATCGTCTCGGACGCTTGCGCCAGCGGCGTCGACGACACCGACGGCTGGCGGCCGTGGCGCTGCGGCGCGGGCGTCGCGTTGGGGGATAGGTTGCGCTTTGCCGGCGTGGCGAAGCTGGGGAGGCGGGCGGCGACGAAGCTACCGCTGTTGGTGGTGGTGGTGGTGGTGGTGGGATCGCTGGTGGTGGTAGCGGCTTTGCCATTAGGGGCAGTGTCGTTAGGAGGAGCGGATGCTGCAGCGGCGGTTGTCTTTGGCATCGGCGTCGGGGTGTCGGGCATGGGAGTGGGCTTGGACGTGGAGTTGATGGTGGCATCGACGTCGGCGTCATCGCTTGATGCTGCGCACGAAGCGGGGATGCGGCTGCTGGAGAATTTCGCGGGCCTCTTCTTGAAGGAGAAGAGCATTCCGTCTGCGAGGTCTCTTTCCATGGCGATGATGATGGGTTTGGTCAAAGAGCTGCTCTTAGTGTCATCGAGCTTGCGCCGCGCCAGCTGTTGGAAGCGGTCCAACGAGACGAGATTCCAGCTCTTGAAGAAGTACTCGATGGCGCTAAGGAGTTCGATCGGCATGCAGAGCGCTTCCTGCGCGCTGAGGGAGTCTGAGGCTAGGACTGTGGCGAAGCAGGTGTTGAGTTGTGTCTCGATCGCGCAGATCTTCTGAATTCTCAGATCCAAGTTGTCGAAACCGCCGTCAGGTGGGATAGGACCGTCGGCGGCCCAGAGGGCGCTTTGAGAGAGTCTGAGGCAGGGATTTCCGTTTCGCATGTTCTTCATAAGTTCTGCGGCCTGTTTTGTCATAATAGTAGGTCCATGGTCTGGAGAATTGTGTGCTGAACCCTTACTAGAGATGGCGTTATTGATGACGGTGGAGATGAGGTGCTTTGCGCTTTTGTCGATTTCGTTGCCCGCCATCTTCGATGGGAGTAGGGTTGATGTTGAGGACATAGGAGCGCGATGCTGCCCAGTAGTGGGATCTGATGGCTTCGCGAGGTTGGTGCCCATACTGGAACGAAACATGATCGCGGAAGAACACCAGAGACGAGAGTCGAAAGGCCTAGGTAGATGGGAAAGTGCCTTGCGCACGTGACTGCGCGTTTGTTCTAAGACAGTGATGCAAGTACCCGTTGCGCGGGGGCTACAGCAGGCTCTCTCCCTCTTCGCCGGCCGCGCGCCTCTCCCCATTCGTTCTCCATCGCTGCCACCAGCTCGGCCTCTGCAGCCTCGGTAGCTGCGCTCTCTGGCCCCAATGCCAAAGCAGTCCTGCAACGAAGCCGACAGCATCGTTCCTGAATGCCAGCAGCCCCGCAACCGTAACCATCATGACCGCCCATCGCTCTTTTCGCTCCGCCTCGCTCGGATCACGTAGCCTCTTGCCCAACGTCACGGCACCGGACGCCTCCATCTCAGCCTCCTCCCACAAGTCCCTGGCACCAGCGTTCAGGGATTCGCCGACCTTGGCCAGCTCCACGCCCGCGGCGAGCACCATGATACCCAGGAGCGCCTTCGGGAAGCTCGCGAGGAGACGGACGAGACTTTCGCCTCCGACGAGGCCCAGAATCATCTTAATAACACCAAGGAGGATAACTGAGGAGCCGGAACGTGCACCAAATCGGTGCTGAGCAGCAAGGCCACCGGAGCCGTGACAGGCGGGCATAGCTCCGAACCAGCATCCAATAAGATTCATTGCCGCAACGGAGGATCCAATGGCAGTGACGGTAGGTGTTGGCACGTTCGGGAGAAGGTCGGCGGAGAGATGGGTCACAGCGATAATCGAGTTAAGCGTAGTCAGAGGAAGCTGGCCGAGAGAAGCAGTCACAAAAGTGCGGCCAAAGGTCGCCCACGAAGGAACCACGATGGGAATACTGGGAATGATGCTGGAGCTATCCATGTCGCTCACGCGGGCTTTCACGCCCGCCAGAATCAGGCCCAGGATAAAGATGAGGAGCGCGTAGGGCACTCGCGGCGCGCGTGTGCAGGCAAGCAGCGCCAGTGCAGCGCCCAGGGCCCAGAGCAAGTTGTCGACTGGGGAAGGTCCTGTCCAGCCAAGGGGCTTGAGCATCTTCTCTCCGGCTGAGAGAACGAGGCTGAGTCCAGCGCCGACCTGGATCCCCTTCACGACCGGAATAGGAATAACGCGTGTGACCCAGCTCAGCAAGCCAGTCACACTCATGATGCCGACAACGACGGCGACGCCTATGCCGGCAGCTGCTGTCTCGTGGAGGCTGTAGCTGCGAGCGATGGCGATAGAGGCGATGGCCTTCATGGGCTGCACAGGAAGTGGGATACCGAACAGCGCACCAGTCAGGATATTCGAAGCGCCAGTAAATATCAGAGTCGCGGGCAGAGAAATAGAATGAGTGAGAGTCAAGGCCACGAGTAGGGGGAGTAAAGTTCCCAGGTCGCCCAGCGACCCAGAGAGCTCGCTCAGCGGTGCATCGCGGAAAGTCTGCAGGTTGTGTTGCGTGATGCGGCGAAGGTTTGCGGTCGACGGCATGATGAATGTGCGCTAAGGGCAAATCCGGGAATGCGGGAGTAGTGAAATGAGGTGTGAGAGTGAAGAAAAGTGGAAGGTCTAGGGAGGCGGAGGTTGTGCGACACCACGTATTAGCGGAGGCAGCACATGTTTAGTGTGTGGTGGAGGCATTCTCCGCGGGATTGGTTATTGCTGGTGTCAGGTGGTAGTCGGAGGTGTCAGAAGTGGGCGGTCAGCCGCGCCGCGCAGAAGCGATGACGCGCCGGCATCGGCCGGACGCTGCCGCTTGCTCAGTGAGTCCAAGCGCCACACGTGCCCGCGCGTTTTCGTTGCCGAGCGCCGACGCGTCTTCCAACCTCATCCCCACACCCCACACCATGGCTGTCGGATCGCCCTCCTCGTTTACGACCGCTCGCGATGGCGAGACCGCTTTCCTCACCCCGCCATCAACCACTCAGACCTCTCGAAACTCGCCAGCGAGTGCTCCTCCTGCTCGGTATAGGCAAGCGACCCAGCTGCCCTTCGAGCTCGCTCACCACTCTAGCGTGTATCTGGAGTCGGGTCAATGTACAACGCTCGGACCTCAAATAACTACATACGCTGATCATCTGCAGACCTCCAAGGTTATGGTCTGCTTACCAGCCTCCTCCGATCCGGCTCGTCGTCCAGCCCGTCAGATCGCCTGCCTGCACAAATCCCACCGATCCAGCTCTTCGAACTCTCCGCAACTCTCGTTGTCTATCCTGCCGCCACAACCAGGGCAACAACTCCCGACAAGCTACAGGCCTCCAACGCCGCCGCCAAATATCTCCGCGACGTAAACCGCGTCGTCGGGCCAGTGAATGCTGGCTTCGCAAAGGCATTTGTCTTTACCGGACTTAATAGTCCCAAGAGCCGTGGCTGGAGGAGACGCGGGACCTTGGGCTCCCCAATAAATGGCGACAGCAAACGAGTAGAGGATGAGAGACCAATCAAGTCCGCGGTAGCACAGCAGAATAGTCTGTGGGCCAAGGCTGACGACTTCTGGCGCGTCGTGGGCTGGGCTTTCAACTGCTCCGTCAAATACAAGGCAAGGTGGGAGCGATGGAAGATTTGGCTGGACTTGATGCTGGAGATCATGGAAGACGACTGGAAGGAACGCAACATATTATACGACGAGCAGCAGGACAGTACGGCAAGTGACGAGTTGCTCCAAAAAAGTATCATCGTCCAATACCTGATCGGCGCCAATGCGAACTCACTGGTGGGCCGGAGGAAGTTACTCAGTGCCATACTTGCTGACGGCGGATCCAAATCCATGAGCGAGTTCAAAGAAGTCTTCAAGGATGAACTCAAGGGGAAGAAGGAGGAAAGCGTCAAACCAATCAAGGAGATGAGGCTTGATGAAGGAGATTTTGGCGATCTTGGAATTGACCCTGACGAAGATGATGACATAGACGATGCCGACGCCGGGAACGGCTCGGCTTTGCCAATACGGAAGAGCGGCAGGAGCACAAACACCAGTACCAGACGACCGTCAATCATCTCTCTTAGCTCTAATTCTTCCGAAGATACTCAAGACGACAGCATATCACCGACTGACCGCCTTGGAGGGATTGATTCTGTCAGACTGCGCCAACGCATCCTTGCTTTTGTGAGTCACTACCTGGACCATTCGTCGCTCCGCGAGTATCACGGCTGACCACATCAACCTACCAGCTCCCGGTTATTGCAGAAAGGCTTCCAGCCTACTTCACTTCGCGCGAGCATCTCTTCGACTCCTATACCGAATATTTACGTCCTTTGCCTGCCCCGACGTTCGCCACACTGATCCGTACTTCGATGCTTCCTACACCTGCAATGTGTGTCTTGGCCGCCAACACGCTCCTTCCGTTGTTCCCACACTCACCTCCTGTGTACAATCTCGTTCCCCCGTCCCAAGATGAGTGGGCAGAGTATTTCCTTCCCTACGCTGCGAACACGCATAGTTTCGCAGATAACGCGAAAGTCACCATATTGCTCCAACAAGTAGTACAGGCAACCTTACCGGAGATGAAGTGGAGCAAGCATTGGGTTGAGCAAGTTCTCAAGGGCATACGTGCCAGAAGAAAGAAAGCACGCGGTCTAAACAAGTCTGGTGGCGGTGGTATACGGTCTGACGAGATGGTAGCGAAGGAGATATTTAAGGAGAGCGAGCAGCTCCTGCTCCTACTCGTGCAGTGGGTCGAAGATGGTGAGTGAAGTGCATTCTTCATTAATGGCTGGTACTAATGTTTGCAGATGCCAATGCACCACCGACAGAGCGCCCGCAGAGGGATGACCTTATTCCCAAGGTTCAAGCAGCAGGATCACGTGCCGGCTCCGTGTCTGATCTCTCATCGGTTCCATCAGAATCGGAAGATGATTCCTCAGAGCTCGAGGATTTCGGAGACGTGGAGATGAAGGACTGAGGTACGATTCTATTACGGTACACGTCGGATACCCTGCGCTGCTAAGCAGCAAAAAAAATAGCCTATGAAAGATGGCCATCGTCATGCACAAGCAGCGCAATTCACTCTCGTAATTATCTTGATTTATGCACCAATCCTCAGACTTACTGCTTGTCCATTTCAGCGGTATTAATATCTGGCTAGCGGCTATTCACATTACCTAGGCGTTAAGATTTAGCGAATCCAAAAAGGCAACTCCTTAATTCAGCGAGAGCCAATCGGAACGCAAATCTCTCGGCCGGGTCGGGCATTTCTAGACTTCCGGGCCCGCGCCACTTGATTGACACCGACCGACTGCATTTCTTGCTGTATTCAGTATCGCTCACTGAGAATCCTCGCTTATCTGACTCTTTCACCATCTACCTCCGGAACCTTGATTGCCGGCGCACGTCAGTATTTAGTTGCGGGACGTCGCGGCATTACCCCGCCATCTGGGAACGCCAACCAAACTTTCAACGCATCTCACTTACCGAAAGAGTATTCAAATAGAAGCTCGATACAAAATCCATTAGACGCCATCATGGCCGATATCAAGTGGACAGATCTCTCCACCCCGGACCCGGAGTTCCAAGCCGTACGCCCTCAGCCATCTCTCTCCCCACATCCACCCAACTTCCCCTTCCCCTCCCCCGCCCGGCGTCCTCGCCTCTCCCCCTACCATCCAGCATCGAGCACGCGCCCCCTTCCTACCCAACAAACCCGCCTTTCCTAATAAAAAAAAAATGCGTAGTTCCTAGACTCAGTCGGCGGCAAGCTCCCCAGCCTCTCGGACGCGGGGTCCGCCCCGCCGCCCATGGCCGCCCTGCGCGCCACCATCGCCTCCGCCGACAAGCCGGTCGTGCCGGGCGTGACGGCGCCGGCGACCATGGACGGCGTCGAGAAGAGCCGCATCACCATCCCTGTGCGCGACGGCGCGAGCATCGCGGCCGCGCTGTACCGCCCTGTGCAGAAGCCGGAGGCGGGAAGCCCGTTGGTCGTGGCGTTTCATGGCGGTGGGTGGTGTTTGGGCGTGCCGGAGATGGAGGAGGTTAATTGGTAGGTTGTGCTGCGCTCTCTTTGTTTTTTTTTTTTTTTGTTTTTTTTTGGTGTGGCTCCGGTTTGGAGAAGAGGAGTGTGTGCTGATGGCTTTTGGGGGATTGCAGCGTCAACGCCGTGCAGAAATACGGCGCCGTCGCTATCAGCGTCGACTACCGTCTCGCGCCCGAGCATCCCTTCCCGACCGCTATCAACGACTCCTGGGACGCTCTGAAATGGGTGCGTTTAACCCGCTTCCCTTTCCTCTCCATCTCCCCCCAATCCCGCTCCCCCCCTCCCCCATCACCTGCCGAAAGACTAACCAGCACGAAACAAAACACAGATCGCGACCAACGCCACCAGCCCGGCCATCAACGCCGACCCAGCCACCGCTGGCTTCATCGTGCACGGCGAGTCGGCGGGCGGCAACATCGCCGTCGTGCTGGCGCTGCTGGCCCGCGACGAGGGCGGCCTCTCGCCGCCGCTGACGGGCGTCTCGGCATCCATCCCGGCTGTGCTGGCCGCCGAGGTCGTGCCCGAGCGGTTCAAGGAGGAGTATAAGAGTTGCGAGCAGAATAAGAACGCGCCCGGACTGGATGCGGGGGCGTTGGGGTTTTTTGTTGGTGAGTGGTCTCTGTGGGGGTTGAGTTAGGTGTCGGGTTTGTGGGGGGATTGGGGGATGATGCATGGGGCTGACGTGTGGGTGTGCAAAACAGCGAACTATAACCCGGATAAGTCGTCGCCGCTGTTCAGCCCGTTCAATTGGCCCACGGGGCACAAGGGGCTTCCGCCGTTCTTCATCCAGGCTTGTGGTAAGTCTCTGTGCCTTTTAATTTTTTGGGTGACCGGCCGTTGGGGGGGAAGGGGGTTTTGGCATGGCTGACGATTTTGCTCTCCTTTATCTTGTAGGATTGGACCCCCTGCGCGATGACGCGCTGCTGTTCGAGCGGCTGCTGCGGACTGAGGCCGGCGTCAAGACGAAGCTCGTCGTGTATCCCGGCTTGCCGCACTCGTTCTGGGGCTTCTTCCCGCACTTGGAAGCGTCGAGGAAGGCGGTTGGAAAGGTTGTGGAGGGTTTCGGGTGGCTGTTGGGGAAGGCGTAGAGGAGTTCGTGCAATGCGGTCTTGAAGGCTTCAGTTATGCAGGGATTGGAGCGCAAAAGTGCCGGTGTAGGTGGGAAAGAGAAACGATATGAACACTTCGAGGAGTTCCGGCTGGTATATGGGGGCAGGGAGCTCTGCACGAATATCAAGAACGCCTTCTAAATTTCGAAAAATACCTCGAGACCTGTTCCGCTCCGAATTTGTGCATCACCGATGGATGGCAATAAGGATGCAGATTGGCGCCAGGGAAACATCATCCGACCGGGCCTGTTGTATAGTCAAATGTGGAGATAACCTTCGGTTGCTGGGGCTTGATGAGGTGAGGTGAGTTGCGCGGCCTTCAAGCCATGCCAGCGCGAGATCTGCAGTGGCGCAACAGTATGAATCCTGCGCATTTGGACTGGTCTCGACCGCAGCCCAGCCACACGAGCCGCCTCTCCGTCAAGATAGAGCGTTCGTCCCCAGCGCGGGAACATCTATGTGTAGCAGGGCAGGGCAGGCCCTGCTTGTCATGGTTTTTGGGTGGGGTTGCGGTACGGTTCGGCTTCGAGGACTTCAAACCATGGCCCCAAGCTGCAACAACAACTGCTCGAAGGCGCTGGCGGGAAAGCAGAGGACATACACGGTGTGCTAGTACCCGCTCCACGATCTAGAGCTAACGTGCGGATAGTAAGGAATGGCATTCAGGAGAACACTCCGTTCTTCTTCTACTGTGTTCGAGTTGATATGTCCCAGGATTTGGATCTCCGAATGAGAGCTGAATCGCTTATCAAAAGAAAAAGTTTTGGGTATCCAGTATGTGACATCACTGGTCGGCGCGCCTTCCTCCGCAGCATCGCGCGGTGTCACTCGACCAGTACCCCACGGGGCGCGCCTGCTGTATGCGACAGACACGAGTATGTGTCGCACGTGTGGACCGCCTGGCGGGCTCATTGCGCCGCACGCATAAATATCCACTGCTTTTCTGGCGCATCGCCTCTCCTCTTCTTCTTCCTCCTCCTCCTCCTCCTCCTCCTCCACCCTCCAGTCCTTCCATGGTCCGCCGTCGTTCTACCCACCATCGACGCCACGCAGGCCTACCAGCGCGCCAAAAGCCGCCGCCAGCATCGTCGCTCGCCATGGACGAGGAGCGGCCGCTGGCCAAACGCTTTACCCAGTACAGCCCGTACACGATCCACATGCGCAGCTCCAACGAAGCTCAGAGCCGCCACGCGAAGTACCGAGCGACACTTTTCAAGGATCCCAATACCGCTCGAACTGAAGCCGAGGAAGCTGTCCTGGACGAAGAACTGGACACCACCTGGATCGCCGCGCTGAACGCACCCGAACAAGTCTCAGACGAAACTACAAGCCAGGGTGAGGGAGAGGAGGACGCTTCAGGCAGCGAGGGCGAGGGAGAATGCGCCTCCGGAAGTGAGATGGAATTGGAGGATACGGCCGCAAGTGAGGTTGAGGAGGACACGGCGATGGAGATGGAGAAGGCTGCTGGCAAGGTGGTTGATGCTGCAGGCATGCTTCTGGGAGCCGCGCACACAATGGATGAGAACCCCTGGTCAGCACGGCTTAGGAAGACTGAGCAGCGGGCGGCCTACCAGGTCAATCAACAAGATGACAAGACGGCCAGACGGAACCGGGCAATCGAGTACTTGAAAAAGCGCTGGGGACCTGATGTCAACACCTGGGTGCCGGCTGATACCCCCTACACAGATGAAAAGTTTCAAAATCTGAGCAGATGGCCAGGAGGCGTTCTTGAGGAACTGGCCGAGTTGGCCAGGCTGACCACGAGCTCGTACAAGAGACAGCAAGCCATGAGGTTCTTGGGGGAGGCCGTTTGGGATAGAGTCAGCAAAACACCGAAGTATGTCTGCAAGAACGAAGTCACAGTCGCCATACAGAAGGCTCAGAAGGTTTGGGGTCCGGTTTCTAACGCTCAGTCGGGTGGCGATGCTGTCGAGCTTGTGCCATGTCAACACCCAGTCAGCCAGCAAGATACTTCAGGCAAGGAGCAGGATACTTCAGCTGAAGAGGAGGAGGACTTCGATGTAGACGATGACATTGACGAGATGGACTTCTGGACATTGCGTCTGGAGCTCACAAAGGCACGCAAGAGGCTCAGGCAGCTTGAGCAGTCGCAGGCAAAGCAACGTGCCAGTGACTCTGCCTAACTTTCAATTAGGATATACGAGACAATGATGATTACCTTAAGGGAGCAAAAGCCATATTACCCATATTGTGAAATCAAATGTGATCAAAGATCCTGAATTTGAACTTTTCGAGTCTGGGGAGCTATGTGTTTCGAATTTGAAATTTTTCAGTGAAATATACTCATACTGTGGTACCTGAAACTAACCTCTGGACGTAGATGTAGATTTAAAAATGGTACAAATGCGTCCGGACGTTAGCCTCGGCTACCCATGTAATGTGTGCAATATTTTTGTTTTGAGATGGTTAATTCTTTATTTAAAAAAGGAAAAATAAGCGGCTATACTGCAGACAGCAGGAGATTGTCATCACAGCGAACCAGACACGCAGTGTACACTTTGGCGCATTTTCTCGTTTTTGCCAAGATGATCAGCAGCAAGCATAAGCAGTGGGGAGGCGATACCTTTCATGACATCATCCATGGAATAACACTTGCGTGTATGGAATTCGGGTTCAGAGGTGCTGAATAAGTTCGTTGACGGGAACAATTTGACAGTTGCGCCTTGAACGGTTTGGGGAGGTGGAGCAGAGTCGTCTGACGTCTTTTGTCGCTATTCTTGCTGCCAAGGCTGCTTAGGAAGCCTGACTGAGTTCTGTTGCCGTTACTTGGTTCCTCATATGTCTTTCTTTTTTTGGATATGCAAATACTTTCTGGACGTCCTTCTTATTGAGGCCATTGCCGATATCAACGCTTCTGATCAGTCAGAAGGCGTTACGTCCGCAAGGGCAAATTGAGCAGCACATGCACCAGGCATCGCAACTAAAATCAGATACGAAGCGGGTCCGGACAGGGCCATGCTGTAGCTATATCTGCTCTCCGGTGCTGCTGGGGGGGTTCCGGCAATGCGGTCATCCGCGGGTCCCACGAATCGAGCAAACTTGAGCCCCCACCTTCATCCCTGCCAACCCTGCTGCGCCCCATCCCACAAATGCTGCCTCTCATGCATATGTCGTGATCCCAGTAGCCCTACCGATTGGCCGCTACGTAGGGCTGCGCCCACTGTAACGACCACACCCGGGCGCAACCCCACCCCGGCATCCGTTTCAGCCCTGCCGGCAAAAGGTCCTATCGCGACCTGGCAGCACACGACCAGCCATTTGTAGCAAGTCGTCAAGGCAGAAGGCTTCGATATTTTTTTTTTAGAAATTGGGGGCCGTGCAAGGCAGCCGATCAACAATGCAAGCAACGTGGGGGCCGATTGAAATGGACATGCAACACCGCGCGCCGATGAAATAATCCCCTACGCCGCTCTCCTCTTAGCGCCCGCTCACGGATATGGCAGTCCATCGCTTTTCGTTTTGTCCGCTGCTGACGTTTTAGAGCCCGCGATGGATGCTGCCGCCCGGCCCACGAGCGAGTACGAGCTCCTCCCGCCGCAGGGGAATGCCCAACACGCCACCGGTGGTGCTGCTACCACAGGCAGCCACAATGAGAACGCCGACGCTGAAGCCTCTTCGAGACGCTCGTCTTTGTCAGCGTCGAGTGGCGAGTTCGAGTACATGGCGGGTGGAATCAGCATGCTCCCGGACACGCACTACGGCCCGGCCTTCGGCATCATCAGCCCCGCTTCCAGCATCAGATCATCAAGTCGACGTCATTCACTACAAGACGGCGATGATCCGGAGGAGCACGCATCATCCTCTGAGTATCACGATGATGACTACGTTTCCGTGTCCAGAGCTTCCAGCGACGTCGGCGTCTACCCTACAGCGGACGGAATCCATGATGGTCGGAGGTCGCTGGAGACAGCAGCAGCGGAGGGACAGCAGTCAGCCGAGACGCTGGTCGAGGACCGAGGCGGGATGGTGCCGCAAGTCGACGACGAGGTTGTTGTTGACGTCGCGGAGAAAAGAGGAGTAGGAGTG
Source organism: Lasiodiplodia theobromae (assembly GCF_012971845.1). Taxonomy (NCBI): domain Eukaryota; kingdom Fungi; phylum Ascomycota; class Dothideomycetes; order Botryosphaeriales; family Botryosphaeriaceae; genus Lasiodiplodia; species Lasiodiplodia theobromae. Next base: position 97,869 of record NW_023336563.1, on the reverse strand, counting down.
CTGGTGGAAGCGCCGACTCGGCCGTGGACGCCGTTCTACCTGCGACGGATGACGCTTCTGGGCTTCACCCTCGTCTATGTCGTGCTGTTGGTGGCACTCGTCGTCCTGGGAGCGTTGGACCAGAGGAACCAGGGTCTGGCCACCTCGAAATCGAGCAGGCATTATCTCTGGACCTACGGTCCTACTGCCGGTGCGTGTGCTTTCCCGAGTATCCATCCGCTTTTGTGACTGGCTTTGCTGATTCGGAACAGTCCTGACGATCGTGGCCGCGCTCTGGGGCCAGGTTGAGCATCGGACTAAGCAAATGATGCCGTGGGAAATCCTGAGAAAGGGTCCGTCGCCGGCGGCGGATACCCTGCTGCTCGACTATGTTGAGCCGGCACGGCTGACTTCGCTGTGGGTGTCTTTGAAGAAGACGCATTGGCCGGTGTCGATCGCTATTGTTGGGACCTTGCTTCTGCAGCTGTTGACGGTCGTGTCTACTGGTCTTTTCCAGCTTCAGAGCGAGATGATGAATCATACAGGCGTTGCTCTGCTCTACGGAAATGAGTTTGCCTCCGAACCGGCAAACAATTTTGCCGTTGGAGCTGCGCCTGTGTTGTCGGCGATTGCATTGAGCAATGGTAAAATATCCTCATGTCCATACTGGCGACCTGAACTAACAAATGTTTCGAAATAGGCAACCTTTCATACCCGGCTGGAACTTCTGAAAACCTTGCCTTTCCGGCTTTGAGCCTCAAGCATAATATTTCAGGTAAGAGGAACAGAGAGGGGCAACACTCCAGAGCCGTGCTTACTTGAACGTGTTGCAGACGCACAAAATCTTAGCATTTCCTCGACTGTCGATGTCTTTCACGCCGGACTTGGTTGCGAAGTAATTCAGGACCCACAGTGGAATGACGACTGCTTTGTTGGTTCGAGCTTCTACGGAGACTGTAAAAGCGCCATGCCTAAAGTCAGCTTCAACACTTCCTCGTGCCAAATTAAAGACCTTGAGGCAGGATTGATATCCGGAACTTCGCAAGCAGGCGTATACGGAGTTGGCGTCACTGCCAACTGCACCAATGCCCCTTCGGATAACCGTCTTGTGATAGCTATGATCCGATACGGGATTGGGAGAAATTATACCGGCGAGTATCCGGAAAATTCCAGTCCGGAACTCTCTATGGAACCTGCACCAATTCTCCTGTGTAAGCCGAGCTACGCCATCGACTCTCGAGACATCGTCATGGATGGTTCGGGAAAACTGGTCTCTGTGGGCCCTCAAAATTCGTCGACTTCCAGAGGAGAGGACCAACAACCAATACAACAGTGGGATCTTGTAACGAACATCCTGGATTCGGTAAACAATGCAAGTAATGCGGCAAGCGGGCCCGCAAACGAAATCCAAGACATCGGCTCCGACGGGTCTACTCGCTCAGCACTGGACAGCTTCATGTATTGCCTTGTAGCCTTTTTGAACCCGAGCAACATCACAGACTTGCTCGACATTGATCTGTTGCAAAAAGAAAGCGAAAGATTCTACAACGTCGTTTCCGCCCAGATGGCAAAGGACTACCTGATGGTTCCCTCGGACAGGGAGGTATCCGGAGACGTAACGGCAGATCAGCAGCGCCTGCGGATTCGGGGTTTGTCGTTTTACATGATGGAGGTCATCCTTGGCGTTCTCATCGTCATTGCCGCTGCACTCTATTTCCTGGCACCGCGCAACAACACCAGCAGAGATCCGGGATCCATTGGCGGCCTTGCCGCGATAATGGCAGAAAGTCCATCTCTCTACCAGTCCTTGTCTCGATGCGGAAGCGCTGGTATCTCGACTCTGCGCAGCCGCCTTTCCACTTACAGTACCTTGAGCTTCATGCAGCTGTCCGGTGGCAGGCCTGAATTCCGTGTCGTTATGGCTCCTGGTAATCCCGTTGCACCAGTGAGAGCCTCTGACGCGGAATCAGGCGAAGACAAGATTCGTTGGTGGAGACCGCTGGCCATGTCGCGGGTCACCAAGACTGGGGTTACGTTGTACCTACTACTGCTTATTGCGGCTTTGGAATCCACCTATCAAGCTTCGGTCAAGCACGATGGCCTCGCCGACGTGGAGACTGAGAGCTATGTTCGCTACACCTGGTCGTACATACCAGCCCTGAGCATGTTCATTGCCCAGCTTCTTGTCGGCATGATTGGAGACGTATCAAAGATCTTCGCCCCTTTTCATGAACTTCGCCGAAAGGGCCCTGTTCCAGCAAAGGCGCTCTTCAGTGACCCTTTGTCCCATGTCACCATCCAGACGGTTTTCACCGCAATTCCCACCAAACAGTTTGCACTGTTGGCAATGAGTCTAGCCATGCTCCTCACTCCTCTCCTAACCATCGTAGCCTCCGGTCTTTTCTCGCCCGAAACATCAGAATACACGCAAGCCGTCACAGCCAAGCTCACCGACGCCTTCAACCTGACCGACGCCACCATCAGCATGCAAAGCGCCTTCGTCATCGGCCTCCTCCTCCAAAGCAACCTCTCCTACCCCGCCTGGACGTACGGCGAGCTCGCCCTCCCGCAGCTGCGCCTCGACACCATCCAACAAACCGGCAAGCCCATCAACGCCTCCGCCCCCTCTTTCAACAGCTCCACCATCAACCTCACCGTCCCCGCGCCCCGCGCCTCCCTCAACTGCACCTACCTCCCGCCCGGCGACATCTACGTCTTCACCGATGACTTTTCAGCCTTCACGCAAGCCGCGACGCCGACCCTGCTCGCCAACAACAGCGATTGCACCCCGCTCTACTCCACCCTCGAAGGCACCAATCTCCCCCCGCGCCCCTTCGGCTGGACGCAGTCGGTCATCGGCGACTGCGGCTACATCCGCGGCGTCTACGGTCCATCCACGGCCGACAACGCCACGGCCCAGGGCTTCGCCTGCGTACCGTCGATCGAACAGGTGCAGGTGAACCTGACGCTGCGGCTGCCGGGGTACGACGTCGTCGACGCCGTGGCCCTAGAAGGTACAGCGGAACCGTACGATGCGGCGGCGACAGGCTGGGACTGGAACAACTTCGACCTCGCTGACATCCTGCCTGGCGCGGGGTACACGGACGCCGCGAGCACCACCGACGATGATGGCGAGACGGCGGCGACGAACGCTACGGGGAGCCCCCTGGGCGACTTCGACACCACCTTCCAAGCCATCCTCGACTCCGCGCCCAACATCACCGCCGCGTCCGACCTCTTCGGCCCCGACGCCTTCCCCCGCGTCGCCAGCAGCCTCCAGCACGTCTTCCGCCTCGCCTTCGCGCAGGTCGTGAACCGCGAGTTCCGTGTGCCTGTGGCTGCTGCTTCCTCTTCCTCTTCCTCCGCCTCCTCCTCCTCCTCCTCCTCCCCCTCCTCCCCCTCCACCAGCGCTGGGACTGTACTAAACGCCACCCTCACCAACCCCCACCGCCTCCGCCTCAAACAAAGCTCCCTCTCCACCCGCCTCCTCGAATCCCTGCTGGCCGCCATAGCAGTCTGCCTCGTCGCCGGCTGCGCGCTGATGGACGACGTCCGCGAAGTGTTGCCGAAGAATCCGTGCAGCGTCGCGGCGGCGGCGAGTCTGGTGGCTGATGCGGGCGTGGTGAGGGGCGCGGCGGAGGTGGCGAGGGAGAAGACCAAAGGGACAGGCGCGCCGGGGGTGGCGTGGTGGGGGGATGGGGAGGTGCTTGGGGGAAAGGTTTTTGAGGGGGTTGGACGGGGAGAAGGGGGAGAACGGGAAGGGTTTAGTATGGGGTGGTGGGGGGATGGCGGCATCAGAGGTGAATTGAGGAGGTTTGGGGTTGATTGGGGGAGGGCGGGGTGGGATTGAGAGTTGGAGGTTGGGAAGGCGTTTTGTGCAAAAGGTGGATTTGAGATTTTGGATAAGGAGCAACTTAGCTATACGAGATTTTTATTTTTTTTTCTGTTCTACCATAACAATTGTAACACCTTGGACAGCAACGTCTGTTTTAGGATGGCTGCCAATGCCCTGCTCTGGTTCGTTCTATTTATAATCCTATTGGTCGCCGGTTCCACGCTAATACGAGAGCTGTCTGGTGTCACAAGAGGGCTGGAAAAAGCAAATCCGGAGCTGAGGATCTGCAACCTCACATCTCAAGTCCTTATGATAACCACAAAAGAGCCTCTCCTCAGACCCTGCAAACCTCACTGTTGCACCTTTCGACTGGTTATGTACCACTTTCCGTCGATACCACCATGGCCCTCCCTCCGAACGAATACCCATACGAACCGCTACCACCACAAATGCAAGATGCAATCCGGCTTCTGGTTATAAACCCTGCCGACAATTCCGAGCCCCTAACGGGAAACTTCTCGGTGGTCTCTCTAGACTGCAGCCCCCGGTACGAAGCCCTCTCGTACGTCTGGGGTGATCCCGAGAAAACCGAAGTTCTCCACACCCCTGAAGGATGCATTCGAATCACCGCATCTTTGCATGCCGCCCTGAAACGTATCCGGCAATTCGTGCCGCCACATGAAGAGAACAAGCATGAGCCCAGACATAGAAAGGGACACTCCCAACGCCCCACAGCTGCCACGGTCTGGGCCGACGCAGTTTGTATCAATCAGGAAAATAACACCGAGAAAGCACATCAAGTCCGCTTGATGGGCAGAATCTTTTCCACCGCAAATCTGGTCTGGGCATACCTGGGAGAAGATTCGAATGATTCCGATAAAGCCTTCGCTTTCTTGCGCTCCTTTCAAGGGGGCCCCTCTGAGGATGATGGTGCGCTCTTCCACGCTACAGGACCGCAAACCAAGTTCTACACTAGCCTTTCAATGGGAAAATCTGCAACGCGTGCCATTTTTGAACGGAGCTATTTTTCGCGGGTCTGGATTATACAGGAATTTGTTCTTGCGAAAAGAGTGGTTTTTATATGCGGCTCCTGGTACGCTGGTCACAGCATCCTCCTGAGGTCAGCCAATTTCCTGTCACGAGAAATGAACTCAACAGCCACCAATATCGTTGAGACGCTGTTTCAATTACGGTCCAGCTATTTTGAGAAAGAGCAGCGTTGGCCGCTGATCAGGATCCTCCAGCACTTTCGCGGACATGCGTGCACGAGAGCAAGCGACCACTTGTTCGCGCTGCTGTCCCTCGCAGGTGATATGCCAAATTCGGAGCTGGATCCAGATTACGACGAACCTGTTGAAGAAACCGTGAGAAGGTATGCAAAAGTGTTTGCAAAGAATGGGTACATGATGGAGCTCTTGAATCTTGCGGGACATGATCCAGAGCCTATGGAGCGCTTGCGTTTCCCTTCTTGGATTCCCAATTGGATGTCCGATTTTCAAGATGTCGCTGAATGCGTCGGATCTATCCATGATTGGTACCCAACCAGAATAGACCAGGGAGCTTGCAGTATTGTAGGGGATATTCTTCAAGTGAATGGATGTTTGATCGATGAGGTATTCAACGTCCAGAGTTTGGGGAGCACTACCATCAGAAGCGAAACACTCAAGCTGGTTGAAATACTGGATCAACGGATGAATCGACGGCTAGCTCGAAGGCTAGCTCGACGGCAGGGTCAACAACTGGATCGACGACTGGATTGGTGGCCGCTGGGCATGGAACGTTCGTCTCTAGATCGGTACGTGGAAATTGCTGGACCTCTATTCGACGACATCTGTAGATTTCTCGCAGTACCTTTAGAGCCCAGACGGTCGTTGATAAGTTCTCGTCGTGGTCCAAATTTTACTCAACTCCAAGGCAATATGGGAAGTCATTTGATGGACCTTATCAGGGGTTTACCAGCAAGCGCGCACCTGGAAAAGCTCCGGTCATTCATTGAGATCAAGATGCTGAATGATGAATCGTTCGCCTGGCTGGCGACATTATTCACGGGTTACAGGTCATGGCGCGCCCATAGGATCTCAGTCGGCTTATCGTCAGCTCTTCATGGTCATCCACTGGGAGAAGAGCATAAAGACTGTCAAAAATGCACAGACAATTCATCAGAGTTTGACTCGTATCTCACAAATCTCTCTTCCTGGATTAAAAGCAACAAGTGTTTCGTAACTTGGGTGAAGAAGAAACTAAATGGTTTGGGCGAAGAGGAGAAACACCAATTCATCGAAAACCTTAATCAGAGCGAAAAGGAGAGAGATGACTTCAGTCATCTAGATCTATTTGAAGGTGATGCACTGTATTCCACAGTTTCTCTGCTTTTGCATACTTTCAGACTTTGGAGGGTTTTCAAAACAAAATGTGGGAAGATTGGTTTGGGGCCGCTTCGAACCAAGATTGGCGATAGACTGTACATCACGAAGGCATTCAGGAAACCGATCATCGTCAGGAATATCGAGGGCGAAGAAGGGATGTACCGGTTCATTGCCGTGGCAGATATTGGGTCGAGCAAGGAGTTTGAGGACGATGAGGCTCCAAATGAAGTCTTGAGTATTTGTTGATGACTCCGTCAGTGATTCGACCCTCAAATCAGTTTTCGTACCTGAGTTTTTGATTTCTAGGAGGGCCACCTTGAGGCGATGGCTGACACCAGTAAGGCTATTCCGTTTCATTTCCAATTCTCCAATGTATATAAGTATTCAAAGACTTTCATGTTAATTTAATCCATGTCGATATGCATAAAGCAGCAATTTCATAGACCCTGCCATTCTGGTATCAGAATTGCCCACGGTCTAGTCTGCAACAACGCAATTACTAACATTGGAGTTACTAACACCAGATCTTGTGACAACGTTATTAATAATAAAGCAAGCGATCTCGAGCAATTATTAAAGATATTCTCTAAACTCACCCTTAGAAAATCTCTTAGTACTTGCGGACTCTGTATTGATCTTACTCCTTGTAACGAAGATGAACGGACGAAATGAGAGAGGGAATGGATCACTTAGTACTTCAGCAGCCCGAGTATTATCTCGATATCGAATGGAGAGACAAATTCAACCCCACTTTCCGATGGATGCGAAAGTAGCTTGAAAAAATGCGGGGCACCAAACTACAGAACTTCAAATCCTCAACTATTCCGCTCCTCACTCGCAGATTTAACTTTTCAACCCCTCACGTTCTTGAATACCTCCGATACTAAGCACACAATGGACCACCCAACCAACCACAACCCCCTCCCCCCCTCCACCTCCCCCCACCTGCACCTCGCCCACCCCACCCCAGAAGAACTCGTCCACATCTCCACCAACACTTTCTCCTCCTGGCACGACACGCTCCCCCTCCCAGACTACCTCGCCGAATCCCTCTACCTGTCCACCGTGCCCCTCGCAAAAGACAACGGCCTAACCACCTGGATCCTCGTCGACTCGCGCCTGCCGCCCAACGCGCGACCAATCCTCTCCTCATGCGAGAGCTACCGCAAGCGCTGCTTGACCAGCGACGCGGGCGCCGGCGGCAGCACCGTCTCCGACGCCCTCGTCCACGGCGTCGCCAGCGTCTTCTGCGCGCCGCCGTACCGCCGCCGCGGCTACGCGGCGCGCCTGATGAAAGAGCTGGCGCGGGTGCTGCGTGACTGGCAGACGACGGCGGAGGAGGACGGCAAGCGCGTCGCCGTCGTCGGCAGCATCCTGTACTCAGACATCGGCAAGACGTTCTACGCGAACCTGGGCTGGGCGCCGCACCCGCGCAACACGCACGTCGCCTTCGCGCCGCAGCAGCAGCAGAAGGGGATCCCTCAACCGTCGTCGTCGCCGCCGCAAGCCAAGGCGATCGCGGAAGGGGACCTCGCAGCCTTCTGCGAGGAGGACGAGGCCATGGTCCGGAAAGCCATGGCGAGGCCGCTGGCGCCGGCGCCGGACGGCGTGGAGAAGGAGAAGAAGAAGATGCAGCAGCGCGCGTCGATCGTGCCCGACTGCGACCACATGCTCTGGCACCTCGCCAAGGAGGCCTTCGCCACGGAAAGGCTGTTCGGGAAGGTTCCGCGAGCGAAAGGCGCGATAGCTGGCGCGCAGGGGAGGCGGGTGTGGGCGATCTGGACGCACCGCTACTATTCGCATCCGGACGCGGTGGCGACGTCGCCCGAAAGCAATGACGAGAACGTTCTTTACATCCTCCGGCTTGTCGTCGAAGGGGATGAAAGCGCGGACGGAATAGTTTGGGACGACCAGAAGGAGAAGGGGAAGGGGGAAGAGGAAGAAGAGGAGGAGCAAGCTCGCTCCTTGAAAGCTGTTCTCCAGGCCGCGCAGGCCGAGGCTGCGGAGTGGCGGCTCGATCGCGTGGTGATGTGGAATCCGTCGCCGTGGGTGCGGCGTGTGATAACGCAGAGCGGACTGGAGCATGCCGTGGTCGAGCGGGAGGAAGACGCCATTGCCAGCGGTCTGTGGTACGATGAAAACGGCGGAGCGGGACCGGCGCCGCTGTGGATGAACAATGAGCACTATGCCTGGTGTTGAAGTGACTGGAAAATACGCATGAAGGAAAAGGGCGAGACGTATTGCAAGAAATATTGTGGAGCGTGGGGGACCCGGTAGAAAGAAAGCTCCAAGACATCCGTATCACGCAAGCATATTCACAGCTCCGTGTCAACGTAATGTCTTGATTTGGGAGAAAATCCCGTCTCCTCCGCGTACGACCATCGTACAGTTTCATTTCCTTTCCTTTTTTTTTTCTCCCCGATTACTCTCATATCCCCACAAGCAATCCTACACCCGCACCAACACCCAGCCAATCAAGCCTTTCCTCTCTCACCTTCCCTCCTCTCCACCACCAATCCGATCCCCCACCCACTCCACCCAAACCCCCACATCCCCACACAACTCCAGCGCCCTCCCCATCCGCCCCAACACCCGCACCCGCCTCGCCTCTTCCTCCTGCTCCTTCCGCCTCTCCTCCTCCGTCTTCGCCTTTTTCTCTGCCGCCCCCGCCTCACCTTCCGCACCAGCCACCTCCTCTTCTTTCGCCGTCTTCCCGGCGTCACCGCCACCGTCCTGATGCTGCAGCTCCGGCAACAAGTCCTGCGCCGCAATCGTCACGTCCGCGTTCGGCAAGATGCTGGCCGCGAGCGTGATCGTCGGCGGCGGCGCGGACGGGTCGAACAACGCCGGAGACGTCTTCTTGTCCGACGCCGAGCCGCCATCGCCGAAGAGGTCCGACTCGGTGCCGCTCATGGCCATGTCGACGTCGGTGCCAGCAGCAGCGGCGGCATCCGCGGGCAGCGAGAAGGAGAGGCCGCCGAGGAGGTCGTCAAGGGATTCGATGGGAGTGTTGATGGTGGGTTGGCCGGAGGCGGAGGAGGATGATGGGCGGGGGTAGGTAACGGTTAGGATTGGGGACGAGGCGCCGGATGGGTCGATGCCGGCGAGGGCGATGCTGATGGGAAGGGTGGATTGGTGACCGTCGGCTTTCTCGGGTGGAGGGGTGGGGATGTTTCCGCCGTGTTGGGTAAGCTGGTCGGCGGGCGATTGGGATGGTTGGAGCGCGGATTGGAGGAGAGAGGTTAGGTGGGCGTATTGGCGGAGGACCTGAACGGTGTGTCAACATCTTTCAAGCTGCGTGGGGGGTAGATAGGGACGTCACTTACGGGGAGTATCTGCACGAGTTGCCGGGGGTGATCAAAGGGTATCTCGTCCAACACACATGCAACCTCGGCCTTGTTCACGTAGAGCGTTGCCTCGTGCCGCCTGTCCTGCTCTTTGCCGTTCTTGTCCACCACAAACACATTCCGAATATTGTGATACTCCTTTGTAATATCCGTAGTGAGACCTGATGTAGACTCATCATCTGGCTTCAATACCAATGCTTCTAGGGAAGTCGACCATTTCAGCGATTCCTGATTCATTTGGACATTGACGGAGGTGAGGATGTTCTGCGCCGTGCTGAGAGGGACCACCAATGGCGGATTCAACTTTGCCACGAAGCGCACATTTGGAAGCTTGCCAATGCTATTACCATCCAGTGCCATGGGATCGTTCTGGGCTGCTTCTGACCCGCCTGCATATGTTGGAGGAGGATCCAACCAGTCAATGACCGGCGAGCCGAAAAGATCATTTGGATCAGAAGGTTTTTCTACCGCATCCGATACCCAGGCATCGCTGACTCGCATTGATGGATAGAGCTGTGCGGGGGAGGATTCGCATTCGATAGTCAGCGAAAATATCCTATTCGCGCTCTCATCGTACTGATCGCCTTCGTCGTCAACATCCATGCTTGTGTCTTCAGCTCCGCTCTCTTTTTTGTCTGGTTTCTGAAAGACCAATCTCTTCTCCATCCAGTACTCCAGAGACAATCCCACTGCCGAGTTGGCGTTCATCCTCGGCCTTCCGCTCTTCTTGCAAAGAACCTCTCTCGTTGCCTTCTCATGCGCGTGCGGTTTTGATACATCAAAAAGATGCATGGCAGCCTTCTTCTCATGTTCAAACAGCTTCTGCAAGCTGTTATAAACCCCGGCAATAGCCTCAAAGCAGCTGACCTCGGGCTTCGCATCCTTAAATATGCTCAGATGATCCAGCCTCGCCAGCTTCTCCAAGTTCTTCGCAAACCGATCCAGCGAAAGGTTGATGCTCGCCTCCCCGGGCCCCGGCTCCAAGTCAGCCTTGAACACCTTCGCCGCCGACGCAGCATGTTTCTGCACGCCCTGCGACAGCTCTCCAAACTGCAGCGTCACACCCGCAACAGCAGCGTCGCGGAAGGTGATATCGAGCATGAAGCTCGTGTGGGCGAGCAGCAGCTGCTGCTCACCCGCGCCACCAGCAACCGAGTAGGTGTCGGACATGACCTCGCTGGACAAGCCGAGCTGGCGCGCCAGGCGCTCCATGCCCTCGCGGGAGACGCGGCCGGGCCGCGCGCGCAGCGTCGCGATGATGGCCTCCAGGCGCTTGCGCTGCTCCGTGTCGTCGGGCCGGCCGCCCATCGAGCTCGTCAGCCCCATGCCCAGGCCCAGCCCGCTCATCCCGCTCATGCTGATGCCCATGCCCACCCCGCCCTCCAGCCCGGCCAACGCGTTCAGCCCAATGTTCAGCGCCCCCGGCGAGTCGAAGCTTATCGCGCCGGCGCCGCTGCTGCCGGCTCCGCCCCCGCCTCCTCCTCCTGTTGCTGCGGCCGGCGAGCTGCCGATCAGTGTCTTCGAGCTCGGGTGGTTCTGGCTGGCTGATGCGGCCATTGCGGAGCCCGACGCGCCGGAGGTGGTGTTGAAGGGCGACTTGCCGGCTTGCTGGGTGCTGCGCTGGGCGGCGGGTGAGGGTACGCTGCGGGGGGCTGGCGAGGAGAAGGCGCCGAGGTGCTGCTGTTGCGAGGGCGTAGCGGCGGCATTGGGAGCTTGCGGCGGGTGGCGTGCTGGGTGGTTCGTCGGCGTCGACATGGTGATTGGGTCGTAGCGCTCGCGCGCGCGCAGCTGTGGGGAAGCTTCGACGGAGGTAAAGGTGCGGTAGGAGACCTCGGATTCACGTCATGTATTGAGCTTGTGTCGCGGATAGGCTGCGAGGAAACGAAAGAGACGGTCGGGGGGGACGGTGCTAGCGAACAATGGCACGGCTGAAGCTTCAGCTGCAGTTAAAAATGAGTGTCGCAATTGGCTGAGCGATTTGAAGAGCGACAGGCTTTGGTCGCCAGTATGCGACGCCAGGGTTGCGGGTAAGCTCGACAATGCACAACGCGACAGGAGCTTGGCGGGCCCGCCTGCCGCGTCCGCGTCTGTTTGACAAATCAACAAACATGCCTAGGCACCGTTGCGGGCGGTGTGAGCCACACTTACCGAGGCATGTGAGAGCCGGGCCGGCTGTTCGTCTCCCCTCAGCTCTGCAACAGCTTCCTCTTTCTGCAGCTTGTCGCCTTTTCTCGTTTGCCTAATTTTGAAGTCCAGTCTGTCTAGATCTATACACAAAATGTCTGCTAGTGATTTCAATTATGAGTATTTCAACGTCACGTTCCCTCAGGAATACGTGGCCCATGTTGAGATCAACCGGCCGGCGAAGTTGAATGCTTTCATAGAGGCGTACGTATTCTCTCAAGTTTCCTTCTCCTCTCAAACTCCATGATCTCGAGAACCCCAGTTCCTTTTCTTTCAGTCTTCTTCATACCGTGTCCATCCGGGCAAAAAGAAAGATGTATTCTCATTTCATAAACTCCACTCCATACTGCCCTCTATCAAAAACCTCCCTTCTACCTCCGTCCAAACCAAAAAAGAGAAATACAATGAAATGAAAAGAGCCAACCACCTAACCTCCCCCTCAGAATGTGGCTCAACCTCTCCAAACTAATCACCCAACTCTCCACCTCCCCCTCCGTCCGCGCCATCCTCCTCACCGGCGCCGGCCCCCGCGCCTTCACAGCCGGCCTCGACGTCCAAGCCGCCTCCCAATCCGGCATCCTCGCCGACTCCTCCTCTAGCGAACTCGACCCAGCCCGCCACGCCTTCCACAACATCCAGCACATCGGCGAGTTCCAAGCCTGCATCAGCACGCTCGAAAAGTGCCCCAAGCCCGTCATCGCCGTGCTGCACGGCATCTCCTACGGCCTCGCCATCGACCTGTCGCTGGCGTGCGACATCCGGCTGTGCGCCGCCGACGCACAGTTCGCCGTCAAGGAGGTCGACATCGGCCTGGCGGCGGACATCGGCACGCTGACGCGGCTGCCCAAGAGCGTAGGCAGCGCGTCGTGGGCCAAGGACGTCGCGCTGACGGCCCGCGTCTTCGGTGCCGAGGAGGCCCTGCGCGAGGGCTTCGTGTCTGGCCCCGTCTATCCGTCCAAGGACGCCGCCGTGGCGGCCGGCTTGGAGAAGGCGAGGCTGATCGCGACGAAGAGCCCCGTCGCGGTGCAGGGGACGAAGGAGCTGTTGAATTATAGTCGTGATCATACGACCGAAGAAGGTGGGTTGTGTTATGTTTTCTTCCTCCTTCCCTTTCTTTTCTCCTTTTTCTATCCCAACTTCGATGCACTTTCGCTGTGCAGAAGTTTCTGACAGACTTCAGTTGAGAATATTTAGCTGACAAGGATATTTTCTTCGTTGCGTGTAGGTCTCAGGTATACGGCTGTTTGGAATAGCGCCATGCTCCAGACGAACGACATCAAGGACGCGTTGATGTCGGGGTTGAAGAAGACGAAGCCGAAGTTCGCGAAGCTGTGATTTTCCTTCAAGCAATTCCCAGTGAGCCTTTTGAGATACTTGACTTGTATTGTAGCAGACATATGAATGGTAGAGAATCGACTCACCGAATGTTGCAGCGAAGCTCAAAGCAAGTTGAACCTCTTTCAATGGAGATGAGAAAATCATTACGCCGCAACCATAATGGCAGCCCTGGTTCTTGCAATGCTTATCCTCCGCACCAATGAAGAGTCGGGCATTACCTTATATGGCAATCATGTTAGTCGGCTCATCACCATCTCATCGTGAGGTCAAATGTGTGGAATGCTTGATGATTACAATCCCATGCATTGAAATTTTTTGGATTTCTCTCAGAGCGCCGTGGAAGTACAATGCCCATGAAATGTGTTGTGAGGTAGAAAAGCCCGTTACCTCACGGCCGCCCTTATCGTATCCATCATGCCATAAAGAGCATGTTCCTTCGCACCCACCAACAGAAATCACCAAACTTAAGCCCTGCTCATAACGCCCCAGGCACGGATCTATCATCGAATTAGCATGAGACTCCATGGCATGCAGGATTATTTTACGCACCTTGTTGTCGGTGTAACCAGCGAACAGGGTCTGGCCGTCCGCAGACCAGGCAAGGGAGATACACTCGGGCTCCCTGCTCTTCTTGCCAACCTCGACGTACTCGGGCTTGAGCTCGTCGACCTTGCTCTTCTTCTCGAGGTCGAAGATGATGATGCTGCTGGCAGTGGCAGCGCAGAGCCAGTAGCGGTTGGGGGAGAAGACAAGGGCGTGGATCTCGTCACCGGCGGTCAGGGAGTAGAGGTGCTTGGACTCGTTCAGGTCCCAGAGCATGGTGGTACCGTCCTTACCACCGGAGGCGCAGAGAGAGCCATCGGGGGAGATGGTGACGGTGTTGATGTAACCGGTGTGGCCGATGTGGTCGGTCTGGATGCGGCAAGAGGCGAGCTCCCAAACCTGTTGTGCTTTCGTTAGCTCCTGCGCGCATTGGGCTAGTTTTTTCTGAGCTAGAAAAAGCGGAGAAAGGGGTTTTGGATCAGTGCAATGGTGAATGTTTGTCTCATCGCCGTGAGGCTCTGAAGTAGCAAATACTTTGAGAATGCGTAGCATCATTTGAATGCCCGAGAGTGGGGAGCGCCGGGAAAATTGTACCCACCTTGACGAACTTGTCCCAACCAGCGGAGACGATGACGGGGTTCTGGGGGTTGGGGGAGAACCTGACGCAGGAGACCCACTCGGTGTGGCCCTTGTCGGTGATGGTGTACTTGCAGTCACCGAGGGTGTTCCAGAGCTTGATGGTCCTGTCGCGCGAGCCGGAGACGATCTGACGGTTGTCGGCGGAGAAGGAGACGGAGAGGACGTCGTTGGTGTGGCCGACGAAGCGGCGGGTGGTCACACCGGTGGAGAGCTCCCAGAGGCGGAGGGTCTTGTCCCAGGACGAGGAAAGAGCGTAGGCGCCGTCGGAGGAGATGACCTGCAGCCGCTCGAGTTAGCGCCAATTTTCGTCGCTGCTCTGTGGTGTTTTGTGACGTACGCAGTCCGAGACGATGTGGGAGTGACCCTTCAGGCTGCGCTTGGGGTAGCCGTAGGCCTGCTCATCGCGGGTGAGGTTCCAGATGATGAGGGTCTTGTCGCGGGAACCCGACAGGAGCATGTTCGGGCTGTGCAGCAGCGAATTAGCCTTTCATCCTCCTCTGCGCATTTTCGCGCGCCGTCGCAGCCGCTCCAGACTCACTTCTCGAGCGAGGTGGCCAGCGAAGTGACCCAGCCGTTGTGGCCCTCAAGGGTGCCCCGCAGCACAAGTTGTTCGGCCATGGTGTCTGTTGGTGGTGGGATTGTCGAAGTTCGCTGCAGGTGGTGTCGAGCTCCGCGATAAATGATCTGAAGTTGTCGAGCGTGTGTGCTGACGCTTGGACGCGAGTTTCGCTAGCTGGGCCAATCAGCGCCCGCCCCGCGAGCCTCGTTCGGGTAGGGTCGAAGTCTGGGCGGACCTGGCGCACCTCTAGAAATCTCTCGGGGTCCGCCGCAATTTTCTCAGGAATATTGCCGTCTTTGCAGTCGCGTCCCCGGTGTCGCGCGACGCGTCCGGTGTCACCTGCAACCTGGTCCGCGAGTTGCTTGCATGGGAAACCTCTCGGTCCCGCAGCTCAGCCGCTGAGTCCACCTAGAGATTCGTCGGAGAGATCGATCACGAAGATTCCATTCTTGCCTCGCGGGAATGCTAGACATTTTCTCCGTGCAGTCGAAGCAGATATTTTCATCTAGCCGCAAACGGCAAAATACATAAAGACATTCTGGTAGACGTCGACTACCCACGTGAGTGGGGTGCTGTTTCTCCAAGACAGGCTTGCAAATGTCAACTCTATTGCACTTATGGAATTCCTTGCGAACAGTGCATATGACTGCTGAAATATCCGCCCTTACAGTCCCCTCTCGCAGCCGATGGCTAGCGTGAAGAATAGCAAGGCCCCAGGCGTAACTATGCCTTAACTCGTTCTCAGAAAAATAACATATGTAGGTAGCTGAAGCTATCGTCCGGATGTGTATGTAGAATTTTTAATTCTACATTTTCGTCCCGACGAGAGCTTCAACTACCCATGACATGAGCGAAAAATCCACGCTAGCCATCGGCTGCGAGAGGGGACTGTATATGTGGATGGCTCAGAATCCTTTATGGCGGTCCAGCGGCACGCGTACGGGGCAAGTCTTGATTGGCTGGTACTACCAAAATGAACTACCATAAGCGGAAAGACACCGCTCTGCACAGTCATTGCTTATGAATGTTGACCTTGATCATTAAGAGACCGTCAGCAACGTCTAGTCCACGATGAGCTGGTCCAGCGCCTCTGCTACGGTGATGGTGTTCCGTATCCAACTGTGTTCCCCGCATTTCGGCCTTAGGGACTCCAACCACGTCCGAGATCATCATAAACAACCCGAATGCCGATGATGCCGACTGGACGATAAGCTGGCGATTCCAAGATCCTTCTAGGCAACACAGCCGGTGAAGCACTGGCCGTAAGCGGCGTGCTTCCGCATGAGCTTAGCTGACAGCCGTTCCATTCATGCGAATGATTTCAAATAGGTGGAGTTGTCCGACTATAGAAACCCCGAGCACTGCCCCGCCTTGTTGCTTCGGCACACAATTTTCAGACCTACCTTGGCACCACAGACCTTGAACACAACACACATCAAGTCACAACAATGGCCACCGGAAGCTGCTTCTGCGGAAATATCAAGATCTCGACGTCGGGCGAGCCAGTTGCCAAGGTTTGTTCACAACACCGCCATCGAGAACAGACCAGCTCACAAACGTGTTTAGGCCACCTGCCACTGCCTCGACTGCCGCAAGATCAGCGGGAGCACCTACAGCACCAACCTTGTTGTGCCCGAAGACGGCTTCAAGATCACGCAGGGGACGCCAAAGAGCATTAGCAAAACCGGCGATAGCGGCAACACCATTACTAGCTACTTCTGCGGCGACTGCGGAACGACCCTGTTCCGTGAAGGCGCCATCTTCCCCAACATGAAGATCCTCAAGGTTGGTGTCCTTGACGACTATGACGCGCTCAACAAGGCGAAGCCCACGACCGAGCTGTACGTCAAGCACCGTGTGGAGTGGGTGCCGGAAACGCCAGGAGCCCAGCAGAACTAGGCTATATTTCTAGTCTGAACTTTTGCTTGCGTGGACTTGTGGCGTAGCAGTAGACAGGCGTGGTGTTGGTGGGTGTTGGGGTGTTGCATGTTAGCTAGATTGAACCAATGACGATTCCCTCGTTTGAGACTTCCATCCCTCCAATTTGCCCAAATATAGATACGGGGCACGTGCAACTAGGCGCTAGCATTTCAGCTATTCGCTTTCCGCTCTCTCTCAAAGATACTGCACGCTGAAAGCTGAGCGTCTTAGTCGATGTTCGCAGCTTCCGGAGGCATTCCAACAGCGTCCTTCAGCACCTACGGTTCATCAGCAATGAAAGCCATGCCCGCAACACCAATATGCGTACCTCATTCAGCCTACGCTTGAGTTCAGGAAGCTTCTCGGCTTTGATGACGAGCGTCTCATCGTCGAGATCTTCGATGATAAAGTCGTTCAGCTCAGAATCAATCTTGACGATAATAGTCTTAATCGACTCGTCGCACTGAACGAGGATACCTTCAGGCCTCCGCATGAGCACCATGCCGTATAAAGGAGGTTGACGCGTCGCGGAAACACAAGTTCCACGGCGCAAGGGTCTCTTGCTCACCTCTCAGAGCTCTAGGCATGTTTGGCAGAGCGACCGGCCGAGATGTCGATAATGGGTGTAGCCGGAGAGGGTGGCTGGAAATCTGCGGACTCTCCCGTAGGGGCAAGATCGGAGAGTGGTGCGGAGCGAGAGGAGAAAAGTGTGGGTACCTGAAGGCAGGGCAGACCAACAAGGGAAAGTGACGTCTCACACGACAGCTTTGTCAGGCCGGCCGGTCGAGCACGTCGTCGGGGCGGGTTGTTTTGACGGCAGATGCACGGTCGGGACCTGGATGCGAAACGATTATTACTCAAACGAAAATTCGGTGCGCAAGGGTTCCAGTGTTGAGCTTAGAGAAAGTAAGCTCGAGGCGGCGCAGATCTTGCAGAAAGCCAAGTGAGCGACGATGGCCGGCCGGCAGGGCTGCGGCGAAGGCTCGGCCGCAGGTGCACGCCATGATTGCGCACCTCAGTTGCGTCAATCGACGACGCGCGGTGAGCGTGTGCTGCTCACTGCAATCTCTCCACATCCCAGCCAGCGAAACCTGCAAACCGACGATCCAAATTGTCCAGCCGCGTCACAAGCACAGGTTCGCGAAATCTCAAATAACATGCGCATCCTACTACTGATTGAGCCGCGGAAAACGAGACTTCTGAGGTGAGCAGGCCCAACAGCCACTCAGCGCGCGCAGTAGTGCCGTGAGCCACATCCACTCTCGGAATCCCAGACAGCACCCCAGGTACTTCCCTTGCCTTCCGCAGCGATCCGCCCTCTATTCCCGGGTCGCCTTGTCTCAGCTTTATCAACCCAGCTGCCTGCCTCCGTAAACCACACTCCCGCACAACAACACCCACCTCTTCCCTCCGCCATTGAAGCCTCTCGGCCATACCAAATCGCTAGCGCCATCCATGACACAATGACCGCCGAAGCGCCTCACCCGCCGAGCTGTTGCATCGGCAGCAGCAGCAGCGCCAGTCCGTTGCACAACCTCTCCGCCTCCATAAACTCGCTCCTCTTCCTCTGGCTCCTCTTGTCGCCCGCCGCGCATGCGCTCCCCCAAGGAACAAATCCCGCCCCAGGCACCAGCACCAGCACCAGCAGCGATGACGAGAACAACAACGGCGATTCGGATTCCTCGCTGACGCGCGACGGCCTGCTCAACCTGTACTTCCTCTTCATCGCCATCGTCGTCATCCTGCTCGTCGTCGCGCTCCTCCTACTGCACCGCCGCAAGAAGCGCAGAAAGGCCATGATGCGCAACTACGGTCAGTCAGCGCTGGCGCAAGACATCAACGGCCACCACCACAACAACAACAACACCTCGCGCTGGCTCCCCGGGCCTGGTCGCTGGATGATGGGCGGAGCTGGAGCATCGGGAACCCACCGCGCGCCCGAGGAAGGGCTCAACGAACGCGGCGAGGCGCCGCCGCCCTACAACCAGCCGCCAGGCGGTCCGCCGCAGCCAGCCTACGCCCCCGGTGCGAGCTACGTCGCTATGCCGCCACCGCTGCCGCCCGGCTGGCAGAGTGACGCTGGACTGACGATTCCGATGCGCACCCTGTCGCGCGACACGCAGGGAAACAAGCCGCCCGACTACCAAGAGACGCTGGCCGGTCCTGGCGCCGAAGGTGGACCGCCGCCGCCGCAGATGATGACTGACAATTCGGTCAGCGCAAACAGCTCGACGGGAAATCTGCTCAGGCACGGCGGCCCGAACCAAGGCGAAACCCAGCGCTGAAGATATGCACCATCGTGGCAAAAGAATTCAAAACAAAAAAACAACAGGCGCCAACAATTGATGGGACAGTTTTGAGATTGGAGGAGCACGAACACGCAGCTGGACGTCATTTTTGGTCGATGACGTACGGCGCTACCGTACCACGTTTGACGCACGGTATCCCCGAACCAAACAAACGTTCCACGCTTGGACCCCGCACCGTGCGTCTCGCGGCACATATTGAAGATGAATACCTGCCAGTCTGGGCAAGGCGTGACGAATGTTCTGGCCCAACATTCCTGGGACAGACCAGCGTACAGGACACGCAGCAACTGCACAGATTGCCGCCCAACCCATTCACCTCTCAGAAGAGCGCTCCTTTCCTACAGATATCAGCCTGAGACCATCCAACCTCCTTCCAGCCCTTTTGACATGCACTCGCCAACCAAGTGTTCATTCGAGTGGACGAACGAGCATATTGCACATTGCACATTCATCACTAACAAGAGAAAGGAGGTAGCATAGGCACAAGCCCACAGTGCACCACAAATGCGCTGGTTGTGCTACGGGACAAGAAAGATGAAGACCATCAAAATCTAGAACGGGGAACCTGGATCATGGCCCTCCCCATCATACAACGGCGCAACAGGGACATCGCCAAGTCATGGCTATAATTAGATGAAGAGATCGATCGCGAAGGCTTAGCTCACGCGATCCCACTGGCTTAGGCTCATAAACTCGAAGTTTTTCGAGTCACACACTGCATACAGATAAATGCATTAATCATTTCATAGACATTCGAAATTCGATGTTATCTTGTGCCTCGCGTGACCAAGTGGAGGGATCGTGACTGTGGCCCCGTGCCGCAATATCCACGGCGTTATCTATCATCACGAATCCTTACTCCACCCTCCACCTTAGGCGAGCGCTAACAATCAAAATACGTATATGCACGCGGAGATGTCCGGTGTGTGGGACGCGTCTGCTGTTCCCAATCCAAACTGAGCTATCTCAACCTTTCGCGCCTGCTTGGCTCTTCGAGCACCAGTCAGACGAGCTTTTTCCCCACGGCCGAACAGAAGACTAGCTGTTTGAGCAAATGTTTGGACGTAAATGTGGGGGTTGGGAATGTGAAAATACATATGGCTAGTGCATCCCACTGCTCATACGTGGAATGCTTATTTCTGGTGAGAAATTTTCTGACACGTCAAATTTGTTTTTCTCAACGGCTCTGGAGCGTTCCGATAGGAGTAGTGTCAACACTTGAAGTCCAGAGAAGCGGATGCAGTGTGACGGTACGACTGTGCTCCAGGGTCTTTCCCTCCATCCCCTCACGGTGTGAACGCATAGCAAGCTTAATTCAATTTTTGTCGTCTCTTACACGTGAATAGAGTTCTCTAATCACGGCACTCATTATCATTGGACGGAGCTATGCATCACCAGCATACCATCTACAACAAGTCAATGACAAAAACAAAAAAAAAAGAAAAGGAAGAAAAGGGCACACATAGCTACGCAGACCAACCCAAAGTTAAAAGAGGGAGTCTCAAAAAAAAAAAAAGACAAAGCAAAAAAGCAGAGGAAGCAAAAGGACAAGATTAACGAATAGTAAAAGCGAAAGAGGAACAGAAGCCGCAATAGGTCTAACCTTACACGTCTAACACAGTAAGAAATCAGTTCAGTCTAGACTTTTCCTTCCCTTACTCCCTTCTCGTAGGTTGCCCCCGCCTTTTTCTAGCTTACATCAGCCGCAAAGTAAAATAGAAAGTTCAAATCATCACCAACCACCACCCGTAGTAGCTCACCGGCCGCCTACCGGTCTACCGGCTCGTGGGCCAGCCAGGCATGGGCGACGGCGGGGCAAACTACCTCACGAGAGACGTGGGCCCCTTCGCCCGCACCACAGCGCATCGTCGTCATCCACACGCCCGAAGAAACGAAAACAACAAGCAGTTTCATGACGATTAATATATTCGTAACGGAGAAGATACCTAACCCAACACCTCCCGCACCACCCCTCGTCACTCTTCAATCCCCAATCTCCACCTCACTCCATCCCATACGTATCCGCACATACCCCCGCAATCCTGCATCCACATCCCGCGTTTTCCCCCCGCCCCATACCCCAGACCGAGACGACCCGTCAGATCTTCGCGCGACTAACGACGCGAAACCCGACTAACCAAACCCAGCACACCCGCATCCCCGGCGGAGCAGCCGGCGGAGCACGGGAGGGGAGGGGATGGGGGCGAGCCCGAGCGGCGATCAACTAAAAAAAACAAGAAAAAAAAGGAAATGAAAACGAGAAGCTAAAAAAAAATATCCCGTGCGGCGAGACGCACGGGAGGCAGAGAGGAGAAGAGAAGAAACCGGAATCACCCGTGATGAGGCTGGGAGGGCTGGGATTTGGAAGAACAAGTCACGGTACATGCGTGGATGATCAAAGTACGAGCGGGGCGAAAAAAGGTACATGACCTGCATAGTACATGCCTAGGTACATGCAGCATGACAGACAGCCCGTTGACTGACTGACGTCTTTCTTGCGCTGATCCCTGATCGACCCCATTCGCTAATGCTGGTCAGAACGTGGGGTGTGTGCATGATGGAGGGTGGTGCCGCTCTGACGTAAGAAGTGCCCTCGCAAGTTTCCGATGGGGACACTCCCAAATTCCGATTGGCAAATCGATCAAAGCAAAAGTCACGCACCAATAAATGGTCGGACTCCAGGAGTGATGTCACAAACGGAAGCAATTTGCGAAAAGCGCGAATTTTGAACGGGTAATAGAAAATCTTCATTCTCGCAATCATGAGATCTACGAGTTTTACTGCGTAATGGGGGAATCGTGTTGAAGCTTGTGTGCAAGCGTATAAGCAAGCATTACGAGGTGGTGGTGGTTATGTTCCTGGGGTAGTCCGAAGGCTGTGGGGTATAGCCACAGGATCTAGAGTGTGTTTTTTTCCTCTTCCACATGTCCGATGATTCAGACAGATGTCTCTCTCTCCCCTACTCGCCAATATTCAAAAAAGAAAAGCCCAAACCCAAAGTTTATCCGTCTACAAACTCCGTACGTGAAGAACACATTGTTTACGCCTTGGCCTCGAGCTCAGCAGTCTCGGCGGCCTTGCCGGCGACGTCAGCACCCTCGACCTTGCCGCAGAGGGTCTCGACGACGATACCAGTGACCTGGTAGGGGTCGGCATTCGACGCGGGGCGGCGGTCCTCGAAGTAGCCCTTGCCCTCGGCAGCGACGGCACGAGGAACACGGACCGAGGAGCCACGGTTGGCGACGCCCCAAGAGAACTTGTCATACGACGCAGTCTCGTGCCTGCCAGTCATGCGCGCCTGGTTGCCCTCGCCGTAGACGGCCATGTGCTCGGCTTGCCTGAGAGCAAGCTTCTCCATGGCGGCCTCGATGTGCTTCATACCGCCCTCGGCACGGATCTCCTTGGTGGAAACGTTGGTGTGCAGACCGGCACCGTTCCAGTCACCGGGGATGGGCTTGGGAGCGAAGGTGACGACGGCACCGAACTCCTCAGCAACGCGGTGGAGGATAAACCTGGACATCCAGAGCTCGTCGCCCACTAGTCAAGTGTTAGTGACGGAAAGGGGGCGTCATTCGGAGATATGTTACGTACTGTTGATGCCCGTGCAGGGACCGACCTGGTACTCCCACTGAGCCGGCATGACCTCGGCGTTGGTGCCGGAAATGTTGATGCCAGCGTACAAGCAGGCCTTGTAGTGAGCCTCAACGATGTCACGGCAGAAGACCTTGCCGGTGCCGACACCGCAGTAGTAAGGGCCCTGGGGACCGGGGTAACCACCCTTGGGCCAGCCATAGGGCCAGCCGTTCTGGTCGAGAAGGGTGTACTCCTGCTCGAGACCGAACCAGAAGTCGTGCTCCTTGTGGGCCTCCATCACGATGGCGGCATCGTGGCGGAAGTTGTAGGCGTTGGGCTTGCCGTCGGAGCCCCAGGTCTCGCACATGACGAGGATGTTGTCGCCAAGGCGGAAGGGATCGGGGTAGAAGGCGACGGGGCGGAGGTAGACATCAGAGTTGTCGCCGGGGGCCTGGCCCGTCGACGAGCCGTCGAAGTTCCATTCGGGGAGCTCCTCAACTGCGGAGGGTTTCGACTTGAGAGTCTGCGGGCGGATGGATGATCAGCGTGAATTCCCGGAATGCGATGCGATCGAGTGGGTGGGGTGTGGGCGCACGATCCCACGCGATCCTTGCGACTCCAATAGGACGCGGGTGTGCGGGAGAGTGGCGCCGCCTTCTTATCGGGCAGCACCACAGCGATAAGGAAGGAACAACATCAGCGGGGCAGCGCATGCGTTGCACCACCGATGCTGGCACTCGGCACTTTTGACCGGTGCGGGAGGACTGTGACTCACCCTGCACTTGGAGCGGACGCCGTTGGAGCCGTCAATCCAGACGTACTCGGCGATGATGGAGCCCTTCTGGCTCAACTTGAGGTACTTCTCAAGCTGCGCTGCGTGTTAGCGGGTGCACAACTTTGGCGCGCGAGCAGCTGCGGCTTACGTTGGCCGTGTTGGAGACAATTGTCGATTCAGACTGCAGGCTGGGTTAGAATCAGGCGTCGTTGGGACAAAGACTGGGCGTTGGGCGTACCATGATGACTGGAATGTGCGGTGCTGGCGCGGAGGGCAAGCGGTATTGGGGGAGTGTGAAGTATGGGAGTGGCGACGGCTTGGGGCCTGTCTGCACGGGGTGGAGAAGACGGAGGAAAAAGGGTTGTGGTTGTGAGCGTGGTGAGAGCGGCGGCCCGGATGTTTTAAAGGCAGCGCGAGCGGCGTCAGGGTTCGTCTGCCCTGACGCCCACACGGGCAGTGCCCACGGCGCGCGCATCCCAAGGGCTCCACGCAGCATAATCCATGCCCAGGCCTCGACACCGATCCAGTCCAAACTCGAGCCACCGCCGGGCCAGGCACGCGCGCAGCCAATCACTATTTTGTCTTTGACGACGATATCGCGTGCGCCCCCCCTCCGCTATCTCTACCCGCGCTCCGGCTGCCCACTGCCGACGGCGAGGGCCCCGCCGCCATGACTACTGGCGGCTGGAAGTCTGATGAAGAGGCCAGCGACCCCAGATGCGCGTTGGGACGACCGCTGACCGCCAGGCCGGCGGCGCTGCAAGGATGGCTCGTTTGCGGCCGTGTCCTGCGAGGATTCCGCCGCTGTGGATTTGCGGGCTGGGCGCGCACTGGGGACCTGCAGCTGCACCAAGGCGGGCGACTTATCTGCGGCCGTGCTGCGGCTTCGCCTGTCCCCATCTCAGGAGCGCACGTCGTGCGATCCAGCAGATAGGCGTTCCTGCCCAGAACAGCAGCCGCCGGCAGCCACGCCTCTGTGCCGCATCCGTCCGCTGCTCGCGGGATCGTGAGGCAGAAGAGGGACATCGTTCCCAGGCCGCCATGGCCCCCATCGTCCCCATCGTGCGCGGCGGGTGACGATGCGGCTTTTTACAGCGGTTGGCGACGTACCCCGCAAGAGATTGGCTCGTCACAGCCAAGCGTCCGGGATGCTCGGTGGGCATGCGCGACAAGGCTCCGCCGACGCGCACTTTTTTCTTTCTCTTTTCCATGCTGGTCCCCCCGCGCTGAGAGCGCTTTCTCACTGACGGCTGCGAACAGCTCCCGCCCCCAGCGCCTCGCGACGGATGCGAGCAGCGCGCTCCGGCCGCAACAGTGGCCTCCAGCGGGCCTGCGCCACCACTGGCCTCGCGCTGCCTCTCCCCAGGCGTGCCCGACGTCAACCGGCGAGGGTTGCCGCAGCAGAAGCTCGAGCCCCCCGCTGCCTCATCGGCGCAGCGACTTCGGCAAGCTCGCACCCCTAGACGCACCCGCGGGTGGCTGGCTGGCGGCCAAGCCCAAGGGTCTCTGGCCTTATCGCGGCCCCCCATTGGCCGCGCGGGCGGCGATGACAAAGAAAACCGCTGGCCGGCCGGCTAAACGCGGTTCGGGAAGATCGGCGCTGATTCACTGTCTCCCGAATCCACACTTCTGTGCGCGCGTCGGGCGTTCTGCTTGCCGGATTTGAACGAATTGCTCTATTCTCGTGCTCAACCACGGCGCATGGTCCGCCGCCTCAGACGCCAGAGCGCTCCGGTCGCCACGGCGTCGTGTGACTGGCGTTGCTGTTACACATCGCCGCCCTTTGTTGCGAGAGAATAGGGGCCGCGCGCTGCGAATAGGCCTAAGAATAGCCCGCTTACGTGCAAGCCAGTCCTTTAACGCTTGACCGGCCGAGGCCAGCCCTCCTTTTTTCCGAGACGCCGCCGCTGCGTTGTCGGGCGCGCGACTAAGATCAACGGCCTCTTCCATTGTTGTTACGAGCGGTTTTCATGGGTGTTCGGCGGTACCTGCGACTGCTGGGCTTCCACAGCCTGCTTCCAGAAGCCTGCGAGGCGAAGCACGGGCACGAAAACCGCCCGGAGAACCCGCCCCTCCGCATGCGCTCCAGCCACGAGGCCTCCCGCAAACACCCGCCTCCCGCTCCATCTGCACTCCGGATTGGCAAGCGGATTAGGGAAAGCACATCAGCCTCAACGCTCTGGGCAATCGCCCTGCTCCGCTTCCCGCTCGCTAAGCCCCTGCTGCCCGACACAGACGCCGTGTGGAGAAGATTGCGCGATGTCGCTCTTCCGCTCTGCGGGCGGGTGCAGGTCGGTCGCCCACCCGCTTCTCCCCATGGCGGGGACTGACCTCTGCCCACAACACAAAAATAATTCTTGGCCACTGCCAAGGCAACGTCGCCGCCCGTCCCTTGCGCGCCCCTGCTCGTGCTCGATGAGAAAAAAATTGAAAAATCATGTTGGGTGGGACAAAGGGGCCAATCCAAAGCCAATTCGTGGCCTCAGCATCTGATCTGCCCGCCTCCTGGCGAGGCACTCTTCGCTCGAGACCTCGATCCCAATTGCGGATTCGACCAAAAGGCGTTTCTGAGGAGACGCCCCTCCCGGGCGGTCCGCTCCGCGCATGGTGCGGACCCATCATGGGAGTTGTTCGCCATCCAGGGTCTAGTCTTTTTTGAGCTGTGGTCTGGAACAGGGACAGGGCTGATACCACGTCCTACTACCGAGTGATAAGCTTTCCCGCCTCATCTGTGGGGGCCCGACCGTCCCCTCTGTACGCCATGGCACCGCAGCGGGCGGGAAACGGCGGAGGTTGAGACATTCCACACCTGCAAACGTGCTCTGTGATACGATGTCGGACAGATAAGAGAGCTAAAGTTGTCTGTATCTTTGCTGCTTCCCTTCCCTTCGAAACACCCACTTGGACCTCCGCCGCGCACCGACCCCGGTGGAGCCATCCGGACTCGGAGGCCCCGGGTGGGGACCTGGAGTCGGTACCCGTCTTCTCCCGTATATAAACCCCCCTGGCCTGGCTCCGATCTCTTTTCCCCTCCTTCGACCACTGCTTCCCGCAGCGGTCCGCCGCGCTTCTAGAGAATTGCTTCTTTGGACCTCAGCGCCTGTCAATTCGCTTACTCGTCCTAATGTGGTAAGCACGAGCTTATGTGAACCTCAGGTCTTGGTCTGGGTCGATGATTGGCCAAATATTGGACGTTATCTTTGGGGTCTAAGCTGCCCCTAGACTCTTATCAATGCTTGGATTGTCCATCATTGACCGCTTGGCGGTTGAATTGGGATACTCCTCATGCCATGTCTCTAATGCCATTCGCAGCATGAAAGTAAGATAAGGCACCCACGTAGTTAGGGGTGTTCATCTTGAAAGAGTGTGTGCCGTCTGTTCGCATGCGTATGTGGCGCAAGCTGCGATTCAATTCACCACACTAAGTCATCTGAAAAGAGCAAGCGAAAGCTCTCCTCTTCAAAGTCTGCCAAACGTACCATTATCCAACAAATCTACGAACCAATCCATTGTGTCAGAGTTTACTTGTTTGTTTCCTTGGACTTCTCCGCCATGGCTCGTTTCTATTTAAGAATATGGAGAGGGGGGAAAAAAGAAAGAAACACTGCTCGAACTGTGATATCTGAATCATCACCAAGTTCGTCGGACGTACAGTGAGAAATTAAATTTGCTCAGTTGCATACTGCAGAGAATAGGGAACACCACTCAATTGCGTGACGCTTCGTTGGCCTTCTTGAAGAGTCAGGACTGGACTAGGAGGTTCAACCTTGATGGCTTCCCACAGCTTGTAGCATTTGCCTACTTGCAAGCGCATTTGTGTGTCTGCTTCTCCATTCTGTAGAATTCTTCACTGTTGTTTACTTGCCGTCTGTGCGCTATCCATGCATTGTTCAGTAACAGTGTATTTGTTCGCATATGGTACGGAGTCAACGTGACAGAAACAAAGAACCTGTCTGTATCAGACTCCTACACAAAGACATTGTTTGCCAACGTCCCGCCTAACGTCCAATCAGCGCACGTGCCGCTGTTCCTACTTCTTCCACCTTTGCAATGTTGGCCCATATACACAACATCCGCAACGATAGCTATGGAATACCCCACGCGCACACTCTCTCAAAACGAATCACACCCCAAAAACCTCATCATGGCTTTTTCTCGCTTCTCACCTCCCAAGTTGTCTTGGGTTTTCTGCTCACTTAGCTCTCAACATTGTTCAGAAGTGTTCACTACATTGTTAAGAAACCTATTGTCCCAAACACCAGCACAGGCCTTCAGACTGGAGCCTTGGAGGAGTAGAAGAGGAGCGAGAATCTTGCTCTCTCTCCTCTTCATCGACACCATCACCTCCACGACCTCAACCGCCAAAATCACCTCCCTTCAACACCCGTCTCAACACCATCACAACCACAACTACCCGACCCAACCAACTATCACCACCACAGCCAAACCACCACACCACCACCGAACCTACCTCCACCCCAAATACATCCGCCACCGCTCCTTCTGTCCATCTGTCTGTCAGTCGCCAAGACCAAATCAGACCAGACGACTGCAAGCCACCAGAAAAAAAAACAGCAACAGCCATGTGCCAAATCGAGTCCGTCTTCCACCACGCCTGCGCGCACTGGGCAGCGCGGCCGCGCTTCGTTGGCGAGCCCTGCGTGCGCGCGCGGCACGTAGCTGTTTCTCCACAACCCACCACCAGCACTGAGACTACTCACAACAACACTACCGTGACCATCATCCCATGCGACTACCCCGACCACCTCGGCGCCGCCGACGAAGCGGGCGAGTGCGCAGAGTGCGCGCGACACAGGCGGCGGTGTCCGGTTTTCGTTTTTGGGACCGAGGAGGTGGTGGTTCAAGGCTATGATGGATCAGAGGAGGACGGCGAGGGCGCGGAGAGGCGCAGCTCAGTCGACTCGGACATGACGATGTCGTCGTCGTCGTCCTCCTCCTCCTCATCGACCTCGTACGGTTGCTCTGATGGCGACAGTGGCAGTAAGAGGAGTTGGCGTCCGTTCGCGGGGCTGAGTGAGGGGGCGTGGGAGGAGCTGAAGCGGGTGCAGGCGAGGAGGGAGAGGAAGATTCGAGGAGTGGGCGGGATTGTGGGAGTGTTGGCGGAGGAGGAGGTGGTTGTTGTTGTTGTTGGCTGAAATGGGTCGATGAGTCGACATGTGTGTTGTTGAGAATGAGACGGGCCTCCGGGTTGAGCGCTCTGATTTGATCTAATGGCTCTGCGGTGGGAATGAGGGGTTGATGTGTTGGCGATGTGTTCTTCTTCTTCTTCTTCTCTTTTTTTTTTTTTTGTGGTTGTTTTCTTCCTGCAACTTTCAGCGAAGCATAGCGATTTGCATTTTGTTTTGTTTTACGCATAGCGTTCTAGAGCATTCAGATTGCCTCAGTAGCATAGTACTAAAAGTAGACTTTACGAAATCTTTCTGTTTGCTAAATGAAGTCAATGTGTGATGCGTTCAAACAATACTTGCAAGTGAATCACTCACAGATGTCAAATTTTTAAGCTTAGTGGAAATAGTCTTTTGATGGAGAAACCGCTGTGTGCGTTTTTCTTCTTTTTGTTTCAGCAACGAGGCGATGTTCTTCTAAATTGAAGTTAAGAAAACTGTGGCTAAACTAGGGGGAATTTGGTTTCAGGTTATCACTCTTTAAAGTAATATTGTGTATTCTGCCGGAGCATCCCTGCACTTTCATGGAATTTAGTCTTCTTAACCTTT
Organism: Lasiodiplodia theobromae; assembly: GCF_012971845.1. Classification (NCBI taxonomy): domain Eukaryota; kingdom Fungi; phylum Ascomycota; class Dothideomycetes; order Botryosphaeriales; family Botryosphaeriaceae; genus Lasiodiplodia; species Lasiodiplodia theobromae. The sequence continues at coordinate 68,767 of NW_023336563.1, read as the reverse complement.
TTTTCTCCAGAGTTTTGGCTCCCGATGTACGGGTAGTTGAAATCAAGCTCTGGAATGGTCCATGCATCACCGATTTTGCCGTGTGAAAGTACCGGTAAGAGTTAGTTTGGACGTCAGGTGGTGCGGTGATGTCTTTTGAGGAAGGCTATGAGTCGACTCTTGACCAGTGTGCTTTTGATCAGATGATTCAAACAGATGGGCCCGGCTTGTCCGTACAGGCGCCCGGCATTTTTACTGCAATAGGTGTTGTAGATGAATTGAAATGTGGTTAAGGGAGACTGACATCGGCCTCCGCCGGCCTTGCGTGAAGACTTCGAGAGGAGGCCCTCTTTGAGAAGTTTCACCCCACTCTGACATTTTACTCTACGGATACTCTTGCAGACTTTGCTGAAAGTTTTCATTTTGCAGGACACCTGGCTCGCCCACGCCTTCGCTGAAACCGCGCGTTGTCCGCAGGGCCGGTCTTCCGGTGTCACAATCCATTCCCACCGGAAAGAAGTGGTGCATCGGATAGCAGCCGTCCATCCGCAACATCTTCCGGCTCAAGTCAAGTGAGGCTGTATCATCCTCAAACCTCGGACCTGACCGCGGAAGCGGTTGAATAACCTCCTCCAACGCCAAAACCCCCCCGCAACGGCCGCTCAGAGCCTCGTGCGGGGTCAATCGAGATGGTAAAACATCCTAACCCGCACTGTATGATCGGCACAGATGCGACAGACAGATCGAAACGCTGGCTATCTGGTTCTGACTCGCTCTGCCTGATCAACAAGCCGGGGGGCCATGCAAGTGCGCGAAACTCGGCATCGCAGCTCTCGAGCTGCCGAAGTCGCATGCAAGGTCGTCGGCCTTGCGTTGGGTTGGGAGGGGTCAAGCGCCTGATCCATGGACGTGGGCGACTGCAGGCTGATGTAGGATTACATGCGTGCTCGAGGCGCCGCCGTGGTTTGACCGCCCAGCGCGCCGTTCTTTTTCTCTTCACCGGTTGCATGGCGAACGCGTATACGACGACTGTGGTGTGGCATCATCTGATGCAGTGTAGCTTGATCCAAGAGTCCGGAAGAAGAGCTCCAACACCATTTCTACGCATTCGACCAAACAGCCAACCGGGACATCGGGTCGGATATTGCTGCAGATCTCGTCGGGCGCTGATACAAGGTGCCCGTGATCCCTTTTCGTTTCTTTTCTTCCTGCATCATCGGGTCGGAAGCGAAAAAGTGACGATGCCCTCGCGAAGTGTGACCAAGCTTTTTTTTCCCTTTGCCCTCGTCTATTTTCAGCGCACGTCGCACCGCTGATCACGAACGAGCGATATGAGCTTCCCGGAGATTTAAGGGAACATGGGGGGACCCATACCGTGTAACACTATCCGCGTTGCATGACATGTCGCCCTGTCAATACTCTGCTTCCCCCACGTTGACCTATAATATAATAGAGTTTTTCGGTTGCTGCATCCGGCTGTTTCCGTCGACATGTCACCCGAATCAGTCTTCTTGCTCTTTCGCTTTGCCTTGGCGAACAATCGTGCAGCCGGGGCAGCAAAAGTTGAGGGGAACACAAAACGAAGACGGCTTGTGCCGCGAAACGCGCCATCACGTGTCAGGCCGCAAAGTCGGTTGTGGAGACTTCTTTGAACAAGATACTTTGGTGAACTTTAGCCGGCCATACGTGTGGCAATGAGCTGGCTCCGGCAATAATAATAGACGGAGCGGAATTCGTCAGCTCAGCGCTGTCGTAGCACGTTGACTTGACTTTGAAAACAACCTTTCTTCGGGTTGACCGTCGGGACAAACGCGCGCAAAAAAGGAAGTAAACGGATCCTTTTCTTCACATGGATGACAGCAGCCTATCGATAGAACGGCACGCATTATAGGACGGGTGGGCTTCGGAAAGGCGGGGCGAATGAGCGGAAAGGGGTAAGCGTCTGTGTTGCTCGACTGACGGTGACTTGCGTTCATAGCTGACTGCCAATATAGGCAAGGCATGCGTGTTTCAGTTCATGCAGCCTGAGGCATGCAGGCAGTCAGGCAGCGCGCCCGCTGTAGACGTTATTTTTGCAAGCCTCGAATCCTTACCGTGAACCCTTTTTTTTTCCTTCTCGGTCTGCTCGCCGCCACCGAACACTGCCACCACACCCTCTCCCCTAAAGGTGCAATCGGGCCATATAATTCGGCCGGGCAAGGAGACAGACAGAAAAGAGGGGGAGTACCATTGCACGGAAAGTCCGCTAACACCGATAGTGGCTTTTCTCGGCGCGGCTCACCTGCGGGCCTCGTGTCCGTCTCGCACTGCGCCGCGCAAAAACCACGTGGGGGAGCTGGTAAGCTTGACGCCTGTGGCTTGCTCTGCGGAAAAAAAGAAATTCAAGAGCGGCGAAGGAATGCACGGCCTGACGGCAGGCCGCCACGTGGGAGAGCACAGAGATGGTTCGACTTGCAAACTACCTGACTCGAGCAAGGTGCGGCGACGGGGCGTGCTCCTCGGCAGCTTGGCGAGCGAGTGTCGATCGCTGTTTACTGTGTATATTGCGAAAGGGTGGCTGTTCAGCAGAGGGCTGTGGCGGGCGGGTGTTGAAGAAAACTACGCCTCCCCTGACGCCGATAAGTGAGATGCTCGTGGAGAGAGCAGGCATCATTAATTATTTCATTCGCCTGCGCGCGCACAGGGAAGATCTCCCGAACCGTCGATCCGGGCGGTCGCTGCTAGGGGCCTAGCTCTTGGGCGCGAATGAACAAACGGGGGCGCTGGGCCTTGCGCAACGCCAATTCGCTAGCCTGGATGCGCCCAGGTGGAACCGAGGGCGTCGTTCCTCGTTGTCGTTGTCGTCGTGGCCGGCGTGGCTGGCTGTCTGGCTGCTAGGGGGCGCCGGTCACGATGCCATGCAGAAGCAGTTTCAGCAGTCGTGCGCGCGTCACAGGTTGATGGGGCTTGCTGCTGTGCCGCACACAGGTGCGCCGGGGGGTCATCGGTACCTCGAGACATTTGCTCCAGCACCACCAGCCTGTTCCTAGCCGTGATAATCTGAGCTAGGTGAAGTTACTAGCTTAGCTGCCGCCGCTTGGGAGGGCCAGGCGTCCCGCCGTGCTACGCGTAGGTACTCAGGAGGTGCTGATTAGAAAAGAAACATAATGGGAGAGCTCCCCGTGTCGCCGCATTATTTGGTGAAGGCCGCCCGCCGTCTAGACAGCCATTCCTTCTCGTCCGTTATCTGCTGTGAACTGCCCTGGCGCGCGTGGTGCATCCCTGTCCCTGCACGTTGCCCTGAGTGTCGCGACCCACCCAGGCCGCTTGGACCGCCGCCTGCTTGAGCCATCCGGGATACCGATCGACGCGGGGAGCGGCAGCACCCCCCTCGAGCCCTGAGCCCTTGAGCAGAGGCCCGACCTTGTCCCCCCCGAGTCCGCTTCCCCTACAGCAGCCAGCGAGTCGCAAAGTTGTCGAGCTGCAGCGCGCCCCTCCCAGAGCCATGCGAGCATAGCCGACCCGAACCTTCACAAAATCCCCGCCCAAGTCGCTCGCTTCGTCCCGTTCGTTACGCTCGCTCGGCCCCTGTCCCCATCTCACAGGCACCTGTGCGACCGCCACCAGTGAGAGCCGACACCACCAGCCCTGTCGGCATTTGAGCCGCCATTAATATTCCCATTCGTCTCTCCCTTGCAACAACCGCATTCCTTCCCCACCACCGCGGAATGCATCGCCTGCCGCGACAGCAGGACGACGGCGCGCTCGCCTCGCCGCGCTCCAGTCGCGCCCCGAGCATCAGCAGCGATCACCTGTCCACCACCGGTTCTACAAGCACCGTCGCCGCCGTCTACGTTCCCGCCTCCGCCTTCCAGCCGCCGCCCGCCTACGTCGCCGTATCCGCCGCGTCGCAAATCGTCACCGACCACCAGAATGCGACCCTACTCGACCAATTGACCAAGGAGGAGGCCGATAATGTGCCCGCCGAGAGCGCGCGCTTCTCCGAGCAAGCCCTGGCCCTGCTCAATGGCTTCCTCGACTCGCTGCTCTTCTCCATCCTGGCCACCGGCCGGTCGCGCTCGCTCATGGCCATCCGCCCCGCCGTGCAGGAGGTCCTGAAGCCCAAGCTTGCGCGCGAGGCTCTCAAGGCCGCCGACGAGGAGTTGGCTGGCCTCATGGCCGACGAGGAGGAGGACGAGGAGATCCCCAATGGCCAGGGCGAGAAGTGGAGCCTGGAGGCCGTCTTCAAGCGCACGCGCCTGCGCGTAATGGTGTACACGCGCCTCGGCGAGCTCGAGGACGAGGACGAGGAGCGCTTCCTCGACGAAGATGAAGTGTACGCCGAGGACGAGGCCGCCAGGGAGGCCGGCCTGGTCTCTTGGGCTGCTGCCATTTTCCTTACCTCTGTCATCGAGTACATCGCTGAGCAGACCCTCATTGTGGCTGGTCAAGCTGCTTTCAAACGCATGCGCGCCAAGCGGAAGAGATCCGTCCAGCAGGGTGTGACCGACGAGGATGAGCTGGAAGAGCTGGAGCGCGTCGTCGTGAACGACTTCGATATGGAGAAGGTCGCCCTGAACTCAGCGCTCGGCCGCCTTTGGCGGACATGGAAGAAGACGAACCGTGCACCCATCACCCCCATCTCTGCGACTGGCCGCTCGCCCTTTAGCCGCTCCTTTTCCTTCAGCAGCGGCCACCGCAGGTACAGCACTGGCAATGCGCATGATGCCCCCAGCGCGGCCGCCCTTGAGGAGGTGCCTGAGGTCGAGTACTCTGAGCGCGATATTGCGTCGAACATCCCGCTTCCAATTGGGGAGAATGATGTTGCTGAAATCGAGGTTCCCGGCCTCGCCAAGACGTATGAGGAGGTTGAGGAGGTGGTCGACGAGAGCGCGTCCCTGATGCCGCCGCCCACTAAGAAGCAGCGCCCAATGAGCTGGCTCGCTGCGCCGGGGTCAGGCCGTCACCTGATTCGTTCTCGTTCCAACTCGATGCCCTCGATCAAGCAGTTGGCGCAGAGGCAGGCGTCGACGAGCAGTGAAGAGCCGCCATCTGAGACGCCCCCTTTCCATACCCCCGTTGAAACTTTCCACCAGCACGAGGATTATATCGCTGAGGGTAACAAAGTTGCCGAGACAAAGCGGAAAAGCCAGGCGAACTCGGCGAGGTTTTCGACGGATCAACTCGATGAAGTGTCGTCGGTCATTGCTGAGACTGGATCCCTTCCCGGAGCTGCGTCGCCTCCTCCTGCTCCCCCGATCAATCGCCGGAGCATTTTGAGAGATCGTTCTCCCAAGCCTCTGCAGCTTGGAAGGGATATTCTTGTCACTGCAAAGCCTGCGGGTGCGTTTAACCCGTCGTGTAGTGATTGTTCTTCAGCATACTAACCGAGTCCAGATTCGCCCCGTGGCAACAAGCAACCCGTCGAGAGCAAAGTCGAAATCAAGCCGAAGAAGTCGAGGTCGAACTCACCGGTGAGAGGAAACAAGGAGCTCAAGCTTAGAACGTCGAACGAAGCTATCGGGGTGGCAAGGACGACGGATGTTGCCAAGACCGCGCCTTCGTCGCCCCTTCCTGCAGTCAATGAAGCCCCGCAAGAAAAGAAGCGAGCCAACCGTCTCTCCGTCTTCCCTCCGCCCGCAAAGATGAATCAAGTCATCATCCCTGCCATGGGATCGCCCTTTGCGAGAGAGAAGACGCCTAGCGGTACTCCAACTCGGGCAGACTTCGCCTTCGAGGAGCCTCAGCCTGTCCCCAACTCCAAACAAACCCCCATTGAACTAGGCAAAGACATCGAAAACCACCGTATGAGCAGAGCGCTTCGCTCGCAGACTGTCTCTACCCAAGCATCCCAGACGATTCCTCAAGGCCCGCCTTCGATTTCGGCCCTCTCCTCCCAGACCCGGGATAGTTCTACCTCGCGTAGGTCCCACGAAAGCTTTAGAGGTAGGACTGAATACGGGGTGGAGCGTGCCGGCCTCCAGCGGGTGTCGTCGATCTCCTCGGCTGGAACCTCCATTCTCCATACGTCACGCGGCTCTGAGTCTAGCATTCCTAACCGGTACCCAGTTAATTCGAGGAAGTCGGAAGACGACCGTGCGCGGGACTTCGACGCGGCGATTGCGCAAAACGACACGGTCTACTACACGCTCACCCCGGAACGCATGCGTGAGGTAAGTAAGGAGCGCGAGATGAACGCCAGAGCCGAGGCTGAGGCCCGAGACCAGTCTTCGCACGCGAGATCTGCGACCGCGACTCAGGTTTCAGTTTTTCCACGTGTGCCCCACAGTGGATCCGGCTCGAGCTCGAGCCCACAGTTGCAGCGTTCCAACACCTCTTCGCGGGGCTCGTTGAGTAGTAAGCATGGGAAGAGCACAATTTCCGACGATTCTGCGAAGGAACCGAAGGCAGCTCGGCCCACCCCTATTAATCAAGCTGGAAACATCTACACGCGCAACAAGTATATGCCCCGAGAGCCGAGGGTACAAACCGACCCGACCTTTGATCTTCGGGACTTTCTCATCTCGACCACCCCTTCGAGCAACAACAAGCCCATCGCCCCTCTCGAGACCTCTGCTTTCTCCCACAGCGCAGACAACAGCCCGGCCACCGCTACCACAACTCCTACTTCCAGAGGATTCTTGCACAAGACTGGTTCTCGATCTGCTAAGAACTCCATTAGCGAGGGTTCGTCTCTTTCACTTCCAAACCGCAAGAAACTGGAGGCCCGTAGCCCGGCCGGTCCAGTTCACGTCGACAACGATCTTATTGATTTGATACGTCAAGGCCCGCCTGGTTCAGACCACCGCATCCCCCGCACCGTAGCGCCCTTCCGCGACACGATGGATTCCGAACAGATGGAACTCTACTCGACCGCCGTTGCGCCCTCCGTCCACTCCCAGACCACGACCAACTCCCGCAGTGGCCTGCTCTCCCACAGTAACAACGTTCACCCGGCTTGGGGCAACGAGCCTTCGTCGCTGAGCGGCAGCATGTCCGACGGGCCAATGATCACGAAGAACCGGCCCAAGAAGCGCATCGACCCTTACGCCATCCCGGACGACGACGAGCTGGAGGAAGAGTTCGGCGAGGAAGACGAAGACGAGCTGACGGCGCTGCCGGGTAGCACCGGCGGGCCCGTATCGACGCCACCGAGCGGTCTCGTGCGCGCGAGCGAGGAAAGCTCAGCCCACCACCAAGAGTCGGCTCATTCGAGGCAGAAGGCTAAGACCGCCACCTCGGAGCTAGCAGACTTCCTGTCGAACGAGCCGCCCACCCGCGCCGTCACCGACGCCCCCGTCCAGCCCTTCATGCTCTCCGAGTCGACGATGAAGGCCATCAAGAACGGCGGCTCCGCCACGGCCGCGTCGGCCAACGGCATCCGCGCCGCGTCGTCGCACAGCAAGACGTCGTCGATGGGCGCGAGCGGCATCGGCCTCCCCGGCTCCTACAACAACGGCTACGTCACCACCATCAGCGGTGGCCACGGCAACCACCGCCTCGGCTCGTCGGCGTCGAACGGCAGCTTCGGCGGCAGCAACGGCCTCGCCAAGCGCAGCAACACGCTCCGCGCGGCGTCGAGCGGCGCGAGGGGCGCGCGCATGGGCGCGGGCAACGACGACGAGCGCGGCGGCTTGAGCGAGATGGCGGATTTCCTCAAGAACTCTGGCCCCCCGCCTAGCTGGGACGAGAAGCCGTTGCCGTTCGTCAAGTTCGATAAGGATGGCAATCCGATCGAGCCTGGGCAGAAGGAGAAGAGTAGGGGTATTTCGAGGTTTTGGAAGAGGTGATGTGATGATGATGTTGTCAAAAGAGAGAGCGGTGATGTGTGAGGTACAGTAGAGTTGTGGAAAAAGCTAGAGAGTCTTGATTGGTGACTGACCTCCACCTGGTACATGGTCTGGAGCATAGGGGTTTGGCCATCGCCACTTTTCCTTTTTTCCTTTTTGGTTTTCCTATGTGTCTTGGTCCGGATCCTCGATCTCCTAGTCCTTTTCCTTATCTCGTCTTCATTGCTTGGCGCACGTTGCTACGCTATACACACAAGCATCGTCACGTCTTTTTTTTTTCTGTTTTTTTACGTTTCTGCATGCCCGCTTAAGAAAAAGATTTTCTTTGGGGGATATATTGACTTTATGCTTTTTCTTGAACTGTCTCTACTTGTTCAGCTTATTCCTATATGGTTCTGGAATCATTTTTACTTTTTTTGCGCTTTTGATATCCATTTTAGGATCCAGATACCCCACCCTCATAACAACCGGAGTACAACAAAAATGTAGCCCCGCACCCAAAGTTTTTTTTTTCTTTGTTTCTTTTTGAAAGTAAAGTATAGGGTGTGAAAATGGATGGAAAGGGGCAAAGGGAAAACTTATTTCTTAGTTCAAGTTTAGGAATGCTATCGATATGCGGTTTTCCTGACTGTGGAAAGCAAGTACGTACAGATGTCTTCTGCTCATTTGATATGCGTGTGTGTTGCGTGATTAGTGGAGAGGATTGGAGTTGCAGGTTGTTGTGTGCTTGATGCTTGTGATGATTGCGAAGTGTTGATGCGCTTGCGGACTGTGGGTCGTTGGTGATGAGCTTCATGGTGTAATGATGAAGGTCTTCATGCTTTTGACTTAGGCGGTGGTGATGGAAGTGTGCGAGAGAGACTTGCTAGATAGTGGAACGCCGGCGCGGACAGCAGACAAGTGAATGTAGCTAAATACTCGGAGAGTTTCTCTCGTGATCCACTTGGCTTCAAGCCTCTGCCTGATGATGTGCGATGGGAGAGCACCATGCGGCGACAGACGCCCCAATTTATAGCTGCCCATGATGGAAGAGTTTGGTCTTGGTAACGTGGTCAACCGCACCACGTGTAACTCGGTAGATCAGGTGGCAGGTGGCCGTCGAGGGAGTGCCAGACCTCGCTGATATAAAAACGCTCCCTAGTAGATCCACCGAGTAGTACTGCAGTGAGCTAATGATGTCTTCGGTAAAACAACCTCCGGGGTTCGGCAACGACTCTCTACACCATTAGGGCACTATTCGGACAGACTGGCGCTGTCGCGCGTGTTCTGGCCCCTCTTGTCCGCACTTCTGCCTGCTTTGCTCCACACTCGGCTTACCCATCACGAAGGCTCCGAACCTACCTTCAAATCAATCATCTGATGCTCTCGCGCATCGATGAATAACGAAGATCATCGTCGTTTTCTACTGATGCCGCGGGCCACCAGGTTCAGCGGACTGAACGCACCTCGTGTCTCGAACGCGCGTACGTACGCTTTCTCCCGCCACGCCCCCCCCGACGAAGTCGGGTATTCGATGTACATCCTCGCCGAAGCGGACGGCACACACGCACGACAGTGACTTCCATTTCTGGGGTTGCGCCTCCGCCCGAACAGCAGAGGCAGGCCAGTGTCCCCCTTGCAAGTCGTCGCTGGCGAGGGAAATGGTGCAGATGTCGGTTCGGGGCTGGAAGGGCAGCGGAGAGGAGGCTTATATAGGCATTCGGGGGTGTCAGCGGTGGGAGACGCACGGGTTCGGGAAGGGTGGCAGCTGCGCCCACGGTTGGAGGATGAGGCAGATGAGTGGGTGGTGGCGTAGGCGCGTGGACAGGTGATGCAGGTTCGTGCCGCGTGTCAGGGCGAAAAGTGAGTGCTGGGGTCAGAAGACTGTTGTCATTTTCTTGCTCTTCAGCACGTGTTGTGTGACAGGAGTTGGTATGCATGCGATCTGGTGGCTATGAAGCTAGCTTGGGATTGGTTGTTTCACTGAGTGTTTGCAACTTACTGCCGGAGGTAATGCGGTTGGTGAGTTGCCAAGTCTTCTGTTGAAGGCCCTCATTCACGGGGCTGTCGTGCGTTGCGGGTGAAGCTTGACACGACTTGGACTCTGACCAGAGGTCTAAATGGTATTCCACAGAAAGGCTCGGACTATTTGTACAGGTAGGTTGGATGTCATTGGAAGTTGTATATAGTTCGACGTCAGGACTCAATGCAAGGGAATTGGCTATTTTACCAATCAATTCTGAGTCATAAGATCTTTACGGATGCCTCCATGAATGTTGAAGGAAGTGAAAGTACAATGATCAGTTTTATGGGCGTGGTGAATCCTCTGCCAAACGTGACCATGTCATTTGTGATCCAATCCATCAGATATCAATGACAACAGTTCCCTGTAAACTCTATAGGACAGAATAATGCCTACCATTCGACGTAGGTCAAGGTTGAAGGTCGATGGTTGTTTTGCTCTCCTCCACCCCCTGAGTTGAAGCCAGATACACAGACGCAAATGTGGACTCGAAAATCTTACAAATGCATCAATCAATTAGCATGGTGAAACCAACTACCTAATTGAACAGAGTGTAGTATCTCTTGTAAGACAGGTGGGAGGCGGGATTCTTTTATAATCCACTATGCCGTGACATCCTCCGAGTATCCATCCATCTTGGACATCGTCCTTTTGCATACACCCTCTTCACTTTCCAGATACATATCCATGAACATACAACAGAAATAGAAAGGTATCAGACCTAATCCTCACCATACCATCACTACACACCTGACAGTCGGCGACATTTCCAATCTCCAGTCTCTGGCAGGGAAACACAAAGCTCAAATTGATATCTCGCGCAGCCCGGGTGGTCTTGTTGCCTGACCACACCCGATAAGGACCTCGCCACCCAAAAGAGGAGAAGGAGGCCAAAGGACACAAAAACAATGAGAGGTAGAGAGGTATGGAAGCAATAAAAGGGCAGACAAAAGGAGAAGAACCAAATATCCACCAGCTCCGGCAAACGCGATGTGAAAAAAGAATCAAGGACCACCGACCCCCCAACCATCTCTCTAACCGCTTCCGATTATCCAACCCAGATGAAAAATAGAAAGAACCCCACTCATCCATCCCTGAACCCCCCCTATTTTTTTTTTCCACACTACCTGTTTACTAACCATGACGTTTATTCCAAGCACCCGCCCGCCAGTTCCTTATGTCGTACCATGAAACACGTTAAAAAGTCCTGCATAGCAGCCAAGTCGTCGTCAAACTGTATCCCTCACTTAAGGCCTCGGACGCGGCCCGATGATCTGCCGCCGTCCACCGAACCCGATGCCACTTCCCACCCTGTTCTGGTTATCGCCGCCGGTGAAGCCGTATTGGTTGACATCCCAGCTCTGGCCGGGCTTGCTGCCGGCCGTCTCGTCGCGCGGCGTCTCCTTCAAGTGCTTTTGGCCCTCCTCCCATTCCTTCTGCCGCTGGCGCTCCCGCTCCATCTCGCGCTCCAAGAGCGACTTGCTGGCCCAGCCGCCGGCCCTGGTTTTCTGCTGGGATGCGGCACGGCGGTCATCCTCGGCGGCACGCTCTGCAGCGGAGCTGAAGCCGATCTCGGAGGCGGCCGTGTGCTTCCTTGGAGGCGGCGAGAGAGGAGCGGGGTTGGACGCGAGGAACCGGTCGGTGCGATTTGATGACGGAGTCGGCGGCGAGACGGGCGACTTCTTGGCGGAGACGTAATCTGCAGGGTTAGGGAGAGGCCGGGGCGAGGTGGGCGGAGGAGAGACGGTGGCGGGATCCGGGAGCGGACGCGCGGGGAGAGCTGGAGCTGTACGGTTATGTTCATCCCACTGTTGACGGAGGTATTCGCGCTCGTCGCCTGCCCATGACACATTACTTTCAGGGGGAGAAGGAGGACGTGCCGAACCGGGACGAGATCCGTGGATGCGTTCCTCACGCTCGCGCTGATATTGACGTTCCCGTTCCTTGGCTTCGGCCAGCTGTCTCTCGAGTTCGGCGACGCGCTGTCGTTCGGCCTCGAGTTCCGGATCGTTGCGGCTGACTTGTCGGCTACGGGGCTTAAAACTTTGTTCGGCTTGGTACTGGCTTAGGAACTGGCCTCGGAGCCTAGCGTCGCTGGTAGCCCTGGTGTGCTGTGTCTCCTTTTCCAGTTGCTCTTCAGCCTCTCGTTCTGCGCGTAGCCTGGCCTCTTCGTCGGCCTTCCACTTACGCTCCTGCTCCTCCCACTCACGTTTTTGTTGTTCGACCTTCAGCTTCTCCTGCTCTCGTTGCTTGCGAGTCTCTGCTTCCCACCGACGCTCCTCTTCGGCCTGGACCTGGCGTTCCTCTGCCTTCCGTTTCGCATCCGCCTCTTCCGCCTGGATGCGCTTGCGCTCGGCCTCTGCTTCCTGCTCTTTGCGCTTGCGCTCCTTTTCCGCAAAACTGGGGACGTGAGGCGCTGCCGTAGTGATCTGCCTTCTCGCGCCGTAAACTACACCTTGGTTGCCTGCGTTCGCGCCACCCATGTAACCTATATCAAACACGGTTAGCTTTTCATCAACTCTTCGTTGCCGCGGTACTGACCGTATTGTGCAATGTTCCATGCTGGCGAGGTCACGCCCTCGTCGTTCCTCTTACTCCAGCTGCTGACTGGGCCGGGCGACTTGGTGCCACTCGACGAGTTGGAACCGCCGGTCCCCGAGGGGCTCAGGGCTCTCAGAGGTGGGGGCCTGTTGGATCCGCTCCCAGTGCTGGCGTTGCTCAGCCCCCTGTCGCGACCAGGAAGACCCGGCGACAGGCTGCCGTTGGCCTTCTTGGGGCCGATGCACGTGGGGAACTTAGCTGGGTCGAGGGCGTGCGCAACACGGCTGAACGCTCCCAAGCATTGTAGGACTTGCGCCGGGTCCTTCTTCTCGAACAGGTCGACGGTGAGGAAGCGGTCGTGGGCGGCCAGCGAGATGGGCTCCTTCTCGCAGGCTTTGAGGAAGTGCGAAATGTTCTCCATCTGCATGAACGGCATCGCGGACTTCTTGAACTTGATGCCCGGCGGCGGCAGCGCGAGGCTGGCAAGTCTGGGCGCAAAGATATGTGTCAGCCTAGAGTTGCGCGCGGGAATGCGCCGGAGGGCGCGGCGGGCGCGGGAGGGAAAATACGTACTGGCAGAGGACGGTGCCGTCTTTCAGAGCGTCCATGAGGTCGCCCGGCGGCAGTTTCTGGCCCAGGGTGTCTTCAATCCATTTGGTCGTCTCATTGACGGCGGCGGGGTCCTTCGCCTTCTGCATGCGCAGACGGCGCATATCCTGGTCGAGACTGCTGACGCTGGCCATGGTTGCTCTGTAGAATCATGCGCTTTGGAGCGATTCCGAGAGAAAATAGGGAGAGGGAGGCTTTTGAGGGCGAGAAATTAGGAGTGTTAATCGTGGCTCAGGGCCGGAAGAAGGAGGGGCGTGTCCTTGGGCACGGCCAGGGATTCGGGGGGATGGAATGCGCCCGAGGTAAGCGTAGTAGTCGTGGCCGGCCGCAGCCAGTGCGGGTCTTGGGCGGGAGCTGACGGCGTACGACGTGATGTCGGGCGCAAGATATAGTCCCGGGAAAAAGAGCAGTTGTGTGGCTGGGGCCTGGCATTCTACGCCGTCAGAGACGTGTGTTGGCACTATAGCAACAGTTATAGACCCGCCACCGGATTTGTTGGTTGGGCGGCGCGACGCGATGCGCGGAATGTCCAACTTCGTGTAGCGGCCGCGACTTCCCCTGGGGGGGGCTGACCACCGAGTAAACGTCATCGGTTATGCCTAAGTGTTCAGGCAGCGACGCGCCACAGCGCGGGCGGCGGCACGGCGGCAGGCATCGGAGGGATGCACGAGCTCCGCTGCCGCCGACGCCGCTTGTCTAATGCATGCATCACCATTCGCCGCGCCGACTTCTGCGCTCTCCGACGATGCCACTCACACTCCAGCATGCCGCAACCCGGGCGCCTCAGACAACTGTGGTTTAGGTGGAAGGCCCTCGACCTGCCCTGGCGCAAGCAATGGCTACGTGGTATGCTCTCTGCTCAGGCATCACCCCCGTCGCTGGAATTTGACAAGGCTAACAACCACCCAACAAGGCTTTGACCTGGCGGGCAACAGCTTCTGGGAGTTCAAGGAGACCTACGGCGCCCAGCGCTTCCGTCGCATCGTCAAGTACAGCCGCCGCATCCACTACGGCGACGTTAAATTGACCCGTACGTTACCTGCCTTCCACCAATTTCTCGCCCATGTCAACGCCACAACTTCCACCCCTATATTCTGAGTCGAAGCTCAAGACAAATCTGGAAGCGAGATGGCACAATAATGGAATTCATGCGCCGCTCTCCTGCAAACACGCACCAAAGAAAACATTGGCGCGCACAAAGCAGTAAATTCTCTTGGAAGCCATTCTTTGGAGAACTCCGCCATGTAGTCTCCCTGACGCTTCAGCCGCATGCCAAAGCTCAGGAAAAAAGTTTGGCGCACCAAAACACGTACCATTTCGGTACCATGCCCATCTCGCCTCCTTAAGCGGTGCACTATATATATGCACGGATGATCCACCAACGCTAACGACGCCCTTATTAGCACAATGGATCCAATGGCTCCGTCACACCCGGTCCGACCCGCCCACTATCGCCGAACAGCAACTCGATGAGATCCGCCAGGCGCAGCTGAAGCAGCTCGCTGCCGCCGCTGATGCCCGCTGGGCCGCCAAGCCCTCCGCTCTAGACCCCCCGCCGCAACCTGAACCCGCTCCACAGCTTCAGTCGCGTGATCCGGCAGCCAACGCGCCGCAGACAGAGCCTGAAGAAAGAGAAGGGGTGCGCAACGTTGCGGCTGCGCCGAACGAAGTGAAGGCCAGCATGGAGGACCAGGAGAACGTGGATAAGGGGCGCTCTAAAGGCGAGAAGAAGAAGGAGAAGACGCCTTCACCGTGGGATGAAGCAAAAAGTCAGGAGTGGCAACCCGCACCCTGGACACCAAAAATCGCGCGGAGGAGGGGATGAAGGAACGAAAAAGGTGGGGCAGTGCGGAGATAATAGACGGAGAATCGGTGTTCAAGTAAGAAGCTACCAATCCACGCTCTTGTATATCCCCATATCCTCTTCAAAACTTCCGTTCTTGAGTATTTTGCTTTTCTGCAGCCAATCATGGTTCTGGAAGTGACATGATCGGCGGGGTGGGCTGAATAATCATGTATCATTATATCCTAAGTCCGGAAGGTGCTTAATGAAAGCCAAGAGTCCTAATGCCAAGTTTCCAACGCCTGCACCACGCTTAGATGGAGGGGTAGCGGGGTCTTTATTTAAACTACAACCATCTCAAACTTCTTAATTTCCTCTAGCGATCTCAAGATCACTTCTTCACAACTCAATCGTTCGCATAGTTGCTCACTCTGAATCTCAACCACAACCCTCACTCAAACCAAAACAAAAGATAACAACCACGAAAAGAAAACCTACTAGAGACTCACCAAAGCACTCACCACCTCCACAACCATGTCTTCTACTTCGTCACAGCCGCCAACCTCCATCCTCCTCCTCGGCGCCGGCGAACTGGGCACCGCCATCCTCACCTCCCTCGCCGCGCACCCGTCTCTCGCCTCAACCCAGCTAACCGTCGCCCTGCGGCCTTCCACCGTCACCTCCTCCTCATCACGCCTCGAAGCCCTCCGTGCCGTCGCCCCGCCAGCCCGCCAGCAAAGTAACCCCATCGCCTTCGCGCCGCTCGACCTGGCCGCTCCCACCGCTGAAGCCGACCTGACCGCCCTCATCCTCAACGGCGGGCAGCGCTTCGACACCGTCATCTGCTGCACCGGCTTCGCCACCAGCGGCTCCGGCACCGCAACCAGCGGCACGCAGACGCTGATCGCACGGGCCGTCCTCGCCGCCGCCGCATCCTCCTCATCCTCCTCCTCCACCCAACGCCGCCGCCTCCGCTTCTTCCCCTGGCAATTCGGCGCCGACTACGACGCGACGGGGCCAGACGCCGCGCACGGCATAATGGCCGAGCAATGCGGCGTGCGGACGCTGCTGCGCGAACGCGCCGCCGCAGCAAATCTCGACTGGACCATCGTCAGCACCGGCATGTTCATGAGCTTCGTGTTCGAGGAGTGGTTCGGCGTCGTCGTGGGGTTGGGCGCGGCGCTCAAGGCCGGCGGCCCGGAGCCGCTGAGCGACGAGGGCAGCAGGGTCATTGCCCGGTGTCTGGGCAGCTGGGAGACGCGCGTCACGCTGACGGATGTGCGGGACATCGGGGCCGTGGTTGCGGAGCTGGTGGCGGCGCCGCCGCAGCAGCAACAGTCGAAGGGTGAGGATGATGCGGGTAGTATCGTGTTTGCGGCGGGGCAGACGGTGTCGTATGCGGAGCTGGCGGATGTCGTGCAGAAGGTGGTGGGGAGGAGGGCGAAGGTGCAGAGGGAGGAGTGGAGTCTGGAGTACTTGCGGGCGGAGCTGGAGAAGAATCCGGAGGATCAGACGATAAAGTATCGGGTTTTGTTTGGAGAGGGGAAGGGCGTGGCCTGGGATAAGGAAAAGACCATAAATGCGGAGCGAAACATCGAGTCCATGGGAGTGGAGCAGTGGTTGAGGGAGAAGCTTAGCATGTGAGCGGAGGAATGTTGCTATTGCATTGCTAATTTTGCTAGATGAAACTTTTCTAGTCCTTAGCTGCATTACCCAGTAAAGAGAGCTTCGGCCTTGGTTTTGCTCCGTAGTGATGAAAAACGTCGTGTCACTATTTGTCTTCTTTTCCTTCCAGCCTCTTGATACCCTTCTCAGAATTCTGGTACCCCTCATCAAAGCCGATGGCCTTTGCCAAGCTGGATGCTTCGGTGTATCTTCTCCGAGCCTCTGAAATCCTGCCTTCCATCTCTGCAAATTCGCCAAGGTTGTGCGTGGCAACTGCGCATGCGAGATCACACTCTTCATTACGCTCCGGGGGAGCAATGACAGATGCAAGATTTACAGCTTTAGTAGCCCACTGGCGAGCTTGCTCGGTCACCGGCGGTAGAGTGTGGAGCGGTTCAGGCGTGGAGGGGTTTGTGGGCGAGTTGGGAGCGGAAATGTTGTTTTGAGGCGTACCCCAGCCAGGAGGCAGACGCTGCTGTGAGATTGATATGGCGATGTTGTTCATGAGCGTGGCAGCGTGACATGACTTGGGGTCAGCAAAAGTAAGCGCCTGGAGGAACAAAGGAGTAGCGAGATAGTGCTGGTTCATCGATTCATAGTGGTGTGCAAGTGCTGTGAGTTGTTAGTACCAATTGAGTTATGGATGGAATGTAGCATTCGGGATGCTTACCTTCCATCGATGCACCCATCTCTTGATCGGTGATCCAGTCACCCTCACCCTCCTTCACGCCCTCCTTCTCGCGTCTCATCTTCTCCTTGAGAACAGTCTCAACAGCCCAGACGAGTTTCTCTTCCGCCTTCTCGATCTCTTTAATGTACGGGTTCGAGTACAAATCGCCGAGTTTGACGCTGATGCCAATCGTCTTGCCCAGCACTCTTGTTCTCTTGCCGTCGTTCCAATGCTTGTCACCAAGCTCGTCGACCCATCTCAGACAGTCCCTCCTCACAATCTCCAAGATATCAATGGCTCGTTGGTAGTTTTGAAGCTGCTCAAACAGCTGAGCAAGCGAGAACTTGATGCCGAGAACCTCGTTGCTGAACGGGTCCATGCCCTCCTCATCCGCCGCGGCCAAAGCTTCGCGGTAATACTTGATCGCTAGCTTTGGGTCCAGAGACCTCTCCTGACTAAAGTATAGGGCGCGGCGAAGCTTCTTTGCGACCGGTTCCGGAAAGTTGTGGAATGCGCCAACGATGTAGTAGTGGTAGACATATGGCGCGTAGAGGAGGGTACCGAAGCCGAACAAAATGACTGCTGTCACTATAGTCATCGAAATTGGGTGTCTCCTGAAGAGAATCTTGGCTCCTTCGATAGTCGATCCATTGCGGCGACCGAGGCGTGACGACGGCGACAGCGGAGGCAGGCGTGGGCGCGTGGGAATCTTCGTCGCAAAGGTGCGGGCGTTTGCGGTCGCGGGTGCTTTGGCGGTAGAGAAGCGCTGAGCGCCCCTCAGCGCCGTTCTGTAAGCTGCCCGCGAGAGCATGGTGGTTTGTGGTGGTGGTTTGAGAGATTGGCGCGGGAACGTCAAGTGGAGGTTTTGTTCAGCCTTACGGTCGCGCCTGTCCTGAGCACGGATCCCAGAACCCGTGCGTCATAGGTCGCCGCTGCCGCCTTTAACGTCCGCACGACGCGATCCAAAGGCAACAGCATCACAGAGCTTCTGCATTGCTTCCTTTTCACCACACCAACGATTCACGTTGTCAAGCGAAAATGTGTGGGAGATATGTTCTAAGATTGCGCCCCGCCGAGGTCCGCCAGCAGCTGGAGCAGTCGCAGATGCCCTCCGAGGAAGCTCCAGACGACGATCAAGTCAGGTCGACCTACAACTTTGCTCCTGGGCACAATGGAATCGTCTACAGACCTGCAATACCCGATTCTGGCTCCAGGAAGTCCGATGAGAAATATGAGAATACGAACAATGTCCCAGCCTCCGGGGAAGTCACCGCATCACAGGATCCAAAGTACAAGCTGCAGGCGATGAAATGGGGTAAGACAATCATGACCTGTTATTCGCCCAAAACGTCACTGTATCCGCACAATCCGATGGAGGCCCGGTTCTAAATGGCGTATTCTGACAAATACTGACCGTTGAGGCTTCGTGTGACTGAGATTCCAATAAACTATTGCTGATTGACTTGTAGGTCTCATCCCATCTTGGATGAAGCGCAAACCGGATTACGGATCAATGATGAAAACGATCAACTGCCGTGATGACTCGCTCGCCGAGAACCGGGGGCTTTGGAACTCGATGAAACATCGGAAGCGGTGCATCGTCGTGTGCCAGGGCTTCTACGAATGGCTGAAGAAGAACGGCGGCAAGGAGAAAATCCCCTACTTCGTGAAGCGAAAAGATGGCCAGCTGATGTGCTTCGCGGGGTTGTGGGACTGCGTTAGGTTTGAAGGTACAGCATGCGGGTTACATCACTGCGCGACTGGGCTGCCGCTAATCTGGACGTGCAGGATCGGAAGAGAAGCTCTACACCTACACGATCATCACCACGGACTCTAACAAGCAGCTCAGTTTTTTGCACGATCGCATGCCTGTCATCTTTGATAACGGCTCCGAGTCCCTGTGGAAGTGGCTTGATCCAGACCGGACCGAGTGGAATCGAGACCTGCAGTCGCTTCTCAAGCCCTTTGACGGCGAATTGGAGTACTACCCCGTCAACAAAGAGGTCGGCAAGGTCGGAAATGACTCCCCTTCGTTCATCATTCCGGTCGATTCCAAGGAGAACAAAAACAACATTTCCAATTTCTTCGACAAGCAGAGAAAGGCAGCAAACAGTAGCGGCGGGGCCAAGACCGCCACGCAGGGAAACCCGGTTATCGACAAGATTGGGCACGTCAAAGGTGAGGCTCGTGGCACCTCGGACGAGGATGGCACGGAGGACAATGCACCGTTGCCAACTCTCCCTGGTAACGAGGACAAGCGTGGTATCAAGCGGGAGCACGAAGACGCAGACGGCAAAGGTGAAACGCCAGGCTCACCGCCGCTCCAGAAGGCAGCCAAGACAGGCCAGGCCAGTGTTTCTCCCGACAAAAGCAAGGCGACGAAGGCAGGCAGAAAGACGAGAAGCGCCACCAGCAATGGCTCGACGCAAAAGGCTAGCCCGGCGACGGCGGGCGACGGTAGCAGGAAAATCACGGCTTTCTTCGGGAAGTGAGACGAGGCGGGTAAAAGAAGAGGCGGATCGCCGAAGACCCTGCAGATGGGCAGCACATGCGTCGGGCAGACAGGCAGAAGGAGCAACTACCTACACAAGGTTTGAGTCGGGTGTGCTGCCGCGCGTGTACCTGACGTGCCAGCTTGCGTCTTCTCACTCATGCACCTCGAAGGATGCTGCCTGGACCAATGCGGCGTGAATAATTGGCGGGCGCCAATTGCGGTTCGTGTTTGAAGGGACAGAGTCATTTATATGGTCACGGGTCTCTGGCGCATCGAACGATCGGATCCGACACAATGGCATCAATAGTTTGCTGGAGGCTCGAGATCCGTGGCGGCGCGCGCATGGGAAATTGCGCGCATAGGATCGGGATCTCGGAGGGGCGCGATTGGGCTGCGGGTCGAGTCTTTGCATGCTCCGGGGGCGTGAACCGGGGCGGTGTTGGTGAAGAATAGCAGGTGGGTGGTACGGAAGGTGAACATTGTACATATGGCACAGGGGGACCGATGAGTGCTCGCATGCGGCGCCGCAGAGAGGCCGACGGGCGCTTCGCACTGGCAATTCCAGGACTCTGGATCGTTGGGTGGTGTCCCTCTTTTTTGCATGGCGCGGCAGCAGTTGACGGCGAAGCTGCACGGGACCGCCTCGGATTGCGTTTTGTTGGATCGGCCCTCGGCGTGCTCCCTCTTGAGGTGATGCTGCGACAAGCTGCCGTCCCCCTGGCCAGGCCGGCGGTACCCAGGTATCTATCTTACAAGTCCCCTGACATTGTGACCCAACGGCGACGGCGCTGCACCGCACACGAAAAAGAAACGCAGGTGGCACGCTGTTGCCTCATCCGGCAAAGCCGGCGTGGGAATCCTCACCTCGTGGCGGGGCGCGGCCGGAGGGTTGCGGCGGCGACAAGCGAAGGGGGAGGGGCAGCGTGTGCGTACAAAACGGCTGCTGGGGGCGGTGGCCCGTGGGCGAGGGCAGTTTTGCGCATCCCACACGCATAGGCAGCGCGCGCTTAATGCTGGCGCGTTTGACACCATTGCTAGAAGGCTGGCAGAAGCATCGCAAGAACACGCAGCGAGTCAGCGCCACCACGCCGTCGCACTGTGCCGGCCGCTCCCTGTCAGCCCTGCTGCTCACTGCAGCGACGCGGGTGCCAGACGTTGCCCACTCTCGCGCCTCTCTGCTGGAAATTTTCCCACAGCCCCTCCAGGCCTCGGAGCTCCAGCGTCCAGTGCGACTCGAGGCCTGCCATGATAAACACTATGTGACTGCTGGCCTCCTGGTTCGGCGTCGATAGCTTGCTTCTGCCCTGCCCCTTCGCTGATCCTTCAGCGCTATTTGTTTGGCCAGCGTGCCGTTTCTCTCAATCCGAAGCGTTTCGTCCTTTCCCGTCTTGGCTCTTCTCCCAGTCTGCTCCCCGGCATGGCCTCGTCTTTCTTTGCCGACCTGCTTGCACAGAAACAGCCGCAGTTCCAGACCCACAAGGCCCTCATTGCCATCGGCCTGCAGAATGACTTCTGTTCCCCCGACGGCAAGCTGCCCGTGACGCAGCCGCCGGGCCTGCTGGACCGCATCAAGCGGCTCGTCCCGACCTTTCGCGAGCACGCCGGCCACGTTATCTGGGTCCGCACCGAGCTGGACCCCAACAGGCCGGTGGACGAGGCCGACGACGCTGATGCCATTGTCACCAGCGCCCCTGACGAGAGCCTCAGCCCCGACGACGACGGCATCGGTGGCGCTGACTATGACCCGCAGTCCAGGCAGGGCTCACGCCGCCGCCGCACGGCAGATCTGCTCAAGCGCGTGCAAGCGAGGGCCCAGAGGGTCGAGAGGGAGATGGCCGCCCTGCAGGAGGACGAGTTGTTTCTCACCCGGGGCTCGGGACGCCAGGTCTGCGTGGCGGGCAGCCCGGGGGCTGACTGGGCTGACGATATTGCGGACGAAATCAAGCCCGCCGACACCCTGATCACCAAGACGCGCTACTCAGCCCTCAAAGACACGACCCTGCTGCTCACTCTGCGCGCGAAACTGATCACAGAACTGTACGTCTGCGGTTGCATCAGCAATATCTCCGTCTACGCCACGGCGGTCGAGGCTGCCCGCCATGGCATCGAGATTTACCTGGTCGACGACTGCGTCGGCTACCGCCAGCTGCATAGGCACCAGGAAGCCATCCGGCAGATGGTCGAGTACATGGGCGCCCAAACCATTTCCAGCGCTGATCTGATCGCCCAGATCACGGGCAAAGCAGAGAAAGGTGATACCTCTCAGGCTCGCAAGGATGACAACGATGACGACTTGGATGACATGCTGAAGAAGCTCAAGCTGCAAGACAAGGATCAATCCCAATGCAAAGGTTCCTCATCTCCGCCGAAGCAAGCTGAGATTGCGAGCAAGCCCTCGTCCGCGAGCGCCGTTGCAATCTCGGCCACCCCACTCGAGGTAGCCGACAGCGACGATGCGTTGCTGGAAGAGGCTACATTGCTTCTGGAGAGGCATTCGATCCGCTCTCGCCCACGTGGTGAGCCGCAATTGCCATCACGCAGCTCAGACTCAGTCAGATCCAAGGTTCGAGTACGTCGAAAACCTCCTCAGAAGTCACAGTCACCGGAAAAGTCGAATAGCCCACAGAACGACGGCGAGAAGGGGAGTGGACCATCGTCAAAGGATGATCAAAGAACAGCGGCCTCAGCTGCGAAACTCACAGGTGGCGAAAGCAGTTCATGCGAGATTTTGAAGTCGTCATCGTCGCGGCCCGACACGCCTCAACCTGCAGCGGACAAAACGACAGCCCCCAAGGCCGAGACAGCCAGTTCACAATCGCCCAAGCCGTCAACATCACGATCGAGGAGGAAGATCCAAAACCTGGCTACTCTTCCCACTGTAGGCCCCTCGGACAAGATTGGTGAAGGCGATTCTCGGATTGTGTTCAACTTCCTCCCCGAGTCGCTGCGTGCGACTGCAACACCAGAGAAGACGTTTGAAGAAGTTGTTTTCTACAAGCTTTACAATGAAGTGCGGTGGCAGAAGATGCTGCACAACCAAGGCGAGGTACCTCGCCTCGTATCGGTGCAGGGTGAACTGGGAGCAGATGGTTCGATGCCGGTCTACAGACATCCCTCGGACCAGTCACTCCCGCTGCTGCATTTCTCCCCTGCCGTGTTACGCATACGAAAACAGGTCGAGGAGCTCGTCCAACATCCAGTCAATCACGTCTTGATCCAGCTCTACCGAGACGGGCAAGACTACATCTCGGAACACTCCGACAAGACGCTGGACATTGTTAGAGGCTCCAGTATCGTCAACGTCAGCTTCGGTGCACAACGTACCATGCGCCTTCGTACCAAGCGATCAGCAAAGGCTGACGACGAGGCTTCGTCTGCTAGGCAGACTCAACGTGTACCAATGCCACACAATTCTGTCTTCGTTCTGGGTCCACAGACGAATATGCGTTGGCTACACGGCATCAACGCCGATAAGCGCCCCCCGGAGGAGAGGTCTGATCCAGAGAAAGATTTCGGCGGCATGCGCATAAGCCTCACGTTCCGTCACATTGGCACTTTCCTCAGCAACGATTCGACCAAAATCTGGGGCCAAGGCGCGACGTCCAAAACCAGGGACGCCGCCAAGCCCGTCATCAACGGCGACGAGAAGAAGACTGAGGCCCTCATCCGCGCCTTCGGAACGGAGAACCAGGCCACCGAGTTCGACTGGGAGGAGACGTATGGCCGGGGCTCCGACGTCCTCCACTCGCGGGACCCCCCTCCCGAGACACCGACCCTGTACACGTCGCACAGTGCCGTCGAGAACCAGGCCGTCCTGCTCTACCTTGGTCAGCTCGGGCTTCAGTACAGCCTGGTCGAGCCGCCGCCCGTGCGGCACAGTGACGACTTTGAGCGTCGCAGCATCTGCTTCCGCGACACGGACGCCCTGAACACCGAAGTGTGTGGCGGCCCCCTCATTCTCGCCTACCTCAAAACCCATTACTCCCAGCCCACCCAGTCTTCTCCCGCGACGGGCGGGCCGGATGACGACCAGAAACGCCGAGCATCAGACGGCGAGCCCGGCGCTGCTGCTGGAAGCGTTAGCCGTGCCGCAGCGGCCGCGACGCAGACGTACCTGGCGCACGCCGCGCACCTCCACCGGCTGTGGGCCAAGTACCTCTGCGCCACGAGCACCGCGCCGCAGTCCCCATTCTGCTCCTCCTCCCCCATGTCCTCGCAACGACCCGCAGCCAAACAGCCATCATCGCACGAGTCGCCGCCGCCGCCGCCCCCGTCTTCGTCATCGCATCCAGCCCCCACGACCACGACCCCGCCCCCCTCCTCCTCCCCCTCATCCTCCCCCTCATCCTCCCCCTCCCCCTCATCCATCCCACCCGAACTCGCCCGCGCCCTCAGCATCGACCTCGCCGCCCTCGAAGAAACCTGCCCAACGACCCGTCTTCGCCGCAGCACCACCCACCACCACAGCAGCACCGGCAGCATTCAGTCCGCCGCCTCGCCCTCGTCGTCGACGTCAGCGTTACCATCGTCGTCGTCGTCGTCGTCGTCCCTCTCCCCTTTCCTCGCCGGCGACGTCTTCTCCGTCGCCGACTGCGCCGTCTGGCCCCTCATCGATGCGCTCAGGCGGAGCGGCTGGGATGGGTGGAGCGATGAGCGGTGGCCCGAGTTGGTGGGGTATTGGAGGGCGTTGGGGGAGGAGAGGGGGTTGGTCGATTGCGGGAAGGTGGATGGTGGGGTTGAGGGAGGAAGCAAGCAGGTACAGAATAAAAAGGGGGATGAGAAGGGCGAGGGGGAGGGTGTTGTGGATGGTGAACCGAGTGGGGCGGTTGAGAAGCACGGCGATGGTGTGGGAGCCTCGTCGGCGGTGGGTGAAGGCGCGAAAAAGGAAGGGAAGGTGGTGGAGTGAGTTTGGTGATGAGCGTTTTCTTTGGTCTTTTCTTTCCCTTCCCTTCCCTTTCTTTCTGGGTTGAGATGTCTGACTATGGGACTTTCTCTGGTTCCTGCAAAATCAGCGATGTAGCGTGCTGAATTATGTGTCGTCCTGCGTTGTTGGTGCAATGTGCTGAGTGATCGACGGCTTGTGATGGTACGCGTCGCCTACTATTCTGAGTCTTGCTAGTGTTCACTTTCTTGAACCTTGCCTTGTCTCCATGTTCAACTGACCTCCTATTCTCTCTGAAGCTTCTACTGAATGGCATTGCGTGTGCAGACATGTGTCTGAGCCGAAGGCCAGTTGATCTGTTATTGTATGTACAAAACGCCTATAGACTTCCGAAACTAGCAGATACTACCGATTTTCGCTGCGCGTGCTAAGATGTCCGTCGCATGCGCATGGGACTTCGTCATCTGCTGGAAGACTTATCTGCTGGCCCTGCGTTCAGTCACCCTTCGTAGGGGGATGGATCATGTGTCCTGCCACATCATGTGGAGCAACGGGAGCAAGAATCTTCGGCGCTGGTATACGTATATATTGTACACGAACTAGTCGTTGCTATCTTTCTTTCTTCAGTCAAAGGCACTACATATCTATAGAAGCCTTATTTCAACACCAGGCATACTGCGTGTTCTTTCGGCGTCTGAAACCGAAATTACCTTTAATAGACTTCCGCGGGAAGCACGCAGCAGCAAGACTCGAGTACCGCGCTGCCGTCTGGTTTGTTAGCTTGCGGAGACTTTGGAGAATGGCGGTCTTCTGCGTTGTTGTGAGATCATGTGGCTCAGCATCATGCTCGGATGCTGGACAGCAACATGACGTTTTTTTTTTTTTTTTGACGCTGCTATTGTTTACGGTTGCGACGATGTGTAGTGATCACCCCAAGTGTATCCAAAAACTCTTTCTTGCTTTGTCCTCTCCTCACACGAGGCAATCGAGGCTGCAGATTCCTGCGGAGAATAAACTCGTTTTATGATCAACTGAAGTATTGTTTCTTACTTATCAAGAAGACTGTGGCCAGTCTTCGTCTGATATACATCTGTATAGATCATAGAGTCGATGAATGTTCTACTAGTTTAACAGCCATTCCAGGCTAGGTCGATTATGTTGTGAGTTGAAGAAAGAAAACAGTGGAAAAAGAAATGTGCCAGCAGGAAATATCAGATTAAGACTCGATTTGGTTTATCGTAGAGCTATTGAACAAATTATCTATAGGGGTATGGGCAGTCTTCGTCCTTGGCGACAAGGGCAGAAGAATACAAGATCATTATGGAACGAGACCGGTTCTATTTTTTTTGGTCCGTCTTCCGTTAAAAAAATGGAAATGTGTGAAGGGGTATCATCTACAAGTCTTCTTTTCTCTTTCCCCATAAACGCCGTTGCCCTCGTGCACTTTCATTGAGTGGGACCTCCGCCGCGCAATTTACTTACCTCGTTCGCGTCCCTGACGAACCATAGACTCCTAACTCTTTTTCTTCTCCAAGAAATGATTTCAACTTTTTCTCCACTCCATCCAATGCAGACTCCAACTCAATCTCACACCTCGATATCAGCCCCTCTCTCCCCGAGTCACGGCACGGCCTCTTCAGTCCAGATCCACAATCTCACTCCTCACCTCATCCTCTTCATCCCGTATGTGCCGTGGCTGCTGCCGTCCACTCTTTTTCCTCTTCGTAGTATCCTGGCGCTTCGGCGGCGTCTTGACCGGCTCCTCAGCCGCAGCGCGCCCGAAGCTCCAGCTGCTGAACCGATCGCCCCACGTCTTGCTGCCCTGCCGCTGTGCCATCCTACTGCTGCTGCCCCCAGCTTCACTGCTCCCGCCGTTCCCCACCCACTCCACGTCCTCGCTGAACAGGAACGACGCGTCGAAGGCGTCGGTCTCGGCCTCGGTGGGGCTGGGGGCGGAGGCGGAAGGGGCGGAGACGACGCTGCCGTTGGTGACGGACGGGCCGGCTTCGAGGAGGGCGCGGCGCGGCCGTTTGCGGGAGCGCGGCGCAGGCTCGGCTGGGGTGGTGCTGGTGGGCTGCTCGGAGGTCCAGCGCGCAATGACGGCGTCGTCGGCGGGGGAGGCCATGTTGTGGAAGGAGGCGTGGTGGCCGCAGCCGTCGCAGGAGAAGGAGGATGTGACCTGAGGGAGGGAGGAGATGTGTTAGTTTGGGGGAGGTGTTGTGGTTGTGGGGCTAAATGTATGTTGGTATCGGAGGTCTGGGCTCGAGGGAGAGTTTGGGTGGGGGCAGCTTTGGAATAGGGTGGTTGCTTTCGGGGAAGTTCATGGAGGAAGCGTTGGGTGAAAGACGCAAAGATTCCACGTTGAGGCGGGGCGGGGCTGGTCGAGTGTACCTTTAGCGGGTGTAGCATAAAGCGCAGACAAGGGCATTTGGGAGATAAGAGAGACTCCTTGTGGTTGCAGGGCCCGCGCGGAGGGGTGTAGTTCATCTGCTTCCAGATGTTCTGCTGAGCGGCGTTGGAGGGCATGTTGGTGGTGTGGTGAAGAGCAACAGCATGCCACGAGGCGAAGAAGACGCGCTGGTGGACTTTAGGTTCGGAGCCAGAAGCACGCGGTGGCTGGGCTGGCGGCCGCTCGCGAAGGCTGGAAGTCATGGCCGAGCTTTATCGATAGCGCGGCTGAACCCCGGCCTTGGCGAGCTGCTCGCGGCATCCTATCGCGAACTTCAACGCGAGCTCGCCGCCTTCGCTCCTCCGAGCCTCACCTTCATTCTCTAGACCACCCCACCGTCGTTGAGTCGCAACCATGCCGAAATATAAGTTTTCCCCTGTCCGATTCTCCTCGCATGCTTACTGACTCTGTATCCACTCTTTTGTAGGTCTCCGCAAAACCTCCGCATCGCGCCGCTTGACCCTCCGCTAACACGCGCCTCACCCTCTAGGCGATTACTGCGATGTGTACCTTACGCACGACTCGATGAGCGTGCGCAAGGCTCACAACAACGGTCGTAATCATCTGCGCAACGTCGTCGAGTACTATCAGCAGATTGGCCACGAGAAGGCCCAGAGCGTCATCGACTCCATCACCTCTTCTTACGCCGCTGAGGGTCAAGCGAACCCTATGCTTCAGCACGCTGCTCTAGGCGGCCCCGGTGGCTTCGGTCCTCCCCCGCCCTTCGGCTTCCCTGGTGCGTCCACGATCTAGTCGGACTTGTACATTCGGAAAAGAGCAGCAGGATGCTGATGCGACAGGATGATCATAGGCGGCATGCCTCCACCTCCATTCGGCATGCCAGGCGCCCCAGGAGCACGTAAGTCTCACGACCAACACTACTATCACCACCATGATCAGAACCATCACCACTACAACCACAACCAAGACAATCGTCGCGGCGACTACCATCGCTACGGCTCCTCAAACACCACTTCTAACCGCTCGCACAACACGACAGCCCCCGGCGGTCGCGGCATGCCTCCGAACATGCCCCCGAACTTCGCCATACCGCCCCCTGGAGCTCCCGGTGCCCCTCCGCCAGGCGCGCCCGGCTCTCTTCCTTTCCCGCCGCCCTTCCCCCCGACCGCAGCTGGTGGCGCCGCGCCGCCTGGCTCCTCCGGCTCGCCGCCGGCCGGCCTGCCTTTCCCGCCGCCTGGTATGCCCCCGCCGGGCATGCCGCCGAACTTCTCGTTCCCGCCCGGCGGCATCCCACCTGCTGCGTCGGGTGCTAGCCCCGTGCCGCCGCCCGGCGCGTTCCAGCCGCCCCCTGGTATGGCGCCGCCTCCCGGAGCTGGTGGCCCGCCTGGTGTTTGAAAGTAAGGGGTTAAAGACGAGCTTGAGAGAGATTTGGTTGGATTGATGATGGGCTGGGTGGGTGGTGTTCTATGGCGTTTAATTTCGAACGGGCTAGGGTTCCGACATCAAAAGCGATAAGTCAAGATATGGGCTTCTTGAGCTTGGCCGAGACCAGGCTGAAAGTAGGTATTCAGGACTCTGCGTAATCAAGTATGGGCATTGGCTTACTGTCGTTCTGGCAGACAGCGTTTGAGGGTATGCGAAAAGATGAGTTTCTCGTGATAAGTATGATTCCCCTCGTGTGAGATACGTTAGTAGCAGCGAGTTGTCAGTCGGGTTATACAAATACACTCGAAGAAGTATTCACTTCGATTCTAATGCATCAATCAAGCAAGCGTTAAGCAGCGGACTTCACTGAATCATGAATTATGCAAATGTGGGCCGAAAGAGAGAATGGTATTGTGAGAGTATGTAAAGTACTCCATCCATTCACTTCATCTCCATCCCTTTCTGTAGACCACCTTGGGTTCTGCCTAGCTGTTCCCAGCCGGTGGTTTTTGACAGTATCATCAGTGTCTGGCATGAAGCTTTCAGGCCCATCGCCCAGGCGTACCCAGGCGTGAGGAGCAGCCATCTTCTAGCCGCCCCTGCGTGCATCAGAGCAGTCCGCACCGCGCCTTCTGCGTGCTCTCAGCATCGACAGTAATGCTCGCGCGCCCACCCACGGAAGTGCCGCGTCAAGCAAACGGCATGGCTGTGGTAGGCATGCCTGCCGATGCGGCTGCAGCTTGGTATGTAGTTCATGTTTTTCGTTTTTCTTCTCTTCTTGTTGCTGTGTTCGTCTGGCTTGTTTTCTTTGCAGCGGTCGCGGGATGTTTCTTTAAGAGTAGATTGTCGGTGGTGTGGTAGTGGACTTGCTGCGGACCGAGACAGAGAAATGGGTTTTTATACTTCCCGCAGATAAAGAAAAGGCGCGCATCGCTCAGCTGCGCGATGTTGGGTATTTTCTTTCATGGTGTGGAGGACAGGTGACTCGGGGAGGTTGTCATGGGGAGGGAGCGGATGTGTCGTGGTGCGTGTAAGGGGTGGATACGTGGGGGATTTGGTGTCACGCAAACGCGGAGCGGAGCATGTGCGAGGACGGTTTCTTTGAGGAGTATGTTGAGAGAGTGGGTTGGCAGTGTGGTGGATGGGGGAACGTCATCTTTTGACGTGGTTGGAGGGAGGCTGGGTCGTTTTTGGATCTGGTCATTGCTGACGCGGAAGGGCGCGGAGTGGAGTATGACGGATTGGGGCGGCTGAGATTTAGGAATAAAAGGAGGGCTCCAGTCAGAGGTTGGTTGCTGTCCTCGCAGTATAATGCAATTTACAATTTTTCAAATGGATATTTAAAAAGATCTCTAATCGTACGGCTCTTTTATTTATTGAACTCTCAAGCCTCCACGGCGCCTTCGTCCCGTACGAGCTTTTAGCTTTACAAAGCTCCTATATCCTAGAGTTTATATTCTACTATACGCTATAGTGGATTTGTGGATAACTTAGCTAGCTAAGTAGGATATCAAGGCACTACCCGGTTGGGCGCCCTGTGAGTCCATGCGCCGCTCATTCAGTGAATCCACAATACGATCATTCATCCACATTGTGCCACAGTTGATAACGATTTACGTAGGCTAATATTGCCGAGCTACGTACAGTTCTACGATTGGCTACTTTATCGCATTGCCCCACCTCTTTCGCTGCAACCTTAGCTGACTGGGCGCTAAGCCACAGTCGCATGTTTGAATCCCCTTTTCCAAAGCCTGCCCCATACAAACGGACGTTTCCCGTATCTACCACATCACTTTCATCGCATCATTTCTGGCCTCCTCGACTCAAGCCAATTTATTCTACAATCCATTATCTCGTACATACAAAAGCTTTGATTCCTGAGGATCTCCCAGACCTCCCATTTTGCCGTGCACGAGTCTCCCAGTGGGCTTGGATTGTTACCTGGGGGAATTACTCTTGCACGCCTGTCTGTTCTATACGGAGCTTTCAACCTTTCGATTCCGATAGCCATGGGGGAATCGGCTTATACGGCGCATCGCACCGTGCGCACTTTCGCCCCAGAAGATCAGATGGCTCTTGTACCTCAGGATCCACTCCAAACTGCGGATCTTGATGAAAGTTCACGACTTTCTTCCATCTCGTCAGAGGGCAGCTCCTCAGAAACGATTAGCTCCATGCTGCAAGGCCATCGCAACCAGGACCTGGACGATACTACTTGGATCAAATCGAAAGCAGACCTCGACACCTGGTTCACGAAGGACATAGATGACTGGAGAGATCTCGTAGCGCCCTCTCCATCCGGCGATCTGGATAGTTCCTACCTCTGCTCAAGATGCGAGGCTCTTGATCTCGGCACCTTTTTTGACCAGGAGGACGGCCATCTTGAACTCTCTTTCGACATGTCTCGAATGGATCCAGATTGCACTTTCTGCTCATCTATGATGGTGTATCCAGGTGGTTGGCGAGGCTACTGGGTGGCGGATCCTTCTAGACGAAGCTTTCAAAGAGTCCTCCGAGATCATCGCTCTAGCTCCGTTTGTGGCTTATACACGATCAAGCACGCTCCTTGCACATTAGGAGAGTCCCAGTGGCCCAAGACGCCTCATGCCATCGACTTCCAGGAATTTAAAGAATACCTTTCTTGTTGCACAAGCGAACATGGCGACCTTTGCAGAGCAAGAAAAATGACTCCTGCTGACATGCTTCGGGTTTTCAACTGTACTACTCGTCAAGTAGAATATGCTTGCCCTGGAGTAAAATACGTTGCATTAAGCTATGTCTGGGGAGGAGTAACTTGTACCAAGGAGAGACTACCTCAAACGATCGAAGACGCCGCGATTGTTACTGTCGAACTTGGCTACAACTATCTTTGGGTCGACCAACTATGCATCGACCAAAACGATCCGAATAAGATAGTATACATACAGCAGATGGACCGTATCTACCATAATGCAGAGGTTACGATAATCGCGGCCGCTGGGGACAACGCCGACTATGGAATTCCTGGAGTCAGCAGCACCCCCCGTGAAGGACAACGTTGCTTTAAAGTCGGCCGCCACTTACTGTTAGAGCCCCAGAACGAGGCGTTTTCGAGACTTTCCAAATCGACGTGGAATACAAGAGGGTGGACGTTTCAAGAAAGGTTGCTGTCAAGTCGGCGCCTTGTGTTCACGAACAGAGAAGCATATTTCTCCTGCGCTTCTAACTCAGACTATTACGGGTCTGAAGGCCAACCGCCCCAAGTCCACCATCTACAGCGGCGGTACTTAAGAGCACATGACCAAGTTCGACGTGTTTCCTTTCCATTTTGCGGCGAGGCTGGATTACCGGAATTGACGTCCCTCATCCGCGAATATTCGTCTAGAAATCTCACCGAACCGTCCGACGTGCTCGATGCGTTTTGGGCCGTCTTTCGAATGTTTGAGCGAGCAAAACGCCCAATATACCATATATGGGGAGTACCAATGCTGAGCGCGACTGCAAGGCGAAATCCGAAGGATCCTAAAGATGAGTCTTGTCGAGACACATTTCTTTACGGACTTTCTTGGAAGAAAAGCGAAACGTCCTCTCATTCATTTCAAAGAAGACCCGGTTTCCCAAGCTGGTCCTGGACGGGATGGATCGGTGAAGTCGAGTACCCATCTTCAGGTTGGTATAGTGGTCAAGGTAGCAATGTTTCACTAGAAGTGCAAAGTGGTGCTGTTTTGTCTTTGGACGATTTTGCAAGGCAGCCATATCTAAGGGAACAGCCGGACAGGATTTCGCAGTTCATCTGTCTTGATTCATGGACTTTCGACGTGAGACTGTCGTCTTCCAACGAACCAGTCCCGAAAATTCGCGCCGAGGTGGAGTTGAATGATGGAACACATGTTTTTTGTGATACGGAACTTTTGACCATCGCAAGTCAGGGAGTCGACCACGAGAGTTTCGAACAATTTCGAGGCAAATACTACACCGGGATTCTTCTGCGCCATTCTATACAGCATTCACCCCCACCAGTTTTGTTAGTTGAGGAGATAGGTGATTTGGCTGAACGCATTGGGAGCATTAACCTTGGAGCTGCAGAATCTCTGGACGGACAATTGGTGTGGGGTCCCGGGGCTCCTTACATTAAAGAATCTCTGGAGAGACACTCTGCTCATTGGGGATTTGTACCTGCGCAAGACCTCGTACGGAAGACGCAGAGAAAAATTCGCCTTCGATAGTAGTGCAGTAGCCCTTTCTTTTCAAGGTGTTTCTGTGGCGTTTGATGGTGTAGGATGAGTGTATTCAGCTTCACTAGCGGGTGATACTGTGTTCTTTTTTTTCTTTTTTTTCTCTAAGAGGATTCGTTCATTGTCAAATAGCGTGAGTTGTGTTTACCTGACGTTCACCATCATATTCTCGCCTCTTATGCGCTAGTTGTCAACTGTTCCCACATAAACAAGCAGTGAGCATCTTTATTTGCAATACGGCATCTTTCGAACAAGTAAGGACTCGACATTAGTAGTAGACTAAGCAAACAAATTTACATTTACTTGATTTAAATTCCTATCCACGCTCGTTTAACATTGTGCTGCAATGTTTCTTAAATCGTCTCCCCGTGTGAGTTCCCCATGCTTATAGTCCCCTCCTGTCGCCGATGGCTAACGTAGATTCGTTTTTTGCTCATATCATAGGTAGCTGGAGCTATCATCCGGACGAGAATGTAGAATTAAGAATTCTACGTACACGTCTGACGATAGCTGCAACTACCTATATATGTTAATTTTTCTAAAGCAGAGCTGGGGCATAGTTATACTATATTCTAGAGCCCTGCTGTTCTTCGCGCTAGCCACCGGCTGCAGCACCCCTCTGTAGTATCTATGCGGTCCAGCAAGGCGAAATATTACATGGCGAATGCAACAAAACACGGTACAATACCAGGGTATTTATCCAATATTACTGTCAAGAGTCCTGCCATACTTTCACGGTTACTTGAGTGTCCTATCAATGGGTACAACATTTTTGCTTCGGCCACGGTCTTTGAGACACGGCATCTGAAGGGCATGCCAAGGCCGACAATATAAGATAATCCCGCTGAGATCGCCATCAATAATGATTGCGTTACTTCCCTTTCCCCGGATTTTCATTGCGTGCTTCAGCGCGATTGGTGGCATTCCCCGGGGGCGGGGCTTCAGGGATGTTGCAGATCCGTACATGTACTTCCCCATGGGCCCCACGACATCCGGTCTTCGGTACAAATGGAACCGATCGGGCCTTGCAGCTCCCACAAAAAAGTAAAATAAACAAGGAATTAAGTTGAGGAAAATGTATATAAAGTCCAAAAGCTATACTGTTCCGAAGCACTCCAGTCTCAAGCCTTACTCGAGCAATTGCCAACATGCCGTCCTCCGCGGCCTTCTTCAGTCTCGTTCTCTCGGTTTCTGCCGCAGTGCTTCCTCGGCAGACCGAGGACGAAGTCATTGTCCTTGAAGCTCCATCTGCTCCGCCCGATGACCACAACGTTGTTGATGCATCCTTCCAATCCTACTCAATCGAGTTCAATTACATGCTCGACTACGCCGGCAACAACTCGTAAGCCATCAATTCGAATTTCGAGCAAACGAATCCGCCAAGCTGACAATGACCAGCCACCCAAACGAGTACTCGATCCAGATGCTCGAGAACCTCGGAACGCTCGCAGGCGCGTACCCATACATCCGGGTCGGGGGCACGACGCAGAACCGCAACGTGTACTACTCCAACCAAACGGTCGCACTGAACCAGACATTCACGAATCCGTGGGACGACCAGCCGAGCCGTCTGTCGACGGGGCCTGACTGGTTCGAGTCGTTCCAGCAGTTCCCAAAGGGCACCAAATACATCTACGGCCTCAACTTCTACGAGGGCGAGTGGGGCCTGAACAACACGGTCGAGCAGGCGATTCCAGCCTGGCTCGCCATGGGCGACAGCCTCTACGCGTACGAGATCGGGAACGAAGTGAACGGTAAGTCCACCACCTCCCTCCCCCTTCCTCACCCTCAGCACCACACCTTCCTCCCCCTCCTCCTCCCAACCCAAACACTGCCTCACCCGGCTAACCTTCGTTTCCCCCCCACCCCAGGCTGGGCCAGCTCCTCCCGCCGCCCGGACAACTGGACCATCTACGACTACATCTCCGAATGGATCACATACTCCGAAGCCGTCCGCGACGGCATCCGCGCCCAACCCGGCCACTCGTCCGACACGCCCTATTTCCAAGGCTGCGCGTACGTCGCGCCCCGCGCCCAACACCTCGCCAACAGCACAACCTGGAACGTCGCCAACACGATCCGCCTCGGCATGGGCGACTCCCCCATGCTCCGCTCCGTCGCCGACCACGACTACATGGGCGCCAACTGCGCGGGGGCCCCCGTGCCGACGCTGCGAGATAACCTGCTCGACCACCACCACATGACGTCGCTGGCGTACTGGCACGAGGCGCTGGGGGCGCAGACGAGCGAGTTGGGCGTGCCGTACGCGCTGGGCGAGACGAATAGCATTTCGTGTCAGGGGACGGCGGGCGTGTCGGATGTGTTTGGGGCCGCGCTGTGGGCGGTGGATTATGTGTTGTATATCGCGGGCTTGAAGGGGTTGGGGCGGCTGTACTTCCACAGCGGGAGTGTGTATCGCTATGCGCCGTGGCAGCCGACGACGATCAACGGTACGGCGCCGTACGCGAAGCCGTTGTATTATGGGAACTTGTTCGCGGCGCAGGCGCTGGGGGGGAGTGGTGGTGGTTCCGGTGGTGGTGGTGGTGTCGATTTGCAGGTTGTGAGTATTTTGAACGAGACGAGGCAGACGGCGTACGGTGTTTATGAAGGGGCGGAGCTGAGGTCCGTGGCGGTGGTTAACCTCGAGATGTTCAACTCGACGCAGGAAGAGGAGGAGAGGGTGTATACGGTCTTCAAGCTGCCCGAAGATGTCGATTGGGATGGCGCTGAGGTGCGTCGGTTGACTGCTCCCGGCGTCGAGGTCAAGACGGGCGTTACGTATGCGGGACGTAGCGTCGATGATGATGGCAAGCTTGCTGGTGAAGAGGAGGTGGAGGCGGTGAAAGATGGAGAGGTCCGTGTTGGTGCGGGGGAGGCGGTGTTGGTCACTTTGTGAGAAGGGAGGTGATGCGGCTTGTCTTCCTGCTCAGGTCGTGTGCAGAGAACTTTCGGACTTGTTGTTTCTTTACACGTACTGTCGCTCTTTTAGCTGGACTTCATACTTTCAAGAATTGATTTACTCAGAGCTCTGCCCAAAATTCTTTCGTCAAGTCATGATTTGATCTAAACAAGCTTGTTGTACAGTGAGAGGCTTCTTGGCGCGAGTGAGGATTGATACCTAAAATCATCCCTAGAGGGTCATATCAAACATTTAAGGCTGAATAATAATAGCAGGTGACCTATTCTGATGCTTGCATTCGATATGAATGAGTAGATGCAGGAACAGTTGCGTTTTCGTGAAGTGACAGGCCCAAGACGCGCAGCTCGGTCATCAACCAACCGATTCAGTCTATTTCAGGAAACTTGGCCGCAGGGAGGTTCCAGGAACGGCGCGATCACCCATGCGCCACGTGCCGTGCGTGCATATGCAGCTTGCATTTCCCCTCTTGATTGCATCTTGCGCCACATCAGCTGCATATGGATCAGCATTCTCCCGCGTGGCAACGAACGCCGACCCACTCTCGGCCCGCAGGAGTATGCAGACGCCAAGAATGTCAGTCGCCGATCAAAGACTTTGCTTACCGATTTCCACGCTGTGTTCCGACCCTTGCCGGAGGGGAGACAAGCCATGGGAATGACTGGCCTGGATGGATGTCTATCATCTCAGGAAGTGTGTTACGATATGCGAAGCACTACAGACGGAGATCCTATGGAATCAAGAGCTCTGTATTCTAGAAGTACATACTATGATCACACCAAATATACCCCACCTCCAAAACAGCGTTCGGCCCCCCTCCGCCGCGCCAACAAAAAACACCAAACCTGACAAGAAAAAAAAAAAGATCACCAACCCAACCCAAACGCCTCCCCCGCCACCGCCCGCGCCATCGCCTCATACCCCGCCACATTCGGATGCAACTTATCACTACTATACCCGGGCCTCAGCGCCTGCCCCGCCGTCCCCTTCTGCCCTGCTCCTGCTGCCCCCTGCATCCCCATCCTCGGCCCCGTCCCTGCCATCCCTCCCTTCTTCCCGCCACGCAGCACCGCATCAAAATCCACCACCGCATCGAACCCCGCTTCGTTCCGCCTTATCCACCGATTCACCCGCTGCCGCGCCGCCTCCTGCGCGTCGTTCCACCCTTCCGTCCCGCCGAACGGCGCCAGCGTCGCGATGTAGACGCGCGGGACGTCGTGCGCGCGCGCGCGGTCGAGCAGCTGCGTGTAGGCGCGGATGAGGGCGGTGGCGGTGTTGTTGGTCGTGTTTGGGTCGTCGGAGTCGTCGGAGTCGTTGGAGGAAGAGGAGGAGGACCGGATGTCGTTGATGCCCTCGTAGATGAGCAGCGCGCCGACGCTGGACGTGGCGCCGACGTCGCTGCCGAAGCGGTCGAGGGCGCGCGGGCCGACGCCGTTGCGGAGCACGCGGTTGCCGTCGATGCCGCGGTTGGCGATGGCGAGGGTGTTGGTGGAGGGCGCGGATTGGAGGATCGGGAAGAGTTGGTCTGGCCATCTGTGGGACGGTTTAGTGGGGTTTGTTTTGCTTTTGGGGAGAGGGAGGGGGGATTTTGGCTGACCTGTTGTTTCCGTTCAGCGTGCTGCCCTTGCCGTCTGTGATGCTGTCGCCGATTATGACGAGGGTGGATGCGGCATAGGGGGCTAGGACGTCGACGGCGGAGAGGTAGAACCTGCAAGAAGGGAGGTCAGTGGGATGGGCTCTGATACGGGGGGAAAATCTGAGACTTGCCAGCTATTGGTGCTCTTTTTGGATTTGTCTGTGAAGTCTTTGGCCTTTACGGCGTTGCCAAGGGTCAGCCAGGAGGTTGTGTAGCTCGATGAATGCATCGAAGGCTCCCGCCCCTCCTGGCCGTCCTTGAAGTACATTGACACTGTCAGGTTGGAGTCGTTGTCCACAGAGAGATCGATGGGGTCAGAGGTTTCTAAGCCGTTGGGAGGAACGGTGACGGACTCTTCCCCGGAAAAAGTCACAGTGTGCACCGTGTCGGGTTTGATGGCTGAACCCCCAATTCTTGAGTCGTCGGGGAAAGCAACTGTGACGGCCGTGATGGATAGGTCATTTTCATTGAATGAATTGGAGATTTTGAGGCGAAGTTTTGAGCCGCCGAGAGAAACGTGCACGTCCTGGCGTAGAGTAGTATTCTTGAATACCCGGCCATCTGCATCCTGCACTCGTTAGGACTGAAATAAGAGCAATGTTGAAGATTCACGAACAAACTCTCCCGATGGTACGTGGTCGTCAATGGCATTTTGCTGTGCGGCAGCCCATGACGTCACCCAGTGACTCCGATCTCTTGCTAAAGGAATGGACAACACGTGGGCAAATCGAATGCTTAACAAGCAAAGAAAGATGAGAAGGAGTGGGTGAGGCCACATCATGTTGGCGGTTCCCCTGCAAGGTACGCTGCATTACTGCAAGGCTGAGGGGCTGATGTCTTATAAATTTGTCCTTACGCGGAGAAGAAACCATCATCATCAAAAACCTAATGCGTCCTCCATCAGTGCGCATACAGTTAAAAGAATTCGATAGTACTTTTCTTCTGTGGATGGACTATGGACTCAAGTTGCCGAAAACTTGAAACGGAAGTATAGAGTGTGCTCGGTACAATCATTCACCGGAAGTAGAGTAGGGTTCATTATTGCCGATGTCCGCTTCGGGATCTGTGGCGGGGTTGCCTTGCCTCTTTAGGAAACCATTGAGCGCTATTTAGGCGCGGAACGTAACGTTCGCCACGGTGACGGTTGTCCGGAACGTATCGCTTGCGTACTCGGGGAAACGGATGCATCCAGAACTAGATGTACGGCAGTAAATCTCAGCTTTTCGGGCTTTGACGGTCGGCCGAGCTCTCCACAACATGGGCGGCCTTTGTAGATGTTGCATGTATTGTGCGGTTCATCTGCAAAGCCTGATGATGCCGTTATCCGACGAATTACCTACGAATTACAGTATTTGTCACAATTTCCACGAGACAGTACTGAGCTGATTCGACACGTCGAAGCCAAGCTTTGGATTACATTTTTGTGGTAATACGCGACGAAAAAGGAAGAGATCTTCAAGCTCAGAGTAGGATGGAAGCACGTAAACCTATGTGAGTCCGCCGTTGCTTTAGGCAGAAAAGCCTTCGCACGACAGCCGCCGCACACGGCATGATAGTGCAGTGGAGCTGTAAATTACAGGAGAAGTGACATCATCGAGCTTACCTATGTAGGAGCATTATATTCGCACCAGGTATTGCAGAAAAGCCGAATGGAAAGAATCGCAGTTATAAAAGTCGGCTGATGAGGTTGATGAAATTGCCTGTGACTTTAAAGCAGGAGCGGATAGATTGGGAATGAATGTAAAGCGTGCAAACGGATTATAAGAAAGATTTATTTATGTCTGAACTGATATTCTAAGTATTAGTAAACGAGTATAAGAAGCAGGCAAAACAAGTTCGGCAGCAACTCACACAATGGAGTCTTGAGCAGGAGGGGCGTTGGTGAGAAACAGGATCTCGTTCCAATCTTTGCTTGCAACAGCTAAGCTAGGTGTATATTTTGAAGATACATACTTATTACGTTAGTATCTCTGTTCACATTCAATCTCTATTCTGAGTGAAATAAAGCCACGCATGTCCCATTAGGTTCCTGAGCGCGCCCTGCTTTAAACGCAGTATTACCTATACGGACTTGGTACCCTGATACAGAGCTTCTTATATCTACCGCCGATGATCTCCCGCAGTGTATGCCTAGCGACAGGTGTAAGCTATGTTGCGGCCAATCATCGTCCGTTCTATCCCGACGGCATCACCTATCACGTGTCCGAACCACTTGCCCGTCCGACTACTCTACATAGTACTTCTCCCATGAAACCAGTCTGACCTTACTCGACCGCACTTTCCCACTTTCTCTCGTTTGGAATCCCAAAATCACCAAGCGCAATCCCGAGGAGCATCTCACACACAGTCTTTCTCAGTCTGAGCACCAGCAAAGCGCAAAATCCGCGACAGCAGCCAGACCGGACCACCTCAGCACGTCCCGACTCATACCGCCCAGCCAATACCGCCTCACCTCCACCCCGGCTGCTGCAACATGCACTCTCCTTCCGAGCAAAAGCGCATCAAATGCGAGAAAGAATTTGCAGAGAACACAATGCGCAAGGGCGAAGGCAGCACCAAGGCCATCCTTCACGCCGTCAGCATCCGATACGGGTCCGACGGCGGCACTTCCATCGCGACCACCCTCTCCACCACCCTCGGCTACATCATCAGCCCGGGCATCAACGCGCCTGCTCAGCAGCAGACGGGAAGCGCCGACGACGAGCCACCCGAGCAGGAGCACGATGCGCACCCACGCAAGCGGGAGATCGTGGAGAAGATGGCGGAGTTGATCGCGCAGGCGAAGGCGCTCGGGGAGATGACGGAGATGGCGGGTGAGATGGCGGATATGTTGGAGGAGATGTCATGGCAATTGAACGAGACGGCCGCGGAATTGTTGGAGCTTACGAAGTTGCCTGGTGTTTGAAAGAGAAGATAGTTAACAAAATGCCTTGGTTCCGTGAGATAGATTTGTTTGGGAAGGAAATGCACTTGGAGAAATTGCTTTTCATTGTGGAAAGCCCTGAGGGAGCAAGAGGGAACAATGAGCAAATTCTAGAGAAGGAAAAAGAACGCATGTCCAATCAGGTTCCTGAACGCGCCCCGTTTCAAACGTAGCGCCGACATGTGCACACTTGAGATATTAATACTGGCCTTTCTTATATTCAGCGCCGACAATCTACCGCAGGCCTACTTAGTGGTTGTGTATGCGCTGCGGCGGCGCGACGTGCCCGGTCCGTTCTATCCCGATCCACGTGGGCTCACCTGTCACGCGTTTTAAGCACTTGCCTAGGTATTCAGCCGTTCAAAACCTTTCCCCTCCCGCGCGAGAAGTCTACCTCCGCTCGGCCACAATATCTCACCCCGTTGCAACTCCAAAGTCACCAAGGGCAAGCCTGTGGAGCCTGTCGCACATGACCAAACCCACGTCACCCGCCAACACGCCTGCGCCTCACTTCGAGCAGCGCGGATAAGTACAGCGCCAATCTACGACAGCAGCCAGACATCTCCACCGCTGCACACTCCGCTTCATACCTTTGAGCTTGCGTCGCATCACCTCCACCACACCCGTTGCGACAGCATGTGTCCACCTTCCCAGGATAAGCGCAACCGCCACAGAAACCGCAACAAGCGCAAGGAGACGAAGATGCGTATGAGCAACTATATCGACGATGCCAAGCTTAGCACCGTCAGCGCCGCTTACGAGCTCTATGGTTGTGCTATCAAGGCCATCCTATCCACTCCTGACGGCTACATCATCGAATGGGACCACGATAGCGTCTGCGCCACGCTCCATGCCGTCAGCATCAGCTACTTGCCTGACAGCACTCTTACCATCACAGCAACCTTCCTCGATAGTGACGGCTTCTTATCTTACGCCATGCTTCAGGCTGTCAGCGTCAGATACGAGCCGAATGGTGACACTACTCTCGCGACAACGTTCACAACTCCTGGCTGGTTTATTCGCAGCCCGATCATCAATATACCCCACCAACAACAGACTGGAAGTTTCGAGGGAGAGTCAAACGAGCCGATCCAGCATGCGCACCCATACAAATCGGAGATTGACAAGATCGAGAAGTTGGCCCAGAAGGCGGAGGCTCTTGGAGATATGGTAGAGAAGGAGTCGGCGC
Source organism: Lasiodiplodia theobromae (assembly GCF_012971845.1). Classification (NCBI taxonomy): domain Eukaryota; kingdom Fungi; phylum Ascomycota; class Dothideomycetes; order Botryosphaeriales; family Botryosphaeriaceae; genus Lasiodiplodia; species Lasiodiplodia theobromae. Next base: position 27,659 of record NW_023336563.1, on the reverse strand, counting down.
AACTGAGGGACAATGCGGCGAGACTGTTGAAGTTGTTCAAGCCATCTAAGCTCAGAGAAGAAGAAGAGTGAGAAAACTGTGGTGGCTGACGGAATTGTCGTGAGATGGGATAACTTGAAAGGAAATTCGCTGGGCCAAGTTGCTCCACGTCATGAAGAGCTCCAAGGGAGCAACAAAGCGCAGTAAAAGCTTTTGGGGGAAAGATGCGCTCATCTGGCTCACAGCATCCATTTCCTGACTTTTTAGGAAATGTAGCTATACAGGAAATGGGCAGAATCCGCGATACATGGTAGCTAGACACAAAAAAGACTAGACATTTTCTTTTCGTATCTCTTTCAATCGCCCGCTTTGTGTGACTGACGTACGCAACAAGCTGTATTACCTAGGTGCTTCCACTCAATTGAACAAAGGAGTGAGACGGCGACAGCTTCCTGGGATTGAAATGAGTTAGAGAAGAATGGAATATGGAACGTCTGAAATGATAGGTAGAGATGTCACGTTGACCGTTGATAGTCACACTTCAAAAGAGAATCGCGTCTCCCCTCTCTGATTTTCCATTCACACAGACACAACATTGCCGTGCCTTTTCCGGACCAGACGCAGCAAACAGACCACAGTACTCGTAGGCATAGATTAAGTAGGCGAAAATAAGTCCGCAGCATCCAATGGCTCCATCCGCCAAATATCAACCCAAACACCGTGCTCAAAGCGCTACAAAAAAAACCATCAAACACCCCCTCAAAGCCTCGCCTCCCCCCTCCTCCTCACACTCCCACTCCCACTCCCACCACCCTCAAACCTCGGCAACCCCCCCACAAACCCCTCCCACTCCCCCTCCCCCAGTATCGGCACCCTCCCCCTCAAATACCCCTCCACTCCCAACCCCCCCAACAACCCATCCAACCTGCCCACCAGCCTATCAATCGCCCGCTCCTCCCGCGCCATGATCGCCCGCCTACTCTCGCACCCCTCGACGCCGTTCTCGACGAACCAACTCGCTCCCCTGACCGCCACGCCCGCCTCGAACAGCGCGAGCAGGTCGGGGTCGACGCCGCTGCCGGGAGCGGCGGCGCCGTCGTGGACGAGGCGCCAGCCCAGGGCTTCGACGAGGGGTTGGGCGAGGGGGAGGATGGAGGCGTTGAAGCGGGCGGAGCGGTGGGAGGAGGAGGAGGAGGTGCTGTCGGAGGGGGAAGGGGTTGACATGATTTCGGCGGCGATGGCGGCGGCTTCGGCGAGGAGGCCGGCGGAGTAGAGGGATGGGAGCGAGTCGGGGTGGGGCGAGGGGGGCAGCGAGTAGCGGCCGAGGAGGAGCTCGGATGTTAGGCCTGTAGGTGTGGGATGTTAGTGGCGGTTTTCTTTTGTGGGGAGACGGTTTCGTGGGTTGTGTGGATGGGGAGGGGAGCGGAGAGGGGAGGAGGTGCGGGCTGTGGATGGTTGGAGAGCCTGTGGCCGGATGTAGATGTGGCGTAAATACGTCCGGACACAGGGCTTGACCATCCGAAAATGAAGACCATAGCCTTCTACGCAAGACGCCAAAGGTTGACACCTCCTGCAATCCCTCGTAGTGGAGAAACGGCGAAGTGTTGCTGGAAGGAAGCACTTACGAATACTCAACGCCAACACATCGCCCTCAGCAATCGAATTCCCGCGCATATCCATCTGCGCCCTCACAATGCCATTGTGCTCGAACAAGCCCTGCGCGCCGCACCGGTCCGCCAGCTGCACCAGCGACTCCTGCGCCATGCACGTCACGCCCGCCTTGAACGCGGCCGCCACACCATGCTTCACACGATGATCCTTCGCCTTCGTGAACAGCTCCGCACAATACTTCGCCCCCGCCTCAAACACCGCCGCCTGCGCCAACGCATGCAGAATCGGCCGCTGCTGCGTGCGGAACTCGATAATCCGCACCTTCTGCCCCTTCGGCCCCGTCACCGTCCTTCGCTGCGAGTACCGCCCCGCGATATACGCCGCCTGCCTCAGGTCCGCGGCGTACTTCATCGTCAGCGACATGGTGCCGACGGCGACGCGGTGCAGCAATCCCAAAAAATGCTTCTTCGGATTCTCCGGCCGCGCGAACGCTGCCGCCACCCCATCACTGTTGTCCAGCATCGCACCCGGCGGCAGCCGCTTGTGCGTAAACACCGTCACCGCGTGATCGACCGCCGCCGCGCCCGCCCTTCGCGGCAGCTTGATCGACGTCACGCCCTCGGCCATACACGTGCCGTCGTGCAGCTCGACCCAGAACGGCCGCACGCCGCGGTCTTCTCCCCCCACGACCAGCCGCGCGAAGACGACGGCGCCGGCGGCGACGCCCGCCTCCGGCGTCGTCGGCGGCATGAACTTGGCGGCGGCCATGCGCGGCGTGTGCAGCGAGAAGCTGCCATCAGACTGCAAAGTGGCGGTGGTTTCGAGGTGCGCGGCGTCGAGGCCGTGGCCCATTTCGGTCAGCAGGAATTGGCCGATCTGGTCGAAGCGGAGGAGGCGGGCGAGGAGCGGGTGGAGGTCCGGACGGCGGTTGGAGGAGGTGTAGTGGGCGAGGGTGCCGATGCAGAGGTTCCAGTGGATGCTGAGGAGGGTCGAGGCGGCGCAGGTTTGGACGTGGATGCGCGAGGTGTGGAAGGACCAGAAGCGGGGTGTCAGGTTTTTGATGTCGTGGATGCTGAGGTCTGGGGGTGTTTTAGTAGTTGGCCATGGCGTTTGGGGGGGTCAGGCGAAACGTACTGAAATGCCTGCAGAGCAGGCGAGCTTGGTCGTATGCATTCTTGGTCTCCTCTGGTGAGGCGAAGGCCGTGACCGGGATTTGAAATGGTTCCAACTGAAGAAGGTACTCGGCGGTTGACAACGCGGCAGGTTCTATGGTATTCACAGAAAGTGACCCCGTAAAGGGGATTTGGGTTTGCTGCAACTGGGGGAGCTGCTCAACGATCGACATGGTGTTAGAAATTAGAGCTTTCGGAGAAAGTGAAGACGCGCTACATGGCACAGTGCATATCCTCTTAAGTACTCTGATGCTGCCCCTGCCACATGAAGGTAGTGTTGTTGGGATCGTCACATGTCTTCAGCCTAGCTTTAGCGTCTGGCGGTCAACTGGACAAAGAGATCAGCTTCATCTATTGATTTTCTTCATGGCGGTGTAGGACATGAAGGGGCAGTCGGTTGTACGGTGTGATTTCATGAGCTGAAAGATAAAGAAACACCAAGATCAACGCCACAAACACCGGGCGTCATGAGCCATGTAGCGCCCTGATACGAGATTAGCGGTATCACACAGGGCCGCTAGATGCCACCTTTGAGACGCATGGACCAAAGCAAGGCGGTGTTGGGAAAGCAAACATCAATGATTGCCGCTAATGAGTCGCTAGTGTATTTTGCCCTCAACCGGCGCAAAGGAACCACAACCCCGTAAATTGTTTAACACCATCAGTCGTTGATATGCAAAGTTCTAGACACTCCCTGCGTATCCTTCTATGAAGTTCTACAACAAGATGGATGCTCCATTACTGCGTTTTATCACAGGACCATAGCGAGTCCTCCTTACCGCTCCATACCATTTTCAAGGAACGAAACAAGGATTGCGAATGGCTTTTAGATGTAAATGTGCTAGGAAACATGAGAGAGGTGTGTCTAGAGAAATAGCCTTCTACAGAAGACTGCAGATGTATAGTAGAAGTGACGTCAACGTCCGTTCTCGCTGTATTAAAACATCAGACAGTGCTAAATTACGTTTCCTCCAAAGCCAAGCAGCAGTCATACTTGGCTTCTAGATATGCGTTAATAAGAAAAGATTGATTTCCATTAACTTTTAGCCGGGGGTTGCAATAAGGGTCCAACAACCCTGAACTCTGGTAGGTCAACGTATCGGGCCGGCCGCGCGATCGCCGTCCCGAACCGAGCCGGTCAATCGCGAGTGGCGTTTTGATCCGCCTCCGCCATAGCCCGAAAATCCTTAGGCCTTTTTCGATCATCTTCTAGTCAGTCATGTAACTAGCCGAAAAGGGGAAAACTGGGTGTATCGGTGAGAGCTGGCAGCCAGCCTGTCTTCAGCCTCGACTTTTGAATCGACGTGGCCACATGCTACTTGCGCAATTTAGAACATCGTAATCCACATCACCCATCTTATGGTCTAATGCGTAGCGTGACCGGCCGTCGCGCCTATCGCGTCACGTCGAAATTCTGTCGTTCGTTGCGCGATATTAGTGTAGGTGGGAACCGTAGGATTTAAGACACTCAACCCCTGTCTTCCCTCCCTCAGTGATTTTGCTTTCTTGCCAAATGATCAGAACACGTCACTGAACACTGGGTCAAGAATTTCCAGTGAAAAAAAATATTGCACGAGATATGGAAATGTAGCAGGTGTTCAGTTTCAGTCGGCTGACCTTTCAGAAAGTTGCCGTGCCAACAGTGAGTATTTGGAGCACATGTCCTGACGTTCGTGTAGACTGAATGACCATGAAGAAATCTCTAGACAATAGCTTCCACTCCACACATAATTAGACTGCCGTTTTTCACCAGGATAATCCCAAGATTCATTCCTTTTGGAGTCTATCATGGCTTAGTAGAATTCACAAATGATTCATCATCGTGGCTTCCTTAAAGGGCATCCTTTCTTCGTATCTGCCTATATCATATTGCATTGCTGGGCCGATTTTCGAGAACTGCTTGTTTGACGGGTCCGCATTGACGACGTCCAGCCAGGTTGTCAAATTCGGACATTAAGAATCGACGTTACTGCAGACCCACTTGCACAAAGCCCGCGCAACCGGCAGGATAATCGCTTCAGCGCGCTCCACCATCCCTGCCGCGCTTCCTTGCCCGTTTATCTTCGTACATCAACGCATCAGCGCGATCGAGCAAGCCGTCGAGCGTCTCTGGCCTCTCGGGATCAAAGCTCGTCAACCCCAAACTCAACTCGAGCTTGTACCTCTTTTCCCCTCCTCCTCCTCCTCCTCCTCCAGCTCCTCCTCCTCCGTCGTTCCTGCCATTCGCCTCCTCCACCCCCGCCCTCAACCGCCCCAACACCGCCCCACTCCCACCAACATCCGTCTCCGGCATCAGCACCGCAAACTCATCGCCCCCCAACCGCGCCACTATGTCGGACGCGCGAAACGCCTCTCTCAACACCCTCCCCGCCTCGGCGATGAGGCCGTCGCCCGCTGCGTGGCCGTACGTGTCGTTGACGTGCTTCAGGCCGTCCAGGTCCGCGAAGAGGAGGAGCAGCGGTTTGCGGGTGCGCTCGGCGGATGCGAGGTGGTGGCGGGCGAGGGCGAGGAAGCCGCGGCGGTTGTGGAGGTGGGTGAGGTCGTCGGTGGTGGAGAGGGCGGCGTGGCGCTCGCGCTCGATAACGCGGGTGAGGTGCGGGGTGATGGATTGCATGACGGAGGCGATGAGAGACGGCGGGTGCGGTGGTGGGTCTGCGGCGGCGGAGGAGGAGGAGAGAGTAGTGCTGAAGAACTCGAGTACGGCGGTGACTTCGTTGTCGGCGCCCGCGAGCACCGGGAAGACGGATGCGCTGCACAAGCCGCACGCTGCGGCGGCGGCGCGGACGAGTGCGGTGGGGTCTTTCTGGAAGCCGACGACGGACCAGGTCGACGGCTTGTTGCGAGCTTGGAAGACGTGGTCTGGTAAGTACCCTTTTCCGGGGGCGAAGCCCATCTGTTCGATGGCTTGCTTGAAAGGCTCGAAGCGCGCCCCCCCATCCGATGTCCACCACAGATCCGTCGACTCCAGCTCGCCGGCCTCGCTGTCGTCCTTGCGCAGAAGCACGTGGCCTACGGCGTAGTTCCAGCGCGCGCCCAGCAGTTGCAGTAAGCGGGCGAGAGCTTCGCGCAGGCTGCTGGCTTTGTTCACTTCGTCGCTAATCTGTGAGAGCAGTTCGAGATGTTCGGTTTGCGCTAGCAGTTTGGCTTCGAGCTGCTTGCGTGCCGTGATGTTGTATAAGAACGCCATTCCGCGTACGATGGCGCCGTTCTCGCCGCGGATGGGCGCTGTGTGCAAGGCTGCAAACTGCGCGCCGATCCGCACGTCTTGATCGCGAGTTTCGCCCTGGAGTGCCGCACGGAAGTTTTTCTCGATAAGTACGCGGTTGGCGAAGCTGGCCACCTCTTGCGCCAGCTTGCCTATGTAGAAGCTGCTGCCATGCCCTGTCAGCTCTTGGATGGCGCTGCCTTCGGCCAACTCGTAGCGCATGTTGTGGTCGAATACGAGGATGGCGCTGTGCGGAATATTCTGGACCATGACCTGGTATAAGCACTCGTTGGCCATGGCCGATTGCGCCAACTCCCGCAGAATCCAAGCCTCTTTTGCGTGATAGTCGTAGGATCCAAGACCCGTCTTTTCCACCCTCAGTACCTATGCTTTTTCCCAAAGGATCTGAAGAATGCGCAGAATGATCCATGGAATATTATCTTCAGGGAGTATAGAGTATAAAAGCTGCTAGTCGCTAAAAACCAGCAAATTACAAACAAAGAGGGGCGAATATCATGGAATCCGCCAGATACTCCGTCAAGATCATTACTTTGATGACTGGCGTCACTGGACACTATGCCAAAAGTCAGTAGCTATTGCCCAAGATCTGGAGAACATAACAGATGAGACAGGCCCTACTAAACACATTGAGCTACCGCTACAAAACTTTTATCTCGGTCGAGGAAATCCTGGTGGAATCTCTAGGACGACATGTATGAAATTCTCATATCTGGGATATCTGAAGGCGCTGCCTTTATTGGTTGTGAAATATAGATAAATCGTCTTCGCTTGCCCTTGGACGCAGGGGTGGCATGTGAGATGTGTTTGGCCCAGCATTTTAGCAGGGGGTTGGGGGTCATATATAGAAGGCTCACGTACCCCGCACTTCTCTGCTCCCTCGCTCAGAACAAATCAATCCATGGGTCGCGCGCCCCTCATTGAATTGGCTCTAGCCGGCTTCTCAAGCTTGTCTTTTTTTCCTTCCTATAACATTGGCCGGATGCGGGGATAGAGTGTTGAACGCATTCTCATCGCGTCTCTAGCGTTGCGCACCACCGATCGCGATGGACCTATCCGATAACAAAATCTCAAATAACGCCCATGCCGCAAACCTCAGCATATGCGAAAACCACAAGTGCTCCCTATCTCTACCGTATCCGCATCTCTTCATCGAGATTCCCCTGCATCGCGGCAGTGCAACAGCAATCTTGTCCGTTTGGGGCGAGTTCGATCGTAACGAAAAGCCCATCGGGTATGGTCCCGGGGAACGGTCAAGAAGTCATACACATGATGTTTAGCAAGGAATGGATTATCTAGGATGTCGTCGAGTTCACGCTATGTACAGTCAAGAGTTTGCAAAATATCTACTGGAGATAAGTCTTTAGGAGCTCTTTCCACGTTTCAAATCATGAACGTTCAACGAAACCAGAGAAAGATAATGGAGACATAAAACACGGTAAAGAGCTATATTATAGTCACCACAATAGGTTCTGGTAAGCTCTCCAGCGTGAAACGCTTTCATTATCCGCTCCAAGACGCGCAATATCCCAAGACGCACATGTGCTCCATGGACTGTTGGAGATCGCCCGAGAACAAGATACACATTTTCTCCACTGACATTATCTTGCGCAATGAGAAGTAGCTCTACGAAGATATTTTTCGACCCCGGCGAGTCGTATGCCGCAGACGCATGTTTCCTGCGAAAAGTCTTCGTGCCATGGAATATCGGTTTTTTGCAATCGCACTCCTCTAGAAGAGTGTCGATCTTGGGGAAAATGAGGTGAACAGGACGATGCGCCATTGGCTGCAAGAGATATCCGGACTCAGAAGCTATGAACCGCAAGCGAGCAACAGTGATATATCCTACAAGAGTGACGTACCCGCCTTTTGTTTGGCCGAATGGATTGAGCCCGGCCGCTGCACACGCACTGCTCAGAGCTCTAGCATTCCATTCTCTATGATCAGAACCAGTATCAACATCCAAGTCGGGGCTATCAGGCCCGACCTCTCCGCTAAGAGACGCCCATGACCAACTCGGTGACCCTTCGCTACCTGACATGGGCGCCGCGAATCCTTTTCTTACGGACCAACAAAGGGATATTTGAAGGACATTTTCCCAATGTCCAGCAAGGTAGGTCCAGCCAGTAGCTTGGGACACTGCGCTGGCGATCCCACTGAGTGCTGGAAGCTTGTCTTTATCACGAGTGAGGCTTCTCGAAGAATAATCTCTCACTAAGTCCATCCATTGGATGATCAATGATTTGGACCATGCGGCGGGATCGCGTTCGTGTCGTTCGGTGCCATAGATTAGGCTGAGAAGTCGATTAAATTTTGGCGCAGGTCCGCTGTAGGCTCCGGTCTGCACTTGTGAATTTTTAATTTCATGCTGCGGAATCATTGTTGACTGGCATTCCCACACCAGACCACACGCTGAATAATGAAGGGACCGTTTCGACAACGCCGATTCTTGAAAGGCCCATCCACGTCGTCGCAAGGCATTCAAACCTTTGCTGAATACATCCAACCAAGTTGGAATTCTTTCGCAAAAGATGGTATAGGGGTCCATGCTGTTTCTGATGGGCTGGTAGATTGGGTATGATCGACCCAGAAAAGGAACAGAAGGGTTCTCGGAAGAGTCCGCAGCGATGGTGAAGTAGGCCCCTGAATAGTATTGCGCCATTTTCGAGGATTCTATCTCCCAGTCTGTTCAGTCAGCTTCCATACAGGAATAAAACCCATTCGACTAGGACATCGAGAGTTAGGTCAGGCCCTTACCTCTGACATCGTCCTGCACTATACATAGCGCATCAATCCAGACCATCTCAATGCCCAAATTTTGCGAAACCGTCACGGCATTCTTGAAAACTGGAGGAAGGTCCTCCCAGGAAATACCTGTCTTCATTTGTTCCAAGTTGCAAGACAGCGTTCTGAGATTGTTTTCAGATTCCCCGCCCCAACAATAAGAAAGTGCAACGTAGCTTCCAAGTTCTCCTTGAGTTTCAATGAGCTTGAAGTTAGACGACCCAAAGTAAAGCAAGCGGCGAGGCAACGGTGATTGGCTGTGGCTTTCACAGCTCTCATGCCCGTTTACTCGAGCAGTGCAGTCCGCAAGGCAACCTCGAATGAAATTGAACGAGTATTCGTGATCATTCATTTCGAGCGCATTATTCAGAGCTCTCGTAGTGGGTATAGATAAAATCCGAGAAGTGGCTTCTGTATGAAGTTAAACTGCGATGTTTTGATTTGAGGGAAGATCGAGTATACCTGAGGCACTGTAGATGCAAAAAGACATCCCGAGGGCTGGAATATCCAATAAAAATGGAGAGCCCGCTTTAGGCCGATTGTAGAACAGACAGCCATGCAAGAACTCGTCCCAAGACTGCGCTTCTATCGTGTGACGTAAGAGATCGCATATCTGGCAATTCCCATCAACTGTGTTCATTAGAAGTCGCAACTCTATCACTTCGCGTTCGAAGCTCATAGGTGGATCGAGATTATGACAGACCCCGCACTGCTGCGACATATCTATGTTTTTAAGGGCTCTGTCAGTTCAGGGGAAGATAGATTACGTTATGGTGTTGAGGTTACACAAATGAGGGGCAGTTGAATCCTTGCAACTCGCCACGTGAAATTAGACATGTGGCTACATTGGGGCAGATCTTAGGCTTGTTAGATATTTGATGCAAGAATTGTGAAATAGGGACAGTGATAGCAACCGATTTTTGTCGTCTGAATCTGCCATAAATGTCCTCATATTCGTCGTGATGAAGTCACGTGAAGAATGGAGCATCACGTGTTACTACTATATCTTTTAACGAAGCCGTATCCGATTATATTCCTCGATTTCTAATACTGTTGTGGGTCCATAGATAACTGAGCTTCCGTAAGAACCGTGTAGAGTCCGAATCTCTACGGTGCGCCTAGAAAATGTACAACAAGTGTTTGTTTCTTCTTATGGGAAATTAAAGACCACTAATGCTTCAGAAAAACTAGAGAACTAAGCTTTTGTAATTGTCCTTTGTAAATCTTACCTGCGATTTCTCTTAGATGGGCCCCAGTAATGGCCACTCAACCTTCGGCGAAGAGCCTGGCAGGTCGAGAAGCTGGGCCGCATATACCGAAGATAATAAGCGGAAAAAGATCCCATTCCCGAAGTTCCATAACATGACGTGCTTTTCTTTTCTTTTTCTTTTTGGCTGCATTAAATCTACCAGGCCAACTCCGACCGTGCTACGCAACTTTCCGCCTCCAACTTTGAGCAAAATGCCTCTTCTTCCTCTAGCTTACACGTCTTCATCTGGCCGACAACCTTGGGTGTTGCAGGCCAGATCTCTACACCACCCTGCTGTTCCTCTTTTCTCCGATGTTCCATCAGCTCCCTTCTTACAGAATCTTGAAAATGGAGTGGACCCTAATTTCAAGAATAGTAGTGTCAGCCGGGAATCAAAATTTCAAAGACATCGCTTCTTACCTTTTCCTTGTCCGGATGAAATTCTCCATTTGTGTAAACTCCCGAGTTCAAGTTCCGTTGCGCACCAATGCAGAGTTCTTTGTCTTCTTCCAAAACTTGTTTGTAGAATTCACACAAGTCGTTGAATTCCTTGTCGGTTGCATTCTTATGGCGGTACACTTCATTTTCGATCCTACTTGTTGTGGCTGTAACTGGTATCATCCGCTGTATGTAAAAGAAGTGCTCCCTGCAAAGTACCATTAGCAACTCTCAGGCCTCCACTGCATGGAAATAGAACTTACGTAACAGTCACCGACGTGCAAGGAGGGAAGAAAGTGATCGACCTCCGAAACCGATTATCCTCCATATTCTTGTTGATAATCGTGTGCTCCAGACACCCCCTCGCCGGCTCGACGCGGTACTTGCTCACATCCGACACCCCCGCAATGAGCGGATGCGACGTCGGACAGTGGTAGCACTCGTTGTAATTCTCAACCAACCCTTTCCAATTCGCATCGAGCTCCATATCCCACACGTGATCGAACTTGAACTCGTCCTCAAAATCAAACTCCTTCAAAATCGGCTTCTCATCCGCACCCCTGAACTCCTCATCCCACTTCACATCCGGCTCGCCCGCCTGCAGATTCACCCACACGAACCCGACCTTATCAACATGGACATGAATCGGCAGCAATCCATGCTGACTCTTGTCAAACCCGGGCACCGTATCGAACCGCGGCGCCTTCGCCAAGTTCCCGCGCAGCCCGTACGACCAGCCGTGGTACTTGCAGCTCAGCACGCGCGCCGTGCCCGCCGCGCCGCTCTGCACGATCGGGTACGCGCGGTGGCGGCACACGTTGTGGAAGCCGTTGACGTTGCCGTCGCGGTCGCGCACGACGAAGAACGCGAAGCCGGCGTAGGTGAAAGAGACGAAGTCACCGGCCTGCTTGAGGCGGATCGAGTGCGTGAGGAGGATCCATTTGCGCGAGAAGATGGCGCGGCGCTCGAGTTGGTGCAGGCTGTCGGAGCGGTACCAGGATGCGGGCAGGCCGCGGGATGGTGGTGGTGGGGTTTTGGTGTTTTGCTGGTCACTGGTCGACGACCAGTAGTTGAAGAGGCGCCACATTTGGGTTCGGGGCGGTGCGCCAAGTTGGGAACTTCCGAGTTCGGAGAAGCACTTGATCGAAAGGGTGATGGTGTACAATAAGCTTCTTCATTGAGAATCTTGGTTATAAGGTCCAGTGATAAGTTCCGTTATCAAGGGTGGGGTTGCAGTTGTATCGTGGGGTGTTGTGGATCATTCATATCACTCACTTTATCTATTCGTCTCCACTCTGTCTCCGCATCTCCGCTTGACTTCAGTCCACCCCACCTTAATGTTCGTTTGCCGGCAACTGAAAGCAAAAGTATCAACATTCGACCTCATGCTCCTCGGAGATATTGTATGAAGCTTAACAAGCTCTCCAAACCCAATCAGGAAACTCTATCCGCAGTTATCAGCTTCCAGACTTGGAAAATAATAGTTGCCTTCGATTCTCGGCCCCTCAGTGATTCGCACAAGATTTGATCTCTCATGTTCTGCGGATGACAGCACATTCTATTTACGTAAGAAGCGTGCAACGTCTAAGGAGACACGACTTCGGAGGGCCAATAGAGACTCAGCACTCTACGAGCATGACGGGATGTGGCGGTAGCTTAGCAATATTTCATTGTTCAAAGTCCTGTCTGGAGATTCTACTACACCTCCACCAACCTGTACGTCTCCAGCCCCACGAAATGACCGCTATTTGATAGTACCTGAAGGTTCCCATCGGCCGCGAAGCCTCCCAGTAATCTATGAGCCCTTCACCTCTAAGCGAAAGCTCCAGCAACCGAATCAAGCAAGCAATCCCTCTAACCAACTTTTCGTCCGGGAGTAAAAGCTAAGCCAAAATGCCCACTCGTAGTATGCCTCCCAGTCTTTTTTTTTTTCAAACGCCAACGCCCGAACGCGCATGCTCGGATATCGCAAATCCCCAGCAAACGCCATGGCACCCAGTCCCAAAGCAAAAAAAGTAGGTAAGCAAGAAAGTAAGAAAAAAGAGAGCCACCCAGAAACCCATCAAGCACTCGGACCAGCACCGCCCGCCCGCGCCTGCTGCGCCCGCGCCAAGTACCCGCTCAACGCCGCCGCAACCTCAGCATCGTCATGTCCTCCGGCACTAGGACCCGCACCACTACCAATCGAAGTTGCTGGACTAGCATACCCATTACTTCGCAGAACCTGCACCGGCGGCGGCGGCTGTGCGTTCGACCTCACAGGGACGACATTCATCGACGCTGGATGACTCGGCAAGACGTGGCGCTGCTGCTGATGCTGCTGCGCACCACCACCACCACTGCCTTCTCCCTGCCTCTGCTGACCCTGTTGTTGCTGCTGCTGAAACGCAAGCTGCTCCCTATGCACCTGCGCCGCATACTGCGCCGCCTGCAGCGCGGGCAGTCCCGCCCCCCTCCGCTCCATCTCCGCCTGCTGCTTCTTCTTCTGGACGAGATTGCCCTTGACGCCGCGCAGGTACTTGACGGCGAGCTCGACGAGGTGGCGGGGTTCGGCGCTGTGCTTGAGGGCCTGCAGCATCTCGCGGACCTGCGTCTCGGAGCCGATGTGCGGGCAGGCGCGGCCGGCGCCGAAGTGCGCGAGGCCGCACAGGTTGCAGTGCTCGACGCCCGTGAGCTTGAGCGGGCAGGCGCCGACGAGGTGGGTGCGGGTGCAGGCCGGGCAGCGCCGCACGTGGCCAGCCGGCACCGGCAGGTCCGAAGGGTAGCCCGGCGGGAATTGCGGTTCGGGGACGCGTTGGAACTTTGAGACTGCAAGGAAAAAGAAGATTGGCTAGTTAGAAAGAAGGACTGAAAAAAAAAAAAAAGCGCAGCCGTGCTCGTTGGGTTATTGGTGGTACAAGTGGGGAAGAGGGCATTGCGGGCATGAAGCAAATGACTAGTCTCTTGATCGATTTTTTCGGGTAGGCGTCTGCGTGCGAGGGGAAGCCCTCTGCTTTGTGGTTGAGGTGTTTAATGCCGAGGCCCTTTTCTCAGCAAGTGCTTCGCGAATCGCAGCCTCAAGTTTCTGGTGGAGCTGCGGCGTCAAGGCCACGCCACGCATTCTGACCCGATCACGAGCAGCAGCCATGGCTTTGTTGAAAGCACACGAAAAGGCACTATTAGACTCACCAGTGGGGCCGGCGCGTGGCTTGCGTTGCCTTTGGGACGCTGGGCCGGCTACAGCCAGGCCCGAGGCCTTGCCATCAGGAGCTGGTGCAAGCTCGCCAACGTCAACCTGGTCATCTGGGGCAAGACTTTCTTCATCGTCGCTCCCGTCAGCTTGGAAGTCTGTGTCGCTGTCGCTATCTCCGTGACGTCGAGGACGGCTGCGAGGTTTGGCAGGGGAGCCTTCAGCGGCATCAGCACCGTCTTGGCGATCGTTGTAGTCGACGAGCTGGAAAGCGTCAGTATGAATCAGCAAATGGGGAAAGGAATACTTACACCACGAGCACGTTTTCCGCGCCCGAGCGCCTGTGCCTTCGCCGCAGCCTCCGCCGCAGCTGCCTTTTCACGTTCCTGAAGAATTTTATCCCAAACCGACGGGTCAGGCGGGGCTTCCTGTTCGTCGCCTGTAGGAAGCGTATCCTCCAGAGAACCGGCATCGTTGGCCCAAACACGAGCAAAGCTGAATTGCGTCTCTGCTGAAGCGTCCGTACCGGTCTTGGTATCCTCGATTTGACTACGATCCAAGAGCTGTTCAATGGAATTGTGGTCATACTTGATGTCATGGTTGTCATTGTCGGAGAACAGTTCGGCAGCACCGTGTCGAAGGACAGACTCGACGTCCTTATCCTCGATGTCCTCATCATCCAATGACTCCACCACGACGTGATCCAAAGCCATCTTCTTGCGTCCAATCTGGACAATCTTTTCCTCTGCGCTGGAGCGAGTCATAAGCTGGAAGCACAGGACCTTCTTCTTTTGGCCGATTCGATGGGCACGGGAAAGAGCTTGAATATCCTGATGAGGGTTGAAGTCAGGGTCCAAGATGATAACTGTGTCGGCAGTCGCCAAGTTGATACCAACACCTCCGGCGCGGGTAGACAGCAGGAATGCGAACAAAGGCGAATCAGGAGCGTTGAACTCGTCAATGCGCTTCTGCTTCTCCAGAGAGCCGATAGTGCCGTCAAGTCGGCGGTAGCCCATTTCCAAACCATCCAAGAAATCTTCAATAATGTCGAGCATGTCGAGGAACTGACTGAAAATCAAGACGCGGTGTCCCCGCTCTTTGAGCTTAGGCAGCATCAGTTCAAGGAAATGGAGCTTTGCTGATGCTTCGACTAAGTTCCGGTGCGAAATTGCAGCAACGTCGGTCCTCTCTTCAATCTCCTGGCTGTAGATGAACGGGTGACAGAGGCACTTTCGTAGCTGCATCAGGATATTGCTGAGATTAGACCTCTCGTTGGGCTTGAGTTGGCGATCTGTAGAGAAAAGAGCCTTAAGAAGCTCTGGGTTCTTCGCCAGGATTGACTTGTAAAGCTTCTTTTGAAGGACGCTCATTGAAAGAGGCACGATGATTTGGGCCATCGGAGGTAAGAAGGTAAGCACCTGCGCCTTCGTACGGCGGAGGATGTATGGGCGAATTAGGTCGTGAAGCTTTATGATCTTTTCTTTCGTCATTTCCTCATACTCTTCCTCAAGTCCAGCGGCGTCGATATCGTCGTCAAGGAATTGTAGCAGGTTGAAGAGCTCACGGGCATTATTTTGTAGAGGGGTACCGGTAAGTAGAAGACGGAAAGGAATCTTAAGAGCATTTAAGGCGTTGTAGAGTATGCTGTTGTCGTTCTTCAGGCGCTGGCCCTCGTCAACGATGAGGCCGGCCCAATTGACGCTCTTGAGGAACTTCCGACAACTGTCGTCGGCAGCAGCATCGTAGGAGGTCACAACGATGTGGCAACAAAGACTCTTCTTGCCCTCTGGAAACATCTCATACTGGTACGCCATGTTCCGCGCTTGAGATGAACCGAAATACGTAACAACACGGAGTGAAGGGGCCCAGTGCTTGATTTCTCGTCTCCAGTTCGCGCAAGTTGAGTTCGGAACCACAACCAGGAATGGGAAACAGCTGTGATCCTGGATCAAAGTGGCCAAGAAGGCGATGACTTGGATGGTCTTACCCAAACCCATCTCATCAGCGAGGATGCCGTTCTTCTTGGAGTACCACTGATAATAAAGCCAGTTGAGACCATCAATTTGGTACTTCATTAGTTCCATACCCGACTGGAGGATATCGGGCTGCTTCGACTTCTCAAGCTTGGTAAATGGCTGGGAACGAGCCTTCTCGAGGCGAACTTGCAGAGGACCTTTCTTTGGAGCGTTGGTGTAGCGACCGAGCACCCAGTCGTTATACGCTGTGACAAAATCGGTCCAGCGGTCACCATCTTCAGGAACAGGCACTTTCTCCCAGACGGCGTCTTCGTACCCGAGGCCCTTATATTTGATGAGAGCTTGGTCAACCTCTTTGATACGTGCCTTGTCGATTTCCTCGCTAAGAATCTCGACGATGCTAGTGTATTTGACGTCCAAGACAATATCGATCCGGAGGTATTCTTCGGGGATTGCGTCCTCCGTCCTCATCTTAGGGCCGGTGTCCTTCTTAAAGAACGCTTTGCGCATGGTGACGTTGGTCACTCCCCAGGTCCAAGCTCCTGGCATCCAAGATGCACGGAAGTAGGACAGTTTGTCCCACTTGACAAGATACGCCTTGTCATCCTCATGCGCATTCTCACAGGATGTGCCGGCAATGT
Organism: Lasiodiplodia theobromae; assembly: GCF_012971845.1. NCBI lineage: Eukaryota > Fungi > Ascomycota > Dothideomycetes > Botryosphaeriales > Botryosphaeriaceae > Lasiodiplodia > Lasiodiplodia theobromae. Next base: position 11,417 of record NW_023336563.1, on the reverse strand, counting down.
AGTTTTCTTCGTCAACCGGCTTCCAGGCAATCAATCCGGAGACCTTTGCCGGCATATCCGAGCATTCCTTGCATTGCCAGGCCTGTGAATACTCAGCGAACCTACGCTCGGCAGTTTCTTCCTCATCTTCCTCGATATCCATGTGATGAGGTGATTTGGGCGGGAGATGATAGAAGTGAAACCCACGCCAGCAAGATGAGCAGCGGAAGAGGATGTTGAACCGGTTGTTGATAAGATTCGGGCCCACGTCGGTGATTGGATCTTCTCCATCGTTCTCCTCGCGCTCGCGTTGTTCTTGCATAGCCGTCTTACGCTGGCGGAAAGCGGTGCAAGATTTGCCCGTCTCTTTGCAGACTTGACACCTACCTAGGTCGGGGGCGAGCATGTCCTTCCTGTGGTGAGCGTTGATGCAACGACGGCATTGGAGGACGAAGTTGTCATCAGAAACCTTTGTTACCAGATGCTCGCGGCCGGTACGATGACCGAGGCAGCCCTTGTGGTATGCCAGTACGCAGCCCTGGCAGTAGATAAGAGGTCCAACGGTGGTGCCATCGCCGCAAGTATCGCACTGCTGGATGTGCCAATTGCGGAAGGGATCATTGCGGGGAAGTTCTTGGAATACCTCACGCGCACCAGTTGCCTTCGGCGGAGCCGGACGTTTGGGTTCATCGGCGCGGAACAGCTCCAGGTCAATGGCTACCTCTTCCATGTTGTCTTGATGGCGGGTAGCTCGATCTGAACGGCGGGTCCCGGTACGAGGTATCTTGGACGAGAGTTCCGCACCTGAACCACGCTTTCTCTTGCGGCGCGGTAGAATGTCTGACTGTATGAGCGCATATGGGTCCGAGTCGGAATCATCCTCGTCGCTTTCATCTTCCGACTCTTGCTGCCGGTACGCTCGTCGAGTGAGCCGGGTTGCGGGGCGAGAGGCTCGCTTTGGCATCTGACGGGTGCGCCTGCTCCGCCTCGGACCACTGTCGTCGCTATCCTCCTCCGTCTCGTCCTCATCCTCGTCATCGTCGTCGCTGGAAGCCAAGGTAATTGCACTGTTTCTGCGGCTGGTCCGGCGGAGGGGCTTGCTGAACCTCATACCCCTCTTTCCGCGTCGTCCGCTCCGACTTGTGGTGACACTGGCTTCGACATCTTCGCGGTCAATTGTCAACCTCAGTCTCATGTCGCTTGTCAACTCGTCCTCTGAAGTTGATGGATCTGGATGTTCCTGGAAGCGTTCAAGAGCTGTGGGGCCGTTGTCCAGTTCTAAGAGTCGCTCAAACGTTATCTGAGGTAGATGGTCAGTAGGTGAGAAGAAGAGGAAGTGGAGGAGAGGAGTGAAGATTGGTGTTCAGCAAATAGGATATAGACTTGTAAGGCAAGTGCAGCAGCAATTGAAGTCGAGCGCGGCAAATTATGCAGGAGCAGATGATAGACCCAAAAATGGCCCTGCCACGTGCCCTTATTTTCAATGGGCAAACACTTGATGAACCCACTCACCCTCTCTGTATGTGTGTCCATGAACATTACCGTGTACTCGAGCGAGTCCACATCCTCATGCTCTTTTAACACTTTGTAGACCTCGTATGAATCCTCCACGTACTCATATCCATCCGCATCGGATATCGGCGACGGTACGACTCGAAGCGTGTATGCTTTGGGCGCTGGTGTGCTCGCAGATGCGCTTCGCGATCTTGGTGGAGAGGATGGGTCCGCAACGGACACAACCTCCACCTCCGAATCATCCGACATGGCGGATTGCTATAGGCATCGAGATTGCGCAGTGTTCGTGCGCTTCAATGACTGCTTGGAAGATGTTCTTGACGTGACCGGAGGAACGGGCGGCGGAACGAGACTCGTAGCGATAGGGCGAGCTAACTGCGGGTGCCCGGAGTGGCTGGCATGGAGAGGGTGCGCTTCGAGTGGTAAAGGGGCCTGTCGCGATCGGCTTCTCAATTGGTGTTTGGGTGGTGGGTGAACTCGGGCAGCGAAAGGTTATGGTTAGACGTGCAATTAACGCGGAGTAGGAAGACGCGTCGCGGCCACGACTTTCACGAGAGCGAGCTACTATGAGGTCGGCAGATCGCCGCAGCTGCATCATCGCCCGCTACATTTTCTCCGACACCTGCAGTCGCTCGCTCGTCACTTTTCGCACGCTGCACGAAGCGCTTGCACTCCATGCGCAATGCTCTCGCCTGCCTTCCGAACCTGTCAGGCCAGGTCGCGCGAGGTCCTTCAATGTCTCCCAACGTCGCAATGTTGCCGCGCAATTTCGACAAATTCCGCAATCGCCCGCGGTTTGCGCGACACATCTGCCGCTGAGCGCCGCTATCCTGGGAACAAAAGGCGCCCACTGTTCCGTCAGGAACTTGCCGCATATGATATGAAACATAACAAGGAATTGAAAGCGGAAAGGCAGCGGGAAAGGAGGGACGCTCTTAAGATGCGCAGCGTCTACGATCGTGAAGCAGATCTTGAAGAGACAATAAAGCTAGATGAGCAACAGACGCGCGGATATTCAGGTTGGTACGGTCTTTAGGCGTCCTGCACATTTTAGTATTTACTGACATTTGCAAAAGAGCCCCAGACAGAGAGTCGAGTCGAAAAAGTTCGAAACGAGAAAGGCCCAATATCTGTGCCATACACGACGGCTGCGTCCCAATTCATATACGGAGTCTCCGCCGTGCGAGCAGCTCTCATAGCCAAAAGGAGGAAATACTACAAATTATATATCCATGAACGGGCTATTCGACGAGCGGGGGCTCTCAGACCGGAACGAAACAATACAACAGATGCGAGGATATCGAAGAAAGAAGCCGTCCCGGAGACACTGGATGATCTGGCGGCGAAGATTCCTAAACTTGAGGTCAAGATGGTGGAAGACGGCTTCTTGCCTGTCATGGACAAAATGAGCGACGGCAGACCTCACAACGTACTTTGATGTGCCCTCAAGACCAACGAAAGACCTACTAACATGTCAACAGGGCGTAGTTCTCGAAGCATCACCCCTCCCCGCCCTTCCCGTAAAGAACTTACGGCCTTCTAATCGAACCCGTCCTTGGTTTGACTTCGACCTCGAACCTCAACGCCGCGAGGAAGCCAGGATCAACGGCACCAAAAATCGCCTCCCCTACAACAGTCACGGGTGGCGGTACCCCTTCGTCCTCTTCCTTGACGGCATCGTCGACCAGGGCAACCTAGGCGCCATCATCCGGTCCGCGTACTACCTTGGCGTCGACGCCGTGGCCGTGACGAAGCGCGCCACCGCCCCGCTCGACGCCGTCGCCATCAAAGCATCCTCGGGCGCCGCCGAAGCGATGCCACTCTTCACCGTCAGCAACCCGCTGGCCTTCCTGACGCGCAGCACGATCAACGGGTGGCGCGTCTACGCCGCCGACGCGCCGCCGCCGCCCACCGACAACTTCAACGTCACATCCGACCACTACCGGCGTGCGCTCGACCCCGACAACACGTCGCCGCTTGTCACCTACACGCGCCCTAATAACGTGCACGTTCTGCCCCACAGCCACGCCCCACTCATCTCCCACCCCACCATCCTCATGCTTGGCGGCGAGAGCGCCGGCTTCCGCCAGAGCATCCGCGCGAAGGCCAACTACCTCGTCGGCATCCGCGGCACCCGCGGCCTCGAGGTCGGCGTCGACAGCCTTAACGTTAGCGTGGCCGCCGCCTTGATCATGCTCGAGATGGTGCGGAAGCCGACGAAGTTGGCGACTGATGTGCAGGACATCTTGAAGAAGGAGTTCCTGGTGGCGCAGAGATTGCAGAAGCCGGAGGATCTCGATGACCAGGTGAAGAATGATGAGCTGTTGTTCTAGAAGATGTGGGCGGGATTATGGAAAGAGAAATTAGACGGCACTTTGTAGAGGGAGCTCGTGACTGATACGAGGTCGCAAGCAATCAAATCGGCGTAGTTAAAGCTCTCGCCTGGATGCCTTTGCCTCCAGATGTCATGCATCCATCTCCCAATGGCCGCATCAACTCCTCATCATCAGTGTTGCAGCACCAAGCCAATCGAGCTTGTACTTCAGTATGTATTGTACATCTGTAGAACTGTAAAAAAATCTGGACCATTGAGAACTTCAGTGCACTACTCTTTGATATTAATTCGTTCACGAAATCAGGCCATATCCCTGAATACAATATAGATGACATGGGAGAGCATGCAGATCAAAGAGATGGACTCGATGCTGCCCGGCCTCAAAATCAAACCATGCCTGATAATAGAACCCGTACAATAAGAGCAGCAAATATCCGTGCTCAACGTTAAAACAATAGAGCCCAGAGAGCACGTGCCGTGCATATGAACGCCACCATCCAGCCAATTCCGTCGTTTCGGCGCAATAGCACCATATTACCATTACTCGTCTGTATTCGGGTCGTCGTCGTTGCTTCGGTGTTGGGTAAGGAGTACAAAAAAAAGGAAAAAAACGCCATCGCTATGCAAATGGTCGGATCGCATCAAAGTTCGTTCATTCCGTCTTTGGAAAGTGCAGTTTCAGCCTCCCCTGCAAGTTCCTCCGCACGAGCGCAAACACCTCGGCCGCCAAGTCGGTCGACCAAAACGCGACGCCGAGCTCCTGCGACGTGTACCAGCTGGCCCTGTCCATGTTGCCGCTGCCGAGCACGACGAACTCCTCGTCGACGATGGTGAGCTTCAGGTGCGACTGGACGGGCTCCTGCTCCTGCTTCTCGGCGTCCTTGCGGGGCTCGTAGTATTCGATGTGCAGGCGGCCGCGGATATCCGGGTGGCCCGGCGGATCGCGCTCCGTGTCGTAGATGGGCGTCTCGATCGGGAGCTTGCGGTACTTGCGGACAAGCTTCTTGACTTGCATTGACGTCGTCGTGCCGGCGGTGCCGAGCTGTTCCAGGATCATGAGGCGCTCGCTGGTGACGATGTCGACGTCGACGCCGCGGGCGAGGGCGCCCAGGAGGGCGTTGAAGACCCAGGGGCAGGTCAGGTTCGGGGTTTGGATGTAGATGGAGAACTTTGCTCTTTCGAAGAGTTTCAGGAGGAAAAGGTTCAAGGGGGTGGGCGGCGGCTTGGGTGCGCTGAGGCATGGGATGGGACGGAACTGCGGGTTGACGTGGTGCGGTGAAGGCAGAAAGACTGTGGGTATGGTGTCGCCAATGGTGCTGTTCAGGTATGAGAGCCAGGAGGGAAGCTCTTGGACAACGCTCAGACGGCGGTTAAGGGTGGTGACAGGATCCTCCTTAGTCTGGATAGGCGGAAGCGGAGGAAGCTCCCCGCTGCCCCGACCCCAAAACTCGTGCCAGAACTTGATGAAGTTGTTGACGACTGGACCAGACAGCGAGAGGCAGCCTTCGAACCATTCCTCCCAGCTGACATTGCAGCTCGGAAGGAAGACCAGCTGGCGGTCGACGCAGACAAATTTGGGGTGCATGACGCTGAAGGGCCTGACAAAGACGCTCTTGATCTCCAGGTCTAAGCCGGAAAGCTCCTCCGGTGGAGGCAGCCCGAGCTTCGATACCCATTCCGACGGCGGATAGACATACCCATCGAGAGACCCAGTCTGCAGGAGCTTCTGGAACAGCGAGCGAGAAGAGAAGCCGATGCGAACGCGAATCTTGGGGGCGCCAGAATCTCTAGCGTGGTGAGACTTGCGCGATAGGATCTTTAGCGACTTAGACAGCTTCTCCAAGGAGGGCGAACGGGCCCAGAAGCAGGTGACGAAGAGGACTTCGGACTGGGCATTCTCAATGCGTGTCAAGGTTTCAGCGAAAATGCTGTCGCCGGTGCCGACCTGGAATGAGTGCACGTGTGACGAGGTCACGAGGCTTTTGGAGTCGTTGGCGAAATAGTTCGGATCGTCGTTGGTGTTTGAAGCGGTGCTTTCGGAAAGCGAATGCGACCAGTCAGCGACAAGGTCAGTGAAGTTGTTGCGCTCGTTTGCGGCCGACGGGGTCGCATCGTCAGGCCGCGTGAGCGTCTGCAAGCTGTCGTCGTCCATGACGAAAAAGCGAGTGAATGGTAGCGAACGTGGGTGTGGAGAAGGATGGCTGTTTAGCTAGAGTTGAGGGCCTGGCATATATGAAGCATCAACATAGCCACTTCTGGATACGAAGGAAGTGGGCGGGCTGCGCCCATGGAACGGATCCTTAGTACCAAAAATAGCGCCGACCAGCTAGAGCATCTCGCAGCGGTCAGTGTTGCGCAGATCCTGGGGAGCTTGCGTAGTGTTCGCCACGAGAAATGGTGCTGCCTGGAGAGAGCGAGCGAACAGGAGGCGGGCGGAGAGCTGGAGGTAAGTAAGATGAGACAGCCTATGACGCGACTTGCCGCGTCGCCATTCCCGTTTGTCTCAACGCGCAGCTGCAGGCTTTCTCGGTTAAACTGCGGGCGAACTCAAGAATTCCAGCAACACCAGAGCTGCTATCCGCAACTTTCTACCTGCCAGCCCCCACCCGCACACACCGCTGCGCCCCGCCCAAAACATGCCAATCACGATCCTTCCTCCAACCGCAGCGGCGCCCGTGTACGCACGACCCGAGTCTGACGAGGAGAACGAGGCCTTCGACTCCGATGGTGACGTCGACATGGAGGGCGCGACCCGCGCCTCAAAGCGGGCCCGCACTTCGCACAAGAGCATTGTCACCCCCGGAGAGACGGTAACGGATGATCCTCAGTGGATGCGGTATGCCTAAAATTGGTGGGCGCACAAGCGTCCCCATGCACTTATTTTTGCGCACATGCTAACGGCACTGCCACAGAGGTCACGGTACCTACGTCCCTGACGGCAGCACTGAGATCATATCCACGGTCGCTGGCACGGTCCTCAAGACGAACAAGCTCCTCTCTATCACTCCCCTCCGCGCGCGCTACATACCAGAAATCGGCGACCTCGTCATTGGTCGCATTGTTGAGGTTCAGTCCAGGCGTTGGCGTGTCGATATTTCGGCCCCGCAGCTTGCAGGTCTGCCTCTGTCTGCTATCAACCTGCCCGGTGGTATCCTGCGCAAGAGGACGGCTGTAGACGAGTTGAACATCAGGACTTTCTTTACGGAGGGAGACCTGCTTGTAGCGGAGGTTCAGACCATTCACCAGGACGGAGCAGCGTCGCTACACACAAGAAGCTTGAAGTACGGAAAGCTGCGCAACGGATACTTCTTGTCTGTATCCGGTACGGGCGGTGGTGGTGGTAGACAAGGTGGCGTAGCTCGGTCAAGGCGCCAGGTTTTCACGCTAAGCACAAGTCGTGGTGGGGAGATTGACATTATTCTGGGTGTCAATGGCTATATTTGGATTTCAAAGCACGTGGAGCCTCCGAATGCGGGCAAGGACGTCAGCATCACCCGTATAGAGGAGAGCGTGTCGAAGGAAGTCTACTCCAGCCAGAACGATGATATCGCGGTGGAGACAAGAAGAGAGATTGCCCGTGTCGCCGGAGTGATACGAGCACTGGTTGAATCGGGCGTACGCGTCGATGAAGACACGGTTGTGAAGGGTTACGAGGCCGCCCTGGAGCTCGAGTTCGAGGAAGCCGGTGACGGCAAACAAGGAGCAGATTACCTTGGAGGCGAACGCGGAAGGAGAGTGGTGGAGATCGCCCTCAGCAACGCTTGACGCTGTTGAGGAACAAGTTCAAGGAATTGAGTCAGTAAGAGCTGCAGGTAAGAGAGGTATACCCCTGCTCTCAATCAACAAAAAAGAGTTTTGCCGGCCTCAAATTTCATGCACAGTGGAACTACAGCGATAATTACACCGGTCGGCGAGGTGATGTGTTTCATGCAATGCTCATGGTCCTACGCGGCATCTTGAAAACTCTACCGTACACGTAACAATCTGGATCCGCAACAAATCTTGCACGAAAGAAAGTACTCCAATCGTCTGGTTTGACCTTGTCTTATGCGACACAACTGCTAAGCTCCATCCATATTTTCGCTTATTTTTTCCTGAAGTTCTTTTCTGCCCCCGAGCTAATGCTCAGAGGACGTATCATCGGGGACATATCTTCCATGTTAGATCCTTTTTTATTTTTTGGGGCAATCGATCCCGTCCCGAGTTGCCCCGCAAATGTGTTCCTATGTTTCAGTCCGTTATCGTTTTTAAGAAACAGGGGAACACACCTTCTGCAGGCGAAATGAACGTCGTTGCAGCCTCGAGCAGGGATAACGACCAACCAGTGTTAGCCGCGCTGGAGCAGCAAGCTTGCAGCCCACATGGATACACAAAAGCAGCCGGAGTCAGAACCGAGGTGGGGTCTGAACAATTGCGCATGTCTAACTATGCTTTCCAACCCCGTGGTCGAGCCAAGGCGGGCCGCGACCCGCGCGAGTTTTAAGTGGTCAGCATTGTCGCAGAATGTAGCTAGGTGCTATTTCTTGACACTCTTGCAGCCTCTTGCGAAAACCGCCGATCTGTGACTTCATCTGACGATCTCTCTCCACTCCATGGCCCGCCGATGTGGTAACAGGCACGAAATCGGATCTCTTAACATCGTACCGGGTTCGAGTTGGAGTTCATCGGTGCAATTATCCACCCTCTTCCGCTGACACCTTTCAACGTATTCTTCAAAATGTCGGCATCCGATCCTGCTGCACCAGTCGGAGCAGTTGCAGTACTCCGGACCCTCGGGTTGGTGGCGGATGAAGCATCCGGCAGCTGATCTCCTGCAGAATGCCAAGTTTGCTGCATCATCGGAGACAACAGCGTTCGCAACCGCCGCGGCGGCAAGGCTCCTGGCCCGATCTGACGTATCTCGGGGGTGGGAGCGGCCGCACTTCCCATTGGCCTACACCCTGTCAATCTGGAGCTACCGAACTCCTGTACGTCCTACACCACGTGGGCAAGGGCGATGGCCCTAAACGAACCCCCCTGGCACAGTTGGGCTCATCCGGAGAGCCTCTTGCTCCCGCGTTCCCCGGGAGCCTGACAAGGTTGCACAGCAGGCTCCCCTCGCTCCGCGGGCGCAGTAGGAGTCGTTACCGCCGCAGGCTTGCAGAAGCAAATGCAGATCTGGTTCATCATTATACGTTCCTTTTTCGCATCTCGGTGAATTTCCGTCCTCGCGGTCTGATGGCTCTCGATCTGCGTACCCCTCGCACTGTCGGCCTGAATCCTTGGCGCTGCGGTGAGCCATACGCTCGTTTGCCTGGTGGCGCCTGATCCGAATTGGGTACTTCAGCCTGCCTCGTCGTCGCCACAGCTCCTTGCTGGGACCCCGAAAAGACTTCCTGTGCCACGACCAAGCGTTCATCGCGTGCCTGGCAGATGGCTCCGTCCAACCGGATGGTTTGCCCTGGTTCCCCGGCTACGGTTGTGCTACATTCAATGACTACAACACCAAGCCACGGCGAAGTACTCAGCAGCCAGCGCATCGGCGCCGGTCGGGAAAAAGAAAAATCAACACCAGGGGCAGCGAGCTATCATCTCAGCAGCAGTACGGTTCTCTCATTGGGCATCCTCGGCATGGCCCATAGCCGCGACGCCCTCAACGGTTTGGCCAAGCGCCTTAAAATATCCCAGAGGAAGTCTTCAGCTGGCGCAATGTCAGCCGCCACATCTCAACTCTTTCATTTGAACCACAATCTCAGACATGGAGAGTGACTCTACCGGTATGTTCAAGGCGCCCCAAGTAGTCTGTCTCATGCTCCGCTAACAGCCTCCAGATCCAACGTCTCCTTACAACGGACCGAGTCTCGGCGCCACCATCCTCAGAGACGAAAGCCCGCTGGAGTGCTACCTCCGTAGCGACTGCTCTTTCGACGGTGCCTACTTCCTCGTCCTCATCCGAAGCTCAAGCCAGCCGGCTGGCACAATGGCCACTCCGACGATTGACGACGCACGTTCTACCGCCCGCCGAAACTCGTGGCCCCTCGGGCAGGGGCAACCTCACGTCCCGCGTAATTCCGGCAGCAGTCTGCGGGTATCTGCATCCACTGCGGACTTCGACTCCCGTTCCGATTTCATCTCGAACACCGCTACAACGGCGAAGAAGAAGGCGATGAAGCTACGGCTTGAGCTGGAGAGGATGCCGCTCGGGGAGGAGATAAGGTGTGTCGGAGCTTGGGCGGGGTGAGGTCACGGCACGTTGATCGTGCGTGACGAAGAGAATTCAAGATGGAGTTTGAAAGTTGTTGAGGTTGGTTCGCTTGATATTATCACGAAAAGTTCGGGTAGCTGAAGCTATTGTTTGGATACCATTGCTCACATATCTCATGTGCTTTAAGTGCACGTCATTTGCTGCAATCCCGACCGGACTGATTTCGTATGGACAGCGTATCAGAGTTTAACTAAACTTTAGACTATAGGCAGCTCTTCTTTGCTCGGAAGCCTCGCGGTGCGGCCCGTATGAACGATCGCTCTGATTGGCAGGCTCGGGGCGCTGGCACCGAGCACCGGGTGTTACATAAGCCGAGCCCCGTCTCGCGCTCACAGTAACACCGGGAAGCCGAACGGCGGCCCCGCATGGAACAGCAAAGCCTGTACAATGGGAAGGATCTTCCCTCAACTTGGTGCTGGTTGCGAGTAGGCAACGTGATGGTCCGGGACGCGGCGGACCGCGATGTGCGATGCCAATTGTTCCTGCACTAAACCTGTCGCCAACGCTGCGGACCGGACGTGCTTGCCGTCTGCGGGGAGGAAGCGGTATCGACTTCCAGCCTTGGCATCAAGTCATCATATGCAGCCAGATAAGCTGATTATGCCCTGACCTCAGCTCGCAGCGATCCTTTTCAGCTCCACACGTGGGGTCGGACGCGGGGAGGTCGGCGTCTCGGGAGCGAACTCAGGCCTCCTCGGCCGATCCCGACTGGACGCCGCAAACGAACAACAAGCCACTCCCGACCTGGTACGAACCTACGAGGACCCTGCCGTGCTGACGCAGCTCAGCTGCAAAGCACATAAATAACCCCCACCCGCTTTTCTTTCTTTCTTTTCCAAGAAATTCAAGCATTTGTGATACCCCAGACCCGCTCAATTCCAGCCCTAACCGACCATTTTCGGAATTTGAACCTTTTGCGAATTGGAAAAAAAAAAAATATGGCTCAGCTCCTCCGCCCTCTACGAGCAAACCTGGGCGCCGTCGCCGCCGTCGGCGTCGGCGCCGGCCTCGTCTACGCATACGCCAAGCCCAAACCTCCTACCGTTTTTGGCGGCTTCAACCCGCAATACCTGCGCCTCGACAGCGTCGAGCAAGTCAACCACAACACCAAGCGCCTGCGCTTCGCCTTTCCGAACCCCGACGACCTCTCCGGCCTGCCATTGACCTGTGAGTCTCATTTCCGGCCCCCAAGAAAAGAAACTCCGCCCCACCCCGGGGCCGCCCGCCCTCCGCCTACCCAACCACTTCCCGCCCCCCCCCCCCCCCCCCCCCCCCCCCCCCCCCCCCCCACCCCCCCCCCCCCCCCCCCCCCCCCCCCCCCCCCCCCCCCCCCCCCCCCCCCCC